>NC_054865.1:29492897-30742897 GCF_018320785.1 Cheilinus undulatus | reverse complement strand
TGCCATTGTTCTACATGGAACTTGCCTTGGGCCAGTACAACAGAGAAGGGGCAGCTACAGTGTGGAAAATATGCCCTGTGTTTAAAGGTGAGCTCAGCCCAGATACTCCCACTGACACTCAGAAGTATGCACACATTTGTTTACTCCAGCCTTTCTCTAACCTCTTTAACTGTCCTATTAAGTGCTCAGTCAGGCTCTTTTTGCTTCATTCACTCTCTTGCCCTTTCATTTTGTGTCCTTCCCTCCTTATAAGATCACAAGAGTCACTTGTAGCTAATCTTTCTGTCATATCATCTCTGCCTCAGTTTCACCTCTTTGGATGTTTTGATCTCTGTCCGCTTGTACTTTCAACCTTTTACCCCTGTCTGGACTGCTACAAATGTCAATTTCAAAATTACCCAGTTGAAACATAACAAGGCTGCAGCATGCAGTGAAACACAGTTGGGCTGATTCAATTGCATGCCAATAAATTACATTATTTACAAAAAAAAAGAGAACAATTTAGGAGGAACAAGGACTGCTGTTAAAGAGAAAGCAGAGAACACACTGTAAAGCATGACTGAAAAAAATTTATGAAGTGTTAAAATGTAACAGTCAAACATGCATGAAGTTTAATTTGGAAACAATAATAACATTGTTCTGTTTCTTCCCTGAGATTCAGACTTTACTAAACCCACAGAAAACTGTGTGGCCCATGCACAGATAAGCAAGAATAACGTGTAATTCCTGTCCTGAAAATTAAACGTTTTTTCAACACTTTTCCTCATTGCATGATTCAAATATTGCCGGATAAGTACCTCTGTTTGCTTGGTTGATCGACACTGCTTACATTGGCTTCACAGCTGAGGAGGGTTTGTGTTTGTCCTGCCTAGAATGAGTGGGTGATGGGTTTATGTCCTCTCTGTTATCATACAAGGTCTTCACATTCCAGTGGAATCAAAACAACTCATCCAAGGTTATAAAAAAAAGTGCAAAATGAGGTTAAAATAAAGCCTATTCACATGTTAGGAAAATGTCACAAAGTCCGATTTGGACTGATGTAAATACCCTGTAACACGAAGCTGAAAGGTGTATGTAAAGATAAAGATAAGATGACTAAGAGAAGTGAAATTATGTGAAGGCATGCAAGGCCTCAGATAAGACAAAAATGTTAACTTCTACTAAACGATTTACTGCATTGGAAAGAATTTTACACTTTTACGATGGCAGACTTACTAAGAGACTAGGCAACTGGTAATGCCATCAACACTATCAGCTGTATCTGCCATGCATGGGTTGTGTGTTTTTCTTGGTAATGGCTCAAATGTACATGTGTGGTCATTAGAGTTTTGTTATTACGCATCATAAAGTAAAGCTGATCCTCTTTTCTTGTATACCTTCATAGAAATAGAAGTGTCAAATTAGAATAGAAAATCCACAATCCCTGAGGATAGTGTTGTTAGGAGTATAATGGACTGATAATGCTCTATAGAACTGAAGAAAAACTATTTAAAGCAGATACAGTTGTCTGTGGGGTTGCCAACTTACTTTATCTGTGCCGAATAAAGGACACAATACTATGTTTGGAGCCAAGTGCCACAGCCGTGTGGGTATAGTGTGTGAAATTAGGGAGAAATATTTATTTGATCTGTACTTTTACTAAAACTGTAATATTTTCCTGTTAATAAACCTGTTTTCCACATAGAATACTGAGAAACATATACCACAGACATCCATCTGAGAATAATTTTAGATAACTTTACTACAGAAAGTGAATAAAACCATGACCAAACATGCAACATTCTATCATTTTCAGCTGAATTTATTGTCAAAACCATCTGTAATCCCCTTATTAACCTCAGACAGTCCCTGGATTCCACTTTGAGAACCTGCCTGATCAACCAAAAAAAAATAAATGACAGACAAAAAAGGATTTTAAATTAAAAAGAGCGACATGACTCACCAAGCTCACTTTTTCCATGGAAATTTCTTGCTGCTCTTGACAGCTACGACCAATTTTATTGCCTTTTGGCACAGCCAGTGAAAAGTCCTTAGAAGACAAGTCACAGTTCACACAAAGGTCTGTTAGAAGCAGTTCGATCAACTCTGTGCTGCACCTACATCCAGTGTAGTAGGACTACACAAATGATGCTTTATTTGCTGTAATTTTGCTATCTCCTGATGTTGCTGATATCACAAAAATGCACTGATGTTGCTTGCACGAAAGGTGTAAGCAGCATCAGCCTTCTGGGTTCGCTTGTTCTTGTTTAGCGGGTTTATTAGTTTGTTTGAACCACATTTGTGTGAACTAAACAAAACCATCCATACATGGTACGTATCTCAGCAGGATTTGTAGCTTTTGATGCTGTATACCTGAGTTTTGTGAGGAGGCCCTTGGATCAGGTGTCACTTGATGGACATGATCCGTGTGTGATGGGCTACTGGTTGTGTCAGATGATATGCATAGTGATTATAAAGTAGTAACATCTACATATGGGACAAGGGGCATCTTGCTCTGCACAGAAAAAATTTGCTCGGACTGTGGGACAGATGGCAACATCAGTTGCCTCTGACCTGTGAAAACATTGCAATCAGTATCTGTATGAACCTTGTAATACGCGGCACAGTGTGAGATTCAAATAATAATTGGATTTTTCCTCCTGGTCACTTGGTGTTCTTTAGGTGTGGGCTACACTGTGATTGTCATCGCCTTGTATGTTGGCTTCTACTACAATGTCATCATTGCCTGGTCCCTCCACTACCTGTTCTCTTCCATGACCAGAGAGCTGCCATGGCTTAAATGTGGGAACATCTGGAACAGTGAGAACTGCACTGACCCCAAAGCCATCAACGGATCTGTCCTTGGTAATGGAACGTCTTATGCCAAGTACAAGATAACCCCGGCAGCAGAGTACTATGAGTGAGTGATTTCTCTCATTCTTTTTAATGATCTCTGACATGTTGACATAACATATTTATATGTTGTGAGGTTTCTAAAAGAAAGAGACCTGAACTGTACATTTAATATTAGAAAAGATATCTCTGTTCATAAAGTGTTATAGCAAAAAGTCGCGATGACACTAGGAATGGGTGGTAATATGGTAATACTGTATGTGGAGTGAATATTTAGAATAAATTCCTCAAGAGTGTGTCTTTTTCCACCAGCAGCACCACTGATTGTGTGTAAAGATGCTTTAAAATTGATGACAGAACTGTTAATGATGTTGGACTAATTTGGCGAACTATGAACATGCGCAACCGGCACATATATCCTCATGCGGCATGGCCTGGCACGGCTGGCACAGCACTGGCACCGCAGGATGGTCTTCTTTTAAAAACACTTTAATTCTGGGGCGCAGATGGCCTAGTGGTTTAAGCCCAAAATAAATCTTAAAAAAAAACAAACACTTTAATTCTTCCTTTACAGGTGTAGATCAGTAACTTTTTATAAGCTTCCCATTTAAAAAGAATTCACAGCAGGATGGAGCTCCCTATTGACAACCCTGCAATAATTTTTAAGTCCAGTCTTTATCTGTTTAAAAGCATACGGAACATTACTTCCCATTCCCACAACCTAAATGAAAATAACTGATCAATTTTTCTCATATTGCCTCTGGGAGGAAGTGAGGGAGGAAGGAGGAAAGGAGAGCACCAGTGTGCTGTGTATAGATATCATTTTTTTAGACATTTAGCATTTTGCTAAAAGTATGAAGGAAGCACTGGTAGAGGCATGTGCTCTGCTCGCTATGATTGCACATGCAGGCCAGCAAGTGTCTTTAAACACCTGTCGGTAATACTGTATAAATTGGGTTAGGGTTAGAGAGGGTATGACGGTGTTAAAAAATAAATACCACCCAATCCTAGATGACACTTTGTATGTTTACGAAGTAGTTTGTTCCATGAGTTGGACTAACACACCTAGGTAATGTGTTTGAAGGTTGATGCTCTCTTGCACAACCCAACTGGAACAGACTGGACAAGGTGTTCTGCACATGCTTCACAGTTTCCACACCAGGCTTTGACCTGGAAGTCAGTACACATAAGCTAGAGGAATAGTGTGCACTGCATCAGTGCCAACAATAAAGCAGACTGTATTAAAAAATGTGCGGTTCTGTAAAAATGTTTTTCGTTGTCTGACATACCAATGGTTTACTGCTGCTATCTTGTTGCTAACCAACTGGAAGGAGGCATATTACCATCACTATGTGCATTTAAACTAGGACAGAACAGCAGTCAGTTAAAAGCCTAATCAAGCTACAGCAACAGCATTACTGAGCATGTAAACATACTGAATGAAAATCAATAACAAGTTCACACAAAAGAATTTATTACCATAGAAGAGCAAACAGACACTGATAGCTCGAATGAGCTCTGACTCTTTTTTTCTTTTAGAAAGAAAGAAGAAAATGTTTATAATCACTTTATAGTAACCTGACCTTTTCAAGTTTTTAAGCCTCTCAAGAATGTAGCATAAGTATTACCTGTACAATCAGTGAAGAGTACCTAAAGAGTACAGATAAGTCAGAATATGTGCAAGTTTTTTTTATATATAATTTTGGATTTCTAAGAAGAAATTTGTGACTATGATGATTAGCTGAGATTGCAGTTTGTATTCAAATCCATCAATGTAAAGTTAAATTCTACACTTCCCCCACCACAACAAAACACCTGTTACCAAAAATAGCTGAACAGTGGCTTGCACTAAACTCCTACGGGAAATTGATCAACGCTGTCAATATGCAGCACCTAATTACAAAACATGTTCATCAATGCTGTGGAAACGCTAGATAATAAGCCAAGGACTGCGACATAAAAAAGCCTAAACTGCTCCTGTTCTGTTGCTGAGTCTCATGTACAGTATGTCTGTGTTGCTTACATCTGTGACTGTGGATCAGGAGGTAGTTGGCCGTCTCGCTAATCAGAAGGTTGAGAATTTGATCCCCAGCTCCTGCAGTCACATGCCAATGTGTCCTTGGGCAAGACAGCTAACCCCAGTTGGCTCCCACTGCTTTGTTGGTGGTGTGTACATGGGTGTAGATGTGTTTGAATAGAATTATCTAATCTGATGGCCAGTTCTTCATAGCAACCTTCGCCATCAGTCTGTACATGTGGGTTAATGAATGTGAATGGGCTACCTGCAGTGTAAAGACGCTTTGAGTTGTCGGATGTCAAGAAAGTGCTATACAAGCTCAAGTCAATTTACCATTTGTGATGGACTACGATTATTCTATGCCAAAGCTGCGTGTTCCATCACCCGACAGCCCACCATAACAGTGTGGTACCTGTGAATCCTTCCAAGACGTGCAGTGACAGGCTGCCAAGCTCCGCCCACTTTCATTGCTTACTTGCTTCTTTTAATTACACCTTTTTTATTAACACTCACAGCGTTAATCAGTCACTTTTAACAGCTTTTCACCCCTTTGTTTAAGACCAATTAAGCTTAGGTATACTGTAGGGGACTTAGGGTTTAAAGGGCTTTAATAGAAACTAAATATCTTGTGCATCACAACTACAGGTGCATCTCAAAAAATTAGAATATCATGAAAAGTTCAATTTTTTTGCCACTTGTTTCTGAAAGTGAAACCCATACATTCTATCAACCTGAAGGCCGCTATCAAAGCAACCTGGGCTTCCATTACACCTGAGCAGTGCCACAGGCTGATCGCCTCCATGCTACACCACATTGATGCAGTAATTCATGCGTAAGGAGGCCCAACCAAGTATTGAGGGCATAGAAATGAACATACTTTTCAGAAGCCTGACATTTCTGTTTAAAATATCCTTTTTTTCTTGATTTTATGTAATATTCTAATTTTCTGAGACACTGAATTTTAGGTTTTCTTATCTGTAAGCCATAATCAGCAAAATTTCAAGAGATAAAGGCTTCAAATACTTCACTCTATGTGTAAATAATCTATATAATACATGTTTTTCACTTTCAGAAACAAATGATAAAAAAACATTGAACTTTTTCATGATATTCTAATTTTTTGAGATGCACCTGTATAAAGAGTCCAGTTTAAATCCTCCACAGAAAATTATCACCCAGACAATGAAGTGAACAAATGATCTATAGTTACACTACTGAGAAATATTTGCTTCTCTCATGCAACTCTCTTTGGCTACATTGTTACTACAGCTAGTTCAAAATCTGAACGTTATTCATTTCCAAATCGTGATGAATGTCAAATGTCAAAACACGATGATTTCAGTTGCTTTTATAAAGACTGATGATACCACTATAATAGATTATTATTTATCACTGTGCAAGATCAAAGCTTTGGCCTGTGTGTTAATGTAGCCACTGTTTTCATATGACCATTATTGTGCATGTTTTGTTCATTGTCATTGTGCATTGTTCCTGTGGACAGTTATAAATGACACAATATGACCAAGCCAGAATATTGAATACAGTCCACTGCAAAACACATACTGTCACGTGGAAGAGATGCTTTCGTATTGCTTCCTGGAATTGAACACAGATCTGCATTACAAACAAGTGAAGCCCTGGAATTGAACACAGATCTGCATTACAAACAAGTGAAGCCCTGTTCGTGTAAATGGGTTGACACCAGTCACGCAGCATGAAGAGATGTGCCCAAAGTCCACGCCAATAATGTTTGCACCTTTAAAAGGTGTATACACGAAAAGTTCAAATGCACTCTTTGAAGTGCATGAAAAAACTCCATCTGTTTATACTTCAAAGACAGCCGGTTCTTCCCGAGCTTCTGTGAAGACCGACTGTGAAGCCCAGAGGAAGTCTGTGAGAGGACTTGGACAGAACAGGAGACACATGCTAAGTGTGACGCACAGAATACATTGAGCATACATTCAGGCCAATTATTGAGCTTGTTCAAAAAATCCACTCTCATTTTGCTGCCCTGCACTGACTAGTACCACATGTTTATTTAATCACTATCCCTGGATAGCTTTCAACATCTAGGAACTCTCAAACTTGATATACAGTTTTAAGAGAAAGTAAACAGTATGGCCAGGCACGAGGAGGTCAGCATTTACACGAAGAACTCATGCCTTGTAAGTTACTGCAGGCTTTTAAGAGGGCTCATGTAATGTCACTTAAAATGGTCTATAAAATCAGAAAGCAGACACTCTTAGGAAAATGTCATTTCATGTGGATGGACAGGCTGACAACAATAAAGTGCTTCAAGACAGATCTTGCTGAGGGTTTGGCCCTGTAGGGGTTGATAAATCCTCCTGCTTACAGCTAGCTTTGAGCACAGGAGCAAAGCCAAAACCCAGCATGAGAGAGTGAGGCCAACTGAGTCAACAATCCTCTTGTTCCATCTCTTACACCCTTTACACGCACAAATTCTCTTGGGCTTAGCATCTTTATCTTTCAGGAGCTAATATGCAAGAAGATGGCCAAATAACCTAAATGGAGCATTAGTCAGTGATTTTGTGTCATCTGAAAAGGGGCGAAAGTCACTAGCTAAAGTGCATACAAAACTGTAAATATATTTAATTTGCGATTATATTAGTTAAGACTTGAAGAGTAATCTTAAAGATCTTTGTTTTATTCTCTGGCTTGCACCTGCAATGACAGCCGGCAATAGTTAGTGTTACTTTCACTCAAAGAAAGACCCAAACGGTGTTTTCACTGGTGAGTTTGACTTTATCTGAAAGTTGAACTCATTTTTGTTCTTAAATCTTCAAGATCCTAACGAGGGTTGGACAAATTATTAAAATTTTATTGGAATCTAGATATAACAATTTGAAAATAGCACAAGGTGCGCTGCCTCTTTATGGTGAAATGTGTGTCAAATATTCATTTCAAGTACTATCTTAATTTAAATATGATGCAGCAAAGATGTTCTGGCACACATTTCATACACAGATGTAAGAATCAATTATCTTTGTTCAGAAAATGGAAAAGATCTTATTTATCAACCATGATTATGCTTTTTCATTAATCCTTTAATGTTTTCAATTAAAAGAGAAAAATGAATCGCAAAAAAATTATATAATGTTTGTACATCTTTAATAATTGATGTTTTTCAATGAAAGACAGAATAATAAGGAAAAACTGTCACTCTTTTGAATACCACAAATCATATCAAAATTGCAACATCAGCTAAAATAATCATAATTCATTAATTCTCAAATGCATTCAGCCATTATCAAAACTAAAGCCTGTAGCCTGAATCATGTAAATCCCATTTTTTCCTCTTATTTATCAACACTCAATACCCCTAATAACAAAGTGAATACATATATTTAGAAGTGCTTGCAAATTTATTAAAAAAAAAAAAAAAAAAAGGAAAAACTGAAATATCAAATTGGCATAAGTATTCAGTCCTTTTACTCAGTACTTAGTTGAAGCATCTTTGGCAGCAATTACAGTCTTAAGACTAATCGAATTTGATGCAACAAGCTTTGCACACATCGGTTTCACTTCGCAATCTGTAGATGTCCTGCCCCTTTTTGATTTAGATTGGCCAGTGAGGTAGAAGTGACAATGACGAGCACAGTCCTGTTAAAAAAACGTTGAATGGCGCTTTCTCCACCAAGGATGCTGACTGCACATAACGTTGGACTACACTTTTGAGTGAAAAATAATGGTGATGAGCTGTGCCAATTTCCTCCTGATATGATGTTTAAAGTTGAGGCCAAACTAGGGCTGAACGATATGCAAAAATAATCTAATTGCAATTTTTTCCTTCAATATTGTGATTGCAATTTCAAATGCAATTATTTAGGTTCCCCATGTTTTCTGTTGTTCAACAAATGTAAGCAAGAAATCATTCTATGTTATAACAAGTACAATATTAGATAAGTTAAGCTAGTGCTAAATTTAGAATTAAAATAACTTACTGCGATTTTGGCTCATATAGAAATTTTGATATCAATTGCTTTATTGAAGGGGAAGATCATTTCTCATATTCTCATTTTGATGAAGAAAAATAAATGCCTGAGCAAGAAAAGTAAGATTTTTGTAAAAAAAAAAAAAAAAAAAAAAAAAGATACTTGAAGGTTTGAATAACGTATAAAGTAGTGATACTCAACCATCCCTCTAGAGCCACATGTGGCCCTTTTATGTCTTCGTTTTAGATATAATTTCCCCCAACAAACCTTGAATAAGGGAAACTTTTTTGCCCTTTTTGCCCATTTTTTCCCACTTTCCACCCCTTTATGCTATGCTTTGGCCTCTGAAAACCACTTTTTCCCTACTTTTTTGCCCATTTTTGCCACTTTTATCCCATTTTTGCCTATTAGGGCTATCTTTTGCTATTTAATACCACTTTTAAACCTTACATTTTTGCCCCTTTTGCCACTTTTCTTTTTGCAACTTTTTACCCATTTTTTGCCACTTTTATCCCATTTTTGCCCCTTTTCACCCTTTGTTCTCCGCATTTTCACCCATTTAACCTCCCTTTTGTCAATACCACTTTTTCCTAGTTTTTGCCCATTTAAGCCAATCTTGACTGCTTTTTGCCCATTTCAGTCACTTTTCACTTTTTTCACGGTTTTGCCACTTTTGGACCATTTTATGCCAACTGTAACTCATTTTTTGTCACTTCTCACCCATTTTTGCTACTTTCTGACCCTTTTTCCACTTTTCCTCCCCATTTTTCTCCCCTTTTGGTTGC
Organism: Cheilinus undulatus; assembly: GCF_018320785.1. Classification (NCBI taxonomy): domain Eukaryota; kingdom Metazoa; phylum Chordata; class Actinopteri; order Labriformes; family Labridae; genus Cheilinus; species Cheilinus undulatus. The sequence goes on along the minus strand of NC_054865.1, from coordinate 30,733,310 downwards.
TTTTTGACCATTCTTGCCACCTTTAACTTATTTTTATTGCCGTTGTTGCCACTTTTCACCTCTTAGATTGTGGCTCTTGCAAAGGTATTTTTCAACTATTTGGCTATTTGGTTGAGCAGGGTTGAGTAACAGTGATATAAAGGATAAAAAAAAGAAAAAAAAAGATTGTATCAAACTGGTATTTTGACACTTTTCAGGCACTGTCTGCGATTTGAATATTGTAGCATGTCATATTGCAATTTAATCTAATTTGTGATTAATTGCCCAGCCCTAGGCTAAACAGGTCAGTCTTGGTTTCATCAGACCAGAGAGTCTTGTGTCTCAGACTGAGAGTCCTTCAGGTGCTTTTTTGCAATCACCAAGCAGGCTTTCATCTGTATTGCACTAAAGAGAAGCTTTCGTCTAGTCACTCTGCCATAAAGCCCAGATTAGTGAAGGTCTGCAGTGACGGTTGTGCTTTGTCTCATCTCCACACAGGACCTATGGAGCTCAGTCAGAGTGACCATTGGGCTCTTGGTCACCTCTCTTACTATGGCCCTGCTTCCCCAAGTGCTCAGTTTGGCTGGGTGACCAGCTCTTTGAAGAGTTCAGATTGTGCCAAACGTCTCCTATTTGAGTGCTATGGAGGCCACTGTGCTCTTGGGAACTTTCAGTGCAGCAGATTTTTTTTTCGTAGCCTTCCCCAGATCTGTACCTTGCAACAATCCTGTCTTCGAGCATTGCAGGCAGTTCCTTTGACCTCATGGTTTGGATTTGCTCTGATGTTATCTGTGGTGTGTACATTCACAAATTGTATCCAGCCAATTTACCACAAGTGGACTCCATTCAAGGAGTAGAAACTTCTCAGCAAAGATCAAAAGAAATTTGAGGATCCTGAGCTAACTTTAGGTGTTGTTGTGAAGAGTCTGAATTCTTATGTCAATGGGATATTTCCGTTTTATATCTTTAATAATTTGCGAAAATCCAAAAATTCCGTTTTCACTTTGTCATTATGGGGTACTGAGTGTAGATTAACAAGAGAAAAAAAAAATTTAGACAATTGTGGCATTAGGCAGGAACAGAACAAAACTGAAAAAAGTGAAGGGGGTCTGAATACTTTCTGAATGCACTGTATGTTCTGTTTTTAGATAATGGCACTGCAGGATTGTACAAGCAATAGGAGGGAAACAGTTGCTTATTTACACAACAAGCAGACACACAGAAGCAAAGATTCATTGTTATTCATTTATTGCCCCAAGCAGCCGAATATACACCAAGGAATGGACCCCTCTGCTACAATCTGTTTACCAGCTAGTCGCTAAGTTGATCAATTTTCTGTGCTAGTTAGGTATTTAAATGACTGTTGTACTGCATATTTTTATCCGAAAACAGTGCTATATACAGCATGACTGGTCTAATAAGTAAGCTGAAAAGCAGGAATTAACATAACAAGACGAAAAAGCTAAAAGATGCTAAAAAACTAAAACTGCAGTTATCCTGAACCCACATATGGCCTGACCTGAAATAACACCATTTTGAATCATGTGACAGCTAAGCAGAGTGTAAGGGATTGTGTTTCTACGGATGAAAACATGTTTCAGTCCAAAAGACTGACCTAAAAGACAGATCGGGGCATTTGTTTTGATCATTGTGATAACTAATGTAGCCCAAACTGATCAAAGAAACTTCTCAGATGTTGAAGCCAAAATCACAGCATCATTAATGCTGTCTCGATACTGAAAGGCATAAAAATCACAAAGCTGTCGGGGCAGGCTCAAAGGGGTCTTGAGCTGCCAGTATGCTTCATCAGAAGTGCATGTCTGATGAAAAACAGTTGGAAACCCCTTCCCTCTTTGCCTTGCCAATTTAAGAACTGGGAATGGTTTATTTGACAATTAATGCATTTCTAGATTTTACTTCCTCTCCAAGAAGCAATTGGCCAGGATTAAGCAGAACGTTAACTATTCTGTCAAGCTTTTTGACTCATTCTTTCAAAAGTATCTTTGTCACTGAGGATGTATGAACCAGGTGCAACACTGATTTACTTCAGGAAAATCTGTCTGAAAATATGGGCTTATAATTTAAATCGCATTGCCGACTACAGTTTTCAACCTGCTTTCAGTGGACCATAATCAGCTTGTCAGACAATGTTGTACAAATTACTCTAATTGAGAAAAGCCATGACTTATCAGTTCAATTCAAAATGTCCCAACATCTGTAACAACATTGTGCCAGCTTCAGCTTAACAGGTAGCAGCTAGTGGCATCATTAAATGTTAGAAAGCAGCACAGCCAGCTTACTGAGTGCAGCTAAGAGTGAATGTGTTTAGAGTAACTGGTCCTAAAAGACCTGGGCTAATGTTAAAGTGGGCATTTACGGGCACTATTAATGCTATCAGATGAACAAGGAGGCCCTAGGGGATTACAACTCAACACCAACACAAGGACTTCATCTCATGATCATAGACTACATTTCTCTCTCCAAACAAACCAACATCTTCACACTGCTATCTACCTCCCTAAAGACCTCATAGCTTTGAATTTATTATCAGCCAAAGATAAGTAATTGCCAAAGATGGGTTTCACAGATCATCTGCTCCCTCAGGACTGTGTTTCTGAACATTTTTCAGTTCGCGTGTTCCTGAAGACTTTAGTGTCAGGCAGTTGTATAAGCAACCTGAGTATCAGATCAAGTCCAGTTCCTCTGTTTATCAAACCTAACATCACATGCCAACTTAATTGAATCTTTCTCATGGAAAGTTTTGGTAAGGGACAGCATAGATTATCATAGATGTGCAGCAGTGAAATAGTCTGGCCCTCTTTTCCAAGGTGCAGATGACACTCTTAAGGAGGAATGATTTCCTGTTGTCATTTTCAACAGCACTGTCCAGGACCTTATTGCATTTTGAAGACATTAACAAACATGTGTAAGGGTATCAGGAAAATATATAACCAAAATTAAATTAATGAGTAGTACTTTGCAAAGTGCTATTAAAACAAGGTATATGTCTTTTGATATCAGTGCATGCCGGTTGGTTATAAAGTTTAATAAATGAAGTATTAACTGGTTTATGCCGCCCTCTATTGGCTAAACATCAGTGCAAGAAAAATATGCAAAAATAGTTTCAAAGACATGGTATGATCACAATTTGAAGCACTCGACCAAACAATTTATTTTTTATTTATTTATTTCATTAACAAATATGATGAAACTGTCCAGAATCAGAAAGACAGAGCAAGAAACATTTCATTAATTATTTTTTCATAGTGGCTGTGTTTAGCTAATAGATCCTCTCAGTTAGAGCTAGCATTAGAAAGCATACAGGTTCAAAATTAAGCACTTTTGGTCACATTATATTCAGAGCGCTCATCACATTTAAGTTTTAGTCAAATCAACAAACAGCTCTCTTCAGGGATTTCCTATCCTGACCGGTACTGCTTCAAAACCATGCACTGGTGTCTCTACTCAGGATGATCACAACATTTACTGCTCACAACTACATCTTAAAAATCATTAGAAAGGTTCTCTTAGTAGCCTGAGATGTAGAGACACTGCCGTGCCTTTCTATGAGGAGAAAATGTTAAATTTCTGAAAGATTCCTTGTGTGTTTTTTTTTCCCCAACTATATTTTTCTGTTTGGTGCCTATGGGCTCTCCTGAATCTATTGCTTCATTCATTAAAGATGGTGAAGCAGGCTAAGATGGCAGCACACACCTAACCAGATATGCATGTGACTAACATATCCATAGGATACATTTCACATACATTTGGGCAGCATAAATAGATAGATTGTGTTTGGGAAGGGCAGAACATTTGGAAAAAATCTCAGAAGATGATTGGACAGATTTTTTCTGAGATATTAATTACGAGCCAATCAGAGCAACAAAATATATGACGTAGTGGGCATGTGCAGCCAAAGGGATTATGCTATGCAACAAAAGCTTAACAGGCAGCCATTTGTTGGGCAGTCATTGTTAACAACCATGACAGCCAATTGGTGAATTACAGTGTTGCAGAGGCTGGTCAGGTGAAGAGCAAAAAAAACATCTTTTTTCACCAAGAAAAGCTTTCAGTGGACTGTTCTTCTTTAATGTAAAATGTTGACCGCTGGCTGACAGGATAACTAAACCCTGCCCTTGGCTGCTGCATCATTCTCCTCAAATATTGCTGATTGGTCCATTCATTCTGAGACCAGGCACAAACATTTCAGACTGAAGCTTTGCAGGATAGATCTGCCTCATGAAAAACATGGAATCAGGCAGATCTATTATCCTCCATCACCATGCTCTCCTTAGAGCCACAGCCAGCTTCTGGTTTTGCAGATAGGCACAACAGTTTTGGCCAGCATGAGGCTGAATATTTCAAGGAAAACTGGACTTGTCTAATGTTGCACTGTCATTTAGCGGTTGCTTTAGTCCAAAGCAACATTCATTTGAGAGACAGAAAGGTGTTCATGGCATTCAGGACCCAGCCCACACTGGATACTGACTGTGCCCTGATGGGGTTTCAAACCCCTGATTTCCTGTACTGAAGTTTGCAATGACAAAATGTCTACCACTGAGCTATCCAGCTGCCTATGTTTGAAAAACAAAACAGCAAAAAGAAAAAAAACCCTAAAGTCTGAGTTGTTTTGTTTCCACTTTCAGCTTCACTTGAACAACAATGTCCTGGATACTTTTGTAGCCATCATTTCACTCCAACTCCTGAAAATGTGATATCTCCAAAATACCAGGATGGAATGTCTTTAAATTTGACACCAACACTATTTGAGGTTAAAGATGAAAAGATGAGATCCTGCTGGACAACGGTCAATATCAATAGGACCTTACATATAATCCATTTCTTCTGAATGTAACCTCCAGTGAAGGTATTATTATAATATATAATAATAAAAATAACGATAATAAAGTCTGAATTAGTATAATTTTATTGATAAGAGAGAACAAAGACACATGTAGTTAAACACGATTACCCTTGTTCTACCAGTGAATGTTGTACCAATGCATAACTAGAGGTTGTGTTAGTTGGGCTGCAGGGAGAAGATCACTGACTTTTTCAGTGTTATGTCCCTCCCTATGATGGTTTGACTTCCAATGTTTTTGTTTCATTTTTAGGATCATACAATCATGTTCCCTGTCATTGTTTTAGTGAACGATGACACATAGAACCACAACATAACATAGCTCTATACCCATTATTTTTGAGAAGAAGAAAATCAAAGAGGATTCTGATTTGTTACCATTTTATAAGACAACCTGAAGAACAAAGCAAGATCACTTAACCTGCACTTAACAAATGCAATCATACTTTATGGTCAGACGATGGTGATTAGCAACCTGGTAATTCAAACATGGCAGCAAGGATGAAAATCCAGAATAGAAGGAAAAAACAGACTAACTGAAATTGCAAGTTTGTGCTTTTGATAGACTGTTTAGGCAAGGCAAGTTCATTTGTATAGCACATTTCAGCAACAAGGCAATTCAAAGTGCTTCACACAGGTCATAAAAATGCATTGACAAAGGGAAAAAGAAACAATGAAAACATTTTAAACAAAGCATGTAAAAGGTGATTAAAAACAGCAAATAAGACCCACACAAGATAGACACATCCCTAGTGCCATTTGTCTGAACTTTATATGTATAAAATCCAAAAAAGATAAAAATACACATAGAAAGTTTTTTTAAAACAGCAAAAAAAAAAAAAAAACAATAAAGATAAAAACAGATATTAAAGTAAAAGCTACAGTGCAAAGTTTGAGCAAAAATGGAAAATTAGAAAGGTAAAAAGATTTTTAGTCAAAGGCAGCAGTGAACAGGTGTGTCTTCAACCTTTATTTAAAAGAACTCAAACTCTCAGCAGACCTGATGTTTTCTGGGAGTTTGTTCCAGATATATGGAGCATAGAAACTGAACGCTGATTCTCCATGTTTGGTTCTGACTTTAGGGACACAGAGTAGACCTGCACCAGACGACCTGAGTGGTCTGGATGGTTCATACTGGACTAGAAGGTCTCTGATGTATTTTGGGCCTAAACCATTCAGTGCTTTATAAGCTAACAGGAGGATCTTAAAGTCTATTCTCTGAGAGACAGGGAGCCAGTGTAGAGACCTCAGAACAGGAGTGATGTGGTCCACTCTCTTGGTCTTTGTGAGGACTCGAGCAGTAGCGTTCTGGATCAGATGCAGCTGTCTGATGGACTTTTTAGGCAGACCAGTGAAGACACTGTTACAGTAGTCAACTCGACTGAAGATAAATGAATGGACCAGTTTTTCAAGGTCCCGCTGTGACATTAGTCCTTTAATCCTAGAAATATTCTTGAGGTGATAATAAGCTGACTTTGTAATTGTTTTTATGTGGTTTTTGAAATTTAGGTCTGAATCCATGACAACACCCAGATTTCTGGCCTGGTCTGAGGTTTTTAACTGAAGTGACTGGAGCTGCATGCTGATTTTAAGGGATTCCTCCTTGGGTCCAAAAACAACTACCTCAGTTTTTTTCTCTGTTTAACTGGAGAAAATTATGGCACATCCATTCGGTAATTTGTTCCATGCATTTACCCAGTGCTTGTATGGGGCCATGGTCACCTGGGGACATTGAAATGTAGAGCTGTGTGTCATCTGCATAGTTATGGTAATTTATTTTGTTGTTTTCTATGATCTGAGCAAGTGGAAGCATGTAGATGTTAAACAGAAGAGGCCCCAGGATGGAGCCTTGGGGGACTCCACATGTAATGTAGGTCTGCTCAGATTTAAAGTTACCTATTGAAAATAATCCCTGTCCTTTAAGTAGGATGCAAACCAATCAAGAACTGTGCCAGACAGTCCCACCCAGTTTTCCAGTCGGTCAAGTAATATATTGTGGTCGACTGTGTCGAAAGCAGCACTGAGGTCCAATAACACTAAGACTGAAGTTCTGCCATGATCTGTGTTTAAGCGAATGTCATTAAACACCTTGACCAGAGCGGTCTCAGTGCTGTGATGTGGTCTAAAACCTGACTGGAAGACATTAAAGCAGTTTTTCACTGTTAGAAAGTAATTTATCTGTTGAAACACAGCCTTTTCAATAATTTAACTTAAAAAAGGAAGATTTGATATCGGCCTGTAGTTATTCATTAAGGTCTTGTCTAGATTGTTCTTTTTTAAGAGCGGCTTAATAACAGCTGTTTTCAGGGTCTGTGGGAAGACTCCTGAGATCAGAGACATGTTTACAATCGGTAACAGATCAGGTTTCAGTTGTAATTCATGGGTTGTAGTTACTGCTCTTATACCTCCTGAAATGCTGCTACCTATTTATGTGAATGTGCTCAGGCCTTTGGATTATTTACATGCAGTGGAGACAACATTGAGAAATAAACTCAGTTCATTTCCTAGGACTGGTTAAGTTGATATGCATTTCACGTCTGCAAGTAAAGTGTATGGAAGTACAGCCTAGCTGATCATAAAGACTAGAGGAACACATTAAAAAAAAACATTTACCTGGCTTTGTTTAACCAAGAATTGGAGAAGGATCATCATTTAGAGGGAACTTTGTAAAAAAAAAAAAAAAAAAAAAAATCAACAAGGTTTCAACACATACAGTACAAACTCCATTTTAAATGTTTTACATAGGAGATAGACGTGTTATTGTCCCAGATTTGTCATAACATTTGGCATCGCACATGCTCAAAGCATGCCTTAATGTCAAAACAGATTTTTTAAGCTTAAATCCCTATGGACAGTGGATACAACCCGAATTCTGTTTCTTTCCAAAAACTCAGAGAATATCCTAAAAGCTGGAAATAATATTTAGATGTTTCAATTGAACCTTTGAATCCTCACCTTTATCTGACAGTGTTTGGCATCAGAAGACATTGCTGGCGGTATGAAAGCACAGCCAAAAGACATCATTGACAGGCTCAAAACAGTGTAGAAAAGAGGGAGTTGGAAAGAGAGACATGTAATAATTTAATTTTGTAGGTGCTCAGCAGATGGTTTTTAGGGTTGAAATAAACTTTAAATCCATTTTTATGAACCGTGTTGCCAAAACTTTAATAAATGGATTAACCGGTTAAAGCAGGCTATGTCAGACTTGATATGCTAGCTTTGTGTTGCTGTAACTTTTATCTAACTACCTGTCCAATGCAGAATCTCTCATCTTCATCTCAGGCACCTAAAGTGTGGGCTGTTTTGTTCAGACTCCCCCAGCTGCAACACAATCCGGGTGTTCCCATTTCACCAAAACATCCTCAAAAATGTTCTCAAAGTACATTACCGGTGCTCTGTTATCAATTAATATCATAGTGCTATAAGTTATGGTCCATAGATTTAATGAAACCTGTGCAACTGAAAACAACAGTAAGCATAACAATGAAAATGTCTGTGTGTCCTGCAGACGGGGTGTGCTACATCTTCATGAGAGCAAAGGTATCCAGGACCTGGGACTTCCACGCTGGGAACTGTCGTTATGTCTTATTGTGGTGGTCTTCATCCTCTTCTTCAGCCTTTGGAAAGGTGTAAAGTCTTCAGGGAAGGTACAGGCCTCACCACACCACACAGCAAAAATACTCAGTGTCAATTTTTTCAGATGGAAGTTGTATCATGACAACCATATCTGCAGAAGGCATTCCACTGGTGATTCAGTCAAACAGTGTTTTGTATTGTATATAGTGGATTATCTAAAAACCATTAAGAGTAATTGACAAAGTGTTAATTTTTACACTTTTTTAAGAAACAAAAAAACATCTACTCTTTGTGAGTTATTGTAGGAGAATGTTTTACTCATTCCCAGCTTCTCTTTGTTGGTATTCAGGTGGTGTACATCACAGCTACCATGCCCTATGTGGTGCTTTTTGTTTTGCTGATTCGAGGCGTTACTCTACCAGGGTCCATGGATGGCATCAAGGCCTACCTCCACATTGATTTCAATCGGCTCAACAATCTAGAGGTCAGAGATGCTGCTTATTGTTTGCTTGGCAAAATACTATAGACATTTTATGAATGCAGACATTTCAAATGAAAACAAAACCTAAATAATTAAAAAGTGCATGCAATTTAAGTACAGACAATCCTCAGCTAAGTGGTCATATTTTAAATATGCAAAAGCCATCTTGTTTGTTTGTTTTGCCACAGGTGTGGATCGATGCTGCCACCCAGATATTCTACTCCCTAGGAGCAGGATTTGGGGTCCTTATTGCATTTGCAAGTTATAACAAATTTGACAACAACTGCTACAGGTAAGCGTTTTCACTACTTTGCTGATTTTTGATATCCCAGATGAGCCCATAGCAACATAACATCCTGCTGTCTTTGAGCAGTGTGTCCTTCTCAGCATGTAACAGGATCACAAAGCAGCAGAGGTGATGGTAATCTGTCCAGCTGAACCCAATGGCCAGGTGTTCACAGGAAAGATAAAGTACAGGCCAGGAAGGGCTGCCAGATAATACACCCTAGGGCTGTGTGTTAACTGGATGGCCATAGTGCTGCTCTTCTTCAGCACACATCAGGTTATGACTTAACCATATCTTTTTCTGCATGGATAGGATGCAGTGCAATTTGAGGCACAAATGTTTGCAAAACAGAAAACATGCTTCACCCAGCAGACAGTATAAATATTCCTGTCCTTTCACAAAATCTGAGGAAAAACACATTTTTCCTCTGGAAAATATGAATTCTCTCCAATACAGGTAGTTGGAAAAATAAAAAATACACCAACAGGTGAACCATTAAAAAGTGTCTGCACTGAGGCTGCTGACATACCAGTGCTGCTCTGTGTGTTAGAATCATTATGGACAGCTCCTTTACTGTCTTCTCTCAACTCCTCCACCTTCTTCAACCTAAACAGGGCCTCATGCCTTCCTCCTCTTTCATGTCTCATTTAGACATGCGTGTGGACTGCTGGCAGTTGGGATTTACATTATATCCACAGTGGCAAAAGACCAAACCTGAACTGGGGGAAAGGCAGCAGCTGGGAAGAGCCGGTGATGTTAGAAAAACAAGCACAAAACCAGACTTTTGTTTGAATGCCTGCACAGATGGAGGAAATCTGCAAAGGGCAGTGTTTGAAAAGCACCGCATCCTCCGTCACACCTATAAAGAAAACATTACTCACAAAGCTGCCAGAGCAAACTGAAGCGTGTAAGATGAAATGCAGTAGTGCCCTTGTTCTGCTTACCATTCTTCTTCATGTATCAGCTCAATGAAGCTTAAAAAATGACCCAGAAGCCTTATCATTAAAAACACCTGATAAGGTATCTTCCTCAGTTTTAACTTTTCTAGCGTAATATAAGTAAAAATTGTTGTCATATGTGTAGATTTTTTTTTACATCACGATTGTACTTGCAGTCCTCTAATAACATTCTGCTGTTGCACTTAGATCAGAGGTTTGCAAAGACTAAAAAACAGCAGAGGAAGGCAGATGAAACTGTTGGCTGTGATTACATTGTGCTGTGATCTTAAACATGTGTGTTATGGTAGCTTGACAGGAGAGGTCCTCTCACAGCCAGCACAAATTACAAACAGAGAAGAAGAATTAGCAAAACTACAGGTCAGCCACAGAAAAGCACGCTGGTTACGGATCAAACTTGCTGTTAGACATGGAAAACTGAAGAATCTAATTCATATGAAAGCCTCCCTACGACAGTGTTTGGCTGAAATTCAACCCATGGAAAACTTGCAACATATCGAGTAACACATTGCCCTACTCTGATATCACTAGATCAGGTCAGAAGCTTTATACTAGCTTGATGTTAAATTTAAATAAGAGACAGTTTGCCCTTTTTTAAAGATAAAGTCACTACATCATCAGTCAAGCTACAAGGCGAATGTAAATATGTGGTAATGTGAAACTACAGTCAAACAATGAACACATTGATTTAAAGAGCCATGTTTGCTTTATAACTTGTTTCTGCATTTGTGTTTTTTTCCATCTCCAGGGATGCTCTCTTGACCAGCACTGTGAACTGCGTTACCAGTTTCTTCTCAGGGTTTGCCATCTTCTCTGTGCTTGGATACATGGCTTACAAACATGGTGTGAGAATAGAAGATGTGGCTACAGAGGGTAAGCTCTAATGAAGAATCAAAGGTGAAGTTTGTGCACCTTAATTGTGAAATGTACTTTTATTTAGACATGTTTTTGTATGTGTGTGCAGGTGCAGGACTGGTATTTATCATCTACCCTGAGGCTATTTCTACTCTGCCTGGTTCAACATTTTGGGCTATTGTGTTCTTCATCATGTTGCTGACTCTGGGGATTGACAGCTCGGTAAGTCACAAAGGCCACTACAGCTGCTCCAAGAAACATATTCTTATAACTTCTTTTAACTTATTGTTTTCAGCATGTGGAAAAGAAAAAGACAGCTTTGCAACAAACACAGACGGACACCAATAATATGCACATGGTGCAAGCATATCAGTGATTTAAAGACAGAATGTAGGGCCCAGGTCAAAAGGTGAATAAAACTGTGTCAATTTGCACGCCACACCTATGCTCCAATTGTCCTTGATACCTCTCAGAAGACTTCTTGGGTATACCTGTTTGAACATGGTGCCATAACAAAATCGTACAGATTTTCTATAAAACCCCAAAATGTTATATATAACAATTAATAATAATTATATTAAATATTAATGTGTTCACGTGACAAATAAAAGGATAACCGAAAGAAAAAAAAGAAAAATTAAACCCTGACATTTCAGTAAATGTCTTAAACAGAGTGAACACATCTCCCATTTTATCTTGTTTGATTAGTTCAGAGAGTTTTTCTTTGGCAGAAGCTGACTGTGAGAACAGGGCAGGTGTACCTTGTGTACCTGACATTCAGATACCAAATATGTGTCTGATGTGCTTTCCTCATTGTTAAAAACTCTCCTGTTTATGTTTGAAAAAATGTGTCCACATATCAGACACTCTTTGCTAGTTCTTTGTGTTATAGAAGAACAATATCAGTCCTCTTTTACACATCATTTGTTAAATTTCATCAAAGTAATAATGTTTTGGCTATACGCAGTATAACCTGACACAGCCTCTGGACAACTTTATCTCAATTTTCTAGATAAAAATAGTGCTCCACCGTGCTTTTCCTACAAGAGGCTATGAGTGTTCTAGCAGTTAGTGGTTTTTATATCAGAGTAAACGAGCTAGGGTTGCACGATATTGGATTTATGCCGATATCCGATATGCCAATACTTTAAAGCTCATTTTGGCCGATACCAATACCGATACTTATATATTATATAATATTGTTAGTCTGTTGTTTGTTTTTTTAGGAACAGACAAAACATTTTGGTTTTTTTTTTGTTTGTTTTATCAGAAATGAAGGATGTATTGGTTTTTTTTGTTTGTTTGTTTTTTTTTTTTTCAAACACAGCCATACACTAATAAAAAAAACTTAGAGTTATGTCTTTGGGTTACATGTGCATTACATGCTACATGTATTTTTAACAGTACGGCCAAAGTCATCTGCATCTTTGAGGGCAATAAACAGCAGCAAAATAACCTGCTGACACTGAGCTCCACCGTGCAAAAAAAAGAAACAGCTTATGAATTTAGATTGATTCTCCTCAGCCAGTTTGCAGGATGGCTCCCTGACATACTCCTGACAAAGTGCTTTAAATAACAACAACAACAACAGAAAGACAGATTCTTAAATGCAAAAAATCTAGCTATAGTTCAGAGCTTAAAGATGCTTTAAAATTTTTGAGACTCAAGATGAACAAAAGAAATAAAACTTTTAACTAAAGTAGTTCTCCTGATTCTGCTTTAAACAGCACAAACTAACTAGGCAACCAAGTTTAATGGGTATTTCACCGTAAACAGCTCTGTAACAATCCAGTGACACCCACATCTCCAATGCTGGAGACAGGATGCCTGCAGAGTGTGCACCATGCATGGGAGACTTGGCACACAGAAGTCCGTCATTGCTTTTGCCATGTTTTGCACACTGTCATGTAGCATGACACGCACGTTCTTTATTTCTATTTTCCATATCCGAAACATGTTATCAAAAGCGGCTGCAATTGCAGCTGCTGAGTGAGCACACCTGTGAGTGCAGGACAGGCTTTTTAAGAGTGAAATCCTCATCTATCCACTGAGGCAGTGAGGCTCAACCTGCTAACAGGACGAACACTTGATGTCCATTTATCCATGGTGAAGCTATTATGTTTAGCTTTAAGAAAGAACTTCTCTGTGTGACTGGAAACAAAGTTTTGCAGTTCAGGTAAGGCTATAAGCGCCTGCTAGGTATAACGTAGCAGGGTTTTAAATGTATCATTAGCCCGTGGAAGCCCGCATATTCTACCACACTGAAAGGCTGATTATCAAGAGCTATAAATTCAATGATTTTCCTGTTCAGCCCCTTACCTTTGGGTGGTTACTGCTGTACTTTTTAGCTTTGTCGAATGACTTAAGGAGAGGCTGTTGACGAGTTTTCCCTGGCATGAAGTTTTGTCATTCTTTATCTTAATAAAGTTCTTGTAGTCATCAGGGTGACGTTTTTTTAGATGCAAAATTAAACTGGTGGTGTTAAAGGTGTGTTGTCGAGCTCCTCCTCGCATCATACGTAATTTACAAGTGATGCAAACAGCTACTTGTTGGTCTTGTTCCCACACCTCAGAATTCTTCGACACAGCCGACATGTTGAGTTGTTGTTGGCGCACGTCCGGCGTCATTGCATACGCTTAATTATGATGTCATATTATCGGCCGAGGCAAGATGGATCCTCAAAGCCATCATGCTGGGTCGAGAACTTCTGGTCAGAGAATGGAAAGCGAGGGATCTTCCTTTGCCCAGCTGTTGGTTTACCCAATTAAGTGTAGTTGCGGCTTATGAGGAGATAACATATAGGATGTTAAATCGACTAGATTTATACTATGCTAAATGGGGGAAATACATCAGTCTTGTTACGAGACAATGACACTCAATTTGGTCAAGACAACCGTGTCACACGAAGCAGTCTTAACTGCTCTGCCTTGAATAAAAGCTGCAGTCTTAATGTAGATTCGCAGAACCTAACTAACACAGCTGATCCTATCTTGGTGAGCTAGGCCCGCAGCCCCCTGCAATTTTCTGGTGACATTAAAGCTTCTATGTAGAAGACAACTTAGCCTCTAAGTGCAGTATTTATTCATTTTTAATTTAGATGTATTTTTCATTTTCCTCTTATCTCTTGTGATAGGGTTTATTTCTGTCAGGTTTTTTTCCTTTTGTTTGTCTGATTACTTACTTGATATTGATTGTTTTTTTTGTGTTTTATACATTAAGTTTAGTCCTTTGTCCTGTATTTTGTCATTGTTGTTGGATATTTGAAAAACTAATAAAAGTTTGGTCACAAAAATCTGGCATTGCACCAAAACAAAAACATTCAAACATGCATGAAAAGGGTAAATATTTGATCCAAAATAATTAGGGCTGTCAAAGTTAACACATTAATATCACATTAACTCAAATTACTTTTAATGCCACTGATTTTTTTTGTCACACGATTAACATATACACGTTCTGTGTGACCCTTTACCCATCCCGTAGCTTGCCAGATCAGGAAGCAGTGCTGTCGTGATGCAGTTCAAGCAGAAATGGATACAGGACAGAGACTTTTGAATGGCAGGTTCAGATTTCAGATTAAGCCAGATAAGACTCAAGTTATTTGTTCTTACTGTTGATGTGAACTGAGTTACCTGGAGTTTGTAGAGTCTTAAATACCCGGGACCAATTGCTGGCCGAGCACATCACTAATGCAGAGAGTTGACTGGGACTGTAAATAAACGCCAAATTCAAAAAATAGCCAATCAAGATGCTGTCAAAGGCTCTGCAATCCCTATAGGAAACGGTTAGACGCTGGTAAATACCCAGCTACATCATGAGGAGGAGGAGGGGACATCAGGAGAGGCTGGTGTGTGGCAGGGGAGCAGAGGAGTTACAGGTGAGCCTGAGAGTGAAGCAGTGAATGAGCTCTGTAGAGTATCGTAGTAAACACTAAAAAGCATTATTAGACTGTGGGTCCCTTTTATTTATGAAGAAAAAAATGGTTTGAGGTTAAATCTGTAGCTCTTCTATGATCTGAAGAATGAAAAGATGGTTAAGTCCTCTTACTACACCTTAAAAGTTCTCCACTGAGACTTCTTTTACTTTGTGTGTTCATGAGTTTTAAAAAGCAGCTTCAAATTTGTGTTTATTGACTTCATTCCAGTAAATCTACTGGACTGATGACAGTAGTTTCTTACTGTCTGCATTTATTTTACATTTGGGCATTTTTTTAGTTTAAAAATAAAAGTATGATATATTATAAGAAAAATTTTTCACATAATTACTTGCTTTGTCTCTTGAGTAAGGCAGATGTGTCCACTTTACTCACCTCTGAGCACATCAGAACAGTGAAACACCATTAGATGTGTCTGTGCCACTTCTGAGCTCTCAGCGGAGACTAGACTTCTCCCAGTGATGTGTAGTGTAATTCTCCAACTGTATTTAGTCTCTCTTTTTGAATCATCCTGTTGTGAGTCCTCTTGGTGTAAAGGGATGTTTTTGTGAGCCTTTATTTCCCCCATTTGAGGCCAAAATTCTCTGCTTTAAGTGTGAAAGATCCAGGAATGACCTTTGAGAGATTTAAACTTGACTGACCATGTTCTTCATGTCCATGTGTGATTATGAGATCTGTTGTCCGGTGTTAAGCTGCTGACAACAGAGGAGTAACGTTCAGAAGTCTAAAGTTAGTCTCTACATTGTGGTATTATTCAGTAATGTTACATTAAGGTCAGTATCTCCATCTGTTGTCCTAGTTGGGCTTGAGTTTACCATGTTATGCTCCCAGCATATTTTTGGAGCATTCAGCATCTTTGAGTTTAGTCTAGAAAATTTTTGGACTTTATCTGTCGCTGTTTTGGGTTGTTGACATGAACAAACATTTGCATGAAGAAAGCATTTTTGTCCACTTGTGTTAACAAGGGCATTTAAATTTTGAGAAATAGTCCTGTATGGTACATGTAGAACAGATAAAAAAAAAATGGGTGATTAATTTGCGATTAATCTTGAGTTAAATATGAAATTTGTGAGATTAATTGCAATTAAAAGTTTCAATCTATTGATAGCCCTACAAATAATTTAAATTAAAATATGTCATGAAAAAAAGTAAAAAAAAAAAAAAAAAGGAGAAATTGATTAAAAAAAATTTCAACTATAGAAATTTCTTCACAGTGTACACACAAAACGGAGAGAAGTAAAGAAGCAGTCAGTCCTGTGGGGCAGACTAAATGGCATACTTAGGAAGTGTTTTCTTATGAGGGCATGATTAATGCATCATGTTGACTGTATACTCCTCAGAGTCTGTGTCTTCTCTGCTTTGCACTGTTTTCATCCCATAGAACCATTTTTGGCTGACCGCTGAGGGCAGCCCTACATATGGCAATGTCTGTGTCTGAGTGAGTCTGTATGTATGTATGTATGTATGTCTGTATGTCTGTATGTCGCTGAGTGAGTGATGCTTTTGTAATAAGCCAAATAATACAGAGTTGCATTTGCTTGGACTGAATGCTGTCACTAATGGCTGCCTCCACTGTGTTAACCAGGCTCCAGTTAACATTATGTATGGCTCATCTATACAGAGTTGCTCTATGGGCGAGGTTTACTCATGCTGACAGTCCTTTAATGGCTGCCCTTACTGCTCTAAATACTCAGATATAGCTTTAGCCTCTGTTTAACCAGAAGTGGGCCACATTTATGTATGACAAAGAATAAAACAACCCTGTAAGCTGTTCATGTTGGGAAAGATGTTTTTACTCCTCTGCTGAGCTGCTTTGACATGACTATGTGATAACTGAGGGGGAAAAGGTTAACTTTTCTGAATGCTTGTGGCTGCTAGACGAACGTTAGCTTGGCCTTAGCCAGACCAACACGTTTCCTCATCACATTTAGTGCTGAGAGCAAAATGGAATGCTTTCTGCAAAAGAAAATGAAGATGCCGCTCTTCTGACCCCCGCTTTGGCATGACAATGTGATAGTTAAGGGGAAAGAGTTACTTGTTGTGTACAGCTAATGACTTGTTGTGTCCCAGCTAACGACTCTAGCAGGCCTGTCTTTAGCAGGGACTAAGCTGAGCAGTACTTTTTGTCTGAACCACACATGTCTGAATCCAAACATGAGCAGAGAGCAACACTGAAAGCTTTCTGTGACGGAAAAAATGTTCTCTCTCTACTCTGTTTCGGCATGTTATTCTGATCATGGCGCTGAGCTTGTCCCGTTTACTATGTTAGCTGCATTAGCTTTTTGCTTGGTCGTCACAGTAGGACCACTAATTTTTAATCCAATCTAGGCGCTGTTCTTGTTGAAATCAGGGCATAGCGACAGCTTGTCTTGTGCAGAGGATGGCCTTTTGCTCTTTCCTTGTGGTGTTGTCTTCCATTTGCGCAGTAATAGCAAAGACTACAGAGCGTATTTCCCCCTCTGTTTTCTACCTGCAGCTCTGCTGCAGCAGAGACGCTGTCTGTCTGTGTTTAACCAATCAGATGCGGTTGAAGAAAGCAGAAGGGGAGGGGGATGACGCTGCTCAGGTTTCATCTCCACACGTGGAAAGAAGGAGACAGACAGAGAGAGAGAGAAACATGTAGCTTTTACAGTAACCGCTTACTATACCTTTGGCTAAAAATGATAAACTACCAACAATCATGACAAAGTCACTCTGCCATAACACACATTTCAGCCAGGCATTTCAATAGGCATCACAGAAAATTGCGGTCAGCCACATATCTATATATATATATATATATATATATATATATATATATATATATATATATATTACTAAGATAGACATTAACTTTGTTAAGCCATGCATTACATATCAAATAATAACCTTACCAGTTATTCACAGGCACTTTTGTATGATGAAGTGTCTAATGACCTCACCTTGCTGACACACCACCCTGTTTCCAAATGTGGAACCAGTCAGACTCACCTCAACTCCACTTACTTTTGATTTTGCTTTGTTTTCTTTTTTCTTTGTTTGTTTGATTGTGAATCATTACTGGTACCTGGTCCTTTTCTTGGTATCACCACTCGAAAGGTTTCGAGCAAGCTAAGCTGCTACTACATGTGACCTTGATACACTGTCAACCACTGAGTGGTCAAAGCGTATTGTCACAGAAGTACAGGTTCTCTTGAACTGCTGTCTTCCCAAATTTTCCCGTGCTTATCAGTAGTATTTTGTCTCGCTGCTCTCTGACATCGCTGGAACAAAACTTGTCTTGTGATAAAAAAAAAAAAGAAAAAAAACGTAGTCCAAGAACAACCTACACTATCACCTGCCTACATTAGGAGGTGATATCAAAGTTTAAAATGTAATGGAAAACAAAGTAAGTTACCAAAACTAAGGGGCAAGCCAGTACAATAATAAGATAACTGTATTTTCCTACATGTCATTCTTGAGTTGCAGATAAGAGACATGTGCTTAGCCCAATCTGATACACAACAATTGCAGAATAGAGATTTTTGATTCCTCTCTTGCTCTGATTTTGTCCACCAGATGGGAGGCATGGAGGCAGTCATCACAGGCCTGACAGATGACTTTAAGATCCTCAAAAGAAACCGAAAGATCTTCACCTTTGCCACAGCTTTTGGAACCTTCCTGGTCGCCCTCCTCTGTGTTACTAATGTCAGTATCATTTATTACTTTTACTCAGTACTTAGAAAAGTACTTTCAATGTCCCACTTTTATATACTTATACTTTTGAAGCTTTGATATATGTGTCACCTTAAGTTTTACTTCCAGATTTTATCGTTTCTTTTTCTATTTAACATTTTTGTATTTAAAATATGGTAAAAACATATGTATGTATTGCCCCAATGTCAAAATCTGACAAAACAGAGAAGTCACTGTACGTCACTGATGAAACTAAGTCTCATGATGTTTGCCAATTTCCCAGATTTTTTTCTTAGAAATTATCAACAAAGCTGTTGCAGCTCCCTCTAATAACAGCCTAGAATTTGATTACAGCTGTAGGCAGGAAGAAAATGATGAACTTTCTCTCTTGTCCCTACTCATTCACATGGTATCAGCAACAAGGAGAGTCCCTGATTGAAAACAGAAAGAGTCTTTGGAATCAGAAATTATGTTAGTGATTCCCATGATTCCTCCCTTAATCAAATCAATATATTTATTTAGAAAGTCCATTAGCGGCATGACACAATATAAAGACTGGACCACACAGGATGCAGGTGAATGATTGCGCAAAAGCTCAAGTGCACCAGGTATCCCCTGCATCCTCCATGTAGTCAGTAAAGTTCATTTTAAGGTACCTTGTGAAAAACAAGCAGCCAGTGAGACCATAATGACTTTCCAACACTGTCCAGTCCACCTAGATTGAAAAGGAGAATATTCATACATCACACACACACACACGCACTAATTTTTCTGTCCTTTTTCTTTCTGTAGGGTGGTATCTATGTGCTCACACTGTTGGACAAGTATGCAGCTGGGACTTCCATACTGTTTGGCGTGCTGATTGAAGCAATTGGAGTGTCATGGTTTTACGGTATGACACATTCTAGTACTTTGGCCTCTAATGTTTTTTTAACAGGTCCTTTTACACAAAGTGGAATCGGCAAGATAATACTGACTGAAACATTTGATCTATCTATCAGTTCCCTCCATCTTGGAATACTCTCTTAAATTAGTGTTCATTTCAGGTGTGGACCGATTCAGTGAAGATATCGAGAGAATGATGGGTTTTAAGCCAGGACTTTACTGGAGGCTATGCTGGAAATTTGTCAGTCCAGTTTTTTTGTTGGTGAGTGCCACAAAACACACTCAAGTAGTTCAGCTGAGCTGGCTTCCTAGACAGAGGTAATATGTGAGCCCAGACATAAGGGCGAGAATAATCAAGTACTAAACAAGTGTTATGGTTGTTTCTAGTATCTGCCATTCACATGATCATTCGTTCCAGTCTAAGGTGTAAACATTTGTTTGCATTTGTGATAAAACTAAGTTATCTGGCAAAGCAAGATCTGAACTCAAATCTAAATAGCTATTCCCTAAGGATCAATAGCTTAAGTAAATTAAAATAATGTAATAAGTTGTGTGAGACACATGGAAAAACCTTCCCCTGCTACCACGAGGACCCAAATTTTTGATCATGAGCAAGGATCATCAGGCCTGCACCCAGAGTGATTAACTCATTGAGTGCCATTGACGTTTATATACGTCATTTAAAAGCGTATATATTGACGTATATATACGTCAAAGTGGGTTTTTTGGCGGCTGGCACAAGGGGGTGCTCTCATGCTCCCTGTGAGTAATTTTGGGGCTTCTGGGATACGTAGTCGGAACATGGAAGAGACAGTAAATCAAAGCCACTGAGATCAGAGCAGGAAGTGGAGACGCCGGGTTGGAGGTAAACTAAGCTAAAAGTTCTAAAATATTCAGTATCAGCACAAAATGTCCCCCCAAAACTGAGGGAGTAAAGTGGCCAGTTTCACCAGCGGACACTGGAAGAAAATTTTAACTTTTGCGTGAGAAATCGGTTACTCACTGAAACCGACAGTGAATCCAGGGATCAGCGCATTCACTCATCTGCCACGGCCAGCCAAGAGGCTAAAGAATGTCGCGAGGTCTCCCCCGTGCGTCGGAGAGAAAAGGCTGCCGCTCGCCAGCTTGATGCATACAGCGACGACACTTCAGATACAGACTTTTCCAACCCAGACTCTGAGGAACGGCTGCCGAGTGAACGGAGCGGATCTTGTTCTCCATCCCGGAGGTAAGTCAACGTTAGGAACCCACTGATTATTCAGCCAAATTTATCGAATGAAACCATCACTAATGCGTTCCTGCTCTGTGATTTCAGAAGCAGACTTGAGAGAAGAGCAAGCCCCATGCAGTTCTGCAACACTGTCTGTTAGCAGAAAAAGAGGTAAGAACAAAAAGAATTCTATATTATAGATTATATATTATCATCATAATATATAAATAATACATATAATACATTTTATATTATATTACTTCTATGATTTACAGGCAGTGCCAGGGGACATGCTAGTAGGAGAGGACGTGGGCGTATAGGGGGTCCCATGGCGGCCGTCCAGTTGTATTGTGCTGTATTTTGTATTTATTTTATTTATTTTACAATAAAATAACATTTGTAATACAATTTTCAGATGTCTTTTATGTAATTGAAGGCAAAATTATAACATTCATATATCACTGTGTTGCTTGACAGACTCTCTTTCACAAAAATGCATTTTCTCAGCTTTCTAGAAAAAAAGTGGTCTTTTGGTGAAACTAGCCTCTATTCAACTTCAAATAAATCAAGAATGAAACAAGCTGCAAACAAACGTTTTTTTGCTTGATGAAATAGAGAGTTTATTCTTTCATTTGAGCTATTGTTTTCAGAGTCATAGTACAAAATATTATGTGGGTCTTGAAAGATGACTGAAAATGTCCAAAAACGCTGTCACAAGCCACTTTCCATTTTATAAAAGGGCTGGCGGTCAATGAGTTAAGAAGAATTATTTGAAACCTCCTGACACCCCTAAAGTGTTTGTGATCAGTGGGTGAAGAACTACACGGTTCAATACGCTAAAAAATAAAGCAACATTTTGATATTAGATGTGACTCAAACCCCAAGTCTCCTGGGTCAAAGTGTTGTACTGTTTGCCCCCCAGCCTGGTTCATCTTATTCAGACCCTGAAGGGTAGGTTTTGTGTCTATATGAGACATCAAGGGTAGTGACAGGATGTTGGCAACTGATGCCAATGGAAGCAGGAAATTTAGTTAAAGCTTGCCACTCTTTATAAACTAGAAGAAGCAGTAATGTCATGTGTGCAATACGTGGTCAATATGTGGTCAATAGCGTTCTTTGTCTTCAGTTGCTAGGATTTTCTTTGGGCTCTTTTCCACTCCATGGAGGGGTAGAGAAAGTTCTAGACCAAAGGTCTACCGTTCTAGAGTGGCAATGCAGACCAACTGGCACATTATCAGAGAAAGTGGAAGATGTAAAATCAAATTAACATTTATTAATATTGGTATAAAGGGTTACAGCATAATAGCTGCTGTACTCTGAAGCCTTCAACGTGTGGGTCAATTTCCAAAAGAGGGTAGCAAAGTAATTTTCAGTGGGTTGCAGAGGTGTGCCAGGGAAAAATGAGGCAACAAGTCAATGGTGTGCTTTAATTTGGCAGATGCATCTTTGTTCCATCACATATTTTGTACCATCTCAAGTCCAAACTGCCCCATTTTTTTATTGAAAATAAAGTAATAATGAGGTGCGTGTGATAAAACAATCTCAGATTGTGAAGAAACAGAATGTACCAGCGGTCTGCTAAAGCTGTTTAAGTAGAATCAGCAATTTTACATACAGCTCTTTGCTCCCTCTCTCATTCCCTTCTGCTTCCCGACACAGCAGTGATTCACGGCTGGAAATAAAACTGAAACCTAAGACTTAGTCCTTCAGAAGATTTCTAACTGACCTACCCAAAGCTGTGTTTTGGTTTTCCCAACTATCAGAGTACAAAAAATATTGATTTGCACAATCTGCACAAAGTTTATTAACTTTTTCAATGAGCTCAGATGACAGCATCCGAAACCATCGTCCGGGGTTCAGACAGGGAAGAGATCCACGCCGCAGTCAGCGGACAAGAGTTTGGCAGAGGCAGATACTGTTGTTTTAACCCTTAAGGGCCATTACACACTGAGTCCGTTTCTTTCGTCCAAATTTTTCTGAGATTTAAAAAATAAATAAATAAAAAAATCGAGCTTTTGTTGTTCTAATCATGTTTGCGCACTGACGCTGAAATTTTCTTCTGTCAATTTTTTTCAGAAATGCTAAATTTTATGCAAAATTTCACATCAGTCCAAGTCATTTAAATGAGTGATTGATAATTCAAAACAGTGCCTGCTGCTTCATTCTCACTTCCTCACTTTCTCACCACCCCCCGACCCCTCCTATCTCTCTCTCTCTCTCTCTCTCTGTCTCTCTCTCTTGCACTGAAACCTCAGTTTAAACATCAAAGTTTGCTCATTTATTATGTGGACTTCAACCATGAAATATAATGAATAGATGGGTGATTGATGATTCAGATCAGCACCTGTTGCTTTATTCTCTTTTGCTCACTTAACCCTGCCCAACCCCTCCCCCTCTCTCTCCCCCTCTCCCGCACTGAAACCTCACTTTCAACACTGTAGTTCATCGGTGTATATCAGCCATGGAAATATAACAAATAAAGGCATAAGTTTGTGGCCTACTCACAGTTCATAAAAGAGACAGAATCAAAAAGTTGTTCTCCATCAACTTGGCTCGGCGCTATGACGCATGAGAGGGTGCTGTATGAAGCTCTCTGTCAGGATGGATCTAGCAGGATTTTATAGGAGTGACACAGCCACAGCACTGGACTCAGTGTGCAAGGTCCAAGTGTGTAATGTTTTTTTGGATTATGGATCCAGAAAAAATGCATTGGAAAATAACGGAACCAATGTGAAAACACTAGGGGTGGGAATCACTAGTGGCCCCAGGATACGATATTATCACAATACTTGGGTCATGATTCGATATTATTGCCATTTTAAACATTTTGCAATACAGTGAGTATTGCGTTACCATATATTGCAATATATTGTGACCTATACCATATTTTTTTTCACGTTAAGCTGGTTTAGCATTAGTCTTGTCCTCATGTTTGTCGAATTTCCACAGCATTTTCATACAGCATTTCTTGCAAACCTCATGTGTCATGTCCATCTCATTCTGCCCTGCTTGCATTCGTAATGTCCCTACCCTGGTGCTGCCATGTTTGTTGTACTAAATTTCAACTGTCATCTCTCAAACAATTGTCCAAACAATCAATTTCATTTTCCTATTATCGCAGACTTCAGTTCATATTAGCAATTCAATTGAAAAAAATCAATATTTGGTGGATGAGAGGATATGATATATCACCAGACAAAATATCGCAATACTATGCTGTATTGATTTTTTCTCCCTCCCCTAGTAAAAACCTTTACAGTCAACATTGATTTGCTTTCCATTGTTTTCTTGTGTTATTTACAAACCTTTCCACCTGGCAGGTAAACATCAGGATCACAAGTGAAACTTTATTATATCAGAATCTTTTTACAGAGGGAGGTCTGGACATCGATCATTTTTAGAAAATGTTTTAAACAGTACAACCATTGATTTCCAGACATTTCTTTAGCGTACATGCTGCTACAGCATGTCCCTCCTCTCTCCTCCATCGTGAGCAGCAGCAGGTATGAGTGTGACATGTAGCCTACCTCACTGCTCATCAGAGACTAATTCACAGCTGTGAAACATTTCCCGACCCCATTTTAAATAAAAATCAAGATGATGTTAAAATAACATACAGTCGCTACTGTACTGCATAACCACGTCTCACAAATTAGGCTAATCATATTCTGAGTTATGTTTATATTTTCTTATTTTCGCAGTCTATAAAAAGGCTGAAAAAGCTACCTGTTTAAAGCTTCAGCAGTAAAAATTCTCTTTATAGTCCACATGCTTTAAAATGAAAATCAGTGTGTTAAAAGGTGCCTGATAAACACTTAAATAGATTTAAAAACACCAAAAAGGCCACACAAATCGACATTTCAAGGTGGAGCAGAAAATGCAGATATTGGTTCCATAAAATAGATCAGAATAAAGGAAAACAAATATTTGGTCCTTAAATAGAAAAAACCTGCTTTTGAACACAGTACTTGTTCACTGAAAAAATATACAGAGAAAAAGGTACTGACTGACAAATTTGTCTTAAACATGGAATGAAAAAATTGTGATAAAACTGAAATCATCATCTGGCCATGAAAAAAAAAGTTGTGATATATTTTTTTCCATATCGCCCACTGCCAGTAATAATTGAAAAATTGGTGCTATACCAGTTTAGAACCAGTGCTCTAGAGGATACACATGCTTTTAAATTTTTCAAACAAAGTGTAAAAAAGTCCTTATGATATATTTAGCAGTAATATAGGCGATAGATTTAGCTTTTTCAGATCTTTTCAAATCCAAACCTCTAAACTCCTGTAGCTTGCACTCTTTTATAATTGATTATAATTTTGAACATTATAAAAAGCACTAATCCACTAAGATGTTTTGCACTGTCATCTGTTTTTTATTTACAGTTTGTTGTTGTGGCCAGTACGGTAACGTCATCAAGCCTGAAGTATGACGAGTACACCTTCCCTAACTGGTCTAACGTCGTTGGCTGGGGTATTGCCATGTCCTCCATGCTGTTTGTACCGTGCTATGCTATCTATAAATTCATCAGTTTACCAGGAACATTTAAAGAGGTCAGTATAACAACAGGTTTGTCTGCTGAAAGTCTTTGTGAACTTTTCTATGATACTTACAAAGTGACAATTGAACCGGGTTATTTCTATTATGACAATTAAAAGGGACGGTATATTGATTAACATCTAAAATGAAAAATATTCTGTAGGCAGAGTTCAATACTGAGAGAGATGACAAAAATAAATATGATTAATCCAGTAAAAAATAAATAAATAAATAAACACAACAGTGTTAGTTTGGCAGCTATTTCAAATCTAGTCTTGTCTTTGAACTGAAAAGCTTTAGATTAAACTCTGAAACTTTTTGGTCCAGTTTCCAACAATAAAAAGTCCTTATCAAAGTCCATTATCAAATATCCATTTTTAACTAGTCTTAGTTAAGTCTTCCTCATGAAAAAAGGTAGTTGGGGACATTTAGTCGTAGTTCTAGTTGACAAAATTAACCCTGATTTACAACGTTATAATAGCCAAATGTTATCACCTTAAAGGGCAAAATTGTCACGAAAGGTTTTACAGTGTGTCTCTTCACCAGAAAATCTTGATACCATCAAGCTGATGGAAGGGTCTACATTCCTCTCTGAGCTTAATGACACTAGGACAATGAGAATCCTCTCAGATAAAATGACTGCTCCAAAGCTCCAGACACCATGATTGTAATCATCAAAGCACAACAGCTATTTTTCTCCTCTGATACAGCCTCAGCTTCACTCTGCTGTTACAGCTACAATACCCCATTGGCATTTTCCACTGGCTCTAAAGGTCCAATATTTTTTTAAGCTATGAGGACAGACATTACCCATCTAAACAAGACTGAATGTCTTGAATCACTTTAAAGGTTAACAAAGTACATTTTCTTCATCTCATTAACATTGTGTCCGGTAAAACTCTAGACCTGTGTTTTTCTCACTGTCACAGACCGGTTAAATAAAAATCTGATTAAACTTCCACTATGCATGTATGTAAGCTATGCATCTACATTATTTACGTAGCTGCAAATGTGTGCAGTGTGTGCAATTACAAATTGGTCTACATATTTGCAGATTAGTGCACGCGTTTGTGGATCTTTGTACAAATTTGCAAAACTTTGCACACATTTGCAGATCTGTACACACATTTGTAGATTTGTGCACAGATCTTTGTACGCATTTGTAAATACTTTTGCAAGAATAATAGCTCCATAATACAGGCATATCTTTATTGCACAAATATCAGTTGTGAATATCAACAGAAATTGTCATAACTGCCAATATGAATAGTTTATTTTTTAAGCTAATATCTGCCAACACTGATATCATACCGATAATAATGTGCACCCCTAGTAGCTAAGAAAGCAAGCTAAAGCGATCCACCATATGTGTAACAGGTTATAAAATAGATCTATACATCATTTAATCCCAGATTAGACATCCGAACCTTTTCTATTTTTCATGAAATGTAGATTAGTCTGTAATGTTTACAATGTGGTTATTTCAAGAATGTCACTGTCAGCCTTTGTTTATTAATAGAGTTGAATTCAAAAAAATCTATAGCTTGAAATATGTTGTAGTGGCAAATTACAGTACTTCCTTTCTGAAATATACCATGCCTCAGATGAACGGTCAGTGAGAGTAGCCATCAGGGATGAGGGGTCTGCAGACAGACCTCTCTTGTAAAACTGCATTCAGACTGCAGGTAAAAACAAACAAATACAATCGGTGGCATCATCAGCCTATCTTCATGAGTTACTGTAATAATGACAAAAGCATAAATAACTAGAAAAGCGCTCAGAGAGTGCAGACCTCCGCCATTAGCCCTATCTCCCAATGGTACAGAATCCTTAAAAAAAATTCCTGGATCCTTACGGTAATCGGATCACTCCAAAAAATCTAATCAGTTCTTCCTTATGCCATTTCTGATGTTTCCTGAAACTTTCATCAAAATCCATCCACAACTTTTTGAGTTATGTTGCTAAAAATCTAACTAGCAAACAAACAAACAAACCCACCTGATCACATAACCTCCTTGGCGAAGGTAACTACTTAAGCTGATGATGGCCATACAACAAAAAAGCACGAGTATTAGAGGGCAGTCATCTCAGGCTCCAAACTCCAAACTATCACCACCACTATTTATAAAACAAATTTGAGTGAGTCTTGTGTTTTGAATATGGATCCATTAAACTCTGATTGAGAGGCCAAACCATCTTGACAAACTCAATACTTAATCATACTCAATACTTTAAAAGGAACCCTGCATGATCAGACAAGTTCATCTTGTTGGACAGATATTTGTATGTCTCATATACTTATTTAACTAAAAAACTCACAAGATATCTACATTTTGAGTCATTTGAGTTTATAAATTAACCAGGAGACCGCCATGTTTTGGTCCGCGCTGGTGCCGTGACATCACAGTTCCATGGTGTGATCCTCACTGTTCCTATGCAGTAACCTGTTTCAGACTGGCAGCCAGTGTTAGGGCTGATCTCAGAAACGCAGCACATCTCACGTACGGAGGATTCTAAAATTTGAGGTCTCTTCTATTTTATATTTGCACCACAGGCAGTTATCTGTCCATCTAGACAGGAAAATGATAAACACAGAGCCATATTTACCTTGTTGTAGCAAGTATTTACGTCCACATGGGTAGAAAATGTTTGAAATCTGTTTCTTGATGAACCAGATGAAGGCCACAAGCTAAAATGTGTCTGTTTAATAAAGTTGTTCCCCGAACTTATACTCTTTATGAAGCTTTCTGTTTCCACATGGTTCAGGTAAAGATAAACACAGAACAAAAGGACTTCCGGATTGCACCTTTCAAAGTTAAAGTCCACTTTAGCATTTCTTTGGAGAAGCTCCGTTTGTAAGTACATAATACTTTAATTTTGAAAAGCTCCCGGCACACTTCCACTATACACTGAATTCAGTTACTTGCAGGGAGCTTTATTGATGTAAAACTTAGATGAATGACAGAGCTTTGACCGCAGGGAGACAAAACAAACACGCAGCAAACTCATGGCAGCAACAGCTGCAAGTAACAAAACCATCTGAAAAACTGTTACTGCTTAGCAACAGAGAGGAGCGCTGCGGAACAGTGACATCACACTAACGTGACGTGGGTCAAAACATGGCCGTCTCCTGGTGAGTTTATGAGCTGAGATGAACTCAAAATGCAGATATGTGGGATATTTAGTGAGTTTTTAGTTTAATATATATTTGAGAAATACAAATATCTATCCAGCAAGACAAACTTGTCTGATCAATCAGGGTTCCTTTTAAAATACAGACAATTTTGACTGGAAAATTTTCTACTGCCAAAAAGCATCCTGTGGTTTTGCTTTCAAAAACATGTAGCGTATGTTGGCGATGACACATTTAAATTTTCAGTGTTTTGACTAATTTATTGTTTGTTGCTTGTTTTACAGAGAATAGCTTATTGCATCACTCCAGAGCATGAACATCATTTGGTGGCTGAAGGGAATGTACGACAATTCAGAGTAAGGGCAAAAATTGTGTTATTCTTACTGTTATTTGGATGGTCAAACTGCAGCATTGGCAGCCAAAAGAGTCATACATGTGACATTTGGGTACAGAGTCACACAATACTAACCATGAATTTTCGTTTGTCTTCCAGCTAAGGCATTGGTTGGCCATATGATGACTCACACCCAGAATACCCTCATCTATACTAACACCCGGTGTTTGGAGTTCCCGTGTTCTCCACCAGTGGACGGACAGAAAATAAGAGCAAAAGACTCCAACCTCTCCCATCCTCCTACATCCTGTACCACCCAAGGCCTTTTTTTGTCAGAAGTAGCTTCAAGCACTTTGATTTCTATGTTAGGCCTGTAAACATTTCAATGCCATTCTACATCTTCAGCTGGTAAGGGAGGAGCACCTCATGGGATAAAACTGTAGTTATTTTGCCACTGGGCATCATTATGGTTTCATAAATGTTTGTGATGTAACTATACTCTTCTGCAAAGGACAGAAACTCAGCATAAACCAAAACAGTCCAATTTCACTGTGCTACTAAACATTGGACCCAAATATTTATGTTTTTAACTTCATTTAGGACCATGATTAGTTAATGTGTTACTACTGGATAAAAAGTCTCTTTTCTTGCTGTTCTGTTGACAGAATAGCTTATCTGTGTCAGTGCCTTATCAAGCAAGACACTCCATGTTTCTCACAGTCCGTACAGGAAGAAATAAAATAAACTGTGTTGACTCAGGAACCCACGCAATCCAACCGCAGCTTGTGGATGGCAATCTCTGGATTTGACCCCGTCTTTTGATATTCAAGTCAAAGAGCTGAAGTTCAACAGTGCTGAAGGTCAGGCTTGCAACAAGAAAAACAGGCCAGATGATATGTTTTATGTCACATTCTGTTATAGGAAATGGAATAGCTTATATATCACAAACAAAGCTTTAAAAGAGCTGAGGCAGGCCTTATTCACTTCTTATGCTTAAAAAGGCCAGGGTCACTACCAAGCCTTAATCTGTAAGAAAGACAAAGGCTGGGCAGAGTGTGCCTAAAGGAGAAAATCAAGCAAAACAAATGGCATAACTGTTACAGAGTGTTTTTGTATTACCGTTGTTTAACTTTTTCTTTACAAATTTCTGTCTGTTCAGTGGGTCAGGGGAGATGTGGCTTATCCTCAAAAAAGAGAAAAAAAACAGCAAGAGAAAAGAGTGTTCGTGTGAGTGAGTGAGCATGTGTTTATTGGGATTTTGTTGCCAACCATATAGTTTTTTTTTTAGTTTACAGAGGAGTGACAACTGAAGCATTTTTCACTGCACTGTATACTATGATATCAAATGAATGCTAACAACTCTTGTAATTTAATTTGAAACATATCTTATGATGGTCCACTTTTTCATCACTTTGAAAGTGCCAATATGTTCCTTTAGGAATCATTTTCTCTTTCTTTTTTATTTATTGGTATGAAGTTGAATTTTATCCTTGAATCATAACAAACCCTTGCTGAAGGAATAAAGCCACACAGAAAAAAAGATATATGTGGAATATATAAGAAGATATAAAATATATAAATATATTCTTTTGTTACATTTAATCTTGTATTTATCAAATAGTTTATAACAAAACGTGAATGTAAAGTATTTTAAGCGTAACTGTCCACAGTCATAACATGGTGTTTGATGTATAGCTAAGAGGAACTATTAGGATTAAATATTCTTCAGTGTAACCCAGGCTCCTTCGTCACATATCTATGTGGACAAAGACACCCTAGCTTGAACGATGTTTACATAAATACTATGTACAATACAACGTCCTGTTACAGCGTGAGTGACATCTATCCATGAAGTCTCAATTATTAAAACTATGATAATAAAGATTTTCTTCTATACACACTTGAAGACTACGTACTCTCACTTGCTCTTAGATTAGAGAAACTTAAATGCAGCTTGCCAAACTGTTCAGCTGAGGCCTTCGTTTATGGCTTACTGTGTTGTTCCACTGTCTGCCTTTGCTTGCCACCTGCCAACAGGCTCACTTGTTCATACTGCACCTTTGCTGCCTAAGCTGCTGTTTATGCACCAGTGCAGTCATGCAGAAGCTGTGCACAGAGTGGCAGAATGGGCTGTCTCTCAACAGGGAGGTTAGGGGTTTGCTCTGTGGTCCAGCAGTCTCACGTCAAAGAGTCCTTGGGTAAGACACTAAACCACAAACTGCTCCTGCTGCATAGCAAGCGGCTTGTGAATCCATGTGAAAAGAATAGTACTGATGGATAGTAGTGCACTTCTTGCAACAGCCTCTTCCACTAGTGTGTGAATTTTCTTATGAATAGGTTAATGTGACAGTGTAAAATGACCTTGAGTGTTCAGAAGAATGTAGAACTAAAAGATATATGCAAGTCCAAGTGTATTACCATTTACACACTAGGTTTCTACATACAGTACATACAGTATAATGCCATGTCAGACTATGAGACTAAAATCTCGCCCTGTCCAGGCAGACAAACTGGCTGCACTACAAGAGTGATCCCGACCGTTCAACGTATACTGGCGTCACCACTGTCTCCAGTACACATTAGTTTCCTGGAGGAAGTAAAAGTAGGGATAATGCAAAGATAAGGAGCAAATGCTCTCCTGTTGGTAAGCATCAGGATTCAGGTTGTTGACATCAGGTGATAGTACATAATTGGGTATGAAAGGAGTTCTTCTGTAAGGCTCAGTCGTAAACATTCAATGATAGTGCAAAGTTCTTCACTGTGTGGGTAAAAAGTCCAATAGTTGATGGAAGAATTATGAGCAAACAGTTCAATCAGTCTGTATTTATTTGTATAGTGTCAACTGAAATTAATTTTGAGATTTTGTTATGATCCAGGGTCTGATTTATTATGTTCCTGAGTTCCCTTGTGTTTTCCTTTGTTACCTCCGCCAAGGAGGTTATGTGATCGGGTGGGTTTGTTTGTTTGTGTGTTAGCAACATAACTCAAAAAGTAATGGACGGATTTTGATGAAAATTTCAGGAAATGTCAGAAATGGCATAAGGAAGAACTGATTAGATTTTGGGGGTGATCTGGATCACCGTCTGGATCCAGGAATTTTTTTAAGGATTCTGTACTAATGGGAGATAGGGCTGATGGTGGAGGTCTGCGCTGTTACCACTTTACACCAGGAGATGGCGGACATGAGTAACTTCAATCCCAGCAGCATTTTGGCTGTTTCCATTCAAAGTTTTGGAGTTTATAGAGTTTGAAATACACACGTCGGGTCGAGGAGACGAGTCGGAGCGTAATAGAGAAAGACAGCGAATTGTAGCGAGAATACTCACAATGCTTGGAGGAATAGAGGAATATTTACCCTCTGCCATGACTTCCAGTCATCCAGTGAGACCATGGGTGAGACTGTCAGTGCATCTGCTGGCACCAGCAGGCAATACTTCCACTATGACAGTCCACCCATATTGAAGCCAATGCTTTGCCTCACTGTGTATCCACCCCACCGAAGAGGGAGTTATCAGCGAATGCCGTGGTGGGAGGCACATGGGGACAGATCCAGGAATTTTTTAAAGGATTCTTCACTATTGGGAGATAGGGCTAATAGCGGAGGTCTGCGCTCTCTGAGTGCTTTTCTTGTTTATTCTGTGAATTCCATGTTTCTAGTTTTACATTGTATTTAGGTTTTCCTAGTTTGTATATTTCTGGTGTTTAGTTTCTTAGGTGTTTCTTGCAGTCCTTGTGTTTCTATGTATTTTGTGCTTTATGTTAGATCATGTTCTAGTGTTTAGTTTGACTCCTTGTGCTTCATGTTTAGTTTATTCCCTGTACTTCTTGTTTAGTTACTCCCTGTGTTTGTATAGCTTCCTTGCTCCCTCCTAGAGTCTCATGTTTGATTCTTCTCCTGCTCCAGTGTTCTTGTGCATTGTGAAGTGTTCCATGTTTCCAGTTTTATTTTGTAGTTGCCTTCCCTTGTGTTTGATTCCAGTTTTGCTTCCTGCTTCACTTTCCCTCCTCTGTGATTACCCTCACTAGTTTCACCTGTGTCTTGTTACCCACACCTGTCTCCCCTTGTCTAATCACTCCCTGTGTATTTAGGTTCTGTGTTTTTCCCAGTCCTTTGTCAGTTCGTCAGATGTCATTCCCTGTTGTTACTCCTTGTTGATACTCCTTGTGCTCCTTGTGGATTTTGCTTTGGTTTTTGGACTTTGAGTTTGATTCCTGGATTTATTTTGTAGTAAGTTATTTTGTTTGTTTCATTAAATCTGAGTTTTTATCTGCCTTTGGGTCCATCGTCTTGAGTTTTTTCCTACAGTCTGACAGTTTTCACCATCTGCAGTCCATGACATCAAAAGATTCAGACAATCTGGAGCAATATTTGCATGTAAAGGCCAAGGCTGACAACCAACACTGAATGCATGTGATCTTGTTCCTTTAGGCAGCAATGCATTAGAAAATGCATCATTTTCTGATGGATATAACAAATGGGCTTAGGGGTCACTTTGGAAAACCACTGCTAGTCAACACAAGTACATCACTGAATCTACAAAGGTTAGTTAAGACTCAACAAAGTGAAAGCAATATTTACACACAACATCCAGATTTGCTACAGACTACTCTGAGCCCAAGCTTATTGGAGATAGACTGACCTAACCTTCGTTTCCACAATATTTCCTCCAAGTACGGACGTTACACTCCCAGTGTATTAGTTTTATTTGTTACCATATTAGCTGGTGACTTTCAGTCAATTGTGTTCGTATACTTATGTCCCTGTTACAGCAGTTCATGAAAACAAAAGAATTCTCACAAATGCCTCTTTGTTAAGTTTTTAATAATGATGTCAAATATACTCAAAATATATTTATTTAATCAAAAATGTGAAACTAAAACAAAAAAAGGCACAGACACACTTGACTGAAAGTAACCAGTTTACATTGTCGCTTGTTCTACATCATCACTGATCTTATTCATGTCTAAAGGTCTAAACATCGACTTGAAGACAGAATTTATCCATCCCCAGTTTGACAGACATATATGTGTAGTGATAATAACATGATGGGGATCAACATAAGTTTATCTTTTTAACTTTCGGCAGTTGTCTCTGGTGCTGTGTTGACTGTAATACACCATCTGCCTCCACAATACCTCTACCACACATTTATACTGCATCTCCTATCTGTTAGGCTTTTATTTTTTGAGGACAAACACAGCCAGTGTATCAAACCAATGCAGGGAATTCTTGGCAGCCATGATGCATCTGTGTACATGTAGCTAACAGCAAGTATGTAAATAACTGCAGACAAGGCCTGGCTTTGACCTCTCAATCTGATTAAGCATAGAGAGTAAAATAACATGGATTTTACTCCACAATGAACTTGAGGATAAAACCCAAATCCACATTAAGCTAGTGGAATGCCTGAAAAGAAGCCTCCTGCCAATTCACCACCTAAAAAAACTAAGAGGAAAGACATCAAGTTCAATCCACTTGAACATCCCCCATCAGGTAAGCCTGGGTGCTGTGTTGTACATTACAACTGTGTCTGTTGACTGAAGTGTGGGGAGGTCATTATTAAGGGTTATTGTTACAGTCTTAAAACACACATTGGCTGTCGTTCAGCGCTGTCATGGTGCTATATACCCTGGCAAGCATTGCCATTTTTTGAGGGCTTTGTGTGTATCCAGTGAATATTTTGGAACAAGACTTAATTTTTCCCTGTGCTGTCAATTAACAGACTGACTATAAACTTATACAAACAAGAACAGAATTGAAACTGAGAGCCCATGTCTAAGGCTGGATTGTTAGTTGCACTTACAGCAATGTCTGTTCATAGAAATAATTCAAAGGTAACACATGGTGTGATAATCACTGTGAGCACAGGGATGCATGGCCAAGGCATTTGCCTCTTTTGCTCTTAAACTGGAGTGCTTTACTACATTCAGCCAAAGTCCACTGAAATAGATAGTGGTGCTCTATATCCTCTTACATGGAGGATTTACCACATACTGTACTTTCATCTGTCTAAGGAAGGAGCATCTCGGTAAACCATAAAGACTTAGATAGCATTCAGGATACAAAGCCTGCAGTACCTTGCTTGAAACTGCAGATATTTGTAGTGTGTACTAATTCAAGCTAATTAGTACTTAAGATGTCTTTCAAGACTTGAAATTAATATTGAGTACATTTACATGATCACATTAATCCAACATCTGGGAATAATCGGGTCATGGAAATAATCAGATTTGATGGGTTTGACTCAGTAACGTGCAAACAGAGGGAAACTTTTTAACATGATTCTGTCACTAGACATTTCTATTCAAAAAGTACTGACAAAACAGCAAAATGGCTCTTCACAGGACTTAAACACGAGACACTGAGTGGTTAGCAAGTCACAGGAAGAGCGGGGTGTGACCGATTTTTTTAAAATAGAAAATGCAAATAAAGTTGTATGTAGGCTGTTGAGGCTTGTACTCATGTATAACCACTACAAGTAATTAAGCATATTATTATTACGGAAAGAAAAATGAATTCTCCTGAAGAAAGCTGGCAACTTTGGCTACACTTGACTCAAAATACTGTAACTCACATCATAAATCCACTGACACAATGACCCTGTAATGAGTTTAACTGTTTTTTTAAGCCTTTTCTTCTCTTTAGACCAGTCAGTTAAATGCAATTTAAGTGGGCGTTTAGCCAAATAGGGAAATAGACAACTGTAGAAATCTTCAGTAAAAATGTATCTTTGCTTTGGAAAAAAATGTATCTGATATTGAACTAGGGCTGGGCGAAAGAGCAACACAGAGTCAAGAGAAGTAGCCTAGGCGAAATAGCGACTCACGTTTAAGTATTTTAACATAAAACTAATTATATTGATAAAATAGTACTGTCCCCCATCATATCTCATATAGAAATATATCGATATAAGTTAAAATCTCAAGATATCGCCCAGCCCTATATTGAACCCAGCCATAACTGATCATCACTCTTCCTTTCTACCTTTTAAGTGTTATCTCTGAGTAGTGTTGAATTGTCCTCCTTGTCCATCTCATCCGTGGCTTTCTTCTCAATGCCTTCACTTCCACATTAATGCAGTAAAAAAGGTCAAAACCACAAACTTTTATCAGATTTGTTTAGCCAATAAAAGTCAAGCTGGACCACCATAGACTGCTTCTTAATTGGCAGCTCTGTGCAGCACTAATGTGATTTGGGCAAAGGAGAGCCTTTTTCTAATGCACCTCTTTAGACTGAGGATTTGTTCTATACTCATAATCCAATTGCCAGGGAATAATCCATGTGACAGAGCACCCAATCCTTTTGTGGGTTTTCAGAAACACTTCATCGAGAGAATCCTGACTGAGGAAGAGCAGCAAAGGTGCTGTTATGGAAGAGTTAGCTGTGGGATGATCCTCTGGGATTTTCACCAGAAGTTTTGCTGTCCCATAGTTTATTTGTAGTTAAGTTATACTTTTACTTAAGTTTAAGTTTTAATGAAATTAGAAAAGTTGTGTCAATGTCTAACTGTGCCATGTGAGTCCTGACTACTGTATTCAGACTTCTCTCTGCACATCTGGGATGTATACAGTAACAACCTGATTTGTTGACAACTGAGTGTTGGGTTACAAAGAATAAAAGACATCCACGTCTCTCTAAAATTTTCCATTGTTTTACTTGGAATTGTGAAGAAATCTCAGGGAGAGGTTATCTTTTCCACGATGATGTCAAACTGTGACAATAACAGTGTTTGAAAACTTGAGGTTCAACAAAAACATTTGCTTGTGCTTGCATGCAACTGTTTTTCTCCATTTTGATTGATGTGATGCCCAGTAATGACTTTTCCCTTTCTCAACGCCAAATTTAATCACTGAATCCATTTTATCCTGCTGCTGGTCAGTTCTGCAGCATGTCTAATATACCCTAGAGTTTATGGCAAGGGACTCATCAAGAAGTCAGACTCCACTGTCTTTCAGTGAGTGTCTCTGAAGGCTTGGCAGTCTGTAAGAACATGGATAATTTGTATTTTGTAACTGCAGAACAGCTGTGGGCATGGTAATAAAGTCTAGCATTCCTCCTGCAGGAAACTCCTCTCCTCCCAGAAGCAAACTATGATGTACTTCCTGTTTGTTTCTTGGGCCACCCCTACAACTGTGAATATCACAGAGGACCTGGACAAAGTCCAAAAACTCTTCACAAGAAAGAGAGAAACTTAAAGGCCATGTAATCATTTCATCCATAGGTCAGTTTATCCATAGTAGAACAGACTCCCATAAAAAGTAGGGCCTGTTTTCTGTTTCTTCAGTAAAAATAGACATGAATCCAATAAATCATCTTATTCCAGCTCCCATTCACGATATGGCTAAATATGGACATAACTTCTCAGAGCTCCTGGTAAACACTTTTGATCTCAGGCCATTCATCACCTTATAACATTTATGTATGAAGGAGTTGTTCAGAAATGTATACTCCCTTATCACTCTGATAGTTGCATGTCTAGTTAAAGACTAAATTATATTTGAGTCTTACTGAAAAAAAAGAAATTTACTTTGAATTATGCCATCCATCCATCCATTTTCTAACCAGCTTATCTTATTCAGGGTCATGAGATTTAATTTATAGTTGTTTATAATTTCATTGTATTAAATACATTTTAAAAAAAAAAGATGTGAAACACTTATTCTCTGTATGCATGGCAAACACCACTCTTTGTTCTGTACTTTTACATAAGCACAGGCATGATCTCACACACAGCACATATTTGCAGACCAAAAACATCAGCTGTCCCTCTGGGAGAGATAACATGAGGTCTACATTCAGAAATAGAGTGGTCCAGAAAAAGAACAGGAGATGGATAATTACTTAAACTGTGGTACATGTTGAAACGCTTTGTCTGCTCCTTCACATTAAACAATCCTGGTGAGTCTCTATCACACACACGTCTCTTTCTTGACACTGTTTCATGACATTTCAAGCGCTTATTGAAATAAACTCCAAAGTTTAAAATATCACACTCTTGATTTTATTTTATTTTTTCTTGAGGGATCAGCTACTTTCATCCATCATGATATTTCTAAACAGGTTTTTATGTGATTAATTCTCCAGTGGTGTCTTAGACATAGAAAATCCAAACCATATTTATTCCGATACCATTTTTTCCTTCCTGATACGATACCAAAGTGTTGGGTATTGGCCGATACCGAGTACTGATCCAATACCAGTGTGAACTTTCTGGACTGACTGTGCAGACTAGCAAATTATTTGAGATCTATATTTGACTCAGAACATGGCTCAACAAATAGAATCATAATGATGTTTTACTCCTAAATATTAAAATAACAATAATACAGGAGCACTGCATCACAGGCTCTCTACCTCCTCTCTCTCCTTTACTCTACTCAGGTGGCATGACATGATTACAGAACAGCCTGCAACTGGATGACAGACCCAAACAAATATGGCGGTTAGCATTCAGGCTAGCAGTAATAAATGATCATAATTTGATTAAAGTGGATAAAAAGACGTTCAATATTGGGTTTGCTAGTGTGGATTTAATCATTAAAGTCCCAAAAAGTCACAAGAGTTCCAGGTTCACTGAAAATGCTGCCACAAGGGATTCAAAGGTAAAAATAGGGTCAATTCCCATTCACCCTAATGATTTATTGTTCAAAAGTTATTTAACTTTTGATAAACTTTGTCATTTCTCATCAGGTATGACAGCACTGGTCTGGAGGGCATTTTAACAATCACATTCAGAGAAAAAATATCACACACGATTCTCTGCTGCTGCAGTGAGTCCTTTGGTTCTTCTATGCTGCTCTGAAAATGGTAGCCCGTTCATGCAGTGCTTTCCAGCAGCAAAGAAGAATTGATTTCTGGTTTAAAGCGCTAACATTTAGCATGGCCGAACAAAGCAGAATATGACGCTAAACCAAACGGTGTCGGATCGGTGCATAAACTCGTGTACTCGCCACTACCAATACCTTCATTTTTAGCAGTATCGGACGTATTTCTGATTAAGGGTGGGACAAAAAATCGATACACTGAAATATTGCGATACTTCCTGGAGTGATATTGTATCGATATTTAGGCATCATTATCTTTCATCTTTTTCACTGGTGTTTAAAAAGCTAACTAAAGATTGCAAAAATCGGCAATATTGTAGAATCGCAATTTAAATCGAATCGGTACCTAAAAAAAATCGTAAAAAACCGAATCGGGAGAAAAGTGAATCGTCCCAGCCCTATTTCTGATACTGGTATCGGAATCAGAACAACCCTAATCAGAAAGGTTTCTTCATCTAAATTATAAACATCAGTTTTGAGCCAGCAAGATTATACATGTGGATGTGTCTTAAAATGTTGAAAATATATGACTGTTACACTGGTTATAATTATTTTATATCATGGTTATCCAAACTTCGGCTCCTGGGTCAACTGTGGCCCTTTTCCAATAAATTTAAGGCTATTTCTATTTAGTTAGAGAACAATTTATTCATTTACATAAACAGGTCACTTTTTGTTACAGTAAAATTAGTGTAAAGGCAAAAAAAATGGAATTTATTTTTATTTTTGTCAGAATTGAGAGTTTTAATTTTTTTTTCTTTTTTTTTTTTTAGTGATGCAAGAAAGTACATGACAAATGAGGGATAACATATTTGCAATTAGAACAACACAAACAGTGTAAACAATACAAGACAAAGACAAGCAGGAACTCAACTCAAAAAAATGGAATTCCAAAAAATTTTAACGGAAAAAATGGAATTTGGCAAAAAATAAACAGAGTTCAAAGGGCCCTACATTCCCTTATAATTCCATTCAATAGCAACAGTGAAGCTTACTTTCCTGGCTTGGAATTTGCAAGATTTTTTCTAAAGGAATTAAGCAAATCTACATTCTGAGGCAGAAACTGAGACCTCTAAACAGTCATTATATCCTCGTACATCGATGATTCCCAACAAAACATGCAAAAACCAGCAGATGACCTGATATCACATGTAATATTGGAGGAAATCAGAAAGTTTTGCCAGACCCTGTCTTCAGGCTGTGTCTGTATCCCAGCATCTTGTTGGAACAAGATAAGAAAAACAAAGGCTAATTTCCCATTGAGACATTTAAGTTACTATGTGCAGCCTAATGCCTATTATATTTCAGTCTTTCATTTTAGTTAAATTACTGAAGTGGTTGTGTATTGCCTGGTCTGCTCTTACTCTGCTTTCATTTTCAGTGTGAAATTTTTCTATCCATAAAAACATTAAGCAACCAAAGCAAATGAGAGTGAGTGTGTATTATTTGTCACTCTGGGACAACAATTTTATGAGTGGTATTCATTAAAATTATGAGTCCAGATAAGATATGATAGACCACAGAGGTATGACCTCTACTGGCGCCTGAAAAGTTACACTTTCTAAACTATTATATTATTGGAGAGCTGGTGGGAAAAGAGGAAAGTGACTGAAATAGATAAGCACAAGATGGATGTAACTAATGTAGAAATCACTCAATACATACTTGCTGCTAATTTTGTGTTGCACTTTCCACCCATCCACATGAGGACTGTTTTGGAAAAGGCAAGTGCTATTTTTGCGATAAGAAGCCCTAAGGAAGGAATGTTAACTTTGGACATCAGAGATTTCATTTACACTGCTAATTTGTTTCTTCAGCTGCCAAAAATAATTTACAGTGCTTTTCTTTCTGAGATGGATGGATGGAAGTATTTGGTAAATAAAAGTGGCCTTAGCAAACCTGCTTCAGCTGTACCACAGTTGGAAATACTGCCAAAGAGAATCCATTACTTAAGATTATCTATCTTCTGAAATACAAATAAGTTCCATAAAATTCATCACAGCCTCTTAAAGTTGACTTGACACAACAACATCTGTAAATCTATGCACACTAGACTCCCTGGCCAAATCATTATACCTGTCCAACTGTTTATTAACACACAAAAACACTAATAAGCCAATCACATGGAACAAACAAATCTGTATTTAGGCATGAAAATATATAAGATGTTTGCTGAAATTAAAACCAAGCCTCAGAATGGTAAAGACAGGCGATTTATGTGGCTTTGTGGCATGGTTGTTAGACAGGCTGAGCTGGCACCTACAACCAAGCCACAAAGTATTTTGGACACTGCTGCTGGGATTTCCATGCACAGTCATTTCAAGGAACATACCAAAAGAAGGGAGAAAATATTTGATGAATGGCGGGTCTCTCAGAAATGTGCCTGAAAGCACAAGGGCTACAGCAGCAGAAGAGCCCACTGGGTGCCACTCCTGTAATTTGTGAACAGAAAACCATGGATACTGTTTGCATGGACTCACAATAATTGGACGGATCTGGAAAAACATTGCCTGTTCTGATGAGTCTCAATTTATGACAGGCCTGCCAGACTACCAATAACCATGACATGTTTAATGTCTCTGAAATCACCTTTCTTCCCCCTTCTGATGCTCAGTTTGAACTTCAGCAGGTTGTCTTGACCATGTCTTTCCTCAACCAGCACTGGTCGCTGCAAGAGATGCATGGATGCAACAGTTCAACATGGGTTTCGGCCCATATCAGTCATTAACAAACATATTATTACAAGTTTAATAATGACATTCAGTACAGCTAGCAGCTTATTTAAAGCAGGAATTTATTATTGGCTAGAAGATGTAATGGAAAAATGCTATGTTTACATGGTCAAATATGAGAGAAAATGTTGGCATTGTGGAGGAGTTGCACTAAAAGCAGGAATGAAAAAAAACATCGGTATTGGCTAGGGATGCACAGATGCTTTGGTTTAACATTGCAGTCAGCCAATATCATCACTGTTGACAAATATCAGCTGAATTCTGTGTAATGATTAGATATCAGTTACCATGTTTATCTTTTATGTCCAACTGATTCTGTCAGTATCCAGTATATCTAGCTGTCGAATCAAAGAAGGGATTTTTTTTGGAGGGCAGTACAAGTGACCTGTTCGACACACTCTCATCTGATTTCATAGTCAAATGGGGGGAAAATCTTCTCATTTTAAGAGTTTTGCACCAAAGGAGTAAATTTAAAAAACACAAGCATTAGCTTGAATGTTTTATTCAACATTGGTATCAGCCCTAATTTTCACAATTTTAAATTTAAACCCAGCAGTACTACATAAACTGTGATGTATATTATTAATGCACAATATTAGGTTTTTGCCAATTTCTAATCTGCCAGTATTTCCTAACTTATTTCAGCCGATACCATTATCGATATACACTCCCCTCCAAAAGTATTGGAACGGTGGGCCCTTTATTTCTGCTGTAGACTTAAAACATTTGGGTTTGACACAAAAAGATGAATATGAGACAACATATCAACATTTCAGCTTTTATTTCCAGGTATTTACATCTGAATCTGATACACAACTCAGAAGATGGCTTTATTTGTGACGGAACACCAAATGTTTAGGTGAGCAAAAGTGTTGGAACACATCGACTTAAAATAGATTAAAGTGAATAAGACTTAATATTTAGTAACAAATCCAAATTGCATCAAGTCTGTGATCCACTGACATCAACCAAACTTTAGCATCCTTCTTTTGTGATGCTTTTCGAGGCTAAAGAGGAGACTGAAGACAGCAGCCTCTTTCAGTTGTTTGTTTTGGGAGGTTACTCCCTTTAGTCTCCTCTTTAGCAGATAAAATGCATGCTCTATAGGTCTGAAGATTGACTTGGCCAGTCTAAAACCTTCCATTTCTTGCCTCTGATGAACTCCTTTGTTTTTTGGCAGTGTGTTTTGGTTCACTATCTTGCTGCATGATGGAGGATCTCCCAATCAGTTTGGTTGCATCTTTTCTTGAATTGGCAGACAAAATGTTTCTGTAGACTTCTGAATTCATTTTGCTGCTACCACCATGTGTTATATCATGGATTAAGATTACTGAGCCCGTCCAAGAGCCATGCAAGCCCAAGCCATGACATTACATCACTGTTTCACAGATAAACTTGAATGTCTGCGATCATGAACAGATCCTTTCTTTCTACAAATGTTAGTCTTTCCATCACTCTAGTAAAGGTTCATCTTTGTCTCGTCAGTCCATAAAACTTTGTCCCACAATGTCTGAGGGTGGTCTCTGTACTTTTTGGCAAATTCTAGCCCGGTCTTCCTGTTCTTCTTGTTAAGGAGTGGTTTGCATCTTCTGGTGTAGCCTCTGTACTTTTGTTCATGAAGTCTCCTGTGAACAGTAAATGGTGATACCTAATTCTGTCGTCAACAGCTGATGTTTTCCTTGGTCTACCCATTCCATGTCTGTTACTGAGTATTTCAGTGGTTTCCTTCTTCTTCAGGACTTTCCAAATAGTTGTACTGGCTATGGCCTATGTTTGTGAAATGGCTCTGATTGATTTCCCATCTTCTCTCAGCTTCACAGTCACTTGTTCTTCACCCACAGCCCTCTGGTTTTCATATTGGTCACACCTCTAACCAGGGTTGTCCTGATCCCGATCGTATGTATTGGATTGGAGCTGATATAAGCATTTTTTAATTGATCGGAGATCGGCAATTTGATCTGATCAGCCCAGCTGATCATTTACCTCAGCTGTTGTAGATGGAGCACAATTTACGACAGGCCGTAAACACACCAGTAGCGGTAGCAACATTAGCAGTTCTGTGTTTAAAATGTCAACAATGTGGAAAAACCTCAAATGTGAGGGTGAAAAAGTCCAGTGGCTACTTGCAGCATCTGTAACACAGCTGTTTAACGAGGGGGTAGCACCAGAACTGCATTAAACTCAACAAATATGATCCGTCATCTCCAAACTAAACATGCAGCGCAATACAATGACTTCACTATAGCAACAGGCAGCTACACCGAAGCAACACACAGTGGACTTTAAGAGGAAAGACAGGTACCTTCAAGGGAGTGATAAGGCAAAAAAGATAACAGAAAAAGTGGTCAAATTCTTGGCTTTGGACAACCATCCCATCTCCGTGGTGGAAAATTTGAGTTTTTGTCGTCTTCTTGAGCTTTTGGACCCACACTATGCCTTGCAGTCTCGACATTACATTACTGACACTGCTTTACCAGAGCTGTACAACAAAGTACGTGATAGCATACTAGAGAATTTAAAAAGCAACGTCACTGCCCTTAGCTTCACTACAGACATTTGGAGCTCTGACGTTTGCCCCATGTCACTGCTGAGCCTCACTACACGGTCCTCCACCTTCGAGATAAAGTGTACAGTTTTTACATGCACGCCAGTTCAAAGGATCTCACAGCAGAGCATGTAAAGCAGGCTATAGAGGATGGTGGTTTTCCTTAACAAGAAGCTACACTTCATTTTAAAGTAATAGTGGTTAAAGAAATGAAAGTGAGGGAGGAAAAAGTGATGTAGCAGCTCCAGTTGCACTTTAGAAATTGCACTGTAATAACAAGAGTGCCTTGTATCTTATTTGATATTTGGGTTTTATTGCAATGTTGATGTTTTGGTTCATGTTGCAGACTAAGCTGCAACATTTTAAAAGAGACTGTTGTTTTGAATCTGTACGATTCATATGTTTTTGATCCTATTCAAGTTAAACTGTTTACACCACTTTAAAAGTGGAGTTGGGATGTTTTTAATTCATTTTTTGAGTTCAGTTTTTGTTGTGACTAATATAGTCAAGTTAATGGAATAAGTTTGAGATATCTAGTAGTTATTCAGTTTACTTCAGTTATTTTGCAAACTAAAAAAATTGAGTCTCTAGGTCATTTTGCGTATCGGATCGGGACTCTGCATCGGTAGACGTTCAATGTTAAAAAATCGGATTGGGATCGGAGGCCAAAAATGCTGATCGGGACAAACCTCGGCAAACGTCAGCACAGGCAAAACCCAAATCTGAAGCTGAGCGCTGACATTCAGCACTATTTATTGTGTGAATAATCAATGTAACAGGACACACCTGGGCAACAAAACACACCTGTCAGTTGCACGTTCCAATACTTTTGCTCACATGAAAAATGAGTGGCTTCAAACAAAGAGTGCTATCT
Source organism: Cheilinus undulatus (assembly GCF_018320785.1). Classification (NCBI taxonomy): domain Eukaryota; kingdom Metazoa; phylum Chordata; class Actinopteri; order Labriformes; family Labridae; genus Cheilinus; species Cheilinus undulatus. Next base: position 30,688,645 of record NC_054865.1, on the reverse strand, counting down.
TTAACGTTGTGTATCAGATTCAGATGTAAAAGCTGGAAATAAAAGCTGAAATGTTGATCGCTTGTCTCGTATTCATCTTTTGATGTCAAACCCATGTTTTCAGTCTACAGCAAAAATAAAGGAATTAGCCTCACTGTTCCAATACTTTTTGGGGTAGTGTAGATATACACACTGTTATTAAAAAAGAAAACCTAATTTCATCATAAATATGCTTTTAATTGAAACTGTGATATGCTATTAACCAAAATAACCCTTGTGGGCTACGCTATATAGCTAGCTCCCGTTTGAGTGCCAGTTTTTTTTTTCCTCCAGTCTTTGCCATTATTTAATCCACATTTAAGAGGGCAAACTGTTACCAAATGAAGAGCTGTTTGGGAGCCAAACACAACACGGCTCTATTCAGCCTAGCCAAATGATCTGGATCTCTTAAAACAGACAGATTTCTTGTCTCAATGAGGGAGGCTAGATGAACATCAGCTGAGGCAACTTGGGAAAAATCAGAGTTTATTGTGCTAAACCAAACCGGACTGCTTTGTGGAAACAGAACATTCATGAGCATTGTGTGACACCGCTCATCTGAGATTTAGACAGAGGTTTTTTCATTCCTGCCTGCTGCTGTTTATCCATGATTTTTTTTTAAACTTTTTTTTGCCTAAATATTTTACTACTCTCGGGACACAAAAGTAGCTTAAGGATGAAGTTTTTTGTTTGTTTGTTTTCACTTTGAATGCTTGACACAGCCTCAAACAGCTCTAAACATAGCCTTTTTGGTAACATTTCTCTATGCAGAAATCACTACTTGCCTCTCCTCTGCTGCATGACGTCATCTGCAAAGAATCTGTGCCTGATGGGGCATACAACAATATATACATTAGCATTATATTCATAATTTACAGCGATCACATAAGGCCAATATATTTGCTGTAAATATCGGTAGAAATGTTCATATCTGCTCATAGCAGTTTTTAACTTTTTAAGCAAATATCTCCAAATATGGATAAGCTGATAATATTGTACATCCCATATGTAAATACATTACCACATATGCTACCTGTGCCTTTATTATATAATTAATGGAAGCAAAGTCAACTTTCACCTTGCAGGCACAGCTTAAGGCCATGTAGTTTCTAGGATATAAATATAAAAGAACATGTGAAACATACCCACAACTGGAAATACTTCATGTTTGTAACTGTTGGCCGACACTTTTGTTTACTATTATGCAATATTGAAAAGAACAGCAGTCAGATGACGTGCAATGGCTGTCTACATAGACTAAGCAGAGGAGGACAGGGAAAACACAAACCCCAAGGAAGGAGGAGAGAATGTTTGTTTATACCTAAGCTCGATTAATGTCCTGACCTCTTGGGATGTCTGGTCCTTGGCTCCCTCTCGGTTTTTTGTATGAGTCTCCCACACTATCATTTTCTCAGTTTTTACCTTCCTCCTCTGCCTGAATCTCTTTTACTTGCTTATTTGTAATCCAGTTTGAGCTGGTTCTTTGTCTGCAATCTGTCACAGAAGGAGTATGGTCTTGACGTTATCATGTCCATCAAGAGTGGATTTCCTGAGAGGATGGTGTGCATGTGCTTGCATGTGTGTGTCCCTGCAGGCAAATTCAATGCAACACTATCAGATCAGATGTAAATTACACCAAAAAAGACAGAAAGTTAAAGTACTACTTTCAAAAGGCACTGCTTTAATACTGCATGCAGTTTATCATGTTGACAGCAATTGTAAGTTAAAGAGAAAATTGTGTTGTAAAAGTAACTTGAAATAATAACCTATTTGTTGACAAAATAAAGAAATGACTTGCAAAAGAAAAAAAAATGTGGATATACTACTTATTGGGCAATTTCACATTGGCTATCCCCTCCAGATGTGATTACTCATTCTGTGTATTTCACATCACAGTGAGTCTAGCTTTGACACCATATCTTTGTGATAAGACACTACTTGCTCACATAATAAGAAAGGAAGTGGAGCTAAGTTATCTAGGCTGTTTTCTTATCACACTAATTTATAGTCTAATCCAGGGCATCTGGAGTGGGAGCGGAGGTCCACAGACATTATAGAGAAATTGACTGTCATACAAAGGGAATTAGGAACAATTTGGAGGATTTAAGCAATTTTTGCAGGGATGACTCAGAACAAAAGTGAAAAATTGCAGGTGAGGCCTGTCAACTGATTACACCTGATCTATATGGAATGAAAGCACATCTGGTGTTGATGTGGCTTCCCTTTGAATGTCTGATGTATGAATAGTAAAATTTAAGGTTTTGGAGGAATTAACTCCTACATTTTTTGTTAATCAGACATATCTTTCCTAAATCTGAAATCACAAAATGCCAATAAACTTACATAGGAGACAAATACTGATATGGCAATGAAAATGGCTTTAATGGTAGCTGTCCATGATGGCCAAGCTAGAAGGCTAGCCATGTCAGTCAAAGCCAGGTAGTGTGAATGGAGTGAATACCAGTCTGAGAGACGATGATTTTTGTGTGACATTTAGATCCACTTTTATGGAGCACTATGTTTCAAAAGTGATGCCATGATCAAGTCATTGTCTTTAAAGAAAGGATGACCAAATGTTATTATGTATTTAGGTTACATCACACTGCAGATCAGATCAGTAGAACATTTACTCTAGTGGTGTGCTTACACACACTGGCTCTATTTCAAACCAGATGATGTAGAAAATAACACCTGTGTGATAACAAGAATTCAAAAACCCAAACATTAAACTATCCCAGTTGTTTCTGTCAGGCAAGCACCTCCACAGCCAAAACAGAGACTGAGATGGAGTTTCTTTACGTCCACCATCAGACATATGATCACTGATATTAACAGGGGTAAGGCATTATGTTTCATCTGAATCTTGAATGAACACTGATAGAAAACCACAGGTTGCAATTAAAGTGCTCCCAGTACAATGTGCCTAAAGTGGGTAACTTGTGGCTAGTCATCACAGTTATCAAACATAAACATTTGTTTTCGTCTGCAATTTAGCTCAAAGTGATCTAGGAAGTGCTTTAAGTGGCCTTTGTTCAGATTGTTTACAAAGCAAACACTGACTCATCAACTGATTTTATGACTGTACTTTCCAAGATGCATCATACAAACCAAAGAAATCAAGCAATATACAAAAAGGAGATATTTTCATTTAAATATAGCAATAAATCATACACAAGACCTTGCCTTTTGGATAGGAGTACAACTACTCATGAGGTATGGGATCACAAGGATTTTAAAGGAAAATGTGTTGCTTTAGGCTAGTAGTAAATATATCACTTCACACAAGACAATCTTCTAAAAACAAACGTCAGACATCCTGCAATAGACCCTGGCGCCTTAGGCTACTTATTAAAAGTAATAAGCAGCATGTCACAGCTAAAACAAGAGCGTACACAACCATCAAGACAAATGCCACCCCAACCAATCACAGACTGTACTGCATCTAAACTAACTGAACTGACAAGTCATGAAATTCTGCAAAACATGTTCACAACTCCACAGGCCCTGTCCATGGTTGCTGGAAGTCCATGTGTCAGCAACATACACAACACCAAGCCCTAACAAACATCTCACATTCAACATTTTATTCTCCTAACATGACACCTTCACAACCTAGCGTCTCAGCAGGACGTCAAAGGTGTCACTGTCATTCTTTTAAATGCAGTTGTCTCAGAGTCAACAAATGAATGACAATGAACCAGCAACACATCAATAAGCCAATACAATAAGCCAGGAGCCTGGAACCAAAGCAGCTCATTCAGTTATGGGCTGTTCGTCACATGCCAAATTTTCATCCAAGAAAAGGCCTGTCCTATTCTTCTCTAAGCAGAAGGGCAAAGCGGCCATCTTGTCTCAGAATAGAAAAGGGAAAAGAGGAGAAAAATGTCTCACTTACCAGCTGTTAACTGTCCTCCAGGGTGGTAAACGTAAATAACAAATTCTTTCAGCTTCCCATCAGACGTAGCTCTCCAAAAACAGGATAAATTGATTGCCTTTTCCTGTCCACAGTCTTGAGAAAGATATCCCCTTTCTTCATCTGAATGCAGGTGTGCTTTCAGAACCCATGAGCAGTCAACCGAAAAGTTTCTTCACCGAAAATCATTTTTTACACTTCCGGGAATTAAGAAAAAACTTAGTTTGCTCAAACACTGATACAAATATTCCTAGCAACACTGAAAAGCTAGTTAACGCTGTTATCTGTCTTTCGCGGGTACGTTGCTAGCTTTCACAAGTCTTTTTTCTACCTTGTAAAGACAGTTTGAAAATTAGCGGTAGCATGACGTCATCACCGAGGTAAACAAGCTTCTCCTGCACTCGGAAGTGTCACAGACATAATACACATAATATAGTACAGTATGTCTATAGGAAGTGTACCGGTCAACGTGCAGCACTCCTTTTCACCACAAAGGCGTTTACTGCAACTGTAAAGCCAGAGTGACTCCGTTTCACTCATTTGAAGATAAAACTGGATAAGAATTTTTCGGTTTAAAACGAAAATAAGACTCAGTGCGCTAAAATAAGGTCAGTTAAACAGAAGACAAAAGATAGGTTTTTGCTTCCTGAAAAAGGCAATGTAATATTTTATCTCTTTGGGCCTAAAACTGTAATTAAAATCAAAATGAATGTGGACTGAAGTTTTACTGAATCTGTTTTTGATTATAGCCCAAACAAAAGAATTGCCACTGACTTTTCTCTTCATTGTCATTACTGCTATCCTTATCATTGTAAGCAGCCAAGTGTATTTTTATCAGCCCTTCCTGGGTAGCAAAGGCTGCCCTGTAAACTTGTGTGTAGGTGCTTTGTATTTATTTTGTTCACCTCACAGCAGTGCTATTGTCAACTTAAGGAATGTCTACAGCCTGTTTTCCATGAGAAAGATGAGACTTTGACTAGATAAAATAAATATTTAAGTCTTTTAATCGGTTTAGTTTTTGCCAAGCACACTTAAAAGACACCGGCATGTCATTGAGTTTTCGCCGGACATTCAAAATCCATGATATTTCTCGTTGTGGGTAAATCTGTCTACACACAATATATCTGTAGCTCAACTGCCTGTCAGCTGTAGAAATTAGGGATCAGAGGTTTGGCAGAGTGCATAAAAGATGCTAAAACTGGACTAAAACATTTGTTAGTTCAACTACTTGGAAACTAAAACTACAAGGAGTAGAAATGTGATTAAAATAATGAACATTTTAATCCTAAAATGAAGAATAAAATTAGAAATAACTGTCAAAATTAACATTGCCTCACAGACACTCTATGAACCTCTGTGCTTTAAAGTAAAGGCCTAAAACAATACAACTGTAGTGCGACAATGCCTACAACTCCCCCTTTTCTAAATAATTCAAAGCAATAATCTTTATACTGTTTACAGAATTACTTCAATTTAGGAGATATAAATTTAAAAGGACTTTATTAAAAATTAACCCCAGTTGTTGTTCCAGAAACAAGGCACATGGACACAGACCAGCTATAAACCAGGTACATTAACTGTTAGTTTGGCCATAAAGCTCTTTTGGAACAAAGATGCTATTGCCAACCTTTAGTCAGCCAAGCAGCCTGGCTGCATGGCATTCAGAGGCAGATCTCCAGTGGTTGAGACAAAGTGGAATGGCCGGGGGGGCATGTCAAGCTAATGTTGGCAGCCAAAGGTAATTGGATCGACTTGAGGCCCCTCAGGCATCGTATTAGAAAATCCTAATCAATGTCACTGGTAGAAAGACAAGGGGTGCTTAGCTTTCACAAGCAATTAGATTTAGCCACACAGCTAAGTACTGTTCATTTAAAATGCAAAGAAATCCCCCTTTTCAGACGATAATCTCAAAAGTTGCTCTTTACCCCATGAATTTATCAAAGTAAACAGCCTGACTGTGGGAAAGAGTGATGTAATACAGTCAAATGAAGTAAAATCATGATCGAATATCACTATTTACCAACATTATAGCAATAAAATTTCAGATCAAAGCATCACTTTAAAAAGATGATGTTTAAGTCTTTGTTGATTAGATTGGTTACACAAAACATGAAATAAACTGACAAGAGTAAATTAGCGATGCTTCTGCATGGGCCTACAATGATCTGGACTTGCTCCAGGCTGTTTTTTTTTTTTTACACTAGCCCATCACCAACACACAACACAACATTTCTGGCACTGTTTAAGTTTTTCCACATCACTCATTCCTGAAGATAAGAAGAGGTAAGGATTATATTTTCATATAAGGAAAAATATTGTGAGTTTTCAAGTTAGTATGACTTTTTTCATGTGTGCCCCCTTTTTCAAAATTATAAACCAGAGTATGCAGTGTGCCTTCCAAGAACAACAAGTCTGATGTATCTATTAAGTGTTTCAAGTCTGACACCTAGAGGGAGCCCACTAAAATTTAACATAAAGCTTGAAAGACCAAATGAATTTCCTCAATAGTTGAAGTATTCTAAGGCTGCCATCTAGTGGAGAGAAACCACAAGTGCATGTTATAGGAGTATTTTTTGCAGCTGGTGGCACAAAAAGACATCATTTAAGTAAGGAAATAGAAAATGAGTTATCATCATGGCCTTTAGATAGAGGTATAATAATTAATAAGTTTTACATTTAATGTGAAAAAGTTCTAGCCCTTTCTGTCAACATAGACACCAGCTTAAATCTCACAGGGTCATTTTTATAGTTCCCAAGAGGAGTTTCTTTCAGTATACTAAAGTAATGCACTTTTACTCTTGATGTAAAGCCATTTCAGGATAAATGTAAGCTTTCTTACTTTGGTTTGTTTACCACCATAACCTCAAGTCTTGTCCTGTCTTGTGGGGAAAAAAAACTGACCACAGAGGGCCTCCCATTTCTTGGGACCTGCCCCTGTTGCCTACATGTCTTTCCAGAAGACTGAGTAATTGTTGTGAAAAAAAGAAAAGCCCTGCCTGCCTGCTGCTCACTGACCCACACTCATACACCGCTCAGCATGAGTTTGTCCAGGAAATGACTTTATATGGCTTAAGGAATTTAATGTGCATTGTTTTACCAAGCCAGCAGTTCAGGAAAACGTACTTGTTATATCAAAGCTTTTGTTCGTCTTTAGAAATGACAAAGACAACAGCACCACATTTCATTAAGTGACACAGCTGTAAGAGCAAGTATTGCTATATCCTAATAGGGGCCTTTTTATATTTCAAGAAGAGAAATTCTGCTTCCAAAACAGGACATGGCCATAATCTTTATGTTTACCATAAACATCTAGTATCAGACAAACTTACATACACACTAACAGCACAACAGAAATGTGTGTTTTTTAAGCAAATTAGGTCCCGTTCATTGGCTGGAAGTGTCTCAACAAGCAGATAACAAATCCTCTTTTCGCTCTGGCATACAGTACACTATGAGTAATAACCCCTGAGGAGCTAACATGCTGAAACAAGGGATCAAGCCTACATGTCAGTAGGCTATTATGTTGATAATTTCTTTTGATCAGTTTCAAGTTGTTCAAGAACCTTCATGCTGTAAGATCATGGTGTTGGGAGCCAAAGATAGTAGAGCTACTGCTGCTGCCTCATCATTGGGTCATTTACTTTATTTGCATTTACATTTCTCTTTCTATTTTCAGGTTTTATTTTTCAAGATTTCTTTTGGGGATTGTATGTCTTTATTGATAGAAATAGGACTGTGGATGCCTGCAGAGCTCAGAGACAGGATTGTCGCAAGGCACAGATCTCAGGAAGGCTACAAAAAAATCTCTTTCACTGAAGGTTCCCAGGAGCACAGTGACCTCCATTATTCTCAACTAGAAGTTTGGCACAACCAGGACCCTTCCAATGGCTTATTTTTTTTTTTTCTCTATAGAGAGATGTGTGCCTTTTCTACTCATGTCATATCATCTTAAATCACCACAGGTGGACTCCAATCAGGGTGTAGAAACATCTCAGCAAAGATTAAGAGAAATGGAAGGAACCTGAAATAAATTTCAAGTGTTTTTGTGGAGAGTCTGAATACTTATGTCAATGTGATATTTCAGTCTTTTATTTTTATACCTTTCTAAAAAAATTTAAAATTCTGTTTTCACTTTGTCATGATGGGGTGCTGAGTGTAGATTACTGAGAATTTTTTTTTTTTTTTTTTTTTTTAACTGTAGCATCCTTTTCTATTTTAAATATCTACTTTTTGTTGGCCTGGTTATTGACGCCTACTTTGTGGTTCCCGGCCTTTGCTTCATCCATCAAAGTCCTTCTAAACATCTGTATAAAAAGAGCTACTATTATTGATGTACTTCCACCAGAAACTGGTTGACCTGTACTTTCTTTGAAGTGAATAAATGGGGAAAAAAAAACAAAAAAACATTGCTGAAGTTCTTGGGTACATGCAACTGTCCTAAGAGCATCTCAGTCAAGTGAATAACCAGCATTTTTTCCTGCAATGGCAGATTGTTGTATCTAGGTCAAAGTAAGATCACCTTAGACCCACAGCCAATTTAAAAAAAATCTGAAATCCTAACAGAACAGTTGCAAGATTTACAGCTGCCTTAAACAAGACCTCTAATGACAGCTTTGGAGTCTTTGATCCACTGTTTTATGGCTTGAGAGCAGCTACTATTCCTGGAAAGAGGTAAACTCTACAGTCTGTTAGAGACGTTACTGCAATCACTGCTGAGGCTTTTTCTCGCAGCAAAGTCATAATGTTTTAACTTAAGTTGACACAGTAAGATAATGAATGAATGAAACAGCTACATTTTAAGTCCTGATGACCATGTATAAGGTTTGAAAAATGATTTTTTCTTTCCCTCTCCCCTTCACTCTGCTTCCCCGTCACCCATTTAGTTTGATTATTTTCCAAACTGCCACGTCGCTGTCTGTGTGTGTTTTGGGAAAAGGCCCACACACAGATGACTGTGTGTCTGAACATTGAACGCCGTTCATCCTGACACAGAGCAGAGAGAGGGGTTGTCCCTTCCCTCTTTCACCCTCTGATGACTCAGACATGACTAACCTGACTCTTCAATCAAACTTTGGACTGCAGATCACTTCTTCATCTTCTGGGTGTCTTCCCAATTGCATCCCCCAGACCCACAAAGCATTTCTGTTCACACACATACAAAACCCAGGAGGGGCCGGCCTGTGGGCGGGGACTATGGTAATACCCTCCAGAGGAAGTGAGCGCAGTGTAGTGGAATGTAGTTGCCATTAGTGGGAGTTGAGCTGAGGTTGAGGCTAACAGCTAGCCTGCTATGTGGAGTGTGAGCTGGAGACACGGAGCAGAGTGATGAAAACATGCCTCACTTCACTGTGGTACCTGTAAAGGATCAAGCTCAGTCCAGCTATGACAGTCTGGAGGGGATTAACTGGGTGGATTACAGGGACACTGGACAGGACTACCCTGATCATCATGACACTGTCAGCTCTGATGGTGAGTCTCACAACTTTTTCTGAACTTTTTATCCCTCAGATTGGACTCTAATTTGAAAGTTTTAAATGTGAAAAGTGTGTGCTAACAGTGAAAGTTCAGTGACTGGGGCCCAGTACAGCATGGGCAAGCTTTGCTTTGTCCTGAGAAGCTCTCAACAGCTGGTTGTATGGTTACCATAGCAATTCTCCAGCGCCAAAAAGCAGTTTTCCTATATAAGGTGGGTCTGTTGACAGCTCACTTTGGGGAAAGTTATTGCAACATTTCTCTCAGTGTACTGGAGCATTTTCTGATGGAGTCCTTTCAAAATAAAATCACGGACAGATAAGTAACAAAGGGGAGAGAAACAATGACGGGGTGAGGGAAAAGCACAACAGAGGGTGGGAATTTTTGGAGGGAGGGGGTGGCTGACACCACCACAACAAGAAAAGGCCTCAAGTGCTTCCTTGCACAAAAGATGGAGCTCTCTTTGTGCCAGCGAGGGATTTCCTTTCACAGCGATTGGCTGCTCAACAACACAGGAGCAGATTTGTCCCTCCTCGCCTCTCTGCCTCAGCTTGTCTCGCACTGTCACTCACTTGTTTCTGCACTGTATCATCATGGGAGGGGTGGGGGGTTGAAGTCCCAGACAGAAGAGAAAGGGAGAACAAGGAGAGGAGCTTGTGCGATTACGGGTGAACAGGGCTGTTTTGTGTGGGCTCAGGGAGCAAACCACATGGGGGAACAGAGTTGTTTAATAAAAGACACACATGGGTGTGGCCTTCAAATGAAGCACCCACGCTTTACCAGGCACCCAGAAGGCCAGGCCGGGCACTGGAACCACAAACTTACTGGTCATCCATTTAAATCACATCACAACCCAGCAGTGTATCCATGCTCCTTAAAACTAAGTAGAAGCTTACAGTCTTACAGCTTTAAATGATTTTAATAAGGGATATATTTGTGTAGGTGTATGAATGTATTAATGCATACATATCAATTTGCAAGGATGCCTCCATGCAATCCATCCTTTAGTCAGTCACAGAGTTGAAGTAAACTGATATTTCAAACATAACAAGCAGGAATCTGCAAATGTTGACCTAGCTGGCTTCTTGTATATTTGTGGAATGCAAGGAGAGCCAAATGCCACTCACCAGCAGCAGAAATATAAGTAGATATACTTCAGAGACTACATATAACAATAGTTTAAAAGTAAGGAAAAGTAGTGGCTTAAATCTGTTAAGTAGAACTTTGTACTATGACATAATGATAACAGAGAGGAAGGAAAGGCAGATGTCCTAAAATAACCTTCTGAGTTTTATGGATCAGTTTGGGATAGAGCCTGTTGCTGTCTCCCTCGTCTTCCTGCTGTCATAATTCATCCCAACTCCCCTGAGGAGAGCTTCCTGAAGCCTGAGAACAACAACCATTGAAGTTGGTGCATTGCTGCAGGGATGACTGTATGTTTAAGAGGGCTAAAGAAGGAGAGGAAGGAAGTGAGCCTGTCATAAATATTGAGATGGAGCAAAGGTTGCACTCTATAGTACAATTTAGTTTGAAACACGTGGGAACTAAACATTTACAGCTGCTTAAGTCGGTGTTGATGACATTGTATTTCTTGTGTTCATAGAGGAGTTATTTAGTCCAGTGATTCTCAAAATGGTGTTGCAAGGCACACTGGTTTGCCTCAAGGCAAGTCTTAGTGGGCCATGGGAATTTGTACAACCACTCATTATCACTACAACTACACAACAACTTAGGTTACTCTCTAACATGTTAGAGGCTGTGTTTATGAAAGCTGTAACATGTTTCAAAGAAGCTATTTTGTACAGATATGAAAATGATTGAAATTCACTGATTTAGTCACATGGACATATTCATGTTATTATTTACATTTAAAAAAAAATTAAGAACAGAGTTTAGATATTTTTATATTACAACATGATTACAGAGATTTCCTATTTTTGTTTTTTTTCTAATTTAGTTTTTTTAAGCAGAAATAAGATTGATAAATAAACAAATTTATATAAGAATAAATTATGATTATTATCAACTATTGTTGTTAATACTTATATTTTCAATAATAAAAATTATGAACAATAACAATTGTAAAATAATAATAATAACAATAATTAATTAAATAAAAAAATAAAATGTATCATGTCTTAATCTGTAGAGTTTTCCAAGAATACCTTTGGGCATGACGAGTGAAGTTACTGACTCAGCTAGAGAACTACTGATAGTGGAGACCATCCTTAAAGTGACAAGAATAAGTAACTGAACACTGTTGAAAAGACATTTCTAGACAAACTGTACCTCCAGTTACTGAAAGACTAAAGGGTTAGAGGTTGTTCAAAAACAAGTTGTGATAACATTAAAATCCATAACAGCTTTTTCAGTTTTATTTTTCTGAATTTACAGGGTGCTTTTCTGTTTTAAGTTAACACTATCACTTGAAGTAGTTTCATCCACAAATTAGACAATCATTCCCTAATCTGCAGAGTTTTCCCAGAAGGCCCTTGGGCATTTAACACTTTGCCCCATGAGTGAAGTTACTGATCCAGTTATAGTCCTGCTTGTGTGGGGCCACCACAAACACTTTGGATGCTATATTGAATATGAAGGAAGAGAAAATCCTGGTTCAGTGAACTAGTGAGCTGGCTCTTTTGGCTCCCAAACAGCTCTACATCCGGGTACAAGTATGGCTTCATTTGACCTGCAAGTTTTAGCAATGTCATAACATATGACTGATATTTGGGCAGGTATTTTACTCCACTATGCTCAATTTATTTAAATTGATTAAAATATCATGTAATAAAAATTATTTTCAAAATGTACTGTCTCCCCAAAACACCCTGTTGGTCAGATGAAATCTGCTCATTGGCTGGGCTGTATGACACACCTGGAATACAACATTAATGTTACACCATCGAACCATAATTCTTAATTCATGGTGTACCTGTGGTAAAAATAAAATTGGCAATAGTAATAATGATATGAAACGGCTCTCAAATGGGAGCCGGCTTTTATTGTTGACGTAGAAGAGTCAGCTCTTTGAACCGGCTCGTTCACAAACAACCCATCACTACAGTGCACACCTTTCAATTATTGTCAGTTGTAGTCACACAAGTTGGCCTTTTGTGAGTGACAAAGAAGTTCCTGATTAAGTATGGGATAGAAATAAGGGAAAATTGAAGTGAATGAAGATGCTTTTAATCAAAGAACATGTAGCTTTACGAAAAGTACTTAAACTTGTTGTTTTGAGTTAACCTTGCAAAGCAGATGGATACACCCATTTCTGTTTTTCTCATTGACAAATCCATCTTGCAAAGCTCCCGTTTAAACCGTTAAGACCTGGTTAGAAAGTGACAGGACCAATCAGCAACAAGGGGCAGTACTTTTAGGCGCAGCAGAGTCTTGACGTAGGCAAGCAACATTTCTTTATTAAAAGAAGCACAAAGACCAGCACTGAGTTGTTTTCTTTTCAAAAACGACAAAAGTCGTGTACTGACATGTCTACAGCCACCATGGTAGGGTTATGCAGTTCTCTATGGAGTTTATTCCTCAGTAGCCGCACACGAACACCTCAGTAGTGGCTGAGAGGCCACATGTTTTGATACTCTGATTGGCCCGTAAAGATGAGACAGAAAGTTAATCCAATCACCCTCCAAGTTTTATTCAAAGGCTCTGCCTTTTCCCAAAACACTGTATATCGAAGGATTTCCAGATGGATGTGCGAAACAAATCTATCTGGCGTGTCAGATTAGTTTTGAGTTGGATTTCAACAGAATTTTAAAGCATATGAAATTTTCTAGAGTGTAGTTAAGTGAAGAGTGTAGTTAACTCAACATGAATGTACGAGTAAAACTGAGTTGAGTTAACTTGAAATAGCTAAGTACCTGCTGCTAAACAAATACTGTTTTTTTCAGTTACCTCTAATGTTGTGAGTTCTGTTAACTCGTCAGAGATTGTAGAGGAAATTATATATTTTAACTTGAGTCTATTAAAAAAATGTATTTCCATTACACAAAAACTTTGACATAGTTTCAGCAAATATTTTGAGTATATTTGACTTATTTAGTTTTACAGTGTTGTTCAAGTCTAAGACTTAAAGTGAGCAACTCTATCATGAAAATATCATGATATCACATCACACCAAACCAATTCTCAACTTTGGATACAACTGTTGACATATATTGTCTTATGAGAACTTTTTTACTTGCTATCAGTTAAATATTTAACAGATATTTATTTAGAAATCCTTCAATGGAAATATCCATCCATCCATCCATCTTCTTCCGTTTATCCGAGATCGGGTTGCGGGGGCAGCAGCCTTAGCAGGGAAGCCCAGACTTCCCTCTCCCCGGCCACTTCATCCAGCTCTTCCCAGGGGATCCCGAGGCGTTCCCAGGCCAGCCGAGCGACATAGTCTCTCCAGCGTGTCCTGGGTTTTCCCCGGGGCCTCCTCCCAGTGGGACTTGCCCGGAACACCTCACCAGGGAGGCATCCAGGAGGCATTCGGACTAGATGCCCGAGCCACCTCATCTGGCTCCTCTCAACGTGGAGGAGCAGCGGCTCTACTCCGAGTCTCTCCCGGATGACCGAGCTTCTCACCCTATCTCTAAGGGAGAGCCCAGACACCCTGCGGAGGAAACTCATTTCAGCTGCCTGTATCTGTGATCTCGTTCTTTCAGTCACTACCCACCGCTTGTGACCATAGGTGAGGGTGGGAACATAGATCGACCGGTAATGGTTCAATGGAAATATATTCATTTGAAAGTAGGAATATTTTTTTTATTATTATTATAGAAAGAGGAAGTGGATACACTTAATAATTTTAAGCCTGAGTTTCTCCTACTTCAGTTTTCCATGTAAAGTTGTGACACATTTAAAAAGGAAAAAGTTGAGCAAGCTTGTGTTTTGCGGTATAAGCGGTCCAAGAGTGGGTGTGGTTACAGCATGATTTCATCATGAGAGTGGTGGGCTTATGATGAGTGTCTCAGAAACAGTGTGACATGTGCATCATGGAGGAAGTGACACAATGCAGAGTCTGTTTCAGCATGTAAACTTGGCTCTGTCCACCACAGTACACTGCCCACACTGTGGTCATTGTGACAGCTCTGCACTCCTGAGCAAGAGTAAGAAATAGCTCTCACATCTCAGAGAGGAAAGTTTGTAGCAGTGGAGCTCCTCTTAGCCTCTTTTCACTGCAGGACATGTCAAAAAGGGAGTAAATGTGTTTTTTAGAACACACTTAACCTTGGGGAACATTATTTTGCATTTGATGCCAATGGTTAAATGAAGCCTCGGTTCCTTATTATCAATAAGTTCCCCCTCTTTTCAACCTTTACATTATAACATCACAGCCCTCTAGCCATAATTACAGTATTGATGCTCCTTACTTCAACTGTGAAAGGGAAATGTAAGCAAAACACACGATTTGATTTCTATCCCAAACCCAATTCCTTTAGATTGTTTGTTTATTCTGATTATTTCATCCACTTGGGGGCAGCAGACCAAATTAAATAAAAACAAAAAATAAATACACCTTATGGTCATCCAAATCACCATGGAAACAAATGTTTAATGTTGGTTTTATCCATGTAACACAAATGTGCTTTTTGTCCTTAGTAAAATATTTTTCTGCAGGGTCTAACATTTTCCTTTCCTTTGGCACCAACTTTAAGTCATGAAAATACATTAAAGTTGTAGAAATAAAGAAAGGAACCATATATGTGTGTCAGGCTAAGCATAAATAACCATGTACTGTCCATATGTCTTGTTTGTGTTGGCCTAAATCGAGCAGATCCAGACAAACGTAGTGAGTGGATAATTCCAAGTATGCTGCAGTGTGTTCCCTCTCTAAGTCAGGAGAACAGGGGATCATTCCTGTCATGCAGTCTGGCATGCCACACAGATGGCCTTGAACAGATAAACACTGTGCTGGAGCACAAATGTGGAACTGATGACAGAGTTGGAACAAATTCAGACACACACAAACATGCAAACATGCAACACATATCAACCCATGTTTAAGTCTTCGGTACACTCTCTTCAGATCTGCATAAAGATAATACTTCATTTGTGGCACATTATTCCTATGATGCAGTAGTATTTCCATATAGTCAGCTGCAGTCTTTGTTCCATCTGCTTACCCCCATCAAAGTTACATCAGCACAACAGAGCAGCACAGATGTTTTCCTCCCCAGCATTTGCATCTGCTTTTCATTAAAGTCTCCCGGAGATTGATCCTCAGCAAGTGGGGTTTGAATCTTAAGGCTTTTTCTCCACTGTGTGTTTATAGTTGAAAATACTACACAGGTATTGTTCAGTTTAGAGTTCATAGCTGATTTTCCTGGGTGTTACTTGGTTAGATTAACAGTGTGTATATTCTGCCAGCAGGACGCTTAACTCCATATTTACAAAAATTAAACCATTGCTTTCGTTTCATGGATGGATTTCACATAATAAGGGAGAAAAGCTGTTAAAAGTGGCCTACCTTGTTCACACCACAAGCTTCTGGCATTGCATTCTAGGATTTCTGGGCAGTTTGACAAAGGAAGTGTGCATCTAACAGCAGAAATGGTGGTTTAAAGTTTAGTAAATACATCTATGGAGGACAGCTTTGGTTGAGTCCTCAATTCAAGACAAGAAGTTATCAAAAGAGGTGAGTAGAGCTCAAACATGTGTCTCCCACAGCAGCTCCTGCCTTTACAAGGCACGTCCCATTAAAACCATAAAAATAAAGAATTCCTCTGGCTTTTGAATCTGCTGGAAATAATTACAGTAGTCAGTTTTTTTGTTACTTAAAACTTTTCAATGCAAAAATTCTGCATTTGTACCAGGTTGTGGTCTATCACATTTGGAATTTAAAAAGATGAAGAAAAAGTCAGAGTTGCAAACTTGTTTACAATTGATCTGGGATAAACTGTATATAAAAAGAGAAGTAACCACAAAACTGTCTGACTGCAGATCATTCATCTCTCACGGCCACTCTCAAGGACCGCTCATCTGAGACGCCATATATCACAGAACAGAAATACACGCTAAAACTTTTGAATTAAAATCTGATTAAACTTTTATTTGAATAAGGTTAAGAGATAAAGTAACAGAATACCAGAATTTAAAAGTAAAAAAAAACGCATTACCTGATTATTGAACATTTAATAAAGCCGAGTGGACAGTCTGCTTACAGGAAAAAAGCTTGTCCTCCATGAAAACATTTCAACACAGCCAGGGTAGCTTACGTAGCTCTTTTAGCTTTGTTAGCAGTGTAAGCTATGTAGACAATGGAGCTACATTCCTACAGTAGTGATGTAGCTAACATAGCTTAAGCTAAACTCACAAAGCAGCTACATAAGCTAGGTACCTGCATTATCTACATAGATGAGTTAGCTTAAGCTATGTTTTCTGTAGCTTTTTTTGCTTCAGCTAACTTAGCTTTAGATAATGTAGCTATATAGCTAATATTAAAGCTAAACCCACAAAGTAGCTGGCTTAGCTATCTAGATACGCTATCTCTAGGGCTACTTGAACTTAAGATATGTGGTGTAACTCACATTGCTAAAGCTAATTTTTCTATAGATAATAGAGCAACCTAGCTACCATTGCTAAAACTTAGCTCACAAAGCAGTTAGGTAAGTTACGTAGATCAATACCAACACGGCTTTGTGTGGTGCAGCTATATTTGCCAAAGCTCACGTTGCTTAAGCTAACTTACTACATCTGCTCATGTAGTAACATTAATTATGCAGCTATGTTAGCTTTAGCTAAAGCTAATGAAGCTAAAGTGAACCACTGTTCGTGTAACTACTTCTAAAGCTGGTCTATACATAATCTAATACTGGATTAGACCTCTGACCTTTTTCTCACTTCTGTTTATGAATGTAACTGCCAGACTTTGTTTTTATGAATAAAGTTGACTATATAAAACAAACTGGAAATACATTGTACTGGCAAATTATGGCTTTTTTCTTCTGACATATATATAAATATATATATGGTGTTTTAGATGAACAGTCTGTGAGAGTGGCTATAAGAGATAAATGGTTTGCAGCCAGACTCCACTTGCATCTCTCTCTCCCTCTCTCTCACCCCTTTTAAAGTTTTGTTTAGACATAACATTAGTGCAATGTGACTCAAAATTTATTGCAGTTATTTCTGGACAACAAGTACGACAGTAATTTTAGTTAGAGGAGCCATAAGAAAAACTCATATTTTGTATAACTGAGTGTGTATCCTACACCATCATGTTTGAGTAGTGTTACAAAATGAACACACAGCATATAAGGTGATGTGTACATAAGGCAGTCTGTATCCGTGTCATAGCATGTTCAGAATAGGACCTGTGTGATAACATTAGCAAACATCAATAAGTAGAGTCAGAACTTCATTTAGAACATCAAACAGTTTTTGAGACACTACAGAAAGAAAATCTCCCTCTACACTTATTTATTACTAACTGACATAAGCATTTACTTTTTGCATATCCTCTCTAAAGTGTACTGTATGATGCATCTCTTCCCGCCCACTTTGACCCCCCCAAGGCGACAAGGCTAAGTGGTCATCTTTTCTCGTCATTAGCACACATCAAATTTAATACGTTTTGCTGCAAGACTCAGCAGGTTGGCATTCCTCAGCTCTGTTCAGATTAAATACAGAAATAACAACTAGCAGTGGCCTGTTGCTACAGCTGATTTTTAAAAGCCATGGAGAAGTGAAAAAAAGGAAAGGAACCAAAACAACACAGCCACAGTTGGGAAAAACGAAAACAATTACTTCAACTTTTTTTCATATTTTTGCCCAACAGTTGAGATAAAGTGTACAAACTGGATCATTATGTTGATTCTTTTTCTGACCAAAAAAGGACAAATAGAGTGTAATATTATATGCTGCCTACAACACAATAATAATCACAAATCATACATCAATACATCAAATCATACAAAATGTGAAACAGTTATGATGTATACATGTCAACAGCACAAGTGCCTATAAAAGAATTGAGCCCCCCCCCCCCCCCATGCTCTACTCTTTCTGCAAAGTAATGCCAATTAAACTAAAATATGTAAGGTAAAAAAAAGTGACCACATAAATATCCCCCTTCAAGGCAGTATTGGGAGGTGTACCTTTGGCTGCACTTAGTCTGTGTGGATAATTCTCAACTAGGCTTTCACACCTGGACCCTGCAATTTTACTCCATTCTTCTTGGCAAAACTGCTCAAGTTCTGTCAGGTTGCACAGGGACTGGGCATGCAGCCCTTTTCAAGTCCAGCCACAAATTTTCTATTGGATTGAAGTCTGGGCTTTGACTTGGCCACTCTAGAACATTCTCCTTGTTCTCTTGCAGACTGAATAAGATTGTCCTCCTGGATTTTCCTATATTTTGCTGCATTCAATTTACTCTCTACCTCTATAAGCCTTATAGGGTCAGCTGCTGAGGAGCATCCCCACAGCATGATGCTGCCACCACCTTGATTCACAATCGGGATGCTTCGTTTGTGATGATGTGCAGTGTTCTGCCAACATGGCGTCTTGTCTGATGGCCAAAAAGCACCATGTTGGTTTTATTAGACCTAGGCCTGTTAATATTAACGTGTTAACGCCCATGATTTATCTGGAAAGCTTAATGCGTTACAAAACCCCCCCCCACAATTTAATCATATGACTAAGTTTGACCACAGCTTCCTCCTGTAGTCCTTCTGTGCAGATGTTTACGTCCCTGGGGTGAAAAGGTTAAAGGCAGGTCAAACACAGCCAGCAGTGATGAGTGAGGAGACAGACCCAGGTCTGCTTCATGGCAAATTTTTATTTTAAAAGCTGCCTAGTGGAAGTCTGGATAAAAGTTGTGTGTACATACTGCGGTGATAAACTGTCATTACACCGAAGCAAGAGTCTGAAGTACCACCTCAGGGAAAAACGCATCTTTGCTAATGTTAGCAGAGACACTAACAACAACACAGGATCAAGCCATGATAGCTAATGTTGCTAATGTTAGCAGAGACGCTAACAACAACACAGGATCAAGCCATGATAGCTAATGTTGCTAATGTTAGCAGAGACGCTAACAACAACACAGGATCAAGCCATGATAGCTAATGTTGCTAATGTTAGCAAAGACGCTAACAACAACACAGAATCAAGCCATGATAATGTTGCTAATGTTGGCAAAGACACTAAGAACAACACGGGATCAAGCCATAACTCCAAGTTACACCAGCGCAGTCCAGCAGACCCAGATTTGTCCCCAAAACGACAACATCTAAACTAATGCGATCGCTAATGGGTTGCCAGAGACTGCAAACCATCAACACCATTGACAACAAGGGGCTTCAAGACATCATCCGGGCCGCCTCGGATGACCCATGCCACAGAACACCTACGAGAACTACTGTCGCAAGAATCTGTGAACTGTATGAAAGCTAAAAAGGAAACTAAAGTGAAGCAGCTGGGCCGAGCTACTTTTATTACACTGAGGAGAGAGCACTGGACATCAGTCAGCAACTTCAGCTACCTCAGAGTAACAGCACACCTGATCATTAACTTTACAGCAGAAGTTATTTTGTACCTGATGTGTTTGTCTTCTGGGCTCGTTTGCAGTTTATAAATATTATTGCTTAGTGAATGAAGACACTCTGATTTACAAACCACAGATAAGTTTAAAAACTCTAGTTTGTTTAATATTTCTTCATTTAAACACCATACTTGTACTACTATATCTCAAACAAAAATGCAAGAAAATGGTAGTATTTTAAATGTTAATTTATAGATAATAATAAAAACAAAAATAATAATAATAATAATACATTTTTCAGTAAAAAGCTAGACATAAAGTTAAAATAATTAAAATAAACACCTGGTAGTAAGGACATTTAAAAATCTAAAAATTAACAAAATGAAAGAAATGCTGTGATAAATCATGATTAATCACATCATAGTGATGTGATTAACTTGATCCTTTTTTAAATCAATTAACAGCCCTAATTAGACAAAATAACTTGTTCATCATGGTGTCTCCCACATGCCTTTTGCTAATTTTTAGTAGAGATTTAATGAGTTTTCTTCAACAGTGACTTTCTCTTTGCCACTCTTCCATAAAGCTTTGACTGGCGAAGAACCTGGGCAATAGTTATTGTATACAGAGTCTGGCCCATCTCAGCTGCTGAAGCTTCTTGAGAATAGTCATAGGTGTCTTATTGGCCTCTCTCACTAGTCTCCTCAAACTAGGCAGATTTACACACCTACTTGAACTCAAGAAGATGTTCAGTGCCTTGATAAAACTTTAGATCCATCCCCTGACTTAAATTTTCCACAAAATTTTCTCTGAGTTTCTTGGAGAGTTCTTTTGTCTTCATGGTGTGATAGCAGCCAAGAATACTGATTAACCAGTGACTGGGCTTTCGGGAAAACCTTTTATTGAAACTTTATACGATGTAACCTATTTAAAAGCACAATATAACACAACTGGGCTCCGCTCTGTCACTTCTAGGACTTTGAAAGAATCTCCTATTGCTAATGAAGGGAAACTCATCATTCTGATTCTGGTTGGGATCTACTAGTTTAGATAAAAGTATCAAAACTGAGTCATGTTAAAGTGTACAGGATGACTGCTCACAATTTTTGTCTGTTGTCAGCAGTAACAGGTCAAAGCCAGTGTGTTAACATGCAAAAAAAAAAAAAAAAAGATGAATTATTGTGTTAGTCTAACTAAAACTGGACTTTTGAAATACTTGTGCACATGTTAGTCTGACTGAAATCAATCAAAATCAAATTTCTTAAAGCCAGACTAACATATCTAGTTACTGTGCAAGAAGATTGAGTTTCTCTTACATGTGCATGCTCCACAGTCACTGGGACGGGCTTTGACCCCAATGTTGAACCGTATAAATGCTGCTAATTCAGGCTTCTGAAATGGTTCCAAACAGACACCATTTTGGTGGGGGATTTCTGCAGCTCTAACTGCAAGTCTATGACAACAGATGGCCTATCCATGATAAACGTATTTAGTACTCGTTGAAATGCGAATCTGTTTTGAAGCTGTTTGTTTTGTCACAAATGTAAGATGATAGTTGAATATATAATGGATATTTTCATTCTAAAAGATCACTATGGTTCTAAATAGAGCAAACAATAAAATTTGTAATGAAGGCCTTTATATTTAGCCATTGCAAAGACTAATTCAAATATTTACAAATCTGTTCAGTGTTTTTTTTTTTTTTTTTTTATTAACAATATAATCAGATTTACAAGGAAACTTTGAAACAGCAGGGTAAAGGGACTTTATTTATACCTGTTAGTAGATTTGGTTCACAGTAAGTGAGTCAGACCTTCTTTACAAAAAAATCAGCAGTGCAGGACAAAACATGATAAGTGACTACAGTGGTCAGTACAAAAACTGATAGCCCTAAGTGTTCATAAGGTAACAGAACTCATGCTGCTATATTTAGACTGCTCTAGCATGTCTGTGCCTTGCTGCTCCCTCTCTAAGCTGCTCCTTTAGCCCCCCTCCACCCCAGCTCCTCCTCTATGCTATATCTGAGTAAACCAACATCATTCTGTTGTTATTGATGCCTGCTTTGATCTGGGGCTAATTGCTGCTTCTCTCCCTGCCTTGGGCTTTCCTTGTAGGCATAGGAAGAGCAGGAACGTATGCTGTTCCTGCTGGATGATTTCCACATAGGCTTGTGAAAGGGCAGAGGGATCCCAGAACAGCCACACCAACAAATATTAATAACAACAAGAGCAAATCAATCACTGTTAGTGAAGAGAAAATGTATCACTCCAAATTACATGTGTGGTGGTCCTGACTGAACTACAGGAGGGTTTCATACGTGTTCTCACATAGCCAGCCTGAATGCAGTGAATCTGAGAAGGGAAAGAAACATTTAATGTGCCTGAAAGCATAAAATGACCTGAATACAGCACAATACAGAACAAGTCTGCTCTTATACCATTTAAGCTGCTTCCAGGTAACAGTAGTATTACATGTCGTCCAGCTATGCCCGATAAGTATGCAGCTTAAAAAACAGAATAAGAAAAGGCTACTTATCAGTTTCTTTACACACTCATAAAACTAACATCACCTCCAAACACATCATAAGTAGAACATTCTTGCCAACTGGCTGCACAAAGTGCAATTAGTTGTGCAGGGTGGGCTAAGCTGTCTGACTTCTCTGCCTCTCGGTGTTAAGTCTTAAATGTTATTAAAGAGGAAGTTTAGCAAAGAGGCTTTTACAAAAGCCTAAGAAGCTAATAGACATGGATATTGTTTTCCATGTCTAATAGGCTTTAAAAAGCAAAGGCGCGTTACTGATGGGTTTCTATGTTTTGAAATTTAGTGCTCCTGGAAATGTGCATCACTATTAAAACTTTGAATAACCCAAATCTTTCATCCAAGTACTACTGAAGTTTATATTGAGTAAACTGGGTGCCTTTTTTTAACACAAATGTTGAAGAAGTTTTGCAACTGTGTGGAAGTTGTTGGTTTGACCTGCAACTAGGCAGGAGTCATACTGATCAGTAGATTTGTACTGAAGCGTTTTCTTTAGATGTAGCCCAGTGCTCTTTGCACTTTGAAAAGTCTTGACAGCACAGCATCTTGTCTGGGAATCGATTCACAGACATCCAGATACTCCTGACAAAAAGTCTGGGGCAACAATGAAAGGTGGTAGCCAAAAATAGGGTAGGGGTCCACTACAAAAGACACAATTTTGATTGCATGACTCCAGTAAAAAGTGAAAGTAATCCCTGTGTATGCTTAAGTTCTTCGCCTAAATGCATCATTTAGTAAAAATGTCAGCACCACAGCACAGACGCTCTTTGATCTCCTGGGCTGGGTGTGGGCTGTGTTTAGTGGGGGCCAAGGCAACATGTCAGAACACGCTCCCATTAAACCTCTGTGCCGTTCAGTGAACACAGCATGACTTCTGTACGCCTTTATAAGAGGCCCGTTAATCTTCAATCTTTTTAATTAGACAGGTTATTAACCAGAGACCCCTGCTGTCTTCTCAGCCCCAAAGTTAAAGTGACTTTTAATTTACTGGCCAAAGTTAGAAGCTTTACTATTTTAGGGTTTAGCATCAAGATTGATCTTGTAGAACAAATTTTGAGCAACATTAATTTACATGGTGTAAAAAGACCAGATGTCCCTTCAGGTAAACTGATGTCTCCGTCTAATCAGCAATAGTAATTCTTCTGTAGAGCCTCAAACACAGATGTTGTGCTTTAATCTCCTGCCACTGACAGCAAGAAGACACTAGAGGACAGTGTTGGCATAGTTTTTACTTTGATCTATTCCCAAACATCGGCATAGTCCAGCAGAGTGCTTGACAAGGTTGGAAAGAAAAACGACAAAAAAAAAACATGTCCCATGTTCTACAGATCATTTGATGTTTTTCTCCCACTAGATATTTGATCCTTAATCTAATGTTGAAATAAAACCCAGAGATGTGTCTTTGATGTTTAATCATTAAAAAAGCCAATCCAGACTAATTTTATTTGAGTTTTATGCACAGACTATCACAAAATAGATCTTAATTTTGACATTGAAGGGTTTATGATATCCATCCATCCTTTATCTAGTCTTTGTTCCAGGCTGGAGCCAATCCCAGCTGTCACAGGGGGAAAGGGCACACCCTGGACTGGTCACCAGTCAGTCATAGGGCTGACATACAGAGACAAACAAGCAGTCACACTCGTGCCTCCAGTTCATTTAGAGTCATCCAACCATCTCTCTGGTCTGAGGGAGAATGCATGCATGGGAGAAAATGCAAGCTCCACATGGAAAGGCCTTGTAGGGGATTCACACCAGGAAACCTTTTTGCTGTACAGTTGCAGCACTAACCACTCCACCACCGTGCAGCCTGGATTTATTTTATCCAAAAATATTTACACATGAAAATATGAAACACTTTCAGTGATCTGTTGAGGAAACAACTGCCTTCAGACGATGCTGTGTATCCGACAAATGAGAGCTTTTGGGGATGTGGCCCAGAGTAGGTCATCTCTCAACTGGAAGGTCAGGGGTTTAATACCCAGCTCCCTCTGTCAGATGTCAGTGTATCCTAGGGCAGGACACTAAATCTCATATTGCTCCTTCTGCATCAGTGGCAATGTGAATATGCAAGGATGTAAATGAATGGGATTAGTTAATACTTATGGCCACTCTACATAAAATGCCCATAAAGTATTTACCCCTTAGATGTTTTACTCTTTATTTGAATGTAACCCCTCAATAAGGCTTGCACAATTGTACACTGTGATTTTACTCCATTCATCTTTTCAAAACTGCTCAAGTTCTGTTAGGCTTCACAGGGATTGGCGTGAACAGCCCTTTTAAAGTCAAGCCACAAATTCTCTATTGGATTGAGGTCTGAGCTTTGACTCGGTAACTCCATAACATTCACCTTGCTGTCATTAAAGTATATCTGTGTTGCTTCCTCTGTACACCTCGGATCATTGTCTAATTTGCAGACTGAATAAGATTGTCCTCCAAGGTTGTCCTATATTTTGCAGCATTCATTTTAACTTCTACTTTTACAAGCCTTACAGGGCCAGCATCCCCACAGCATGATGCTGCAACCAATGTGCTTCATAGTGGGGATGATGTGTTTGTGGTGATGTGCAGTGTTTGGTGTTCGCCAAACATAGCTTCAACTCTGATGGCCAAAAGGCACCATTTTGGGCTCATCAGACCAAAGAATTTTCTCCCACTTGACCATGGAGTCTCCCACGTGCCTTTTGCCTATTTCTAGATGAGATCCAATGAGTTTTCTTCAACAGTGGCTTTTCTTTGCCTCTCTTCCATAAAGCTTTGACTGGTGAAGAATCTGAGCAACAGTTGTTGTATGCAAAGTCTCTTTCATCTCAGCTGCTGAAGCTTGTAACTCCTTCAGAGTAGTGTCTTGTTGGCCTCTCTCACTGGTCTCCTTTTTGCACGATCACTCGGTTTCTGAGGACGGTCTGGTCCAAGCAGATTTACAAATGTGCCATATTCCATCCATTTCTTGATGATGAATTTAAGTGAACTCTGGGGGATGTTCAGTGCCTTGGAAATTCTTTTGTATCCTTTCCCTGACTTATACTTTTCAATAACCTTTCCTTTGAGTTGCTTTGAGTGTTCTTTCGTCTTCATGATTTAGCAGTGACTTGACCTTCCAGGACACAGGTGTCTTTATACTACAGTGCACTTGAGTAACATTTACTGCACTCAGGTGATCCCTGTTTCACTAATTGTGAGACTACAAGCACAAATTGGCTGGGCCTCTGTTATTTATGATATTCACCATAAAGGGGATGAATATTTATGCAGTCATTTATTTCATTTATATAATTTTGTTTGAGTTAAATTCAGTGTAGAAATCTGTTTCCACTTACCCCTTAAAGTTTTTTTTTTTTTCAAAAATGCTAAATTTTATCGACCATTACTGATTTATTAATCAATACAAGGGTAAATATCCAATGGGGTGAATATTTCTTACAGGGACTGTACATAGCAGCTTTCACCATCCGTGTGTGAATAAGGAGTGAATGGGTGTGATAGGTAGGTGTGACCTGCTGTGTGAAAAGTGCTTTGAGTAGTTTGGCAACTAGAAAGATGCCTTATAATCTCAAGACCGTTTATCTTTTAAAATTTTTGTTATTCACATGGACAAAAGCCCAGAAATGTGGAAAGTCTGAGGAGGGGGAAATGAGTGTAAGGTGCATTATTTTACAAATAGAATTGTGCTGACATTCCCAGTATGAGTGAGTGTGTGTGTTACCACTGCACCCTCCTCACTCACCCCCCTCATGGTGCACCATGTGTTAGATCAGGCCTCTGAATGAGTGTTCACCCTGGGTGACTGGGTGTCCCGGATAGTAATCGACAATTCCCCCAGCTAGAGCACAGAGTACACCGCTGCAGACTGCACACAAGCGCACAGCTATGCTCACCCACAGTGAATCTAGCAGCAGTGGGACACACAACACAGGTGAGTGGAGACCAGAATAGAAGCTCAGTAGACTCACTCATAACGAAGCTGAGCTTTCTGAAACATGGTCTGATTAATTTTCTATTTCATGCCCACTTTTGCAGTTGCTGTGCTGCAAGCTTACTTTGTGTTTTGAGATGCTACTGTTAGAGTTTACATGCTCTAATAACCCAAGGTTAGGTAATTTCAGGGTAATGAGGTGTGTATGCGTAGCAGTATGACTGTGTGTGTGTGATAAGTTTGCAGTGTTATTTTGAGTGCAATAATTGCTCCGGGCTCTGTGCTCATCTCTGCGTGATTCTTTTCTTCAAAAGCAGAAGTTAATGAGAGTAAAATCTAATTATGTGCCTGTTTATCACCTGGACTCTGCTTTGTCAGGCTCTGCTGCTTTTGGCCTTTTACTGCTACTTCACTGCTTGCACTGTGTTTCTAAATGCTTCTGTTACAGAGGAATTATTTAGATGTATGAATAGTTATGAACAGCTACAGTTGAAACCTTACAGCAAACTGATTATAGATAAAATGGATTGGCTATTGAAGACTGCATTATTTCTTATCTTCTTGTTTAATGAATTAAATTGCAGACAATGCTATTTGATTATTTTTCATTGTAATGGAGATTATATCATATAATAATGCTCACCAGTTCACAAAAGACTCAAACATTTATGATGTAAACTGATGAAATACTTCATTTTGTTGATAAGTGAAACAACAAACAACTTTTCCAAAATGATCAAATACAGCGATCTTATGGATGTGAAACATTTTTTTTTTACTTTTTTCTATTACTGACTATTTTTTTGTCATTGGCAATGTGCCTGTGAAACATGACAACTCATTTTGGCCAAAATTGTGACCTTCTGAAACAAATGTTTGTGTGAAAACCCTAAGAAAACACACATCCATACATTCATTTTAGTGTTTTTCCCTGTGATAATGAGAAGATTATGAGTGGTCACTCCATCCCTAGGAATCCGATGATGTTAGTCAGAGAGAAATAGAAATCAGAGATGCACAAATGCATCATTATTGGCATATTTTAGCCCTGCTGACAAACATCAGCTATTAGTAAATAATGCCATATGAACAGATATCATTAGCCAATGTTTAGCCTGTCTATTCATTCTAATCAATGTAATGCTTACATCTGGTATGCCTAACTGCTGAATCAAATGTGAGATTTTTTACAGGGCAGAAGTGACCTGTTGGGCCAACATTGATCTATTTTCATGGTCAAAATCAGGAGAAAATGTTTGCAAAGTGGGGATGTTACTGCAAAAGAAATGATAAAAAAACATTGGTGTTGGTATCAGTAATTAGCTAAATCATTCATTTAAAATATTGGTATCAATATTGGTTCAATTTCATTGCACATTTACCAGATAAATAGGTTGAGAATTTGAGAAAACAACCCAAATGTTTTCAGAGAATTAAATAAAATGTTAAAGTAACAACACTGTTTTTCCCCTGACAACAAATTAATTTCACGATAATTTCATGGCATCGTGCAGAACCAGTGTTGTTGTCTTCAGATTTTGAGATAAATTAGTTGAGATCTTATGAAAAAAAACAAAATGTTGTTGCTGTCTTTAAAAAGAAGAGTGACTGTATGGATGCATGTACTCTAAGGGCTTCTGTAGTTTGACCCTTTATGTCAGTGGTCATCAACTGGTGGCCCAAGGGCCCCAGGAGCGTCCCATCCTGCCCCCAGAAGATTATTAGGAGGTAAAAATATGTTTTTGAAGGGTTATTTTTTTTCTTTAAATCCCTACAGCTATTTGATCAACCCTAAAACAGTGAAGACTGAGACAGTTTTATCTGGAGGGACTGACTGTGTAAATATTTATGCAGAAATCCACCTGTCTATCATTATCAGCCACATCCACCCACATATAAGAGCTACTCCTCTCTAAAAAGCTTTGTATGGGGAGCCCTTGTAGTCCTAATGGTTATGTCCATGAACCATATAGAGAGGGTAAGGGTGTTTTATGGCTAACACATTTTTTAGTTGAAATGAGAAATCCAAAATCAATTCTCCAATGACTTTAAAAAAGGAAACTAAATGTAAACCTGTCCTTGGCTCTTTCAGGCAGTCCATTTTAAACTAAAAAATCAAAATAACAGAAAACAAAAACTGAAACTGTTTATTGTTTTCTATTTCTCTTTTTTCCCCATAAATGTTGTTTCTGTTTTGTGATTTAGAAAGAGAGTTCAAAGGACAGAACACTGAGGATGTGACATTCTTTTTTCACTAAACACCTGTACCAGGTCACACATATGGGAAAAAAGGAATGTAACAAAAAACTGTTTAAACAGTTTACCTAAACCCTTTCTAAAACAGGCAGTCGGTAATATTTAGCCTATTAGCATTTAGCAAAACAAGCTTGGTTAAACTGAAACATAACGTTTATAAGTAGATTGATCTAAGTTAGTGTTGACATCTGATGACACATTTTTTAAATTTACGTTTTAAATTAACTCAGAAGAAGCCTTTTATTCATACATAGGGAGGGTCCCCTTTAAGGATGCTGCCATCTTGGATTTTTGCATTTTGCCTGTTTCTATGGCACCATAGAAGGAACCAAATAACAGTAAAGCATGTATTGATTTTTAAACTTCACTGGTTCCCACAGTTATCACCAGAGAAATGAGCAACACACTCCAGAATTGACTGTTACATGTTGATAGTCCCAATTTTACACACTGCACCTGAAACTGAAAAAATGTGAGAACAGTTTGTTTAGCTTTTTTTTTGATTCTCAGGTTAATATGAACTGCCTGAAAATGCCAAAGGCAGGTTTTGTTTCTGTGTTTTGTTCAACTGTGCTTTATAATGGTAGTTGGGAAACAGCATGCTTCTTGATTTCAGAATTCTCATCTCAAATTATAATAAACATTGGCCCTTTAAAGCACTGGCCTTTATTTCACATGTTCTTTATCAATCATGGCACAGCATGTTAGCATCAAACCCAGTGATGGACAACATGACTGGCTCAGATGTATGTAGCAACAGTATCTCAATCATACCCCAGCCATCTCCTAGAAAGGCTGTCCCTTGTGCAAATGTAGCTGATGACCTCTGCCATATGTCATGATGATTTTTAAAATGTTTCAGTGAAATTTTCCTCTCATTAATAGGACATGGAAACCATAAAGAGGACAGTCCGTTTCTCAACAGTACAGATGCTGCTGGCAAGAAGAATGACTTCTATGACAGGAACCTGGCTTTGTTTGAGGTTTGTTGTTTTTACCATATTTCTGTCAAAAACAGTCTCACCAAGCCCATTAACCCACTAAATAAACCTTTTCCTTCCTCTCTTTTTCCAGGAGGAGCTGGACATCCGGCCGAAGGTTTCCTCTCTGCTCAGTCGCCTGGTCAGCTACACCAACATCACGCAGGGAGCCAAGGAACACGAGGAGGAGGAGAGCGCTCAGGCCTCACACAGGAAGACCCCCAAGGTCAGGAGTCCCGGAACACTGTGCCACACTGTTTTTATCAAGAACACAAAGTCTTTTGAGCTTAAGAAACATTATCCTCTACCTCTGGCTGAAGTTCTAGCCTAGAATTAAGACCCGCTGACTGATTGCTTCTGCCTTAGAGTGCTCTGCAGTTACTGTGTCTGTGTAAGACCTACACTCAGGGAAAGGGCTGATAGCATGATTAGATGACCTTTTAAAAGTACATCAATCAATACTAATGATCAATTCAGTTGTTTCCTGAAATGTCATGGCCAATATCAACACCCCCATCTCTTTTCTCCCTGGCCCTTCCCTCTCTCTTTCTCTCCATCAGTCTCCTAACATGGGAACCCTGATGGGAGTCTACTTGCCATGCCTGCAGAACATTTTCGGTGTCATTCTTTTCCTGCGCCTTACGTGGATCGTGGGGATGGCTGGCATCATGCAGTCACTGCTGATTGTCCTCATATGCTGCTCATGTGTTAGTATGGAAACACACACACAAATGTGCTGCATATTGACACACATTCTCTGTTACACTGGATTGATTCCACCATTAATGTGGGCCAGATTTGGGTACTAAACCAGTCAGAATCTGTAGAGATACATAAAGATTCTGGTTATTTAAAGCTAAGAAAATAATGTTTTAAAGATTTATTTCTGGGACTTGGATCTTCATTTCAGTTAGGAGAGAAAATTTTGTAGGAAGTAGGAGAATGACCTGCAGGAAAGGAGCTGAATTGAACTGGGTTGCCCTCCTGGAGGGCCATAGCTTCTGTATATTGGCCATGCATGAGTTAGTCACTAGGCCTGGAAAACACAAAGTCACCTTAAAGGGGACATATTTTACCCTTTTAAAACAAGTTTACATTGTCTCGGAGGTCCCTAAAACATGACTGTGAAGTCTTCTGTTGCTGTAAAAACACTTAAGTATTAGATTTTTGCATATCTAAAAACCCTCTGTTTCAGCCCTGCTCAGAATGAGCTGTTCCTGTGTCTGTGGCTTTAAATGTTACTGAGCTGTCTGACTCCACCCCTGACTACACCCCTCTCAGGAAATGGATGTGGCTTAACGGATGTGGCTCTCCTGATCCTCCTTCTTCCAAGCGGGGCACTTCTTCCAACCGAACGTGGGGGCGGTGCTAACTTATTTAGCGTCATAATAATGAACCCAAACCATGTGGAGTTTCTAGAATTGGAAAAAATGTGATTAGTGCAATGACATATTTTTTAAAAATAGAAAAACCTGTTTTTTAATACAAGGCATGAATAACTAAAGAGACATAAAAATAAGAAAAATAGCTCTAGTTCATTTAATAAAAACAGTGGCCAACTATTATCACTGAGGGCCACTACCTCAGGGCCAAACTGTTAAAAATTGTGAGATATTCCCAACCTAACAATTACAATTACTTATGATTTAACAAATGGGACCAATGTATTAACCATGCAAAGCCGATAGACAGGCCTGATTCCATGTCCTATGCAATGGATATATTATACAGTTGATCTCAGTTGTTCCCAACCTTTTTCCTGGAAGCCTCCCCTCTGTTTGTATCTTAGAAAAGTTGAGCCCCCCCAAAGACCCAAACAAGGAAAAAGGTGACACATAGCTGTCAAAAATCAACATCATATTATATTTTTTCATCGCTAAAACTCTTCGAAAGATCTACATGTTTTTCTTTTTAATAGACCTTTTTTTTTTACAAACTATGTAATAAGTGTTTTGCCATGATTTTGTTAATATCTAATTTAGAATTATTGATCATGTTGATTAGAGAGAGGTCTCACAAAATTGTTTATCAGATATAATACTTCACTTTTGGCTTTAAAGGGTTAATACAGTAATTAGGTAAACTCTAAATGGAGATGGTGATTGTAAGGAACATGTCATGATTTAGGAGTCCCCTAAACCAGGGTTTCTTTCTGATTTTGTCTTGCTCCTGTGTAAGTAGCCTTTTTCCTCACACAAAGATCAAATTTTGCTTTGTCCCAAGAGTCAGATGTGTCCCTTATAAAGAGTCTTTCCATGGGGATGTAAGAGAGGCTGTTCCAGCAATGTACAGATAATGACTACATCTGACACCTACCCTGTGGCAAAGACTCATTCTTTTAAAAACGGCTTTACTAATAGTCAATCTTGTTCCATCAGTATGGTCTAGTTTACTTTTGTAAGTCATAGAAAATTATTTATTTTGGTCTGTTTAGTTACAACTCATTGCATAAGCTTTAATTATATTTCCTCCTTTCCTCTGCAGACCATGCTCACAGCCATATCTATGAGTGCCATTGCAACAAATGGTGTTGTTCCAGGTAATGCTTCACTTTTACTTTATGTTATGAAATGTGCTCATACGTACTTTAAGAAGCTAATCTGTTTTTCCATGGGCCTTGAAAGGGATTTGAACAGAATTTTCCCTGCTATGCTCTTCCACTGGGGGGCAGTATAGATTCACTGTTGTGTTCAGGGCGTGCAGCAGGCCTGCACATGTGTTTGTAATGCTCTTGTTTTGCTGTTGCAGCTGGAGGGGCATACTTCATGATCTCTCGCTCTCTTGGCCCTGAGTTTGGAGGAGCAGTGGGGCTATGCTTCTACTTGGGCACCACCTTTGCTTCTGCCATGTACATCCTGGGGGCCATTGAAATATTCCTGGTCAGTGGTGTTGGTGAAATATTGTTCTTCAGCTCACACTGGAAATGAAACATTAGAAAAGATCAAGACTTCTTCCTGCACTGCTCTTCATTGCAAAAAACTATACACGCATGTGAGGTTACATTCCTGTTGTTTTTATTTCTTCCTCAGAAATATCTGGTCCCCCAAGCTGCCATTTTTCATGCCACAGACCTCCCTGGGAGTGACAGTGCCATGCTGAACAATATGCGAGTCTATGGCTCTATCTGTCTGAGTCTGATGGCTGTGGTGGTGTTTGTAGGAGTGAAATATGTCAACAAGCTGGCCTCTCTTTTCCTTGCCTGCGTCATTATTTCAATAGTCTCCATCTATGTAGGAGCAATCAAATCTGTGACTCATCCTCCTGAATTCCCGTAAGTCTGCAGAGAAGGTTTACCATGAAAAACATTAGTCTGTAATGGACAGGAAGTAGTTTGAATCGTTTGTGGAGTTGTGGTTTATGAGGAAGCAAGTGCTGTTTTTGTTGGATGCCTTTATTTCTCAGCTGGTTTTCTATTTCCACCATTCCGACGAGCAATGTGTGTGTCAAATATAACCTGTAGAGCCATAGTTCAATCCTTTTATTTTTTATCGTGTGGAAATAATCATGACTTAACATTTGGTTATGATGACAAGATGTAGTCATATTATAATTTTTTACAGACTTCTTCTAAGTTTTTATACATTTCTTCCCATGTTTTTGCTGCAGAATCTGCATGCTAGGGAACAGGACTTTGGTGAGGGACCGCTTTGATGTGTGTGCTAAAACTGTGATGAAGGGAAACATGACAGTACCCAGTCAGCTTTGGGAACTATTCTGTCTGCCGGGTAACATGAGCAGTGCTCAGTGTGACGACTACTTCATGCAGAACAATGTGACAGAGATACAAGGCATCCCTGGACTGAGCAGTGGGATTATCAGAGGTACATTTATCACAGAACCAAAAGGGATTAGAATTTAAACCACTGAATTATGTATTAATGGGGCAGCACTAGAGTTATAGTTTTAAATATGTGGCTCCTATGAAAAGTATTCATTCCCTCAGGTGTTTTACACTTTTATTGATTTTATAAATCAATTATGGTCAGTATAATTTCTGTTTTATCCAAAACAAAAACATAAAAAACTATTTTATGCCAAAGAGGACACAGATTTCCACATAAAGCAATATCAGTTAAATACTTACAATAGGGTCCTCGCGCCGAGGTCAGTGCTCGGGCCCTAAAAATGTGTAAGGTAAAATAAGTAATAGTCTCACAGTTAGTGAAGTGGGGATCACCTGAATGCAGTGAATGTGTCTCAAATGACTGTATTATAAATACACCTGTGTCTGGAAGGTCCAGTCACTGGTAAATCAGTATTCCTGGCTACCATTACACCATGGAGACAAAGGAACACTCCAAGCAACTCAGAGAAAAGGTTGTTGAAAAATATAAGAGAGGGGATTGCTTGTAAAAGTAGAGGGTAAAATGAATACAGCAAAATTTAGGAAAATCCCAGTAGACAATCTCGTTCAGCCTGCAATAGAACTACAGCTTTGGAGAAGATTTGGTTTAAAGACAACAAGATGAATGTTCTGGAGTGGCCGAGTAAAAGCCCGGACCTCAATCCAATAGAAAATTTGTGGCTGGACTTGAAGAAGGCTGTTCACACCTGATCCTTGTGCAACCTTACAGAGCTTGAGCAGTTTTGCAAAAAAAAAAAAAAGGAGTAAAATTGCAGTGTCCAGATGTGCAAGCCTGATTAAGACCTATCCACAAACTCAGTGCTGTGATTGCAGCCAAAGGTAAAACTCCCAATACTGCCTTGAAGGGGGATATTTATGCAGTCACTTATTTTACCTTACACATCCTAATACAACTGATATTACTTTGTAGAAATTTGTTTTCACTCTGACATTAAAGATTTCTCTTTTATTTATTTGTCAAAAAGCCAAATTATATTGACCATGTTTGATTTTTAAATTCAATGAAGGGTAGAACATCCAAGGGGGTGAATACTTTTTATAGGCACTGTATCATAGGCATTATTGTAATTAGGTTGACTGCATTTGCAGTTCCCTTTTCCATGTTAAAACATTTAACATCTGCCTACATCTGCATTCCTGGATGAGTATTAAGCAAGATTTAACAAGGCTGTTTAACAACAGGAAATTATGTTATACAACATCATTTCACAAGGACTGATGAAACATAGGCTCTACTGTACCCCCCCCCCCCCCCTTTCACTTCTCATAATGTCTGTTCTCTGTTGTTAGAAAACATGTGGGGAAACTACATGCAGAAAGGTGATATCATAGAGAAAGCTGCTCTTCAGTCAGTGGATGCTCATGGAGCTATGGAGACCTTTGGCATGTATGTGTCTGCAGACATTGCTACATCTTTCACTCTCCTGGTGGGGATCTTCTTCCCATCTGCCACAGGTAAAGCTATGTCTTCAACCAACCATAGATATGCTGTTAGGGGCCAAGAGTAATTATTTTTTCCAAATTAAGCATTATATAGCAATTGATATAATAATGACAGTAAACAAAAATGTGTCTGTACAGGTTGTATAGAGATGGACTTGTTGGCTTTTAGAAGCTAAATTTCCATTGGCAATATAATTTCGGATGTTATATTAAACCACTGAATACAGATGGTAACTATCGCTAAAATCAATTTTACATAAAAGTTTGCCAAATTCGGTGAAACTGCTCTAAATGAAACAAAAGAGGGAGCTTTAATCCTCCCAGTTTAGCCAGTAGGGGGCACAGTCACACCATTTTTGTTTTTAACTTGTTCATATGTTTTTACAGGTATCATGGCAGGCTCCAACAGATCTGGGGATCTCCGTGACGCTCAGAAGTCCATCCCTATGGGGACAATCTTAGCTATCACTACTACTTCCCTTGTTTGTATCCTTACTGTAATGAAAACTAGCTCTCAAAGAAAAAACAGAAAAGCAGATTTTATTTAACATCTATGTGTCACCTGAAGCTCCTTGACCTCTTGTATTCAGATTTCAGCTCTGTGGTGCTGTTTGGGGCTTGTATTGAAGGCGTAGTCCTCAGGGACAAGTAAGCACTTTATGTTTGATTGCAACTTTGTGATATTTTTAGATCACTTCCTGGAATTTAGATGTTAACAGTGGGGAAAAATAGCATCATCTTGTATTTACAGATTTGGGGATGCTGTTAGGAAAAACCTGGTGGTGGGAACACTTTCCTGGCCGTCTCCATGGGTCATTGTCATTGGCTCCTTCTTCTCTACAGTTGGGGCAGGCCTTCAGTCCTTAACAGGGGCTCCACGGCTTCTTCAGGCCATCGCTAAGGACAACATCATTCCTTTCCTCAGGGTGAGACAGCACACATTATTCATCGTACACTGTTTAATCATTTTACTACTGTTGTCAACACTGCCAGATACTAATGCACAACAGTTGTAAACAGAATGTCACACTGGACATTTTTGCATTTGGCTGTATTTGAACTGTAACCTTATTTGAATATGATACAGTACCAAACAAATGATTTGCATCACTGCGTATGAAGGTTTTGAGTTTTTTCTTTCAGGTGTTTGGTCATGGAAAGACAAACGGAGAGCCGACATGGGCTCTACTCCTCACTGGTCTTATCGCTGAGCTGGGAATTCTAATAGCCTCTCTGGACATGGTGGCCCCCATCCTTTCAATGTAAGATCACATGCCCACATATAAAAAAAGACAAATGCAAAGTATTAGCAGCACACAACTCACATTAAGCTCTCACACATTTTAAGGTTGGATCTGATGACATGAATTTAGCCACATTGTGTCATTTCTACCAACTGTTAAGCTTCGGGCCTGATTACGATTGTCAGAAATGACAAATGTAGGTGATGGCATAATCAGCAATGCATCTTTGAGGGTCCACAACCCTATCTTAACATGACTGGCATGGTAGAATTTACAGTGCCTATAAAAGGTATTCACTCCCTGGATGTATTACCCTTTTGTTGATTTTATAAAGCAGTCATGGTCAATATAATTTGGATTTTTAGACAAAAAAAAACTCTTTAATTTCAAAGTGAAAACAGATTTCTACAAAGTAATGTCAATATATCAAAACTATGTAATATAAAAGAAATGTTTGAATAATTATTTGCCGGCTTTAAAGTGACTGACCCAATTACACAGAGGTCCAGCCAGTTGATGCTATAGTCTCACTATTAGTGAAATGAGGGCCACCTGAGTTCAGTGAATGTGTCTCAAGTGATTTTAGTACAAACACACCCGTGTTTGGAAGGTCCAGTCACCTGTTGATCAGTATTCCTGGCTACTATTACACTGTGAAGACAAAGGAACACTCCGTGGAACTCGGATAAAAGGTTTATTAAAAAGTATAAGTCAGGGGATGGATACAAAAAAAAAATCCAAGGCACTGAACAACCCCAGGAGTTCAATTAAACCTATCATCAAGAAATGGAAGGAACATGACACATGTGGAAGTCTGCCTAGATCAGGCCGTCCTAACAAACTGAGTGACCATGCAAGAAGGAGACCAGTGAGAGAAGCCACCAAGACACCTATGGCTACTCTGAAGGAGTTACAAGCTTCAGCAGCTTAGATGGGAGGGACTCTGCATACAAGAACTGTTGCCTGGGTTTTTCATCAGTCAAAGCTTTATGGGAGAGTGGCAAAGAGAAAACCACTGTTGAAGAAAACTCTCATCAAATCTTGACTAGTTTGCCAAAAGGCATTTAGGAGATTCCATGGTCATGTGGAAGAAAGTTCTTTGGTCTGATGAGACCAAAACGATGCTTTTTCACCATCAGACAAGACACTATGTGTGGCAAACACCAAACACTACACATCATCACAAACACACCATCCCCAGTGTAAAGCACAGTAGTGGCAGCATCATGTTATGGGGATGCTTCTCAGCAGCCGGCCCTGAAAGGCTTGTAAAGGTGGAGGGTAAATGAAAGCAGCAAAATACAGGAAAATCTAGGGGGACAATTTTATTCAGTCTGCAAGAGAACTGTGGCATAGAAGATTTATTTTCCAGCAAGACAATAACCCAAAGCATACAGTGAAAGCTACACAGAAATGGTTTAAAGACAAAGTGAATGTTCTGGAGTCGCTGAGTCAAAGCCCAGACTTCAATCAAATATAGATTTGTGGCTGAACTTGAAATGGGCTGTTCACACCCCCATGCAACCTGACAGAGCTTGAGCAGTTTTGCAAAGAATAATGGAGTAAAATTGCAGTGTCCAGATGTGCAAGCCTTACTGAAGTGGATCTACTAAATACCGACTTGAAGGGGTTGAATATTTATGCAGTTACTTAATTTACATTACATGTTTTTGTTTAATTTACATTACTTTGTAGAAATCTCCTTTCCCTTTGACATTAAAGAGTTTTTATTTGTATTTTTTTGTGTCAGAAAAGCCAAATTATACTGACCATGACCAACAGAACACACACATAATGATATTTATCTAATTTTCTTGTCCTCTTCTTGATACAAATGGACGGATCCACATTTGTTTTTCTTTCTCTTTTTCTTTATCATCACACGGAGTGCTTCCAATGTAGCCATACATGTAACTTCTGTCCTGCTTTTCTGATGACCTATGAACATGTACACAGTCACAAAGAGCAGATAATGTCACG
Organism: Cheilinus undulatus; assembly: GCF_018320785.1. Classification (NCBI taxonomy): domain Eukaryota; kingdom Metazoa; phylum Chordata; class Actinopteri; order Labriformes; family Labridae; genus Cheilinus; species Cheilinus undulatus. The sequence continues at coordinate 30,650,531 of NC_054865.1, read as the reverse complement.
ACCAGTAATGCCATAGCTGATCAGGATCACACTTTTAATGCTGCCAGTCTTTCAGCTAAGACAGGAAAGGTTTTTGTTGCATGGTCTGACATGGTGCCAAAAATCATGTCAGATCCGGGCAATATCAAGTGTATTTTTCTAATTTCAGTTGAATATTTTCTTGCCCCCAATATAAGCTACAAATATTCGCCTGAAAAATCCAGATAAACATGCAATTTTAAGATATGAACAAAAAAAAGAGAGAAAAAGAGTAAAACATCTGCATATGTAGAAAGCAAACTGTGCTTGTTTAGTGTCTTCAATGAAGTCCTTACTTGCCACAAGTTATAACTTGAAATAGGATGGTCTTATTGGATGAATGTTTTATTTAGTCTGACAAGAAACTCGAATAATACACTGGCCTTAAATCGTAGTTTAGTTTACTTGCACCTGTATAATCTGTGACAAATGTTTGTCTGCTTGTATTCCACAGGTTTTTCTTAATGTGCTATCTTTTTGTGAACTTAGCCTGTGCCGTTCAGACTCTTTTACGCACACCCAACTGGAGGCCAAGGTTTAAATATTACCACTGGTGAGTGCAGAAATATCTCCACTGTATTTGTTCTGACCTCAAATGGTAGGATGTGATGCATACTCTATCTTTCCCAGTTTGGCTGTCCAAACTGTTCACACATTCAAACAATGACACTCAAACATTCAGGGCATGATGTAAACTGGGGAGCAAAGTTTCTGTAACCTTATCTTTATATCACACTCACAGGGCTCTGTCCTTCCTGGGTATGAGTATGTGTCTGGCTTTAATGTTCATCTCGTCCTGGTACTACGCCATTGTAGCCATGGGGATTGCTGGGATGATCTACAAGTACATTGAATACCAGGGGTATGTCTTCAGTCTGGAGTTCTTGTCCTGCTGTGAAGGATTGGTACATTATTGGTTGCCTCACAGCATTTCTGTCTTATCTTTGCATGCCTGTTGTGGATTTGTTTACACAGCTGGTTAAATTGTAAGTTTTGTTTTGTCTCATTTGCTCAAAAAACAACAGAGCTGAGAAAGAATGGGGAGACGGGATCAGGGGACTGTCTCTCAGTGCTGCAAGATACGCCCTGTTAAGACTGGAGATTGGACCCCCCCACACCAAGAACTGGAGGTATAAAATACAAATGAATGCCACAGAATCCCTATAATAATGATAACCTGCATAAAACAGCTCTCTAGACCTATGATAATAGTTCACTAAACAGTAAGCAACCATTGAGCAATATACTACCAGCTCTCTGAATCCTCTCAAGCATATATTTTTGTAAGACACTTTTAGAAATTTGGGGTCTAAAAGGACCTTTTCCTTTTTCACTAGAATCTCTAAAGCTTTGCATTTCCAGTTAAGTGTTAAGTGTAACCTGAACTTCCACTTTAGCGGTTACACAACAGCTTGCCTTATTCTTGAAGTGATTACTGGTGAACAGGACAAAAAGCAGGCTAGTGAGAGCTAACACGCTTTAATGACCTTAATTATTATATGAGCAACAATTACATAGGAACTATTTTAATGAAAAACTATCTATTCATTTAAAATATATCACTAATCAATTGCTTTGTGGATGAATGGTGCTCTGTGAATTAACTTGAATTTTATTGCCTTGCATTACAACATCTACTACTTTTTACATGGGTCCTTTGATCTATTTTCTCTCAGGCCTTTGTCTCATATTGACTGTCTATGTGCACTCAGACCGCAGTTGTTGGTGCTTTTAAAGCTGGATGAGGACCTCCATGTGAAATACCCTCGCCTGCTGACCTTTGCCTCGCAACTAAAGGCCGGAAAGGGTCTGACAATAGTGGGCTCCGTCCTTCAGGGTAACTTCCTGGACAGCTATGGTGAAATGCAGGCAGCTGAACAGGTAAATATTACAAAGGGCCATATAGTCTGCCTTGAGACCGACTACCTCCTTTGTGGGAAATTCCAGCTGTGAATTTGGCAGAGGAGGGATAATGGTATGGGGCTGTTTTTCAGGGTTTGGGCTAGGCCCCTTATCTCCAGTAAAGGCTAGTCTTTATGCTTTAGCATACTAAGACATTTTGGACAATGGTTTGCCTCCAACTTTGTGATGACATTTTGGGAAAAGCCTTTCTCTATCCCAAAATGACTGTGCCTCTGGGTGCACAAAGCAAGACTAACACATAGTTTGATGAGCTCAGTGTAGAACTTAACAGGCCTACACTGGCCCCCTGACCTAAGCCCCATCAACGAGACCTCAGTCTGAACTACAACTCCTGGCTAGTTTAAAAGCTAACAACTGCCAGGAACTGTAACAGAACATTGCCTGATCAACAGGAGACTACTGAATGCTACCTATTGAGATAGCATGGGGCGGCGTGTACGAACGCAGAGACCCGCGATCCATCACTAGCAGCAAAACAAAGCCCTACACTCATACCAGAACTGACAGCGTGCCCACAGAGTTTACCTCTTTCCCAGCGCACAAAACACTCCAACATCTTGTGGAAAGCCTCCCAAGAAGAGTGGCTGTTATAGCTGCAAAAGAAGTGACAAGTCCATATCAAAGTACATGTATTTGAATCCAGTGTCATTGCAGTCCCTTTTGTGATGAGCAGGTGGCCAAATACTTTTGTCCACATCGTGTATTTAGTGAAAATGTTGCAGTTCAAAGAAACAAAACATAATTGAACAAAGAGATAAGTTGGGATCATAACAACCAAACTTTACTTCTGTAAAAATGGAGTAAAGTAAGTTAAATGCATGTATGTCCACTTAGGGCTTTTGTACATCATAGGCTTTCCAGCCACACCTTTTTCCCCAGGAACACAATCACAACCAACTGAAAGCAGCTCCAACCCACTTCTAGGTCCTGACACACCAGTTGAACCACTGCTCTGTACTATTCTCTTTTGTGCTTTGTTGCTGACTGTTGGGACTTATTGTTACAATGCAACACCTTTTGTAATCTCAGAAGCACAGCAAATGGCAACCATGCTCCAGTATCAGTTCCAAAGATTTATTACAAATGGTTTCACTTGTGGTATTTATTGTAAGGCATGCACTTGTATACATCTATACTTTTAAATATCATTTTAAGCATTATAAATGTTTCATTTATCATTGCAACATCTGCTTTCTATTTATTGTGGTCACAGAATTTAAATCCTAATTTCCCATTTTTCCTGCCAGGCCATTAAGAATATGATGGAGATTGAGAAAGTAAAAGGGTTCTGCCAGGTGGTGGTGGCTGCTAAGGTGCGGGAGGGTGTTGTGCATCTGATCCAGTCCTGTGGTCTGGGGGGCATGAAGCACAATACTGTGGTGATGGGCTGGCCGTACGGCTGGAGACAGAGTGAGGACCCTCGGGCCTGGAAGACCTTTATTAGTAAGAATGTCACTGGAAAACTTATTTAGAACTAATCATGTAATCATACCAATCAGCATTTCTGAAGCTAAGTATATTTAAAAGTTATCACACAGACTTCAAATTGTAGCTTACTGAAATTATTCAACCAAGTTTGCCTCCATGCCTTCTTCTGCTCCTTTCTTCTTAGACACAGTCCGCTGCACCACAGCTGCCCAGCTCGCACTCATGGTGCCCAAAAATGTCTCCTTCTACCCAAGCAACCATGAACGCTTCACAGATGGCAACATTGATGTGTGGTGGATCGTCCATGATGGTGGGATGCTAATGCTGCTGCCTTTTCTGCTCAAACAACACAAAGTAAGTAAAGAGACTTCTTTGGATTATATTCCAGTAAGTTGCCCCAGAAGGTTTAAATTTTGACTCTTAATTATAGATTTAGAGTTCTAAGAATGATCGGTGGCTGTATCGAACATTAGTAAAAGGTGTTAAATTGTTCTGTTTCAGCATTTTTGAATTTTATTTTAAAAACTCAATGAACACAAGGGATATTTTTTCCTTTAAAATACATCAAAACAAAAGAAACCCATGTTTTCACCTTTAAAGCTCCTGTTGGAAAATTTAGGCTAGTGGTAACTTTTGTGCCCCCTTGTGGACAAATCAGATTGTCTAATATCTTTGCATATCAATGTCATTTAGAATTTTTGCTGTGAATAATGTAATAAAAGGTGATTTCAATGAATCAATCTTTATATGTCAGTGCAAATTCATCAACAAAGTTACCTCAAGGCACTTTACAAAGAGGACAGGCCTGGGCTGTACTCTTTGATGTATTACTGTTAAGACTCAACATTAATCACTATGAGCTCAGCACTAGCAATATTAAAGCATCAACAGTGGCGAGGAAAACCTCGAGGTGAACTAGACTCACATTGACAGCTATCTGCTGAAGCCATACTTGGGTTGGAAATGGGTAGGGGGGTAGGGTGTCAGGAAGAAGCAGGAGAGAAGAGTTGCAGAAAGAGGGACAAGAGAAACAACAAAACAACACATGTAAATTAAATTTGTGGCTCTCATGGCCATAACTTATCTGCCATTTTTCTAGGATATGGCTATAATGTCAGTAATGAAGGTAGTGAAGAATTAGCAAAAACAACCATGATTGATCAAAAACAGAACACTACATTATTAGCATTAGCAGCTTTGAAAATAATGAAATATAGAGAACTATTATCAGAAATTATAGCAGTTAAAGTAGAGTTGCTCTTAGATTGAAATGATTGTAGTAATGATGATAGAAGTAAGGATGCTGTTGATAGTAAGCTTCCTATGTCCATAACAGGAAATTCTGTCAGCATAGTAGTGATCACTTCGGCCGACACCTACCCTGTGGCAGCAATTACACATTTACATTTAAAATGCCTGTTTAGAAAAGTCAGTACTACTACAGGGTTTCCTTTTAATTTTGTTATAAAAATGCATCAGTCTTGGTTTAAGTCTGTTCAATACCTAGTTAAAGAACCTCACATAGGAACTTGAATAATCTTTTTAGTTTAATGTTGAGACCTTTCTTTCTGCAGACAGCTCTTTTTTAAAGTATGTTCACGTTTTCAGAAGATATTACACTAGTAGTGAACCTGATTGTTATTTCTGCATTTTAGGTGTGGAGAAAATGCAAAATGCGCATTTTCACTGTAGCACAGATGGATGATAACAGCATCCAGATGAAGAAAGATCTGGCCACCTTCCTTTACCAGCTGAGGATAGAGGCTGAGGTGGAGGTGGTGGAGATGGTAAGAATCCCTTACCTTATCCAGACAAAAGTGAAGACTTTGTTGGCATAAGGATTTTACTGCCTAGATACAGAAACCAATACAAACTTCAATTGAAACTAGATGGCCATTATGGTTTATGGAAAGAATGTTTACTGTAAGATTTATTATTAAAGAAAACAGTTTACCTTGAGTTTTATGTTGTTTTACTTTCATTCTATGTTCAACAGAAAAATGTGTCAGTTTGTAACCGCTTGTGATCTTTTTATTCTTGTGCTATTTTAGCATGACAGTGACATCTCAGCATACACTTATGAACGTACATTAATGATGGAACAGCGGTCCCAGATGTTGAGGCAAATGAGGCTGTCCAGTGCAGAGAGACAAAGAGAAGTATGTTTGTTGATGGGAAATGTTTTAAAGATGAAATGTTATCTTTTTAATAGATGAAAAAAACCCACAATATCATATATAGTAAAACAAATTAACAATTTAAACAGCTGTCTTTTCATTTTTGTTTGTACTATTGCACTTATAAAATTTAACCTGCTGAGCCACACTCTGCTCATAGCTTTAAATAACTGTGCTTGTAACAAAAAAATGTGAATGCCAAGCCTCATGATCAATACCTGGCTTTTCCAGGCCCAGTTGGTGAAAGACAGACACTCTTTGGTACGTATGGGAAGTCTCTACTCGGATGAAGAGGAGGAGATAATAGAGGCTCCTCCTGAAAAGGTACAGATGACATGGACGAGAGAGAAGTGTGAGGCAGAGAGAAGAAACCGGAATAATGCTCCAGAGAACTTCCGAGAACTCATGAGCCTCAAACCGTACGTTGAGGGTTGAAGCTTTTTTAAATGATTTTTTTGCCTGCCAGTGAAAGCTTGCCTTTAGTTGTCTCAATACTTTTTTTAACCAGCACATTTATTGTTTTGTGTCTCCTGTCCCTGCTGCACACCAGGGATCAGTCCAATGTGCGGCGGATGCACACAGCTGTGAAGCTGAATGAGGTGATAGTCAACAGATCCCATGATGCCCGACTAGTACTGCTCAACATGCCAGGACCACCCAGAAACGTAGAGGGGGATGAGAACTGTATCCTTTACAAATATGGTCCCAATAAGGGGTGTATGCGTATTAAAAAAAAAAAAAAAAAAAAAAAAAAAGTTTTTGTTGGTTTTACTGCCTTAACTTTGAACTCAGACATGGAGTTTTTGGAGGTGCTCACTGAAGGCCTGGAAAGAGTGCTGCTTGTGCGAGGTGGAGGTCGGGAGGTTATCACTATCTACTCATGACTGAATAACAGCTGCTAACCTGAGCATCAGTGTATTCAGACAACATTCCAGGCCTGAAGGAGAGGTGGCACCTCGGCTCTGTTTCCAAAAGGTTCTGGTTTAAAGGCATCATTTTGACACTTTAATTGTGAAGGACTGACTTTTGAGTTAAAAAAAGATGTTTATTCTATTTTTGTAGAATAATGAGACAGATTCTTGTACATAGCCACACTTACAGTTTACCCACAGCTCCACCTTTCTTTACCAACAAAGGCTGTTATATTTGTCCCTTAGATATCAATGTTAAACACAAATTTTACATAAGCATTTCTTATTTATAGGTTACAGATTTTTTTCAGATGTCAGATTTTTGTTCTTTGAAAGCTTTTGTTTTGTTTTTGGAAGCATATTTCTATTTATTTATTTATTTTTTCCCCCAACATTTTCCCACTGAGGCAAAAAAAAAAAAAAAAAAAAAAAAAGTTACTGAAGGTAATGAACTCAGCGTGTGATGTTTGTGGCACAAGATCAAGTCTGTACATGTAGAAGCCAGAGATCTTATAGAGATTTAAAAATCATATAGAGATAATTTATGAGTTTTGGACAGATTTTTGTATTACTGAAAGAAAGATAAAGTGTTTCAATGAATGCTAATAGAGTGCTTTATTTGCAATATAAAAAAAAACATCTGAAAAAAGGCTAAATATTTAGATTCTTGATATTTTTTAAATTTCAGCAAGATTCTTCATATCTATAGTTGGCATATTTTCTGCAAAAGCAGTACATTGTACATTTTATAATGCTTTTCTACATTGTAGCTTTATCATCATCTGATGTCATTTTCACTGTAAATGAAATCTATTGCTGAACATACCTATAATAGTGTGTTGGGATTACACTGTAAACAGAAACATGTGTAACAGTTTGGTTGTATTACACTGATAAAACACTTGCTGTTACCACAGGTGTTTCAAACCAAGACTAATATAACAACAACTCAAGCATTCCCCGGCATTTGTTTTGCATCTTTTCAGGCTTTTTCTGATTTGCCAAGTGTCAGTATTTCAGGCCAGCAGAGTAGAGAGCAGCTGCTCCTTTTTTAATGTATACTAAACCACTTGTACAAACTGACAGTGTTTTATATTTGAGGGATAAACCATGGCAAGGGTAAAATAATAAATACTAATCTCACTATTAAAAAAAAAGTTAATCTTTCCTTTACTCTCCTTTTTTTTCAATAAAATACGCACAAATTTATAAAACTACCAATTGAAATGGATTTTTCAAACTACGATCACTGTAATCTCTCAGATGTATAAATAGAAGATTTTTTAAGATAAAATAAATGGAGACTTTGTTACTAGTGTGTTTTTGTGAAAATACTACACACAGTGTATACAATGTTATATATTAAAGTGAGCTTGTCGAAGTACATATGTCAAAGTAAAATGAGAAAAACAAAGGAAGTTACTCTTAAGAGAGGTACAGTTTAAGATACATGAAAATGAACACTTTTGTAAAATTCAGTAATTTCTTATTTCGCTGTAAGATTAAATTAAAGAACATCTGTTTATAAACTGCTTCTTGTGTGATACACAATACCTAAAACTGAAAATATAAGAGTTTCTTATTAACATAATGCATTTCAACACTTCACATATTGTTGCAATCTAGCTGAACTCTTTCCCTGTATGGACCTGGCCTTGTGCTCTGACCTCTGGCTTGCTGCCCAGCAGCAGATAAGAATTTTGTTGCAAACCAAAATTAAAAAGAAATAATTAAAAGAAAATAAATTTCCATATCGACATTTTTATTGATCAGCTTCAGCGTTCTTGCACTGCATTCATTATAAATCATAATTCTTTGAAAAGCACACATAGCACAGTAAAACAGATTTATTTTTATTTTTAAGATATCTTTAAAATAAAACAAAACAAAAGCTACTTTAAAATACTCTGCAAAATCATTTTTATTTAATATCTTTGGGGAGCATACTGTTTATATAGAGGTTTGCATGTAAATTAAGTAAGCTTAGCTACACACTGAATGTTTATATTGGTGTTAAAGGGTATTAACAGTAATCTTCCCTTATCTATACTGACCTGTAGAGGGTTTGGATGGCCCATAAAGGGGTGCAGCAGTCTCATTAAGCTCTCCAAAGAAGGTGCAGTTGAACTTGGTTTCAAAGAATTCATTCCATCATAATTAGGCTGGAGAGCAGCAGTACTAAGGCCAGGATTAGGAGACCTTTTGGTCTCTGGGGGGCTCTGGAAAAGGGACTTTGGTCAGAAGATTGCCGGCTCTGGTCAGGAGGTCTGAGGACAAGCCTGCAGGGGTTCTGGACCTGCTCTACAGGAAGATGGGCCTCACTGGGCAGGCTCAAACTCAGCTCATCACGCACCTGGAAATAAAGCATTTGAGGACAGCAATGCATATGCTCAAGGTTCAAAGTTGTCTTAATTATGCCTGTACAGGCAAATTTGCTTTGAAGTCAGCAATAAAACATTACACTCATCAAACACATCCATCCATCAGACCATCAAATAAATACAGAGAGATAGCGTACCAATGGTTATGTTGCATGATACCATTAGACATGGAAACCCTTCCTGGATTACTTTAATAGCCTTCCCAGTGCCAGCGTTTTTGGCTGAGGCCTGCACCCCCCACATACAGTTGTTGTTTTGCTTTCAGTGTTCTTATTTACACGATTGACTGGCGACCAGTCCAGGGTGTACCCCGCCTCTCGCACAGCTGGGATAGGCTCCAGCCCACCCCCGACCCGGAATGGAATAAGGGGTATAGAAAATGGATGGATGTTCTTATTTATTGTTGTTACAAGTTGTTGATAATGACTTGGAAATACTGCCTTTAAAGATCTTTGATGCACTTCATCTCTCCATGTCCAACTTCTGAGATGGTTTGTGAGGCAATATCTTTTTGAACATATGTAATGATCTGATTGATTGATTTAATGAAAAGTCATTAAAAACAGTTTAAATATATACAATATCAATGAAACTATAATTATAAAAATTATTTCGGGGATATAAGTTTAAATTGTCCCCATTTTAAAGAAGGTGATTTGTTTTCCAAAATTAAGTAAATTAAGTAGAACTAAGTATTTAGTTAAATGAAAGTTACAGTATCTACATGTTTTATATTTGTAACATCTGATCGATGTCAATTAAATGTGAAAAACAGAAAAAAACCTTTCACACATCTTTTTCATAAGGCAGATGTGTAGGAAATTAATGTGTCCATCAAAAACTTACAGGTCAAGTACACTATTTCACTTCCCAGCATACATTTGTAGCATAATTTCAGCAACAGACCTTGTTAAAATGAGCAGAACATCTTAAATAGGGGGTAGCTACAAGCTTGCAACCAATCATTCATATATTGTCAAAATTTTAATCTTCTTGCTCACCCTCTCTACCTCCTCGAACACTCGCAGGAAATTTCTCCTAAGGACATCAGCAAGGTCATCTTCAGTCCAGTTCCTTTGCAGGAGTTCCTGAATCAGGGCGGGATACTTAGACACATCCTCCAACCCCTGAGGAAAGCTTTTCAAAAAAAATAAATAAATAAATAAACAAAATAATAAAAAAAAATATTTTACTGCACATAATCACAACCACACAGCCTTGCACTTACTATTCTAAATGTGCTGTTCCAGTGAAATCAGCTTCTGTCTAGTCCTGAAATATGTTTTTAACAAAACTGTTCTGACCGTTTTTTATAGAAACAGTGTGGATAGGATGGTGAGTTCTGCAGAGGCCCTTTTATCTGGCTTTCAGAAGCACAAAGTTATTGATTTTTACCATTGTCAGCCTGTTGACAGCTGAGTAAGCCAAATTTGTGATAACATGACAGGCTAACAAACTCAAAATTGATCTGGCACATCACCAGCTTGGAATATGATGTATACAGCAAGCACCAAGGACAGGTTTGTACCTGCACACTGGTATGTGTGTTATGCTTAAGTGAATTAAAATTCTCCACTCATTCTTATTGAAAAATACCCAGCAGCACTGAATAAACCACAGTACTATTTGCAAATAAATCATACTTCACAATGCAGTAGTTTTCTGAATGCTGGGTTTAAAACTTTATTATTCTCACCTCACAGCACCTTCAAAGTCGCTTCCAATTCCTATGGATTCAGCTCCAATCACCTTCCTTATGTGATCAAAATGATCTGGAAAGCCCAGATGGAATTCCATATCAAATTGAGATATAAAAATTACAAAAAAAGATATGTACAGCATCACTGAAAAATACACAGCATGAATGTCTCACCAGCCACATGAGAGATGTTGGCTTTGTCTCTGCATGAAATGAACTTGCTGTGGAGATTCACCATGATCAACCCTCTGTTCTTTTTCTAGAAAATCAAATAAATGAACAAAAATAAGATGCCTCATTTGCAGTCATTATGGAGATGCATCAGGTATGTCCTTTTTCAACCGCCTTTACGTGTGAACTGCAGTAAACTCATGGGTGTTTTTCTAATACACAAGCCCACATACACAGAAATCTTTGACTAAATGAGAAACATGCACAATCATGAAGGATAAAAGTTAATTTCAGGGTAAATAAGATAAATGTATCCAGGTAATTACAGCTTACTGACATTCAATCTTTATCCACAGCAACAAAAATTCATATGATACATTCTACATGCCATACAAACAAAAGGAATCAGACCAAAATCTTGATGGATTTCATGGTGGTTCCTGGGGGTGGTTTATGTTAGCTAAAATGCTGTTTAGAAAGACCAAAGAATGTACTTTCTTGGATAGTTTAAAAAACTGGAACTCCCAAAGGATGTTTCTAACTTTGAGATAAACATTTAGACGTATATCCACTACAGTGAGCTTGTCTGTAAATAGTCAACACAATATTCATAAACAACTTTGGCTAAATATGGTCACAGACAACTTAAAAGTAAAGAGATTTTTAGAAAACTGTTTGGGATGAAAAGACATCAGAAAAATGATACTGACTGTTGTGTCAATTTATATTTGATCATAAAGTGGGAGCCTACAGATGAACGGACTGGTCACAACAGTCGAGGGAAAATAATGGTTAATATTATATAATATACTTACTAACATGACATAGCCTTCTCAGGATCTTTGTGCATTCCTTGTGTAGTGATTGTGTGAAAAAGGGGGTCACATAAAGAGGTTCTTAGTTTTAGTCCAGATAATAGGTTCATGCTATCTATGCACATATCTGAATTTTGAAATACACATGCAGTAAAAAATGACAAAAGAATTGTGGGACATAATTAAGACATCTTAGCTCATAAATTATTCTAAAACTTTCTTAAATTGAGCGTATAACGATACATGAAATACATTGGTGGCTTCAACAGCTAAGCTAACAATCACGTTTTCTATTCAAGGTGCACCTACAGTATAACTTACAACAGAGCAAATGAACCATTACTCCAGTGAGGGGACAGAAAAGAATGCATCCTGTTACTTAGTGAATTAGTTGTCTCACCAGCTCCTGCAGCAGCCAGTCGGGCACATTGCGGCTGTGGTTACAGATGGAGTGGGAAGATGAATGGCTAAAAATAACAGGAGCCTTAGAGTACTTCAGCACAGCCAGGGCCGTGTCCCAAGAAGTGTGGGAAAGGTCTACTATCATTCCCAGACGGTTCATCTCATCTACCACAGCCTTGAAAACAATTTGAAAGTGTATTTTAGAAGCAGCTTACAACATCAGTGGAGAAAAAAAGTCAGTGTAACAAACCACACAAGATGTGACAAATACATGTATACAAACAAACTTGGGCAAGTTGCAATTAACGAAGTGCTGCATGCTGTTGTCTGAAAGGAGATATGGAAATGTTTGTGATTTCAAAAGAAGTTGTTTGGATTGATCTCTAGTTTTGATCATTATTAATTATTACATGTAAGATGACCTGGAAGTCAAATATATGGTTGAGTTTCTGTGTAAAACGCTTGTCTTCCCAATGTGCTGAGAGTTTCCATTCTAAGCATGGTTTCTGGAATCAGCATCTAAAAAGGTCCTGGAGTCTTTTCTCTTCTGGTTTGAGGTACTGAGTGGATGTGGGGATACTCAAAAACTCATAGCTCAGCACTTAACACTAGAACTGCCAGGAATCCCCACATACCCATAACCATGGGTGGAAAGTAACTACTTACATTTACTAAAATTACTGCAATTGAGTATTTTTTGGGGGTACTTGTACTTCTTGAGTACATTTTAAAATCTGTACTTTCACTCATACTTCAGTCATTTTAACCATAGTAACTGTACTTTTATTTGAGTACAATATTCTTCTACTTTTTCCACTTCTGTTGGCGACTTAAGAAAATAGCGAGAGGTTAAGTCCAAGACACATATGGAAAAAACAGTTGTACACAGCGATAACTGGAGTACTGATATCTCAGGGTTAAACATTTCAGAATTTCTTTTAAATGCTGAAGTATAATTTTAATTCCACTGTGATTTTAACTAAATTTAATGATCTTCAGTGTTGGAGTTACTTGACAGTGCTGATCCACCAGTGTTGGTTCAACACTTTAGAGAATCAATTGATCTAAGCTCTGCCTACCGTGATTTCAAACCTGGGGGGATGTATGGGCAGAGTATCCCATCATACACTTGGGCAGAATGTTTAGTACAGTGATCCCAGCTGTGGTCTTTGGGTCACGTTTCTGGTTTCTGGATTGCTGTTGTTTTTGATGTGTGACACACTTGCACCATGAGTGAAGTTATCCACTGAGGTAAAGTGAAAGTTAATGCTTTCTTAAGGGTAAATTTTACCTGCATGGCATTTCTAGGTATAAATGGCCATTTAAACAATCTGGATTAATGTAAACACTTTTAACAACAACAGGTGTCATACAACAAACTTTTAGGAAAAGTCAGTGACAGACTAATTTTAAAAATTGATTAATAGAAATTCAGACACAATTGAAACAGCATCAGGTAAATTTTACCTGATGGTGGTTCTAATGTTAAGTGTCAGAAATCCCTCCACAGATGGTGCCTATTTGTGAAAAATCACCGAGGGAAAAGGTCAGGCAATTCAGAGTATGTGCCTGTTTTGGGGTCTCTTGGAGGAGTGCTGGACAGTCAGGGGATTCTACAGTTCAGTTGGGTGCTGGAAGCTAAAATGTGAAACAATGGGGCTACTTGGAGTTGATTTAGAGATCAACCTACATGATCATAAAGGTTAGGGCTCGGGTGGGTGTAGGACAGTTTGTGAATATCGTAGGTGGGATTTTAAGATAAGCCTGGGTGTAGAAAATGTCAAATTTGGGGACTAGAGATGTGCCTCATATTTTTGAAGATAAAATATTTCAGTTTCACTACTCAGTAACATTCAGAATGCACTGGGCTAGTTTCTTAGCCATGTTTATGAAGTGACTGGGGTGAACATCAGCTCTTCCAAGTTTGTAGTCATGGCTCTCTACTTCAAAAAATAAATGAATTCCTCATTTTGGATTGGGATTGAGTTACTGACCCAAGCTTAAGAGTTCAAGTATATCATGAAGCAGCCTCAGCAGTAATACAGGCCTCTTAGCAGAGTGTTAGTCTAATGCTAGGGCCTAAACTGGAGAGATTACCAGGAGATCTCTGTTCAAACACTGACCTGCTGCTGTCAGCTATCATTACCAACCACTAAAACAAGTTCTATAACAAACACTGCCACTATATGCCTCTATTATTGCTATACTTCTAATAATAACAGATGGGCCCCGATGTTTGATAGCAAATATAGGAAAAATTGACTCTGAAACCTCAATAATCAACTGACATCGTACGTTACATGATGATCAGTTTCTCATTTCAGAACAAATCTTCATCCTTTATTCTAAGTGTGAATACATTCTTCAAAAAAAGAAAAACAAGCAAACATGTCAGCAGAAATTGGTAATATTCAATGGAGTTCATAAAATAGTCATGTATAGAAGTAGTTTTTCTTCAGCACTTAATATTAGAGAATAGTACTCTTACCTCACCAAAATCTGTCAGACTGTTGTTTCGTCTTTGAAAGACATGATATAGTTTTGAGGAGGATTCAGCCCTGCAGTGGCAAAGGATATTGATAAAAATAAAAATCATTAGCTTCTTGTGTATCCTTCAATACCATACAGTTTAAACACCTCCAAATGTTACTGCATTTAGAGCATGAGAATAAGCCAGCTGGGACACATTCAGCTACATGCATGCAAATACAGGGAGAATAAGGGCTTATTTGCAAGGAGGAAATAAAGTTGAAACATATTTGGTCTTGTTTACAGTCAAATATGTATATAAGGATTTATTCCAAATCTGAGCCACAAAATCTTCTGCTAAAGATAGCTATACACAAGACAATCACAATGCAAGACGAAACCATTTCAGATGTACTGATGCAAACTGAACTCTATAAACTAACAATAAATAAAGTTAATGTTGCCTGAAAGGGGCTTTAAATCAATAGGTATATTCATTGTAACTTACTATTAATACCAAACCAAACTATAACCACTTTTGAAATTCATATAAAATTAGATTTGTGCTGATTAAAGTCTAGTGCCAAAAAGGTACATTTTTGGGTCTAAACATACTTTTTATTTCAGCATTATAAGGCACATGGCGTTTTCTCCACAAGTAATACATTTGAAATTAATCTCTTTATTACCAGGGGGTGTTGCAGGTATGTGTGAGGGACATGGAGCGGACTCCAAGCTGGTAAAACATCCGCAGGGCTGGCAGGCTGCTGTCAATGGAGTGCCCCCCCTCAATACTTATCAGACAGGCTATCTTATGTCTCATGTCAGACTCTTTTAGTTCTGCAATGATGGAAACACGTGTAAGCAAAATACTACTGACAGACAATACAAAATAGATGCTTTCATGGCAGGCGGTAGCTGGGTAATATAATCATAAAGGAAATCTCAAAAAATTAAACAAAATTTAAAAATCATTTAATGTATTGCAAATTCTGTTTTTAATAAATGCATCACCTTGTTGAAACACTATGTTATATTGGACACACTGACTGCATTCCCACCTTGAGGTGTACTATACCTTGGACAGATGTGACCAGCTGAAAGTCCTGGTACTCAGTGCACATGCGTCTGACTACATCTATTTGTTCCAGAGTGAGCCTCACAGCATCCTTCTCCTGGGCCCCACACAACACATAGACTGCAAACATCTGACAAAGGGACCAGGATAGGACACAAGAGAACGGGAGATACATTCAAGGCACTGAGGTTATTCTGGGTCGGGCCAGGTCCTGAATGTTGACATACAACAGATGAAATAAAATTAGAATGTGTTTTTCTAAGGATGTCAGGATTCAATGATGGATTAAATTATACTACCTGTGCTTGTACATGACCAGCTTGGAGACGGTTAATGTCTGTTGCTACTTTGCTGAGATTATAAAGGTTAACTTCGCTCAGATGATTGTTGTGAAGAATCCTCAGCTGCAGCGCTAGGTCATTGTGACTGACAGAGGGAGAAACAGAGTGAGAGGACTGAGGAAGGATGAAGGGTGGTTCAAATTAGATTCCACTAACTGGTTCTGATGAATATAACTACTGTGTAAGCAGGATGGTACATAACCTTTACCCATCAACAAGAGGATATTTGGACATCAAGTCATGCACTCTGTCCCTCACAGAGTATCCAGATACCAAATGGCAAAAAGAGGAGAGCAACACCAAATGCCTGAGGGAATTCATCCAGAGGCTGCTTGAATTTCTTCGTGCAGTTTTCCTTGAGGACATATTCTAGAGAAAAAGAGGAAAAAAAAAAAAACAGTTTTCTTCACAGGCACTAGAGCTGTTCACAAATGATCAACAGCTACAGACTAATATTTATCAAAATAATTTTAAAAAATTGATACATTTAAAGAAAGACGCGTTTCGTTCATATTATTACAGGCTTATACAAATACATACAAATAACTTAAAACATAACAACACATTTAATAATCCATAGCTTAGTATTTCATGCATATATCATGCTAACAGCACAGTAAAGACGATGAGTATTAACACTGAATGTCGTGGTGGCTAATTTATAAGCTTGCTCATCAGATCTATACCGTAATGTCAACTGATGCAATTTCATTTTCAAATGCCAATAACAGTCACTATGTTTTCATTCTCTCTAACATTACGGAAGACAACGTTATCTACGCAACAATATACATACCTGTCTGGGCTTTAAAAAGAAACTTTTCGACCACCTTGTTGCACAGCTGCTTACACACAGTATGAAGTTTCCAGTTCTCCACCCAGAACATATCTACCGGCATGCAAAACTAGAAGCTGTGCATTCAATGTCTGTAGGAAAAAAAATATTTTAAATTCAGAATCTGCCATTCACATTTCAGTTGTAGTTCAATTCTGGCCTGCCCTGAAGGGTTTTGCTCTGCTGCAGTTTGTTTAGACGTTTTTTCTGTCTGTATTTTCTGTTTACAGCCCACTTTACATCCATTACCCTGTCTTTTAATCTCTTTCTGAGTTGGGAATTTACGAGCAGCATTTGGAGGCAACATATACTTGTGAATTAGTTGACGCCACCTGCTGACCAGATATGGTCATCATTTTCCAGAGAGGTCCACAAGGTGAAATATTGGCCTATTTTCTTCTAGTTGCGTTTTTTTGCATTGCGTTTTACATATTTGGTTTGCTTTCGGATGACTGAGCTTGCCCGTCTGTTGCATGATTCTTTTATTTGTTAAGGAAATCGGTAGCTTTCATGAGCTGGCCTACAGATCAAACATGTTTGTAAAATTTGACATTAGACCAAAAGGAATGGCGGAAGGGGCTAATGATGCCCTTGGACTACATAAAAGTAAGTCCAATTAACATTTCAGCAGCTTGACATGTATTAGCACTTTGGTAGGGGCTAACATTGAAAGAGCAGTGCTTATGTTTAGTGCGAGTTACGTGCTTAAAACGCACTGCTAGCTCGTTTGGACCCAACATGTGTGGACGAGATTTCGCAAGTCATATGACACAAAGTTGTGTACAACTTGTGTAGCACTATGAATAATGTCAGAATAAACAATAAATGGTTAATTTTGTTGGCGGGTTAGTAGCTTTATGCACATTTGTTTACTTTGCTAACTTATAAAAACATTTCTGTGAGGACTGAGCACAACTTAGCAGCAAAACCATGATGACCAATAACCTTCTGCTTTCATCGGGATTCCTGTAGATCCTTGAAAAGTCCTAAATAGTCTTAAATTGCACATTTGAAATTTAAGGCCATAAAAAGTCTTAAAAAGTCAGATTTTTTTTTTTTTAACGAGAGGTCTTAAATTCTTGCAAGCATGTCCTTATCCAGTCTTTGTTTTCAAGCCAACCTTAGCCTATACGATTTGTATCAGATTCTCCCACAAATTGTTGCATAGATAGTCCAGTTCTCTCACATCTGGACCAAGCCCAATTCTTGCAGCCCACCCTTAATTTAACAGCTTTTCCTTGATGAAAAGTATTATTCTGCTTTTTTGATTTGAACTGTCAGTTCAGCACATCTGCTCTGCACAAATATGTGTTATAATAAATATCAATATGTATATTAATATATTAGAGGTATTACATGTGCCAGATATCATCAAATCTGGGTATTTATGGTCCAAAAAATGTATTTGCCCCATGTCATTAGATATTTCTTTAATAAACAGTTCATTAAACCAGAAAATTCAGTCCTGGTCTGGTGTACTGAGAAAAAAATCTCATGCCTCTCATTTTTGCCAGTTTACCATGCAAAAAGTGGTATTAATTTTTTTCAGTTTAGGTATTAAGAAGTTTTTAATTTGATTTTTGAAAGCGTGTAGGAACCCTGTTTCATAAAACACACATTCTCAAACAGCCTAAAAGAAATGGCTCATCTTGGTATCATTACTAAGCTAATAAAGATGTTTTTATTTCCCTCGGTGTGCTGTCCCATTCCACTACCATCCTGACTTTAAACTCTTCTCTGTGTTTGCAGCACAGAACATTATTTGATCTGCTAAACAGAAGGCTAGAGGACTCTGAAACTCATCAAAACAGGGTAAGAGATGTCGAATATTTTTGGTTTGAGGCAAATCTTCTTTGACTTTGGTGAAGTATACGTTTGTAGCTTGATGATTTGCACCCAAGGGGTGCCTTCTGGCATCATTAGGGGTGCCTTCAAAATACCTAGAATTCATCAAGAATGCCATGAATATGCACATAATTAACTATCCCAACATTGATCATCAAATTGTCGCATTTGTCCTTTTCCTGAAATCATGTAAGCATCTGGATCAACAGATAAGCGTATGTCACCAAGCACTGCATAAGAAGTGGGTTTTTCTTTTATATTCAGTTCTGCATGTTAGCCAAAATGCATAAAAATGCGCTCTCAAGGTATTTATGCCATTCTATGAAAATAATGGCATTTTAATTGTTTTAAGAAAGTGCTTTAAAGCAATTGTTCTCACCTAGTCCATTTTCAGGATAAGTCTTATTTGTTTTGCAAGTTATCTCTAATTTCCAGTGTTAATTTTTCAGCATCTAATGTTTGTTCTGCTTTTGTAAACCAAATATTGACAACTGAAGAAAAATTTGAGAACTTTCTCAGTTACTGTGAGAAAGAGACGACATACTTTTCTTTCTTTCTTTCATTTATAAGCTGTGATTGGCTGATCCAAAAAAGGAAAAAACAATTTTTAAGTGATGATGAGCAAAGAAGGATAGTTAGATCCAACAGATCAGTAGAATCTAGACAGACATTGGGTTATTACGTACACTGTTTTATGCTATGAACATACCAGTTCAGTTGACTTTAACACATACTTCAAATAGCCTGACACTGCACTGAAAAAAGTAAAAATGTATGTTTAAATAGCTTTTGGTCTGTTCAGCTTAACTTTGCATCTATAAGAATATTTATCCAGTGTCTGGAGAACATTTATCCTTTTTAATGTCCTGTGTGAAGCACTTTGAATTGCCTTGTTCCTGAAATATGCTATACAAATCAACTTGACTTGACTTTTTCTCCTCAGCTTAAGAAACTGTTTAGCCAACTAAAAGTCCTAT
This sequence comes from Cheilinus undulatus, assembly GCF_018320785.1. Classification (NCBI taxonomy): domain Eukaryota; kingdom Metazoa; phylum Chordata; class Actinopteri; order Labriformes; family Labridae; genus Cheilinus; species Cheilinus undulatus. The sequence goes on along the minus strand of NC_054865.1, from coordinate 30,631,061 downwards.
TCACTACAAACAGTTTTTACTGTAGTAGATTGTTAAGAGCTAAGATGCTCTGTGAATAACCTTTATCTCAACTTGGATATACTACAACTTTGAGGGGTACTCTAAGAAAGTTTTATAAAAATGTTCTTTGAATTCCATAAGAACAAATCTTTGTACTTATAAAGCTTTGTGAATGTGGCCCCTGTTTTGCACTTTAAACGTGCTCTCAGTTCAGATGTCAGTCAAGGCGAGGACTCTATATGAATATCTTTTACCTGTTCAAGTATCTAATCTTGGGCTGCACGCCAGCGTATGGGTTACCTCATAGCAAGAAGGTCCCTGGTTTGCTCTAAAATTAGGTGTGAATGTGAGCGTGCCTGGTTGTCTGTCTCTGTATGTCAGCCCTTTGATTGACTGGTGACCAGTCCAGGGTGTACCCTGCCTCTCACCCAATGACAACTGGGACAGGCTGGGGCCATCTGCGACCCCTCACGGGATAAGTGGTGTAGAAAATGGATGGATGGAAGTATCTAATCTCAAGTTTAAGGGAAAATCACTAGAAAATGCCAGCATTTTAAGAATTTTGTCATTAGGAGCAACTCTTTGCACTTAAGTAGCATTGTGAATGTGGCCCCATGGTTGTTTGAGAAAGTTGGGGGTTGTTTATCAACACCAGTAACACTAGAGGCAGTTTTATTTTTGAAAAGGCCCTTAAATGAGGCATCTGCCAAATATAAAAAAGTGTTTTGTAAAGTCAGAAATTGATTTGGGGTGTGTTTTATGTGTATTGCCAGCAGCTGATAGAACAGACAGAAGAGTTGTTGTGCCTTAAATAATGAGCGTATCTTGGATGCTTTAAGTGGGGGATTGTGCTACCACTGCTGACCTGATAAGAGGTTACCAGCAGATAGCAGTGTATTAAAAATGCTGTTACTCGGCTTTGCAAAGTCTCTGCTTGTATGAGGACATAGTGCCTCATGGTTTTCAGATCAAGGAATCAAGGGTCTCCTGTCTTTGTTTTTTACTTAGTGTTTTAGCAGGAGCAGCATCTTCTCCCCTGGTGTTTTTTATTCTCAATGTTGAGTGTTAGCTTTCCAGAAAAAACTGGTTGCATGTCATATTTATATCAGAGCCAGTTAATACTATTCTAAATTTTACAGTGTCTTTGCAAGACTTAACATTTCAGAAACTACTCTGCTTGAGGCAAGATCCAGTCTAGTTACTTTGTCTTGCCGGAATGAAAATGGTTTCTGCAATTGATTGTGTGAACTGCAGTCTAAAGTCCAGACCACAGGATACTACCACTGCTTTTATACGCTTTCAAACTTAAAATGTGCCTGCATTTAATTAATCCGGGTTGGATTGTACAAATGTGAATTAGTCTGGCGTTGATGGCGAGCATCAGGGTGCCACAAATGAATTTCAATTAATTTCAGAGGGAAGATAGGACGCCTGATTCTGTGTTCCTCCCTCTGAGATTTGGCCTTGTACTCAGTAATGAGGAGAGTGATTCGCCTCTGATTGGAGCACCCTACTGCTTCAATGGAATAATCACAACTGTGTTGATATTACTCCACCAATCCCCCCACTGTGCTGAGTGAACCCCCCACTGAAACTGTTTGAATTCAAATTAACCAAATCATTTAGTCATATTGTCTGCCTTACTGTGGAATGTCACTGGCATTGGAAGAGATAAAAATCTGTCACGCTAAAGTGAATTTTGTGATCAGAGGCTCAAGGCAAAGTCTGGTCATTAGTGCAGTCAGCCGAGGTTTTTGTTTTTAACAGTGTGTTGAAAAGCACAGGTGCAGGGCTTGGGCCACTATCAGGTGAACCACTTTGGAAAATAGATTTTCTAAATTATGATGTAAGAAATAACTAAAGACAAACACTTTAAGCATGAATATTACTGCTCAGTGTTCAATTCCTGCTGGCATTTAGTGTTTTTTCCCCATGATCACTGGTTACCTTAATAATGGAAGTGTAATTTTGTAAACAAAATTAAAATTTTTATAACTGACTAAAATATGATTGACACCACTGGGCATAACCAAATTCAAAGAGAAGAACCAACTTTCAACAGTTTTGGTGAGTCTGCAGTCCCATTAGAATAGCTCCTTGACTGGGATCCCTTATACAGATGGCCAAATTAACTAAAACTGACTTTATCAAAAACAAATGCAAATCTGCTCAAGTTTAAAAGATTTTAAAAGGCACTGATAAGACACACTGTAATTTTAATGAGTACTCACCCTGCTCATGATTATGTTGATATTTTATAACATAAAAAGTCAAAGTCTGTTCAAATAAGTCAGCAATCAAAGAAAATTTGGCTAATTTAAATGAAATTATCCAACCATAAAATATAATATTATAAATAGTATACATTTCTATACAGTAAGAATGGTCTTTCTGATTTTATGTGATGATTCATGGTGCACATATTTGAAGTTATCAGCCTCTTAATGGTAGCACTGTTTGAGGAGAAACTTTGATTCCCTTGCTGTTTCAAGGATACAGGGGTACCCAATAAATCTGCTGTTCCTTTCTTTAATTATTAAGCTGATAGTGCTGAAAAGGGGATTCAATTACACCGGGGACACAGAGGCAGCAGCAGTTCATCACTCTATCAGCACTGAGACGAAGACTAAAGAATGTTAATATGCAGTCGAAGAGCACTGTGCATTATTATTGGTGTGTCGGGCCACATTTGAGCACAGAAATCAAATAGAGTAGCATACTCCCTACCATACCCTAAACTAAACTGAAAGCTCATCTTTGCTGCTGCCGACATAAGCTTTAGTTGCCGGTGCCTGCTTAACTTAATCCTTGCTTTGTTTAAGAAATATCAGTCTGTTCAAGTAGCCTCTTTTGTTTCTCATCTGCAGCTTTTAGAATAGACTTTGTTGAAGGAGGACCCATTTCATCTGGAAAAAGGTTTAAAAGCTGTTGAGTCTGTAGTCTTCACTGATGTGAGAGGGCAGTGCATGTTGGTTAAAGGGTAGAGGTTTAGGTTACTTTATTTGCTACCTTAACATAGATTTTTTTGCAGCCAGTGAGATTACAACATACATAAGGACACAGAGGTCACACGACAGAAGGTAACATGAGACAACAGGAAGAATGAAACCTATTAAAACCCACCTGAACATGACCCCATCCCCCCATTGCACCACCACCCTCAAAAAGTGACACATTTACACCCCCAGCAGATAAAATGTGAAACACGACACCATGTTCTTACGATGTTACTGCCTGACATTAGTATTAAATACAAACATACAAAGCCCGGTACCTATAGTCTGTGTGTCTTGTATGCCATGCTTTACCAAATGAATATGACTTCTATTAAAACGAATTAAAATGAATATTTGTAACCATTTAGTATTTGGATGTAAGCCCAAGGGGCATTTGATATTTATAAAATAAATCAATAATTGACTTGTAGAGATTGGTCTCTTGACTGCATTTTTTTCTTTGAACTGCTGTCTCCAGCAGAGGGCAGCAACAGCCAGAACAAATCTTTATTGTTTTTAATCCCCTTTGTAAGTCAGTTCTTGATTCAAATAAATAATCCAAACCCATATGATTCATAAAAAAGATTATATAACAGACTTGTAACAACAATAATGAAAGAGTATATGGACGTTTCTTGCAGCTGGAATAATTTTGCTTCAGTGTTTTTAAATTGTAACCTCACAATGCAGCAGTCACAAGCCATGAGAATATATTTTATACCCACAAAAGTATTTATTTTTTTAGCTGACTTTATGCAGCGTAAATACTGTGTGCTCCCATTTTCCAGAAGTGTTTTTAAACAGAATACTGAGGACATTCTGGTCTCCAAACTTCTCATTTCTTGCGCCCTGGATTCTGGCAGCCCTGTCGTCAGTGTTCATTATCTGCTCTTACAGCTTTGACTTTAGCACAGCAATTACATCCTCAGCTGCGCTGATTAATCCAACATGGAGGCATTTCACAAAATGGTTTTGAAAAGACATTTCCAGACTCTTACCAGGGAGTAGCTGTGGCGCAGCTTGTGTATGCTGATAGACCACAGCCAGTCATATTGCAATGAGTTGTTTTCAATGGCTGCTTAAGTGTTCTCTTAACCTCTAGTGTACACTGTGCACAAAACAATAGACTGTTAGGAAAGTGATTAATTTAATCTGTTGTATTCTGACTTTAAATGAAGGCCTGGTAATGTCATGTTTGGGTAATGTACATTTTCTTTTGTTCAGTGTTTTCCCTCTTCGGCCGGACGTTATTATGTCCTCACTGCTCTCTGCTTAACTGCTTAACCTTCCATTCTCCAGGCAATCACATAATCAATCACTGTCCCATTACTTGACAAGGCGGACAAAGAAAGTGTATGAGTGAGAAAAACCTTTGGCCTGTCTCGACAAGTAAGAGGAATGTCGACTTCAGAAGGCTAACACAGGCAGAAAACATAGGCCTAGTAAATATTCAATTTAAAGGATTCCTAGATAAGGCGGGTTGAAAAATTGAGGCAGCACCCATTCTTCTAGATAAGAGAAGACGGAGCCATCTGGAGGCTGGGAGATAGCGAACTCCCACACCATCCCAGAGACCTCACTCTCATCTGCTGCAGCGGCAGAGAGAGGAAAATAGAGTGCCAACACTTTCATTATGTTCACTTCAAAGTCAATTTATTCACATTCAGTGCATGTAGTTATGGGCTTTGGTAAACAAAAGATTAATCAATTGTCTGCTATAATAGATAGGTGGTCAGTCTCAACAAAATGCTACCCTTTTTTATGGATTGATAAGTATTTAGAAAAATACTACAGAGTATTTCTTACATGAAAGGTGTTTTGTGGGTTGAAATTTCGAAGACATTTATTCTGAGACAGTGTCATCCAATGGTAATGTGTATTCATGCAATGCTAGGGCTTCACAGTTAATCACTAATTTTCCATGTTTGCAATAACATTCACATTGCAAAATCTGAAGTTATTGCATTAATAAGAAAACATATTTTATGTGACCATGTTATTCTATGTTGCATCTATTGGATGGAGGCCTGAGAATAGTGATCATGTGATTAAACCATTCTGATGCGGTCGGATGAAGCTCAGACCAAATATCAGCTACCCTCAGATGAGTTGGTGTCAGCTTGGTTTTGGCACATTACTTTTTGGATTTATTTTGGATTCAAGAGAAACATGTTGCAAACATGGGTGTTGTGTAAAAGAAACATAAAAAGCAGAAACTGACTTAGAAACTGTACGTTAAAGCTGATATGCACTATTTAAGTTAGTTTAATTCAGTTCATATTTGTGCTGTAATTTTGAACCACACAATCAGGCATCACAATTCTTTCTCATATCAAGCAGATTCAGTTGAAATCATGTCTTATTCAAAATAACTTAAGGGGAATATCTATCAAAATCAAATGCATTGGAAATTTGATTGGTGGTCAAGAATAGGATAGTGGTCCTTTTTCTACGTGTTTTTGGAAGAACAGTTGCTTGCCAGAATCTTGGCTCTGATTTATCTGTGCATTACATAAGGAAGCAAGCAAAACCCCAAAAAGTGCATATAGGCCTGCATCTTCACTAAATACACCTTGGCCACATCTTTGAAAACAAATGTTTTTTTTTTTGTTTTTTTTTCCTGGCAAAAACGGACTCTCCGTTTGTGAATAACCTTGTCCACGCTCTTTTAATGCACTCTGTTGACTCTTCCGCTGTGCTATTTCTTACCAGCCACATTGGATTTAGCTTGGGGATAATGCTTTTGTCAGTATGTTTTATCTGTTCTCTCACTCAGGTATGCTTCGCTGTTATCCCTAATTACCCCTGCTGCATTTTCCACTTGGCCCAGAATTCTTAATGCTTGATAACAGATACAGGTCGATTTGAAATTTACTTACAGCTGCATTATCTGTTTGACCTGCATCGCAGACCGCCTGTCCCATAGGCTCTTGGGTTGAAAATTGTTAACTCTGTGATAACAGCCAGACAAAGTGATAACCTTCCTGCAGTCTTGAGGACGCACAGTTTGCTCCATATGTGCTGTATTGCAGCCGCAGCATTTCTTATTCAACCTTGGATGCTCTGCTGTACTCTGATTCATTTAATGGGATCGAGAGAGAGGTTAATCACTATGTTCAGCATTGACTGTTAAAGTGCTAGCTGACCACTATATGTTATATTAGGATTTGTATTCCTCTGAAAACTATATTTAAACACTTTGCCATAGGGGTGAACTGTTCTTTTTCTCCTCTGTTTTAAGCTGTAACAGAATTGTCTCCCCAGTGAGGAGTCACTTTGATTAATTTACTTGAGGAGGCCGACATCTGCGTTTGCAGATTTTCATTAAGATCAACAGTAAAAGCTTCAGACAAGGTTCCACTTGTCTAAGTTATTATCCCCAGAGGACATGGTCGATTAAGTGGAAAGAGTTCTTACATATTGCGGTAAAATAATTCTCAACAAGGTTATTTTTTGTTTGTCTCGTTTGGGGCAACTCTTTAAGAAATATATGTAGAGATCTGTAATCCATTAATTCAGTTCAAGTATACTGTCTTTGCAGTTTTTCTTTCTTTCTTCCACTTTGTATTCTGCTCTGAGTTGAATTTTGTTCCCATTGCTATAGATGTCTGCTGCAGTTAAGCTTCAGCAATTACTCAAATGTTACTCCTTTGTGCAGCTAAAATGGTATCTAAATTGTGTGAAAATGCCGACAATCAATGCACAAAAATGAAAAATGAAAAAAAACTCTGCAGCTGTTTTATTTAGTGTGTCAGTCAAACTAAAGTGCATAGTGTAACTGTATTGGCCCTTTTAGACCAAAATTGTTCAGCACATTATTTTACTGGAGAAAAGACAAGAGGTAAACTGAAGTGCTCAATAGGAACGGTGGGTGGATAGGCCTATTGACGGAAAGGAAAGAGTAGCGTGCCTTTTCCTTGTTTTTTATATTTTGCAGGAACATTGTAGTGTGAAGCTGTGTCAAGCCTAGTTTTTAATCCTTTTCTCCACTGTGTTGTGTGATGTTATGCTGTTATCTTAATGATAATCTGTGCTTGTATTTCTGCCCCAGGCATATCTGTCAGACTGGGTTGGTTTAGGAGGCTGTGCCTTATCAACAGCTTTGTCATTAAATCAGCTTTTTCTACAGACAAATTTCACTGCGGTTATTCTTATCAAAAGATCAGCACACTGTGATTTTCTGTTCAATCAGAGCTTTGCAAATTCACTGATGTGAGTAAGAAAGATGAAATACAAAACAGAATTTCCACAGGAAAAAAACAATTTATTTAATTTTACTTTCATGATAAGTCAAATAACTTGGTATGTCTTGCATTTTGTCATACCATGAATGGCTTTAAGCTGTTTTTTAAAGTTCTTGGGTCTACTTTATGTATTTTTAGAGGCTACACTTCAGAACATGTGGGAATGAAAATGATTGTAACATGATGCTATTAAACTATTTTGTCCACAGACTTTTCTGCAAGCAGGAGTCTGGAACCTGTGCTGTTCATGGCTTCTTCTGTTGTCCGTGTTCACAGCACAAAATCGTCACAGCTCCAGGTAAGTTGTAGACCACATTGGCTGTGCAGAGGAACACATCCTGTAAATGCTGTATGTACAGAGGCAAGATTTCAGGTCCCAGTCAAACTGACCTCTGCAGGCTGGAGTTGGTACTCAGTTTAAGTGAGAAAGCGCTGTTCTGTCTGAGTGAATGTTCTGATTGTCTCGGCATTGTGCTTGAGTGGAGGGCAGCGCCAAATGAACTCCTCTGATTCAATCCTCTCCACTGTTTGACACCAGTTCAGCCAGTCAGTGAGGAGGCACGTCGGAGACTCCTTCCTCCAAACACACTCTCTTACACTGAGGGAAACTGCTGTATGGCAAGGGTCCAAGAGGTCGCTTGCAGGCTGCCTGCAAGACGCCAGATTCCACACCCTCTCTTTCCTCCCACAATGCACTGAGAGTCTCAGGGGGCTGATAGCCAGGTTCCTGGGGATCCAGTGGGTCTTTGGAAAGGAGGATGCTGATCGAGGGGACAGTCCTGTGCACCGTCATCTCTGACGCCCCTCCTTCAGAACTCTCCCACACCTCTTTCACCACCTTGTACCGCAGTTTGGTCAGCTGATGCAGGGAGCCCACTTTTCTTTTCATGATCTCAGCACATGTGATGGTCTTTGTGACAGCACGACCTGACCCGGTGAAGACCACCTGCCTGAGCCCATCGCCTCCCCCACTTACACCCTTCTCTCCCTGCATCCGTGCCATGGCAAATCCCATTAAGTTGCGGATCTTACTTCCCTCCTTCACGCGCATCTCCAGCACCCCTGAGGCCAGTCCTGGAAAGGGACACGGACTGTCCTCCTCAGTCCGGCACACTTTTTTGAACCCTTCTTGCCCTAGTTTAATGGCAGGCGGCGGGACTTGTACTGGCGCTGGCTTTAGCATGGAGCCATTGTTTACTACCGCTGGCTGGCCGGCATTGCTGTAAGTTTGATCCTGGTAGACGGAGCAGCTCCCCAATGTTACCCCATTCTGAATCTGAACTGGCCGATTTACCTCCAGTCCTGGGTGGGGCCTGACAGCGTCTCTGGAAAGATACGTGCTCTGGCCGCTGACCACTCCACACCCTGTGAACATTTCTTCTGTTCTCAGTGCTCCGATCAAACTTTAGTCCAGACTCTCACTTTCTCCACATGAAAAACAGCCCAGCATCGTTCTCTCATGTATGTGGCACTCTCTCCCTGCAGTCAGAAGCTGCAAAGTTTCAAGACTTCATATAAGAAATATTACCCGCTTCCCAAGAGCACTATCACTGAAGTCTTTAATACTTGCTCTCAGAAAGAGCTGCAGAAATAAGATAAACGCCTGGCTGCTGAATTAAGAGCACTGTCGGGACCATATGAGTTGTTCTTGAAAGAGCATCCCAATTTCATAACACAATTGACTTTTCGGAAAGTGCTTTGGAGATGGATAAGAGTAATAGAAAAGCTAAGCTAAATGATTCTTTTCCTTCATTTCTCTATTTTTGATATAGTGCTTTTATCCGTAATAGCTGCAGAAGATATGAAGTACTTTGTTGTTTCTTCTGTAACCAAACTTTTCTGAGAAACTTAAAGCTTGTATTAAAACTCCACCTTTTTGTTAGCGATCCAGTCCCGCGCTGTTGGGTTTGATCTGCTGATCATGTCGCTTTCAACTCAGGTTTGACCCCTTGGGTTGTCCAGCTGTTAAGGTTCCACCTCCTGGATGTTTGATGCTTTTTACTCCAGCTTGAGTGAGTCTGCTCCCTCCTCTCCTCGTGCTCCTCTGGGCATCCAAAGTAGTTGAGGCCAGGTCTGCGTGGAGGTCTGCACCCAGGGTGTCCTCCCTAGAGCTCTGTCCTGTCTCCAGTGATGCTCTGAGAAGTCTATTCTGTTCTCCACAAAGAGACATAAGGGACAGGAGCTGCCTCACAAATGCTCACAGGAGGAGTGTCTGTGTGGTTGAGGGGGAGCATGAGGGAAAGTGGAGACAGCCCTCTTAAAGGCGCAGGTCTTTTCATCTTTTAGATGAACACCCTCCCCTCCACGACTGAAGCCTGCCATCTGAGGAGAGGAAAAAAAAGAGAAAGTAAAGGCTACTGTGTCCCTTTAAAACAGAGAGCGCAGATCCACGGCAACTTTGTCAATCTCTTTAGAGGACATTCCAGTGTTCAATGTACATGACTGATTAAACCTGAGTTCTGAAATAGAGATTCAGTCAACCTTTAAAAATGCATTTTCAGCTACGAAACAATGAATTAAATTAGCTGGGTTATAATTGAAAACATCCTTCAAAGAGCCACTGAAAGTCAGCAGCATTAAATTGCACTGTACTTAGCCTTTATCCTATTAGATGTTTGTGGCCATTACTATTTACATAATGTTGCATTAATAGCTTCATTGTTGAGGCAATCAAGTGGCGCGGTAGAAATGCCTGTCTCTTAACGCTTGGTTCGTTATATTGTTACAAGGCTGGAGAGCTGATCAAGGACACAAGGACCACAAAAAGCATAGAGGCATGACTTCCATGTTCAGGATGCTGTATTAATAGTGACTGTCTTCATTAGGCTGGCAGATCTGTGCAGGTGAGGAGACGGGGCTGACAGGTGGGGTAATAAGCATCTTAATGGGCCTTCCATCACCAGTGGAGGGCGCTGGCTCGCTCCCGCCTGCACCGAGTCGGGCCCAGACAGCTGTAGCATCGCCCCACTCGGCCCAGTCTCCTGGTCGACAGGTGGATTTGTTTTTGTGTGTGACTGACAGATGGGAGAATAGGTAAAGACAGCCCACTGAGGCTGAACCTATGAGGCCAAGACAGAGAGAGGCAGGCAAGTCCTAACTACTCTCTGCTCAGTATATCCCATGGTGCACGCCGGTATACAGACTGTATAAACTGGCTGTGGCTCAGCTCAGTCCACTCTGTGAGGCTAATTCACACTGGCATGTGTATTATATTGGCTCCCTATGGTAATCAAGGAAAAAATAAGGAAACCCCCCACAGCTCCGGCTTCAAACTGGCAAAGTGGAGACTGGATTTGAATGTCTTTTATTAGCAGAGTTTGAATGGGAGCCACTGATCGTGCAATCTTATATATAGAAGTATATTTGGTTGTTTTTGACTTCCTGTGCATGGAACGGAGGAGCTATTTATCTCCACAGGAACCATTCCTGACACACCACCAGACGTTGTGACAAACATCGTTCTTTATTTTCACTTTTTGTTCGATAAAAAATAAGCAGAAGAGAAGAAAGACAGGAGGAGGAGGGAGGGGAGGGTCTGTGGCGCTCACCACCAAACTGATCATTCTGTTGTTTGGTAGAAATTACCCTCATCAGTCATACAGAGATGCACAGCTGCCTAAGGGGTTCTGGTAATGTTACTGCATAATAAACCATGTTTGTGTGTGTGCACGCTTTGAGTTTGAGCGAGGGGAGGCGAGACAGAAAATGCAAGAGGGCAGGGGGTAAAAAGAAGTCTGATTTAAGCACTGAGAGGTTCAAATTGATGACAAAAGCAGCCCTGCAATCATCCTTCCTTACTTCATGATGTTGCCACATAATTTATTGCGCCTCAGTTTAACTTTAGGGACCTGTTTGCTGGCCGGAAAGTGATAGATTTAGCAATTCAGCTGGTGACTAAAAACACAGAGTTGGGAGAAAAATGTCCTAGCATATATATTTCCAACTTTCTGGGTCTCCATTAGAGGCAAAACTATTCTCCAGATGGCTAAATAATACCATCAGGGTTTTCAGAAGTGCTGTGTGCAACCTATTTTAGCTTTTTATTTTGTCTTTAAGTGGCTTCATTTAATGATGGGTGGAGGTGTCGGGCTCACGCTTGGTCACTCACTCCTTCACAGCTCCTCCACAGATTTGGCCTCTGCTCCAGGAGCTCTCCAAGCACTTACTCCTCACTTTATCTGACCTTGGCTGGCATCTGTGACAGTCTAGGCGTTCTCTCCTCCTGCAAACTCACCTCCCAGTGTTCGCTCAACAACCCCACTCATGCTTTCAATCCTGCCTACAAGAATTAAAGTAAAGAAAGCCCATTTATTCCCAAAGACTGTGACAAATAGTAGTGCTAGTGTTTTGCTCCTCTCATTCTTTGCTATGCACTTCAAACATCTGAAGTGGTTGCTGTTATGGATTGTAGGGTTGAGTCTTTGTTGTTGGTTGCAGCACTGCGGAGTGATGTCGTAGGGGGCTTGTTGTGCTGTTGTCAGGGCTGCACATAAGCGCGGTGCCTCGCTGTGACAGACGCTCTCTCACTTTACGTTAACCGCAAGTGTTTTCACGGTCATCAACCAATGGTGGCCTGGAGGCTGTCATTTCGCTCCGTGTGGAGCTCGCCCTGCGGCTCGGTTCTGCCCCACAAACTCACAGCCGGCTCTGGTGGGGGCACAGAGCAACACACACACACTGGATGAGGGCGCACAGACACAAAAAAAAACTATATGCTCAGCATAAGGCAGGCTGTTGGAGCAATTACAGAAACATGGCAGAACACGATGAAGCAGGCCGCACTATCAGAAGGGAAATAGAGTGAGCAGAGGAAAAATGATGACGCCATTAATATCAGGGCGGCTCAGAGGCTCGGAGGGAGGTGGGGTGGATGACCCTCTCTGTGATTTCACTGTGACAGCACTTTGAGGTGCAAATGGTTGTGTTTGTATTAGATTTTTGGACGTTTAAATGAGCATAGTTTTCCATCCAAAGCAGAAAAAAGCATATAAAACCACACTGATACAACATACCAAATGTTGCGTGAAGTGATGTTTTCCTGTCACTTGAGCATCCATTAATTTTCTTAATGACAGGTCAGACTTTGTATCTCTTCCTCACACTATTTATGCACATCTCTTCTCCTCCTGTCACTGCTTTCCCTCTTGGCACTGCAATGCAGATGCGTCTCGCACAGTGGCGAGAAACTTTCATTAAAGATTCTCGTGAAAGAAGAACATGAGAGAGATGAATGGAGTGGATGAAAGAGCTGGAGCCAAAAGTAGAGGGGGGCAGAGTTGAGGGAAAATATGTTGAACTGCCTGAAGTAGACTGTTCACTTGCATACAGCATGATAAAATTAAAGCATATGGTGGAAAAAAAAGACATGGCAAGTCTTGATTTATGGGGCCTGTCAGTAAAAGTGATGTCTTTAGTTTTATCAGTGAAACTGCTTAGAAAAACTATCACACACCTCACAAATGTTTTCATGTTGACATACCACCTTGATTTTAAAGGGTGCTAATTCTCTGTTCAGCATTTAATTGAATTGGGTGGAGCTGAACCCTGTTGATCCATGCTTTTAGTTGTATTATTGTGCACAGTTTGATTAACAGCGCTGTCTTCAGTTTAAATTGGCTGCAGCAGTTGATCTTTGCATTTGTGCTCAGTGCTTCTATTTTTCTGGCCTCAAGCTAAAAGTTAATGGACTTTATGGAAAAAAAGTGATCAATTATCTCAAGAATTAGTTTGCCATGCTAAAACAAATGCAAAAAGTAAATGAATGCCTCAGAGCAAGTTTTTGCTAATTTTGATGCCTTAATGAAAGGCTGCATTCTGTATTTTCATGGACAAACAACAGATGTGTCGTTTTATGAAGAATAATGTACCTAAATAGCAAAAATTTTGATTAATGTTCTGAAAATGTGGTCCATGCCCTTCATGTCAATCTGAATTATAAAACAGAGAACCCCAAAAGCCTGACTCAAAATCAGAAAGCAAGTCACGGAGTCTGTTTAAGCACCTTAAGAGGAATGTTACACAGAAGTTCGAAAATCAAACGGGCAGCTATATCCGGATCAAGAGGCTAAAAGTAGGGATGCACTATATCAGATTTTGCCAAAATCCGATATGCTGATATTTTAGAAGTAATTTTGGCTGATACCGATGTTTAATTACATTTTTTCCACTGTAAAAACACCAATTCCATTCTGTGCTGCAAATATTTTTTTTAAATATTGGTCATCTATTTTGTTTAGAAATTGACAAAACATTTGATTTTTATCAAAAATGAAGGATGTATTGTTTTTTTCAAATACAGCCATACACGAATGAAAAACGTGGAGTAATGTCTTTGGATTACATGTGCATTACATACTACATGTATTTTTAACAGTACAGCCAAAGTCATCTGCATCTTTGAGGGCAATAAACAGCAGCAAAATAACCTGCTGACGCTGAGCTCAACACAAAAGAAATCGCTTCTAAATTTAAAGTGATTCTACTTATTACTCTGCCAGTATGCAGGATGGCTCCCTGAGACACTCCTGACAAAAGGCTTTAAATAACAACGGCAACAACAAAAAGACAGATAAAAGCAAAAAATCTAGTGATAGTTCAGAGCTTAAAATTGATTTTAAATTTTTGAGACTGAAGATAAACAAAAGAAATAAAACTTCATCTGAAGTAGTTCTCCTAATTCTGCCTTAAACAGCACAAACTAACCAAGCAGCCAAGTTTAATGGGCATTTCACTGTAAACAGCTCTGTAGCAACACAGTGACACCCACATCTTCAATGCTGGAGACAGAGCACATTCGTGCTAACCTGGTACGCCAGATGGATTTGTTTTACACATCCATCTGGAAAACCACTGACAGTGTTGGGAAAGTTCAATTTCTACATGAACTATTTCAAAGTTCAGTTTACAAATTTTAAAATGAAAAAGTTCAGTTCATAGTTCATAATTCAAAATTTTGAACTAAGTTCACAGTTCCAAAAATGAACTAGTTCATAGTTCTTTTTTTTCTATTACCCTTAGAGTACTGGCATTTCCCCATTGTTGCCACCCATTCAGTCCATACTTGGCACCATTCAGTCACATACCTTGAAAGGCTAGCCGGTTGCTTTAGTTCAATGTGCCGTTTCAGGTTCGCTGTTGATGTTGTTGATGTACAGAGATGCTTCTTGAAACCCAGCGGTCAAAGTTTACACAAAAAGGTAAGATTTTTCCCACCTCGATCATCGCTGACCTTTTCATAAAATTCTTTTAAGTAATCATACAAAGATGCTGTATTAATCGTAGAAGCAGAGCCTGAGATAGTGCTGCTGCCGTCATTTGTTTTTGCCTCCATGCTTCGCATTTTGATGATGCAAGCGGCGGTGCAAGTCTGTGATGGGTGGTATTGCCAGATTGGGTGTTTTTCCCCCTACATATTAAGGCCCGTTTACGGTGTGTTTTAGCCAGGTTTTTGCCTGGAAGGCTCTATGGAAATCTGGCACTCTCTTGAACAAAGTCAAACTGTGAGAGAGCGCCATTCACAAACGCCAGAATGACAGGCTCACAATAACATTCATCAGGCAGAAATACAGTATGTTCAGTTCACGTTTGCCCAAAATATGAACAAGTTCATGAATGATTGTTCTCTGAACTCGTTCAGGCACAACACTGACCACTGATAGACAGCATTTGGGAAAGGTTAGAGCCTTTGAAATGAAACTCGGAGGGTGATTGGATGAACGTTCTGTCTTTCACATCTTTATGGGCCAATCAGAGAAACAAAACACATGTCGTCGTAGCTGCTACCGAGGTTTGCATGCGCTGATACCGAGGAATACAATGAAACAAATCCATCTGGTGTGTCAGGTTAGACTGTAGACATGTCAGTACCTGACTTTTGTCATTTCTGAATAGAAAACAATTAAGTGCCGTGCTTTGTTCTTCTTTTAATGAAGAAATGTCGTCAAGTTCTGATAAAACTGGTGCTTTAGCAGCATCCATGCCTGTCGCTGCTTGCTTACATCACGACTCCACCACGCCTGAAAGTACTGCCCCTCGTCGCTGATTGGTCCTGTCACTTTCTAACCGGGCCCAAACGGTTCAGATGGGAGCTTTCCAAGATGAATTTGCCAGTGAGAAACACAGAAACTGGCAGATTCATCTGCTTTGCAAAGTTACCTTCGTGCACCATGCATGGGAGACTCTGCACACATAAGTCTGTCATTGCTTTTGCCATGTTTCGCGCATGTCACCTAGCATGAGATGCACATTCTTTTCTCTATTTTCCATACCTGAAATGTTATCAAAAGCGGCTGCTGAGTGAGCACTCCTGTGAGTGCAGGGCAGGCTTTTTAAGAGTGAAATCCTCATCTATCCACTGAGGCAGTGAGGCTCAACATGCTAACAGGACAGACACTTGATGTCCATATATCCGTGGTGAAGCTAATATGTTTAGCCTTAACAAGGAGCTTCTCTGTGTGACTGGAAATGAACTTTTGCAGTTCAGGTAAGGCTATAAGCGCCTGCTAGGTATAACGTAGTAGGGTTTCAAATGCATCATTAGCCTGTGTCGAATGACTTAAGTAGAGGCTGGTGACGAGTTTTCACTGGCACGAAGTTTTGTCATTCTTTATCTTAAGAAAGTCCTTGTAGTCATCAGGGTGACAGTTTATAAGATGCAGAATTAAACTGTTGGTGTTAAAGGCGCATTGTCAAGCTCTTCCTCGCATCACATGCACTTTACAAGCAATGCAATCAGCTGCTTTGCTGTCTTGTTCCCACACCTCAAACTTCTCCCACACAACCTACATGTTGAGTTTGTTGTTGGCGCACGTCCGGGGTCATTGCTTGCGCTTAACTATGATGTCACATTATCGGCCATACAGATGGGCATAAATTTTATTATCGGCCGATACGATAATTAACTTTTTAAGCTGTTATTAGCAGATACAGATATACTGCCGATAATATTGTGGCTTCCCTTTAGCCTAAAGGCCAAGTCAAAGTATGACAAATGGGTCACATGTACAGAAGGAGAGAAATGCTGGACGGTTGACATGAGGTACAAAACAAACTTGCTTAGAAGGAGGGGAACAAGAAGACTCTAAAGGCAGGCTTTCACTGTATGATTTTGAATGATGACAGCTGTGTTGAAAAGTCGGCCCACACTTTGCAACTGGATTGTTTATGATTAATGGCCATTGCACACAATTTGTGTACGTACTCTGTACAGCAATTGTAATTTAATGTGCAAATTTTTAAAAAGTCCTTCACCTTATGTATTCTTTAACAAACAAAAGTAATACATGATTCTATATTATAACCAACACAATGTTAGATAGATTAAAAACTGGGACTAAAAGATTTAAATAATATATTTTGTGATTATTTTAACTCATTATGCAAATTTAGTGTGAAGTGTTTTAACTCCTTTGATTAAGAAAAAACAGTAGGTTTTTGTGAAATGTAAAAAAAAAAAAAGACAATGTTTGAATGATATGTAGAACATAATATCGTATACAGTGCTGTGAAAAAGCATTTGCCCCTTCCTGATTTCTTAATTTTTTTGGATATTTGTAAAACTTAAATTATTCAGATCATCAAACAAATTTTGATAAAGATAACCTGAGTAAATACAGAATGCATGAATTAACAGTGATTGACCAGATTTTTTTGGAAAGCTGAGTTTAATTTCACTTGCCATACCCAGGCCTGAAACAAGAAATCCTAACCTCTCCATGTAGGCTTAAATTACTAACAAAGCAACACATTGTGCCACAATCTAAAGAAATCAGAGAACAGATGAGAAACTAAGTCACTGGCGTAAGACTGGAATGGGTTAAAAAGCCATTTTTAAGGCCTTAGGATTTCAAGCGAACCATGGTAAGAGCCATTATCCACAAATTGGAAAACTTGGAACAGTGATGGACCTTTCAAGGGGGCCTTCCAAAATGACTCCGATGGCATTGACGACATAGGTCACAAAGGAACCCAGAACAACATCTAAAGACCTGCATGCCTCACTTGACTCAGTTTAGGCCTTTTGTTAAGATTCAGCAATAAGAAAGAGACTGGCAAAAATGGCATCCATGGGAAAGTTCCAAGGCCAAAACCACTGCTGACAAAAAAGAACACAAAGGTTCATCTCACCATTACCAAAAACATCTTGATGATCCTGAGACTTTGGGGAAAAATTCTGTGACTGACCATGCAAAAGTGTGACTTTTTGGAAGATGTGCTTCCTGTTACATCTGGCATAACACTAACAGCATTTCATAAAAGCAGCAGCAGGATAATGATCCACCTCTGAACTGCTTAAATAAAACAAAATGAAGGTTTTGGAGTGGCCAAGTCAAAGTCCAGAGTTAAAGCCAATTGAGATTCTGTGGCATGGTCTTAAACAGGCCATTTATGCTCGAAACCCTATGTGGCTGAATTAAAACAATTCTGCTGACCATGACCATGCTGCAGCAATCTTCCATCTTTGTTACCTTGTCCATCTTAAAATTGTGTGAGATTTGCAATCCTTTGCAGCTGTTGTTATTTAAAGTTGACGCTATCCAGCAATGACAGTTTTTCAGTAGTAGCCATTCAATATGCATATAGTAATTATCTTTTTTAAAGTAGTTTTTATTAATCCTGCAGAGTCAGCTTTTCCTGCATGGTGTTCATGTTTTCTGCACGTTTTTTTCATTCAGAGTAAACAATGCATGCACATATTCCAGTATTACTGGTCATTATATAATGCCATTCACAGTAGCATCACCATTTATTTCTTGTTTTTCTTTCTGCAACAACAGGAGATTCTAGGAGGCTGGCAGCTCTTTGTTAGCATTGCTTTTTTGCTCCTTCTATAAAGAAACTCGCATTTTTACATGGGTGCACTTTGGGTATTTTCCCAACAGATAAGTTTTGAATATGGCAAAGAATAAATAGAAAAAGAAAAGTATGGTCTCAGTGTGTTTTATATGGCTGTTTTTACCCACAGTTATTGCAAACCTACACACCTACAACATCAGGTGAAAAAATGTCTGCCACTATTCTGCCCAGTACAAGAACAGGCATTTTCAGAGTGCACATAAAAGATCAGAGGAAAAGTGCACATGGCACCCAAGCAATATGACCAAAAATGTTAGCATCTTGGGACAATTAAAAAGGCTGTTGATTCAACATAAGCATACAGGTACATCTAAAAAAATTAGAATATCATGAAAAAGTTCATTATTTTTTGTCACTCTTTTCAGATAGTGAAACCCATATAATATATAGACTCATTACACATAGAGTAAGATATTTCAAGCCTTTATTTCTTGAAATTTTGATGATTATGACTTACAGATAATGAAAACCCCAAATTCAGTGTCTCAGAAAATTAGAATATTACATAAGATCAATTAAAAAAGGATATTTTAAACAAAAATGTCAACTGTGATGGGTGAAAGATATCACAAGCAGACCTTTATTATAGGTGTCATCTGTGATCTAGAGTAGAAAGTAACTACATAAATATACTTGTGTTACTTAGTAGCTTTTTGTGTACTTCCTGAGCAGTTTTTAAAATCTTTTTAAATTTCACTTTGACTTAAGTATATTTTGGTGGAGGGGCTGCACGGCAGCGCAGGGATTAGCGCTGTTGCCTCAGCAAGAAGTTCCTGGCTCGCTCCCCGGTTTCTGTGTGGAGTTTGCATGTTCTCCCTGTGCATGCATGGCTTCTCTCCAGGTAAATTGGCATCATTTTATCAGCAAAGACATGCTTATTAGGTTAAGTGGTGACTCCAAATGGACCCAGAGAACCTAGCTGCAGACCTCTACAATGGGGCACCCTGGACCATGAGGCAGGAAGTGATGGGTACAGTACCCAAGC
The DNA here is from genome assembly GCF_018320785.1 of Cheilinus undulatus. Taxonomy (NCBI): domain Eukaryota; kingdom Metazoa; phylum Chordata; class Actinopteri; order Labriformes; family Labridae; genus Cheilinus; species Cheilinus undulatus. The sequence goes on along the minus strand of NC_054865.1, from coordinate 30,611,982 downwards.
GTTTGTTTTCCTATCAGAGGTTATGGTAAGTGACTATTTTTCCACAACAGCAGGATTTTATGAATAAAAATTGAAAATTTTACAGAGGAAGATAATTTAGAAGATAACACACTACAAACTAAGGAAAACCCAAAGAGGGGTTAGGCATTCAAATCATAAAGGTTGGGGTTAGGGTAAGAGGGAGGGAGAAGGGGATAAATTAGACAATAACACAACAAAGTAAGGAAAAACCCAACAAGGGTTAGTATGTAGGGCCCTGTGATTTCCGCATTAATGGAATCGTGGACAGAATTGCAGAATTGGCCAATAAAAACAGAATCTACTATTAAACCTAGAATATTGCGGATATTGACTTAATTTGAGTTAAATGTTGTTTCCGTGAGAAAGAGGAACGTTTATTTGGGGAGAATAATGCAGGGGGATCACTAATGTGTGGCACAACCCGTGCCTCACCTCACAAACACTCCTCTGCCCCTCCCTAAACAATACAAGCATGTCAAAGTAGCCCCGATAAACACTGGAAAACACTATGTAACTTATCACGGGCCAGTTCAGTGTGACATGGTATTGTTGACCTACAAGAAAACTGGCCCTTAGTACGAGTTATTTTACCTCATCACACCAGAGAGTCTTAGAGGGAGCAAGTTTTTAATGTGACAAGTACAAAGGTGTGACACAGCTGTGAGTTGAAGAGATACTCACCTCTCGAGGTCCAAGTTCTCTGTCAGTTTCTTGAAACAGGCAAGTTGATTGGCTTATTCATACTTCATGACATCAGTGGCACATTTATGGACTTGTAATTATACTTCTTTCTGGAAAGTACTTTCATTTGATTTAAATATTTTTGTCCTCTTTCTACATCAGCTGGATACAGCTTATACTGATTCAGACATACAGTAACTATTTACTGTTTTTCAGCTACCAACATTTCAAACTGAAAGAACAGCCAGCACCCAGCAGAGTCTTGTTTGAGCCAAGTACATGAGGGCAGTGAATGCCAAGCAAATGCAGTAAAATTTATGATAATATGACAGATTGCTAGATGGGTTTGTTGACATTGTTCATTGTTATATCGTGTTGATATTCCAAAAAATATTTTATACATAATATTCTGGTAAACTATGCTGTAGTTTTATTTTTCAGCCACCATACTTTCATTTAACTGTCCCACCTTGGCTTATTATATTTCATCAGACCATTTAAGTGACACATTTATATCCTCTTCCTTTGGGTCCCAGTGCAGCCTCACAGTAACTCTGCTCTGGATCAGTGGCTCCTGTAGAACAAAATGAGACAAAGTAGGCTGTGGCTCTGTGTTCCCCCCAGTCTCTCATAAACACGTTGCTGTCACTGACTTTCCAGATGGCCACGCTCTTCTGTATCCCACAGTTCATAGCTCTAAACTTCCTTGCGCGCACATTTGCATCGGGTCACTGCTCACTCCGACACGCTAGAGGAAGAGGAGCACTAATCCTACCCAGCATGCCTCCCTGGAAATGGTCTCTATGCAAATGGTTGTCTTTTTTTTTTCATGGCATCCCACGGTGAGAGGTTGCAGTTTAGTTGCAGGTATTTGCATCCAGTAGGGGCACTCTTATAGACATGTGACCTTCTTTAAAAACTTGGTTTAGGTTTCTCAGCTGGTGACTAGTCTTTACAAAATACAGCAGCAAACTTGAAGAGGTCCTTTCACAGGTCTACACCAGATTTATCCTGTATTTAATTGCATCAGAGAGCAATCACTCTCTGCCCTACAAATCCTTGGTAAAGCTGAGCTTTACAATAGAGCCATAATTGCAGGAGTTTAATTGCCTGCCAATGCTCTGCTCCCACTGCCTGCTTGCATTGAAGAGCCCAATAATTAGAAACAGGGCGAAATTAGGTGGCAATTTTGTCTTGGCAATTATCATAATGCAAAAGAAGTGCCATTAGTATTGTTAGCCCCACAGTACATAATCCTTTGACACTGTCAAGTCCCTCTCTTGGCTGCTCCGTACAACAACTCTTGATTTCCCTGTAGCCTTTGCTCTCCCTCACTCTCTACTTAAGTCATCAGCTTTCCAGGCCATCCGGCTCACTCGGAGTCAAACTAGCAGACTGAACACATCCACGCCCGGAGTGCTGGGAGGATTAGAAGCTACGGTATTAGCACTCTGTGTTTCCTTTAAAGGTATATAAATTGGGTGTTAATCCTCTTCCACCATGTCAACCATGAAATTGTGTTTGATATTACAGGAAAATTAAAGCAGGGAACAGATATTGTATTGGTAGGGCATAGGCATTTCATTGTGTTTCAGCTAATTTTCATTGTTTTATCTCCCTAGATGGGTATGTTTTGGAAAGTATACCTTGTAGAGAAATGACAAGGTGGATATTACAGGAAGCCACTGGTGAGCCATGTAGCTCTGTTCTAATCAAATTTAAACCTTCACAGGGACTGTACGGTACTTTTTTCCCTGGTTAGGGTTATATTCATACAGTCAAACGTGTTTAATTAACCTTTTTTTTTTTTTTTTTTTTTTTTTTTTTACTAGCCACTGTGTCTCTAATCTTTGCCTTAAGCGAAATAAAATGAGTTTCTTCCTAAACCTTAAAGATGGCCTAGAGAGAATATAAAAATGTTTCTTAAGTCAGGAAATTTGCATTCCTTCAAATAATGTTTTTGCTCTGAATGCACACAAACCCACAGCTTCATATAATATGGGCTACAGTGTGACTTCTGTTCTATCTTCTCTTTAGAATTAGAGTTTGTTAAAACCTTGGCTGTGTTAAACAGAGATTTACAAATTACAAACATATACATTAAAAGTAAAAGGACACCTTGTGCATCAAGATGTGTGACAAAGTATTTTAAGGGTTTTTTTTTTTTTAGTAATCCTGTCTTTGAGTGTAGCTATTTTCAATATAGTCTCATAAGAATAAGGATTCCAGATATGTTGCCAACTGGACTTTCTGTTTACCATCCCCTTAAATTATTAGAATTTTCTAACCTTTAATTTAGATAAGACTTGTTACATGGCATTTCTTTGTCCTTCTGCTATTTTTAAACTTCTGCATGATTCTTTTTATGCTGTGGGTTGACAAACAGCTTTTACCATTTTAGTTATTTTGCTCGTGTGAATGCATGATAGCAGATGCTAACTGTTGTGTTTGACACCCACAGGGAAAGTGACCCTTGCAGCTATACAGCAGGGACATCATGTGCAGACCCTCTGATGCACACTTAGCATTCTTCTCTTTTTTTAGCTGCAGCATGTGATTTTTTTCACGCAGATAAAGTGATGACTGCAGGCTTGCACTGTGGCTTTTCTAAACAAGTTAACTTTTTACTGCTGAAATGTATTATACCTTACAGTCATGCATCTTAATATATTTTCATAATTAGCTTTGTTATGTAACTTAGATCTGTCTGATAAAAGGAACTTAAGTTTTGGTGCTTGTCACCTGTCCATCAGACAGGGGCTATTTCCTCTTTCAGTCTTCTTAAGAACTTGCAAAATTTGTTAACAACCAACAGTGAATTACATTGGAGTTATCATATCAGAAAAACAGGATTTTAACCTATGAAACAAAAACCTCAAAGCTGTTCTTGTCTCACAATTAACAAAAATAGATCTTCTGAATAATAGTATGACTAAACGTGACAACTACAGCCTAGTACCACTGCCTTAGGCCGGCCACACACTACAGGATTTTAAGCCTGATCTGGGGCAAGATTTGCCTCCCCTGACGATCGTGGGGGCGTATCCTGAGTGAAGCCTTGTCGCAAACGACTGTTTGCCTGAATAATCTTCGTGTGTGGTGTCAACACAACTGTTTTCCAAATCGCCTCCAAAATCCTGAATCACAAATATCAAACATGTTTGATATAAAGATTCAGGACGTACGTTTGATATTTACGATTCTAGGACGTAGTGCCCCTGACAGAGTACCCACAACAACCACTGAGAGCGAGCAGACCAGGTAGCGTCACAGAAGGATCATACGTACTTTTACTTTTCACAACCATAAACACAACTGTACCTTAATTCCAGCCAGGATTTCATCCCGAGTCTTTCCCTTGTTTTATGATTTTTGCTTCACCTGTAATGCATGCCAGGGCACTCTGTTGTGGAGGGACAGCAAGACGGTATCAACAGACATCCGTGTTTGTTTTTTTCTGAAGTGATATGCTCACCAAGGTCCCTGGCAGGTCAGCAGGTGTGTAGTCTTCAGTGATCTGACAGTCTGGCTTAGTTGTCTAGTGTGTGCGTTCAGAGGATTAAAGATAAAAAAATCTTTTGAAATTATCCTCATATCTGTGGTCTCACACGGTTTTAAAATAGTTTCAGATTTAGAAATCGTGTGATGTGTGGCCGGCCCTAACTGTTTTTTTTTTTTATGTGTTTTCAAGCATATATGCAATATGCAGAATATATATATATATATATATATATATATATATATATATATATATATATATATATACATATATATAATAGAATATGCAGAATGTTTGCACTGAATTGCCTACATTAATAAAAAAATGACTCCTTTATTCTATTTTTTGGTACTTACAGTTCCTCAAATACTTCCAATAGTTTTTCAAAGCCAGAGAAATTGGTAATTCTCATAGTTCTAATGTCTGTTTCTTGACACTGTGACTTCTGTGATGGAACCACTGTGGCAGACATGCTATTTTTATTGTTGCTGTGGAAACGCCGGATGTTGCCTCAAAGACTGCACTATAGGGAAGCATGAACTGCTACTGGAAGCTGCTGTTCTGCTGCTGTATCTCAGTCATGTTTTATACTGCATGCCTGTGATGGACCATGATTATTCTCTGCCAGCGGCTGGGTGTTCTACCCTCCCATAATGCAGAACTCCATCCTCCCAGCCCCTGTAAAACTATGGCCTTATAGACATACATTCGTGAACAAAAGTATTGGCACCCCTCGAATTTTTCCAGAAAATACACCATTTCTCCCAGAAATTCTTGCAATTACAAATGTTTTTGGTATGCACATGTTTATTTACATTGAAACTACACAAAAAAACAGAAGAAAAAAGCCAAACTTGACATAATTTACACAAACCTAAAAATTGGCAGGACAAAATTGTTGGCACCCTTGAACTTAATATTTGGTTGCACACCCTTGGGAAAAAGTAACTGAAACTAATCGCTTCCTATAACCATCAACAAGCTTCTTACACCTCTCAACTAAACTTTTTGACCACTCTTCTTTTGCAAACTGCTCCAGGTCTCTCAGATTTGAAGGGTGCCTTCTTGCAACAGCAGTTTTGAGATCTCTTCATCCTACCCTGCGTTGTATTCTTTTGTCAGTTTTTCTCTTCCATCCACGTCTAGGTAGATTAACCACAGTTCCATGGGTTTTAACTTTTTGATTATATTACGCACAGTGGACAAAGGAATTTCAATATCTCTGGAGATGGTCTTAAAACCTTGAGACTGTTCATATTTTTCCACAATTTTGCTTCTTGAGTCCTCAGACAATTCTCAGCTCTTCTTTCTCTTCTCCAAGCCTGGTGTGACACACACAGGCACACAAGACAAAGGTTGAGTCAACTTTTATACATTTTAACTAGCTTCAGGTGATTTCTGTATTGCCAGCACTTGTTGGTGAGTTTAAATGAGCATCACATGCTTGAAATAAAATGATTTACCCACAGTTTTAAAAGATTGTCAATAATTTTATCTGGCCCATTTTTTAAATTCTGTGTAAAATTATGTACATTTTGGCTTTTTTCTTCTGATTTTTCATTTTGTTCCAATGCGCTTTAAGGAAACATGTGCATACCAAACAATTTATGGCAGAAATGGTGTATTTTCTGGAAAAATTCCAGGGGTGCCAATACTTTCATCCGTTACTGTATCTAGGTTGAGTAGAGGCTAGAGGTGCTGCTCAGCTCTACCCACCTCTGCAGCTTACCTGTTGATTTTAGTTGAATTTAAGATTTTATTGTTTGCTTTTAAGTCTGTTCACGGTTTGGCATAACCTTTCTAATTTGAAATGCTTCACATTCATTCCCCAGCCAGAGCAATGAGGCCTGCCAACCATCTGCCCCTGTATGTGCCCAAAACAAGGCTCAAAACCAGGGGCGATTGAGCTTTTGCAGTAGCTGCCCCAAACTGGTGGAACAGCTAACCCCTTCATATACAATGCCTATAAAAAGTAGGGGTGGGACAAAAAATTAGATACAATAAAATATTGCGATATTTCCTGACGCAATACTGTATCGATATTTTAACATGCAGTATTGATATTTTATTAATTAAAAATTTACTTTGTTGGTTTGTGGTGTAATTTTACCCCCTGACCACTAGTTGGCAACAGGCAGTTGACTCTGCCTTCTTCTCTTCTTAACACAACGATATCATGTGAGCATTGTGCTCTCAGCGAGCTGGTTACTGGTGCCTACCCTGCAGAGCGACTTCTGCTGCATTCATTACAGATATGTGGGCTTATTATGGCTTCAAAGACATTAAAGACAGTATGAACTTCAACAGGAGTCAAGTCGTTTGCAAGAAATGCCACACCAGAGTGAAATGCTCGGACAGCGTTACAAATCTGCAAGCTAGACATCATAGCGATGGCATTCTAGCTAACAGCTAACATGAAACAAGCTTGTCTCTACTCATGCAACCATAATCACATAGTCTATACTTTGTTTTATTTGTAAGGACCTGAGCCATCTTAGTGTAGTTGAGAATGACAGCTTCTGTAATACGATAAAAACACTGTCGCCTGTTACGTCATGCCCTCCCCAAAACGCTGTTCATCGGTTTTTAAAGCTGGACATGAGGATCAGCTCATCTCCCATTGTCTCCCTCCATTAGCACCTTGTCGTTGTTTGATGACAGAAAATAGCTATAACAGCATTTTAATTCAGTGCAGCAAATAGGGAAAATCCTTATCTTCAGATTGCAAAAAGATTCTTTATAATGCTAGATGATGCAGGACTGCATGTTCTTTTAATAGCTTAATTCTGCTTTGTTATATTCCATATTTACAAAACATATTCACCCCCTTGGATGTTTTACCCTTTTATTTATTTTATAGATCGATCAAGGTCAATATAAGTATTTTTTTCCAAAAAAGCAGGGAAAAATCTTTCATGTCCAAGTGGAAACACATTTATACAAAGTAATGTCAATTGAATAAAAACATGTAAGTCAAAATAAGTAACAGCATAAATATTAATTCCTTTAAAGTGGCAACAGCAGAGTTCTAGCCAGTTGGTGCTAGTAGTCTCACAATTAGTGAAATGGGGATGACCTGAGTGCAGGAGATGTGTCTAAAGTGATTGAAGAGGATATTTTGTAGGTTATATGATGCTAAATGGTTATGGTGCCATGATCACAGAAATCACATGAGTAAAGTCAGATGCACGCTGATCATCTCTGAGTCAGCTGTTTTTTTAGGACAACATAATGAGGTTAAAAAATTACAAAATGCTTCATAAAGCTTGTTGTGTTAATTGTTAGGATAATATAGATGACCAGAAGGGTGTAAAGGGTAACCTGTCATAGATTGGGCTGATTTTGAAATGAAAGGCAGTTTTTCTCTTTTTGTTTTTTGGTTACCTGAACGACCAATCAATTGGTCGGTGTGCTTGTTATTTTAATAGACCAAGTTGTTCTTTGGTTGTTTAGCTCTACTTTTGTCCAATATTGTTCTATAATGATGTGTTCTTGTTTTAAGTTTGACCTTTTACTCTGTAGAGCATTTTGGCCTACCCTGTTTGTTTTTAATGTGCTATATGAATCAAGTTTACTTGATTCTTAAAAAAAACACTCTATAGGGTGCATTTAAATCACAGTTTTCTTTTCTTGGATGAATTTAACATAATGAGGGTGAAAGGCTGTTGAAAGTGTCCTTTCTGCTTAATATTGGAAGCTCCTCAAAAGGCATTCTGGAGTCTCTTGCAGTGAGAACTGTGATGGTCACTTTTAACAACTTGTGTATTTTTTTGATTGAGAGCTTCCTGATGATAGAATTTACATCCTGTGTGTTTAATTGTTGAAACTCAGACTAATATCAATAATGAATCAATTGGAGAAAATGTAAACAAATCCCTGCATAAATGTGCAGGTGTGTATAAAAACTGATTAGCACCACAAGATGTGTTAAATGTTGCCTTTTATTTAGTCTTAGGTAAAACAACACAGACATGATGTGTACTGTAGAGGTACTTGTCTCATTAAGTCCATTAGCTTAAAATGAAGTTGCAACAAAGTCTGGCTCTAGTTAATTTAAAATTTCTTGATAATAACCAGGAAGTTGCATTAAATTTGATCCACATTCACAAGGGTACCAACTTTAGAGTTAAACTGGACACCAGGGACACAGTGATGCGATTAAGGGATGCACAATACCTGTTTGTGTCCTCCTCTAACCGTTGTGTGAGGCAGTTTAGCAGCCGGGTGTTATCTCTGTGTGCAAAACATGAGGTGGTAATACACAGCTGAATAATGAAGAGAAAATGACTTTGGGAATCAGGAAGTCCTTCACCATTAATGTTGAACAACTCTCAGTGGCTCCCAAGCAATCAAGCAATGGGATTTACAAAAGATTTTAATTTGGATGCATTATCCAAACTCCTCACAGACCAAAAGGCAGGCAATTGCTCCGACAAAAGATACGCACTGATAAGTTTGAAGGTCAACAAGCTGCTGCAGTGGAGATACCGGCAGCTGGTGTGTACAGCACACAGTCAAACTCAATAAAACACAGACACGCTTAATGTATGTGTAGGGGTCGAGCAGGTGGCATAAACACTATCAAACACCAAAACTAAGTGTACAATTAGCCTTTTTCACTCCTCATCAAAGTTTACGAGCAGTGAAACGCTGCTGTTCCATCACACATTTGAAAGTCACACAGAGCACAGCTTACAATTTTCCAAACGCCATAAAGGAGAGGAGCTAATGAGGCCCTGTGTAGGGAATAAAAGAGGGATTAATGAACAACACGGTTTGAAGAGGCGCGGCAGCCCTCGCACCGAAAGCCTTTACAGTGTATGCATATATGCTAGGTGAGAATATTCTGAGGCTTTCACACGTCGCCACAGTATTGAATGGTCTGTGCCGCGCTTGGAGGAGCATTCTGCTGATGGAATCAAAACCCCTTTCACAGATTCAAATGAGGTGCACTCAGCTGTGATTGGTATTGGAAAAGCATTTGTCGGAACAGAGGCTCACAGAAGGCTTCTTAAATACAAGGCAATCACAGTGTCGAAACGCAGAGAGAGACGCGGCGAGAGGTGTGCCCGGACTGCAGAGTGGAAAACAGGACAAAGGATTATGATGGTAATAAGCAGTAAACCAAAACAAAGTCATCCCCTGATCCCTCATTCTCTCTCTCTCCCTCTGTCTCTGTCTCTCCCTATCTCTCTCACCCCTAAATCCTCTAACTCGCTCTCTCACTCCCCCCCTTCTCTCTCTGCATCAAATGCACCACATATTGACAGGGCCTATTTTTTTCTGCCGCGCCTGAGCTACAATTTAAAACTCATTTCTCATTATTTGCGGTGAATCCTTACACACACAATTTCTAATCTGTCGAAAACCATGATGGCTGCTGGCAGTAGCAGAGGCTCTTTTTATGCAGATGGCCCGGCTTGTACACCTATACGCAATGTCAACTCTTGCACACCCGGCTGGCCTTATTTTATTACAGGCGTCAGCAAATCTGCATGCCGTCAACTGTGAACCTTTTGTGCTAATCTCTTTTTTTTTCTCTCCCCTTTAGCTGAGCTTGTGGTGCACAGACTGAAAGCTTTTTTATACATCCCAGTGATAACATGCAGATCAGAAAGTCTTTCTAGCTCACGTTTCAAGAAATATTATCCTTTGAGGGACCTGAGATTCAGAATCTGCAGACTGAAGCCACAAAGGATAAGGTGGAGGTGGATGAGCTTGGTTGGCTGCAGTGGGGAAGGGGTTTACAAACCTCTAATTTGGCTTGTTAAATGGAAGGTTGTCACGGCTTCACTATATCCCAAAGTGGCTCCCCTCCTACTTTTCCCCACATCTTCCTCTGACATTGGAAGGTAAAGTGTGTGTGTATGTGAGGGGGAAAAAAGCCACCATTATTATGCCTGCAAGAACATGGTCTAGCAGCAGACAGAAGAAAAAGAAAAGAGGGGAGAAGATTGTGTCTGGAATTGTCCAAGTGTGGCAGTAGTGGTCCTCAGTCACTTTATCAGTGCCACAGCAGCGCTTTTTTTCCTCCAATCTATCTGCCCAGTGACTATTCTTCCCCCCTCTCAGAGCAGGAAAAACACTCGCTCTTTCACCATGGATGGCTCAACACAATCACCAACCTTTTTTTTTCCCCAACCACCAATCCTGCTCACGCTATCTCTTCACTCAACATTGCTCTTTGTCTAAATGCTATTCTTTTTTCTTCCTTTCCATCGCTCAATTCCCCGTCATATTTGTAGAAGTGCAGAGTGCTGAAAAATTACCACACTTCAACTCCTCTGCACATGCTATTTCTATCTGTTCACTTAACATCGGGGAGTTGCTGGGTGTAAATGCCACACCGTGTCTAGTAACTCGCAGGATCTGTAAGAGTGTTTTTTCACCCAAGTTTTATACACAAAAAGAGTAAAAGTTTGCCTGGAGAGGAGCTCCTTTTGGGAGAATGGCATTTCTCAGACAGTAAAACCTTTAACCCTTGAGTTAAAAGATGTTGGAGCCTTTTTTCACATATGTTTTAGACAGGTCTTTCTCCATGCAGCACATTGATGTGACATAACATACTGTGGGTGTGTGACAGTTTGCTTTGCCATAAAATGTATAAATGCTTAAAATTGTGCATAGCTTTGATGTTGAGGCTTCATATGATGAATTTTTTTCTCTCTGGATGGGTTTAAAAACATCTAGTGATGTGCGTTATACTCTGCTTCTGTTTTTCCTGCTGTACAATAGAGAATAAAAGTTGCGCCTATTTGTAAAAGCCTATATTGGGGGTCTCTAAGAAAACAAAACCAGTTTGTCTTCCTGTTTGATGGTTTCTACAGTGCCTATAAACAGTTTTCACATTGGATGTTTTACCTTTTTATTGATTTTATGAATCAATCATGGTCAATCATTTTGGCTTTTTTGACCTAAAAAAAGACAAAACCTCCTTAAAGCAAAAACAGATTTCTACAAAGTAATTTAATTTAAACAAAAATATTTAAGGTAAAATACCTGATTGCATAAATACAATACAATACAATACAATAATAACTTTATTTATCCCCGCAGGGAAATTCAATTGTCTGGAGTCTCTCTCATCTATTTACGGTAGAATTATAAAGTCTAATTGCTGATGGTATGAAAGATTTTCTAAATCTTTCTGTCCTGCAGCGAAGGGATAGGAGCCTTCCACCACCGTTGTTTCTTTGGTCATTTAGGGAGATATGAAGTGGATGATCCATGTTCCTCAGAATGACCTCCACCTTCTTCATTGTGCGTCTCTCCACCTCATCCTCCAATGAGTTCAACTTGGTTCTGACCACAGAGCCAGCTTTTTTCACTAGTTTGTTCAGACGCCTTGCATCCTTGTGTTTTACACTGCCTCCCCAGCAGACTGTAGCATAAAACAAAACACTTGCCACCACAGACTGATAAAACATCTGCAGCATCTTACTGCAGATGTCTATTGATTGGAGTCTTCTCAGGCAAAAGAGGCGACTCTGCCCCTTTTTGTAGATGAAGTCTGCGTTTTTAGACCAGTCCAACTTATTATCCAGGTGTACACCTAAATATTTATTTGATGTCACCACCTCGATGTCCACGCCACAAGTGTTCACTGGCTGAAGAGGGGATTTGGATCTGCGGAAATCTATGATCATTTCCTTTGTCTTTGAGGTGTTGAGTAGGAGGCAGTTTTTGAGACTCCAGTCACTGAAGGCACTGATCAGATCCCTGTATTCGGCTTCTTGTCCATTTCTGATACATGCCACGATAGCAGTGTCATTCGAGTATTTCTGGATGTGGCAGGACTCAGTTCTGTATTTGAAGTCTGATGTATACAGTGTGAACAGGAATGGAGCCAGGACTGTTCCTTGTGGAGCCCCTGTACTGCTCATTAATGTCCCAGAAACACAGTTCCCCAGCCTGACAAACTGTGGCCTTCCTGTCAGGTAATCTATGATCCAAGAAACACAGGAAGGATCCACTCCCATCTCCGTGAGCTTGTCTTTGAGTATGGTGGGTTGGATGGAGTTGAATGCATTTGAAAAATCAAAGAACATGATTCTCACATAAATGCCAGGTTCCTTCAGATGAGACAGGGCACGGTGAGGCATGAAGAGGATGGCCTCATCCACTCCAATGTGTTCTTTGTATGCAAACTGCAAGGAATCGAGTTTGTCTTTGACCTCAAACCTCAGTAGACGTAGAATCAGCTGCTCCAGAGTTTTCATGATGTGTGAGGTAAGGGCAATTGGTCTGTAGTCTTTAGTTCAGCCAGACATTTTATTTTTGGTACTGGTGCAATACAGGATGTTTTCCACAGAGCAGGCACCCACCCCAGCTGTAGACTCAGGTTGAAGATCCTGTGGAGAGGTTGACACAGTTGCGCAGCACAGTCTTTAAGCAGCCTTGGACACACACCATCTGGGCCAGCTGCCTTCTCAGAGCAAAGTCTCCCAAATATTCACCTTCTTTAAAGTGACTGACCTAATTCAACGGATGTCCAGCCAATTGGTGCTAGTAGTCTCACTATTAGTGAAATGTGAATCACCTGAGTGCAGTAAATGTGGCTCAAGTGATTGGGATTGTCCAGCCGTTGGATAATCTGTATTTCTGGCTACCATTACGCTATGAAGACAAAATAATACTCCAAGCAACTCAGAGAAAAGGTTATTGAAAAGTATAAGTCAAGGCATTGATACCAGAAATTCGAAGGCAATGGCTGTCTCGAGTTCAGTTAAATCCATCATCAAGAAATGGAAAGAACATGTGGAAGTTTCTGGATCAGGCCATCCTCACAAATTGAGTGGCCATGCAAGAAGGAGACTAGTGAGAGAGGCCAACAAGCGGCTCAATGTTCAAGTGGAAGAAAGTTCTTTGGTCTGATGAGATCAAAATGGTGCTTTTTGGCCATCAGACAAAAGGGTGTATTTGGTGGACACTAAGGGTGAATCCCATTTCTACCCCTTAACCCTTCCCCTTAGCCCTCCCCCTTCGTCTACCCCTTCCCCTTGCCCCTTGAAACAGAGTGGGAAGGGAAGGGATGAAAACCTTCCCTTCAGAAACGAGACGCCACTTGATTGCAGTTCATCATCACACATTGCCGATAAACAGCTGCGTCATCGGAGGTGACTATAAAGCTTTGACCATCTCGTTCATACTGCGTTGATCTTCTCCACTTATTTATACAATTAATAACCCTCGTTTACATGTGTAGATACCAAAAATACAATAAACGTCAATCCTCAGTGGCTAAAGATTGAATATATGAGAAAATACAACTGTTGTGTTTTCTATAATCATTTATGCGCCTCCTTCGTAATCTGTGCCATATTGCTATTGAATGCAGTGCATGGAGGGAAAAGTCATCATACCCCTTGGTTTCAATTGTGGTCCTGAAAAATCTTTGTTTCAAGGACTATGTAGCCCTTGGCCCTTAGCCCTACCCCTCGATTCAAAAGAGAACTGGGACACCACTTCATCTGATGTGAATGTGCAAAACCACAAACACATCATCCCCACTGAGAAGCACGGTGGTGGCAGCATCACGTTGTGAGGATGCTTCTCTGCAGCTGGCCCTGGAAGGCTTGTAAAGGCAGAGGGTAAAATGAATGCTGCAAAATGTCTAAAAATTCTGGGGTACACTTCTAATTCAGTCTGCAGGAGAGCTGAGAGAAGATCTATTTTCTAGTAAGACAATGACCTGAAGCATATTGAGAAGGCTTCATAGAATTGGTCTAAAGACAACAAGGTGAATGTTCTGGAACGACCAAGTCAGAACCCAGACTTTAATATCCAGTTGATGGAAAAAAAAAAAAATACAAAAAGAAAAACAGTATTTTTTTAACCAATAGCTGCTGAGACTAAGAGAGCTTGCAGTGGTGGATGACTGACTCTGAAATGAGGTGAAGAGAGGGAGTGTGGTAGTTTTAAACAAACAGTGATCCAGAGTGAGGAAACTTTATTTTCTAAGTGTTTGATACAGTTATTGAACTGCTGTTACAAAATATTGATTATTACTTAAATGGGAGCCAAATATCAGTGGCTTAAAAGGAAGAAAATAAAGTAGGAATTGCAGAATCACGGTATTGTAAAATTTTCATTATTGTTGTCCATGTACCCTGTATTCTATCATTTACTTTGTACACTATCCTACCATGCTATGTTGTATTGTGATTTTCCCTGTGACCTGGCCTTTCTGCTGTGTGCTGTTAAAGATTATGTAAATTGTTAACTTCCCCATCTTCATTTTCCAGTGACCTCCATGCATGCGTTCAGCTCAGACCAGTTGTCAGTTAGACAATTAAGGAGTATTCAATTTACTCTGTAAACCTGTTAAGATGCCTTGTAATCAATATCAATGTGATATATTAACAGCTGAGTGTAGTGCATTGTATGATAATGATTATGATGATGATGATTAGGCTAGGCTGTTTAATTCCACATTGTATTGATGCATTGGACTTTGTTAATAAAGTTCTCAGAAAGATGTTTGGTTTATTTCTGACAGAAAATCATGTCAAGCATCCAACATAATCTCTCTACATCAAGGATGATGTCTTCAAAATTATTTCTAGAAAAAAGAGGGACAGTAAATCTTAGTTACTAAGACTCTGAAAATAGGTTTAGGATTTTTGTTTGGAAAAATAAGTATTATTAAAACTATTTTTCAGACTAAGTTTGAGTACTGTAGCAAGGAAATTGCAGCCCCTGTCCTCTCTGCAGGGTAGGAATTTGGTGTAAACAGCATGAAAGCATTGATTCATCATGCCTTACATCAATTGTGTGGGGGGATATATATATTTTTAGCACACTTTGGCCCCTTATTACAAACTGAGCATGGCACACCACATCCATCCTTTATAACCACAGCTTAAATGATCTCAATCAATAAATTCACTGCACTCAAACGGTCTCCACAGTGACCATATCGCAATCCAGTAGAGCCCCTTTGACGTGGTGGAACAGGAAATCACCATCATGGATGAGCAGTCTGTGGATTTTATGTATGTCAGTATGGATCAGCATCTTTGAGGGATGTTTCTAGCACCTTGTTAAATCTATGCTTGAAATTAAGGCAGTTTCAAAGACATATGTGTCCAAACAAGTACTAACAAGGTGTAATAAAATTGCTGGTGTAGAATAGCGTGCTATTTTGTTTGAATTCTTGTCAGTCGAGCACCTTAACCCAAATGTTTGTAATCATGCAAAGACTGGTCACCAAGACATATACAATACTTCAGGAGTGGGGAAAATTCTAGAGCTGTTTTGCAAGGGAAGAGGGTCCAAGTCAAAATGGTGACATTGATATCTGTACATTTACTCCTTTATTCTGCAGAGGAGATGTGTGTGCTATGTCAGCAATCGAGATTAAATAAACCAGTTATCTGTAGATCACAGATGAAGAGATGTCTGCTCTTTGTGTCTTCTGAAGACTAAAAAAGCTGAGTTCAGAGTCTGTAAATGGCTCTGTGGCTGTCATAACAGGGAAGAGGTCAAAGTAAAAGATATGTCAGCAAACAGAGGAAAGATGTGCTCAATAGACACATGGACTGACTGTTAGAGGAAAGGAACCAGGTAGGATGACTAAAAACCCTTAGTTTCAGATACTCTCTTCTTAGTCATAACTCATTCTGATCCGAATGCATAGTGTAACACATTTATAATTTAAAGTTGCCTACGGTTGAATAATGCATCAGTAGTTGTCAAGATGCATGCAAAAAGACTAGGCCACTCTGAATTAGGGCTAGGATTTTACAGTAGTTTTAGTACTCAAGTGCTTGCATGACCTAATCATTTTTATCATTAAAAAAATCCAAATACATCACACATTTTTATTGCTCATCAACACTTCAAAACCCAATTCTGAATGAAATAACCAGAGAGGACAATATTACTGAGGGCGATTACATGTGTAATTGTAAAGAAAACATTAGGACAAAGCTGGGTATATGAACAAGGCAGTCTTTTTTGACTCAGACTTTGTTGGTTATATTGACTCCTACACAAACCAAAACATGCTACTCTCAGACAAACTAGCCAACAGTAACATGTGAGACCATGGACATATCCGCAAATCAGTCTGTCGTACCTGTAACTTTATTGACATGCTGCTGTTTCCTGGTACACCTGTTCTACTCTTGTGATTGTTACTAGCCGTGATGGTGGCTTTTACCCTAGCTCAATAAATGCCATCAGCTTGCTGAAGCTGCCTTAAAAACATAATGTGAGCATATTCCCAGCATCCAATTCTGTCATTAGTTGGCTAATCAGCTCCACTCTGGTATTATCACAAACTACACATGCTAGCTGGTGCTAACAGTGTAATGCTTGTTTTCCTTTTGGGTCATTTGTCCTCTGCGTACTGTTGATTACTTTCTTAATATTTATTACTTCTTACCAAATATATTCAGTTAGACAAACCTGTGATGTTTGAGTACATACACAGCAACACAGCAGCATGTGTAGAGTGCATGAGTAATAAAACATTACTTGAATGATGACCAGATCGAGTAGTTGAGTACCTGTGTCTGTCCCCTACTCCAAATCAAAATCACTTTATTGGCCGATTATCGGGGTACATACAAGGAATTTAACTCTGTCATTATCAAGAACTAGAAAAGCACTTGGAGAGTGCAGACTTCCGCTCGTAGCCCTATCTCCCAATAGTGTAGAATCCTTAAAAATTCCTGGATCCGTCCCCATGTGCCCCCCACCATGGCGTTCGCCGATTACTCCCTCCCCAGTGGGATGGAAATACGGTAAGGGCAAAGCATTGGCTTTGCTGTGGGTGGACTGTCATGATGGAAGTGTTGCCTGCCGGTGCCAACAGATGCACTGACAGTCTCACCCATAGTCTCACCGGACGCCTGGAAGTCATGGCAGAGGGTGAATATTCCTCTATTCCTCCCAGCATTGTAAGTATTCTTGCTACAATTCGCTGTCTTTCTCTGTGTTATGCTCCAACTCGTCTCCTCGACCAGGCGTGCGTCTTCCAAACTCTGTAAACTCCAAAACTTTGAATGGAAACACACACAAAATGCTGTTGGGATTGAAGTTACTCATGTCTGTCATCTCCTGGTTTAAAATGAGAACAGCGTAGACCTCCGCCATTAGCCCTATCTCCCAAAAATAAAGAATTCTTTCAAAATTCCTGGATCCAGACAGTGATCTGGATCAGTCCCAAAATCTAATCAGTTCTTCCTTATGCCATTTCTGACATTTCATGAAAATTTCATCAAAATCCGTCCATAAATTTTTGAATTATGTTGCTAACAAACTAACAAACGAACAAACAAACGAACAAACCCACCCAATTACATAACCTCCTTTAATGGAGGTAAAAATGAATTGACATGCTACACCTAAAACAAGGACAAGTTAGAAAAGCAACAAAAACATAAAAAATAAAGAATACAAGCCTACTACATATGGGCCTATTGATACATGTATAGCTATATTAGAAAGCTTTAATATGTAAAACACAACACTTGCAGAGAGGAGACTATTTGTTATGGATCAGAATGTAATCCATACACACGAGGTAGATGGTGTGATATTTACTTTAATTATAGAAGACATAAATCGACTTTATAAGTGCCAGATGGGCTGGTTTGAGTATGTCTGCTGATGTACTGCATTTTTATGCACAACCATGAGAGCCTGCCAGACTACCAACATCCACGACATGTTTAAAGTCACTTAAATCACCTTTGTTACCCATTCTGGTGCTCTGTTTGAGCTTCAGCCAGGCCCACAGAATTGACTGGACCATTAAAAACCCCAGAGGATGGGCCCTCCCCAGTTGTGATTTATTGATGATATCAGTGCATGTGTGTTGGATGAGTAGCATTGGTTCTAGTGCACTGGTTAAGTTTCCTCATTTTGAAGGTGAAAAGTGTATCAAGCTGCTTTTGGGTTCAGATGTTGAAATTATTTATTCCTAACTTTTAACCCCTTAACACCACTGTTTTGCTCATATATACCACTTTTCCCCATATTTAACCCATTTTTTGCAACATTTAACCCAATTTTGATACTTTTTGCCCCCTTTTGCCACTTTTAACCCATTTTATCACATTTTGCTCACGTTTGCATCTCTAACTCCTATTCTCTACTTTATCCAGTGATTTTTGCAACATTTTTGCCAGTTTTTCCCCATTTTTGCAACTTTTGCCCATTTTTTCCACAATGTTTGCTGCTCTGTACCCCCTTTCACTACTTTATCTAGCCATTTTTGCTACTTTCAACCCATTTCTGCCACTCTATAATGCCCTTTCACCACTTTTCCTGCCATTTTTTTGCCACTTCTAATCCTTTCAGGCCACTTTCAAACAATTATGCCACTTTTTTGCCCATATTTACCACCCTTTAACCCCTAGTCACTACTTTATCTGGCCATTTTTGCCCTCTTAACCTACCTTGATACTTTCTGCCCCTGTTTGCTTTTTTCAACCCATTTTTTTGCTGCTCTGTAACTCCTTCTACCACTTTTCCTATGAACTTTGGACATTTCTAATCCATTTAGGCCACTTTTAACCAATTATTGCAATTATTTGATTCATTTTTCCTTAAAGTTTTCTCAGTTCCTTCTACTTTCTTCTTGGCCTTTTTCTGTTTGTGCAAATCATGGCATTAATTTCCAAGTGTTTTAGCCAATGTGCCCATCCACAGTGTTAATATTACTAATTTAAAAGTCATTTGTCAATTTACAGTTTGAAAAGGGCTCTATTATACTACTGCATAAGTAACTAAAATTCATTTTTGCAGCTTTGACGTGTTGCTGTTCCACTTAAATATAAAATATGGCTATCACCAATTCACTTTACAATGGACCATGATTTTGCTGACCTCATGGGTCCTCCATTTGGCTGGGCCCCAGAAGTCCTCCTCTTTATCCCTCCCTCATGGGTTGCCTTGGCTTCAGCATTGACTTGTCTTGGCCATTGTTGCCATGTGACTGGATGATTATATATTTGTATCAATGAGCAGTTTAGCTGGTATACCTAAAACAGTGACTGGTGAGTGTATTTATAATGATAACTTGGTCATTGAACATGTGCTACTCAAACTGATACTGCTTGAGTTCAGAGTTCTTCAGTGACAGCTGGAACAAAGAAACTGACCCTGTGTCTGATTGTTTGAGCATACAGTGCTGCATAATGTCTATTGGAAGGGAGAAGTTTGAACACAGTCCAATGATTCTAACTGCTTCTCTGTGCATCCTGTTTGCATTTCTGAAATTAAAACTACATTTCTAATCCAAAAGCATCATCAGTATTTTCTCACATTATGCCTTGTGAGGCAGCCAACAGTGTTGAAGCCCAATGCCTCTAGTTATCTCAAACGAAGCTGTAAACTTCCACTCAAAAATAAAACACTCTTAGAACTGATAATATTACAGCTAAATAAAAAACTTCTTTGCTCATAACAAACCTTAAACTGTAATGGCACCATGCTGTATCAAACCAAATAGAAGTTAGGGTTTAATATAAGTCATCACCTCTCAGCTAAAGTGGTTGTTCTCAGTGGAAAAGACAAAACTGCAACTCCACAAACTCAGAAATAATTTCCATATTTTCTGTTTTAGACACCAAAGAAAAGAGAACTCTTCAGTCCTCTCTTAGAGGCTTTTGTCTGCACATTTTCATCATCTCTTGTGGCAGGTGGAGTGCTGCATAAATGTTTAAAAAGTCATTTCTATTCTTCAGAAAATGAAATTACATTAGGTGTAGATTCATTGTGATTTTAACAACAAAGCAGCACAGACAGTTCAGTTTCTTTAAAAATCAACTCTCTTGATGGTAACTAGTTTGTCATTGTTGCACACAAAAGCACATCAAAACAAGCTAAAGTGAGAGTGTGCTGAGCCTGAGCGGATAATTGATCAGGCTGAAATTACCATGGATTTGTGCTGAGCGTACGCCTGAAAATCTATTGTGCTTCAGGTCATCTATTGGGAATCATAGAGGTATGTAATACAGTGAAATGGGCTCAGAATGCAGTGTTAATAATCTGTTTACACTTCAGCCCCCTTTTCATTGATTTCCATTCTCACCATGCACCACCTGACAAACAATACCACCCCCCGCAAGGACTTCAGTTTGTTGTAGAAGGAGCACATTTCAAATGAAAACAGTGGAGCATCTTACAGTATATTTCTATACAAAAAAGATGGTTTTATGTTTCAGTTTGTGTGTGGCTGCAATATTTATAAGATATCTACTGTAAAGCATTTTAACCTTAATTTGTTGCATATTTGCAGAACTCTGTGTGTTATATTTGTTTATACATTATGCTTCTGTTGTCTTCTTGTGAGATGCATTTGTTTGTGCACAGGAATGCTTAAAACTATGGTACCTGCTTTAGCAAGCATTTAAGACACTTCAATGATGCCTAACTAACAGCACTTGTTTTTTGTACCAATTACAAAGAATTCAATCTAATAGTCTTTTCTGTCTTAGCATCTGTATACTAAAGGCTCATTTATGCTCCTTTCATGGATGAAAGTAGATCTGTATTCTTTAATCAACCAATTGTCACCCTTATACAGCTGAATCTCAAAAAATTACAATATCAAGTGAAAGTTTATTTTTCCCCATGATTTTCTTCAGAAAGTTAAATCTCAATATTCCGCATTAATCTTAGACTAAGTAACAAATTTAAGACTCTTTTTGTATCAATCTTGATGATTATGGCTCATGAAAATCTTAAATACACAATCTAAAAATATTAGAATATTGTGGAAAAATCCAAATTGCAAAGGTTTCCTGAGCCTCTATTCTCTCATTCTGGTGAAGTACACACAACTGCAGTCATGGGGAGGACTGCTGACTTGACTATTGTCTGGAAGACAATCATTGACACCCTCCATAAGTTACAGGAAAATAGAACTTTTTCATGATATTCTATTTTATTCAGATGCACCCATACTCACTGAAATCCATGACTTCAGGTTGGACAGTAGAAAAAATAAACCACCAGAGGTTGCAGTCTCACAAAGACCTCCACCTTATTTTCACTACTGCACCCTCTGATGTCCACCCAGCTCTATTTTAGTTTTCTGTCCCAGTGCCCAGTTGAGCTAGCATCATATATGGTTATTTTTTCTTGGAATATTCAGAAAGGGTTCTCAGTCTTTTTATGTACTCTTTTTTTATTGTGTTTTGCTGCTCTGGCTTGAACTGTTTGCTACATTGCTCAACACCACACCCATAATACCAGTGGGAATGCAATGTTTGGTTCATATCCATAAGCTTTGAGAGAACCTGCAGAAATATGGACTGGATGAATGCAAAGCACACATGGAAACATCTGTCCCTACCTGTATAGGTATCAAAAGTGGGACATAAATTAGACTGAATGCTGTAGGAATGAGGTGGTATTCACATAGTTGTGACTCAATGAACTGAATCAAAACCCGCAAAATAAGAGCTAATGAAAGTGACAGCTAAATCCTACATGTTAATGTGAAATTATTTTTTTTAAGTGTTGAATGGGCTTAAAGGATGTTAGAGATGTAAAGTCATGATGGTAAATGCTGCTGCTGCTTTTTTGTTGACAATCACTTTGCACTGTGCTGGTGTTAGATGCTAGTGTTGTACAGATATGGTGTTTGTCTGAATATAAGACTTTTTTTCACTTTAAATAACAAAATGGGGGCATCTTGTAATTGGGGTCCAGAGTATTTAAAGTTAATATAGGGTCGCAATAATAGACTGAGCACCTCATCTGTTTAAGTGCACCGCTCATATTGAAGGTCAACTGATGGTTATCAGTACAGCATTTTATCTGTGTTAGATCACCATCGAAGATTATAACTGGAGGTGGAAGAGCTGCACTGGCTTTCTACCCTGCAGTCATGCTCTGTAGGTGTCAGAGAGAGAAAATTGGATGTCTTACCTTTAGGGAGTATGACGCAAAAGGAGAGGGAGAAGACATAGGCTTACTATCAGTGTTGTTGACTATTCATACTGCACAATATTTACCTGAAACCCCTTTCTTCTCACTGCTTAAAAACAATAGATCTTTGAATGGGCATATAAATCATTGTGCCCCATTTTAATAATTTCTGTCATGTTTTTAGTTATTGGATGAAACAAATCAATAATCAGTTGGTTTATTTTATTTACTCACCACCAAACATGTTATTTCATGACATTTATCATACAGAGCAGGTCAGCAACTATACTCTTTTTGATTTCTTTGAGTTGATTGATAATAAACAACATTATGCAGCCCTTAGTATTGATCTTGAGGTGTTTGGCACAGCAAAGTATACACTGCCAAAGCACAGCCTAATTAGAGCAGGTCTGTCTCAACAAACTGTTATTCAGGGCTGAACAATTTGAGAAAATAATCTAATTGCGATATTTTGATATGCAATTATTTCTTAAGTTCCTTGAATTGTTTGGGGGGGTCCCAACAAGCAGAGGGCAATAAATCTGTTATAACCAACACAATATTAGATAAAACTAGAGCTGGACAATTTTAGAAAATATCTAATTGTAATGATTTTGACTCGTATTGATAATTTGAAAGGAATTGATATATTGAAGAGAGTCATCATTTTTACGTCATTCTCATATTAATAAAAAACGTACAAAAGAGTAGGGTTTTTGTAGACTATTCTACAAAAATTGCCTGTGCATGACTGCATGATATGCATAACATCTCTGCTGCAAAAAAAGTTTTAAACTGGTAGTTTGTCACAAATTTAAGGTTAAAGAAATATTGCACCTTCTATGATTTGAAAATTGCAACTGGCCATATTGCGAATTAATCTAATTTTCAATTAATTGCCTGGCCCTACTGTTATACTGTATAAGGTTATACCTCTGACTCTCTGGAAGTAACAAACTGTGCCTCAAAAGTCAGTCCTGGGGCCAGCTCCTTTTTATTTTTTATATTAACAACATAAAACAAATGCATCTAATGAACACTTTCATTTTTATGCTGATGACACTGTATTGTACAGTGCAGCATCCACACCAAACCTAGCCCTCTCCCAGCTACAACTTTCTTTTAACACTGCAGAATTTTTATGATGTGAAGCTTGTTTTAAACACAGACAAGTCAAAATGCATCCTTGTTGTTCTACCCTCATTGGTCACTTTTCAAGGTACAGCGATTGAGATTGTTTCAAGCTACAGATTTCTTGGTATTTTGATTGATGAATCTGTCTTTTTTCAATCCTCACGTTCAGCAGCTGGTATAAAGGCTAAAACAGAAACTGGCTTTCTATTTCATGATCAAATCTGGCTTGAATCCAGAAAGAGGCTGGTTGCAACTTTTATGCTGGACTATGGCGATGTTTTGTAAGGGAAGGACAGCCAACAGCACCATTCCTTCTTTAGCTATGACAATAGTTGCTGCTGCACATTTGACTGAAGACATAAATTTAAAGCTTTTACAGTCAAGATATTGAAAAGTTACTTCAAAGATGTCTATAAAACCTGCAAACCCACTCAGAAGCTTCCTGTTTCTTGTGCTCTACTTCAAACTAAATATACCTGCTGTCTAGAATGTCATAAGAGCCTGTTAATGTCATTTAAGTTGGGAAAAAAAACCCTCTAGACTCTGAGTTGTTTAACCAAAAAATGCCAACTGCTTGGTTTTTGACAAAAAACAAACAAACAGGAAAGTACTGTGTCTTTTTGATGGAAAATTTTCAGTGGAGATTTAAAAGTGCACACTCAATTATAATCAGGGTTTATATTTTGTGGTATGGGGATTCCTCAAAAAAGACATCACTTTACTCAGTGGAGTAAATTCAGTTTGTCATTATTAAAGCACAGCTCATGTAATTTAACAATTTAACTGTTTTACATCACAATTTTTCATCAACACATATTCAGTAAAAATTATACTGTATGTAACGAGTCCCTTCTTTGTGTCAATTAAAAGTTACCTGCTAATTTGTCATGCAGTATCTTATAGCTGTATACTTTTAACATTGTTTAGCATCCATTCAGTCATGGCTGCTGTATGAGTGGGTGGTTTGTGTACAGCGTTCCTCTCTCCATTCACCTGCCTCTTCTTTCATCCATGCCCATGCGGCTGTGTGTTTGTGTGTGTGTCTCTCTGCAGCCCTGTCTGTCTGTCTGCCTTTAAAGAGCCTGTGAATGATCTTATTTAGTGTGCGCTGATTGCTGCTTTAACCTGGCGGCCACGCTGGCTGCTGCTGCATTAATAATCGCAGAGAGGCAGGAGAGCTGGCGAGGCCCGCACCTTGTTCACCGCTCGCTCGCTTGCTATCTCCACGGCACCAAGGAGAGAGCCAGCAAACAGCAGGGGAAGTGTGGCGGAAAATTACAGTCTTCACATGCCAGCCAGTAAGGCTGCTGCTGCTGCTGCTGCTCGGTGGGGGCCGGGGCTGTGTGAAGAAGACAGAGGAATTGGGAGGACGTCAAAGTGTATAATTCGTTTGTGGTGAGAGAGGGATGGAGTGTGTTTGTGTATGTGTGTCCTTCTACTTCAGAACATGTTTGAACCAGCTTGAACTGAAGTTTGAAACACTTGGGGCCTCTCCTCTTGAAGGTGATTGTTTTGAAAAAGGTTTTAGTTTAAAATATCTTCTTTAAAATTACAGATATGTAGGCTGAGTGTGAGTATAGGAATTTTCTTCGAGATGATGTGCCTCTTTGTATCAATTTAACTGATTCTGGTTTATTTATTCAGAGCAGAAACTTGAGAAAAGGCTGAAATTGTAACTCTAAAATGGTTGTTTACCTATGCCAGCTTTTCTGTCTGCAGCGTCTTAAGGAACTACCCTGTATGTAGCCCAGAGAATGCTGGGATTTGCTCCAAATCTGTGACCTTGCAGAAGAAATACACATAGAGGAAGTGTATAAAGAATGATTTTGTATTTTAGTGAGTGGGTGCGCATGTATTTATTGGTGGGGAGTGAAGAGAGAGAGGGTGATAAGGAAACATACAAGTAAGACATGGCAACAAATCGCTCCACCAACAGACCTCCTTTGTGCCAATATTAACTAGACAGGTTGAAACTGCTGCCCTTTTAAAGCGTGGCCAACAATTCCCTCTTTTAGTCCAGTCCAGACGACATTTTGATTGGTTGTGTGAAGATTAAAGCTTGGCGCTTTCTGCCAGGGAGAACGGTATAATTGATATTTCAGCTCTGGGCAAACTTGAACTCGCAGGCCAGTGGCTGTTTCAGCAGAAAATTAATGTTAGCACAGCTTGGCGGCGCAACGCTCGGCATGTTTCAGGAAATATACTCTGAGTCGGGTCTCTCTGGTCCACTGGCTTCTGCTGCAACTCTGTGTGTGAAACATCCTGTGTTGAGAAAAAAGCATGTACTCCACCTTTGTGCACATGCACACAAATGCACACACAGTATTTTCACCTCAGTATTAGCACACTGTGAGAATAGCAGCAAAGCTTAAGCAGGTACACTGAAAGATAATTTCCTCCAGGAAGTCATGATGCTGAGATTGCAATAATTGAAGAACTGGATTCTCCATGGTATAAAATATTTTGCATTGATACTGACATTTATCAATTTTCTCTAACCTTCAAACGTTTTCAATTAAAGCCTGAGCACCACGTCGTGTGTGGACTCTGCTGGAATCAGGGCTTAAAGTATTCTTGCACTTTTAACTAAATTAAAAGTGAAATAACTTTTGAACCCTAAATCATAGCCTTTTACTTTTTTCCCTCTTGAAGCTAGCCATTGAACCGTTCCATTGACACCTTCCATGCCTTTGTAGCCCTTACGGAACTCTGGTGACTTTATATATTAAATCCACACCAGAAGTTTCCAATTTAAGGTCTTTTATATCATTTTTTAAAAATCCATTTTGGATCATTTATTACCACTAGCTCGAATCCTAATGGCCATATTGTTTTGCCAGAATGTGAGGGACAATCATAGGCTGTTTCATCTTCACGTCATGCTGTGTCAAACTGTGCATGCTCAAACATGCAGATCATTATGAAAACAGCATGAATAGTGCACAATTAAGAAAAAGATAGCCTGTAATGTGGCCCTCTGTGTTGTTTTTATATTGAGCAGTAAAGCTCAAAATGATTACCAGGATAAACAAGTGCCTCAGAGAGGCTGTACATTATGATTCTATTTGTTGAGTCAAGTTCTGAGTCCGCTGTAGGGCTAAAGTGATGTGCCAGTTTTCCACAGCACAGTCGGTCCAGAAGGTTTACACCAGTATTGGATTGTATTTGTACTGGCTGATACCCAATCCTCTGGTATCAGAATTGATGGTGAGCAGGAAAAAATGGTATGGTAACATCTCTAAGAGATTTATAGTTCAGCTCTACTGTGAGTTTCATATAATGGAAGCATATCCATAAAATAGACCAAAGCCATGTTCACCTCCTTCAGTTCCCTCAGCTTTTGAAAGATTCCTCAGTTTTCAAAAGCTACTCAACCTGACAATGAAATGTTCATGTAACATCTGTATTAGATTTGTGCACTATGATACCATGTAAGTTAGCTAAGTAATGTGCTTACTTCCTAGAAGTGATAAAACCTTTCAAATGGTCTAAATCCAGAATTCAGCTGCATTTTGACAGGTTTACAACTTTTTTTTCTAATTCCAATACCGTGTTTAGGGATCAGTTTCTGATTCCTAAGTACATACTACATTGACATCATCTACATCATCATTGTACGCTGTATGATCAAGTTGGATGGCCTTCTTTAAACACACATAGACAAAAGCACTGGCATATGCTTATTTTTAAGGCTATTCTAAATCTGCTTCAGTCATACTTGTGTGATTACATTCATCTGAAAAGTTCTGGAAGTTACAGTCTCTGCTCTGTGACTCAGTCACAAAATTTACTTTTGCTATCTGTGCCCAAAGTCTGTCTTGAAATGGGTAAAAGGTAACCTGACACGCCAGATGGACGTGTTTCAATAGGAAATGTTTGAGAAAAGGCAGAGGCTTTGAAAAAATCTTGGAGTGTGATTGGGTGAACGTTCTGTCTGTCACATCTCTACGGGTCAATCAGAGCAACAAAACACGTGACGTAGCAGCTATCGAGCTGTGTGTGCGCAGCTACTAAGGAATAACGCGAAACATGGCAACTATAGACATGTAAGTACTCGACTTTTGTCGTTTTTGAAAAGAAAACAACTCACTGCTTTTCTTTGTTCTTTTAACAAAGAAATGTTGTCAAGTTCTGATAAAACTGGCGCTTTAGCAGCATCCACGCTAATCTCTTCCTCCAGTACTGCACCAGCTGCTGCTGCTTGTTTAGGTTAAGTCTCTGCTGCGCCTGAAAGTACTGCCCCTCGTTGCTGGTTGGTCCTGTCACTTTCTATCCGGGCCCAAACGGCTCTGATGGCAACTTTGCAAGATGGATTTGCCAGTGAAAAACAAGGAACCGGGCGTATCCATCTGCTTTGCAAGGTTAGGTAAAAGGTATTTCAGGTATGCCTATCCTGCAGCCTGGAATCAGCTACAGGAGACTTTAGTGTTGGTTAGTGTTGTTTAGTGAGTGTTGGAGGATGCTGCAGCTGGTTGTAGATGTTTTTGACAAATGACTTGTTGCTCTGTGACATGGATTTGTTTGATTTGCATTTGTAATAGTTTCTCTGTTCTGTGTCTGCAACTCTGTGATTGTGCTGCTACTTGCCTTGGCCAGGGCCCTCTTCTAAATCAGATTCTTGATCTCAATGAGGTTGTTTTTGTTAAATGTTGTAAATAAATGAAATAGAAGTTAACTCTGGCATTCAGTGATGTTTGTCATGGTGGCTGTCACACAATCAACAACATATCTGAAGGTTTTTATAGCCTTTTGCAACTTTTATTTTGGGTTTGGAATTCTGAAAGATTTTAAGTTTATGAAAGTTGTAACTGCTTTGAGGATTTCCTCCTAGGAGCACATCCACAATGTGCTTAATTCTGTTATCCATGGAGGTTTTTTTGGTAAAGTTACAAAAGAAAAAAACCCCTCCATTTGTACCCTTTTTAGAAAATCATTGTGCTTTAATATTTTTTTAAGATATACCTCAAAATATTGCAACTCCTTAACAGTGCAGTGACATTTTTTGTTTGCAAAAATCAAATAACACCTCCAGAGTCCTACAGGGCAGGGGTGTTAAGACCTTTTCCACTGATGGCCACATACAGAAATATATAAGGATGTGAGGGCCACTTTCAAATTTATCATCTTGTGGATATTTAAAACCAGTAAAGCCAATGAATTTTAGGTTAAGATAGGCACAGTTACTGAGTATGCAGCTGACAAGGCAAATAGAAGCCAGTCAGATTTCAGGGGGCCCTGTTCGGCCCTGGCCACCACCGGCTCCGTCCCTGAAGTGTTACTGGTACAGCTATTTGCTGTTATAATCCAGTTACAAATCAAGATATTGCTATCATTTTGGTTGCAGATGTGTTCACTATTTACAGTGCTATCCCAATTTAGTCACAAAATGCCAAAATAATTTTTGTCAAAATGTTTGTTTACAGAATTAGCATGGTAGTTCAGTACAATCAAGCACAATGTTCATGTTCAGATGTGGGCCATGTTTTGTTGTATGTCAAAAATTTGCAATGAGCCAATCAAAAATGGACTAAAGCCACATTTGACCCCACATAGTTTGGACACCCCTACTATAGGGAGTGATATCTCTTACTGGAAATGCTTGTTTTATTACCTGAACTTTACTCTGTGTTATGAAGTCAAAATGTTACGATTCAGTTTGAAAGGTCAAGCCCACTTCAAAAAGGAACACGAGAGTCTGAGTAGTGTTTGATCAGTCCCTCTGCTCCTCAGTGACATCAAGTTGCTCCACAGTGAGGAGCATCTCCTGTCTACTTCATTAACACATGTATCATTCAGTCAGTGTGGAGAACATAAAGATCAACCTAGCATGAAACAATGCCGACGCCCTCGTTCCCATAGCACCCTCATGCTGCACTTGTCCTGAATGGGCCATTTAAGTGGACACAGGGGATTAGGCAGATGATGGCAGCCGAGGTCCTCTTATTGGTGCAGTGTGACTCGGACCACATTAACACGACATTAGTCTCATTTCCATTCCGACAGCGTGCGCTTTCACACAACACTGGAGAGCTGCGACCAAAATCATTGTGACCCTCACGCTCCAGCCTTTCATTTCCTGTCACCATTCAAACCTTCCTTATCTCTCTCTCTCTCTCTATTCTCCCGTTTTCCTCTTTGCCCTTTCTCTGCTGTCTTCTTTTTTCTTCCTTGTCCTTGCTCCCCAGCACACCCCATCCGCTCCCCCTCTCCATCTCCTCTCTTTCTTTCTTTCTTTCTCTCCTTCTTGTTCCACATCAGCGGCTGGGTGAAGTCTCTCCCCCGTCACGCTTAGCCGCCCTCCCCTTAATTACCATGTATTCTTCTTTAGCTAATAAAAAACGCTGATGAAACCGATTACATGGCAGCAGGGCTTTGTACCGAGTTGGATTTGGGCACGAACGGAGTGTGAGGGAAGAATAGAGAAAAAAGAGAGGGATGTTGAAAAAAGAGATAAAAGGAGAGAGAGACAGTAGGGGAGAAGCGACAAAAAAAGCTAGAAACAAAGGAGGTTGAGAGGAAGAGAAGGATGAGAGGAGACAGAAGGCTAGACGGAGGCAGAAAGCAATGGATGGAAATGAAAAAAGGAAAAAAGGAATGGCTTGGGCAGTAACCCGTTTGTTGTCTTTTGTTGTTGTTTGGGTCAGGGATGCTTTAGGCCCTGAGGGAACTTCCTCATCTTATCACAGTGAGCAGACGGCTGGCACATCTTTCTCATTACTAGCCTCTCAGTTATAGATTACTCCTGCCTTACTCCTCTCCCCAGCCACAGGCAGTCTCTGTTACAGTCTACAGAGCCACGCTTGCACCAAACGCAGTTTGAACTCCTGAATATAGACTTTGCCTTCTTCTTTCTCCTTTCATGAGCATTAAGTCTCTCTGTCTGTCCATGTAATTGTGGTTTCAACTGCAACCAACTGTGGCTCCGAGGAGAAAATGAATTATGGCTTCCTGCTTGATTGAAAAGCCTTCAGAGGAAAGCTGGTAGGTGGTTCATGATACACTCTTTCTCTTTGCTCTTTATTGTGTCCCTGCACAGCTGGATAGAGTATTGCTTATTTAGTTTCCAACTTAATGCATTATCATGTGTGTCGGACTAAGTTTTAACCCATATAAACAACATAAAAGGAAAAACAGACAAGAAAGAAGTCACTGTTGGAGAAATCTGTCTGGATTTGAGATACAAAGAAGTTAGTTTATCATAAAAAGTCTTTCTCAGTTCGTGCTTGGCTACTAACAAAGAGGCCTCTAATGGAAATAAATTGCTATTACTCAAACTATAATAACACGGTTCAATTACAATTCATTATCTCCAATTCAGGTTCACCATAGTAATTCCTTACAGTATGACTTAGATTAAATCATAAAAAATAAGTTGCATTGATGTAAACTGTTTGTAAACTTAGCTGACTGTAAAAAGCCTACATTTCTTTTTCTGTTTTTAAGTTAAAGTAAGTTATTTAAAGTATGTTGCTGAAAAATATTTACCACACCCTTTTTGATTTCTAAAAAAAGTGAATGAAAGATTTTATAATCTAATAAGAAATCAATTCATAGCCAAAATAAAGAAAATCTCTGTAAATAGGCAGAGCTGTTTCCTGTATTTCTGGTTCTAAAGCACAGAAAGCTTTCAAAGACCTGATTTTTCCTCACTAGCTGTCTTTTTGTCACCTAGTTTTAGTTTTCGTTGACATACTTGAAAAGTTAAACCAGATGTAATATGTCAATCAGAAACCCCAAATCCTTCAAACATCAATGCACATAGTACACACCAGGGAAATACAATTGATAGCTCAAACTATTAGTCACACTTGTGGTTTAATTAAAGTAACATGATTAAATAGTGTTACCACAATTGTGATATAAGTTTTAGACTAAGTTCTAGTCTCCTTTATTACATGCAACATTTTTTTCTTGTCACATTGAAACAAGCAGGTGCATTTGTAATTTCAGAATCTTCACTTGATTCTGGCTTGTTTGGTCTGTTTGTGTGTAATATGGAGCACATCTCTTTGGAGATTCTACCTAGAAACGTAGAATTTTATGCAGGGGTCATGATTTTTGATAAGGATTCACAATGATTATATGTTCTGGTTTATTATTGCCTGATATTGCATTGTCTTTTCTTTTTTCGATATTAAACTCCATGGATAATAAAGACCTCCGTTCACTTCCTCATATTCTGAAATGGTAGTTGGTGCTGCAGTACGTGACCCACAACAGCACATTAAAAAACACAGCATCTCTCATGAATTTATTTAGTGTTTTATCGAAGGATAACACTACAGTGTTTTTGGCTGACCGCTGAGGTTAGCCCTACACACAGGCCTGTGTATCTGACTGACTGACTCACTGAGTGAGTGATGCTCCTTTCAGAGTCATACTATACAGAGTTGGGTTTAGTTATACTGAAAGTCATCACCAGTGGCTGCCTGCCTCCACTGTGGTAAATAGAGCCATACATACAGAGATGTGCTATGGGCGGGGTTAAGTGGTACCGAAGGCCCTTGGTAATGGCCGCCTCCACTACTGTAAATAGTGGAGTAAAAGGAACACAGGTGTCTACCAAACCTCTCCATTTATTTATCATGACAACCTGTTATCACTGATGTGTTTTATCTGCAGACTAATTTGCAGCAAAGTTCTTAAATATTGAGGAATGCACTTGTTTGAAAACTACCTTTTTTTTTTTTTAAGGGAAATGTCTGATTGGACATATGCCAGCTGAATTCTTGCTCAGTACACTGAAACGTCAGATTTGACAATTTGTTAAAGGGATACTTCAACATTTTGGCAAATTCGTCCATTGCCATAATCCCTGTAGTCTTAGTAATAGGTTTGTTACCTTCAGTTGTCCGTGCAAGCTATTTTTAGATCACTGCTGCCGAGTTCGGACCTGCTGTGCCAACTCAATGTAAGCAGACGGTATTCCGGCTTTCCCTCATCAAACTCATCAAATACACAATCCAATAACTCTAAAACGCTCTCGTGGACAAGTTGTGACCTGTACATTTACCACGCTATGCTTGGCAGCCGCGATCTAAAAATAGCTTGTATCGACAACCGAAGGTAACGAACCCATTACCAAGACTGTAGGGATTATGGCAATGGACAAATTTGCCAAAATGTTGAAGTGTCCCTTTAAGACATTTAATAATAATAATAATAATAATAATAATACATTTTATTTATAAGCGCCTTTCTCAACACTCAAGGTCACTTTACAGATAAAAACAAGTACAAAAAATCAACAGATAAAGCTAGCACAGTATAAAATGGGACAAAGTAATTACAAAGAGTAGGCTATCCTGAACAGGTGAGTTTTGTATCGAGATTTGAAGAGAGGGAGAGAGTCAATGTTCCCGATGTCTGCTGGGAGTGAGTTCCAGAGTTGGGGAGCAGGTTGGTTATTGGCAATCAGGAGTAGGAAACTATCAGTTATTGGTTCAAAAAATCTTTATTTTGCATCACTAATTTTAACTCTACAAAGCATTCTAGTTCCGCTTTTGGTAATCAGAGCTGTTTTGACCAATCATGTGTCAGCTGGAACTTTATTCAGCCTAACTGAGACAAAATCACATTAGAATTACATTATTTTTTGGGCTTATAAATTTGCAGTGATTGCAGGTAAAGTTGCAGTATCTTTTGGACATTATACTGTGGAACTGAGACCCATCAGATAGGTGTTGCTACTCTGGTGAAAGCTTTTATTGAAACTTTTATATGCAGACTTGTATATGCCATATGGAAGAGGAAATCTTGCCTGGAAATAGTAATGTTAACTGCTGGTCTAAGAAAACTTCCCCTCTGTTGTCAGAGATAAAGCTTTTATCAGATGATGATTGCTGTTGGACTCAGTGGCTGTTTTGGTGCTGATGTAAAAGATACTGTAGAGAAGAAGATAGTGCTCTCTGCTGATTTAAACGTGTATGACAATATATTTTTTGTCCTATTGGTTTGAAATGCGGCATATTTGTAGAAGTTTAGAGTTGTATTACAAAGCCTTTGTTCATTCCCAGTTGCTGCCAAAATTAAAGTTTGAATTGGAAAAGTCAGTCTAACTTAAAATTGCCTGTATTTTCGTTTAAATATGAATGCATGTATGAGTGTGAATTCATATGGTAGTGTTGGCTCAAGTAAACATTTCAGATCATAGACTAAAGCATTTGTACTCATTGCAGCTTCCTTTGTGTGTATTTGGATCCATTACCAGCAGAATAGTACTACACAACAAATGATTGGGAACAAGCTGTGCCATTACTGGTTTGTTGTCCCATTTCATGACCCCTTTTCAAAAAAAAAACAGAAGCCCTGTGAGGCATCCTCCACATTTACATGTTAATGTTGGCAATTTGTAAACATAAATTGAAAATGTCAGAAGCTCAATAGCTAAATGGAGATAAGTAAACACATTATTGAAACACTGTGGCCACTTAAGGTTGGGCACCCATTCCATTCAAAAAGCCAAAAATTATTAGGAGGATGAGAAGGATGAGGAGGAGGAGGTAAGAGGAGGAGGAAGAAGACAAAGAGGGAGTAACAAAGAGAAAAAGAGGGCAGGGACGCTTTAATTCGCACAGCACGTACTTGCCGAGGGGGTGAGACGATTAGGTTTGTGATGAGAGGCAGTAGTGTGACGGAGAGGGCATGGGGGATGTCAGGATGAGCGAGGATGAGGGAGATGAGAAAGAGAGAAGTATTATCTTGCCTTACTTTCACAATCCTACACGTGCAAAACCACACTTTTATATGTGTAGATACATGAACATCGACTTGTGCATGCCCACAAGCACACATTTAAAATGCACACATGTAATGTTTAGACGCTCTATCTCTGTCTCTGTTGTTCACACATGCACGTACACACAGTCAGTGGAGAAGAGGAGTCAGTGCATTTGGCACCTGGTTCCCCTCACTGAACACACATTCATCACTCAGTCGTAGGCCTGACAGAACCCCCTGCCCCACAGGCCATGGGCCCACACATGCAGACAGCTATGCACACATACCTTAACTCTTTACCACAGAGACAGGAGAATGATGAGGCATCAACAGAACCAGGAGGCTGAAAAAAATGACAACAGGTCAGAGACATGTATAAATGCACTTACCACAATTTTAATAAATATTTTACACATGGATCTGTAGATTAATCATTTGACTGAAGACAATACATTAGGGCAGTGGTTCACAAAATGGACATGAGGACCACCTGAGGGTTGTGTGACCTTTAATGTCAAAGTGAAAACAGATTTCTACAAAGTAATGTCAATTAAATAAAAATATGTAATTTTTAAATAAGTGACTGCATAAATATGCATGCCCTTCGACTTGGGCTGCAATCACAGCACTGAGTCTGTGTGGATAAGTCTCAATCAGGTTTGCACATCTGGACACTGCAATTTTACTCCATTATTCTTTGCAAAACTGCTCAAGCTCTTTCAGGTTGCATTGAGATGGGGTATGAACAACTCTTGTCAAGCTTAGCCAAAAATTCCCAATGTGATTGAAGTCTAGGATTTGACTCAGCCACTCCAGAACATTTATCTTGTTTTCTTTAAACTATTTCTTTGTAACTTTTCCTGTATGCTTTAGGTCATTGTCCTGATGAAAAACAAATATTCTCCCAAGCCGTAGTTCTCTTGTAGACTGTATAAGATTGTTCTCCAGGATTTTCCTATATTTTCTGCTTATATTTTACCCTCTACCTTTACATGCCTTCCAGGGCCAGCTGCCAAGAAGCATCCCCACAGCATGATGCTTCCACCACCATGCTTCACAGTATTTTGAGGTTGCAAAAAATGAGTTTGTGAGGATGGCCTGATCTAGGCAGATTCACACATGCGCCATTTTCCTTCCATCTTGTGAGGATGGATTCACCTCAAATCCGGGGGATGTTCAGTGCCTTGGGTTTTTATTTTATCCATCCTCTGACTTATACTTTTCAATATCCTTTTTCTGGGTTGCTTGGAGTGTTCTTTTGTCTTCGTAGTGTAATGGTAGCCAGGAATACTGATTTACCAGTGACTGGACCTTCCAGGCACAGGTGTCTTTATACTATAGTCACCTGAGACGCATTCACTGCACTCAGGTGATCCTCATTTCACTTGTTAGACTACTAGAACCAATTGGCTGGAACTCTGTTGAACTAGATCAGTCACTTTGAAAGGAGATGAATATTTATGCAGTCACTTATTTTACCCTAAATATTTTGTTTAGTCATTATTTATTTACAATACTTTGTGGAAATCTGTCTTCACTTTGACATTAAAGATTTTTTGTGAAAAACACCAAATTATATTGACCACGATTGATTAATAAAATCAATAAAAGGGTAAAACATCCAAGGGAGCGAATACTTTTTTATGGACACTATATTTTCCTTTTTGGAAGATACTGCCAGTAGGCCATATGGATTAGTTTAACTTTGGCTTGAAAAAGGTTAAATACAAACTACAGGTCTCCACTTCTAAGAGAATTAAAGAGTGCTTGCACAACACATTTGTTAAAATTGCATTTTTAAATTTACTGACACACAATGACTTGACTTAAGTTTTTGTTGATGCGCAATTACCGTAGAGGCACCATAAGCTCTCACCCGCTCTTTGTGGCTCTTCCTCTCTCTCTTCACTGCCCAATGTTGCCTCATCCTCTGATGCAGAGGTCTCTGCGGGCCGTAATTCCTCCACTGTGTTCTGGTTTGTGTAAGTAGCCAAGAATGTCAGACTCCAACATTACAGCAGAAAAACCATTTTCCTCCATGTCCAGTAACACTGCCAATGGGTGTTACCACCAGCTGATCTTGGATGTGATGTTTTGATTCTGGCACCACTCCTCTTCTGAGGAGACTCTCCTTGGGCAGGCACGCTAAACAAATGTGGATGTAAGCCCTCAGGTTGTAGTTCAACAGGCATCACCTTTAAAGGTGGGTTTTGGCCTCATTACACTGATACCAGTGTACCCTTCTCACTAAACCATTATCCAGAATCAGATTTTTCTTCATCTTCCATGATATGTTAAGGACATGGTCCTGTTTACTTTCAGGCTGCTGTGTGTTGAACTGCAGGAACAGACTGGTGGTCACATGTCCAGAGATTAACCCATGACAGCAGGTTGAATGTGTCATTTTTCTTCAACAAACAGGCTCTGTGTGAGAAAGTGGTTGTAGACACTCAGTCATCATGCCAGGCAAATGCCATCTCACAACAGAGGAGAGACAAGCTGTTATTAGGCTGACCAGAGAAAGATTGTCTTACAGAGAAAAAATCTCAGAAAACTTTAATGTGTTTGAGCCACAGAGGCTCACACCATCAAAAGGCACTCAGAAAAATGGCAGGAGCTGCACGTCAGGGAAACATAAAACGTAAACACTGCTAGAAGTAATAAATATGAAGTGTTGTATGGTAGAGGTACAATATAGGCCCATTAATCAACATTTAGCTTAGCCTGTTTTCCTTTTTAATTTTAGCTTAGCATAAAGCTTGGTGCTCCCTCCTATTTAGATTGTGCAACTCTAAATTAATTGCTTCTGAATAATTTCATTGTTTTCAATGCACATTGTCATAAATGTATCGATTCATATAGGGTTTTGTAGCTATGCACTCCCTGGAAAATCAAAACATGTAAGTGTAGGCTGTAAGATAGAATAATTTATTGCTTGAATTTGTTGAAAAAATACACAAAATGAGGTACCTAGTAATGATTGCATAACAAATTGCAATTGCAATACTTGGGGGAAAATAATCCCAATTAGATTATTTTTGCAAATTGTTCAGCCCTGGTATTTATATCGATATTTACCTGCAGGGACTGCAGATGGAAGCTAGTAAGCTAAATCTGCTACAAAGAATCCTTTCTCTTTCTCAGACTTATGGTATTTGTACATTGTCCCTGATACAAATAAACTTAACCCACTAGAAGTGTTACATTACAGAAGTATTCAAAAAACATTACTATTGGCTGAATTATTCCAAACATTGGTATTGGTATCGGCCCTAATTTTACAACTGGTGCATCTCTAATTTTTTGTAAACAAACTGTTTTCAGTGACATTTTTTATCAAAACAATTTCTTGAGTTACACATGAGTAGCAGAGTTATGCGGTACATCACTAGTCATGATTTGTGTAGTGGGTCTGCACCTTCAGAAGTTGTTCTCAAGTTTTACAGGACAAATAGTTCTAGGGTATATCTGGGTTAAAATATTGCCATACAGCTATGCCAGACAGAGCGCTGAGTAATTAATGAAGGTGCAATTTTAATTACAATTTTGGCTTCCCATGGTCATGGAAACAACATAATAGTGATCAAATGATTGCTGTGCCACATGCCATGTTATGCTTATTTTGTTTATAGGTTTTTCATATGGTGAATATTTTAGTGTTTGCTGTAACTAATCATTTTGTTATCATATATGAAAATATGACACGTTTGTTTTTTTCCCCAATTTATATTTATTTATTGCTTGTTTTCGTTAAGCGTTAAAATGTTTAAGTTGAATAAATGCATGTGATTTAGATTCTGAGTAATTGTGCTAAAAATTTGTGAACCTAGTTCCAAACAAATAAATTATGATTATGATTTTTGCCATTGTGGAGCTGCCGTACCTGAAGGCATGATCAAATGTCTTTGACTTGACTCTCCTCAAGCCTGGCCCAACCCAGCTCACAGCCTGGTGTCAGGCTAGGGCAGAGAATCCAACCTTTAGTAGGTTTACAGTTGTTGCTTTTTAAAACTGTTTGCTTCTAAATTACCTAAATGCAAACTGCTGTAATTGTCTTCAAAACAAATCCAAATGATTGTTCTTTGAAAAGTAAATGAGATGATCAGGTAACTTCCAGGGGGGTTTGATAATTATTTTAATGTGTTTCCAGTTTTAGCATTATTTTAAACTCACAACACAGGCACAGGGAATTATTAAAATGCTTAAATCTGACACAAAATGTTGTATAATTCTCTTAAAATGTCATTGCACTTTGTTGCTACCTGGCATTTTACTGTCAGTGCATTAACCTCTTTTTCAATAAGAGTCAAAGTGCCTGCACACCAAACTCTGGAGGAAAAATCACTGATATTTGACATTTCACTGCAAGCAACTCATCAGCTGACCTTTCCTCTTGAGACCTTTTACTCTTCTCACACTATATGAATTCATTCAATGGTGCAGAATTTGATGCTTTTATAGCTGATGAGCTCATGATGACTTACATTATTCGTACAGTCATTAGAAATTATATAGGAAACCACTTAGTTCAAAGTTATTTTGCAGTTACTTCTTTTTTTGAATCAGAGATAATTGTGAGTTAAATCACACTTTTACATAATTCAGATGCATGCTGGGTACAAAAGTACAAAACCTATGTAAATGTCTACTCATGCTCTTTATGCAGCAGAAGCACAGGGGAAATTTGTCTCCTTTTCATGATACATTAAATCTTTTTCTACGTGCAGTTTGAGAAAATTGCAAATGTGCATGAATGCTGAGCTTTTCCAAAAGAAGTACATTTGTGTGTCTGTGCTCATTTGAATGGGAGCACTTGTGTGTGCATTGCAGTATTAATGGACGTTCCAGTACATTTGGTCTGACGCCAATGGGCCCAATTGCTTAGTATGCCTGCAGGACATTAATTGATGGCCGGGTTATGCTTCCTAATAAGTGTCATAAATAACGGTTTAGCAGGACGGGGGGAAAATCTCAAATACATTAACCACTGCGTTGACATCTTAATGGTGATTCAACTGAGATGTGATCAAGTGGAATCCGTCAAGTAGGAATCCATTAATGCCGAGCTGAAACCCTCCGCAGCGCAAACTGGCAGCGGCGATGGCGGCGACAGGACGGGACAGAACGGCTTTACTGCTGCTCGTGTGTCACTCGTAGCTTTAATGGACAGCCTTGTCAACATCCTCATCCCTGCTCGCACATGGCCCTCCACCAACACAGCTGTTGAAGATCTGTCAAACCTTGGTGTCACAGAGCCACACACACCCTCCCTAAAGTCACTGATGGAGCCAGTAAAAACCAGGGACCGTTCACTGGCAGCATCATTGATTTTATCCCCAAATTATTGTTGAGGACACACTATGCCTTGCATACCAATGGCAGTCCTCTCAGAGGAAGACACACAGGAGGGTCATACTAGCCTCAGGTTTCGACAGTTTTTGTTTGGGAACTGAAGATGGAGAAGCTAGTGCTGGCAGCTCTTTTTGGTGATTTTTTTCACATGCACATGCAGACACAAACATGATAAATTCATAAAAACCCACCCACACACAGTTAGCCAGATTTACCTCTGTACTGGGTATGCAGCCAGGAAGCTCATCAGTGGAATTGCAGGTTGAGCCAACTGAGGATTTTTCTGTGTAACCATGCCTCAAATGAATGGGATAAAAAACCTCTGAGCCCCCACAATGTACTGTAAGTGGTGTGCAACTCAGCAAAGGTATGAGAATTAGTTCCATGCTGGGGCTGCATTACAGAGAGAAGTGTGTGTATTCAAGTGCAAATGTGGGAGAGATCCAGAGGATGCATATATGTGGATACATGGGCATACATCGGTGTGATTTGGCTTTACACGTGTATAAGCGCATGCTTATTAACATGAATGTTGAGTTTGAATTTAAATAAAGTTGAGCACTTCTTTCTTTCATGTTTCTTAAAGATTAAAGATGTTTACTCTTCACCCCTCAAAAAAGCTTTTAAAGTAGCATGCCATTTTTTTGGTAGGAAAGTAGTATACTAGTGAAACCAGGAACAGATATTTCTGTAGGGTAACTCTACAATGTTGGGGACAATTTTGAATTATGAGTTATGGCTATTAAATAATGAGACTGGGCCAATGAGAATAAAACCACATGTTTCACAGTCCCACCTGTGTTGTATGTTTAAGGTTGTTTTTTTTACACACGACTGCTGTTAAATTTCCAAAAAGTGATGTCTTTAGTTCACTGCTAGCTACTGATTAAACTGCACATGTTTCTGCCAGGGCTTAGGAAAATGATTAGCTTTAAAAATGAGCAACACATTGAAATTTTTGGTTAAACTGAACAAAAGATCAGCCGAATCTTTTGGTACATTAACTGAGGTGTATAGGGGATGATGAACGCTCTGGGCACCCATGCATATCAAAAACATATGAAAATATTCAACAAATTGAACAAATCGTTGGAAAATGATAGACGACTCAGTATAAGGATGACAGCAGAAATGGTCTTTGGCAAACTTAGCATGAAGATTTGAACATGACAAAACTTTTGACTCCTGATCAAAAGGAAAAACACCAGCAAATTTGTGGAGACATTTTGGAACAAATTGAAGGAAACACAAATTTTGTGTTTACATGCGATGAAACTTGGATCTTTCAATAAAATCCTGAGATAAAATGGCAGTCATTACATTGGAAAACACCATCGTCACCAAGGATGAAAAAAGCACAACAAAGCAAGTCCACATTCAAGGCCATGTTAATTTTTTCCGCTGACATAAAGGGTATTCTTTTGGGGGAGTGGGTTCCAGAAGGGTCAATGGTGAAACAACACTTTTACAAACAGGCTCTAAAATAACTGCGAGAAAAAGCCCAATGAAAGAGACCACGATTGTGGAAAAACAGATTCATTCTTTGTCAAGACTCAGTAAAGCGGTTTCTGGCCAGAAAACAAATCCCAGTGCTTGATCACCCTCCCAGTTCACCTGATCTAGCACAGTGTGATTTTTTCCTGCGATCAAATCTGTACTCAAAGGAACACATTTTTAATGTGTGTCAGGTGTTACGAACGACAGAGGTTCAGAGACAGCTATCCAAGGAAGACCAACTGCACTGCTTTGATCAGTGGAATGCAGCAGTGTGTTGATAAAGAGGGAGTATTGAAGGAGAAAGATGATAATGTTTATGTTCAATAAAATTGTATTACAGATTTAGTCAAAATTTTTATTAGCCATACCTTGTATATTTTTGTGGCCTGCAGCAGTAATATCAACAGTGTATTTTTCAGTGTATTTTTCACTCCTGATACCCAAATGCTACGCCGTCTTCACTGGGAATAGCCGGCAGCAAAACTGACTTACGTAGCTAACATTAGTTCATGGACTGTGTTACAAACCCATACACTAACTTGAAACAAACATCCCTGGATGATTATGCTGCTGATTCTTCTTTTGTGAATTGCAGTTGATGTTTTGAGGTCTTCATTTAAGATACGATAATTAGCCAGCTAGCTGCCTTATTTGCTCACTGGGATGAGACTACTGAATCAAACTAATCCCTCATTCCTCACACCTTTCCACATCCTCTGGTAGTTAGGACAGGACAACAGATAGCGATATTTCCCCTTTTACACTGTTCCCATTGATTTGCTGGTGTTCAGCCATGGAGAGACTGGCGGTGGATGGCATGGAATTATGGTTGAAATGAGAGATTTGGGCCTTTTTGAGAAAACATGTGTGGCTTAAGCCCTTTTTGCAACTCTCTGGCTCTGCTTATGCTGACAGGGTGTCTGTCGTGGTGAATACTAAAAATTGCCATATCAAAAATCATTAAGAACAATAGTAATATTGTTCCTTATGGCCTCATTTGCTAGCTGCTTTTGTGGTAGTATCAGTAGTAGTAGTTTGCAGAACTTTTACTCTGTTTTGGGCGGATTCCGTGGACCAAATTGTACATCTTATTCTTGCTGATTAGTGATGAGTCTTTCACGGATTAGTCAGCTTTTTGAGCTGCTTCTCTGATGTGAATGATAGGATCCCACCCCCATTTGACAGTTGTTTTTCTTCACTCCCCTTTTTGTTGTTTAATACATGACAGAATAAAAGGATAATCTTTTCCCCACACAGCTCAGCCACAGGCAGTACAACATTAGTGTTTTACACCAAACATAATGTACTACTGTGTTATTCTGGGAATAATATGGTTCAGTATTACTATAACGGATGATTTTAATAAAGTATAAGCCCACATATATTTCACAGGTCAAAATATTACTTAATCTGGCTGATTTAATAAAAGCCAAGTTATTAAAAGGTATCAGTGTTAATTTCATTGTTTGGTAGCCTCTCTAAAACAGTGGCAAAATATGTGACTTTTAAAGAATTGATGTTATGACATTTTAAAAAAAGTCATACCCACTCCCTTGGTTAGTTTTTCTCAGCTCTGTGTTCACGTGGATGGCCTGACGCTTCCTTCAACTTGGTAATATTCTAAACGTATTTTTCCTTTTTTCCACATAAACCTCTCCCTCTCCATAGGTGAGCCATGCCACCTCATGGGTGAAGAAAGATGGCCTGCCCACTCAGAGATGCTGTGTAATGGCCCAGTTGTAGGATGTAAATGTAAGAGTATAATTCAGAGAGAAGTAATAGACTTTCTAAAGAAAAGCCTTTGTTTGGTCTAAAATAAGGGGAAGAAGTGCCCTGAGGTATGGCCAAAGACAAGGTTTGTTTTGGTGTGTGTGACTGTTGCTAAAGTGTGACATCTACTGGCAGCTACTCTGAAAATAGCAGAGTTGATATTAATATTAAACAGTGTTAAAATCTAAAGGAAATACGTCTCCATATTTGCTCTCTATGTCTTTCACTAAATGGTAGTTGCTCAACAGTGTAGCAGAGGAAGTGCCACACTCAGCTCCTTCAGCAGAGTGCTGAATGTACTCTATCATTAGCCTACATACTGTCTTGACAGGTGCTTTTGTTAAAGGAATTCCCTCAAGTTATCAGCAAGGTCCTCTGAAGTTTCTATTGTAAATGTGCCACTGTTTAGAGTGTGAGTAGGGCTGCTGCAGTGACAGCCACTGTATGTGTATGTATGCTAGTGTGCGTATGTGCTGCTGTGTGTGGCTGTACGTGCAAATGTCTGTCGGGGCCTGTGGGGTGACAGTTCTGCTCTCGGCAAGTAGGTAATTAGCATGCATTATTCAAATGAAAGACGGAGGGAATGAGGGTGGGGACCTGTCCACCTGGTTGTCAGCATTGGAACCCGTCTCGTTCAGCGCCACTTACTCCGCACATTTGGTACATCAGAGCGTGTCTCTTGTCAATGTATTAGCCTCCTGTGAAGCGTGCAGATATAATCCACTTTTACAGGGGCCTTTTATAAGCCAAGATATGATCCAAGTAAGGCAAAGGCAAAGACATTTCATCTTAAATTGGAACAGAAATGCCTGTTATCCACGTATATATATTTAAGTCAGGTCAGTTGTATTATACAGCACTTTTAGCAAAAAAGGTCTGACAAAGAGGCAAAGACCAAAAGAAGAGGACTTGAACATTCTGGTTCAATGGCAGTGTTGAAAATCTGGATACTTTTTGTTGGTGTGAGCAACAAAGGCAATCATTAAGGACCTCTTGACATCCAGCACCAATGGCCTTACAGACTTGAGACAATACTCCTACACAAGGGGCCTGAGTCATTTTTATAGAGGCCTTTGGTTGGAGAACTTAGGTACTCTCACACCTAACCCGTTTGGTTAAAACAAGCTAAGGCCAGTCTACTAAGTTGGTTTATTGTCAATCAAAAAATTGGGTCTCGATCCGCTTTGATTTGTACTCCAGTGCGGTTTGTTTATAGTAAGAACATGGTCAGTCGAACATGTGGCATAACGAACAAAAGCACACCTGAAGTATCTTCAGACACTATAACACAAGTGTTTCTTCTTCCTCTCATCAGGCTGCTGTTTGTTTGAGGAATATTACAAAAGTAATGAACATTCAGCTTTTCCCCTGTGTGGACTTTACCTGGGTATCACTCAAACTTAACAGTCTTTTTAGGAATTATACAATTTCAGATCATTAACATACACTTTCCACATGCTCTGCCTCCTACTGCAAAAGACACACACTGCACTGCTGAGCAGCTTATTGGACAAGGCATGGCAACTTTATTTACAGGGCTCTATTCATAGCTGCATCTATTTAAAAGGCCTTGCAGAGCAAAATAAATCAAAGATGCATTTAAATCAGCAAGAACTGACACGTTGCAGATACAAGACATTAAAATACAGAGCATTATACACGATTAAAAAAATCATCAATATGACTTGTTGAAATTTGTTAAAATTATAATTATCTATTTACTCATTAAAATGTATGAAAGAGCAAAAAATAGGCATTTGCGATGTTGGTTGAAATATTACATCAATTAAAAACTTCATACTAAATTACCTGAAAGAAATATTTTGAAAAAGATAACAGGAGGACTTACAATGCTGTAGTAAATAGAAATGTAAATAAAAATGGACTAACATTGCAGCCCTCTTGTAAATGAACTGCTGTTTTTGGATCTCTCCTGATTGGTAAGTACAACTGTTTGTACAAGATGTGATCATTAATTTTATTACCTCCGCCAAGGAGGTTATGTGATCGGGTGGGTTTGTTTGTTTGTTCAATTGTTAGAAACATAACACAAAAAGTCATGGACACATTTTGATGAAATTTTCAGGAAATGTCTGAAATGGAATAAAGAAGAACTGATTAGATTTTGGGACTGATCCGGATCACTGACTGGATCCAGGAATTTTTTAAAGGATTCTGTACTATTGGGAGATAGGGCATAATGGCAGAGGTCTGCGCTGTTACCACTTTA
This sequence comes from Cheilinus undulatus, assembly GCF_018320785.1. Lineage (NCBI taxonomy): Eukaryota > Metazoa > Chordata > Actinopteri > Labriformes > Labridae > Cheilinus > Cheilinus undulatus. The sequence goes on along the minus strand of NC_054865.1, from coordinate 30,567,190 downwards.
CACAGGGAGATGGTGGACATGAGTAATTTATTCAAAGTTTTGGAGTTTTTAGAGAGATGAGTCGGGGCTTAACAGAGAGAAAGACAGCAAATTGTAGAGAGAATACTCCCAATGCTGGGAGGAATAGAGGAATATTCACCCTCTGCCATGACTTCCATACATAGCGAAGCCAATGCTTTGTCTCACCATGTCTCCACCCCACCAGGGAGGGAGTAATCAGTGAGATTTTGGGAGTCATCCGGATCACCGTCTGGATCCAGAGATTTTTTTAAAGGAGTCTTCACTATTGGGAGATAGGGCTAATGATGGAGGTCTGCGCTCTCTGAGTGCTTATCTAGTTTATCTGTTTTATTCAACCTTTATTTCACCAGGTTAGTCCCACTGAGGAAGATTTCTTTTTCAAGGGAGACCTGAGCAAGAATGGCAGCAATACACAGTTTCAAAAATCAAACTTGCACAGTTTGCAATAAACAATACAGTAATAATAAAGTACAGTAATAATAAAACATCGGCTTAAACAGTGGTAAAACAAGTAAAATTTTTATGTTCCTTCACCTCCAAAACCTTCTTAATGTTTTGTTAAAGTCTGGATCGCTTTGATATTAGTTATAATTATGAGAAAGTTTCCTTTTCTGGCTTGGCTGTTGTATGGTCTGATTGGGTGAAATAGATGAAAACTGAACAGATTTATGGTTTAACTTTGAGAAAATAAAAAGGCATTAAATTGAGATTAAGATTATGGAAAAAAGAATCTTCTAGAAAAAGTGTTACCCACTTTCTCCCAATTTTATGCAAATGCTGCAATATCTCTTGTTACGGCTGCAAACATTAACTTTGCAGCCATAACAAGAGACAACCCTTTAAGCTTTTAATTAATTAAAGATATTCTAAGGACATTAGAGTCTATCATACTTGGATGTTGTCAGTTCATTTCAGAATTGTTAGCTCATTTGTGTTTATCTCAGCTTGAGGCAACAAAGTTGCATCCCTGTATAAATTGTTCATGTATTTATTGAAGAAATTCTTACCAATTAGAGAGCATTTTCATTGCACATTACACATTCTGGTCCCTTTGAAAATGCCCCAGTGTGAACACAGACCAAACAGGGTAATTATCTAACAAACTGGTCCATGGTTTAGACCATAACCAACTAGGTGCGAAAATGCTCTTAAATATGTGAGCCAGGAGAGATAAACTGAGGGTCATTAAAAAAACAAACTGTCATGGGCACTATATATCATCTTATGAGTGATCTCATATTTGTATGCACAAACCTGGACATTGCTTCTGTTCTTTCACATGTATGCACACTTCTTTTTTTTCCTCATTTGTCTGTGTATTAAAGTGTCCAACAATATTCAGTGCCTGGTCCTGGTGACAGGTAGACTCCCTCATTGGTGAGAGTATCATCCTCTCAGTATTTTCCCCTGATAACTTGCTCAAATGTCTGTAAGGCTATGTAGAAGGGAAAGACCTGACCTTAATCACTACTTGAAATATATTGTACGTGACCCTGTGTGGGTTGTGCTCCCAGTGACCTTCTTTTATGACAATATAGATAAAGGCTGGGTTAAAATCAATCTATAACTGCAGTGAATGAAAGGAGACAATCAAGGAACCCCTTAAATATTTGATTCAGCCTGATTGCCCTCCTGTATGTCCTGTATGTATTTTCTGTGGTAGCATATGAGATTGCAGGTTTTGGTTGACGGTTGGATGTATTTTTAAGTGTTCCTGTTGTTGAGTCTACTCTTACAGACTGAGGCTTTGTATTGTTGTCCTTAAGCTCTGCAGCAGCACTGATGCAGGATGCAGAATTTACAATGCTTCTTCACTTCACTCTGAAAAAGCAAATTATGATATTTACTCCCAATTATGGACTTTTAGGTGGTAGGAGCGGGTGTTTAAGAGCTCTCCTTGCTCAAGCAGAAAGCTTCTGCACAGGCTGAAGCGTGTGTATCTCCACAAACATGTGCCTTTGTTAGTCTGTGTGAGTAGTATTATGTTTGTGCTGCTAGTACTTAAACAGCTAAAGCAGTGGGACTACATTGGGATTATAAAAGCATAAATAGAGATGTAAAATTTGGAAGCAGGACTCTAAAATACACCTGCAACTTTATTACCATACACTGAAGTTTTAGGAGTAAAACTGAATGCACACAAATCTTAACCTAAATACTGTATAGTGTTCTCTGTGCTTCTGACTTTCAGCATGGTTTCCAACAGTATTACTGACCACCAGGTGCTACATTCTCATCACAGTCATTTCAGCAGAATTATCACCTCCAAGCTCATATTTTAGCCAGATGAGTCATTAGCACCTTTCCTTATCTGCCACCCTTCTCCAGCCCAAACACACGCTGCACCCCTCCACCACTGGCCTCTGTTTACTTAATTGATCAATTAGCTGCTTGAGAAGGCTCCCTCTCCTCTGCGTGTCCCATTTAGCCAACATTTACATGTGTCAGTTTAATTGTGTCCCTATCTCCTCTCCCAAATTATTTACCTACTCACTCACCCACACTGCAGAGCTCCCATCATCCCCTGGGTGACTGGCAGTCTGACTGGAATGACAAAATGTAGCCTGGTTCATGATGCCACTGTTTATACACATTAAAAGTTAAATACTGATTAAAGTTTGCCTTGGTCTGTTAGATTATGCTCACTAGACAACTTTAACTTTTGTATTTCACTGTTGAGTCAGTAAAATTAATTCAGAATGTGGACACAAACACAACCAAAGCCAAAGAATATCCCCTGCCGAAAACTGGAGGGACAAAACATTTGCAGAGGAAACTGTTTTGTGACAGTGACTGACTCTTCACAGTCCCCCTTTTTTCCCCTCTACTACTCAGCCATGGGTCTGCTGGCCTGAGGTCTTCATGCAGTTGGTTGACCGGGCATGAAATCAGACTGGCATAACCCTCTCCTCCCTCAGTGGATTTACACAATTTACATACAACACTCTTTTTGATTGTGCTGGACCACCAACTAATCCTTTGTTCCCAGGAGGATCTCTGCTGTACTCAGTGCCCTCTTGTCAGTTATAGACTCTTACTGCCCCTTAGTGGTGAAAAGACACATTACAATAATTAAAATAAATAGTTTTCAGTAGGCTGTATTGGTTATTGTTTTAACAATTTGTTAAGACAGTAGTCATTAACAAACAATGCAGGCTGCACACAGTGTAGGATCAGTCTGACATCTTTTTCATCATAAGGTTAATATATGCACATTTTGCAGCAGGGATATTTCTCTAGCCCTCTAAAGAACTACTTTCTAAATTCAATACTGTGGATGTTTTTACTTGGTCAATCAAAACACTGAATTTTGGTCATAAATTTAAATAAACTAATGCATATTAAAAAAAAAATTCTGATTCACAAAAATCAATGGAAGGTCTTTTTCTTGTGACCCTCCTGGTAACCACAAGATGGTGGTAAATCACTGAGTCTGATTTGAATATTTCTTCCAGTTCAAGCTTCTCAGAATTTGTGCCAAATTATGCCGGCTTTCTTATTCAAATAGAACCATGAAAAACACTTTGAAAGACATTGTCTGGATGTGTTTCTTTCTTATTTCAATACTGTCACAGTTTGATATCTTGATGTAAGAGACTGGAGAGAAGAATGCCAGCAGCTGTTTTTGTTTGATAAATGAAAAATTATTGCATAAAATTAAGTTATATTTGTTTCAGGACAGCTTTTACAAAAGCATACCAAAGTGTGGATCATTTCCTCTTTCAAAGGCAAGAACTATTTAGTTGTTTGTGTCCTAAGAAAGAAAGACAGACCAACCTTCATTAAATAATGAACATGAACACTGAATATTTATCTAATTTATGAAATAAGCCAGTGAGAGCTTTAAAGAATTCTCCGTAGCCATCATATATCAATTTTTTCTTCATAAGAAACAAACTTTGTCCATCCTGCCCTGTCAAAGTGCCCTTAAGCAAGCCTGAACTGGGCTAGACTGGGATAGACTAGTTCAAGGAGTGGGGGCAGAGGGGTGGGGTACACCCTGGACTGGTCTTGTGTCAATCACAGGGCTCACAGAGGCAGACAAGTACTGCCACCCATATCTATGGGCAATTTAGAGATGTTTATTAGTTTAACAAGCAGTCTTTGGAATATGCAGTCTCTGTTTAAGGATTAGAGAAGTTAAATCTGTATGCAGGGGTGATGCTTTTCAGCATCTTAAGTTTTTCTTTTTTTCTGGACTCCATTTATCACCCAGATTCATTCCTGGTGATGGTTACCCCACTCACTATTACAGTTTATATGAAAAGGTGGGTTGGACACCTCTAAATAATATCCTTGATAAATCTGTCTCATAATCAATACTCAAGGCAGTCTAGTTTTTTGTTGCTTGAAGTTCCATGAACTAACCCTTCATTTAGAAGAACTTCTTTTTAGCTTTTCTGCTGCCTTCACATTGAACACTTCACAACTAACATTAAAAATGCAAACACTTGTTCCTATTGGTCATTTTAAAACTACAATGAGGAACTATTCTGCTTTTAAATGTAACTGTATTTAACTATGTGTTTATGACAATTTTAATTGCTCTGATTGATGCTTATTTATATGTTGTTGTTCTCTCAACGTCATTGAAAATGAGGGCATACCCTCAGTGATTAAAAGTTCAATGACCAATCATGTATCAGCAAGCAGATCAAATCAAAGGTGGAGCTTTGGCTGCACTGATAAGGTAGCAGCTTTCCTTAACAAATTTCTTATGATTTATTTGTCTCTGTGAGCAGATACCTGAATAAAAGTACAGCTTACAATCTATCATAAATAAAATATTTCAACTTAAGCCTGCTGGAGCTGTCTTTAAAGCCAGTCAGCAATAAGAGTCCTCTAAAAAGCCCTTCGAAAAGTTGAACGATTTAACAGTTTCTTCTCTTAAAGACAGACCTGACAAATCATGACTTGTTATTTTTCACAAATCTGTGTCATGGTGTTGTTATTTTGGCAAACTTCTTTCCCCTTAATTAAGAGGAAATCACATTAGAATTAATGTCTTCTTCAGACTCATACTGCTAATATGAACATGAGTCAGTCTGCTGTTTCTTACAGTTCCTATAAAAAGAACTGATCCCCTTTGGTTGTTTTACCCTTTTATTGGTTGTATAAATCAATCATGGTTAATATAATTTGGCTGTTTGACAAAACAAAATCCTTTAATGTCAAAGTGAAAACAGATCTCTACAATGTAAAGTCTTAAATAGTTGTATCTAGTGTAAAAAAAAGTGACTGCATAATTATTCACCCCCTTTAAGTTCGTTTTTACTAGATGCACCTAAGACGGCAATCACAACACCCAGTCTGTGTGGATAGGTCTCATTCAGGCTTGCACATCTGCCTTTTTACTCCATTCTTCTTTGCAAAACTGCTCAAGCTCTGTCAGGTTACATTGGGATCAGATATAAAAAGCCCTTTTCAAGTCCCAGCCAAAAATTTTCTTATTGGATTGAGGTCCGGCCTCTGACTCGACTTCTCTATGTTCACCTTGTTTCTGTGCAGCTTTAGCAGTACACTTCAGGTCAGTGTCCTGATGGAAAATAAGTCTTCTTTCAGGCTGTAATTCTCTTGCAGACTGAGTAAGATTTTCTTCCAGGGTTTTCCTATATTGTGCTGCATTCATTTTATCCTCTACCTTTACAAGGCAGGGCTGGCTGCCTAGAAGCATCCCCACAGCATGATGCTGCCACCACCGTGCTTCACAGTGAGGGTGGTGTGTTTGTGGGGACTCATGAAGAGACAAAAGCATACTAGTTACATTAAACAGCAATAACAGGGTCACATTGTTTACAAATATGTGAAGGGCTGGATGCTACTTTTGCAACCAAAAAAATGTGGCATGTTTTATGAAACTGGGGTCATACAAAATGGAAGTTTACTTTAATTTATAAATCTCACACTATAAGATAGCTGGTAGGCAGACAAAGCCTATTTTTTATTTGAGGTTTACAAGTAAAACATGGAATTTAGACAAATGTCAGTAAAGTCAATGAAATAATAGATACTTTAACACTGACGATACTTTAAAACTAGTGTTTTCTTACAGTTTGGGATAGCGTTGGTAACCATGATAATATTTTACATCACTTAACTAAAGGATTATTCAGAAAGAGCAGTGCAGTTTAAAACCATGTATGCCATGAAATAATTGAAGGCATTTTCCATTTAGTACTGTTTTAAAAAACTCTAGAGTGAATTAACAGTGCGCTATTGTGTTTTAGAGTGAGTGCATGGTAAGGGAGTGATGAGCAGATGTGTACAGTACAGCACCATATGGGTTTAATCATAGCACATTTCATTTCCTTCAGTTTGAAGTTGTGGATAGTAAAACTAAAGCTAACAAAGGTTCACAGAACTTAAGCTGTTTAGTTTGAAGTAAAGGCTTTTGTGTACAGCGTGCGAGTGTGTGTTTTGTGTGTGTTTGTGCTACATGTGTACATCTGCTCTCTTAGTTGAACACCAGTGTGCTAATGGTACAGCCCTCTGTCAGATTCAGGCCCCCATCACAAGCATCCAGCCGTCAGAGTTCAAGCTAGGATCTGCCCATTAACACGGAGGCCGGTGGATTGGGGCTACGTGCACCATGAGGGAGAGAAAGAGAGCGAGTCTGACACGAAGCACCTCGCTCTCCCACAGCATGCACACCAGCCTGCACTTTCCAAGGACATTACAGCTCCATTCCACCGGCTCTCCGGTGGCAGGCTATCATTAGTGCGCTTGCTAGAGCCCAGAGAGGTGATAGCAGGGGAATTGTGGGCTTTCATATACACAAGCTGGTCCACGGGATGCCAGGCAGAGTGTGGTAATTTAGCTCAGAGGTGATGGAAAATAGTGGGTTAGTTTAATGACAAGTTTGTGTGGCCATGTAAAAGCACTCATCAGAGAGTGGGCGATCGAGAGAATGGGTGAGGAGCACCAAAAACCAAGGGAGAGAAGGGACTGTGTCAGTGTGTTTTTGAGTGTGAAGGTACAACCCCATTTCTTATTAATGCTCTGTTTTCTAACACTCTGATTTTCAGTGGGTTTAGCGCATGTTTAGAAGAAATAAATGACAGAGAAGTCAAGGATAAAGCCTGCACTTTTGTTCCTCTTACATTTATTTTCTATAGTTTGAATGAAAAATTGGAAGCTCATGTTAAACAACAAAACAAAGGCAAAATATGGGGTTGATCTTTCTTTTTTTTTGTCAGTCTCTTTTACTTAAACACTGCATAGATTAATCCAATCAAACTAGTTTATTTTATATATTTATAAGAACACTTTCTAATGCCCTGAATCAACATTTAACATCTGTTGATGTATTTATTTCACCAAAAAACATATACCAGGTGGTTCCTGTATAAGAGCTGGTAATGTAACAATGCATGATCTAACAACATATAGGCTGTTAGGGCTGGCTCAGACCTGGACCAGCCCTTAGTTATGCCGCTATAGGCTTATAATTTTTTACTGTTTGATAAAGCTTAATTATGGCTGACTCAGTCCTGGACCAACCCTTAGTTATGCCGCTATAGGCTTATAATTTTTTACTGTTTGATAAAGCTTAATTATGGCTGACTCAGTCCTGGACCAGCCCTTAGTTGTGCTGTTATAGGCTTAAAACTTTCTTGTTTGACAAAGTATATCAGTAGGACTGAGTCAGACCTCAACCAGCCTTTGGTTATGTTGCTTTAGACTTTTAATTTTTTACTGTTTGATAAAGGTTACAGCTTTGGCTGGATGTGGTGTGGACCAGCCTTTAGCTATGGTAATATCAGCTTAAAACTTAACTGTTTGATACAGCTTATAGTTAGGTCTTGTTTACAACTGGACCAGCCCTAGTTATGCTGCTATAGCCTTAAAACTGAGCCAGCCCAAACTATAAGCTTTATCAGAGAGGAAAGTATATGTGTGAATATTTAGATACTTAAATCAAAGTGAAAAGTTTTGAAAGTGTGCCCTTAGTACTAACTACACTCTATTGTGAAGCAAATACCATGTTAATCCATAAATTACTGAAACACTCTTTAATGTAATTCAATTACTGAAGTATGAGGAGAAAAATATTTTTGCTTGCTTCATAATAACAAATGCTAAATGTAATAACAGCATTTTGTTACATGCTTTATTTTTAAAATGTAAGATAAAAATTGAGTCACATTTCAAGGATGTTATTTGTCTGTTGAATTTTTGAATGCATTGGAATAAAATCCTGAATCATCAGTTGACAGTTCAGCCCATAATAGCTGGTAACCCTCAGAGTGACCCACAGAGAGCACATTCACTCTTAGAAAGTGTCCTTCTGTGCTAATCTGTTGGCTAATCTTCTCCAGTCTGATCAGAATTCAAAGCTCACAGATAAAACTACAAAATAATGAAAGTCACCATTCATTAATGTTAGCGTGCCCTGTCCTGACATGTTGTTTATTCATGCATCTATTTCACTTTGAATTTCATCCCTTTAAAAAAAAGGAAAAAGAAAAAAAAAAAATCAATCCTCCATCTCTGTCTCCCTTGGCAACAGGTTATAATCCATAGTTACGAGGAGCGGTTGCTAGGTGCGTTGCCGAGATACAGACCCTTCTCTCCACTGGTGCGACGTAGGAGGCCGGCGGGTCCTCGATGGCGGCGGAGAGAGACAAGGGGACAGGGTGAAGGGATGACAAGAGACAGGACAATGAGGGGAGAGGAGATGGACGCACAGAAACACCTGACTGAGGCTGAGAATGAAAAGTAAACATAATGCAGCAGTCTAAGTGGGCAATCTGCACACCTCCATTTGCTACATTTTATGGTGAGAGTGTGTATTTATGCAGCATGTAAAAGACAGTGACAGGGGAGAAGAAAGGAAAATGGGGAATGTACTCTCACTCCTTGAAAAAGCTGCTATTATGCCAGAAAAGAGAGTTAAAAATTGCTGCTCGGATGTCTTCAGTCAGAGTCGTTCTGCTTTAGAATTTTTTTTTTCATGCTGCATGAAGGTAAAAGTGAACAAAAAGGTTATAAAAAGGAAACTTCTGAGTTACAAAAAGTTTGGAGTCTTCTCTTGGGTGAACATGGGAATTTAAACAATGTTGAATATGTCTGAAATGAGAAAAACAATTCTTCCTATGAGGCTGAGATTTTTAAAATAATGTAGATTTTGGATGTTTTGTGTTCTCATCTGCACACAGAGAGTAAAAAGCTCCTTGTTTATTAGTGCACATGGCCACAAAACCACCTGAGTTGCACAAGCTGTCATTTTTTTTCCAAGGCTGATCCGATTAGCACGGTGATGATAGACACCCATGGGAGTGCTCACTTCTCACGAGTTTCCTTGTTGGTAGATAGAAATAGCTCTTTCTTTTGGTGCTGAAGCTGCAGGAGCCATCTGCCGCTCCCAGCCACGATTATCCCCTCCTGCTCCCCCAGGGGGCAGTAGCACCGTGCGCACACGACCACTTAGCATCCTTTCCTCTCTGCTTTTTCCCCGAGATCAAAGGCACAGCGCCTCTGCCAGCCCGAAACAGCCAGCATCGCCCCGTCTTCCGTCTCCCTCTGAACAAGTTTTCTGCAGTTTTTCAGAAAAAAGAGCATTAACATGATGTCATAGGATGAGAAGCCGACTTCTCAGCTTTGAATGTGCAGCTCTGTGTGCCCATCGCTTCTGACAGTGTTATTAGGCAGATAATTCTCACAAGCAAATAAACAGTGTGTAACACCCTTATGAATTTGCCTTTCAGGTTGGCTTATTGTGTGTGTATTTCACTGATATTGTGTCATCTGGTGAGGGAGCAAACATCAGGGTTAGTTAGAGGTTGGGCTTTTGATCTCTTTTGAGGCTGCAGGGTTTATAGATGATCACAAGAAACGCTTTACATTCACTGGAAAAACCATCTACATCAGTCACTGACTGACAGCCGAGGAAATAAATCTGCTGCTAAAAACAACTATTTTTATCTGCACCCTCGTGTCCCTGTCTTACTTTATTTCTTTCAGGACTTGACTCGAGAAATACAAGACTTTTTGACAATTTGTTGTTATTAATGAATCGTAATAAATTTGAAATCTCCTCCATTGGCTGCCTTGTTTGATGTCCCCATGCAAACAAAATCCAATCAAACAGCAAAGAAATAAGAAATGAGGAACTAATTAAGTGCTTATTAGTTTATTTGCAATCTCTCACTGTAAAAGCAAAAGAATCAAATTAAGAAAATATGTGTTAAAGTACAAAGTGCCTTGCTTTTTTTGCGCTGAACTGCCTATTTTCTGTTATTGTGTAAAAGCTCATTGTGAGAGGTAATAGGTTTGGATGAAACATCAGATGGCCCTCTGCCCTTCAGCTCTGCAGCCTCTTCATACTGTAAGGCTTTTGTTTGAGCACAGACCCCTGTTGGTTGATTGGAATGACTCCCCTAATTGGATTCAATTCCTAATTGAAACGTAATAAAAATGCATCAGTAGACGTGGCGCCAACAATTACCTCATGCAAATCTCTTGATGAATTGACGTGAGGGGCGTAATTGCAGCCGTGAAAAAAAATGCATTGATTTCTCCTGGAATAACATCAATTCAAATCAGTTCACACTCAACGCTTCAACCTGCCTGCGAAAAGCATTTGTCACTGCTCCGTGCCCCTGTTTGGAGGTATGGAGAAAAAAAGAAGAAACACTGGCACTCTTTCACATCTGCATGTCAGGTTGATTGGAGATTTTTCTATCACATAGGTTACATCTTTACATTAAAGTCATCTTGGAGGAGGAAAATAAAAGAGAAAATGCTTTGTTCTGTTTTCACTATCATGGTGCATGGGTTATGATTTTTATTTTTTTTTTTTGGTTTGCAGAGCGGACGTAATCTGTGCCACAGGAAATACACACACCCACAAAACACACACTACTGAATACAGCAGGAAAAAAAAATTAAATCAGATCCTCACAGATAAAAAATATGAAGTCTTTGATTCTTCCCTCCACCAAATGTTCTGAAAATTATCCGTCTGCCTGTTGATCGGGGGTGGCGGTCTACCGAGAAAGGGTTAAAGCATCTTCTGAGTTATTGCCTACTGCTGTAGTCATAGCAACAGGTTAATAAGTAGCTTCTCTGATCTTCCTCTGTTGCTGCACAGGTTGCTAAGATACAAATAGCATCCTGGACCCAGTGGACTGAACTGCAAACATCTTTTGATAAGAATGAACTTTAAACATTTAAAATTAGTGTGGAAGTAAAGGGGCTCTATATGCAGCAAAAGAGGAGAGAATAAACTTCAGCATTACACCTACTACCACTATGATTGCATCTACCACATTTGACCTACACAGGCCAGAAAAAAAGGAACACACCAATAACAAAATAGCTAAATCCAGCTACCTCATAGAAGGGAGGCTACTGGTTGGACCATGTCTAAAGGTAAACGGGCCAATCAGCTTTGGAACAGAGTGGCTGTTCCTAGACGCGTGTGCGAAACCAAGGGCAAATTAAAGCATTGCCTCCGAGTTGCATCATTCTCCCCCTCACAGCTCTATTAGTAGGCTAGCCACAGTGTCTCTTTACGAGAACTCCTCTCCGAGCAGAATTAGGCACACTTCCCCTGCAGTGATATGTCTTTTTGGGAACCTCATTGCCATCGTGTGTGCTGGTTCCAGCAGTAAAACACAGCTGAGTTACTGGGTAAAATACAGGTCTGTTCTTTGTGAGGTGACGTAAGGACAAAGCAGCAATTTAGATGATAACTTTTTTCAGCATAATGCTGGCTTGACAAATTTCTCATACATAGAGATAAATTAAGATGTAATAAAGGAAGTTTCCTTACCTCTCTGTTTCACCTCAACTTAAAAGAGAAATATTCATCTTCTAGTTATACTCCCCATCAAGTACTCTGGGCTGAAAAGTACATTGATTCACAAAGAAGGAGCGTCCACATTGACACAACAAACGCACAAATAAACTAACAGCTTGACTGGAGGAAGCTGTGAGGCCGCAGCAGGGAGCACTGCAGTCGTTTTTGATGATAATGCTTGATCCCTCTGTTCTCTCTGTCACTGGGCCTTGTGCTTTCACTACAGCTCTGCTAAACTGTCAGCCTGCTATGGCCACTCACTCAAGTGCCATGCACGCATGCAGACTCGCACACATTCAATTTTTTTTTTTTCAGAACTCTGTACCTGCTTGTACATACAGTGCCTATAAAAAGTATTGATTGAGTATATTGATTTTATAAATCAGTCATTGTCAAAATAATTTTACTTGTTTGACAAAAAAATATATATTAAAAAAAACCCTCTTTATTGTTAAAGTGAACATATCTCTACAAAAACATGTCAATTAAACATATAGAAGAAATGACTGCATAAATTTTCACCCCCCTCAAGTCGGTATGGAGTAAATGGACCTTTTACTGCAACCAGAGCTCCGAGTCTATGTGGATAAGCCTCTATCAGGGTGCAGCTGGAAAGTTAAATTTTACTCCATTCTTCTTTGCAAAAATGTTCAAGCTCTGTTAAGGTACACTGGGTTTAGGCGTGAACAGCCTGTTTAAAATCCAGCCACAAAATATCTATTTGATTGAGGTCTAGACTTTGACTCGTTCACTCCAAAACATTCCCCTTGTTGTCTTTTAACCATTTTTGTGTCACATTCGCTGTGTGCTTCCGATCATTGTCTTGCTGGAAAAGAAATCTTCTTTCAAGCTGTAATTCTCTCTGAGACTGAGTAAGATTGTCCTTTTCATATATTTTGCTACATTCATGCTACCCTTTGCCTTTACAAGCCTTTCAGGGCTGGATGCTGAGAAGCATCCTCACAGCGTGATGCTGCCACCACCATGTTTCACAGTGGGGATGGTGTGGCCAAAAGGTACCATTTTGGTTTCATCAGACCAAAGAACTTTCTTCCTCTTGTCTATGGAGTCTCCCATATCTCTTTTGGTGAACTCTGGCCAAGATTTAATATGGGTTTTCTTCAACAGTGACTTTTTCTTTGCCACTGTTCCACAAAGCTTTGATTGGTGAAGACACCAGGCAGCATTTGTTATATACAGAGTCTCAGCTGCTGAAGCTTGTTACTCCTTCAGAGTAGCCATACATGTCTTTGTGGCCCTTCCTCACTAGTCTCCTTCTTACACGGTGACTCAGTTTGTAAAGACGGCCTGCTCTAGGCAGATTTAAACATGTGCCATATTCCTTCCATTTCTTGATGATGGATTTAACTGAACTTCCGGGGATGACTCATACTTTTGAATAACATTTTCCCTGAGTTGTTGGAGTGTTCTTTTGTTTTCATGTTGTAATGGTAGCCAGGAATACTGATTAACCAGTGACTGGACCTTCCAGACATAGGTTTCTTTATACTGCAATCACTTGGGACACATTTACAGCACTCAGGCGATCCCTGTTTCACAAATTGTGAGACTACTAGCATCAATTGGCTGGAACTCTGTTGAATTAGGACATTAGTCATTTGATATTTAAAAATATTCATGTAGTCACTTATTTTACATTTCATATTTTTACTCAAGTGACATTCCTTTGTAGATATCTGTTTTCAGTTTGACATCAAAGAGATTTTATTTTATCTTTGTCAAAAATTATACTGACCATGACTGATTTATAAAATCAATAAAATTATAATATGGTAATATGAAAAAGCAGGACTATGTGTTTGCATCATTTTTCAGATAAAAATAAATATCCATGTGGGGTAATTTGGACACCAATCAGCAGCATTAATTGTGTATTTGGGTGACTAAGACAGTAATCAGTAAATGATGACACTTCAGTGTGATTTATGAGATTGGATAAAAAATTCACAGCTGAAAGGTGGTAGGTTAAACAATGTTGACCTTCCAAATACTGTGAGAGATTTAAACAAGGGCCAGAGCTAATACATCAGTGAAACAAGAGGATTGGAGAGTGTGTGATATGTTGCAGATTTTTGGGCAGCATTAGGCCAGCTTTTAGGACGTCCAGACCTTTTATACTGGGAGAGTGTGTGTTTTTCACTGGCGAATCCATCTTGCAAAGCTCCCATCTGAACCGTTTGGGCCTGGTTAGAAAGTGACAGGACCAGTCAGCAACGAGGGGCAGTACTGGAGGAAGAGATTAGTGTGGATGCTGCTAAAGTGCCAGTTTTATCAGAACTTGATGACATTTCTTTGTTAAAAGAAGAACAAAGAACAGCAGTGAGTATTTTTTTTTTTTCCAAAAACAACAAAAGTCGAGCACTTACATGTCTGTGGTCGCCATGTTTCGCGTTATTCCTCAGTAGCTGCACACACGCAGCTTGATAGCAGCTACGTCATCTGTCTTGTTGCTCTGATTGGCCCGTAGAGATGTGACAGACAGAATGTTCACCCGATCACACTCCAAGTTTTTTTCAAAAGCCTCTGCCTTTTCTCAAATGTTTCCTATTGTGTGAAGCACATCCATCTGGCATGTCAGGTTAGATTTTGATATCTGGACTTGAGTACCAGAAGATTGAGAAAATACATGACATATCACCAGTTTTAGTCTTCTTGCAGTTGAACGTCCACATTCTTATACTACATGTTGTAGTATAAGTAGTAGTATGCCCCTTGCTCCAACACTTGACCTTAACCCCTATGTTTTTGTGTTGTCATGTCTAGAGATAGCATGGGCTTCCCATAAGGGGGGATAAAGGGTAGAGCTTTCTGGAGCTCAGCCGGGGTCCATGGCATCAGCATAAACATGATTAATTGCAAAGTTAAGCTGCTATAACCATATTTTATTTGAACTTGAATACTCACATTCTTATCAAAGCAACAAAATAACAGACTTTTGTGTTTCCTCAGTAAAATGGAACCTTTTCAAAATGTAAATGTCAAAATGACCAAGCCATTTATTTTTACTATATATTCTGTACTGTTAACAGTGACAGCGACTCCTTGAACTAAACAATCTAGCAGACAATGTCAGAATAGATAACTACACTATGACCTGCACAGGAAAGATTGAACCCAACAGCAACATGCCAATATATTTTTTAGCCCAAAAAGGATGCAATTGTTTGCCGCAAGGCTAGCATCAACGCTGCTGGGCCCAACACAATGGGCCTGGCCATTTCTGTGGGCAGGCCTGAAGGTTTGGGTGTCCTGATTCTCTCTGGAAATAGAGGAGTAGGACACATGACCATTTAGAGATTTTGCAGAGGCACACTCCAAACTGAGTGTTATGGAAAATCTTGAAGGCATTGCCAAGATAGCTGCTTAAGCATCTAAAGAAGTGTACAATTACAACCACACACTATCTTAGTATGATTTTGTTTTAATTCCTAATATTGCTTTTATTTCACAACACAGTTTAAAAAAAATCACTCATAGTAGAGATGTATGGTTATTGTGTCTATTTATGTAAATTCCAACAGTGTCTGAAACTTGAAGGGTCATCCCATGTCGTAGGTAAAGATTTCCCTACTTCAGTGTAACTTTTGAGGTGCAAGGGGCACCTGGGAAAAAGAGGCAGGGTTACAGGTAAAACTTAGACATGGAACCGAGCCTTATTCTCCATCTTTAGATCAAACCACTGTAAAACTGGTCCCTGCTGCTGGAGGCCCGGCTAGCAGATACTGTAGCTGTGTTTCAGCTTAAGCTGAGGTCAGACTTTATCATTTTTTTACTGTTATGATGATAGCTTTGTCAGATCAAGCGACCACAGAGCATAAATTTGTGCCTTGACTTGACCAACAGATATGACAGACTACACAGAGGTACACAATCAGTCTTTGCAACTAAATGATGATTTCAGAAGAAGGAGAGCTGACCTGTAACACAGCCAGAAAGAGGACCTTTAACAAGTATTCACTGGACTATATTGTACTTTTTTGTCTATCCAAGCAGTACAAAAAGTGATATGTTAGCTTGACTGTAATGCTAAGAGTTGCTATTTCTCATCAATATTTCTCTCTAGTAGTCCTTTATGACACATCATCAAGGCAGGGATGTTGTCATCAGAGCTTGACAGACATTTCCATTGTCTCATTGTCACATTTCACAACATCAACTTCATCACTTTTCTTTCATTTGGTTTGTTTACATCTGTGAGTGCTGGGCATGCAAAGCACTCTGTGCTATTATTGGTCAGCGTCACTGATGTCACAGAACAAATCATAGAGAGCAGGACAAAAATTAAACATGAGACTTTCTGTGTGGAGGTCATGAGGGGTCTCAGATGTGTCTTTTAAAACGACTGATTTTTGAAGCTGAAATCCGGAATCCCTATGACTGTTGAGTTGGCTATAATTGTGCTGAAAATGTATGGTCTGACTTAAGACACAACATTTGACTGCCAATGCAGGCTGAACTATAAAAGTAAGAATATGGTTACCTGACTTGTCTTCCTGGTGCCATTTTTCAAGGGCCATAATGTTGAGTTGTAATGGACTAATTGCACATGCCCCTCCCTAGTCGAGACACAAAAATTTACCTGGGGGTATTTTTTAAAATATTATATATGTCATAGTATTAATGCACTATATGGTATGCAGTACTCATTCTTGCCCAATAATACATTCAAGAGAATACTGGAGAACACTTTAGAGGTCTGTTTTTTTCAGAGAATAAAATAAGTTAATAAAAATCAAATCCTCAAAGAAAAAATGGCCTTGAAGCACTTAGTTAATTAAGATAACACTGGATTGTAAGTGATTTTGACACCACAAGGGTCAAGAAACTCAGGGACTTCACTAGTAGGTGAATAATTACCAAATCTGTTCTTGCCTGGTTTTAACCACAACAGTATTATTCAGTGTAAACCCACAGATGAAAGTAAAGCTCCATCCAATACTGATTAAAGGCTCTTTGGCTCCCACCGGGCTCCACGCTGCTTTGGGTTCATTCAATCTCAGCCTTGATTACTCGATTGGACTCATTGATTGAAGGGCAACTTTAATGACCTATTATCCCAAGTGTTAATCAGGTGTTGACAGACAGCTCTCCGTGGGACCGAGCTGGGCGGGGGGCCAGGATGGACAGAACTTGCTGGACTCCTGCTGCTCGGATGAGTTGAGGGGTTTTGAAGCAGCCACACTGCTTAACAAGTTTCCCTTCTGAGTGCAGTCTGTGCTGACATCTTTAGCTTGCCCAGGTCGGCTATGACTCAGATATTTTGTTGCCTTTTTTTTTAATGTCCTCATTCTCACTCCCTTTATCTTCCCTTGTTACAGTTTTAGCACCCTGTGAATTAGCTCCAAATGATGGAGAAAGAAATTGATATATAAAACTGGAGGCCTGAGCGTGCTCCCGATGTGTTCTCATTTCATTTTGTATTTATGAAATATACGCAGCTGGTAAAGTTACGTAAATTCAGAGGAACTATGTTAACCTTGCCGGATATTACTCATTTGAAAGGCCAGAGGTTTTAATAGAATAAGGCACAGGACATTAAATAGGGTTTCTGATAGTGGTTGGGAATGGAATTACTTTCAAAATGGGCATAATGCACTTCCACTGAAATGTGGTCAGTCATATGATGAATTTCTTATATTTCTTTCTTAAATGGCTTTGTGTAAGATTAAAATGAGAATCCAGTTATGAAGCATTTAAGGCAGATTGATTACATTAACTTCTATGCACTTTGTTGACCCTTTGCCATTCTTTAGGCAGATTTAGAACATTTTTGTGTCTTTAGCTGCAAAAATTACAGTAGAAGAGATTTTTTTTTATCAGGTTGCTTACAAAAGTAAATTCAAGCACGGTTTCTTCTGTGTTAAACTAAATAAAGGCATGCTCATGGGGCATGCCACATTAGGCCCCTCAGAGCTTCACATCCAGCCCCAGAAGATTAGGAGGAAAAAAAATGGGTGTTTGGTTGGTGTTTTCTTCTTATGGTAATAAATCAAACCTAAAACAGTGAAGACTGAGAAAGTTTTGTCTGGAGTGGTTGAATGTTTAATAGATTTTACAGACAAGCACCTGTCCACCATTATCAGCCAATATCCAACCACAAGTATGAGCTATTGCTCTTTAAAAAGCTTTAGCGCTGATAAGCCAACACCATGTGGAGAGGGTTGGTGTAGTTTGAGACCAATTGATTTTTATTTTGAAGTGAGAAGTCCAAACTCCAGAAATAAGCTGTTTTCCAATTACTGTTTAGAAAAATCTACATTTGGCCTCTCCAGGGGGTTTTGATTAAACTCAAATAATTACAATACAAAAAAAAAGTTTTTTTCCATTTCCAAATTCCATTTATCCTTTTTTTTCCTAAAAAAAGTGAAGAAAACAAAAGGTTCAGTTTTGATCTTATTGATTTGTGTTCTGATCGAAAAAAGGAAGAGCAAAGGACAGAACACTGGTGATGTTACATTCTTTTTTAAGGACACCTGCACTAGGTCACTTATATAGGAAAAAAATGACATCACCAGTGTTCTGTTCTTTGATTGTCCTTTTTGGATCAGAATATTGAAACAATAAGACAAAAAACAAAAAGTTTTTAATTTAATCACCTCTATCACCTCTTTCCACTTTTAGAGTCTCAATTTAATATGAACTTCCTGAAAGGGTCAAAGGCAGGTTTTTTCTGTGTTTCTGGGAGGCAACATGTCACTTAAATTTTGATTTCTAAATTCAAAATAAAAATGTAAATTGGTCATGAAAAACTGACTTTTATCTCACAGGTTCTTTGCCAGTCATGGTACAGCATATTGACATCAAACCCAGGGATGGACCACATGACTGCCCCAGAATATGGAGCTTAAGTACATCAATCATCCCCCAAAATCTGTCCACCACACCATCTGCTAAGAAAATGCTGGCGCTTTTGCAAATGTAGTTGTTGACCCCTGTTGTCAGGCATTGTTTCTTGGTGGAAATCTTGGCTTTCCAGAAACGGTAACATGCCAAAATTCCACCTGTCTGCATCACCTCTTGTATCTCTCACCTAAATCTTTCTCTCAGTGTTTTGTCCCTCCCGCCCCCGCATCTCCCTCTGCATCCCTCTCTTTAATTATCTCCCTTTTCAATCCCAGCATCTTCAAGTCTCATCAATGCTTCTTAATTTCCATCAATACCACTGCAGCCTAAGCTCTCCACACCTGTCCAGTCACCATGGCAACCTCACCTCTGACAGCAGCGAGCTCTGTAAGACATGGCATGCTGTATTCTCCTTGATTAGATATTGATTAAGCTTTTGTAATACATAATAGGATCAAAGGGATTGTGCAGCTTTGCTTACCCAGGTCCTCTTCACACTTTCATTTAGTTATATTCTTTTGTTATTTGGGAATCTGCATGTTAAGAGGGATGGAATCGAATTCCCAACCCTTTGTCGTCGCCTTTCAGAGCCTCCTTCAGGGACAAGACCTTTTATTTTAACTTAAAAAAACATGCGACACAAAGACTCTTCTATGCAAATCTACCATTTAGAGACAGTGTTTATGCATTCAGGCTTTTGAGTGGCATAGCTCATGCTTATTGTTTGCAACATGCTTCCTGTTGGTGACCATGCTAATACTACATGCCGACTACTGAGTGTCCCTAATGGATACGATGATAGATTAATGGATGATAAAACTCAGATGGTAAATGCAGAGTAAGTGACAAGTGATAAGTCAGTGTGGTAAATATTTGTGCAAGCCACAGTTAAGAAGCTGAAAGGCCATTATTTATATTTACATACAGATAAGAAATTCTCTGGTGTAATGAGGCACTCAAAACTCCTGTGAGGAGTTTTTAGCCCATTATAAAGCAAACTGAAATTACTACTGATGCCTCTAGTTGACCTATGAATGTAAACAAGACCCTCTACAAGAAGATTGATCATTTCAGCAGAGTAATTTTTAATGCTTGCTGCAGGGTAGATGTCATCTGAGTGAGTTACAGAACACTGCAGAAACACTTTGTTTATTATTTAGTTGTTTTTTTTGATTGATAGGATTTGCCTTTGAAAGAAAGTCTGGTTGAATTTTTAATCAGAAAAGATTTTTTATACAGGCCAAAATCAACGAAGAGAGAAGAGGTTTTGCTTTGTCCAACGGGGGCACAAAGAAATCAATGCAAACAAGAAGTTCTCATACTTGATCTTCAAAGGAACAATTTGTTTAATTTTTGGGCATGAATTTGAATTTGACTTTTTGCACTGAAACATTACATTAGTAAAAAAAAAAAAGGTTACTCCTACATAAAAAGTATTCACCCCCTTGGATGTTGAACCCTTTTATTAGGCTTTTTTTTTTTTTTTTGAAAAAAACTCTTAATTTCAAACTGAAAACAAATTTCTATAAATTAATGTCTATTCAATTAAAAACAAGTAAGGTAAAATGAGTGACTGCATAAATATTTACTTATTTTCAGGTGACTGACTTAATTTAGGTCCAGTCAACTGGCGCTAGTAGTCCCACAGTTAGTGAAATAGAGATCACCTGAATGCAGTGAATGTGTCTCAGGTGGTTGTAGTATAAAGACACCTGTGTCTGCAAGCTCTTGGTTAATCAGCATTCCCTGCTCCTATTACACCATGAAGACAAAAGAACACTCCAAGCAACTCAGAGAAAATGTTATTGAAAAATATGTCAGGAGATGGATGTAAAGAATTTCCAAGGCACTGAACATCAAACGGATTTCAATTAAATCCATCACCAAGAATTGGAATGAATGTGACATATGAAAATCTGCCTAGATCACGCCATCCTCACAACAGTGAGGCCACCAAGATATCTTTTACTACTCTGGAGTTACAAGCTTCAGCAGCTGAGATGGGAGAGACTCTGCATACAACAACTGTTTGCCGGGTTCTTCACCAGTCAAAGCTTTATGGGAGGGTGTGAAAGAGAAAGCCACTGTTGAAGAAATCTCATAAAATCTTGACTAGAGTTCACCAAATGGCATGTGGGAGACTCCTTGGAAAGTTCTTGTTGTCTGATGAGGCCAAAATTGGTGCTTTTTGGCCATCAGACAAGTTGTATGTTTGGCGAACACCAACCACACCACACAAACACACCATCCCCCTGTGAAACATGGTGGTGACAGCATCATGCAGTGGGGATGCTTCTCAGCGGCCGGCCCTGGAAGGGTTGTAAAGGTAGAGAGTAAAATAATTGTGATAAAATATAAGAAAAAGGAGGACAATATTATTCAGTCCGCAAGAGAACTACGGCTTGGAAAGGAATGACCCAAAGCATTCAGCAAAAGCTGAACAGAAATGATTTAATGACGACGAGGTAAACATTCTGTAGTGCCGAGTCAAAGCCCAGATGTCAATCCAATAAAAAATATGTGGCTGTAAGGGAGTTTTTGATGCAAATTCACATTAATCTCTCCCTCTCTCTCTCTCTTTTTCAACCTTTGTCTTTCTGAATTTGTTCTTTATCACCAGCACTGCTCATCTGTATTTCAAGTGGCAACAAATATCCATGACATAGCATGTTTATAATGCAGCTGATTCACAGACTACCTTTCCCACATAAACTACATGTTAAGTAATAGTACATGTTATGAGCCTTATATCCAGAAGATACTTAAAGGATTGAGACAGATCTTTTAAACACTCATTTCTTCTTATGTCTGTGCAGTCCGCTACAATATTTGAGCTTCCTCAAACTGCCCAATCAACATCAGCAATAAAGTAAATACACACAAAGAAACACTCCAGCCAGACAGGTGCTTTAGTGTTTGTCAAGTCTGCTCTGAAGATTTACAGGGCCACAAGGTTGAGAGAAGTGAGAAAAATGATTTTTCCTCTCCCACACCGAGAGCATAGGGGAGTCAGAATTGAGGATAAACCCAAGAACTGCAAAAAACCATGTTTGTTACAATCTGACCTTTTTTGTACAACTCAAACAAGGATAAAGACAACAAAATGTAATAACTTTCCCCTATCCAATCCATACTTCATGATTATCCCTCACTCCAAAACATTGGGGGAAAAAATGGAACTGTCAAAAGAGTCTTGTTGTTCCATTTTCTTTCCCTTGGCCCCCCTCCTGGAGACAAACAAACAAACCCCTGTTAGCACATTTCATTAGCTTTAGGGGTTACAGAACAGATTGAGTATCGACAACGGTTGCTGTCGAGGCTTATGGCTCAAAGGCAACAGTGGAGGAAAATCTCAGGGGTAGGAGATGCAATCGAAAGGACCAAAATAATTCAGCAGGACTCACTCGAGGAACAATCCAGTTTGTCATGTGGAATCATGGAGTGTCTGCCGCACAATGAGAAAGCGTCCCCGGAGACTCTGTACGGGAGTCAACATGTGAATAGCCAAGAGTTAGTGCCCCAACTGGCCACTCCGTGCCTTTTTATCACCTGCAAATTTAGCAACCATAAATCTGTTTCCACACCAGTGCTGCTACAGGCATGCACCACAGAGAGCCATAAACAAGAAATGATGTTTGGTGTCTTGGGATGATTCGCTCATTGATGTTCCCTTAGGTGTCATCCTCCACTCTGGGAACAATTACTGTCACACAGTTTTTAATGTTTTCCCTCTGTTGTGATAGACGGAAATTATTGAACCTTGCTGATTTGAAGAAGGGATGTCAAGGTGCTGAAATTTATCACACCGGTGTTACAGATATATCAGCCTTTTAACAAGATTCAGCATCATTATGCTCCATTGTCAGAGCTGCTTTCATAGATATTGAACCAAAAGTAGAAAAAAAAGCTTTTATGTTACTGAAGAGCAGGATGATGAAATTCAGTGAGACCTACAGCGAATGACAACAACAGAAACAAAAGTGAGCATTGAAGTTAGAAAAAATAATGAAAATAAAACTAAGTTTCCTTACTTTTTACCATAACCCTTATAAGAACCACATGGCATATCTGCACAATGAATAGGTGATCAGAGTATAAGAACAGACAGGGTTTTCCCAGCTGAAAATGAAGCTGATATGGTACCTTACTACCACATGCACAAATGTGCATGGGTACCATAAACACAGGGTATATCATGCATATTTTACTAGCAACATTTTAAAACCTTTAATTGGCTGATTTTAAAGTTCACATCGAAACCTACTTTTTAAAAAATAAAACAAAAATTTACAGTAACGCATGAGGCTTATGTGAGGAATTACAGGGGTAAAAGCATAGTTTTTTAAAATCATAAAACCATTTTTCAGTCCCTGCAAATTTGAAGATTCAAACACTTAATTTTTTTGTTTTCTTTTGTATTTGTGGGCACCAATTTGTCATGAAATCAAAGAGAAACTATGAGGCATGATGCAGAAAAGATCAAATTTTACATTCATGTGACAATGCTCAACATTAAACACAAGGAGTTTGTCTTTGTCTATACTTACATGATTACAAAATGTGCAGAGTGTAAGGATTAGGGTTCACTTTCTACAATTTTCTAACATTTGGATAATTTATTTGTGATCTGGCACACTAGACATTTTACCAAACCATCCCCACTAATATAATAAAGAACTCTCATTTATTTCTGTCTGCCACAGTGACAGTTTTTAACCTTTCAGTTTTTCCAGTTTTTACTTTCTCTATATTTATTGACATGATGTATTTCTTTACAATACGCAGGTATGTTTGGACTTTTTGTTCATACACTAAAAGGCTCAAACTAAGGTGTATAGTTGCTAAAATTCAACTTAATGATAATTGTTGGTTATGTACCTTGATGTGGCTGTGGGTATATAAAGACAGAAAACATTTCAATAGCGGAATAAATGCTGAAGCAACATGATAATAAATTTGATCTTTATGATAAAATGCATGGGTTTTGTTGTCTTCCATTTGTGTAGCTTTCAGGTCTAAAGAAGTTTGTGCAATTAGCTGTCAACAGAAACAAATGGTGACAGATGTCACGCATAACCTGTTTTGCTGGTTAAACATTTCAGGTGATCTGCAAAATATGTATTAATTTAGACAGATTTCAGGCAGGGACAGCTAGTGGTAGATGGATATTGGTACAGATATGTGCCAAACATCCCTTCTCAATTCAGCACTCTAGGCAGTGGCAAAGAAAAGTTTTCCTGAGAAAAATGTATCACTTCTTCTCCTTGTGCCATTTTCTTCCTCTTTAGCAGTTTAACAGTACACATTCTTATCAAACTAAAATTTCCCTTGGGATTAATAAAGTATCTAACCATCCTCCTGCAGCCAGCATAGCTTACATAGCTCCATTAGCTGGGTAAGCCACATAGCTACCAAAACTATGTAACTAGTAGAGCTTGGTGGCTTTCAGAGTTTTGTAGGTAAGAAAGCTACATTGCTAATAAAGCTAAAGCTAAGCTACAAAGGCAGCTACATAAGATATGTGTTTACATAATCTACTTAACTAAGTTAGCTTTAGCTATGTCTGCTAAAGCTAACTTGGCTATAGATAACATAGCTACATACATAACATAGCTAATGTAGCTAAACCAAAGCTCACAAATATGTAAACTATGTTATCTATGTAGTTGGGTTAGCTCTAGCTATATTTGCTAATGCTCACATTGCTAAAGCTAACTAATTACATTGGCTTATGTATAAATATTAGGTATGTATCTAGTGTTGATATGTTAGCTTTAGCTAAAGCTAGCAATGCTAAAGCCAGCCATTTTTTGTGGAACTATTTCTAAAATGGATCGATGCATAATTTAATCCCACATTAGACCTCTGATCCTTTTCTTTGTTTTATTTATGAAATGTTTCTTAGTCTGAAATGTCTGCATTGCAATTTGGTGACTTCATGAATGTAACAGTCGGACTAGGATAATATTTTTTCAAGAAATTATAGTTAAACTAAAACTAAAAAAAAGATATTGAAAATTTTAAAAATCCAGATAAATAAACCATAGATCTTTGAAAATGAATAAGATGAAGTAAACAGTTATTCAAAACCATAGCAGCATTTGTGGGCAAACATCATCCCAACGTGTAACACCTGTAACCTGGCAGGTTCATTTTGACTTAAAGAGATAGCTCCTGTTACCACCAGATGCTTGGTTGTATTGTATGGGATTCTCCTCCTCTTTATTAGGCTTTGAAGCTTCCAGTGACTTCTGACCGGCTCCAAAGGTTAATGAGGAGGGAGGAGACTCTGGGCCATAAAAAACACACTGACCACAGGCTTCAATGTGACCCAACCCTCCTTACCGTAACATCTCTGTCGATAAAACACAGCATGAGGAAAACCTTTGATTAATCGATTGACCTCCTGCTTCTCATTCACAGATGCTAACCAGCAGCACCCCTTGCACCTGATTTTGTTTTCACTGTAACACCTCCACGAGACAAGAGCTGAATATCCATTTCCCTTTAATCAATTCACAATTTATTCCCCTCCCTCTTCCAATCTCCCTTCCATTTATTATGCATTATTCGGCCTTTTTAAACGATTTCCTACTAACCGTCTCATCTCATTTGGTATTCGGATATGGTTAGCGCTGTTAGCTCAATTAATACAATGACATGTCCTAAATGCATTCCCCCTACAATCCAAGTGACAAGAGGACACGGAACACTTTACATCTTTGCAGACGAGGGCATGCATTTGCGCCAAGATGGATCCAAACCTTGAGGAATTATTTAATCAAGCTTTGTGCTAAAAGATAAGAAGGACAAAAGAGGCTCAATCTTCTACAGGACTGTGCTTTATTTTAGTCTAAGCAGAATATAATGAACTAGAGAACTACAGAGTTCAGGAGCACTATGGGAGATATCACCTCGAATCAGGAAAGGACCCGAGCCAACGCTAATTCAAATTACATCTCTGTTTGGAACGAAAAGAAAAGAATTGTTTAAGTCTGATAACAAAAGTCATGATTATCATTCACTGTGGATATAAATACCCAAATATGTTAGGATAAATTTATTCAGATAAAGGGGATACATGAGATGGTGAAGCTGGGAATGTTATGATTCATGATACAAAAAAAAAAAAACACCTATGATTGAAGTGAATTATCAAAGGCTCTCATTGGATGCTTGATTGGAGCAAAGTGCTCAGTTAGCTGAGTTTGTTTACATTTTTGGTCCTTGTAACCAGCAGATATGGAGGTGGATGTCCACGTCCGTGTTTGTGTCAGAATGGGCACAAGGCAAAACTGACTCTGGTTTTTCATGATTTTTAACCATTGGAGAAATAACATTTGGCATCACCAGAATATATTATGTCAGACCACTGTTCACAGGTAGTACTGTCAGAGAGAACAGGCTGGGTTTAAGGCAGAATTCCCTCCTTACATTATCAAATCAACCTGAATGTAATAAAGCAGTATGAAGCTGTCTGATAGTACTACATCCTCAATGGTTGGAGAAACATAATGAAACAAACTGGAAGAAACTTCCCATTGGATAAAACACTGTTGATGTCAATGATTACCACCGACAGTTCAAAATAACGACAAGAATATAGATAAAAATGTGTCAGAGAGAGAAAAAGCATTACAGTAAACCTCATATGTTGTAAGAACAATGAAATATGACAGCAAAGATTTCAAAACCAATCTGACTGCAGACTTTTTTTTTTTTTGGTCTTTTTCCATTTTCTCAAAAACAAAAGGCCTCAAATAAGATTCTTCTTGAACATGCAATGCTGATTCCTTTAAACTCAGTTGTGCAATTTTTTTTTGTCTGAATCCATATGACCTGCAATATCAATCATCCTTTCACTGCACAGTTTGTTAGTTTTTGGATTGATTTTAAGAGCTTTCAGTGAGCAAAATCTCTTTGAACTCTCATACAGGGAATGTGCAGCCAAAAAAAGAGGGAAAAAGACAAAAAAATGATCAAAGCATATACAAAGAAACCTCATGATAATGGGATTATCCCAGCTTCAGCAGATAACAAAATCAAAGAAAATAAAGAACCATTTACCAACATGAGTATAAAATCCCATTTTTCATTATCAGTGCTTCACTATACAAGAAATAACATCATTTTATCTTCTGTTTTTGATAAATTATTTCATAGGTTCCTTCTCTTAGTTTCACTGAAATATATTAACTATTCTTTTAATTTTTTAAAAGTTTGAACATGAGCTATTGTACGGCCTATAAAGAAGGTTCAACAAAATTGAAAAATAAGCTATATTGTATGTACAGGAGTAATGCAGCTGTGTGGTCAGGAGAGCAGTGGCAGATCGGGTCTAGCAGGCTGGGGTCTTCAATATCTGCTCTCTGTTTGTCCCCTTCCCCGAATCCAGATGATTTATGTACATGTTAAACTAACAGAGTTTTATTTTGTAAAATTGACTTCCTTGAATTTCACAAAGCCCAGCCTTTCAGCTCCAAAGAATATAAAAACTGTCATGTTGGCTGATGCTTTTTTGTCATGTGGTAAGCATGCAGATGGATGAACTCTACTGTCACTGTCATATCTGTTCATCAACCCCCGATTGGAATAATCCAATTACCACACAGGCGATCTTTCTTCTGTTAGAAATATCATGACATGGCGGTGTACACAGAATCTTAATTAACGGATCACTTCAGGGCTGTGGCTAAGCTTTGACACTAAGTCAAAGACGCCTTTCTAAGCCTTTGTCTGACACTAAGGGTTGTAGGATGCATGTTCAGAGCTCAAACTTAAGGGGCTTAAACACACTAAAACTCTCCGTATCCCTGCACCTCTGTGGATACATTTTATAGTGACATCATTGTCCCACAGAGTTGGGCTTCCCAACACAAGCTGCTATACAACCTTCTTGTTTTTTTTAATTTTATTTAATAGTCTATTTACAATGAGGAATAAAAAAGTTTTTGTCTTCATCACTGTCAGCCATGTTGTTAGATATAATTGCACACCACTGTGTTTCACTGTGCGTTGTTGTTTGGGCAATGGCATCTTTGTCATGGAATTTGATGATTCTCCTTTAGCATAATTCAGGTGGTTTATCAGCCCCTCTCCTGCCATGCCACGCATTTTTAGAGCACTGACTGTTTAACTACAGTGACTGATTCTGCACTAACTTCCTGTGTTTCCCTCAGAATCTGGGGTAAGGCAAGGCTCTGAACCTCTCCACTAATCATGACATCATAGCGCCTGATGCCCTGAGTATTGGGAGTGATTTTGTGGAAGTTCAGTTTAGCACACAGCACCCCTACCACCCGGTGCCCATTTCCACCTCCACCTTTTTCCATACCAAATCCCATTTCCACAGCCAAACCCTTTCATGCGCTCAAGTGAGATGACGGAAAAGCTTTCTCCCAAAGCAGCTATTAAATGAGAGGCATTAATTTCTTCCCTCCTGTCCAACAGGTTCCTTTAATTATCTCTCCACTTTCAGTCAATTACATTTCACTTCCTTTCCTTGACAATCACTGCTATTTTAGGGTGAGTGTTATGCACCCGGGGGGTTGGAGACTTGTAGACATGCTCTAGTAGTTCTCTGCTCACGCCGCCACTGGCTGGCTGGCACCCTTTAAGGATTCACACTGCTGGAGGACTAGAGGACTGACCTTGTGAGCCATGTTGTAGTGCCAACTAAGAAAAAAGTAGACTATACGTTGTGTATAGCCCCTACATTCTCATTAAAATAATGCAGGGTCCAATGAGTACATGTGGTAGAGAAGCATGTGGCCTTAATGCTCTTAAAATGGGCTTTAATAAACCATTGTGAGATCCTTATTAAAGATAGCATGAATGCAGGGATAGAAGGTGTATGCTTAACAAAGACTTAAACAAATGTCTGCTATGTTTTTGCCTGGAATATTACATTTATACACTATTAATTAGAGGCATATAATTCCTTTTGGCCAAAATGGCAATACTTATCTCTTTTTTCTTTTCTAAATTACAGGACAAATATGGAGTAGCATTTTGGCAACAGCTTGGCAAGTACCGCTGGGCTGACATTTGTCATTGCTCATGGAGGTGAAACATGGCCCAGGTAAAGAAAAAAAACAAGACCAGTCTGAGGTTGCAAGCGAGGAAGGAAAGACGAGATCCTTGTCGATAAATGGGGAATGGAAAAATCCCAAAACAATCTTGTCTTGATTGGTAGCTCTGGAGCATACTTCATAGCTATTTCTGTTTTTAATGCATGTCATCTCTGTAACCTCCTCCCCGGGGTGTAAAAGTACTAAAAGCACCCTCATTAAGTGTCGAAGTGCTGATTTCACATTGCCTAATTTAGCCCTGGCATTGCAGAGATGCTACATGAACACTGCGCTGTTAGCCAAGCAGACAGCAGGATACCAGGCTAGACTGGGTTTTGGCTCACTGGGGACTCAACCTGCAATTAGCAGTGGAAACCACTACAGCATCTGGTACAAGACAGAGAAGATCAGTGGAGCAGGCATGCAAGGTTCAGCCTAGCAGAGCTTCACTTGCAGAATATTTTCTAGAGACAAGCACAGGACATTTCATTGCTCATGGAACATTAGATTTCCCATCGATTAGTTCAGCTTCACATGAATAATGAGCACAAATGGTTGCAGAACATGGCTTTGTTTTGACCTACTTCATGTCACTTCAATTCATGTTGCCTCAAACTAATGGGCAGAGGAAGCAGCACTTTTTTCTCTTGTGTTTGGAAGCAATTTTAGAAAAAAAGTGTCATTTTGATGGCCATCATTTTGAATGTGAAGAACCACTGTGCTACATAAATGTTCTTTCAGCGTTGAACAATGCCGTGCTGTGCAGGTGTCCCAGCAGGGATACAAGCAAGGAAAGGGGAAAAAAGTGTAGAACAAGTTATTTTGTGAAAATTGTGGCTTCTGAAGAGCTTGTTGAAACACAATTACTTTCTGAAATAAGAAGCACAATAACTCAGTCCTTACAGCGGCTGCTTCTATGAAGTGAGGATTTCCCCTAACATTGTTGGTTTTGACCCAATTTTAAGTAACTTTGCTGAAAGATTTGTGCTCAAGGAATAAAATAGTTCCATTTAGTTTTCCATCTTTTCTTAGTAAAGTCAATCTACTTTGAAATATTAACACCTTGCTAGAATATAGAAGGTTTTATTCCACATCCTTCATTGCTTCTTCGAGTAAATTCAGCGGTATTATCGGTGCCAGGTCAGCTGTCAGCAGCCTTGCCAGGGAGTAGGCACAAACATAATTCTCTCTAATCTTCCTTCTGTCATCCATGTGCATGCAGGGGGACCATCTCTCCCGTCATTTGGTCCAAGTGATTATCCCAGTGATTTTTCACTTGGTTGCTGCTAATGTATAGAGGCTGGTGATTACGGTGTGATTAGAGGGAAAGGTGAAATAGCATGTCTAATACGGTGCAGGAGATAATTGAAGGGTAGTGAGCACAGACATTAGCCAGGTTTGGAAAATGCTGTTCCACGGGGAGAGATACTGAGCGGTGGGGCTGAGGTTTGGAAAAGCATGGCTGCTCTTAGGACAAGGGAAAGGAGAGAGTACATGGTCAGGAACTCAATTAATGACCCTCTAGTTTTATATGACGATAAATGGCTGTACATGGAAAACTCTGGAAGCAGATGGCACAAGGGTTGACATGATACCCGATTTTTTAACTTTTATACTATTTTACTCCTGTCTAAATTATACAAATAATTTGCAGTGTTTCTTCACCATTTAGTGAAGAAAAACTGCAATCTCTCTGTTTCACTCACAGCGTGAACAAAGATTGAAAATTTAAAACGTGTTGTCAAAGTATCACAAATTTTGACAACCCTATAAGCTATACCAGGAATATCTCAGTCACCCCTTTGGTGCTCTAGAACAGGACTGGCTGACCTTTCTTTATGAGGAGGGAACAGCAAGGAGAAGAGTCAAATCCAAAGTGGATCTAGTTGGCCTGGCTAAGTTTCTGGAGTCACACCCCTCCTCTAGTGACTTGATTAGGCCCTCTCATTTTTTTCTCACACTTGCTAATCCATACCGCGCCCAAGCACACTTTACCCCCAAAGTCTGGTTTGTTTGACTGGTTTAAGTACTTCATACTGTGCACAGGCATGGCACATTTCACTTGTTCTGGCGCAAGGGAAATGGAGGAGGTAGGCTTTGACACGATTGCACAGGTGCTCATGCATGCTTATAGGCACTGATGTGCTGCATGAAAGAGATGTATATTTGACAATCATTTTAAAAAATGGCAGAGTTACAGAGGCGCATCTGACTGAAACGACTCAAAACAAGCCACCAAATGAGTAAAATTACTGTCATGTGGTTCGCTACGTAGCTCAGTATCCTTAGCTAAGTTAGCGCAATGTGAGCTTTAGCAACATAGCTTATACTAACTTAGCTAGGCAGATAATGTAGCTATATAGCTTATGTAGCTGTGTTGTAAGCTTTACCTACATTACCTACGCAGCTAAGTTAGCTATGTAGCTTACACACCTAACAGAGTTATGTAAGTTGCGCTGGCTGTGTTGGCATATTTTCATAGAGGATAAACTTCTTCCTGTAAGCAGACTCATCAGGTTTTGCAGGTCAGATTTTTGACTTTTTAACTTTTGGTATCCTAACCCTTCCCTTAAATCTAGAAGTCTAAATTGATTTTATTTTAAAAATCATAGTGTTCTGAGATATATGGCATCTCAGCTGAATGGTCTGTGAGATTGGCTGTCATCCACAGCCAGACTGTGTTGAAGCTATTGGGTATATCATTTAAGAGTAAGTTTATAGCTTTTTACATTACGTTTGGTGGTAGACCTCCTCTCCTTGCCTCCCTTTCCCCCTCTCTTGCCTAGCCATGCTTCATACTGCCAGCTGTCGCTGCTCAAAGCACTGGTGTACAGATGTGAGCCGGTGTTCAACAGAGAAAACTGGGAATGCGTTCAGACTGACTTGAAACAGCTTTGCTCCTCCCTCTAGACTCATTCCAAACATATTGATCTGCTTTTAGAGAGGAGCCTGCACCCACAGCTCTAAAACAGTCCCAATGAGGGCTACAGGCCTCTAAATCAAGACATGACAGAAGTGGAGTGCTTCACCCTTCGCTGTTTGGTGTCACTGTCAGAGAGGCTACAAGCAAGCTGAAAGATGGAGCTCGTTTAGATATAGTCTGTTTGGGCGGTATTTTTTTTTACACCATGTGCTTTATGTATAATGTATGAAGAAAGCATGGCAGGGAGCATGTTAATAATGAATTTACATTAGATTAGACAGAGATGATTGAGCTCTAAAAGCCTGGACCCCTTTTCCATCAATACTGTAAATCGAATTTGTTTTCAAAGAAGTGTTTGTTTATATCTGCCAAGAGAAAAGTGGGAATCCTCAATCTGGAGTTTGCACATATCCTTGGCTCGTTGCTTATTTAAGTCCTACTTGCTTAAAAGGGCCATGATTTATTTTCATTAATTTAGACACTGAGTTCATTCTGCTGGCAGTTTCAGTAGCTGTCACCTTCCTCCCTTGAACCATCCATTTGTCCATCTCTTTATAGACCCCCCCCCCCCTTGACAATTTGTGGCTTCATAGTTCACACTCCTTGTGGCAATACAAAAGGTCAAGAAAATAAAAGAACAAATCAAAATACAGCCTATGTCCATTTAGCTTGGTCTTTACAGTGGATTGTCGCTTGAACACAAAGGCTAGTGAGAAGCCTGAAACATCTGCACCTTGTCCAGCACAGACGTTAGAAAGTTCCATTTTTTTCCATCTCTTGTCAATCTTTTTTTTTTTTTTTCATCTTCCAAAACAGTCTGTTCATAGCTGTCGGAGAGTGCGGTGTCTTTTACATCATGATGAGCAAGATATCCAGTGGCTGATACCTCAGAATCCAAGAGAAAGAGACTTGTTGGGGCAGATGAATACCCCCCCCCCTCCCTCCCCCTTTTCTCCTCCTGTCACCCCTCCGTTTCGGTAAGACTTCAAGTATTTTCTTTAAACGACAGCAAAAGTTAGCAAATCTACATTTTTTTCTAGACTACTATTCTACAACCTGGTGCTAAATCAGCATCCAGAGCAAAAGTTCAGCCCCTATACTACGATTCCATGTCTTTTTTTATACATTATTTCCATGTTCTTTTATTCGTACTTACAGTAGGCCACTGGATATTGATTTAATGATTTTTTGACTAAGAGTAAATTGTAATACTTGCAGCTACAAGGTATGAGTTTTTAAATATATATTTATATATTTATATATTTATAATCTTTTAAAAAGCGTTTAGTCCTTTGGTCCCTATTTCCTAAGGAATGATGCATGTAAATTATCCTGGATTCTCCTCTTCTCTCCTCTTCCTCCTCTTCTTCATGTCTTCTTCTCATTTTCTTCTTTGATCCAGAGCTTGCCCTGTCACAGAGCACAACACCTGTGTAGGCACAAAAAACCAAAATGGCAGCAGGCTGGTGTGTGTGTTTGTGTGTATGTGTTTGTTTGCACACGCATGTGTTTGCTTCAGTACTTGAGTTGGCATTTGCACGTATTTATACATGTACAAAGTTGTTTTTTTTTTTTTTTTTTTTCCTTTTTTCAGTTTTTTTCTTCAAGTGTGGCTTCCTTAAATGTTGTATGTTTGCTTCATTATCTTTGTATGTTTAACTATATCCTGTGTCGGTATGCATGCTTTGAGCATAATGAGTCTATAAAGGTTTTTTTTCCCCCGTCATGTCTAAAAAACAGCAGCAAAAAGTTGGTCTCTGCAAAAAATCTTCTTCCACAGACGCCAAAGCAAAACAGGGAAAAAAGAGGCATTTGCGAAGAAAAAAAAATCTGGAAAAATAAAATTAAATAAAAAGGAACATCAACTCTGGGATCCCTCTCTCTCAGTCACCCAATCTTTCAGCGGGTTTCCAGCAGGATCAAGGGACCACCCTTCCTTCATGATATGTAGCAGAGCAAGAAGTCTTTGTACTTTTACTGCACTTGTGGAAATAAGGTGTTGTGGCCCTTCATCCTGTGACAGAGAGAGAGAGAGAGAGAGAGAGAGAGAGAGAGATGGGGAAAAAAGGGGATTCAGTGAGGCTGAGGCAAACATGCTTAGGGTTGCTGGCTCCTGGTTATCACACAAACTGACAGGCACAGCCAACAGCATGAGAAACAGACGGGGAGAAGGAAAAAAATGAGGAGTGTGTCAATCAAAAACCAGAAATAAGTGGGCTAGAGGTGGGGTGGGAGATTTGTGTTTTAACCATATGGAACAGACATCTACACTGTGACAGCACTAATCCAAGGATAGGCCCTAATTTAAACTGACTACCTCTCAACAGCTGAATCCTGCTTCACCTTATTTTTTATACTTAATTACAAACATACCAAAAGGAACAAGACAGAAACACAAAGAAAACAAGACAAGTGAGTGTATGAGTGGGATAATGGTTTAATGATTATGACAGAAAACTGATGAGAAAATAATAACATATCAAAAAAATTGCCTGTAATTAGGATCTAAGTAAAAAAAACAACCTCTCCCCCTGCTTTTGTGTTGCCTTAAAATGCTGCACTGTCACTAAATGTGGCCACGCCGGCAAGCTTTCGGATATAAAAGATCTAGTTTACAGCCTATCATCCTTAATATGTTGTGAGCTATGATGTCGGTGAAGAAAGGCTTGGAAATCACAGTAAATCACTCTCCGGGAGCGAACATGAAAGGGTCTGACTTTGTGACGGGAACGCGCGCCCAGACACTCTTTGTTCTTCCTTTCCATTCCTGTAAATGAGCTTGTTACCATCTCATAATAGATCTGCTTTCTAGATGTGCGAGCGGAGATTCTTCCCTCTTTTATATGTGTGCCAAAGCGAGCCGAGCCATTAGCGGCATAAAGCACTAAGAGTCCCGATTACAGATGCCCTCTTTTATAAGCCACTAGCGATTCTCTTTCTATATGCATCTACCACAGAGCAGAAAAACACACAGCAGCTTTAAAATAGATCAGTTTTTTGCCAAGTAAACAGCTCTTTTTGAAACATCAGAACCACCCCCCAACTTTTTCAGATAATAAAGATTTTTTTCCCAAGATGTCTGTCCCACTATTACTTCCCCATCTACTTAGATGGCTTTATAAAGGACACCTGCCAGTTTAGAGGCATATTTGATGCCAGAAAAGACACTATCCCTCGCGGCTTGTGTGGCTAGACACCCCTTGAGTTCATTGGAGAGACTACGGGAGGGAGAGCCGCCTGCAGGGCCTCTGAAAGAATAAGGAAGGAAGAAGCTCGATGAAAACAACTTAACTCTTATCAGGACTTGGCCTGGAGGGATAGAGACAAACTCACTTGCAAAGAAAGGACCTTTTTCACCGTGAATCTGTTTGCTGCCATTTCTTTAAGAAATGGTCATTTTACATGTAAGGAGCAAAACTGAAAAACTGTGTTAAACTCAATCACTGCAGGGGCTAAATTTTGGCATGACTTGGGAGCCTAACGGGGTCAACATTTCGCCATAAACTGTCAACCTCATTTTAATCAGTAATGAATTATGGGGACTTAGCACTGATGGTAATGATTTTGAGGTTTAAAAAAGTCAAAATCAAGTTTCAAGGCTGGAAATCTGTGATACAAAATCAGACTTACTAGTTCAAAAGGATGAAACATAAAAACTAAATGTTAAAATAATGTTTTTAAAAGGCACATACATGAGATAAAAGTTAAAATTATTAGTTTAAAGGGTGAAAATGTGACTTTAATTTAAATTATGAGTCTAATAAGAAAATATATGGGATTAAAAGGTTGATAATATTCAAAATTATGAGTTTTAAAGGTCAAAATATGACTTAATATTTAAAATTGTGAATCTAAAAGATCAAAATATGAGAAAAAAATCAAAATTATAATTTTAAAAGGTAATATGAAACAAAAAGTCAGAATCATAAGTTTAAGTCATACTTGTGAGAGGCAAAATCGAAAATGTAAAATAAAAACAAATTTATTCATTTTCCTACATTCCTGACTTTTTATGTAATTTTTTTACTCTTTACTTTTTTAATTCTTATGACTCAACAAGGATATATTAAATCATCAAGGTCAACTTTACAATTTTATACCAGAGGAAATCTGCAGACTCATAATGGTTGGCCAGTAATAATAAAAATATCATATGAACTTGCAGGTCGGTAATGATGTACCACGGGCAGGATCTGGCCCCCCAGGCCTGGAGTGTGACACCCCTGTGATACAGTATACCTAACAAGCAAGGCATCCTGGGTATTTATATTTAGTCCTAACATGCATTCAGCATATATGCCGATGCATATAGTATGGAGGACAGGTTGTGGCCATGTGGGTCTACAGCTCTGCCTGCAGCTCTGCTATCGCAGTGTAATTGGTTTGCACCCTCATAAATAAATAAATGGGAAGTGATTCTCATGTTGGGCAAACAAAACAATCTTGCAGAAGTACTCCCTGTGAAGATGGAATCAGGGGAGAAGTGGAGTGTCAACATTTGCCTGTGCTCTCTGCATGAAGCCTGGAGATTTAATTGGCTACACAAACACAGGGTCATCTCGGCCATCTCTCCACTAAACAGCTGTCGATCGGAGGGGGGAGAAAAAGGTCCTTTTTTGCAAAGATTCAGCCCTTCATTAGAAATCATAGTTTGCTGGAAAACAGTGTTGATGTGAATGTGAAGAAGTAGAGAGGTAGAAAATACAGTACACCCATACACATAAGAGAAATAACAACACAAGGGCACACGGTACAATAGCACAAAGGGTTAAAGGCCACTTCCAGTTATAATCCACCAACCAGTCAGTTACATTATGTACAACAGGTACCAGCCAAGGAAGGCATCGTTTTACTGCACTCCACAGACTGCCAATATACAATAAACAGTATATGTATATAAAAAAGGAGGGCAGAGTATAAAGAGATAGAGTTCAGAAATATCAATCAACGCCACGTCATGCAACGCAGTCACAGTCCCACCACATGACGTCATCCAAAAGAAAATGACACCATGGGATCAACTTACAGCTGTGGGAACTTGGCCCCTGACAGGTGTGTGGTGGTGGGTGGGTTGGGTGTGGCTATAGCGGAGAATAGGCCACCTCACACTGTGACTGGCCGTGTCAGGTTGGCAGGTTGGTGGGGGGGTGCAAAAGAAGGAAAGAAAGAGTAGGATTTCCTTTTTGTTCTCCTTAAGTTAGAATTCAAAGCACCCTTTTCATATTTGTTCCACACTCTCGCTTATTGTGCCTGACAAATCAAATGATGTTATTATGCTTATTACCATAAAAAAACTGGAGAAAAGAAATGACAAGTAAAACAGAAATAACACAACAATCAACAAAGCACAAAAAGGTGTTTTTTTCCTGCCTCAGAGTGGTGGTGAAATCCTCTCCACCTGACAATATTTGCAGGTTTAAAGGTTGAATTGATGTTTTTGTATTCTCAAAGATAACCCTTAAGGCAAAAATGCATATTTCAGAAACTTGTCCTGTCTACAGTAATTGGATTTGCCTTGCATTGTTT
Organism: Cheilinus undulatus; assembly: GCF_018320785.1. Lineage (NCBI taxonomy): Eukaryota > Metazoa > Chordata > Actinopteri > Labriformes > Labridae > Cheilinus > Cheilinus undulatus. The sequence continues at coordinate 30,529,983 of NC_054865.1, read as the reverse complement.
GCTATATGGGTGGCCGTACAGTGAGCTTTTTTCCTTTTCTTTTTTTTTTTTTTTTTTTTTTTTTTTGCATTAAGTTTATCTTTAAGACACAGAACGCAATTTCCACTCACAGGGCTCCTGAGACCAGCAGGAGAGAATGCTGTCTGATCGTGTTTTTAATTCAGCTTCAAAGAAAAATTGTCAGTTTTATATGAAAGAAAGGGAACTCTGAAGCTATCAACATATTGAAGTTTTTTTTTTTTTTTTTTACCCAAGGAAAGCACACACTGAGGGAAAAAACATCATAATTCAAGTTTAATCAAAGTTTGCTATTCTTATAAAAGTAGTTGGATGTTGAAAATAAAACAGCGACTGTTGCACTTAATCCAGTCTTTTGCTCAATAATTCAGCTTCTGCAGAAATACACGAGGATAAGAAATTAGAAACAGAAATTGATTGTTGAAATTCTTCAAGTACAACTTGTTTTTATAAAATTCCTCCTAGTTTGAGAGAATCCATAAACCGAGAGCTGGCCTCAGAAGCCCCACTTGTGTTTTTTTCCTCTAATGTTTTGATGGGATTGGTATTGGTTTTGGTCTATTGGTTGCCCTTAACTCAACAACAGAAATGGTGTAATAGCAAAAGAAAAACACAGAGATGGATTGAACCAGACTAGAGACTGTGGAAAAAACAAACATCACATACACACGCACAGAAAAATGGCAATGTTATTGTGGGAAATGCCTTTGCTTCAAGATATTCTCAGTACCTCTCAATGACTGTCATTTCCTTCAGTACTGTTGCAGGATATTGTTTCATTTATCCATCACTGATGTGCTAAATAACCCCCCCTTCCCCCAGTCTTTCTTGGGGTGTCGGCTTTGAAAGCCTCCCTTCAATTAGCAGGACACGGCTCTATTCAAATGCTATCATGAAAGGGATAAAGGGAGCATCTATCATTTGCACTGCACACCACCTTCCATTAATGTCATCTTGTGGCTTTTAAGGAGTCAATTTTAAAACAAACAAATGGTATTACCATGCTTTTATTTATGGACGAATGTAATCCAGGCTTATGTTATTGTAATGAAATGTTGCCCAGCCAATTGGGCGAGGAGAGCATGCATCTATATTATTTTGCAGTGGCAGCTGCACTTTGTAACAGATGGAAGATGATTCTTTGAATCAAGCCTGACACTGTGAAACAAGCTCTTACTGAAGGATGGGGCCACTTTAGCTAAACCGTCTTTACATTGTTTTTTTATTAAGGCTCTGAGTGAAAAAAACAGACAGTGTTGGCATTTGAAGATTTGCTGTAGCAGATATACACACATTTAAGAGGCAACATCCAAAAGAAAGATCTCATATTATCTACATTTTGTAAATAAAAACTTGATATAAACAGTACTTATATATAGTAAAATAAGCAGATAGTTCACAATTAGATGGATAGGACTGGCTTCAGCAGCCTTTGCTTACACCCTTTTTACTAGTATGATGATTCTGTTTCTTATGATACAACACATTTATATATGAACATATACTATGTTTTTGAACCTTGTTACTGGTGCCATACAAATAGCATTATTATTTTAAATTGGCATGATTATGGGTTAAATATTTATTATTGCTATTATCATAATAGCTCTTAACACTGTAGTTTTTTGCTATATTGATTTATTGCATTGCATATAAACCTTACAAAGCAGATGGATATGCCCCTTTCTGTGTTTCTCACTGGCAAATCCATCTTGCAAAGCTCCCATCTGAACTGTTTGGGCCCAGTTAGAAAGTGACAGGACCAATCAGCGTCGAGGGGCAGTACTTTCAGGCACGGCAGAATCGTGACATATCTAAGCAGCGAGAAGAGGCGTGGATGCTGCTCAAGCGCCAGTTTGATCAGAACTTGACAACATTTCTTCGTTACATACATCGAGAGCAAAACAATTCAAAGTCGTATTCTTTATATCTGTAAACACAAGGCCAATAAAGCTGGTTTTAGATTCTGACATATATCTCTTAAAATGAACATAAACAAATGTCCATGTTTTTCAGGACTGATTAAAATAACAAAATTAAGCCATGCCTGTGTGTAGTTTTTATCATTTAGGCGACCTGCAAACAAAGGTCAGTAAAAATACAAAAATGGACAATGACTGCTTTGCTTGCGAGAACATTTTTAAAGCATCACTTGATCTTAACAAAATGGTGCTCACTGGGATTGGTGCTGTTCTCTGTCATAACACAAGCCACTGCAGCTGGTAGTGTACTAAGTGCTTTTCCATTAAGCATCTTTGTGTTTATTTATTTCTGTGAGCATTGGCTTTTCTTTGATATATACTGCATTTGTCTTTCCTGCTTGTAAGTGGACATGTTAAAAACTATAAATCCACCCTATACTACATACATCCCCCCAATTTACAAAGATTATATATGTTCTGGCCCTTTGCCTTTTTTGGACAGGAGAGCTGAGGAGAGACAGGAGAGCAGAGTAAGACATGCATCAAACAGTGCCAGGATTGGGACTGGAACCTGCTTCCAGTGCGTTAAGGCCAGCGGTCTCTGTATTCATAGCTTTCACGTCACGTCACATGCTCATGAAACTGCCCCCTGCTAGGTAAGAACTGTTTCCTCCTGCTGTACACTACAGAGAAGTTGATGGTCTTTGTTGTCATAGATGTGTTTAAGCCTTTTTTTTTTTTAATCAAAGAAAGCTGTTGTTCGACTGGATGTACAAACTGATGAGGAGCAAAGCCTAAGGAAAACCCAGAGAAGAGTTAATAGTGGGTTGATGCTGTTAGATCTCTGCTGTCTCTGTAGGTTACAATAAACCAGGGATGTTACTAGGATTGAAGGACAGGGAAGGCTTAGCCCTAAGGGTCACATGCCGAAATGATTTATTCACACCTTAAAAGTCTTCTTTAATCAATTTTATTTTTAGTTGTAGAGCAGTTATCAGGACCTGCTATCTGGCTCACTCTCTTTTCTTTGCCTGCCCTCCTTCGAAGACCTTTGCCTACAGGAGGCCCTCCTGGTTTTAACAGCTAGTCTAAGCTAGTTTATGAGTTGGTATTTAAAGGTTTGTTGGGCTGAGTCCATGGAAAATATGTTGAACAACATACCCATTAGCATATCTAGTGTAAGTATAAATGTGTTTCATTTTATCCTAAAATGTATAGTTCCATATTTCCTCTCTTCCTTCTCTCAGGCTGTTCATGCTTTCCAAATAAAACATGTTTATTTCTGCCTGCCACTGGTTTTCTCGATGTGTCTGAAGACAGTCTATATTGATGGTACTTAACCTTATTCTACACAACTGCCACATGATCTTAAAAATATTTTTTCTTATATTTTAGGGTTGGCTTCAGCCCCTCAAAAAAGGCCTAATGACATCTATGCAATCAACATTAGCACTGTACAGACCTCTACTGATCGCGACAAACATGGCCGCCTTTAACTTACTGTGCTTGAAGAATGAGAGACAGGTAACAGTAATCCTCATACTATCGGTACCTATACTGTGGACTAGCTGAACTTAGCTAATTAGCACTCACCTATGCTTTGATCTTGAAATGTCTTACCCTTCACTTCCCAAATGACAACATTATTGACCTGAACACACCAAAAATCCATCATTGCATTTGTAGAATTTATGCTTGCAGAGGTTGCAAAGAGACAGATTCTTATCCTCTGTAGATACAGAACATAAACCTCACCGAAACCGAAACTAATTTCTGGCTCCAACTTTTCTTACTACATTAATTTAAATATTCTTGGTGCTGTATAAGGGACAAAACTGAAAAAAGTGTACAGTTTAAATTAATATCTCACTTTTTCTTTGGTTGTCAGGTGCTGCAGCACCACATAGTGTTCAGTAGTAGCTGCCATTGCTGCTTTTTCCCCCCTCCAGGTCTCAGCAGGGTCATGTGACTGAAAGCTATGAATACAGGCCCCTGCTCTAACAACTGAGCCAAACTGGCACCCCAAATATAACATCGTGAAAGGTCAAACAGGGAGGACCTCTAGGTTTTGCTCATAAACTGACAGAAGCCCTACTTTAGGGAACAAATGACATCTTTTTTATGAATTTGTGGCTTAACAAAACACATTGATTCCCGATGCCTGCCTCTGTGTACCGGTGATTATGCTAAGCTGAGTATTGATGATGTCATCTATTTACACTGGAGTATCCTGCAGGTACAAATTAAACCTTAAACCACAGAGGAAGCCAAAAATTTCAGGGGAGTAAGGAAACCTAAAGAGGCTGATGCTGTCCAAGTGAGAAACTACCTGCCCTGACACTTTCACAGATAATTTGTTAAAAGGAAGCACTATGACCTAAAGAAGTACACATTTTAATGTCACACTGGGGCTCAAGAAGACAAAGGCAGATAATGAGTGCAAAATTAGACTTTTTAGTGTATTCCCTTGCTGATGAAATGTATTAATAAGCTGGCATTTGTAATTTTATTAGTCTACAGATGATTATGCAAATTTAAAAGATTACTTTTTATGCAATTGATGATTTTTTTTGATGATATCAATTTTCCTCTGTGCTCATCTCAGCCTGCTCTGATCACCCCTGAAATGAAAAGCACTTCCTACTAATCTGAGTTTTACATTAAATATTCATACAAAGCTTCACAAATTACATTTAATTTGATTTTTTTTGTTCTTAGTCATTAATGGTTGATTACATGTCTGATTTTTCTGTTAATTTTCTTAACTCCATGCCTATACTTTAATTTTAGGTTTATTTTAATTAAAGGTCAAATCAGATCTCAAGGAGATGATTTAATCTAACAGATTTAGGTTTTAGATGTCATTTAACATGTTTACATAATGGCACACTGTCGTTTTCTACAGCATCATGAGTGAAACTGCCCCATTAAAGCAGACAGTTTGGTTTAAAACAAGCATGACATGACACAGATTAATGGCATGGGTGTTACTCTACCTGGGTATGGACAGCAGACGAGTCAGTAAGGTCGGTTGGCATCCTTTGGCCGCTTTAGTTGCACCTTCAGCCTCTTCATGCCTATCTGAAAGCCGTTCATGGCCTGGATGGCGGCTTGAGCGCTGGATGGGTTATCGAAACTCACAAAGCCTGAGACGGGAACATACAACGGAGGAAAGAGAGAGGGATGGAGTCAGAGAAAAGTGGGAGAAAAAAGGAACAACAGAGCAAGAGAGGGAGAAGGAAGGGTTGAGATGAGAGAGAAACAGAAAGAAGAAAGAGACAGGCAGAACAGATGGGAAAGATGAAAGGGGGAGAAGAAGACCCTATTTAACTCCCAACAATGACACAACAATAGCTCTTTGTTTTCTCTTTTCAGCAGATTAATTGAAAATCTTTGAATTAAAGAGATTACATAAACCACCACAAAGGCTAATAACACAGATATTAAAAATCAAATGGGGGAAGGGCTGTTAGAAAGTACGGGTTTGACTTGAAGAGAGAACAAAAAAAAAACATGAAAAGGTGTGGAAAGATTAGAGAGAGGAAGGATCTCATGCTGTGTGTGGATTTTTTACAGCAGAGCGGCGTGTGTAAATGTTACCTGAGCCATCCTAGAGTGACAGGGCTGTGTGTGACTGAGCCTGTATCCGAGTAAAGACTAAAGGTCGTGGGGGTCGAAACGAGATGCTAGCAGCAAGGTGCGTACAACGGAGACGCCTGCTGCTCTGAGTTATCACCTGGGTGTCGAGGCGGAATGAGCCCAAAGCTTTCCACACCAGGACTCCTTGCCTGCTCTTATCAGACACCTCTGTGATTGACGGCCCGAATTTTCCACCTGCCAGCTGATTTGATCACACCGCTATGGGTCCAATTTAATTTGGGGGGAGAGGGCAGGCTTTTGTCAGTGCGGGTGAGATAAGGCTGCTGCTTTTACAAACCCTTTAAACAAACTGAGCAGGGAAGGGCCTGTCAGTTGGCAGTGATCCCCCCCTCATAATCCCACAAACACACACACCATACCTCACATTTACATTCCCGTATAGCAAACTGCTGATATGATTTCAGGGGTCAGAATACAGAAGCAGAGGACACACTTCACATATATTAAAATAATCTAAAGGCAGGAAAAGAAATCGCACACATTTTCAGTTTCAGCTGTTTTTCTGGAGACAAAATAACTGGCTGATGTTTCATTTCTTTGTTGTAGGACTGAGTGTGCGGTTGGAGTGTGCGCTGCTGTGTGACTGAATACCCTGAACACTACTGGTGTTTGATGTATGGCTCTTACTGCAGCCATCCATATCAGCAAAACGCCTCTTCTCACTTATGCATTTTTAATAAAAACACACACAAAGTTGCAAACATTATCAGGGTGACGAGGAAAATGCAACTGAGCAGCTGAGTGTGCCTCAGTAAACTCATACAAGAGTTACTTTGGAGGGATCCTGTGCTTCAGTACTGTCTAGTATTTAGGTGTGGCTGTATCGTGCAGAGGTAATGGTTTACTGTTCAAATACCCCCCTCTAAAAACAGAAAGACAGGCTTTTCATGTCCTCCACATACAAACTATTATGCACCATAAGTACATCTTTTTACAAGGACACGCATAAACTTAAATCTTATTCATGTTCTCTGCTGACTCTTCAAACTTTAAAGCTACATTCTCAATGCAGATGTATTATGTATGTCATTCTTGAGTGTCACCTAAGTGCAGAGAATCTGTCTCAAGTGACTGAAGTAAAAAAACACCTGTGTCTGGAAGGTCCAGCCACTGGTTAATTAGTATTCTTGGCTACCACTGCAACATGAAGACAAAAGAACACTCCAAGCAATTCAAAGAAAATGTATGGATACAAAAAAACAAAAACAAAAAAACAACAACAACAAAAAAAAAAAAAAAGGCACTGAACTTTCCTCTTCCTTGGAAGTAATATGACATGGCTTGACTAGAGTTTGCCAGAAGGCATGTGTCAGACTCCATGGTTAAGGTGGAGAAAATGCTTTGATTTATTGAGACCAAAATGGTGCTTTTTGACAAGACACTTTGTTTGGCAGACACCAAACATTGCTCATCTCTACAAACACACCATCCCCACTGTGAAGCATGGTGGTGGCAGCATCATGCTGTGGGGATGCTTCTTGGCTTTGCAGTGCCACATATGTCTCACCTGTTGGTAGAACATTTTTCCTTGCAGCCGATGAATAATTTTACTTAAATGTGAGGGTATGATGGGAGGCTCCTTTTGATATAAAAGAAGTAGAGGAAGCAATATGTGTGTTTGTGTGAAGTCAATCAGTGCTACATCTGTAATGTACACATTAGCTGTATACTTGTCATGACAAGTGTTTGTGTTTTAAACAGCTGAACTTGTCTTTTTCTTTGTTGTCAGTTTTGAATGGCACGGCTTTCCTTGCCGTCACAGTAACAATTTCAGCAAGTAAAGACCAATTAATTCATTTGAAATTGTCATGCATGGCACTGCACAGCCAATCAAATCCATTTCATGGATCAGGCAGTGCAAGTGAAGACAAAGGAACTAGCAGCCATGAAAGTAAAACAAAGCACACACTTTGATGCACAGTAAGCCTACAGGATGAGATGTTTCATCATTAAAACGAAGAGCAGTTAAATAAACACCAAACACAACCTCTGAAGTTGCCTTTTACTGTAAGTACCCACACACTGCTGATTTCACTCTCTCCTTATTGGGAACAGCTCTGCAAAAAGAAACTGACTAACATAGCTAGGCAGCTACCATTCATCAATGATCATCTTGGTAGAAACCAAGCAGCAACCTCCGGTCCTGAAAAATGAAGCCAATGCGGAAGTGCAAAAAATTGCATTGACAGATAGCTCGACAGGCAGAAGCTGCGTTTCTGTCAACCAGAATGCTAGCTAGCTAGCTGACAGGAAGTCACGCTTAGTGGGTGGGCTTCAAGAGCTGTTTGAGTCCACCTATTGTAAGCAAACGGCTGACGTCACTCGGGGTTCGTCCAATTCTTTCTACAGTCTATGACAGAAACAAACACCCACAGTTCACTGGATTCAAACCTGCTCTGAGTGAGACAGCTGCATGAAACTGAACTAATACAGGCATGAAAAAAAACACTGCTGGTTATCTTCTTTCATTTAGAATGAAAAAATGTATGCATTAAATAGGCAAAGAGATTAATGAGGGATGAGACAGAGGTAAATCTTTTAGAACTTTAGAGACACAGGCGTTAAGAGAACAAGGTGTGCATCATCTCCTTCAGCTACTCTCGACCTATGTTGGCTATTGTTTTAAGAGAAGACATGACTTTCAAGATAATTAAGAAAAATAAGATTTTTTTTTTTTTTTACTATTCGTACTATTGTCCTTTATAATGTGTGAGTTTCATCAACTTATCATGGTTAGTAAGGGTTGTAGGGACATTAGTTTGGGACCAAAAGAGATATAAAAACTGCATTTTGTGAGTTCGGGGGGGAAACAGGACATTTGAGACTCTCTGGGCAACTGCTGATTGGTCAGATGGTGTAATGTCACTTTCCATGACGTTGACTGCTCTCCATGATTGGCTGGGAAAAATCCTTCTGGTTTGACTATTTCACAAAGTGGGGGGAGGCCACGAAGGAAGTCAACCAAAGTGACCATATATTGTTCCTTGCTTCCTTCCCCCTAAAAGGTTAACTGCTAGAGGATGCTTGTCAAATTTTTGAGGTTAATTCTACCTGTTTAAATGTGTTTGGTTTATATGGTTGGCTTTGATGCTGTTGTATTTCGGGGGACTCTCTCAAAGAACACATTTTGCATTTCTATGTTCAAGGTCAATTAGAGGTTGATTAAAATCTAGGTGATCAATTAAAGTGGCTTAGTAGACAGAAGCTGTCTTGACAATAAATACATTTGAAAGTTTTAATACATTCCTATACCCTGTAAAAATGAATATTGGGCCAACATAAAATAGGTAAGTACCAGATTTTGCAGCTTTAAGTTTGAGCGGCCCTAAATATGCAATTTAGCTGATGAACATAACATGCTCATAGCTGAAAAATGTCAAGTTGGCAGAAAATGTTCCCAGATAAAATATTTATTTCAGGCAGCCTAACTAAAGATAGCTGTGCCAGCTATTTAAGTTGGACCCCCAGAAGATGTTGGCTCAACTTACACCTCTATGTTCATTTGGTAAATGGCATACATAATTAAATAAACCCATTATAATGTGTTGTATCAACTAGTTTGGTTATCAAAAGTGCACCCAATAATTCAAAGTTTGTTCACTCCCTTCAAAATATATATTTTTTAAGTGTATCTATTCTGAATACAATAGCATCTTTAAATTTGATCTAAAATATGTTTGTGCTCTAATTGTCATTTTGCTTACTGGTGGCTGTGTTAAAATAAATGATGGAATAATGACTCTATAAACAGCAAATATATACTGCATAGGCCTACAGATGAGTGCTGAAAGAAACACGCTGAAAGAAACATGCAAGTACATTTTTCCCTGATGTGAAAGAGGAAGAAGAAAAAGAAAACTACATAAAACAAGCCACGTCAAAAAAAAGACATGCCCTTTTTTCAGGAGCCCTTTAGGTAAATTGCATCTCCTGGTGTATATTTTTACTCTCATATCTTAAAAGCAGTGGGTTTCCTATTATAGGTGTGCACGTGTGTCTGCGAGTGTGTCATTCTGCTCTCAGAAGACCTTTTGAAATTCATTTTCAAGCTAAATCCAGCTAATTCCACTTAACAAGGTAAGCTTTGATCACTTTTAAAAGTCAATACTGAGCGACTAAATGCAGAGGATTAAGACTAATGTCGTATCCATAGAGTCCCAGGTTAAATGAAACACAACCATATAGCCTCTCATTTGTAAATGTCTGTGGGGCGAGCACATGTGCATTAACACAGGCCGTGTCAACACCTGCGTCACTTATTTTTTCATATAATCTTAGTGTTTTAATTTGCTTAAAGGCATATATATTTACAAATCCCTTGGATTTTTCTTCATTTCTTTTTAAAAAACATTTAATATGCCATGTCATATATTCATACCATTTTATCACAGTGCAAATAAACCTATTAAACTAAACAGACATCTGTCTGAGCCGACAGTGATGTATCCCTCAAGATATACTCTTAATCCTACTCCAGAAATACATCCTTTATGAGAACATGCTTGGAGTGCTCCTCCAGTGACCTTTTTCATCTCATTCAAATTTTCCAGCGTCTCTGTAAACACTCCATCTCAAAGAGTGATGTCTGATTATCTCCTTTCAAATTCCCGAAATGTAGTTCACCTGTGCAGCAGAGATATCAGCCCATGTATGCACAGATGTTTTTTGTTGAGACCTACAAGAATGATTCTGCAGAGGCTAGGACTTTTCTGGCAATATTTCCTTCTAGCTTATTGATAATTTTATATTAAGAGTTAACATATTAAACTTTCAAATTCTGAGAAAGATGTTTTCTGTTAAACAGCCAGTCTGTAATGTCAACAGAATTGAAATGTTATTTATAAGTTGATACATTTTTTTTTTTTTTTTTTTTTAGAAAAACCTGAACAGACACAAATCAATACATTTCTACTCCATTCCCTGTAATGGTAAATAATTATTTTATTTAAACTTTAGACAAGATGTTAACTAATTTATGATTTTCAGTGATTTTCAGGACAATAAGCTGTGTTGTGCAAGTTTACCCTTAAAATGAGCTGCTCAAAGTTTATTTCCCACAGATGAAAATGAGCCACTCTATATTCATAGTTCATATCTATAGATCCGTAAACTAATGAACAGGTGAAAAACATCTGCATGCAGAGAAAAAAAGTGTGGTGGATAAAGAACAAGTTGGAGATCACACATAAAATAGCGTCATCTGTCATCTGATTTTTTTTTTTATTTGAACATAGAGTGCAAACAGCCCGTATGAATTTAAGATTACCTTTTGTAAAGAAAACTTGGCTGGTATATCAAGTTAAAGCTACTTGTCCCCAAAGCAAATTCAGAATAAAAGCATGGTGTGACAACTTGAGTGGTCTCATCACAGGAAAAAAAAATCTGGCTCTTACTTTGAAAGCACTCAGAAAATATATCATACTTTACATGTTAGTCTTGGGATGCATTCTAAATGCAGTGAAACATGTCTTTTTAAGGCTTTATTTTTCAAGTGCAGACAACTCTCTGAACCTCTCAGACTCTGAGCAATTATTCGCCATCTCTAGAACAAACTTGATCACGTTTTGCTCATGACTTGAATATTGAACTGTCAGAGAGCTCACGAAATATGAGTACGCATAATCAGTTCTTTAAGTGGAAAATAAACAAGTGTTGGTACTCAGCTTAATCACCTATTGTCAGTGTGTCAAACAATCAGAGAACCAGGTTAAATGCAAGCTTAGATGCAATACACAATATATTTTTGGCTATTTTATTCTACAAAGAAATGCCAAATGTCACACTTATTAACAAAAACATGAAAAATGGCATTAAAATTAACTGGATGTTTGTGGGGTACAATACCTGACATTTGATTATAGCTCCTCTGATAAGCTATTTCCCTTGCAAAGCAGATGAATACGCCAGTTTTTCAGCTCCTGTCTGAACTGTTTGGGCCTGGTTAAAAAGTGACAGGACAGGAGGGGCAGTACTTTTGGGAGCGGTGGAGTTGTGATGTATGCAAGCAGCAACAAGAGGCCGGTGCAGATATGGCGGAAGACATTAGCGTGGATGCTGCTCAAGCGCCAGTTTTATCAGATTAAAATCAGTATTCCACTTTTTCTCTTCCTGGTTTTCTATACTATCCACTGTCCTGTCCTCTTCAAATAAAGGCAAAAAGCCCAAAAATGAATCTAAAATTAAACTCTAATATTAAAATATTTAATAACAATATAAAAATGAAACATTACAACAAAGTTATACATATCTAAAAATAAACTGAATTAAGATCCTGAAATTCCTTATGCAGTGTTTGTGGGCTGCCTTTGCCACTGTACAACCAAACTTTTAGTTTTTGCTAATAAGCTACTTGATCTGGAGCAAAAAAACACTGACGTCATCCTTTTACCAAAGTAGATCATTCTTGCAAAGCCTCACTCACTTTCAAGTTGCATGGAGGGTGAAGAAAGTCTTGAAGGAAACAGAAATCTCCAGCAACACTTGTAGTTTAGAGAATAACTTTTTTAAAGCATTGCATTTTGGCTTGTAGCCTTCATGACCCAGAGATGACCTTGATAAAGAGTACAAGCTGAAACATGTCGATCTAATAAAGTTGTTCTCTAAACTAATAGTGTTGATGGAGATTTCTGTTTCCTTGCTCCTTTGACCAACAGCCTGAACATTAATTTGGAATATTGTTATTTTTGACATCTCATTTAGCGGCAGTACCAGCAGGAACAGGTGTTAGTGGAGCATCAGGCTCCTCAGCGGAGGAGCATGCTGCGTCCATTCTGTCCAGGAGAGGAGAACGTTTGAGAATTTTTACACAGCTATGAACACCATGGCACACAACTGAAGTGCGCTGTGCATCATAGCAATGCATCTAGATGCTATGATGCTATTATGAATCATCCATATAAGCTGTAAGCTGTGGAGAGGACAGAAGATAGAATGGAAACTGATGAGATGTCCAAATCCGCCAAAAAAAGACCTGGTAAGGTGTAAAATTTAGGAGTAGCAGTACTGGTGCACACCGGCCCAATTAAAGCACTGAGCATAATGAATGCAGTGTTCTGCTTTAGCTCAGTTGTTCCTAAACTTTTTCTGCTGTGCCGTCCTTTAGCAAACGGCAAACAAAAATATTTCCAAGACAACTCATCACTATACAGATTAACATAAATACTCAAATCGATATACATGAAAATACAGTACCAGTCTCCCACAGGTAGGATGAGATAAAAAGAAGCACGTTCCCCTCTTTAATACCCTCCCTAGTGCATGTAAACCAAAGGAGAGATAAGACTTCATATTTTCTGTCTCTGTTTAATTAATAGTTGTGATGTCTGTTGTCGATTTATTGTAGGGCCTACAATTTCCTGAAAGTTTAGCCTTGCAAAGCCCCCATTCATCATTTTGGGATCTATAGCTGTGTTTCCATCAGGGGTCTGGTTTGATTGAGTATGGTTTGGTATGGTTTGGTACACTAAACCCCAAAGTTAACTTTAAACAAAAAGTAAGGCGATTTGTGTTTGGTGCATTATTTCTTTGTTGTAACAATGCTTCTTGGTAATAAATCTTATACCGATAGAAAGCCTGTTTACTACCCTTTTAAGTGATTCCACATTTGTAAGGATCATGCATTTGTGGGATGAGCAGCAGAGCTGAGTATGTGGGTTGTGCCCATGAAAAATGTACCAAATCTTCTCTGCCCTGGTAATTACCAGTGGTGTTAATTTAGGGCAGCTGTGGCATAAACCTTACTTTGGTTAGGGTTAGGGTGGTCTAATAAATTTGTTAAGCACTGTATGTTCTCTTGGTCTTTCATAGTTTTAGATTTGAGTTGTTAAAGTGAATAAATTAAATCTAGTATTCTTCTAGTATTGCTTTAAGAATAAAGACAGTAATGCTACTTTTTACACAAGTTTTTCTGAATTTTTCTGTTTTCTTTTTTTTTTGCACTTTCCAATGGATTATTTTCCATTCCATCTGTTTTGCTAGGCTTTATCAGCCTATCAACCACTGTATAAATCTGCTTTGTGTAGTCTCCTGCATGTCCAAGCTGGTTGTGCCGATTAAGCACAGCATCAAAGCTAAACTCACACGTTTTAAAGATGAAGCGCTCCAAATTCTTGGAGGCCTAATAACTTATCCCCCTTAATGCACAGTATCTTGTGCCTAATTTGTTAACGTCTTACAAAAGAGCCCCGGGGCTTGTGCTATAAAAAGGAGGAAGGCATGAGAAAAAAAAAAGTCTAAAAAAGAATCACGGGTTAAATAGCTTTTTTCAGCTGATATCTTAATTATGAGCATAGAAAAATAAGCCTGTGAGACTGATGAGGTCACCGCCCCTTTGTCCTTCCCCCTTGTTGACTGACAGATAGTGATAGCAAGAGGCATATGTTTAGCGGAGAGCACACAAACCGGGAGGGGGGAGATGGTCCTGAGATGGACAGAGTAAGACCGCCGAGGAGAGAGAAAGCCTTATAGACATGCTGTGTTGAAGGGAAAGTGAAAGAAAGCCAATGCTGTGAGTCTCTCTCCCTCTCTCTCTGCCTGCCCGTCTCCTGGGTGCTGCTGTCCAACTGAATCAACAGCAAGGCCCACACCAGTCTATTATTATCTCTTTAAGCCCATGGATTCAACCTGCACTGCCTCCACCCTGATGAACCGGTTTGCTGGGTGGGAGGTGAGAGGAAAGAAGGGGGAGTGGGTGGTGGGATGCTGCTTGGGTGCCAGCTGGAGGACGGGGAGGGTCTGAGAAAATGTTTGTTTTTGGTTAAAAGGAAACTGAATGACTTCTAAAACTGATACAGATGATAATAAGAATGGTGAGGTAGAAAGGGTGAGGATTACAAACATAGATGTTAGATGATTGACTTTTGTGAGTCAAAAGCCCCCAAATACCCTAAATAGCCTCATGACTGTAACTTTAAAAGTGTTCAAAGCTAGTTTTAATCCAAAACCAAAACTTTTATTCTTTACATGACAGTTACTTGTAAGGAGTGGATACATGGAATTCCGCTACTGTATAGTCAGACTTCAGAATTGTAGAATAAAACTGTCATTAAATTCCCACTCAATTTTCTGTCAACTCACTGAGCTAACCAGCTATCCTCAGACTTCTGCTTACCTCTACAGCAGCAACCTTACAGCAGCTTCTAGACTTTTTCTTCCAGTATTGTCTTCATACTTGGTTACTGTCCATTGTAAAGTCACTCAGTTTGAAAGGTTGCGCTTTGGTTGCTCTCAAAGTTGCTCTTGCACAAAGGCACAGGCGCACAATTTGGCTATGACATATTATTGATATGGCCGTTCATCTTGACAGTCTCCTCAAATATCAGGTCAGGTATGGGAGTATTTGCTGGTTTGGCATTTTGCCATGTCAACCTTGGTCTAGTGCTGGTCTGGCCTCCTGATGGCCATCCTCCAAGCCTGTGCCCTGCCCATGCCCCATCTCTCCAGGTATCCTCCCAGCTGCCCCCTCCACAGTGCACATGGTTGCCCAGTGTCTGAACCAGCTTACTGGGTCCTGGGCATCCGGTATGCCATGAGCTGTATCAGGTCCAGCAAAGTGCACCAGGTGCTTGTAAAAGTGCATCAGGCAGCTGACCCTTCCCACCCTTGCCCTCCTGAGAATGTCAGAATTAGATATACAATCTTGGCAATGATACCTGCCAAATAGAAGTTGTCAAAAAGAAGTCCAGTCAGCACCTCTGGCCATCAGTCAATGTCCAGGCCTCACAGTAAGACCAGAGGGAACAAGGACCAAAAGACTCTGACTTTCATCTGCATGCTCAGATACCCATCTTAAATATGGCAGTGTTATAGGGCCATATCTGACCAAAAGGGCTACAATAGGGCACAAAGTGAGTGAATTTACTATCATATTGTCCATCTATTTCTCCATTATGATGACTCTAAGACCGTAACTCGTGTAAACTGCACATGCCATGATTCAATGTAATGACATATCTGTTCTCAGGTCTAGATGAGACTGGAGCAAAGTGAATTCTGACCAGTGGGGGACTGGGAAAGGGATTAGGGGTTATGGGGCAACTGACAAAAACGCCCCACCTCCAAAATCACTTCTTTTCAGGGAATGAAAAAAAAAAGTGTTTTTTCAGATAACACTGAATTTTCATAGTCAGCATTATGCTTAATGTTTATTGGTTTAAACTTTGTAATAACCAACTCACAGATGTAAAGGGTGACCAATAGCACTGATTCATTAAAAAAGGAAAAAAAAATGCTCAGACAGGTGGGCTGTGCAGTTTCCTCTCAGTCTGAGTCAGACAGTGAAAACATTTGATTAAAGGATGACTACGTGTATTGTCACATGAGCTACAAAGTCAGTTAGATGTCAGTCAAAGTGTTATTGGCCACACCCAGAGTCCTATGGTCAAATAAAATTAGAAAATGGCTCATTTTGCTGTTGTGATAAAGATTAAGAGGCTGTTTTTGACTTTCAAAAATTTCACTGTGTTTTTGTGGATGTTTAATGAAATTTTCAATCAAAGTATGCTGTCTTCACAGTTGAAATTGAAGCCACATCTTCAAGGCCATATCACTTCCCTTTCTATTGCTGATGCCCTTTGTTATGGTTAATCAGTATGCCTGTTTGAAGGTAGCATGTTTTCATTTGACATTCATTTCAGTGGATTTCATGTTCGTTTTCATCTTCAGTGTTGACTTTTTTTTGACTCACCAAAACATTTGCTCTGATTGGTCGCTCGGTCCACAAAGACTTTGGCAGAGATGACGTTGCCAAAAGGCAGGAACATTTGCATGAGCTCCGCGTCTCCGAACTCCTGGGGCAGGTGATAAATAAACAGGTTGCAACCTTCTGGCCCTGGCGACGAGAGAAAGACAACAGGACGATTACGCAGGAGCATAAACAGGGGATGCCCAGTGAGAGAGAAAGGGAGCAGCCGCAATCACACGGCTGGAAAAAAATGACTCAATATAACAATAAAAGACAATAATCCGTGGAACACAGACACCATGTAAACAACATATTCTGACTATGCCACCTGTGACACAAATATTTGTTGTGATAAACCTAGTTATGTGGGCATGTGTGGAGTAAACACCAGTTTTCACGTTGCACAGTCACATATTTTTCATTTGAATCCTCCCGCGAACCACATTTGTGTTTACATAGAGAGGTGTCACTTTAGTATTTATATTATGCACTTAAATTTGTCTGTTGTCTCAGAAAATATACTGGCAATAGCAGTGAACATGTGAATCCAGAGAGAAGCAGAGATAGAGGTAAAAGAGAAAAACAGCTAGTGATAAAAACAGAGAGGATGATGGAAAGATAAAGATTAAGATGGTTATATTAAGAAAGAGAAACTCTGAGACACAGAGAGAAGGTGGTGGAGGCAGAGCATAAGCCAAGTTTTTGTCCCAATTACTGTGTGACAATAGGACTGTCTTCCAATCTCTCCCCATCCCTTCCACACTCATCCACCCAGCTGCCACATATTGTACAGGCCAATCAGGATAAAGGAAAGAATGAACTGGAGAGAGACAGAGAAACTGAAGCATGGACAGAGAGAGAGAAAGAGAGAGAGACGTGATGGACTCTGGGACAGTAAGCTTGCAGCCGGCTGCCTGCCCGGCTAGCATTCTCTCCTGTCTCATTGCTCAGGGTGATAGCATGACGAGATGAGACTGGAGGCTTGTGAGAAGGCTGATAAGAGAGCTGCGGTGGTGGCTGGCTGGCTGTAGTGCTGCTATGCCTCGCTGAGATAGAGGACACACAGAAACACACAGGTTGACAGAAAAGAGATTTTTTTTCTTCTCACAGTTAAAAGCTGAATCTCATTTCTGTCTGTTTAGGTGTCTTGGATTCATGCTTGAAAAAAGTAGTTTGTTTTAATGAAGGATGCATCTGCAGCTGGTGTATAAGGAAGGTTGGTAAAATTAGTTTTAAGAGCCACCTTTTCACAACTGTGTAAACATAACAACACTAGTTTTTTTCAGTTATTGCTTTAGGCAAAAGTCAAAAATACTTCTGGTTGAATGACTATAATATTTTTCCAGTTTGCAGGATAACTGGAAACAGTTGTAGAAATGATGAGAGCAGGCAAACCTCATTTCCAGATCTCCAAAGTGAATGGCAGCAAATCAGAAAAAGTGGTGGCAATGTGACTGAAAGCATAGTGTTTTGTATTTCATGCAATTAGAAAAACATACTGTTCACGTGTTTTTCATGCTCAAATGAGAAAAAGTGCTGTGCATGTGCAGTCACAAAGAATTGAACAAGATTTTACAGACAGACACGAGTCACTATGCCATCACAGCCTTGTTTTAAGGGGAGAGGGGAGGTTGTAGGACCTTAAATTTGTCATACTGTTACCATGAAGGGTGAAAAAACTGTGACATGAATTCAAGGCCATATCCTTTAGCCCTACTTTACACCAGTGGTCATTTTGTGACAACAGGAGCTGTAGTCTGCCCACCTGTTAAAATGGATTCTTCACTCAGTCACTAATGTAAAAAAGTTTTAAAAGTTAAGATCCAACTTAAGTAACCTGGTTAAAATGCACACATACATGAGTGATGCCAGTTTATGACATCTCCAGTCTCAAGATGAGATTGTTTGTCCAGTTTGATGGGGAGAGCCTGAGCAGGAATTCATATACACCTATGACTTAGTTTGTTTTTAATGTAAAAGTGCTGATCTCTGTTCATAAAGTCATCATTTTTATCCATTACTCACTGGATGCTGGATATGGGCTCTGATAACTCCTGTTCCATTTTTTTGAAGACACCATCTCTCCTATTTACTGCCATTCATTTTGACAGAACGTTGTCACAAAGAAATGGGTGGGGCAGCATTGTCTGGGTGAAGTTATTCCTATTGCTGCCATTGTTACTGCTTCTGTACAGCACTTTCTTTGCAAAATTGAAAACAAAACTTTTAACTGTCAATCTGATTATTGTGCCAGCAAAATGCTTTTCCATATAATGATGCTTGAGTTGCATATAAAATATTTTGTCAACATTGATGAAGTGTCAAATGCATGGTGCATGATGACTAGTTCATCTTCTGCATTTTCAACACCACATTAGTTGCTAATGTGGTGTTCCACATCTGCAAATTTACTTTTGAAAAAGGAGCTCCAATGAATTAACACATCAAAGGAAAGAGTTACTAAATCACTCAGTCTTTTTCTTTAGTTGTGTCACTTTGCAGCCCTGAATAAAACACTTTAAAAATATCTTTGTGTGTGGTGTTAAAAAGAAGTCAGCTACCAAACCTTTGGAGCTCATTCTTTATCTTTGCTTGAGGCGAGTGGCTCCAGGCTATATTTGTCACTATTAGCGTAGCACACCTGAATCTCCAAACTAAGTGTCGAAAGAGAGGCACCGTGGGTATTGAAGGAACCATTTTAAAAAAGACAGAAGAAGAGGATGCATAATAAAGGACCAAATACATCTAATGCTGTCATTTTGTATCGGATATTTGTTTTTTAAACCACAAACAACAATACTAATAGCTTCCTGTAATGCTTTTAAACTTTTCTCCCTGACATGGGTCATGCTTACACCATCATGCAGAGAGCCTGTCAAGCTTGCACATTTGTCACATTTGTCACAAGTCTACGGTCCTTGGGCAAGACACTTTACCCCAAATTGCCCCTAATACTGTATCAGTAGTGTGAAAATGCATATGTATGGGATTGGTTAATATAGCAGTTTTACCATCAGTGTGTGAATGTCGTGTGTGGGTGTGACTAGTTAAATTTGGGCATATCCTGGTTTTAGAAAAATAAGACACAAATTTTGAGTCCCGTGACTCACTTGGAGGTTGGACCAACTTAAAGCCTGATCAGGGGAACATGACAGCTGACCATGGCCTGACCAGCTGCTCCTGATTGGATTTCTGACATATTTGAAAATGTTGTACATTCACACACACTCAACTACCCCTTGGGAGATTGATCAAGTTGTTTTAATTGAATTGAACTCACAGTTAAAACTTTGAGGCATTTTTCCTTTATAAACTGTTGAAAAACATCTTAAATCCCCTTGAACACAGCAGGAATGCCGTTTTGATGTCCCCTAGGGAAATAAACAAGCAGGAAAAGGCCTATATGTGAACCTCCCACATGGAATAGTTGTTATTATTTACCTGTGTTTAAAGGTAATGTTGTTTATTTGGGTGTGAGAAATGGCAAGAACAGTTTTTTTGCTATCTGTAGATATTTGATACATGAAAATGAGACACTAGATACAGTCCTAAGAATTCACCTCTTAG
Organism: Cheilinus undulatus; assembly: GCF_018320785.1. Classification (NCBI taxonomy): domain Eukaryota; kingdom Metazoa; phylum Chordata; class Actinopteri; order Labriformes; family Labridae; genus Cheilinus; species Cheilinus undulatus. Next base: position 30,510,135 of record NC_054865.1, on the reverse strand, counting down.
ATGTTTTTCTCTTTCATTGATTTTATAAATCAATCATGGTCAATATGACTTGACTTTGTTGACGTAACAAAATGTATGAGAGGCCACCAAGACACCTATGGCTGATTTGAAGGAGTTACAAGCTTCAGCAGCTGAGATGGGAGACTCTGCTTATAACAACTGTTGCCCAAGTTCTTCACCAGTCAAAGCATTATGGCAAAGAAAAAGCCACTTTTAAAGAAAAAAACTCATATTAAATCTCAGTTAGAGTTCCCCAGAAGGCATGGGGCTTTTAGGCCATCACATAAGATGTTATGTTGTCGGACACCAAACACTGCATATCACCAGAAACACACCATCCCCACTGTGAAGCAAGGTGGTGGCAGCATCATGCTGTGGGGATGCTTCTTGGCAACTGGCCCTGGAAGGCTTGTAAAGGTAGAGGGTAGATGAATGTTTGACTATGACTGATTCATGAAATCAATACAAGGATACAACTTCAAAGGAGGTCAACACATTTTATTGGTCCTGTAAATAAAGCATCATGCTGTGGGGATGCTTCTTGGCAACTGGCCCTGGAAGGCTTGTAAAGGTAGAGGGTAGATGAATGTTTGACTATGACTGATTCATGAAATCAATACAAGGATACAACTTCAAAGGAGGTCAACACATTTTATTGGTCCTGTAAATAAAGCTGAGTCAGGCAACAGTGGTACACTGGACTATCCTGACCAAAAGATTTAAAACTATTTTTTTTGTGTGTCTGATATTTAAATATGTTTTTTTTAGAAATGTGATAACAAAAAAAATGCCGGTGTCTAAAAGCTGAGCTTCAAAACTTTCTAAAACAATGATTAAAAAGTCAAGTTGTGACAAAAGTTGATTGATGAACTGAAGCATGTGTGCTTTGGCTACATATACAAAACCTTGAAAAAAACTTTTGATGTTAAATCTTGTGTTTGTGCTCCAGCACACACTAAAATCTGTCATTTTTGTGTCATTTGGTAAAGACTGCTGTGATGATTTATCTGCTCAAAAATAATTTCTTGGATTTTTTTCGTGTTGACACACATACACACACAGACTCAGAGAAAGCGTGTAGATTGTTAGCTCTCAGAGGGAGGCTGAAGCTACGGCTCGACTGTGCTGGTGCCTGTTTGTGTATATTCTGGTTTAGGTGTCTCTTGTTAAATGGCAGGGCTGCAGACTGTGGCAGTGGACTGAGACAGGCTGGGAAAGCAGCCAAAACCCAGAGGAGCCTACAACTCAGACAGGCCACTGGCTCAACCAAGAATAGCTCCAGGGGGTTTGTGTGAGGATGTGTGTGGAGAGCATTTGTGTATGTGTGTTTTTGTCCCCGTGACTTTTTTGTAATTCCTGCTAATGATAAAGTAAAATATTCCAGGGTAGCAGAGAGAGAGATGGATGTCCTTAAGACCTGCAGCATGAAGTTCTGCCTGCATGTAAAGGGGATAAGTTACGTATACTTTGATATTTTCCATACATTTCTTTGCTGTGACCCCGTCATGCACTCAGACTACAGAAAAAAAGTGCAAACACAATCTTTCCCTGTAGGCAGTGTTGGAAACACTCAGTTCCGGAGTTTCTATACTGAATATTCATGCTACTCTACGCTGTCTCATACAATCATATAGATGAATAATTGAGAGTGATGAATGGCGTCAAAAAGAGTGATTTACCATCACAGTATATCCTTTGCTTTATTACATCTGATGCTGTGGCATAAGAACCAACGCTGCACCAGGAATGGTAATAAATGATTATGCATGCAGCTAATTAATCTGATGAATATTTATAACCACTTAAACACATTGTAATGGACTGATTAAGCAGTCCAACGCTGCGAGTTTGAATTAGTGCAGTTTTTGAATAATGACAGAGTAACTTTCCATCTCACTGCTAATGTTCTTCTCTTTAAATGGGGAGCCTTTTTCTCACATTTTCCCCAGCCAGCTTTTTCCCTCCCTCGCTAATTCAAAGCAGCACAGCTACATTAGAATGGAACATGGCAATTATCACCTTTTATCTTGGGTGGGCGCGCTCGCTCGCTCTTACCTTCCCTCTGTTGCTGGGGAATGATGGTCGGTTGCTGGGGGAACGCTTGGCTGATTGGCGCATAGGCGGCAGGGTAGGCTGCTGTTGCAAAGGGAGAACCAGAGTGGAATCTTTCACATCTCCATTTTCATATTTGACACAACAAAAAACTCGAATCATTATGCCGTTGTTCATTTGCGTCCTTTTCAGACATTGCATAAATAAATTGCATTATGACTGGGAGCCCTGGCTGCGGTTCACCACACAAAGAGTATGGGGAAAAAAGGGGAGTGGAGTGCGGTTCAACTGAGCAGACGCACAGAGAAAGAGAGGGAGACTTACAACGTGTTAATGAGAGCTGATGTCAGGCAAAAGCAGCGCTTATGATAGGTCTATGTCACCTCTTATGTAGGAGGCTATGCCAGGGTCAGATCCTCAGCTCTCAGTGTACTTTTAGAATTAAGATCTTTTTTATGTGTGGGTGTATAATCAAGTCCACTGAAAATCCTTCTGCAATCCTAATGTAAAGTAGTCTAATCCGGAAGGAAATTGGCTGGTCTTGGGCTATCTCTATACCTGTCATAGTGTCTACTGATGTGACAAAAACGCACAGGAGAGAGAGAGGGAAAGGGACAGATGGAGGGAATGAGAGAACAGAGGAGGTAGAGGAGACAGATCACCTGCGTAGTGTTGGACGCCAGCATAAGCCTGTTGGAGAGGGTCGGTCACCGTTGGACTCTGTGCTGCAGAGAGATGGAGAGAGAGACCGAGCACATGGTGGCAAAGAGATAAATGGAGGAAAAAGACAGAGGTGACGAAGAACGGTCAAGACAGACAGAGACAGAGATACAGAGAGAATGTTAAAGAGCATGACAGAAAATTGAGACCCATTGGGGGGGAAGATCACACAGGGAGTGGGAGAAATTTAGGTTGTCAAATCTCCGTTCTTCAGAGAGCCTGTTCGCCCCAGATGTTTGCATCAAATATTAACAACATGCCAAACAAACCACTTTGTAGTTCATTACAATTGCAGCTGCCTCTGCATAATGCAGAAACAGGGAGTGTGTGTCTGTCAATTCTTCAGGAATCAGTCCCGGGCAGCATTAAGAAGCCGAGAACGTGGCTGAGACACATCAAATTAAAGCATAATGGACTGATGGATGAACTGATGGATTCATCATGATACTGGAGCTGGCTGCTCAGAAATCTGCCAAAGACACTGTTGATTAACCCTCGAGCCTGAAACGCTTCAGCTCAGATCAGAGAAAGATGTGATGAGAGTGTCGAGTGAAAAGAAGACTCTTGTCAACTTTTAAACTGTGCCATACCGTTTAATTTGATTACTGACATGTTGAACTTGGACTGTGCCATTTAGATAATGTTCTTTTTCTGATTATAGATGCCCTAAGAATAATCAAATATTTATATCATCAGCAATACAAGCACCCGTCGTAAGTTTCAGGGTCAGAGGTCTTGTAAAAGTCGATTTGACACTTATAGCTCATGTTTCTTTTATGTAAACCTTCATTGGCTCACCTGGGTATGGATGAATGCCATTGGTGTATATTGGCTCCGAGGTGGGCTGCCCATTGCTTTGAGGCGGGAGGGCACTGAATCCGTTGACCCCAATAGGGGCAGCTATGCTGGGCACGGCTGTTGCAGAGATGCCCGGGGGTGTGCTGGTGCCTGCAAATAGATACAGAATCATTATAGAGACTACAGGGTGCATGTTTTACATGCTAGACACTCAAAAATAGAGGCACAAGAGAAGGATATATTTGTAGTTAGATTTTCTCAAGCACAGACTACTGTGCAACAGGCACATAATGGATCTTTATGAGCAAAAATGTGCACCTTTAGACCCATCATGAAGTATAGTTAGTGCCAAATTGGTGCCAGTTCAGCCTGTACCAGTTATAGTTGCTAAATCAGTGAAGTTATCACATTTCTACATGGTGCACAGGAAAATGTCCTTGCCCACCAAAGTAAGAGAACTCTGAAGTAGAGCTCTTTGTGAATTTATTTTGGTATAAAGGAGTGTTTTTGTCTGAAATGGGCACTTTACTGCAGTTTTGAAGGTAAAGGAAGCAATAGTACAACATAGTGGCTGTGTCTGTAATCACACACTTTTCCACAGCTCCCTACTCCCCACATTAAGATCTATGTAGTAGACTTTTGGCTTTTCTGTCCGCCCTACCCTGCCTAGATGACAATAGGAGCATGCTATCCACTGGATGCTAGCTGTCCTGATTCCCCATGGTAGTCTGTGCAGTGCACACAAGTTAAGAAAGCTTGAAATGTCAGTATTAGATGCCTGCAACTTCTCAGCTACAACAGAAGCGTTGAGTAGGCTAATGCTGATGCTAGCAAACATCAGTATTACAGTTTAAAACATGGCCTTATTAAGAGGTGACTGTCCTCTAAAGAGTACTCATGAATACCTCTTTGTGTAGTCTGATGAGCATATGTTGACATTTTCATGAATAACTAAGCAAAAAAAGGGTATTCACAACGACAGCTATTCAGGCTTTAAGGCTTTTGTAGGCTTTAAGATCACTGGTTTTTGTATGGAAAAAAGCCTCTTTCAGCGTGTTTTTCACAAGTTTATCTTTTTGCAAGCGCCCTCAACGTGAGTTACTTCATTTGACAGAGACAGGGAGATTTGTTTTAAGTAGACTAATTATACTTTGTTACTTAATCGTACTTTTATGGCTACCAAATACACCTAGAACACAGTTATCCATCAAAAGCATCAACAAGTGTCAGCAGTGGCACTTTGGCTGTTACCAGTGTGACGTCATAATAGTCAAGTTTATAGAAGGTCTTTACACAGAAGTCACTTTAAGACTATCATCAGAGACTATTAACGGTGTCTGTGAAGCTATACAACTAAAACATTCATCACAAAATAATTTAATCCTTTATGAGGCAAACCATATATGGTTGGTTGACTTCTTTCGAGGCCTCCGCTCAACTCTCTGTGATGCATTAGAGCTAGAATTGTTTTTCTCAGCCAATCAGTGACAATCAGTCAATGTAACGGAAAGTAGGGCTGGGAAATTTATCAAAATTTTGATTAAATCGCAATATTTACTGCTGCAGTTTTCTACTGCAAAAGGTGCAATACTTCTATAACAAAAAATGTGTGCCAAAATACCAGTTTAAAACTTTTTTGCAGCAGAGATATTATGCTTAAGACAACATGCAATCATTCAAGTGTCATTTCTTTTAGAATAGTTTACTTTCCTCATTTTTGTATGTTATTCATGATCAAAATAAAAATTGACTTAAAAATGATCACTCCCTTAAATATAACAATTTATATCCAATTTGCAATATTAGTCAAAATCAAACATATATTTCAAAGTTGTTCAGCCCTAGTTTATTCAATCTTATACTGTGTTGGTTATAATATAGCATGATTTATTGCTTGCTTGTTGAAAACACACAAGATGAGAAACAGAAAATAATCACATATCAAATCAGTGTTTGTCTCAAACGTCCTGTTTCCTCCAGAACTCGCATAATGCATTTTTACATCTATTTTGCAGCCAAGAAATGGCCCTAAAATCAGAACTAACCATGAAAAGTTGATGAAATATTATATAGAGGAATAGGAGTACTCAATGTCATGATAGTTTTTTTTTTTCTGCACAGGATTTCCAACAATTACTGGAATATTAGCATGAAAAATGGAGAAACCATATTTGGACATATGCCCATTAAGGGCTTCAAAAATTATGTCTATGTTAAGATATATGGCCAACTCATCTAGCAACCATGCTAATGGTATTTCCTTGGAAAACAATGTATTATCATCTAGGGCTCTATACTGTAGCTGGATGTTGCCAGAGGTTTGTAAACAGTTAAAGAGTGATCCAGCGGTAGATTTTTACAATTTATAGAAATATTCAAGATATAAAAACTTAAATGGGTATGATTTTTGGTCAGTTGTATAACCTTAGGCAAGGCAAGGCAAGTTGATTTGTATAGCACCAGTCATACACAAAGCAGTTCATAGTGCTTTACAGAGATTAAAAGGAAAAGAAGAAAGCATTTAAAATACAACAAGAAGCCATTACAATAATATATTATAACAGTTTTATAATACTTATGTGGTTCATATAGTTATAATTTTTTTTTTACTGTGGGCCTTATTTTTTATTATATGGTGTAAATAGTGCAATATGTGTGATTTTGGTCCGTTTTAGAACAGTACAACAGTTTTATTAAACTTAAATGGCATACAACAGTTTTGTCTTTACTATGAGCCTCATCACTGCTAAAATTCACTTATTTCAATTCAATATTTGTGATTATCATAGGTTTCCTGTTGGAATTATAAGATAAAACTGTTGGTATCACATTTAAAAATACAGTATTCTGCAGCTAGAAATGTCTTGTCTCTAAAAGAGATCAGAATCTGAAGACAACCTCACCATGTCTCGTAAAATGGATATTTTGCATTTAAATGTCTTATTAATGTGCAGGTAAAAACTCATTAAACTCTATATATGTTTATTTTCCATTATGAACGTCTTACCATGCATTCACTTTATGGATTTATTTTTGTTATGTTTTTTAACCACAAGGAACCATATATGGTCACTTCCTGACCTTGATGGTATCATTATAATGAAAAAATATATATAAGGGGCAAAAGTACAAAAGTTTTGGAATTTCCAACAATAACGTGCTAGGGCTTCAATTTTTCAATTTCCAAGTATTCAATGGGTACCTTATAAAGGGTTAATATAGTAAATACTATTTATAAAACACAGAACTTTAATAAAACTTCATTTTATTTCATTTTAAACAGACTATGGTCTTGTTCCTGTAATAATCACAGTGAAACAATGGTCTAACTCTGATGAAATACCTTTAATCTTCATTAAAACAGCCTCTAGATTTCAGTGAAATGCTGCCATATTAACTTTTCTGTATTCATGCTGGTTGTGCTCTCTCCTCTGTTCTTCATGGTCATGAGCAGTCAATGTCTCTTCCTTCTCATCAAAACATTGCTTTGAATAATTGGTAAATACTTTTCAAGTTAGTGACCATCGGTCGTACACTTCTTTAACAAGCATCACTGGCAGCAGTGTGCCATTTATAGGGTGTGATTTTCACTCATTATCTGGACAGCACAACAAAGTGGTCTGTTTGGTTTATAGTGCCTCATACAGTGAGAAGTGGGTGGTTTAGGACAAAGAAAATGTTTAAATGTAAGACTTATTTGATGCATAGTCTTGCGCTTCTTTGAACTTCTTTTTCCTCCTTGTTCTGATATTCAGTGCCCTTTTGTGCTGATGTCTTTTTATTATTTTTCTAATCCAGGTGAAGGACATTTAAGTCATGTAGGATTATGTTTGATAAGCATTACCTGGTATATGTAGGACTTGTGGATTACAAATGCCAGGTACGGCGTCAAGCCACTTTATTTAATACATTTGCAATGACCCTGCCTTCGGGCCGCCTGCCTACTTAGTGTCGAGCCATCAAAGCTTCTCATGACAAGGGCCAAAAAAGATAGTTCAGACTGGGGTCCCGGATTATCTCGAACAAATCTTTGCTCTTATATTGTATAAGCCAAGGACTCTGCATCCAAAGTCATCGGATTGGCTGTCATCCCAGAAAACACACACTGTCACAGAGACGTGGAGGGAGAGAGAGCGACAGAGAGAGGGAGAGATAATGAGAGCGTGGAGGGGAGAGTGAGACTTTAATGTGGCTGCCAATGACTGTCAAGGAATGCTACATTTCTCGTCATGTCTCACTCAATATGAGGCTCTGCTTTACTAATACAACACTAGCAATGTCGTATTACTGAAAACAGATCCACTTCTTAAAAAATGCAACAAGGGCAAAAAAGAAAGGCATTGAATTCTGCTCCTAACAATGAAAATATTTCAGGGCAGCACTGAGGAACAGTCCAAACCCTGCATGTGTAAGGTTTGTCCTGTTAGTGTGTGCATATACCTGAGGATGGTGTCATGGGAGTAGCCACCAGGCCGTTGACATTGAAAGCTGCCATTTGCTGCATTTGCGCGGCAGCAATGGCCGCCATGGGGTTCAGGTAGGACCCTTGTGTCGCCGCCATCAGGGCTGCTTGCTGTTGCATCATCTGCTGTTGGATTAAAGAGCAGTGGGGAGAGAGGCAAGTGGCGGGAGTGGGGTGGAGAGGAAGGACAGAAAAAGGGAAAAAAAGGAGGGTGAAATAGCCACAGGAGCAGAGTGTGTTTACTCTCACATCTCTGTTTGCTTGGCCCAGGCCTTGTTCTTCAACAGAGTGGTCTGTGTTGCCCTGCAGCGTCGCTTCCCAGCGACTGTAACCCAGCTCTGGCCTCGCGCTTGTTACATTGGAGAGATATGAAGGCTGCGCACTAAGCTGCAGACTATGAATATCTATAAGCAGTGTGCATATGTTAGAGAGAAAAACGGGAGGTGCGATGGCAGAGTTAGTGGAGAGATGGTGTGTGAGTGGGCGATTCTCACCTGTCAGGAAGAGTTGTTAGCTACTGTGTGAGTGCAGAAACTCACAGACTCCTAACCAGCCTGTGACTTTTATGCATGAATATGAAATTGGAGGTTGGGTGAGCTGGAAGGGGCTGTGGAAGGGGGGTTGTGGTGATTACATGCACCAAGGTTTAAGTGTAAATGTCTAAATGTATGAAATGTTAAAGATGCATGGCTTTGGTTGGGGTTTAAATTCATTGACCATGCCAACAAAATATGGGGTTGGAAAGTTAAACATGAACTGTATAAACCTTAAACTCTACTATACTGTGAATATATGATAAGTACTTCCTCTTAATAAAACAAGGGGTAAAAGACAGTAATACAAGTAAATTCAGACTCTGACATAATATTGTAATATAAGAGAGTTTTAGCTGGAAGTGTCACATGCCTAATGAGAGATAGTGATTTAAACCCTCAAATCATGACAGTTTTCTTTTTTTTTAAAGCTCACCGTCTCCTCCCCCGCCGGGCTGAGACTTACAGCATGTGAGTAGGCGCCATAGGCCCCAAACTGGATGGTCATGGGACTGAAGATACCGAGCTGGCCCGCCATCTGGTGCATCCTGCGCAGGGTCCTCTCCTTATCTGTGTCTGCAAACTTGACCACCAGACTGGACGAGGCACCCTAGAATGACACATATATGGTGAGGTTAGCGGAATATGCTGCTTCACTTTAAAAACTTTTGCAGAGAAGTCCCATTAGTCACTTTGCATTTGATAAATGTTTCCTTATAAAATGTATGTTTCATGCCAACTTTCAGTGTTGGATCCCTCTTTTCAATGCTACCTTCAGATTAAAAAATGAATGAACATACTGAAATAACAAACTGCAGCAGACTTGAACTGAAAAAAATGAACAAAGCTATTTTGGCTGTCAGAATTTCAACAAAAGCCTGACTAATAATACTAACTTTTGTAACTTTCATGGTTGCTTTCACTCAGAGTGTTTTGCATATCGCACCTGCCACTTCAGCTGGCCAACCAATTAATGAGCTTTTCTTTGATAGCCAAAACTGGAGGTGGAAATATTCACAGATTGAATAAGTACTTTACTTCCTTCCCTGGGAAGGAGAACAACATGACAACACAAACTCTATAAACTTAACAGTTTGAAAAACTCCTTTTAAAATACTGATCTCATTAATGCTATTTTAAGTCTAGCATCATATCATACCCCCGAAAATTTTTTTAATCGAATTAGTAGGTGTTAATTTGACTGAAAGTAGACAAATTTATGCACATATTTAACACTTTGAATCTCACTATAACCTTAATTTACAGTAGGCTGTTTATAAAAATGTGTTTCATTTGCATTCTTAGTGTGGTTTATACGGCTTTCTAACAAACTTTATGTGTAACAACATATTTTAACAACTAAAGATATGTCCAACAATGTCATTCTTTGAAAGTCTTGTGTAATTTGAGTGCATGCATATGTTTATGTATATGTTTTTCACAGGCCTGTTTCTTAGTGGTATGTTAAACTCTGTATGCATGTGTAGTGTTGTTGTTCTTGTTCTAATTTGATACTTTTTCATGTAGCAGCTAAATGTGTGCAGCACTTGGAGTCAAAATCAGAAGACACATTTTCTCAAGACAGTTTGATTGCAGACTGTTTATCTGATGGTGACTCTCACAGACCGTTCATCTAAGACGCCATAAATCTCAGAATTGATATACACCCTAAAACTTTCAAAATAAAATCAGATCAAACCTCCGTTTAGTGTTCGCCAATAGTTAAGGTAATAGTTAGGGTACCAAAAGTTAAAAGTTAAAAACCTGACCTGCAAAACCTTTTTTGTCAAACTACCCCTAATCACAGATTAGACCTCTGACAATTTCTCTGTTTAATCTTTGAAATGTTTTTTAGTCTGTAATGTTTGCTATGTGGTTATTTCATGAATGTCACTGGCACTGGCACAGACTGTATGAATAGAGTTGAATTTAAATTAAAAATATGGAAATATGTTTTACTTTCAAATTACGGCACTTCCTTTCTGAGATACACCTTGTCTCAGATGAACAGACTGTGAGAGTGCCCGTCAGAGATGTAGCCAGACCCCTCTTAATTTTCCCCAGGGGATATTAAAGTGCGTCATATCGTATTGTATTGTATCCTATCCTATCCTATCCTATCCTATCCTATCCTATCCTATCCTATCCTATCCTACAGGGCTGGAAATAAACTGTTTCTCCTACCTGCCTCTGGGGCACACATTTTTTTTTACCAGCCACTTAATTGTAAGGGATGAGATGAAGTATAGAATAAAAATCGTGTATTATAGTATTTAGTATTAGTATAAGTATGTAGCATTATAGCATAGTATTCAACCAATTTTTCCCTGTAATAGTCCATGCAAACATTTGCACATGACTGCCTGTCAATGTCCTGCACTGTAAATAAACAGCATTTTTCTGCATTATGAGTGTCAGACTTAAGAATTAAATTAATTTTTCTGTGCACAACTCCTGCACTTTCATGCCAGACTTCAGGCCTTGTTTAACTATGTTGGACTGAAGATGAGCAAATTGGTGCAAAAATGCTCAAAAATAGCTGTGTTTGGCTAATGGCAGGTGCTAATCTCTCACCCTCCTATCCTATCCTATCCTATCCTATCCTATCCTATCCTATCAAGGAGAACTCCGTGAACAGGGGGATTCGTGCCTTTCTTCTTATATCCACTTAACATCCAGCCTTCAAGCCCTACTTTATCTAAGTCCAGTAAGTCAGTGGAAGTGAGTGTACAGCTCCCATGACTGCGGTCATTTAGCTGTCAGCAATAAATGGAGGAGAATAGTGAGTGATATTTGCTTTGTTGAACTTTCAAACTCCACTGTATACACTGGAAGTGAACTGTGATCCTAACCAGATCCCACAGGAGTCCCAGTCACCCACTGGTGAAGCTCCACTGAATACAGTCCTGGGTAATTAGGTCTGACAAAAGCCTTCGGCATGTGGAGGGCGAAGTATTGACTAATGGCTCTGCCTTATGGCAGATATAGTTCCGTATTGATGTCCGTGCTCCTGAGTTTGCATCCAATTAAATCATTTGAGAGACAGAGACCAGAGTCAGTTCCTCTTGTGACATCCATGCAAGGAGAGATGGAGGGAGAGAGAGTGTGAGTGAGTGAAAGACAGACAGAGAGATACAGAAAGAGAGAGAGGGAGAGAGAGGATGAGGCTGCCAGGCAGGGAAACAGCCACAGATACTGTCAAGAGGACCAGGCTCCTATTTAATTACAGGCAGTGCATGCTGGGAAAGAGCACGGAGCAGCACCAGGACAGAAGGACACAGGCAGCCAGGGGGCAGTCAGGATATGATTAGTAAGATCATAAAAGCAAAGACATGCGGAGAAAAGGACTCCATAATCACAACTTGGATTCATCTTTCACAAAACGTCTCATCCTGACAGGGTCAGAACAAATTCAGACTTTGATTTAGATTTCCATTTTGTCTTCTGGGGGATCAGGTCTGAAACATGAGTGAATAGCAGGGGACACATTTCTGTAAAATGATGAGGCTGACCGGTGTGAGTGATGCCTCATCCACCTGTTTTTTTTTTGTGATTCTCTGTGTGAGAAATTGAATTTGACAAAGCTAGGCAGAGCTGCTCCACAGGTTCAACTTTAAGCTTGAGTGCTACCTACATGAGACACATTACTAAAGCAGAGCTATCCAAACAGAAAATCAGAGAAACAAACAAACCAACGAATGCCCTGTGAAGCTGAATAATGCAACTACACAGTGAGAGTGTGTATCCAGATGCTAAACAAACAGTCTCTGCCTCACTGTTGTGCAGCCTTACTTCATGCTATTTTGCTGTAATTCATACAAAAAGTGTGTCCTATTTTCATAAGCACTTCATGAAATTTTAAACAGGGATGGTTAAGTGATTGTGCCATCGAGAGGGCAGTTTGCCAGGGTGGTCGCATGCTTTGCGGTTTGGGTAGTCATCGCTTCTGCAACAAATCTTACATAACATCTAGTCATATATTTATCCTGCCAAAATCCTCACATTTAAAAAAAGTACTTTATCTTAAATCAGTTAGCATCTTTAAGCCTATACTTCCCTCAGCTGCTGATTTGTTCTTATCTAATTCTTGTCTAATCTAAAAATGCATTTTCTTAATTCAAAAGACAAACAAGTTCTCTTCCAGCGGCTTTGAGTAAGCTTCGACTCACCCATGTGAAAAGTGTCTAACAAACATTCTATTAACACTTCCAAAAGAATGTGCTGGCTGCAGATAACTGTGAGAAATAGGCCAGGGAATGGAGAAAAAGCATCAGCATGGACCCCAGGGACAGTGCGTCTCAGATGGGATCCTATCAGAGCCAGCCAGCACCCCACCTCAGGCCAGAGGAGACCCATCTGGTGTTTCTCCCTCGATGCCATTTCAATTAGTTAAATCAATACTTGGACGTGGCGGCGTTAACGGCACAATTTCTCCCTCTCTAATTTCATTTCATCCCACCTCCTGACCTTTCTCAGTTCTTTCTCAACTTTGCTGGGCCCGTTGGAGGGACGGGGCTGTTGGATTTAATGAGGCTGGCGCTGAGCAAACATCCTCCTCCAGCGTCGTTGTTGCTCAAGCCCGCCTGCAGCACGGGTAGCCGCCTGGCATTTAGATCACATTCATTTTCTCTGCATTGTGTGTCTGTGTATTCTTACATTCATTTAATACCTCATGAAGAATGCATTGGGGACTGTGAAAGCCTGAGGCTGCCTGTACTCACTGCACCATGACTCAAGAGTCTGGCCTGGTCTGGCTTCTCCCAGCAGAGAGCTCTGCGGTAGACGACAGCACAGGAGGAGACTGAGTCTGCAAAGTCTACTCCAAAAAGGACTTGGCATTCGCACTAAAGCACTACAACATCCTTTGCAGGTGTTGTCAGTCCTGTCACTCATGTCAAAGCGTAGCATTTCTGACTTTCATAGCCTGTAAGCCCCTTGAAAATAAAAAATACAACTTTCTCTTTTCCTCACCTCTGAACAGGAGGATTTCATATCCTTACATATTGAGCAGATGTATTCTGACTAGATCCCCTATCAGAATAAGCAGATATCGGAGTTTGATCCACTGGCGGATCAAAAGTTTCTGTCAATATAACAAAGTAATATGTGGACAGGTAATGAAGGAACAGGTGGCAGCAGACAAAAGGCGCTGGATGCAAAGCGGCAGCATCTTCACTGGAAGCAGAAAATCACAAGCTGACAAACAAACAGAATAATAACCTCTGCCGGCACGATTCCTCATACCTGGAGCGAAAATGAATTCAGTGAATTTGATAAGGGCCAACAGGGAGCCTTCACTTTTGACAGGTACAACTAAGGAATTTGTCACGGGTTCAAAAACTAATCTAATTTCTTGAACAACGCACTTGACTTGTGAAAATCTCCCATATTGGATTTTGTATGGGCCACCAAATGTGTAGATGGGAAAATACACAACAGTAATTGAGGGATTAGAACTGAACTACAGCAGTGAAATGGAATTATGCTTTTATCTCTGCATTACTGGGATACAAAGACACTGGTGTTAAGTGTGTAACAACAGGTAAACACACACTCATCCTCTACAGAGGCTTACAGCAGTGTAATATAACAACACACTCAATGAAGGGAAAACTGTCATTTAAAGCATATTAATGGTTCTTACTCCCAAATAGCTACTTCAAAATGACAAACAAAACTTCCAGAGTTGTGTCAGCTTTCTACAAGCTTGCAGACTCTACGACTGTTAATTGAGAATCTGTAAAAAATTAATTGAAAACACCATAACAAGTTTGTTGGTAATTGGATGAGCCCCCTGTGGACTCTGTATTCAACTCTCTGAACCTTGCTACATCTCTGCTAGCCTCATGGGAGGACTGTCTCTCATTAGCACTGGATGATGCTGTCGTGGTCTGGCCTTGCTGTCCACCACATACTGCTGCAGCTGCTGAGCATGCTGCATCAAGCCAAATCACACAGGAGACAATAACTGTCATTTTTACAGCAATTTTCACTCAGTTTGTACATTGCTGTACACAACAATGCATGATGAATGCAAAACACAAAACTTCATGTTGTTTGTCACCTACAAGCTTCTACAATAGTTTCATGTGGCGTATGTTGAAATGTGTGCAGCAATGACAATGCTCTCTGGCTTGGTCTTATTGCTCATTAATCCAGAACCATAGCATGACACACATGCACTGTCTTGTTTCTGCCAGCTCCACAGACCCTGTCAGCCATGCTGTGACACTGAACATGACAATGTCTGCAATTTGCCGGGTGTTGTCTGCCTGCCCCCGGCTCTGCCATTTGAAGTTCTGCCACCTGTGCCTCTGCAGCCTTACTGTAGTTCAACAGCTGAATGGCTGAGAAAGATAGCACTTGTTCTGTCACCCAATCACCTTTTAAGTTAATTTTGGCAGCACCTGCAGTCCCCAATAAACATCAATTAAAGCCATGACCCGATCTATCAGCGCATGCCCTTCGGTGGCATCCCCCTTGCCCTTAAGCTTCATTAGAGCCTTTCATTTTGGGCCAGCGTATTTTGGTGCAGGTATTATTTATGGCATGGGTGTGTGTGCCAGGTAACACAGATGCTGCAGAGAGAACATTAAGAGGGGGAGAGAGAGACGTGGAGAGAGTGAGAGACAACTCTTTGTTCAAGGTTCATCCAGACCTCACAGCTGGCAGCAGGCAGCGAGCTGAGCGGCCCACTCTCTGAATCCTGCCTCCTGTTAGTCTGTTGTTGACGACATGTGGCAGTGATATTATCCAAATTAACTGCATCCCCCATCGGTACCCAGGCCTAAGTTGGGTACTAATGGCCACCTTGCCTATTAATCAGAGTGGAAGTTGGATTTGGGGAGAGGAGGATAACAGGTGCAGGGATAGAGGGAGAGATATGGATAATATAGATTATTAATGAAGTTTTGGATGGTGCTTGATCCGCCTCAGGTCTGTTTGGGGCTCCATATGTCGCCTTGGCCAGTTTGTCTGCAGGAAAGCTCAGGTGGATCAGTAGCCAGACCTGTTTCTATTACGTCTGGACTAAAACCATAGACCACAGTGCTATGCAAAAGTGCTACTCTACCTCTTGCTTTGCTGTTTTAGAAAAGATTTAATGACTATCCATGTTTATTATAACTTAATCTGTTAATATACAACCAGGAAAATGCTGGAATAAATACATATAATTAATATTTTCAGAATGACATTGTCTTTACTGGCAAAACCAGTGTTTAGTGTGACCTTGCTATACTGACCTTGTACTACATTTGTCAATTTTTTTATTCTTTTGATGTCACTCATTTAAAACAATGCATTCTGTGTTATCTTATTGAACAATAGCATTTAAAGTACCAAAGCTTCACACATATATTTTATAAGATAGGTGGAAATCCATCCAAAACTGCAAGCAGACTTACAGTTGCTGTTGTATTTGTACAGTATTGACTGTGTGCAGGCAATTGCTAGCAGTTTTTGAGAATAGAAAAAATAAATTACTGAATATTGAGTGCTTACGACTTCTTTTTATTTTCCATGGGATCAAAAAGATGTTGATATCATTGGATTATTACTTGTTTAATAAAGTTTTACTTGCCAGTATCATGATTCCTTTGCACCAAGCACATCTTGAACTATTTTGGGGAGACAGTCTTGATGTTTTTCTTTGCTATATTATGCATACAGGCTTTTTGCAGCAGAGTTCCACTTTCGTTCTAGGCTTTTTTTCCATTCCTCCCTCTGTAGATATGAGCTCACACTGCCTTTATTATAATCAGGCTGGGACTTTGTTGAGATCAGTCTATGACTACCAGTGTTCAATAATTGTTTTGTTTATCTTCTATAAATATAATTTCATGACAGAAGAGTGCTTGAAATTAGCAGTTTAAATCATGGTAATGATGAAAAATAAAATCTATTCCTGTCAGGTGCTTTCCAGAAGGAACAGCAAACTGAATGACATTTACATGGATACATTTTTTTGGCTGGCTTTTTGGCTTTCTGCGACAGAAATTTTTTTTCTCTCCACTCCCGGTCTGTTTCGGCATGGCCTTCCAATCATGGTGGTGGGGTTGTCCCACATTGTCCGGCGTTAGCTGTTAGCTTGGATGTTGCTGTAAGACCGCTGCTGTTTACTCCAACCTTTACCACTGTTCTTCTTAAATCCAGAGCACAGAGCTGCAACGACAGCTTGTCTTGTGCAGAAAGTATATTTTGACTTGAGACTCTTACACAATCTTCGGTTTTCAATGTTCCATCATGAACTCCTGTCCCCCTGCACTCCTCTCATCCTTGGCTGCTTTCATACTGCATGACACACATAAACGCGATGCTCACGCACACACCTACACTGAAACACATGCTGGCATGTTGGTAGTGTAGACCTCAGGCTTCTATCTGTTGAGGGAAAAAGTTTCAGAATACTGGAGGATAAACCACAGAACTTTCTCCTCTTAAAGCTCCTCTCTGACCACGGAGGACTAGCGTGTCAGCGCTGTGTGTGTGCGCTCCAGCTGTGTACGTCTGTATCACCCGCATAAGCCAGGGGTGTGCGCTGTGTTAAAAAAATATTTGGTAAATATTCCTTTAAGACTATATGTTTATGGGGAACAAATAAAGGTTAAAATCTCCTCATTTGCATTGTTAAGAGAGCGCTACTCAAACATTCAGCAAGTTTTCATTGGCAGCAATATGATAAATGTGCTGTTTGTTGATAATTAACAGATATTAAAAAAAAACAATAGGAACACTAAAGTAGAAATTCAGCTTAGCTGTACACATATATAGACTCTTACACACCTGTCTGAGGAGAATTAGAAATAATCATGAAACCTGCTGCATTTTTTAAAATTTTAGAATAAACACTTCACTAACAGTTAGTGATAATTGTTAAAATAAAAGTACTACCATTAAAGACTTATATCTGACAAAAACATTAAACCTCCAGTGACACTGTCTATCTCTATCAGAGAAGTCTGGCACATGTCTCTGTAGTGTTTCATATGCACAGAGAAGATCTTTGTTAAGAGGAGAGACAGAAAGAAAGAGGACAGCATGTAGTTATGTACATTTAAGAAGCCATAATAAATTTGGCTTACAAAAAATAACAATGATGACAAAATCACTCTGCCAGTTAGACATTTCAACAGGCATCCCAGATAGTTGCGGTCAGCCATATGCTAGGTTTATGCCTAGGCTTGTTTTAAATCTGAAAGTGGTCTAAGACTTTTGTCATCAGGTTTTTTTATATACAGAACCGTTTAAGAGAGCTCCCCCAAAATGATTTTCTCTGGACATAATGTAAAACTGATAGTGGTGTAAACATATCAACCCTAATTTTTCTTTTTTTTTTTTTTTTTTTTTTGAAGCAGTGCTCCTCAATGTGTCTAACCTCAGGACCCACCAACACCTCCTGTATAGGCAATCACAACCCAAATTCCTTTTTTTTTTGAAAACCTAACACATCAAACTGAGAAAAACAGTTTTGTTTAACGCAGAAAAGGAGTTATAACAGTTAAATAAATTTAGATCTTGGGAAAATGACAAAAGAAAAACCCCCAGAAAAATCACTCACTGAGGTCAAAATGTCCATCCAGATCTTTATCCAGGAGACTCTGAAAAGCTGTGCTCACATTCTAAGGAAATACTTCACGTGATCTCCATCATTTCTTCTTTTTCTCAATTAAAAATGCACAGTTGCATTACTCTATTTTTGGCTGACCGCTGAGCAGTGGTGGACAGTAACGGACTACATTTACTTGAGTACTGTACTTAAGTACATTTTTTCAGTATTTGTACTTAACTTGAGATTTTTTTTTTTGGAAACTTATGACTTTCACTCCACTACTTTTCAAAGACAGATGTTGTATTTTCGACTCCACTACATTTCTAGAAAGCTTGTCGTTACTTGTACCTTTAAGATTCAGCATAGCTTTGTAGTCAGATGTCGGTGTTTTTCTTTTCTGAAATGCAATTGACACATGCTGTGCTCCTCACAGAAGGGAACCAATCACAGTCACCACTCACACCTGGGATGGATTTGGAAATAGGCTATGTCATCCTTGCTCTGTGTAGCAAGCTCTCCCACCTTCATTCAAACAAAATTCAACAATGGAGATGGCAGGAGAAACTCAAGCTGAGAAACCAGCACACCCATGGCCATATCTCAGCTCAATGTTTGAGATTTCAGAAATGAGGAATGATTCATATTATCTAAAATTAAATGACAATGGTTGTCCTTATTGTTTTTGATTGCATTTTTATGGTGAAGTTTTTACAGGTGTTTTCATAGACTTTTTGTAGCAGAGTGGTTCTACATGCAAGTCAGTACATCATTAGGTGTTTTCAGAGAGCAACAAGATTCTGTAAAAGCACTGAGAAAACAATACAGCAATCTACTGATATTAGAAAATGTACTTTGTACTTTTGAATGCTTAAGTATTTTTAAAAGTAAGTACTTTAGTACTTTAACTTGAGTAAAATTTTACCAAGCAACTTTTACTTGTACTTAAGTAAGATTTGACCACGAGTATCAATACTTTGACTCAAGTACTGGAGTTGAATACTTTGTTCACCACTGCTGCTGAGGTCAGCCCTACAGATGGCTCTGTCTGTGTCTGACTGATGCTTCTTTCAAGATGTCAGTAATGGCTGCCTCTGAATACCTCAGATATAGCTTTAGCATTGCATCTGTTTTACCAGAACTGGGCCACGTTTCTGTATGACATTACTATGCTTGTATGCTAGCTGTTAGCTCGGATTTTGCTGTAGGACCACTGCAGTTTACTTCGAACTGGACCACTGTTCCTGTTAAAACCAGAGCCGATGGCCACACTAAGAGCTTGTCTTCTGCAGGGAAGAGGTTTTTGCGTATTTTTTGTATTGATGTTCCCGCTCAAAAGAGCAAAGAATAAAGGGACAATATTTTTTCCTCAAGGGCTGTGGCTGAATCGATGTGTCTGTCGGTGCATTTGTTTTTTTCTATGATTTTTAACCAATCAGATGCAATAAACGAAAAGCAGGAGGGGAGGGAGGATGACGTTGGGCTTCTTCTCCACACACACAGACGCACAGAGGGAGAGAGACAGACAGAGACAACATGTAGCTTTATAAATTTAAGTGACCAGTTAAAATAAGTTTGGCAAAAAACAATGATAATAAAAAAATTACAATAATAACAAAAACACTCTGCCAGAACACAGTCAGGCATTTCAACACGTATCTTACATGATGTGACACTGCATGACTCGCTCTGTATTTTATTTATATGATGTATTCCCTTGTTGCCCACTTTTAGGAGGTGCTGGTCATCACTTGGGGTACCTTATTTTCATCATAACATTAATCCTAATTTATTAGCTATATGCTTGCTCTTGCCCCTCTCATCCCCCCTCACACACACCCCTGCATCCCTCCCCTTCCCTCACAGACAGCAGCTCATACATTTTGCTGCTTTCTCTTCCTCACTGTGTTTCTGCTTTAGTGTTAGCAGCAGTAGCCTTTATTTTACTGAAACATCATAAATCATATGTCTTCATTATTTGTTTTCACCCGCGACCTGATTTCAAAGCAGCTGATTTGCGCAAGGAAGTTCGACGATGTCATTTAATTCCTGATCAGAACCAGCACAGGAACTTTACAGTTTTATCATAAATTCACAATGATAGAATCAAAACTAAACGATGATAGAAGTTGATGTTTGAGAGGGGTTGCAGAACAGCAGGTGAAATTATGGGACAGGCATGATGAGAGTTTCTGTGTAACAGAGAGAGAGAGAGGGAGGTACAGCGAGCGGACAATGCGAGCACATAATTGGTCATGGATGGCACCAATCTCCAAAAAAAGGATATCTTGAGGGTTAATTTACTCAGGTGTGAAGACCAGGTAAATGTACAGAGAGAGGGAAGGAGGGGCTTTGCGTAGGGGCGGGCCTGGGCATACACTACTTCAAAATGCATATGTCATTGATACCTCATAAAGACTGTTTTAGCTTCACTTTTATGCAATGACAGGAGGTGGAGATGCACTGTGCATCTTTATATACAGTCCATGGCTACAACATATAAGAGTGCACAAAAGTTGTCCACAAGCCAAATTTTGATCTGTACAAGAAAGCCAAACTTCCGCCCCAGATGAGTCCAATTATGTAAATCGTCTGGATGTAAACATATTCTGTTGATTGAGTCAACAAGATAGTTTGAGTAGAAGGTAAATATCTTGATTAGAATCAAATTTCAATAACAGGCCAGTCATAATTGTTCCTGATGAGTGTGCATCATGATTATTCTTCAGCTGATGGCGCGCTGCTTATTAAGTTTCAACCCTTGTGGTTTACATGCCAGAAAGTTTGGTCTCCTGAGCTCAACAACCACACACATGCAAAGTTAAAAGGACTCTACCACCCATTTCCCTTCCTCACTACTTCAATGTAATGCAAAATGAGGCGGCATCAAAAAGATGTGTAAATTACATCTGGCTTCCAGGACACTATCTGGCTGCCAGGAAGCGTCCGTAAATATTTATTGCGGAACATCAGTGAAGTGTGTGAAGGTGCGGATGTCTGCCAGGAAGAGTGTGTGCTGAGCGTGTGTGTCCAGCTGCACAGTTCCCTACACACACAGAGAACTGGCAGGGAGATGCTTCGTAATTCATCATTTCTTTTGCTTAAGCCTTTTTGGTGGCCTTGTAAGCTCGACAGAAGCATATCCAATTTATAATTAACTGTAGATTGAAAAGGGTAGCAGGTTTGGTGGCCTCAGTCTTCCAGTAATCAAATCCAAACTTACTAATGCTATTTCATGCACTTCATAAATACTGTTTATCGTGTTTAAAGCAAAATCACAACTTTTATGGGTTTATAGTCCACTCTGCCCCAAATGATTCTTTACACCTTGACGTCCTTTGTGATAGTAAAAAACAAACAAACAAAAAAAAAACCAATTCATGTCATTTTTTGATGGTATCAGTGCGTGTGTGTTGGATTAGTAGCATTGGTCCCGGCATCCTGGCTAACAGTTACCTCAAAGTGTGTCAAACTATTATTGGGTTCTGATGTTGGAATGATTTACGTGCTCATTTCTAACCCATTTTATCCAGTTTTCCTCCCATTTCTGCCAATTTTTTTTGCCACTTTTAACACATTTGAGCTGCTTTTCACCCTTTTTGCTTTTTTTTTTTTGCCTCTGTTAACCCACGTTTTGCTACTTTTCTACCATTTTTGCCACTTTTCATCCATTTTTTGCCTCTTTTCAGAACAGTTAAAATATATTCCATTTCAGTTCTCTCTTTTTTCCATTTTTATTTTCGGTATCTTGACATTCGTGCACATCATGGATATGAAGTCTTACATTAATTTCCTTACTGTTTCGTTCAGTGTGCTCATCCACATTGTCAACCTTACCAAAAAAAAGAAGGTAATTCTATTTTAAGGAAGGGGTTTACATTTGTTTAAATAAAATTGTATAGGGCACAGATAGCCTGTGGTTGGGTTGTGCCCCATGTGCCTGGGGGCTCCTTTCCACATGTCTGTCCCCCGCTCTCTTGTTCCTGTTTCTGACTCAATCTAATGTCCTCCTCTGTTACTAAAGATATAAAAAGCCCCAAAATATATCTTTGAAATAGGCTGTATTTTACTACAGCATAAATAATAAAATTCTTTTTTGTTGCTTAAATAAGAGTGGTTTAATTAAGTCTAAAATGACATACACTGAAAAAAGTAAAACATTGGTTGAACTTAAAAAAAATGAAGTAATCAATCCCATGAAACATTTTGAATTGAATCAATTTTTTTTTTAATTAGGTAAATGTAAATTTTTCAAGTTCATAGAAACTATGTTTAAAGGTTAAGCAAACTAATCATTTTAGATTGTCCTAAACTAAAAATAAAAATTTCCCTTAATCAACCGATTTAAATATTGCACTCATTTGAACTTAAAATTTTTATGTTCATACAACCATTTTATAAAGGTTGTAAAAATGTAATTTTTTTAGGTTGTTTCAGTTCAGAAATAATAGTTGTTTTTGGGGGGTTGCAGGGGGCTTTAGCCTATCCCAGCTTATATAGAGTCACCAATTAACCAAATGAGCATTTTTTGGAGGTCGGAGTACCCGGCGAGATCCCACACGGGGGAACATGCAAACTCCGCACAGAAAGGCCCTGACTGGGAAGCCAACCAGCGACCTTCTTGCTGTGAAGCAACAGCACTAACCCCTGCGCCGCCGTGCCTCCCACAAGACTTGAAAGTCAACTCAACAAATTTTTCCTGAAAACTCCTGCTACTCTGGCCCGATGGGAGAGCAGAAATGTATTAAATGGGACATATTTTGCCCTTTAAGACAAGTTTAGATTGGTCTCAGAGGTCCCTAAAACATGCCTGGGAAGATTATTGCTGAAAAAACAGTAGTATAGAATCTTGCAAGAAATGGATGTTGCTCTCATGATATTTCAGGCACTTCTATCTAAAGTTTAGGACCTGACTGGAATTCCAACCATAAATCTCCTAGTCAAAAGTCAGCGGGGTAACCCATTGAGCTATCCAGCATCTCTGCTACTAGCTGAGAGGAGGATCAAGAGAGTTCACATATTTTTTTTAGAAAAACCTGAAAAAGAGATTCTTGCATAATAAGTCCCCTTTAAAATACTGCAGTGAAATTGCAACCATGTAAGAACAAGAACATCTCAGAAAACGAGAAGTTCACAGTCTCAGAACTTGGGCTGTCATATTTGTAACCTCTGGAGATAAACCTCAGCAATAAGCGCTATCTCTTAGAGGGAGCCATGAAGGCTAAGGATAAATTATATTTGGATTAATTCAACTGCACACAAAGCTTATGTTTTTCCTTTCTGTTACCAACTTGGCACTTTCTTCTCAGTCAAAGTCGGTTCGCTGGATGCCTGTGCTGGAGTGTAGAGGGAGAACCACTCAGAAAGTGACAGCTGCTGTTGCATTGAGTGTTTTTTGAATCCATTCGGGACCTACGAGATGTTGTTACGAATGCGCATGCGCACAGCAGGTTTAATGCAATAAAAATACATTGATCCAATGACAGAATTTAATTTGGTGTCCAGCTGCCAGTTTAAATAAAAAAATATAGGTTCAACCATTAAGATAATTTAGAAGATTTAGATTTAATGAACAAATCAATATTTTAGGTTGTTATTAAAAAAAAATACATCAATCCAACAACAGCATTGCTTAACTTTAAAATGGACCATGATTTTGCTGACCTCCATACGCCCCTAGTTTGGCTGGGCCCCAGAAAACTTTCCCCTTTATCCTACCTTATGGGCGACCTTTCTTTTGCAGTCTTATTTACAGATAGAGCTGAACATTATTCCACAACATATTAAGATAAATATCTCAGTCTATATAAAGAATAAATGTCAAGAGTTATCGGGAGGTTGATAAACTTGTAAGTGTCCCATAATGTTATGAAGAACCTTATGCTGATATTTCAGGAAGCAGTTAAGGAAGCCAAAGCGGCATATTAATCTGACCTCATTTTGAAGATCCATCATAACTGTAGGGTGCTTTTCAATATTATTGACTAACTCATTAACCTCCTCTACAGTCACTGTAATGAAGCCTCCCTTGATAAGTGTTTTTAAGTGTTTCAAATATTTAATATTCTTCTACAGAAATGCTCCCATCCCCTCCCGGAAGGGTCCAAACTGTCACTGTTAATAAATTGGTAATTAGGAGCTGTTTTTTTCTGGCATTCTGCTCTTATAGCATATTATTGTTGTCTCTGACTTTAATTACCACAGCTTGGTGTTAAGAGTTCATAGTTCACCCGTGTTTCAACAACTATTACAGCATGTATGTTGTGTATCAGGTATAGCACTCTGGACATAGTTGAACATACAGTTTATCTCAGGGATTGCTGAGAATACATTTAATTATAACCACTCTATCCATTTAAATCCAACTTTCTTTTTGTTTTTGCAGGTTTTCTTTCAGTTACAGTACTCATGAACTATTCCATTAAGATCAGTCCAAAGACGACAAAAAGTTTAATGTTATGCTGATAACACACATTTATTTATTGGTGTTTAGTGTTTTAACATTAGCTATCAAGCCATCTTAATCAATTGTGTGAGCAGCATATTAAATTCTAAAGGTTAATACACAATTTCTTTATTCACTGTGGTTTCAGCATTTCACAAAAGACATGGAAAACAGTTTACTAATTTTCCTGTCATGGAAAAACCATGGGAATTAAGAGAAAAAGTTAAATTTCCTTGGAAATTGTTCAGTTTTAACAGTCAGTGTCCTGTCACTTTACCAAAAAGATGTCCTTGTCTTCTGAGGTCTCTGTGATGTAAAAGATCATATCAGTGCTGGTAGTTTATGGGCAGTTGTATTAAGAGTAGATTACATGCTTCAAACACCCACAAGTCTCAGCACACAGTAGCAGTTAGAGGCTTGATAACTTTAAGGTAAGATTACAACAGCAGTGGCCAAAACTTAAAATGACTAAAATTATTAAAATGATTACTAGATGAATAAAGCAAACTTGGTTAGTGTGTTTGGTTAAAGATTTGTGCTCCAGCAGCTTGGCGCGCTGCTTTGAAATGTATGTTGGGCATCACTGGGAAAGTGTGTTAATAAACTGGACAGCCTGATAAAAACTATGAATGGCAGCCCAGGAGTGAATAAATCAAACAGTGACTAAATACTGATGAACTGTGCCAGATTTACCTAGCAACTAACAGTGGTAGCCCAAACTGTTCTACACTCCAAAAAATGAACTAGAGGCATTGTTCACCTTAATAATATTTGTTATTTTCAGGTAACTTAAAATAAATGCTTTTGTTAGGTTTAAATATTATTTTTTATTAAAGTCAATGTAAATGTGGGGCAAACAATGGAATTAAGTTACTGCTATTTTTTTTGCCCAAGCCTTTTAGGTTTGGATAAATATTGTATGTAATAGATTTTGTGATAATTGAATCACATCTGTAATACCTTACTTTGCCCAATAAACACATAGTTGCAAAAAAAAAGTCAATGTAAATTTTTCACTTGTTTCCTTTAAACTACAGTTATGTGTTTGGTTGACATGAAGCATTTAGGTTACCACAAAGACGGCTGCAATACTTCTAAAAACCAGTTGGTGGCAGTAGTGCGGAACAGAAACCCATCACTGCCAAAGAAGAAGACGTTTGAATGATGACAACTGCACAGGCGCACAGCTGCTCCATTGTAGTTCACCTTCATATCTTCAAATTTTAGCAGACTATCAGACTATCCTTGAGCTGAAAGAGGTAAGAGACAGCTCTAAATATGAATATTTTCTTGAGTGCATTTTTTGTGTTTTTTGTACGTTTTTTTGAGACACAATGAAACTTTGATTTTGGAATGTTTTAAGATAGCCTTGCATCCACTTACATGAAACCACTTGAACTCTGCGTGTCTTTAAAAACTGTTTCCACTGAGAAAACACTCTGTGGAGCCTGTTATTTTAGACGTAAAAGCTGCTGACTATCCCTGACTCCAATTATATATATTGATTGATTTCTCAGACATTAAAATAACACTGTCAGTCTTGACAAAAGACTCTGTTTGACCCAGTTATTAACACTTTTCAATTCAGCTGGTGTTAAATTCCTCAGCATGAACATGTAATGTCACTGACATTTCATCTCAGTTGGCAAAAACACATTAGTTTTATAGCAAATGGTCTTTGTTTTAAGTGAGGGGGTCCTGTCTATGAAATGAGTAACTAGTGATAAATGTTTGATATTATTTACACGTCAAGTGACTGAAAACGTAGAAATAAAAGAACTAAACTGTTTTCTGACTGTATTTGTGTCATTAAGCTACAGGTGCCTAGTAGGACATAACCAGTAAGAGACTCAGCTGATGGAGCAGGGATCAAGTAAACATGATTTTAAGGTAATACATTCAAAAGTCATTTAATGTTTTGTGTCTGTGTTTATCTATGTTTTAATTTTCCTGTAGGATCACATTTTTTACCATGACCTCAATGATTGTTTAACTATTTAGTTAGTGAAATTAAGCTCAGTTTGTTTGCCCTGCTACACCCTGCTGAATGAGCTGGTTTGTAAAAAATATATATATTTATTTCTGTTGTTGTAACTCTTGATAGTACGACCACAGAAGGATTATAGCTGATTGATGGAGTAAAATCTGTACAACTTTACAATAGTATTTTATCACTCCCTCAGGTACATGTTATCATGAAGAGCTAGCTGTGCTAGCAGGCTTGCCTATCCTACCAGAGTTTAAACAGTCCCATCTAAATTATCCAGCAAGAACCACAGCGGAAACCAAATCTAGCCTGCAGTTCATCAGATAGGAGGATCTCCCTGCTATCATCTCACCTCTGTCTGAGGCTCCTCAGAGCACAGTGGACTGAAGGTATGTTTTAGATGGTTTTTATTATCCTCTAAAATAGAGAAGCTAATTCAATAAAATGTAAAGCTATCTACTGTCATTCACGTTACACATTTCATTTAAATTCTCCAGATTAAGTTTGAATTACAGTATGTTGAAGTTTTAGATTTTTTTTTCATTTACTCCCAGCAGTAAAGCTCAGAGCAGTGGCTTGTAAATTTTGATTGCTATATTTTTCTCTGTCTTTGTCATAGTCATTGTCATCAGTTGCTGACACTGAGGCCTCCTAACTGTCCAAGACTAAAGGTCTGAGGTAAGCATACTTTGATTTTAATATGTTGAAAAGCATTGCAATAATTGAAATTTTTTGTAAGCCATGTATCAATGATCTGTATATTTGTCTGTGTGTAAAGTAAAGAATATGATTATTTTTTCAGGTGATTTGCTCCCAGCAGCTTTTGGGATGCTGAGCATCGAGGTTGAGGCGCTTGTGCCTCCACATCCAAACATTGCAGCATGGCTTGCAGCCTTCTCCTGAAGCTTCTACAACTTCACTCTACTGTATCAAGAGCAAGCTTCTATCACACTTGAATTAAACAAGGTAACTTTCTGCTGGAGGCAGAATTTGGGGGGGTTTATCTTTCTGTAAAGTTTGCTTCCACGAGTAATGAATAACAACATATTTTGAAACGATATATCATTTATTTCTTTTCATGTGATTTCAGATGTTTAGTGTGAATCAGCCTCACCTGTGGCAGGCACCAAGACAACAAACTTCATCAGCCAAAAAAGGTGGAATGTCCATGACAGGAAGAACAGCCTAGTCAGTTTTCACGTATCCTCCCTCTTAAGACTATGAATGGACTCTAAGGACTATGCGTGAGTCGTATCCAAATATTTGGACTTTTGTGTACGCCGGTTATTGTGCTTTTACAACATTTGCAACATCTTTAGCAGTAGTTCCTTTATTTTTTAACATGGTGATTCAGATTTGTGGTTGATATTACTCATAACTACTGACAGTTATCAAAGTCAGCCAGCTGACTTGCTTCCACGAGTAATGACTAAGTTGCTCCAACTTAAAATCATTACATTACGTGGCACGAGTTTCAAGACTAACATTAAATTAATAGTTTTGCTTTTTAACAAAATTAAACATTTTACATGGAAAAAGTTTCCATAAAATACTTAAATAAGGTTAACATATTATTTGTTGATATAACACATCTTTTTTTGAATTGGTCTAACATAAAGAAATTAATTTAGGCCAACTTAAATATCTTGTTAATGTTAAGTATTTCTTTCAAGTTGGCTCAACTTTAAATCATTACATTATTGTAGCCCAAGTTTAATGACTAACATTAAATTAAAAGTTTTGCTTTTTAACAAAATTAAACATTTTACGTGGAAAAAGTTTTCATAAAGTATTTAATAAAGGTTAACATGTTTTTTGTGAGTGTGGTAAAGTGGACCATATTATGAAATGAATCTTGAATGTTTATAGCAGTGTCTCAGAGAGACATTTATGACTCTAGGAAATGGGTCAAAGTGTATTGTGGGTAAACTCAGTGTGAAGTATGAGTTTTAAAACAAGGCAACACACAAAAGAAGAACTTGAGTTGATTTTAGAGAAAATCAGAGGAAAAATTAGGTTAGAAATGCCTTTATAATAATAAAATTCTGTGCTACATGCCCACAGGTGTATTTGGCTCATTCTATAATCAGTCCATCTTCATTTCATAGACAGAAAATCTTTTGAATGAGACTTCCACAGAACGGAACATTCTGGTGTATGGGCACAATATGTTCCTGTCATAGCTGCTAAATTATCACTCGAAACGTCCTTGAAAAGTCCTGGAAAACAAGTTCTTGAAAAGAATGGTATTTATAGTGTATTTCATGTATGCACATTATTTAAAGTCAGTTGCTTTTCTATGTAACTACTGTATATTCAATGAAAAAAATCCTCTATCTTCCACAGTCACTGACAGTTTAAAACAGCCACAGAAATGGTATACTTTTTACATTGGATAATATTTCCTGTGGAAGAAAAAGAGCAAAAATGCTTTGGTTTGTTCCAGTGTGAAACATATATTTTGTTCTTGTCTTCTTCTATTTTACTGCATTTCTCGTTCATAGATCTTGGTAGAACACATGAAGTATGACTCTAATTTCAGTGAACACTGACTTTGCTGTCAGCAGTTGGCTTCTTTGCCCATGTCAGAGGGGAAATGATTAGCTAATACATTAGCTAAAATAAACTGATATTGTTAAAGTAACATGCTCTGTGGGTATGATTTGGTGCCAACCTAGGCATAAACAGCCTAAAACAGACTCAACAGTGACATTTTGCCCTTTGCTCTCTTTTAGAATACCCCTGCCCGCCCTTTCATTTCCTCATGTCCAAGCTTAAGAGTAGAGTCCTATCATATGTAGCACAATGTCTCCTGAGGACAAATTCAAGGATTCATGTGCAGTTCAGAGTAATCATATCTCTTTAAGAGTGTGAATGTAAACACTCTGTATCTGTCTGCTTTAAAGGTAATCTGAAAAGCAGAAGGGAATGGATATTGAGTGAAAGGCAGATATAGAGTATGCAGCTGTGTGCTGTGAGGTGGCAGATGCTGACTGCAGGCATCTTTTGTGTGTGATAACACACTGAGAGAAAATGTTTGTGTGTGTGTGTGTGTGGACTGTTGATGTGCTTTGAAGAGTCACAACAGTGACTGCATACATTTACTGTATAGATGTGTGTATTAAACTGATAAGCAGGGTATATACATTGGTAATAGACATTCTGATATATTCTTTGTGTATTTTTTGTCTTAAAAGTAAAACATTTTTCCAACAGCCTTGAGGAACAACGACATTCAGGGTTGAATTTCTAAAAAGAGGCAAACACCCTCCAGTTGGTGCGTGCTTTTGGGATAGAAAACTTAAAGGGAAGATTCAGATGGTGTGTGTCTCTTGGCAGGGTGGAAAACAGAATCAAAAAGTGAAGCAGTCTTTGTTGTCAACTTTATCTCAGTCTACCTCAAACATCTTATAAATCTGAGGCCACGGGCCAAACAGCAGAAAGAAACACATCCAACTGACCATGCATCATTTTCTCTGAAACAGCCCTCATTAAAGTGTACTTGAACAAAACTAACAGCAGGTTCTACTTAAGCATTATTTAGTCATAATTAAAAGTCAGGTCTGCATGAGAAAAATTCATATTAGTGCGTGACAGTGTGTTACTTACAGGCATAGTCTGTCCACCGTGTAAGCTGTTGATGGCGGCCTGTGCTTCTGCGTGGCTGGAGAACTTGACAAAGGCACAGCCTGCATGCACACAAAACAAGAGAAATAAGAGGGAGGGGAACAACATCAGGGAGATTGCATTGAATATGGGTGGTTGGGCGGGGGAGTGGGGCATTTATAACCATTGTTTTCATGTTATCTAGTTTGTAAATATATTCTGCCATGTGTGTGTTCAGCGCATAACTCTGAATAAATCAGTCTAATAGTAGCGAAGGCATTAACTGCATGGAACATCCTGTCCCTCGCCCATTTCTAATTCCACCCCCTCCACTTTGGAGCATGCAGCCAAGGCATTTACTACCCTGACTTGTTTGTGATTATTAATCTGTTTAATATTTACACATTGTGATTTGTGTGCAGTCACTCATAAAAGAGATTATGATGACAAAGGCATAGTATAATCTGCCTATCTAACCAAATCTCTGCTCGCGTTTAATTTCACATGGAGGGGGGAGGGCTTTGCTCAAGGGGCATTCAAATTATCTTAAATCTGTTGTGTGGTTTGTGCACAAAAGGAAAAGTCAACATAAAAAGTTGGCCAGGAGACAAGAGAGCGGCTGTTGGTTGTGGTGTTCTGGAGCCTCATTGCATTAACATTTCACTGATGTTAAATATGATTTAGGTCCATAATAATAATGCACAATATGTTTTTTTAGGAAGGTTACACATCCTAAGCGTATGATTGAATACTGCATCTGTGTGCAGGGAAGGATGGGCGCTAAACCACTAAGACATAAAGAGGAAGCTAGTGAGCTGAAATACAGTGGAAGTAAAAGGTGGTAATTTTCCAAAAGCCGTTAAATTAAACAGGAGCTATTTCTCTAAGCTTTATGGTCGTCAGAGACTTCACGAGGTATTCAGTTATGTCCTATTCTTATCCTTGCCTTCAGGTAGCTCATGTGTTAAGCCAAGAGATACCTAATTAACAAACTCATGGATTAATTCTGCCCCTCTTTTCATTAGCAAAGCAGCTCCTGTGTGTTAGGAGCAGACAGGCTTTTCAGAGTTCAATCCCTGCTTTCTTACAAATATACTGATACTGATTTAAACAGTAACATACGCCCATTAGCCAGAACATTATGGCCTCCAGTGCTATGTAATGCAATCCAGTGGAACAGTTGTATCGTTAATTCTTCTTTTATGATTTGCTTATATTTTACTCTCCCCGTGCATTTTCAGGATCACCTTTAAATAGTACACCAGCCATCTAGTATGACTAAATTAATAAATATTGGGTTGAATTATCACCTTTTTGACTTTGGCAAGAAAACTGAGAATAAAGAAGCTTTATGAAAGCAGACTTTGTGGGACAAATGTTGGAAACTGCATATGATTGCACTGATGGTTGTAGTATTATGACTGACCGGTGTTAGGTCCTTATTCTCTTTCAACTAACCACTATGTACAGATTTTACTAACCAATTATGTATTAGCAGGCTTTGGTGTATGCAGGAGAGACAGTTCATGTTCGGAGCAAAAAGCAGTGGAAATGCTATCTGTGCTCATGACATACTAGCACTGATCAGGGGTAGTAGTAAAAGAAAGTAAATGTAAAAATAAATCACTACAAAATTGTTTTCTTTTTCCAGTTCGAAAAACAGAATTGATCCCAAGCCTCTGTATATCTTATAGACTTAGCACAAAATGTATGAAAATTTGTGTTTGGAAGATTATTTCTTTGTTGTAACAATGCTTCTTAGCAATAAATCTTACATCGTTAAAAAGCCTGTTTCATTCCCTTTTAAATGATGCCACATTTGTAAAGAACATGCATTTGTGGGATGAGCAGCAGAGCTGAGTATGTGGGTTGCACCCATGACAAATTTACCAAATCTTCTCTGGCAATGCAAAACAGCTTATTCTGCTGTAGACTCTTGTAGGTGGACTGGATGATTGAAGTCTGAAGAAACAAGACAAATTGGCAACTTAACAGTTTGTGGAATGGCATCCTATTCTTCATCAAGCATTTATCGCAAGCCAGCCAATGTGGCTGTGTTGGTCACTCTGGCAAAAACAGGACACTCAAGCTGATCCCACAAGTGTTCAATGGGGTTAAGGTCAGGACTGCTGGCAGGCAGGCATCCTCTCCACTCCCAAATTCTGGAGGTAGTCTCTGATAAACCCCGCTCTGTGGGGGTGAGCATTGTGATCTTGGAGGGTAGAGTTCTGTCCCAGACCGTGGAGGTATGTAACCTTGCAAAGCAGATGGATTTGCCCGTTTCCATGTTTCTCACTAGTGAATCCATCTCCCAAAGGTCCCATCTAGTTTAGAAAGTGACAGGACCAAACAGCGTTTAGGGGCAGTACTTTCAGCCGCAGCAGAGTCATGACTTAAGCCAGCAGCGACAAGAGGCTGGTGCAATTAAATCGGCAGAGATTAGCGTGGATGCTGCTAAAGCAGCAGTTTTATCAGAACTTGACGACATTTCTTCGTTAGAAGAAGAACAAAGGACAACATTGAGTTGTTTTCTTTTCAAAAATGACAAACGTCAGGTAATGACATGTCTACAGTCGCCATGGTTCGTGTTATGCAGTTCCCTGTGGAGTTTACTCCTCAGTAGGGGTGCACCTTGATTTAAGGCTACGACGTCACATTTGTTGCTCTGATTGGCCAGTAAAGATGTGACAGACGGGACGTTAATCCATTCATCCTCCCAGTTTTTTTCAAAGGCTCTGCCCTTTCCCAAATGCTGTCTATGGGAGTTTTCCAGGTGGATATGTGAAACAAATCCATCTGGCGTGTCAGGTTAGGAGATATGGGATTGCCACTAGTTGCAGAATCTCATTTTGTTATCTGTTTGCATTGAGATTATCAATCAGGCACCTGATTGTCAGCACCTTGGGGTACCAGAAGATCAAATATCAACAGCAAAATAAGCTGTTTGGCATTGGCAGAGAAAAGGTAGCACAACCAACATATTCAGCTCAGCTGCTCATTCCACAAATGCATGTTCCCACTTATTTCATTTGGGGTCACGGTGGGATGGAACCTTTTGGTGAGAGGTAGTATACGCTGGTCACCCATCAATCACAGGGCTGAAATGTAGAAACAAACAACCATGCACTCTCACACACACCTACAGCCAATTTAGAGTCACCAATCAACCTAACAAGCATGTCTTTGGTGGTGGAAGTAAGCTGGAGTACCCAGAGAGAACCCACGCGTGCAAGGGGAAAACATGCAAACTCCAAACAGAAAGGCCAGGAGCAGGAACCTTTTTGCTGTGAGGCAACAGCACCCGCCCCTGTGCCGCCATTATGAAATGTATTGCAAAGAAGCAAAATGAGACTCATCACATGAACAGAAGCTACTCTTGAATATCATAGACCTAGAAATGACATAAATGCCACATGGAAAAGGACGTCTTGCCTGGAAGTTGTTTAATGTTAACAACTGGTTTCACCAGATTTACTGAAAAAGCATCCATTCCCATGTGCATTTATCATTTATGATGACTGCTGATGGGTTCTGAGATCAGTCTGAAATCAACTCTGATTTGTGCGGATTCAGAAAGCAATTTATTCATTTTTATTTCAAAAGAATGACATTCTGACCAAATAAAAAATGTAACCAAGGGAAAAATCAAATCCCTGGAGGACATTTTTTATCTTCAAAAGAGGTTTTCCATCTGTTTTCCAGCCACACACTAAATGGAAGCATACTAAGAGGGTTTTGTGCAGAAATGTGACGGTTGTAAAGGCCACTTGATTACCATCAAATGTCCATGAAGCTGTATAGATCTACAGAGGCAAACTGATAAGTCAAAGAAAGCTTTGATTCTGTTACAGCACTCTATCACCCTTTTACTTCACTTCAACAGCTCTTTGGTTCGCGCCACAAAAGGTCTTCATTTTTCCAACTTTAACACGTCTGCTCCACTGTGTCCCATTTGACTGCAGCTCTGCTTTTAAAGAAACAAACACATTTAACCTTTGTAGTTGAAATAATAATGGGCAGTTTGTTCTTGGAAAAAACCTCTTGGCTTTGTAAGGCAACATAAACTGTTGTTTCCCTAACAAGGCTTCAGGCAGATATCGTGCCAGAATAGTAGTGACCCCGGCAGCTCTGCTGCACCAGAGAAACATTCAGAACTGCAGGGCTTGGCACACACCATCAATGGCAAAGTCATGTCAAACATACAATGTCCTCAAATTTCTTTGCCAAAAGTAGTGATGCTGTAGCCTCACTTTTGTTGGACTAGAAAAAAAATGGTTAAGAGACACGATGCACAGCATCTCAAAAGAATAGGAAGTGCCACAGCCTCATAAATTATAGTGCACATTTGAGTTTTTGAATTTGATGGCTCAGAATGAGTTTTGGGGGAAAAAGGAGAAAGAGAGATTGTATTGCTTTCAAGCGAGAGGATCTGCACTGCCTTTTGAATTCCCGGGGTAATAATATGTATGCATGAATTCCATCCCGCTGGATGGGTGACATTTATAACACAACTTAATTATAGACCTAAAAGCCATCTCTCTATTTTTCCTGACAATTCAGGGCTCCATTCAACTCTGGCAGCAAGTGTTGCACTTTAAAAGTACTTTGAGGAGCAGCGCCATAGAGAGATGGATGTTAAACTTCGCGGCCTTTTTATTGGGTGAAGAGGGGTGCTGAAAAGCCTCTGAGTAGCATAAATTTACATCAACAGGGGACAAAGCCTCCATCATGGAACAGATAGCACTGTCAATTTCAAGGTCTGTCTCATTCAAATTACGCCAACCTCATCCCAAGCGAGGCGGCTGGCAAAATAATTTGCCGTAACATCCCGTAATGATTGCGTGGGACTGTTGCACAGACAATGATAGGACCAGAAACCTATATATGAGACCTTTGTCTGCTGGTAGGATTCCTGGTTAACACTTTTTCTATTTCAAAGCAGAAAAAACATGAAGGAAAGGTGATCGGGAAATAGAGACAAATACCAGTACAGGAAACATATGGCATGTGAGAAGAGAAGAAATAAAGAACAAGATGAGGTGTTGGGTGCAGGGGTTCTAAAAAGGAGTGAAGGTGAGAATAAGGGAGAAAACTAGCTCCTGTCTGACACAGCAGCACCGGCCTGATTTCATTTTATGTGCTGTCAATCAGCTGGAGGCGTGTGAGCAGACAGGAAGAGAGCGAGCCGGTGAGGGAAAAAGAGGAAACAAGCCGGGGAAAAAGAAAGGTAGCAGGCCGCTGGGGTGACGCAGAGCAATAGACCAGGGATTAACAGTGAGAGGAACAGATGTTGACACAGATAGGCATGTGGTTAGGTATAGCCACCTTTTTTCTTTTTGATATACTCAGCAGGCTTTGCCTTCCCACACATCCTTTTCTCACATTCAGTCACTTCATATGGGGGAATAAATCACAGGGAGAGAGGAAAGTAAAGGTTCAAAGCAATATCATCGGCGTTATCACTCCAAATATGGCTATAAGACAGAAACCCATCAAAGGATAATGGGGGAGACTCCCGCACTCTCTGAGCAATCCCACCTGCATCGCACATTACACAGCCGTCTTAAATTCGACCACGCTCTACTAACTAAATAGCACATAAGCCACAGACATGAATGCATAAGCTGTTCCTGAATACAGGCAAATCTGCCGCACGGTGAGTGACAGCAGTGTAAAAAAAAAAAAAAAAAAAAAACAGCCTGGCTGCTTTATTTACAGTAGGACATTATCGTCCAACAGCGTCCCTGGGGAGGGATGATGGGACTGTGGGAAACAAACATGATTACAACCCCTCAGCTTTTCAGACACCAGGAAGAGATGGAGGGGGGGATTAGAGAGGTGAGGGGGGAAAAAGGTGAGGTGTTGTGAGATGGATCTGGGGTGTAAGAGGCTGATGAGATGAAGAGAGAACAGAAGAGTAAGTTTCGGAGGGAAAGAGTAAAAAAAGGAGAGAGAAAGGAGAGGTATAGTGAGAAGACAAAGGGAAGGAAAATGAACAAAGTAGTGAGAAAAGAAAAGTGGGAAGGAGGAGGTGTCGGAGTGCGGTGACAATGAGGTATGAAAGAAACGAGAGCAAGACACATAAGAGGTGGTGCGGGAAAAAAAAGAGCTGAAGGGGAGGATGAGTTATTCAGAAGAGCCAAGCGGATCGCAGACAATGTCAATGAGGAGAAGAATAGTTGAAAACATGCAAAGAGACAAAAGAGAAAGGAATGGCACTCATACAGTAAGGCATAAAGAGAGATTTGGGGTGAAAGAGAGAAGGAAAATAGAGGAGTGGGAGGTGTGTGGGCTCTGACCCTTACTGGCCCCATCAGGCCCTCGCAGGACAGTGCATTCCTCGATCTGGCCGAAGGTCTCGAACAGCCGCCGGACATCGTCCTCGCTCTGCTGCTTGCCGAGCATCCCCACAAACAGCTTCCTGTCTTCTGGATGGGAAGAGGGGAAGGGGGAAGGAAAAGGGATGAGGGAAGAAAGGAAGGAAGGAAGGGTGAAAGAGAGGAGAGAACAGACAAAATGCTATAGCTGATAGCACCATTCTGCTGAGCTGAGAGGAACTAGTGCAACCCAAACCCCCCTTTTCTTTTATCAGCAGTCGACTGTGTTGAGCCGATCCTGCTGCTTCTGCTGCTGCTGTTGTTGTTGTTGTTGTTGATCTCACTGTTGTGTGGTGTGCCACCCCAGCCTGCTATGAGCGAGATGTATTCCTGTTTCCAGTTAGGTATTCAAGTCTGCCACAGTGACGTTTGATGATGATTTTTGGAGCACTGTGGGTTCGGGGTAAAGGTAGAAAGAGAGCAGCAATATTTTGCACAGGTAGACAAAACTGTTAGATCGTATCAGTGCTTCAATTCACTGAGTTCAAAGAGAACATGGAACAAGAACATGGAAGAACATTTTCTCATCTCCAAAGGAGTGGGAGTTTTAATAAGTGAGAGTACAGCACGTTCTTTCCAATTTAAACCCATGAGAAGTAACACTACTAAACACTTTCTGAGCCAGCGTGTGCAGGTTTTACATTAAAATGTTTCCTCCTCAGCTGCTCCACTTTCTGCTGACTATTATTTGTAAAGTATGTCACAAGCATACAAGATTCAAGGCACTTCAAGGTACATATCATATGTATGCATGTAGGATTATGCATATAAACCACAGGCTCCAGAAGTTATTGGATAAAGACTGAGGGATGTCGGCCATTTGTTTAGTTATGGGGGCTTTTGAGTCCAACCCACAGTCACCGAATATTGAAAACACTTATCTTAAACTTTAGATTAACGTAGTAGCGAAGTGGTGGATCTGAGTTGGGTTTTTCCCTCCTGAAAAACAGTTACATCATGCAGATACTGTATATCAGCCATGTCCCAATTTATGGATAAATTAGTATACTTATATAAACCATAATTTACAAATGAAAAAAACTCCTCCCCTTTGCAGTTTTGAATAGTTCAGACTGAAATTGTTTATGAACCAGGCAGTAAATGTTTCTTTCTGGTGTAAAAATTGGTATTGTAACATGGAGGTGTGTAGGTGACTCCTGGTGTTTCTAGTGGACACTGGAGCACTTTTGGTCTTTTGCACTTCTGAATTGTTTTCATTTTTCAGCCACAGAGGTTGCTGCTTGGCATAAACATAAAAGACTGGAATAAGAATAAATATGATTCCATGCATTTATGAGTATATGATGCAAAGAACTAACTGATAAAGCTTTTCAGAGTAAGTTTGAGGATAATTTTCTGGCCTAGATTTGGAAGATTGTCATTTTCCAACTTTTGTCATTTTAATGAAAACAAAAAATCTGAGCATGTTGGATTCACATAATGAAAGAGAAATTCATTTTTCCTCTTATTAAATTAAGTTGAGTTAAGTCAAGCTACATGTAGTCAAATTAAGTTAAAGTAAGTTACATTGAGTTAAGTCTAGTTGAATTTAGCCAAATCATGTAAAGTCAAGTTAAAGTGAGTTGACTTGAGTTCTAACAAGTCAGGTTAACTTAAGTCAAGTTAAACTTAGTTTAATTGAGTTGAACTGAACTGAGTTAAGTCAAGCTGTCAAGTTAAATGTAGTTTAGTTTAGTTAAAGAAAGTTAAGCTGAGTTTAAGTCAAGTTTAGTTGAGTTAAATGTAGTTTAGTCAAGTTAAATATAGTTAAGTAAAGCTAAGTTAAGTTTAGTTAAGTTAATTTTAATATAGTTTAGTTAAGTAAAAGTAAGTTGAGTTAAGTTGAATTAAGTTAAGTGAGTTGTATTAAATTGAATTCACTAAGTTAGGCTAGGTCACTTTACATATATCTGACTAGTTTTGCTTTGATGTGAGCTGGCTCAGTTCTCGAAACCTAAACGATAACTCTAAGTACAAAAGGAAAAAAATATCAGTAAAAGACAAGGTGACAAAAATTTAGATAGGGATAAAATATACCATAAAGCAAGTCAATTAAAACAGTGAAAAATGTCCCCTCAATAAAAATGAAATTAAAGACAAGAAGATAAAAAAATCTATTTACAATGTCATTGGTTACCAACCTGGGGTCCAGAACTCTCAGTGTCAAAGATCTGCAGGGCTTGGGGTTGGTGGCTCTATGGTTTTCCAAAGCAGATTTGTATATAGTAATTGAATTCATGATTAAACACTTCATTAGTGGTTTCAAGAACAATATGCGTAGACCTATTTTCCTTGGGTTTTATCAAAAAGGCCGTAAAAAATTGGTGATGACCTTTAACAGCAATGTATCACCTTTTGCTCATGTGGGGTTGTGAGATAAAAGTGAAAGGTTAATACATTTTATTCTTTACAAAAACGTGACCAAATGTAACAATGGTCTGTTTCTGTTTCCTTCACCGCCCAGTGATTGAGAAGGCTTTATTTTTAGCACTGAAAGCACTGTAAATCATAGAAAATATAAAAGAATTACATAATGTAATTCTCTTTAACTCAAATTATTACAAAGCATAAAAACTAGACTAAATATTTCATTGAAATTTGTGTCTTAAAATATTTTACCCCATTTGTCCACAGTGAAGATGAAAGTTGAGATGTTGGGGGGAGGGTTAATGTATCCATACTGGCCTTGTGCTGGTGAACATGTACACGGTATATTAAACCTTTAAAATAAATAGTCCAAAACAAGTCCATCTTCACTTTTTGCAACTTTAATTAAAGAAATGGCCACTCCACAACACAACCTTGTTTACTTTCGGACTACACATATGGCATCTCTTGTTTTTCTTTAAGGGACAGTGCCTTATTCCCAGACAGGTGAAACATTACCAAAACGCAGCTAGGAAAATTTGAAACAATATTCAAATAGTACAATAATATTGGTTAACTTAAAAACATCTTTTGTAGTCTTATTCCAATTTTACTAGTAATCCAAATCTAGAATGAAATGCTGTTAAGTGTTGGAGTATCAGTACTGCTGCTCATGAAGTTTGACAGGGACCTTTATGCTCTTCAGTGACACTATATGTCCTTTCCTTGAACTCCAGAGGGAAGCTCTCTGACTCAGATGTATGGGTTCTATACCTCAACATTTTAGCCAGTCAGAAGGCTGAATTTTTCTAATTAATCTTCCCCATGTCCTGGCATTGGACAGAGCATTCATCTTCTTTACATCTTTTACATTATGCATCCCCTTATTCCGCTGTGTTGTGGAACGAAATGGCTACTAGCAAGAACCTATCGCTGGAACTGATAGAAAGTGGCAGGAAGAGGAAGAAGAGTTTATTGGGAATGACACTGTTGATCTTCGGCGTGAGTCATTTGACTGGTGGGGAACGAGGGCTAGGAGTGGCGAAGGAGCGGAGGGCGAGAGCATCACCAGGGCCTCGACAGATGTGACGCCTCCTGTACCTGCCAGGCCCCATTAGACGCAGCTGTTATAAAAATAAAGCACCGGGGCTTCCTTTCTGCAGCGGGGAAATCGTGTCCTGTTCCTTTCCTGTAAAGTTCAAATGAGACACGTGCCTGCTACCCGCTTGGCCACACAAATGAGCACCTGCATAATCAATATGGCCACACTGCCTGGTCTCTTCGGCTTCTGTTGTAGCTACGGTGTCAGTCCGTGTTCCTGTAGTCACGCCTCACACAGCAGGAATTCTCCAACCCGCCAGCTGAGCCTGCTACTACTGCTCATTACCGCTTCTCCTCCCTCAGAGCTCCAGGGTTGGAAGTAAGCGAGAACCCAGAGGAGATCACCACAGAGACAGCCATTTATACTGTCGACTAGGGTTTAGAAAGAGACGGACAGGAGGACAGACATCTAACTGGATATTGTGCATCTGTGGAGGAGCTCCGTAGCTGTAAAGTCAGCCCTGAACAGGTGTTACAGAGAAATGAGCCTGACCTCTGTCCGTGGCAGCAAAGGTGAAACATGAAATGAGGCAACAGCCTGTCCAGAGCATACGTGACTTTGCCTTGATTGTCCCTCCATCGTTCACATTTTCACTGAGGTGTCACTGTTCCGACGTAAATGGGCAGAGTGCACTTTTACAGGCCTCCTGCAGTGTGTTAATGTTTTGGGACAAAAGTCTCATCTCGGTCCTGGCCCGAGGAGATCTAATGGCGGCTTTACAAGGCTAATTAACAAGCCATGAGCGAAGTAATGAACTTTCCAAATGTGCTGGCAAACGCAAAAATAAATTACACCCCAGTGCAGGCATTAAAGGAAGTGTGAGTGTACTTGGGAGTCTTCCTTTGGGAGAGCCACGGTGAGAAAATGAATTTGGAGCTGCTATCTTTTCATTGCCTGACCTAAGAGCGTCTCAGTCGGCCCACTGCGTGCCCTGGCCAGAGTATAGATTGCTATTAATTAGTCCGCTTTGCACCTGTCTCCAAAGCAGCTCTTATTGGATTTTGTAAGTTCCCCGCTCATTTCCTATGGCCACTCGCGAGCTTTAAATTGGCATTTTATGAATATGAATAAATATCTTGTAATGCACCCTCTGCAGGAAAGGATGACTCCAAAGAGTTATCCATTAAAACTGGGGAGAGGAGAGGGAAAAAAAAGTAGAATACTCTTGTGGAGTACAGTCATGTATTTGCATTAAGAGGGTCGAGGACCTTCATATAGAGCTGTCTGAGGATATAGAAGTGTGAAAAGTATGACAAAACTCATTGAGCTTACTGTTTGACCTCTGCTACTTATCTCTCATTGAGAGCGGCTCATCTTATCCCTCTAACAGAGCTTAGCCACACAGCTGGAGAACATTTGAGCTCTACAGCACTTCTGTGCTCTCCTCTGAAGAGACCTTTGTAATCTGCACTTTCAAACCCTGCCTCTACTTTAAAATGATAATGTGTGCATGCTAGTAGGCTACATTATTTTCTGATTTCATCCTCAACCATTTCTAATTTATTTCTGTTCCTGTGGTGCATTTATACTGGTGACATTAAAGAACTTATAGTCGATTCAAGGATAATGAAAGCTATAACAATGATTTGGCTGTATAGATAAGAGTCTGTGTTTTTTGACTTTTTTACATATTCTGCCATAGTTTTAATCCATCCATAAAAGCTTGGGCCCATAGCTGCTGTTTTTTGCACTGGCAGTGCCCACAACCTCAGTTTCAGAGCACTTCTCACCACTTTTGCTTTCTATTAGTGACTTCTGCTTTCCTCCGTAGTATCCTCAAGTTTGGTATAAAATTGCCCAGCGGCTAAAGATTTTCTTTTAGTAAATATCAAGAAAACATGAAAATTATGTAAATGAATCTTGCCCTGGCATTTTCAGCAGCTCTAGACCTGGGGATTTAACCCTGAAAAGATGAGTCAATCAGTTTCTTCTCTGCCATCGCTGTTGACAAAGCTGCTATCAAGGTCCTGCTCCTTCTTGATTTTGATAGGCTGGTAATGAAGGGGTGACATTTATGAACACAGTGTTGTTCCAAAAGTTTGAATTTTTTCAAATTAGGTGCTGTAACAAAAACTAGCTGAGGTTAAAGGTGTCTAAAGGTGGAGCCGGGTAACTCCAGTGTGCGCTGGGGCAGTTTGTAGCTGGGTGCGAATCGGTCAGGATGAGGGTCAGCAACGGCAAGTCAAAGGCCATGGTTCTCTGCTGGAAAATGGTTGAATGCTTACTCCAAGTAGGGTGGGTGTCCTTTGCCCAGGCGAATGAGTTCAAGTATCTCGGGTCTTGTTCACGAGTGAGGGTAGAATGGGCCGTGAGATCAACAGGCAAGTTAAAACTCTCAATTTAGCGTTAAACTTCATTCAAACCCTCACCTATGGTCATGAACTTTAAGTAATGACCTAAAAAGTAAGATCAAGCAGTCGAAATGAGGTTCCTCAGGGGGCTGGCTGGGCTCAGCCTTAAAGATACAGTGAGGAGCTCAGACATTTGGAGAGAGCTTGAAGTAGAACTGCTGCTCCTTCACTTCAAATGGAGCCAGTTAAGGTGGTTCAGATATCTAAGATTTCTAAAAGATATCTAGAAATAAAGTGTTATGTAGGTTGTCGAGGGTTATACTTACGTATAACAACTGAAAGAAAAGAGGCCATTGATCTGCCAAGAGGAGTGAAGGCTGGTGAAGCTAGCAGCTAGTAAGCCACACTCTACGCAGCATATGAGGCGCAGAGACCCTGTGATTAAGCACAAAAATCTCACAGTGCATATGTGAAATTACAAAGTTTTTGTTTCGCTCTCAGGCCTTCAGGCCTTAGTCTGAGCACATCACTCATAGTTATCCACATATCTTCTTTGTCTCCCCTACAGTGCCTCATCTGCTGACTGTTGATGGAAGCAGTTGTATAGTAAAATGCCTCCCTGTCAGTCTCAAGCCATGTCCAAACCAAGGTGGCATGTGGACGGACTCATTTTATGAATGCAAATAAAAAAGGGGATCAAAAAAGTTATCAAAACACTGCTGACATCTGACAATTGCTTGTCTCAGGAAGCCTTTTCATTTCAGTGCCAGGTATATTAAAAATTAATGGATTTCGCACAGATGCCATATGCTGTCAAGACTGATGCTTCTCTCTATGGAATAAAGTGTTACTTCTGTCATAGGCTGCGGTCTATACATATAGATTTAACTTTTCTTTCCTCCCCTTTCTCTCACTTTGTATCTCTATTGCTCTGTCTGTATCTTTTTGTTATCCCTCATCACTTTCTCTCTCTCTCTCTCTCTCTCTCCAGGCAGAGAATCAGTTGCTGTGAAGTTGACTTTTAAAAAGTTTACTCCTTTGTTTGCCAATAATGGGAATATTTTTCTAAAAAGAAACACTTTTCTACCCCTGTGTTGTGGTAAATATTTCTACTTTTCCTTTTTTTTCCCCATGATTCTATCACTTATTGCCCGCTGGCAGTAGTCAGGGAAGCTTGCTAGTAGTAAGTGTTCAGAAAGCATGGACAGCTGCATCCAACGATAAAAGATGCCTGCTAGGCCGCTGGGTGCATTTCAAATGCAGACTAATGTTCCAGGCAGCACAACAGAGAAGTTGTGCTTCTTATGGTCTCATTAGAAAGCCTGATGCTGCTGCGCTGCTGCCTGGGAGGGCCGCCACCAGACACGCTCACACATGTGGGCGTATAGGACAGGGTGCACAGAATGTTGAGAACGGCTACTTAATATTGAGTTAGACTTTGTTTTTCATCATCCACTGTATGTCCCAGTAAAGGCACTGTTTTGTTTGGAGTTGTAGGGTGCCATTCAGTTTTTATTTGAGACTTTTAAAATGATAAGCATCAAACATTTTTTAAAACTTTTAAAGGGAAAAGTAAAA
The DNA here is from genome assembly GCF_018320785.1 of Cheilinus undulatus. Lineage (NCBI taxonomy): Eukaryota > Metazoa > Chordata > Actinopteri > Labriformes > Labridae > Cheilinus > Cheilinus undulatus. The sequence continues at coordinate 30,466,270 of NC_054865.1, read as the reverse complement.
ACTCTTTGACAACCGCACACTAGTGGAAGGTAGAACCGTTATAAATGTTGGATAGTAGTGTTAGCAGGAGTCCCATCATAAAGTTTTCATGTCTACAACAGTTTTTACAACATACAGTCCTAAATTTGTCATGAAACCTTTGCTCCTATATTTCTCCCCCTTTTTTTTTTTTGCAGATGCATTGAGGAAGAATGATTATCTTATTTGTTAAATAAGTGCTAGAAATAATTGACTAAAAGGTTAATTATTCTCTGGACCAGCAATCACTGCAAGTCAGTGATGATGATTGAACTGTTCATGACAGAGAATTTCACTGAAAGTTATTGAGTTTCTTTTTACAATGTAAAATATAAAGTTAAGTGGACTAAATAGTACTACATCAAGAAAGATAGTCTTTGCTAAAATCCACACATTAAACTTCCCCCAAGGTATCCTTCACATTTTTACATTCAAGTTAAAGAACATCTTCATTAAATTCACACTAGATCAGAATGTTAAATGGAACAAATGTCTATATTTGAAAGTCTGGACCATATAATTTATTAGATAATCAGAAGTTTTTCCTGTATTTTAAACTACATCAATAAACAAAGAAAAGGGAATATTTTTTGAGAACAGTGAGGATGCCACATTGTATCTTGAACACTATAAGGCAATCCTACCACCAGTGAGGAATGAGTTTACCTGCCTTTATTGCAACGGATGAGAAGAAAGATTTGATTGTATCTAAATTAGCAAAATAGAAAAAAGGAAGCATTTTTGTGCTTATAAAAATTTCTGAACCTCTGTAAACATTAACTACATCTGTATCTTAAAATGTTGTTTTGCACTTAGTCTGACTTTTGCATATTAAAATTGAATTTAAAAAAAGCTGGATGACAGCTGAAGATACTTAAGACTCACAACTGGATTTTTATGTGCTGTGCAAAGACATTTAAGCATGCGCACAAGAGAGGTTGGTGCTCTAAAGCAGTGGTTCTCAACTGGTGGGTTGGGACCCAAAAGTGGGCCATGGAGCTGTCTCCAGTAGGTCACGAATGGGTGCCTGGGGACAAAAATGGACAAAGAGTCTATGAAGCTGCATGTGTAATGTGCTACACATAAGTTATTCAGGATTTTTGTTGTGGATTTACCTATATCTTTGAGAAATTTTCCCCGTAAACTTTTTAGGACTGCATAACCCACAAGACCAAGTAGTCCATAACATAACGTACACACATTAAGCTATTGTTTCAAACTGCAAGTGTTGGAGAAGGACGGATTTAATTGGATTTGTCTCTTTTTTCCTTTCATTTGGATCTTTGTGCTTCTACCATGCGTAAGTAGTCAGTTTACTATATGTTTGAGAAGTATCATTTAGATCAGCTTTACCGATTCTACTGTCCCTCTGACCTGCTGATTGCAGGCTTGGCTAAACCCCATTGTGACATTTTGTTGATGTAGTAAAGAGAAATGTACTCAACAAAATGCTTATGTACAAATCTTTAAGATCTAACAAATGGCACAATTTAATTCCCACTTTCGAGGCACATTCTGCAGTAATTAATATCTTGCGTGTCTTAAGTCTATATTTCCTAGACATAAATCTTCATTTCTGTCACATTTTCTTCTGCTTCGCAGCATGTCCTAGCATATTTCTGCCACCTGTTGATCAGCAGAGAATGACACCCTGCATATTAGTTGACCGACTGGTCTATGCTTATGCTTGATTGATGAATAAGTGATGAACTTATAAATAAATCTTCATAGCTTTACTAGTGGACACAGAGAATAAAAAGTGCAGAAACCCTTTGTTCATGCCATAGAATGAAAAATGATACTTTAAAAATACATTCACAGTGAAGTTTGCACTGCTGGCAGAGCATGACGCTTCTTATCAAAAGGTTGTGGATTTGAAGTTTATTCTTTGAAGATCTGTCCTATATATGGTGTTAAGTGTTATGTTAACTGAACCATATTAAATTTAAGAAGCCAACTGGAAAAAGACAAACCAAACTTCACTAATAGAGTAGTTATCTTATCATATGTACTTAAAAAGCCAAAAATCTAAAAATACCAACCCCACTTTGAGCACCAGTTTTTTCTGCTTGTCAACATGTACCTATCTACACTACCATGCATTTTCTTCCTCCTTTTAGCGTTTTTTTCTTAATGTTGCAGCATCAAAAGTATAAAAAGTTTTAACTAATTTTTCATTAAGTTTCTGTCTGTGTTGCCCCAACCCCCCTTTCAAATATTCTGAGAGATCTAATTCGGGATTAAATTATGAATAGATCTGTTAAGTAGTAATGAACAGTGGCTTGTTTTAACTTTGTTAGCTTTAGCTAAAGTAAACATAGTGTAATAAATGTTACTACATAAGCCAATGTAGCTAAGTTAGCTTTAACATGAGCTCTAGAAAATGTAGCCAAAGCTAAAATAACAACATTATTAATGTATCTGTGTAGCTGATTTTGTGAGTTTAGCTTTTGCTTTTAGTTATGTCATAGGGTTGCCAACCGCCCCTTAAAATACGGAATTTTCTTGTATTTGACAGTTAAATACTGTGTCCCATTTTAAGTCAATACGGGATGCAGTTTGTTCCATATTTTCATCCCTAACATCCTACTCTGCCACTGATTGGTTGCATTTGTCAGTTGGATTGGTCTGGTTGGTAAGACAACAACTTCAAACAACTGCAAATTTGAATGTTTTCAGAAGTCATTCTCTACGTGCTATTTGACTGTCTGGTGGCAGCATAGGCCAAATAGCTGGCTACTTTACATACATTTTTTAAGTTTTAGTTTTTAGTTGCTGTGTAATATGGCAAAACTATGACAATTTTCTCAAAAATTACCAGATTAAAATCAGTGGTTTTAAAAACACTCATAAAAGTACAAGTAGGCCTACAGAAAAACGCCAAAAAGAGTAGTAATAGTAGACGTGGCACTGGCCTGTGATGGCTGTGGACCTGAGGGGTGTGGGGTGTCCATTATTTTTATGCACACAAGTTAGCAACCCTATATGTATGCTACATAGCTCCATTATCATAGCAAAGTTAGATTTAGCAACTTGAGCTTAAGTAAATGTAGTTAAAACTAATTATCTACATAGAAAACATGGATGCATAGCTTACGTAGTTGCTTTGTGAGCTTAGATTTTGCTGTGTTAACTATGCAACTCCATTATCTACTGCAGTAGAATGTTTTCATGGAGTACAAGCTTTTTCCTTGTATGCAGACTTTTAATTTGGCTTTTTTAATCTGGTTTTGCCGATCAGGCTTTAAACTTTTGGTTTCCTAACTCTTACCTTAACCCTTGTCCTAACCCTAAATGGAAGCTCATTCAACTTAATTTTGAAAGTTTCAGCATGTATTTCCAGTCTGAAATATAGTGTATCAGATGAATGGTCTGTGAGAGTGGCCAGAGATGAACAGTCTGCAGTCAGACTGGCTTAGCTATTGTTGTTTTCCTGTAAAAAAAACAGTAGACTTTTATCACCAACAGAAAAAATGTAAGTTCTAAGATTACTGTAACTTGATGTATAACTTCATGTCTTTATGCATGCATCGGTTTGGGTTTGAGGTTAAGATGTAAGCAACTTGTGAGGAAATATTAAAACAACCTGCAGGATATATGCATCTGTTCAGCTTCATTTCTCATCCTCCACCCGTTTCTCTTTTCTTTTATGCAACACCGACCTCTACAATATAAGCCCCATTCTCCTTTTTACTCATGTTTAGTTCCCACTCAGCTAGCAGAAGTAATTAGACCCTTTCTCTGTGACAATTATGTGCAACCACACACTAAACCTTCCTGTTGGTTGCCCCAATCTGATGTATGCAAGTGGATTATCCAGTATGGTGAGGTGGTAAATGGAATAATCAGAGGAGAACAAACATTCAAATTGTCAGCGTCTTAGGCGTGATGAGAGGATACCGGGTTGTGTTTGTAAATGCAACACTTAAACTACTAGGGATGTAACCGTCTCTTACTTAGGGAAATGGGAGCAGAGCTTTGGTATGAGTCCTTAAAAGTCAACACAGATTAATCGAGCAAAATTGTTTGAACTTTTTTTTTTTTTTTTTAAAAGATTGAACATCTCTAAAGGCAAGGCCTAGGAAAAGGCATCCACAATAATAAAAAGTAAGAATTAAATGGATAATGTTCAGTGTTTAAAGTCCCTGAATCCTTTTGTCTGTCCATGTGTCTCCATGTCTCTGTATGTGTTACTCCACGCACATTCTTTCTAGCCACTGCGAGGGCTCGTCTTGACTTTTCAGAGTTCTGCACGATCCTGACCAGAGGCACAGAGGGATCTTTTGGCTTCATTTGCATGTAAAGTGAAGCCCACTCTCTCTCTCTTCTGTGGGCGTGAGGTGCCTCCAGACAGACCCTCCCCTGTGGCCCTGCCAGACTGAGCTCAGCCAGCAGCCCCTCACTCTTCCCCCTACCTGCTGGGGTGTGGGCCGTGACAGCACAGTGCGCTACATCTTAAGGTCCTGTCAATCTCTCCACCGCTCCTGCTGGGGTCAACCCTCTGAAGAGCAGCAGGTTGGCAAGGACAAACATGAACCATTCGCAAAGACTCCCCTCAGCCAGACAGACTAAAGAGCATGGAGGAGATATTAAAAAGGCTGCTGAGTATCACATGCAGGGATTACGACGCTCCTGGCACTGTATAAGTATCCAATAAAACAAAAGTATGGAGGGAGCTGTGGACAAATGCACAGAGAGTGGCCCTTTGTGGAAAAAAGTCGATGTTGATGGAGGTTGCAGGGTATTTTGGGAGAGTGTTAAACCCATCTTATCAGAGTTAATAAAAGAAGAGGGTGTTGCTGGCTGACCCGTCATCTCTCTTCTCATCAGTGTGGTCTCCTGTCTCACAGCAGTGGCTAGAGAAGTGGGACCTGGCTCCAAGATTGTGTTTAGATAATGGCCATCTCCAATCATAGATAATCTGGCCCCATCTTTTCTTCACAGACACAGCGGCAGACAAGGTCAGGGGGAAAAAGATTCCTTGGCGAGGCGAGGCAAGGCTAGGCGAGGCGAGGAGGAGATAGGGACGGGGCGGCTCTGAGATGATTTAGTGCTGAGATTCACTCAGCTGCCTCCATCACCCTCCGTTAACTTTCTCATCCTGTCGTCTCTTCTCCCTCCTCTCTGTCTTTTCGTCTTCTATCTCTCACCCTCTCGTATTCCTCAGTGGGCCTTGTACTGAATCCCCACCTCTTTCTCTATCATCTCCGTCTTTGCATTTTGGTACCAGTGAGGCAGAGAGAGTGACAAAGGCAAAGACAAGAAGCAACAGAAAGAGTGAGAGGTTCACTCATTTCTGCGCCTTCCAAGTTGGAGAAAATTGGTTGTGTTTCAAGTTGCCGGTCTGCGCCTTCGCTGACCACAGAGTGATGGAGGAGTAGCCCCATGCCTTGATTGCATCTCTGTTTCTCTGAGCTGAAATCATGGTGTGACAGAATTGGTCGGAAAGAAGTGGTGTTAAGCACATCAGATAAATGTGGACTTAGCAGAGAAGAAGTTGGCTGACTCAAGGAACAGAAATAGATTTAAAGGCTGTGAAGCTCCCCTTCCATGCTCTACTCTTTCTAGATAATCCAAGAAAAAATAGAATAAGACATGAGTCATTGTAATAGACAACCAGAGAATCATTCCTGTGATCCATGATGGCAGCCAAGCGGCAGGATTGTGGCGCCAGGCCCCCTCCTTGTCATTTTCCGAGCTCTGGTTTTACTTCTCCCTCTGACACCCTCATATCCCCAGAGAGAGGACGTCTCTCAGGGACATTTGAACAAAAGAGGGGCTACTGGAGTTTTCCAGTGGAGTAATGGATTCTAATACCTACACAGGCACGTAATGGAGACCTTTGCACAAGCTCCCATGACAGATAATTACGTATAGTGATAAATGTGACTCCATTTTAGAGGTGCAAATGTCCCCACGTTTGACAATCTTTCAGCCCCACTGGGAGTGGTCTACCTGACTGGTCGTCTGCCTCCCACAGATGAAGCCCTGACTGCTTTCTCTCCTTTAGCCAGCCTGATAGCTGGGCTGTCTATTTTCCTTTAACCACAGGCCTTCATAGTAAATCTCATTTCATTGTCAGCCGCGACTGTGGTTTACTTCCCCGGCCTGTCTGCTGACTTCCTGTTGCCATTAACGCTCAATATCTCTGTTGGGGCCTGTCTGCTTGGTCTTATTTCATTCCGCGCTGTGTCCTATCCTGTCCTCCCATATAGAAAGTTCATCTGACAGACTAGCAGGGGCCCTGGCATCCTAAGAGCCCTCTGTATTTCATTCACACTGCCTGTTCATCTCCATTCTCTTTCTGCTGAAAAAGAGGAGTAATTGATATTGGGACCCATCCATCCTCCCCTCTTAAGCCCAGAGATCCAATTTATCTTGGTGAGAATGCCGATTGGCTCTCGCCCAGGCCTTGTCGGTCAGACTTTGCCTGTTTTTAGATGGCTGTTAATTAAAGTGCCGCCATGACAAAAAAATACGATCTACATGGGGGTGTGAGGGGCCATCGAAATAGACTTTGTGATTCACACTTGACCACATACATCAGCGGAGTGGCTCAGTTTAATCTGACCTATGCAGTCTAAATCACCACTCTGAAAAGGAATATAGGGCACTAACAGACTAGTCCAATTAGATCCAATGCCATCTGTGTGGCTCTTTAACTGGCTTAATCTGCATTAACCTCAGTGATGTTAGCGACAAATGGCTTACAAATGATCTAGTCTATCAGGATGTCAGATAGACTAAAGATGGAGGAAGGAGGTCGAGATGGGTACTTTCTTCAAGCAAAATTGCATATTTAATGTAATGATTTATGCTTTAAAGTGATGGGTTTACTTATGAAAGTTCTATGTTACAAGTTATCTCACTTAACCTTAAAAATGTAAACCCTATTGAATAATTTACTGCATGTCAGCATAACTTAGCATAACTTAGCAGGATCACACAGAGGGTGACCAAATGATGTTTCAAAATCTGTACTGGATTATAATCACTATTTTAATCATGCAACAACACTAATAATGAGGCCTAACATTACTAAACAGATGAAACGCCAGATATGTCATAATCAGATGGATCCATCATGCAACACGCAAGCAAGAATAGTATCGACCTTGTTTTAAGAAGAAACTGATTGTTTTGTTTGTTTTGTTCTAGGGCAACTGCACTATATTAACTGCAATGCTGGTGTGTCACAGCAATGTCTCTGATTGGTGGAGATGCAGATTTTGGCTGTTGGCCCCTAGGGGTGGGAATCACTAGTGGCCCCAGGGTACACCCCTGAGGTGTTTCAATCAGACCTGTTGCCACATGTGTATGAAATCAAGCATCTCGCCATGCAGTCTCCATTTGCAAACATTTGTGATTAAAGGAATGGGTCGTTCTGAAGAGCTCAGTGACTTCAAGCATGGAATTGTACTGGATGCCACTTTTGCAGTAGGACAGTATATAAAATTTCATCCCTGCTGGATATTTCACAGTCAAATGTTAGCAATATTATTAGAAAGTGAAAGCATTTAGGAATAACATCAACTCAGCTGAAAGAGCATGTAAAATCACAGAGTGGAGTCAACAACTGATAAAGATTATGGTGCTTTAAAGTCGTCCTCACTCTGCTGGTTCCGTAGCTGAAGAGTTCAAAACTTCTGCTGGCATTGGCATAAGCACTAAAACTATGGTGGGGGTTTCATGGAGTGGGTTTCCATGGCTAAGCAGCAGAATGTAAGTCTAACATCAACAAACCCAATACTAAGCGTCAGATAAGGTGGTTTAAAACACACCGACAGTGGACTGTGCAGCAGTGGAAACATGTTCTGTGGAGGGATGAATCATGCTTCTCTGTTTGGCAGTCAGATTGGCAAGTCTACGTTTTACAGATGCTGGGAGAACATTACTGCATTGTGCCAACAGTGAAGTTTGATTGAGGAGGAATAATGGTATGGGGATGTTTTTCAGGGTTTGGACCCCTTATCTCCAGTGAAGCGCAACCATAATGCTTTGACATACCAAGACATTTTGACAATGCCATGCTTCCAACTCGGTGGCAATAGTTTGTGGAGGGCCCTTTTCTATTCCAATATAACTGTCCCCCAGTGCACAAAGCAAGGACTATAAATACATGGTTTGATGAGTTCAGTGTGGAAAAACGTGACTTAGCCCTCACGGAGCCCTGACCTCAACCCCAATGAGTGCCTTTGGGATGAACTGGAATGGAGATTGTGAGCCAGGCCTCATCTAACATCAGTGCCTGACCTCATAAATGCTCTACAGAATGAATGGGCACGAATTCCCTACAAACTGCATACACTCCATATCAAAATACATGTCTTTGAAAAAAAATCATTACAGTCTCAGTTTGTGTAATGGTCAGGTGTCCAAATACTTTTGTCTATATAGTGTATGGGCACAGTTGCAGCAGATAATTTCAACCTGTACAGGACAGCTGTTATGCATATTTTAACAAAAAATGTAGAATTTCAATACTCTGTGCTCAAATGTCAAGATTTGGATCCTAACTGAGCAACAGTCCTATTTCATTCCCATACAATCTATTTAAATAAAGGGGTCTGAGGATTGAGTAACTACTGAAAATATGAAAGACGATGTACTGTCGCTTTCTTGTTCTGTGTCTCTGTCTTGTCTAGCAGACAAAAGACTAGGCTTACTGATACTCTGATGAACTGAAGTGTTTATCACACCAGGTGTCTCACTTTTATTATTATTAGTAGTACTGCAACTGATATTTGGATTCAATGTACAGTACTGTGCAGAAGTTTTGGGGATGTTTGGGCCAAACTTTGAGGCTGAAGTTAGGTGTGCAATGGAGAGTATGCCCACCTGAGGGCCCCATCGGGTGGGAAGGAGGATTGACACAACCCAGGTCATGATCTGGATGTCTTTGTACATTACCAAGGGCATGGGAAAATAATCTGATAAAAAAAAACAAAACAAAACCACAGCTTTAGGGTGGAGTTATGGGTAGATGTGGCGCTTAAACATAGCTAAGGGTACTGTTAGGGTGGGTAGGAGGGTTGCCACAACCCCCTGGTTGTAGTGTGTATGATCCAAGCACCTGAAAGCTGTTGGTGGTTGCTGGGCGTATTACCAGGGGTGCAAAGGCCCGGACAAAAGAAATGCTGTGAAGCTTGACCTTGGCTGCTGAGCAACACGAGTAATTGTCAAACGTGTCGACACTGACTCTGGCCTCCCTCCTCTCTTTAGCCAGGGGTTGTGGAACATCAGGACCTGTGAAGAACTGTCAGCGCTCCACATGCCTAAAACTTCTGCACAGTACTGTACATTTGTTATGACAAACAAATCTTATTTAATGTGGCAAAAATTAAACTTGCTTTGTTGACATGAGAAACAGCACAGATCAACACAGTGGCAGCAGAAAACAGGAAGAGCTACCATAGACTCCCTATGTCAGTGCCGCCCTGCCCTATGGTGATTGGCTGGTAGTTTGGGCAGAACATTAAGTGAGACCGTAGATAGTGAAAACAAAGCCAGAGGGAAAGATGCACCTTGCAGTGGGGCTTAAGTAGCACAATTTTTAATAAATGTATTTTTTTTCAATTGCCTGCAAAATAAAATGCTGATACTGATAATTGGCTTAATGCCAAATATCAGCATCAATAATCGACCTGTTATCTGAGCTTGCCTATGCATCTCATTTTAGAGGTTTTGTGAAACTCTGATTAAAAGGTAAGATAAATATAGCTAGAAATGATAAACATATTTTAAGCATTTAAAAAAATGACACTGAGTAAAAATAAGATAAAAACACACTAACAAAATTAATATGTCTGAAAATATCCAATCTCCCAAGAGACACAAATCAAAGCCAGTTCAAATTAAAAGGAGCTAGATGTATGAGTTGGTCTTTACACCACTCATATTTATGCAAGGTGCCTTAGATATCGATAGATAGGTATTTCGTGACATGGTAGCAGGAACATGCATTAAGGGTTGATACTGTAGCTACATGTGCTTTTAAAGAAGTCAAAAAGAAACTTTCTAACCTTAAGTTGTGCACTTAAATCAGCTCCTGTGTACCACAAGGAGCCTCCAAACAAGTAAGGAGACGTCCCACTTTTAGGTTTGTGTTGTTTGTGCGTGATTCTGTCTGTCTGTGTTTGTGCCTCTTCCTCTGCTCTGCAAGCAAACTCGACTGTTACTCCATAGAGATCAAGAGATGGAGATACCTCACTTATCATTCATTTTTGTTTGTATTTCTTTTATTTCTCTCTCTTTTTGGTTGTTGTCTTTGAACCACTCCCAGTGACTGTGAACCTGAGACAGCCCCTCTGCTGGCACAGATGGAAAGTCAATAGAAGCAAGTGACCTATATTACGGGCTACTCCACTAACTCCCAGTGTGTCTCCAGTGAGAACAGAATATTAAGGATTGAGTGTGTGCTGTGCCAGTGTATTTGTGTGTTTGCGTGTGTTTTTAAAGGGGGGGTTGTGTGTGCAATGGAGACCAGAAGAAGGTTAATTACCTCCTCGTCCTTCGCTGTCGGCTGGCTTCACCTGGATGGGCCGGTTCATCTGTAGAGAGAGAGAAAGTGAGGAGAAAACAGAGAGAGAGAAAAAGAAGAAGGGAAATACCTGGTTAACATAAGGCAAAAAGGAATAATTGCTTCAATGTGTGAAGTGGAAGAAAACAAGTGGCAGCAGTCCTGGCATTAATGTCCTGAATGTGTCCCACTCTTTGAGCTCAATACTAAAATCAAATATTTCTGATGGCATTAAGGAGATAAAACTGTGCACTGCTCCATGCCAGAGTGTTTAATTAATCCAGGGCACTGCCTCTAGAGATGCCTGAATTCCCCTCACAGTTCAGCAGAATTAGCACTTTTCAATGACGATGCCACACTGGGTGTCAGATGGTACTTGGAGATTAATGCCATTACATCAGCCACTCCCAGCCCCACAGGGAGAGGTCCTCTCAAGCTGGCCCTTGCTCTTCCTGTCCCCTTCCTGGCTCCAGACTCCTAGTCACCAGCTACATCCTGCTCATTCCTGACCCTTTCACAATCCCTCTTTCTCTGACTCTGCTCTCACAATCTCTCTCTGCACCTAACAACCAATATGCCACTCATTAGGGTGGCCAACACCAACCTGTCTCAGCCTCGTCTTTCTCCTCCTTCTCCTACTGAAAGCTATTGAGAGCCACCAGACGTGCAACAGTGAAAGAAGCTTGTGAAAGGTTAAAAGCAGAGAATCGATAAGTAACCTTTGAAGATCCATTCTGCAGTGAGGTGAGAGCAAAACGTTGTTGAGTGAGAAAAAAAAGGAACTTTTAAAAATGCCTGTTGTGAATAAAAACTCATCTGGTTCCTTTTTCGCTCCCATCAATGGTTTCATATCTGTGTACTCCCTGAATATGAAAACAGAAAATATACTCAATCTTGTGCCTTCTCTGATCCAAGAATAATATCCCCCTTTTCCTCACTGTAAAAAGGGGGGTGTTGAAAGCTACCCTCAAATACCCTCACTTACTGAGGCAACCCATGCATGTCATATTTGGCTCAGAGTCTACTGTCTTTAGTCGGCCCATCTCTCTAACTAGGCCATGACAGGTCCACCGTGTGAGTGCCAGTGAATGGCACACAGCTCTGCCCCCTCAGATCAGTCAGTGAGGGCAGCACAGTGGGTGTCGGGGCTCTCAGGCAGCACAGTACTTGACAGCAGTTGACCACAGCCTAAATATAGACCAAAGACGGCTGGACATGTATAGACAAGTATACACATGGTGGCACCCTTGGGGACGTATTGTACATGCCTAGCAATATGCTGTGACATGGGAACAAAGCTTGAAAGGATGACGGATGCATCACAAAGACAAGCAGATGAAGCTGTAGACAGAGAGAGATGAGGATGCAGCTGCAGTCATGCCCATATAATTTAACCTGCATCGACACATATCTCCACATCCATTTAAAGTCAAAATGGACACTATATGCACCGGTAAAAGCTGACAAAAGAAGTAAGATTAGATCAAGAATTAATGTTTTCTTATGGTGGCCAGTGCTTAAGTTGTACTGAGAAAGACACTGCCCAATTTAAAGAGAACAAGAAAATGTTAGCATATCAAAGACTGTCATATTTCTTATCTTATCTTCAACAATTACTCAGTCACAATTAATGTTCAGCAATGGTGACAGACTCTTTTTTTTCTAATATACACAGATTGATTGTTTTTTGTTCGTAAGGACAATTTTGGGTCCAGATGTTTGGCAATAACTCTGTCCAAGACAAAATGAAGTTCATCAGGAGTCACTTATTTAATCAGAATATTACTGTTATTATTATCTATTTATTTCAATTTTTAATTTGCTTAAAATCACATAAAGAAGTTTTCTCCTTGTCTTTGTCATATTAATCTTGGAACCAATCATTCCCTTTTATCATCTGATTGATGCTTTATACCTTCAAGAATGAATGGAAATTTTTCTTTAGTTCTTCTGAAGCCATCAGTTAGCATCTACCAACTTCCAGGTGAGTTCACAGAAGGCTGTGATTTCTCTTTGCCCCCAGAGTAGCTATGTTTATCTGGTAAGTCCACAGTAGAATGTACGTAAGATTGTGCCGCTTATTTCAGTGGTATAAGCCTAAAAGACCAGTTAAAAAAGTTAAGCTCTGTCAAGTCCATCCTTAACCCTCTGAGCCCTATGCTTTTTGAAACCCTTTGTCTCACCTGGACTTATTGTCTTAAAATGCTTGTATAACGTCAACCCTGTGGTGCACAGTCAAGCTCTAAACGTCTTTTCTTCAGGACAACTGGGCTTTAAGAATATGAGTTTTAAGGAAGTGATGTTAATGTAAAGAAAAACACTCTAAACGGAAATGAAAACAAAGATTTTTATGTATGACACACAGTAAACAATTTTAAGACTTTTTGCATATCCTTGCACTTGTCTAAATTGGCTGATTATGAGCCATTATTCAAAGCATTTCCAGTCTGCAGTGACACAGAGGGCTGCATCAGAGGCACTCTGTCCCTCGTTCTCTCCATTATGAGCCATTCAGGGCTGGTTCAGGCTGTTTCCTCCTGTTTCTAAGTGTATACCCATGGGCTGATGTTTGAAGTGGATAAAAAAGACGTTTAAGATATAACTTCCTTTAAGCCTTAAAAACAGAGAAGATAAGATTTCTGTGGCTGTAATGAGGCCTTTCAAGAATGGAGTCTCTATACTGACACATAGGTTCTCATTAATAGTGTAGATGGACTAAATGTGCATTTGGCTTTACACTGACAAGGACAGTTTGATTCTATTGCTTTTGTCTGCATGACTGTTATCGGGCATGCTTACATGTTAGTCTGAGGTAAAGTTCAGGTCAGATGAGGTATTTATAGCTTTGTGAGAATGCAGGGGAAAGACTTAAGGTCAGCATGAGCATTGTAAGTTTAGGTGTGATCTTCACACATATTATAAGAATGTGTGGCTCAGGCCAGGGGCAGAAAAGAAGTTTAGTGTAGCCCGAAGTCCCAAAGTCCCTGTCCAGTGATCAGTCAGCTTCCAGGTCTTAAACAGCAGCGATTGGTCAGGAGGCTTCATTAGTAGCCCCTGTGCCACCGCAGCAACCAGAGTCATTAGACAACCCAAAAGTACATTTGGGGTTGCTAGGCAACCGAGTGGAGGTGGCCGGCAGGCAAGCAAGGCGAGGCTGACTGTTGGTCTGCGGGCTGTTAGCCAACCAATTGGCACTCTTTTCTTTCTTCTTTTTTTCTTGGTCCAAGGAGGTCATAGAGAGAGGGGAGGAGGAAAAAAAGATTTCTCAACTCCCACCTTCCAGCATGTCCCACTTTCATGTCCCTTTTTAGTGACTGTGACAATGAGTTTTTCAGAGCGAGTCTGCTGCAACTTCTGCTCCAGCTTCCTGCCAAATTATAGAGTTCAGCTTGATGCCAAACTACAGAGCTCTGATAGAGTGACGATGCAAAGGGCAGTGGTTAAGATGTCTGCTTTTCTGAGCTACGTTATAGTGTCCTTTACACACATTTCCTTATGCACACAGAGAAAATGACTAGCACGAAAATCTTCCACTTTACTTTACTCCCGCTCTGTCTCTCTCACACACACCCACACGGATACACACAGGCACAAAAAGTCTAGGGGCTCAATAACAGCAGGTGGCTTAGGTGACATTTTAATCCCTTATTACTGAGTGCAGGATTAGCCAACAGATCAAGGCAGAGTTAATTATATGAATTCATCAGAGGCTGGGCGAAGAGGCAGCCTGTGTTCCCTTAGGGCCAGATCTCACCCCCCACCTTCGCCACCGCCACCCACCCTTTGCACGCACACACACACTAAGGAAGAGGACAAGTGACAAGCTGTCCATCTGAGAAGCTAGCTAGCACCTTATTAGCATCGAAGTGGCAGAAAGCTAAGATAACATATACAGTGGGGCCTCGTGAGATGCTGTAAGACAAATGACATCTTCTACCTTCCCGTCGGGGCCCCTTGCAAAATGAACTGCGTAGACATTGGAGAGGAAGACTACAGGCTTTTTCATCCCGCAGATGGGGATGCCGAGGCTGAAAGGAGTTCAACACCCCCCGTCTTGCTTTATCTTTGTCTCTCTCTGCCCCTTTGGCCTCCAAAACCAATATGCTTCCCACCACAGCCCCTTAATGGGTTGATCAATGCTGACAAATAGGCAGCTCATGCTGTCTTGCCTGGGAACTCACAGCTCTGTGCCTATGTGCTGCTGTACTTAGAGAGGCCATCTCTCTTTCTCCTCACCTCACCCTTTTTTTTCTGTCTCTCTCCTTCTTTCACTCACTTTCCCCCCTCCATATATCCACCTCCTTCATGCTCTATTTCCTTTAAGTCTATACATTCATTTTTTTTCTTTGTTCTAATCTCCAGGGGTGAATCTATATCTTTCATTCTGCTATGATGAATAAAAGTCAGCTGAAGTCACAGAGGGCTGAAAAACCAACAGTGTGGAAGAGAGGAACTTGCTTACAGTTTTTCTAGAGAAAGGGTTAAGTGTAAGTATGGGAGGGTGAGTTTGTGTGTGCATGTTTTTCAGCCCATCTGTCTTTGGCTTGTCCGTCTGATTGATAACAGTGCAGCAGAGAGAAAGACAGACAAGGACACTGCTGGCCTTTGACCTTGTTAGACCATGCACTGTGAATACCACTGCTCACAAAGCAAGCTGCAAAAATGTTATCTTTAGACACTTTAAGCACAGAAAAATACTCCCTCAGAAGCATGGAAAAGTGTCAGCACTTTGAACTTTTATGCCCCAGTTGAGTCTCTTTTAAGTGAGTTTGACCCATGAAATACCATTTGTTGGAATGTCTTTAAAATCAGATTTTATTAAGATTTACTAGTGATGTGTGGCATTCTTGTCTTTTTCTAAATAGTAACTGTTTATTACACACCGTCACACAGAAAACCAGATCATTGCTATAAACATTGCTCTTGTGTCATCAGCTCGAAATGTAATCATATTAATTATTGGAAATAAGTCAATCAACATGATGCCAGTCAGTGGTGAAATGCAGATAAGTGGGTTAGATATGGAACATTATGACAGAAAATTCTACAACACCCGAGATGTTAGCACATGAAGTAAACACATAACAGGACTTGTAATGGGACACGGAGGTGTTTCGAGACTGGTGAATGGAAAAGAATATATCAACAGACTCTGACAAGGCAGAAAAACTCAAATCAGGTGCTGCACTGATTCATACAAATCTGTTCATTGCATCTCACTTCACCCTCTGCTTCACATTGGGGTCCTGCCTGCCCTGCCACGGTTCCATGCAGCGATAACAACCTGCTCATGATACATCTTTACTTAACTATGAGAGACTCAACAAAATCTGAGTACATTTAAGTCCTGAAAAAATATGAAAGGCACTGCAAAAATGTGCTTTCTTTTTTCTGGCTCTACTATTTGAAGGATGTAGCTTGAATAAAATAAACTTTTTTGTTTCCCCAAGAAAATGTTCTCATTCGGGTATATTAAACAGGTCAAGAAAACAAAAAGATGCCGTATTATCAGACTGCAAAAAAAAAAAAAAAAAAAAGCAATGAAAAAAAGTATTTAGTCATTTAAATATCTATTATGAGCTTGTATGCCCATATTCACATTAGAAAGTGAATGGAGGCACACTTGGAAGAGAGAGGGAGAGAGTGGGGAAAGACATGCCAGAGAGATACAACAGAATATAGTATAAGTAGGGGTGGGACAAAAAATCGATACACTGAAATATCGCGATACTTCCTGGCGTGATACTGTATCAATATTTTAAAATGCAGTATCGATATTTAATTAGCCAATTATTCTTTTTGTTGGTGCGGTAGTTTGTGATGTAATTTCACCCCCTGACCGCTAGTTGGCAGCAGGCATCGCCAGCTGGCAGTTGACTCTTGCCTCTTCTCTCTTGAGACAACGAGATCACACGAGACTTCCGGTCTGCGTGAGCTGGTTGCTTGTATCTACCCAGCAGAGCGACTTCTGCTGCATTCATAATGACAGTACAAACTTAGACAGGAGTTAGACTGTCGTTTGCAAGATATGCCACACCAGAGAAAAATACTCAGACAACACGATGAATCTACGAGTTAGGCATCATTGCGTTAGCGCTACAGCTAACGGCTAACATTAACAAACAAGCCCGTTGAAGCTATCGCTGGTCTCTACCTGTGCAACCATAATCACAGTCGTTTTATTTGTAAGGACCTGCCCCGTGTAGTGTCGTTAAGAATGACCGCTTCGGTAATACAATAAAGAAACACTGGCCTGTCACGTCATGCCCTCCGCAAAATACAGTCAATCAGTCCTTAAAGCTGGACGTGACAATCAGCTCGTCTCCCATAGTCTCCCTCCACAAACACTTGGTCGTTATGTGATGACATAAAAACTGATATAATACGGAAGATTGGAGTACATTCACTATATAATAATTGATTTCCCATTTCTTAAAAAAAAAAAAATCAGCAGCATTTTAAATAAGCACAACAAGTGGGTAAAGTCCTCATCTTCAGATTGAACAAAGATAGGTAAAATGCGAGATGATGCAGGACTACATATTTTTCAAATAGCTTAATTCTACATGGTTAAATTCCATATTAACTTAAAATTATGCATTAAGTTATATATATATATATACTACACACATATGTATAGACTTTATGCACTTCATATTCAGTATTTAGCTCAGTCTGTGAAATTCACACTAAATTGTAGTGAATAAATTGAGAAATCCTGCACTTGACCATTTTACAACTGTTTTGTATTCTCTAGTTAGACATATTTTGTGATGTATTGTTATACAATTTTCTTGCAATATAT
Organism: Cheilinus undulatus; assembly: GCF_018320785.1. Taxonomy (NCBI): domain Eukaryota; kingdom Metazoa; phylum Chordata; class Actinopteri; order Labriformes; family Labridae; genus Cheilinus; species Cheilinus undulatus. The sequence continues at coordinate 30,448,928 of NC_054865.1, read as the reverse complement.
CGATTATCGAAGTATCGCTGTATCGCGATAATATCAGTATTGTGGACCATGTATTGCGTATCGTATCGTATCGTATCGTGAGGTACCCTGTGATTCCCACCCCTAAGTATAAGTATTAATTTAGGAAGAGTTCTGAAACCAGAATATCATCCATGGACCCATGTACAATACAAACAACCAAGTGAACTCACACTCACATCTACGGTCAATTTAGACTCTCCAGTTAACCTACTGAGCATGGGTTTGGACAATGAGAGGAAGCTGGTCTGGAACCTTCATTCAACCAGATGAAAACCTGCTGGGATTGAGATCTCTTTCACAAGGGTGACCTGGCTAAGATGTCAGCAGGACACGTCAAATAAAGACATGCACTTCGAAAACAAGGAAACTGCAAATAAAACACAAAAATTCAAGACCTACCGGTGGGCCAGCAGATTTTTTTTCTCTAAACTATTCAGTTATTCACAAAATGACTGTTCATAAGTAAAACATGTTATACACCACCAGAAAGCTCTGCATGTTTCTGATCATGTCAACTATTCTAGGATAAAACCACCACAGCAGCCACAATTAATGAATTTGTCAGGCTACAAAACAAACAATAATGAATTTGACACAGTTTACCATTAGAATCTCTCCTGTACTCTCCTGATCATAATATTCCATCAAAAGCAGTCCTACAGCATCTGAAAGAGTCCACACAATCTAAATCCAGTCAAATTTTTAGTCTAAGAACATGATTACATCCATAAAGATCCATGGACTGGTTTTGTATCATTTCAAATTTGCAGTTGCTCTCAATGGTCCACTGTATTTGCTGTTATAATTAGCAATGCTATGTAGAAAAATGTCTGCCAACCTTGATCTTTTTTGAACATGCCTGGACTTTTTCATCATAAAAACAGGTGTTAAATACTACTTTTCTGTTCTGTTGTCACCAGTTTTGAGCCTGAACTAGCTAAGACTTCAGTTGAGTTTTCCAGCTAAACCTCCCAGCTAGAGTCATCGACAGGTCTCTGTTTCACGATACAGTTTTTTTTGTATTACTCATTACCAGTAGTCTCTACAGTGAGTCTGATAGTTTAGGGAGAAACTTTCGAGTCTAACCTTTCTCAAGACTCCTTGTTTGTGCTTGTACTCTAAATGGTATTCCTGGATAGGAGTTTTTGACTAATTTTACCCAGAACTTGAATGGTTAAATTGAACCAGGGAAAAACACATTTTAGCAGTGGTCTTTATTTTTCTTATACAAGAGCTATATTTGATCATGTGGACATGAAAATAACTTGAAATCAATCCGATAAGACAATAAGCCAAATGCAAACAATATAAAATGGTGAATTTCTCCATGGAGCTGTAACATCATTAGCTTTGCCCAAGCTTAACTTCACATTTACATCCACACAGGATTTGTGTCATGTACATAATGCACAATGCAGGCATATCCAGGGGCACCTGCTATTTTTGTTCTTCACAGAGCATCCAGCAGTGTGTGAGGTGAAGTGGGGTATTAATATTGGGATGTGGTGATGAATCATTACCTTCTCAGCCAGTCACATTACTCATCTCATAACTTTTAAACAGCCGTGCCAATCACAGTGGAACATGAAGAACAGTGCCAACCAAATAAAGAGGAGACTCAAATCCTCTTTGTCTCTATAAACAGGGTGACAAAGACAGAGTATCTGTTCTTGTTTCTGTAGATACCAAATGTGTGGTAACAAAACATTATTTTATATTGAAAGAGAAGCTTTTTTAACATAAAGTACGATTATATTTAAAGCCTGTAGCATAGAAAAAAGTGTTGTTAAAGTAGCAAATAACATCACATGTTACATTGCCTTTAATTTTGTTCTACTTTGAAATTAATAAAGTTAGACTCATTATATTCTGGCTGCAACATGCAGCACCAGAGCCACTGCTGCCAACTCTATGATTGCACATTACTCTGTTTGAGCCCTGCATAAACCCACAATTCCCCAAAATAATCCTATTTACATGACTCTCCCCAGAGAACTGTGAAAATTTGTTTTTTCTCTTCCAAAACAATTAACTTGTTTCATGACTCACCACTGTCACATTTAACTGAAGCAGTAACACCCATGTTTCTGCTTTAACACATCATGTAATTCATCACAGCAGCCAATCATAATACTGCGATTTAAAAAGCATGGATGAGAATACAATACATAGAAAAACAACTGAAAGCCTTTAATTTTTGAGATAGACCTCATCGAGGTAAAACAAAGGGAAAATGGGACTTTAACATGTCAAGTTTGCGAAATGAATGTAACATTTTCACTGCAAAACTACTTTTTTCCCTTGGATCTCACAAAACTTGAAAATAGTGACAAATTAAGGGAAACCATCTGCTTTATAACATGTACCTCTGGAAATTACGATCAGATTGTCAACAAATGTGGATTTAATGTTCACTGACAGTAATTTATTGCAATTAAGCAAAGTTTTTATCAATGCCAGTTACAGTTTTTGAAATTTACATACTTAAAATGACTGATCTAATTCAACAGAGGTCCAGCCAGTTGGTGCTACTAGTCTCACAATTAGTGAAATGGGGATCACCTGACTGCAGTGAATGTGGCTCTAGTGATTGTAGTATAAAGACACCTGTGTCAGGAAGGTCCAGTCACTGGTTAATCCCTATTCATGGCTACCATTACTCCATGAATACAAAAGAACACTCCAAGCAACTCAGAGAAAAGGTTAATGTAAAATGTAGATCAGGGGATGGATACAAAAAGAAAAAGTCTAAGGCACTGAACATCCCCCGGAGTTCAGTCAAGTCCATCATCAAGAAATGGAAGGAAGATGTCACATGTCTAAGTCTAGATCAGGCTTTCCTCACAAAGTGAGTGACCCTGCAAATAGGAGACTAGCCACAAAGACATCTATGACTACTCTGAAGGAGTTACAAGTTTCAGCAGCTGAGATGGGAGAGACTCTGCATACAACAACTGCTGACCGGGTTCTTCACCAGCCTTTTTGAGAGAGTGGCAAAGAGAAAGCCATTGTTGAAGAAAACCTGCTAAATCTCAACTAGAGTTTGCCAAATGGCATGTGGGAGACTCCATGGTCAAGTGAAAGTTCTTTGGTCTGATGAGACAAAAATGGTGCTTTCTGTCCATCAGACAAGACACTATGTGTGGCGGACACCACACACACACCATCCCCACTGTGAAGCACGGTGGTGGCAGCATCATGCTGTGGGTATGCTTCTTGGCAGCCAGCCCTGGAAGGCTTGTAAAGGGTAAAGTGAATATGGCAAAATATAGGAAAGTCCTGGATGACAATCTCATTCAGTCTGCAAGAAAACTAGGGTTGAGAAGAAGATTAATTTTCCAGTAAGACAATGACCTGAAACATATGGAAACAGCTACACAGAAATTGGTTAAAGGACAACAAGGTGAATGTTCTGGAGTGGCAGAGTCACAGCCCCAAGACTTCAATCCGACAGAGAATTTGTGGCTGGACTTGAAAAGGGCTGTTCATGCTTGAGACCTGTTCAACCTGACAGAGATTGATCCATTTTACAAAGAATAATGGAGTAAAATTGTGGTGTCCAGATGTGCATGGCTGATAGAGACCTATCCACAGACTCAGGGCTGTGATTGCAGACAAAGTTATATCAACTAAATGCTGTCATTTCTGAATACAGTATAAACAATATATTTTTCTTCAGATATCATTAAGAAGGACTGATTATGGCTCAAGCAGATAAAGGGGATTCAAACCTTTACATTGTGCCATTCGAAGCTCCGGCAAGGAACTTTATTTTTTTGTCTAACTGGCATGAACTGCCCGCATGAATGATAAAACAATGACCTTTCAATGTAGAATGCAAAAACATATTCACTAAAAAACATGACAATGAATGGGTCAGTATCTCTTACAGTTAGACTTTTTTTTTAATTCCACATTTGATGGCACACTGAACGTTTTTTTCCGGTCTTCTCCTTGTATGCCGTCCTCATTTGATTACTCTCATTATCATTCTCAGTTTCTCCATCAGTGAATTCATTGTAGCCGTTGATGCCATTTACAGCCTTTTAAGCTCAATTAAAGACATTTAATGCAGACTGACTCTTTTTAAAGGGCCAACAAAGAGCCAGTGGCGATGGCTGAGACAAAGACACGTCAATCCAAAAGGACATATGAGGATGCTGAGACCCCGACCTCTGACCATTGTAGAGCCACAATAAGTGTCCTGACCTCTGTCATTATTATCAGTGCCTTTGGAGGTTTGGGTAATTAAGAGTGTTCTCCTCTTGTATTGAATGGTATTGGCATTTCTGTCAATAGTCACTTTAAAGGGTCATGGTAAGCTTGTAATTAGTTTAACTGTTTTTATTTGCTTTAAATATAGATTTTTTTTCCTTTAGTAGATGGTAGGAAAGTAGACCAAGCAAATAGAGTGCAGAATTCCTTGGTAAAGTGAAACCTGTCCACATTGAATCCTTTTCCCACTCAGAGTCTATTCATGTATCATTGCTTTTGCAATAAAAAAACACATCTTCGAACACAGTTATCTCACTGTAAAACTTTCTTACTGGCAGCCAAGCTTTCGGATCCTGTCCAGCCTGTACTGAAGCAGCCTGAATTACTGCTTCCATCACCCATTGCTCACATGTCAGGACATCCTGCCCCTCATGTAGCAGAGAAACAGGGCCAGCACAGCGGGAACAAGTCTATCCTCTCAAATTGGTGTGTGAGTTCACAGCAGCCTCCCTGTGAGGCCGGCGAGTAAGGGGCGTTTGGGGCCTGCCGCGTGTGTGTTGGAAGAGATGGGGTTAGATCGAGCTGAAGTGATCACACACTGCCTGTCTCTGCTTCGAAAACACATGAAGGAGGGCTGTGTCTGCCTTGCTGTGAGGAAGAGGGAGATGGGGCGCTGACAGCTCAGCAGAGGGTGGCTGGCGGTGAAATACGGCCTATATTTAGCTCTGAGCCCGTGCTCCTATTTAAAGACAGGGGGCTGGTTGAGAAGGGGAGCAAAAAAATTGTAGCTTAGATGATATTCCCTGGTGTGATGCTGCAGCATCACTGGGGAGCATCTCTGTGTTTGTGTTTTGTCTCTAATCTCTGTCCCTTCTCCCATAATTACCTGGCGATTGAATCCCCTCAGAGCAGGATTTTGGATTTTTAATTTGTCTCTATGAATCTGATATTGGCTCTTGAGTCCATTGAGAGGCCAAGCTGAACATCTGAGCCTCTGCCTTCCAACCCAATCCTTTTTGGCCCACTACAACCCAATCTAGTCTTGAGGACTCTAGCCCAGCTTGCATTCATAAAAGCCCCTCCTCTCCCCCCTTTCTGCTTCTTTGATTTTCCCTCCACGGGTGCCCAGCAGGCCAGCTCTGGAGTAGGACGGAGACGGAAAGTGGATGAGAAATCGAGCCATCATGCTATCCTCTGCTCCATAAAGCCCCTGTTCTTCCTCTGACTGTCGATGGATGGCTGTGTAGATCACTGCAACCAATGGCCGACGCACTACATTACATTTATCGCCCCCCTTTTTTCTCCCTTTCTCCCTCCCTCCTCTTCTCGGCGATATGAGGGGGGGTTGTGGAAAGAAGGACAGGGGTGTAGAGGTGCATCAGGGGGGAAGAGTAGGGTGACGGTTCGACACAGTGAGACAAGACTAACAAATTAGTCAAAGTGACAGGGAGTTTTATGAGGTCTGCTCTGGTGAGGCGACTGCTGCTCTCTCCCCCACCTCTCCCTCTCTCTCTCTCTCAGCCATGGGGACACCTCACCGGGGCCATGTGCATACCTTTGAGTATGATGCATATATTTATGAGTGTGAGGACAGGAGTAGTAAAGGAACTGATGGAATAAGGAGGGCAAAATGAGGTCTGATGGGTTAGAGTAATCAGAGAAAGAAAGAGGGGGAAAATATTGGATGGAAGAGGCACAAAGACAAGAAACAAGAGGGAAGAGGTCCAGTTTTACTCTGAGTTCTGATTTTCACTTATCATGATTTAAAAGCCACAAGTTTTAAGTTTATGCAACTTAAAAATGCAGCAGCCTTTCCTGAGCTTGATTTAGTGTTTTTTGTGTGCTCTTGATGTGTTTTACCCCTATCTAAAAATATATATACCTTGTGTTCTGTCTTGGCCAGGTCTTCCTTTTGAAAGACATAGCAATTTAAGAGGACTTTTTGTTGTATTAAGATTGAAAAGCAAAAAATAAAATAATAACATAGAGGTGTCCATGAAATCATCACACATATATTAATAATATGGATGAATCTTATACCTCTGACCAATCTGAAGTGGTATAAATCCTTGGTTCTCAACCAGTGGGTTGTGACCCAAAAGTGGGTTGGGAAGCTTTTTTTTTCAGTGGCTCGCTGATGTGTGCCCAGAAAAAGATTAGTGGCATAAAGTCTGTAATGTGCTTTTATTTGAAGAATATGTTGTCACCCCCTTGTTCCATCACATGTTGTTCCATTTCAACCTCAAACTTCCCCATTTTTTTATTAAAAGCATTTGATTGTGATTAAAAAGTTTCAGAACTTTGGGTCACAATTTATTGTAAAGGAGGCGGTGATCGGTTCTGATGCTTAACCAGTTGAGAATTTAGAAAGTATTCAGACTCCCTTCACTTTATCTAATTTGTCATGTTGCTGCCAGATGCTACAAACAAAATAATAGTTTTTATTCTCATTGATCTACAGTTAAATCAGAATGAAGAAAAAAAATGTATTGACAGAAGTATTCAGACCCTTTGCAAAAACACTTGAAATTTAGCACAGGTTTCTCTTGATCTTTGCTTAGATATTTCTTCGCCAAAACTCTGGTTTGACTTTGTCATGATGCAGCACTGAGTGTAGATTAAGTGTTTTTTTTTCTGTAGCATCAGGCTGAATTTCTGAATGCAGTGTATATGTACACATTGGACTAATCTACCAATATTTTGTACAGTTGCTGACCATTTCTCTTTAAAGAAAAAGTGAACACATACAGGTGTTTATGAACAGGTTATCCCTGCAGAAATAAAGCCATGGTAATAACAGAATTAACCCAACCCTGCCAATGCATACATCCAAACACAGAAGGTTAAACGCCCAGACTGAAGCTCAAACAAACAAAAAGCAGAGCAGAGTGTCTATCACTCCACAAGCCCACAGTACAAATGTTTCTGCGTTAGGCCAGGAAAACAGCCAAAGTGGCTCATAGTTTAAAGAGGAGAGGGAGAATAATAATAAGTGGAGGGTAATGACACACACCATGCATCTGTCAGATTTATGAGTGTATATCTGCTCAGCTCTGATTGTGTACCTGGCGGCCTGGTCTGCACTCCAACCCTGTGCACACAGCACAGTGTGTGCTGATGAGAGGAGTCAGCAGTGAGCAATCACAAAGCACAGAGCAAAAGGGAAGGATGGAGCTGGGCTCACTCTGCTATAGGCAATGACAACATCCAACAAACAAGTACTAAAGACATGCACTTACACTTACTGTACACACAAACACCATAAAAAAAGGCAGATAACAATGCACAGAGAGAGGTATAACACAAATAAGCAAGAATTGAGAAAATTTTGGATATGTGGGCCCAGTACAGGCTCACAGAAAGACTCTGATGCTCAAATATGTGTATTATATCTTCTAACAATTTATTAAGGAATTTTTACAACAGATGGCGGATGGTAAACTTTACAGTAACAACTTTTCCCCACCTGGCTACATGTTGTTACCAGATAAGTTCTTGATGGTGACTTGTTAGATGACTCTTTCTAAATATGTAGTATATTAAGTGCCCACTTCATCAGATTAATTTTCCATATTTATTTGCTTTATTACAATTTGAAGGCATTGCCTTATAAAATTGAAGTTACATTCACAATAGTTCAGCATATTTCCATGAACGTACACAATGCCAGAATAGACTTACTCACTTCTAATTGGTTAAGAGAGGCAGAGTAAAGTGTACATACAACATTAAAACCCTACTGCATATACAATAAAAACAATAAGTTACTATATAATCACAAATACATTCACACATTTGCCTTCATCATCAAAATAAATTCAAATAAAATGTACATATGTATCTGTGGGTACACCAGACATAACTGTACTTTTTTTTACTGCATCTATAAGATCAAACTGTGTAGGACATGAATAAAATCCCTATAATTACTACAGCTAGAAAAGGCCTGAAGTAAATGAAGAAGCACTGCATGTGTGTTAGCCCCTTAATGTGTAAATTTTGTCGGGTTAAGCTTGCACACGTGCTCATGTTTACCAAGGAGAGTAGGCTCTCAGCTCTCTCCTTTGAAGCAGATGTATGACCAAGTTGTCTTAAAACAGCACAACCAGGTAGAAGTCCATGTTCAGCTAGTCAAACAGGTGCAATTATTAAGAGTGATGTAAAAAAAAAAAAAAAAAAAAACTACTTAAAAGCAGAACAATGTTTCCAGTTCGTACATCTCTGTTTTTGCACATTAAGGCTGGCCACACACTACAGGATTTTAAGCCAGATTTAAGTCAAGAATTGTCTCCCTTGACAATTGTGGGGGTGTATCATGGTGGAACCAAACAATTATTTGTCTGAATAATCTGCATGTGTGTGGTGTCAACGCAAATGTTTTATTGCTCTAAATCGGAGCACCTACAACAACCAATGAGAGCGAGCAGACGGGGTACCATCACCAGCCGGATCATATGTACTTTCACCGCTCACAGGCATAAACACAACTGTACTTTCATTCCAGACAGGATTTCATCCTGAGTCTGTCCCTTGTTTTATGACTTTTGCTGCACCTGTAACGCATGTCAGGGCAGCCTGTTGTGAAGGGACAGCAAGAGGGTATCGACAGACATCCGTGTTTGTTTGTGTTTTTCTGAAGTCATGTGATCACCCAAGGTCATTGGCAGGTGTGTGGTCTTCTGTGATCTGACAGTCTGGCTGAGTTGTCTAAGGTGTGCGTTCAGAGGATTAAAGATGAAAAGTAGTTTGAAATTGTCCTGATGTCTGTGGTCTCCCGTGTTTTTAAAATTGTTTCAGATCTAAAAATCATCTAGTGTGTGGCCCGGCCTAAGATATGCAACAATATACCTAAAATCTGCTCCTTAAAGTCCCTTATGTTACTAAATTATTTTATATGACAATATAGATGGAGTTGTTTTGATCCATGCTGTGCTTACATTGTTGTCTGTTCAGTTTTATTCATATATTAACATATTTAGGGTATTTCCATGGAGATTACAAAGCACATTACAGTTATAATCTTGAGGACTTTCATTTGAATAAATACCTTCTAAGTCGCTAAAAGCATGAAAAGCATGCTGAAGAAACAGTCTTTTATCTGTAGCATGCATTCATAAGAACAGATCATGAAGGAGGGGGCCGAAGGTCACAAACCAAAAGTTCTTCACAGGAGCCTTAATACATGAACAGACTAGAAAAGCACTCGGAGAGTGCAGACTTAGCCCTATCTCCCAATAGTAAAGAATCCTTTAAAAAATTATTGGATCCATACGGTGATCCAGATCACTCCCAAAATCGAATCAGTTCTTCCTTATGCCATTTCTGACATTTCCTGAAAATTTCATCAAAATCCATCCATAACTTTTTGAGTTATGGTGCTAACAAACAAACTAACTAACAAAGTAACAAACAAACTAACAAACCCTGCCGATCACATAACCTCCTTGGTGGAGGTAATAAACACCACTTCAGCTTTAACTCTTTTAAGTTTGAAATAAAAATCTCATGGCATTCAAACACTCACAAAGGCTGCCTATATTTTGGGCACTGATCACGTGCAACCATCATAATGGGACAATGCACCCACACCACAAAGCAGTAGTGGATTTATTCATCCAAACACACTTTAATGGTTGTTGACAGTAATAGAAGGCACAAGCTTGAAGATGCTCATCAAAGGTGCTAACACAGTTAAATGGTGTCATAAATACTCAGAGCAGAACAGACAGTGAAATAAAATAAAAGTAATTATGGTGCAGGAAATATATTGTTGTAACAATCAATAGAGGAACATTGCTGTGCAGAAGAAAGCGCCGGCATGTGGATAACAGAAGATAATTGCTCAGTTACAAACACATCTACAAACACATATGCCTGCAAACTTGTGCTGAGATGCCTTAAGAGGAATGCTTCCACACACACTCCCACACACAACCACACAGCCCTGCAAGTGTGCTCCAAGAAGCCGTTAGCACAGAGGGCTGTTTGTGAAAATGATCACATCAATCGAAGTGATAGATAAAAGACTGGGAGCAATTGATAAAGTGCCACAATTATTTGGAAGATGAATGGCTGAATTTGCTTTTGAAATTGGACTGGATCTCAGTGCAATGGAACAGAACTCATCATCATCAATGAGCCTGCCATTAGATTGCTTTCTTTCACAGGCCAATATCAGCCCCGGACAATTGGATCCATCTGCCAAATGGGATCAAATAGACCTACTCACACAGCCTCACAGGTGATATATAGTGACCATGTGTAAAACATATTACCCTGTGAATGCACAATACATCATTGGGTATGTTGTTGTGTGTGCTTGGGTATAACGTTTTCCATCAGCGTCTGTGTGCCAGTGTGCTCGATAGAAATGATTTGAGAAACATTAAAGGAACACGAGTTTGACATAGAGGAAAATGATAACACCAGCAATACAGCGAGGAGAAAAAACATGATGTTTAAATGCCACCAATGAACCCATCAATTCATATAATGCATGTTAGATGATTGTAAAGGAAAGCTATAGTGTGGATAGCTGGAGATAGATGAGCTTGTAAAGGCCGGCTTTAACAGCAGGGAGAGACGAATCCTTTTCTCACATCTTCTAACAACAGCAGGATATTTTTTCTTTTATTATTATTATTATTTAAAAGAATTTCTGCAAAGTTGCAACTCATAAAACTTGCACTATCCTATCCCATAATTTATTTAAGCCTATAAATCCTTTAGCTTTTGCAGTTATATGCCCCATAATGATGCATTGGTTAACATGGCCTGAATATTTGAGCCACATAAAAATGGTAATAGATTAAGCCAGGGGAGTGTGTAGAGTGTGTGTATGTGCATGACAGTGCGAGCTATCAGTGAAGAAGTATTGCCACAGCTTACACAGGCCTTAGCAAACAGATGGGAGCATCAGCATGCATGGTATCTTTTTCCCATGTAAACACACACAAAGCAACAGAAGAGGGACAAATGCAGCAGGAGGTTCCAGGGGAACACACTAAGTAATGTATTGTGCCGGGAGAGAGGTGACGGGGGTCCGACGATTCAGAGGAAGCGTGGAAATGGGCTGTTATTAAGGGAGAGGAAGGCAGAATGATTGTTTATGGCCACAGATCTGCCCAGAGAAAACATCTTTGCACCTGAAATTAGCTATTTACCTTTCTCTATCCCTGGTGTCTGGGTTATGTGTGTTATCATATTCATATGCGCCATAAATCACACACATCTGCTTCAAGCTGTAAATCCGTCAGCGAGGATGAAACCATAGTTATGCCTTTATTTGCTGTTTTTATTTAATGTCTTCTTTTGCAACCTGATGGATTTATATTATCTCTTGAATTTCTGCTGCCTTTTTCACTCTGCACTGACCTTATTATGAAAACTATACTTTTCTACTGTGTTGTCTCTCATTCTTTCTTTCTTGTCAAATATCTGAGGACGCTAAAGTAAAAGCTGACAATCTGTGATGAAAATAGGAAAAAAGAAATTCTTAAAGTGTCTTTAAACTTTTGCAAGCTTGTAAAACTTTTACAGCTAGTTAAATTATGTCTTCTCTAACAGTTTGCCGAGAAGATTCTTTTTGCTTGTGTACAGAGAACTATGTTTGCGTTCACTTCAAATTTACTTCATCATCATATTGTGGCTTTTTTGACTGATGGTCTGAGTCAAACTCAAGATCTCACATAAACACTGTCCTGCCCACAGATCTGGCTGGGCCCCTGACAAACCTTGAGAACCAGCCCTTCCCAGTTGGGATTTATTGATTCTATCACTGTATGTGTGTTGGATCAGTAGCGTTGGTGTGAGCATACCTTATCTTGGTGCTGAAAAGTGTGCCAAGCTATTATTGGTTTCTGATGTTGCAATTACTCATTTGTGCCACATTTGAACAGATTTAAACTTTTCACCACTTTTCCCTTCCCGTTTTGCCTCATTGTGCCACATTAAACCCCCTTTTAAGCACTTTCTCAGTCCCACTTCAAACCCATCTAGGCATTTTTCAACCTATTTTTGCTTCTTCTAAAATCCCATTCACTTCCTTTTCACCCATTTTTGTCACTATTAAAACCCTTTCAACTACTTTTTTAAACTGCTTTTGCCACTTTCCACCTATTGATGTGTCTATTGATTGATTTTTGCCACTATAAACCCATTTTCACAACTTTTTATGCCAATTTTTGCCCATTTTTGCCACTGTCCACCTATTGCTGTCGCTATTGAACAAAGTTTTGCCATTATTAACATCTTTTACGTACAAATTATGCTGACTTTTGCCAATTCTAACTGCATTACACTATTTGTTATGGCCTGTTTTGTCATTTAAACCAAATTTCATCACTTGTTAAACCCTATTAACCACTTTTTTCCCTAATTTTGCCCTTTTAAACTCACCTTTACCACTTTCCACCTATTGCTGTCTTTTTTTTAATCAATTCTTTTTTTACCATTATTAACTAATTTCACGACTTTTTATGCCCATTTCTGCCAATTTTAACCACATTTCACTATTTGTTATGCCCTATTTTGCATTTGAACAAAATTGTATCACTTATTAAACCCTTTTTACCACTTTATCTGCCTGATTTCTCCACTTTCAACTCACCTTTACCGCTTTCCACCTATCGCTGTCTCCTTTTAACCAATTTTTTGCCATTATTAACTAATTTTCACAATTTTTTAGGCCAATTTCTGCCAATTTTAACCGCATTTCACTGCTATGCCCATTGTTGCAACTTTCTGACAATTTTTTGCTTCTTTTTACTAGTTGTTCAACTTGTAACCCATTTTTATCCACTTTTAATCTCTTTTCATTATTTTAAGAAAAGGAGTTTATATTTTGAAGGAGGTTATATACTATGCATCATGGTATAAATGAATACAAAAATATTTGTTGACCGTATAGGAGTGGTTACTATTCAGGAAAACAAAAAAAAAACCTTATTGCAGTTCAACATTAAAATGTATTGTGATTTTGCTGACCTCCATGGGCCCCCATTTGGCTGAGCCCTCAGAAAGCTCCCCCTTTATCCCTCCTCATATATAAGCGGGCTTGCATTCACAGAAATTTAGGCTTGCGTTATCACATGCACTCAGAGCCACACTCACATTCATTGTTTTGTGGGGTTGGTGTCTAGGGGAGCTCTGCGGGGACCTGTGCTGTCAGAGAGCAGACCACAGAGCGTCCCTGGTCTCTGCTCCACCTGCTGTGACAGCTAATTAGGCCCGGCCACAAAGGCTGGCCTGTCTGGGTGCTGGAGTGGGAGTCGTAGCATGGCACGGCAGGGCATGGCATGTGATGGCATAGAGACCACTCGGCCAGCTGATAAGGTGCCTGGCATTTTTTTCTTTTTTTGAGACAAGTTTAACCCAGGAACACCCAAGACCACAGTGGTGTGTTCTTGTCTTTGTTAGGCTCTCCTTCAGTCATTAATTACGCTCACGCACTTCTATTAGTCCTCCATTTAGGCTAATCAACAAGCAGGGCCCTCCGCTGACATCATTAGCACTCGTAACAAGCAGCAGCATTTTGGGAGGGGTCCTTCTGAGCCGTTTATAAACATTAACCCTTCCTGAGCAGTAATGAGCCATTCTTATCTGAAGGCTTTTTGTCCTGCTCCTGTTGTCCGACAGCCTCCAGCCTGTTCTTCTCACACCACTGTCATTAGAAGATGACAGGAGCAGCTAGCGCCAAAGCTGTGGACGCTCCAGGCAGACAACGAAGCTTAAATAGCATGGCAGGAAGTTAGCACTGCAAGGGGAGCAATGTATTTTTGGGTGGGCTGGGGATCAAAGGCACTGAGGAAATGGGATGAGACAGGGCACTCTAAGCCCCTTGGGTGTGTTTGTTTCTTTGAGTGTGTGCGACTCATATTAGATATGAGGAGAGGAAGGAGACACAGGTTGGAGATGGTGACAGGGAGCTCGGCCGTTTGCCTGGACCAGCAGGGAGCTCGGGGAGGAAGGCTGGCCCCCTGAGCAACAGCGCAACCTCCTGGGGTTTGAGCTGCTGTCTGAACTTAAAATTAAAAATCCCAAATACACACTGATATAAATACATAAACACACAGACGTTCACATGCTGAGCTGAAGTTTGCTAGTTGTCCTCGAGCTATAAACATGCCTGAAAAGTTTGTGCTATCATTTTTTTTGATTATCACACTCCACCAAGTATGCACCAAGTAAACACAAACATACTCAGTTCTAACGTTCATGATGCTATCACACATGCAAGCAACTCTCCATATTGTGCAGAATACCACATCGATTACACCTGAACATACAGTTAATGAAGCTCATGTGATGTAACATGAGAGTGAGTGTTTTGTTCCACTCATTCCCAGATACAATTAACCTGACTGTTTCACATATCCATTACGTGGAATCTATTTCACATGAATCTGGCCAACAGTTCATACATGTTTATTTGAAATGGCAGAACCTTTCCAAAAAAATCTTGCAGGGTAGTGCAGACATGATGAATGCTCGCTCTGTCACATTCATTACAGGCCAATCTGAGCTACAAGACATGCTGGTAAATCAAACCCTTGTTAAAGCCAGTCTGAAGAGGAGCAAAAGCATATTTTCTACTGAGAAAAGCTTTCAGTGTGGTTCTTTGATCTGCTTTGAATTAAGAAAAATTGTCCAGTTTTGATTAAACTAATGCTACAGCTTTATCAGTGTTAATCTCTTCGCTGGCAGCCATTGTTTCCTGGCTTGCATTACAACTAAACCTTGCCCTTAGCTTAGCCTCTTTACTCTCAAATGACACTGGCTGGTACGTTCACTGTCCGACCAGGAGCAACCATATCAGCTTGAAGCTTTGCTAGGTGGATCTGCCTGATGACTGACATGGAATCTGGCCAATCCATTGGCTTCACAAGGTTAGAATACAGAATGTCTTCTGTGAAAATGGTTCAGAACTGTAATTCTTTAAATGGCAACATGAGGCTCCCTCAAAAATAATGCTTAGAAAAATAACAGCATACTGAAAACATTACATACTGCTACAAAAAAGATTTTTAAAACAAAGGCAACAATATAGGAATGGATTTTTAAATAATTCTCTCAGTAATTTACATAAGGGGTTAAAGTTTGCTTGAATGGCATGGCAGCTTCCCATTAGGTTTCATCTGAGCCATTTCGATTTAAAGAACCTAACCATTTGTGTCAACAATACAAATATGATCTCTGTCTGGCTCAACAAAACAATGCTGCTGAGGGTAAAAAAAAAGCAGTCTACGTATGGCATCTCCAGTGTCATTCAAGCCCAGCCTACTAGTCTTTGGAACCTGTGTAGATAAATCAGCAGATCTGAAATGAGACAGTCTGGCCTATGGAGGATTCCCGTTTACATCACTTGCTGTCCCCATCCTCATCATTTCTTTATTAAGCACCACCTGTCACCTAGTGACCTCAACAGCTATACTGGAACTAGCTTACTTAAAGGCCAGCCTAGACGATGTTTTTGGTCATTCATTGTCAGCTGATGCAACTAAAAATCGTGCCCTGTCTTGGCTGACAGCCTGACCACACAGTGGGATCCTGATTGCTCATCATGCTGACATTACCACTATCTCTAGGACTGTGTGTGAGTTCACAGGCCATTATCTATTATCTATACATTTTCTTCCGCTTATCCGGGATTGGATCATAGTGGTAGCAGGCTAAGAAAGTCCACCCAGACACCTCGCTCCGCAGTAATATTTTCCAGCTCTTCCTGGGGGATTGCAAGACATTCCCAGGTCAAATGATATATATAATCCCTCCAGCGAGTCCTGGGTCTATCCCAGGGTCTGGACATGCCCAGACAACATCCAGGAGGTATCCTGATCAGATGCCCAAACCACCTCAACTAGTTCATTTTAAAGCAAAAGAGCAGCAGCTCTACTTCGAGATCCCTTCGGATGGCCAAGCTCCTCACCCTATCTCTAAGGCTTAGCGTCGCCACCCTCCTGGGGAATCTAATTTTAACTGCTTATACCTGTGATTTTATTCTTTTGGTCATTACCCAGAGTTTGTGACCATAGGTGAGGGTTGGGACGATGATCAACCAGTAAATTGAGAGCTTGCCTTCCAGCTCAGCGTCCTCTTCACCATGACAGTACGGTACAACATCTGCAATACTACTGATGCTGCACCAATCTGCCTGTCGATCTTGTGGTCCATTCTACCCTCTCTCGTGAACAAGACCCCATGATACTTGAACTTCACTTGGGTGACGGGACCACACATTCTGGAATAAACTCCACATCAGTTTTAAGGCCTCATTTTTTAGTCCAATTCTTATAAAGCCTATGCAGTTAATAAATGTATTTGATATGTCCTTAATGGCATAGGTCACAGTTCCCCAATTGGTTTATCCTAAGGACCACATTTGGACTGTGTTACCAAGTTGAGGGCATCAACAAAATTTTCTTTCCATCCTCTGCACAAATAAGTAATCGTAGATTCTGTTAATGCTGTGATTACCATTATTTTGTGATCGTGACAAGTACAGGTAGTATAGTAATTCAAAATTACCTTATCCTGTATAAGGTCACACAAGAAAATAAAAAAAGAAAAATTGCCAAAAAATGTGGACAGTCTTCATCACAAGTGCATTATCTTGTCAAATCATGATGAAGATAATTTTGAGTAAAATCATTTCAAGGGTCTGTGGATAACTGGCACTGGTGGGCCACCATTTAGGGATCACTAGGTGTTCATGTAGTGGGCACATACAAAAACGCAGTTTATTTATTCCAATTTGAACAAATATCTTGTGTATCCTTAGCTTTCTGCAGATGTATCTGACTTAGGATGATGAATGTAAGCAGCTCATGTAGGTTATTGACAGCATTCCTCAAAAGGGCCAGTTTGGATCATGTGGTTGAGGCTTTACCTTCTCAGGCAAATGAAAACATATGACAGAAGCATCAATAGACTTCTGAGATAAGCATAGACTCAAAGTCATCATACTGCATTGGAAACTTGGAGGTGTGTTTAGAGAGCATACTTTAATTTAAATGGACTTGGCACCACTGACTACCTCATACATTGTTTATTATAGCCAGTGTTAGTAATCAGCTGTAGATTATAGCTGAGACAAAGAACTATGCAACCCTCGTCAGCTTTATGGACCAAAGACCACATTTAATAATTTATCAAATGAGAACCACAGAGGATGCTAAAAGTAAGCAGAACGGGTAAAAAACTACAACAAAGTCAGAAAACCTTCATTAGACTCGTGTATACGCTTCAAGTTGACTCTGAAGGCACAATCCTCGCCAATTACCGCATCCCAAAACTTGTGCTCAGGGCAGTGGGTAGCCCTCTGTGTTCTTTACTTATTAATCGCTGCCAGACTGGCTGTATAGCGCCCTGATTGACTGCTCATGGTGAAAAATTCATGCAATCTCATTGTCTTGCTCTGTCTCGCACACCTTCCTTGTAACCATTGCTGACCAGTAACTGAATATTTCTGTCTTCTAAGCTGTAATTTAGCAGGGTATGCATGCACCGCTGCTCTCTGCGGGCTGGCGAGGCTGAACCATGTGAAACAAGGCTTTAAAGTTGTCTCTGAATAATGTAGTCGTGTTGGTGAATGCTATGTGACACATAAGCTGCTGTGCAGCTTTGAAGTGTGAGACATTTAAAGAAGCTGGTAATGGCTAAAGCACAACTTTACTCCTGACAACAGAAACATCACAAACTGCAGAATAATTTCCAGAAAAAGGAAACTGGTGCTCTGTGTTCAACGCTGAAATATGTTAGCATACCTATGTTTGTTTGTTTGCTGTGTGATTCATTTGTTTGTTCATTTTGCTCATTTGCAAACCCACAACAAACAAGCATTTATACACATTCAATCATGCATGCATGTAATTTGTCTCAAGAGAGGTTTGGGATGAAAAGGGTTAACACACTATTTTCTAGCTCTTATCGGTGCTTGTAAAAGGATAAGGAGAGGAAAAGTGAGAGATAGAGGGAGGGAGGAGAGAGAGAAAATGCCATTTTGGGGGAGAGCCAAGTGGGTCTGCTAAACGAGTGGATTCTTATGCAAATACATGCTAATTTATGCGCACAAGGCAGTGGCAGCGCCTGAGGCTGCTTTGATTGGCAGTTGCAGGTCTGTGTGTGCTGAGGAGGGACGCTTGGCTCCGGGTGCTTCTGTAAAAGTTGGGCACGGCTGCCTCTCCATGTTCTACATGCTCTGGATCCACCGACTGCACACGTCTGTAGCCTCGCCTCTCCACCGGACGAGTCCCAGCAAACCGGCAAGGCTCGAGTCCAAAAAACTCTCCACACACCAAGAGCTCGACTCAGCCAGCTTCAATTCCTCCATGTCTGGAAGCAGCCAGGGCATCATTATAAAATCAATGCCCCAGCTTCATCTCGCCCGGCTGTGTGTGTGCGTGAGTGCGTGTGAGCTGGAGGGGGCAGCGTTCTGGGCTTGTTTGTGTTGATTCTAGAGAGTGTTTGTGAGTGGCAGAACAGCAGAAGAGCCGATGCAATGCTCTCCATGCTCACTAATGGGCTGACAGAGAGGCTCGAGGTCAGGGCCTCCCATTACTTCAGGAGGCAAACTGGCTAAATGAATAGGAACCTGCACCCAGCTAGCACCCAGAGGAAATGTAAATGCCATTTGTTTCTGTGGCAAGGTGTTGTCATGCAGAGCACTGGTACATCTTGATAATGTAAACATAAACTCCAGAATACAGTGATGCCAGAATAATTGGGTGGCTGTTATTTATCACTTTTTGGCATTTTTTTATTTTCAAGGCAAGAAGAAGGAAAAAACAAATTTAGGCAGGCGAGGATGAAGCCATTACTCCATCTATTACTCATTGCGCGGGCCCCCAGGCCAATAAGAAAACACATGGAAATCACCAACATAAAAAAGAGCATGTTCCCTTAAAAATGTAGTTCATTTTATGCACCCTCATAAATATACTCTGGTGTGATGAGGTTTCTTGGAATGAAAACAATTGAGGCGTTTTTCTCCTCTATTCATCTAAAATAAAATACTGTATTGCGGTACTCATGCATATGTGTTATAAACATCTCATTCTAATGTGCACCCATGCTTTTCCATCACACGCTGCACATTTGTGTACCCACATGACAACAACTGCTGCCCCCCCTCCCAAGCTTTTCACACATGCCAAAGCAGAATGGGTATTTTTAAAGTCTGCAATTATATCCTCGGCAGAGTGTAGGCAGCAAAATTACTTGGTTGGCACCCCCAGCACCCCAATCCCACACTCCCTGCGCACCCTATCTCAATGGGAAATAAAGCAGAACCATTTAGACAGATCTGGAACAAACACATCCAAACCTTTTGTTTGTCACACCTGGGAACTGCAAATGGATTCCCATCATACAGTAGATTGAAAATTTATGCTTATTTACACCTGCATCCCTCTCTTTCCAAATGCTGCAGCCATTTTTGCCAACCATGAAGTGGCCCTATATGTGACCATATTGTCCTCACTCATCTAATCTCCCCCCTCGCCCTTGCTTTTGATGACACCAGAGACATGTTGTGATGCTCTTTCATAACCCGTCACACGCCACCCAGTGCTCGTGCCTTTTTGAAACAGCACACACGCAATATGCATATTTCATCCCTCCCCTCCGTCACTGAAGAAGCAATGAATAATACATCTTTTATTATATTATTGTGAGAGATTTGTAACACTTGAAACAGAATGCAATATGCAGTTTATCTCTGTGCATGGTGAACACAAGGTGCTTCCGTAGCGTCTGTCTATGTCACCCGGTGAGAAGGAAAGAAAAGAGGAGAACAGAGGAAACAAACATGCATGACTCCTGACAGTCCATCAGCCTCCCACAGCAATTATTCTCCTAGGCTGAGGGGTCGGGTGCTGCAGCTGGTGACGGCCTTTATGCCTATCTAAACACTTAAACAAAGGATGTGGCATTTTTAACATGTGTATGTGTGCTGTGTGGCTGGTAGAACCAAGCTTCAACCTCCAGTGAGAAAAATTGGAGTTGATGTAGAAATGCAAGAAATTGCAGTTCCTTGAGTGACCACTTGATGCTGATTCCAAAAGCTTGAAGAGTCCAGTTAACATCCATGATCTCATTTGACAGCAGAAATAAATAGGGTTTTAAAACTATAAGATTAACAAAACCATTTTAATTGATTTTATTCAGGCTAAGAGTTATGCTTAATTAGAGTTTTGGCTGACTGACGGGGGGCACATTGTAGCTGCTAGCCAGGGTGCTAAAGGCTGGCCTCAGCTCCACACCTTTGTTTGTTGCTAGTTTGACCAAGATGTAAATTATCCATAATACAGGCATTAAGTCTTATTAGTTCTAAAGGTAATTTAATAAAGATTTTTAAATCATTTTGTTTTGTTCCAGCCAATATACGATGCTTTTATCTTGAAAGTAAAAAGACAGGAAGTAAAAGTAAAATGCAGTCAAAAATAACAGGGTTTTATTTTGGTTATTTGTGGAACAAGGTTAAAATTCTATTTGCTTTGCATGCTCATTGTAATAAAGCTACTGTTTTATTTGATATTTTGTAATTTGGCAAACTTTCACATGTAGATTTTTTAGCTAGCTTTTTGCATCTTTCATAACTACAACTTGGTCTGAAAGTGAAGTGTGTTAAATTTGCTATGTATGAAGGGAAATGTGCATTAATATAGTTATTGCATATTGATTTAAATGTAAAAATCTGACTTAATATTTCATCTAAAGCCCTATTCGCACAGGATTAGTATTACCTAGGGACTCTGGTAGTTTGCCACAGTCGCACAGGACGTCTCTAATTTGCAGAGTAAAAATTCCAGGGCAAATTATCTACCATATTTAAGCAAATACTGTATGTAAGTTGAAAGGTAATACTTGTCCTGTGCGAACCAGTATCTCTGTGATTTAGGGTGGTAATTGTGTATTTTTTATGTCCGTGTGGCATTTTTCTGCTCATTTATCAAATAAAAAAAAAATAAAAATAAAGGCTACGTAGGAAATTGTCAAAGTTTTGAAATAAATAGGTTATTAATGACACAGCATTCAGTGATCAGACTACATCAGCTGATCCATGCAAGTAGATCCTTTTGCAAGAGCTAAAGGTAAAAATACACAATATTAAAGTCAAACTTAAACATGTACAACATTTGCAAGAGCAAGAGAGGAGGTTATGTGATCAGCAGGGTAGTTTGTTAGCAACAAAACTCAAAAAGTTATGGATGGATTTTGATGAAATTTTCAGGAAATGTCAGAAATGGCATAAGGAAGAACTGATTAGATTTTGGGAGTGAGCCGGATCACTGTTTGGATCCAGGAATTTTTTTAAAGGATTCTTTCCTATTGGGAGATAGGCCTAAGGGCAGAGGTCTGCGCTCTGCTGGTGCTTTTCTAATTTGTAGTTGTCTTTTAGCTTTTATGGTGTTTTTATTCAACCCAGAATGTTTGAGGAACTATTTTAAAAAATAAAACTGTAAAACACCACAAAGCCAGACTATCTTTTAGCAAGTCAGAGTTTGAGTGAGCATTTCAAATGATGACAACATCCATCTGTTTCAAAACTACACTTCAAAAACTAAAGTATAATGTCAACGTGTTAATTTCTATTTCTTTATACAACCTCTGGTTAGTACAGCATATTTTTGCAGCAGCTCACGTTGCCATACATTTAATGACAAGCAGCTGGTTTGACAAACCATATCACTCCCCAAGATCATGCTGTTGCCTGCACAACAAAATATCAAAGATATTTGAGCATGAAAGTGCCTCCAACTACCCCATTAAATATTAGACATATCATCAATGAAAAGTTTGTTGTATACTTTTGGTTTTTGTTCAGTTCACTAACCTTTCAAGGCCTGAAAATTATTACATTCATTTCCCATATTCTGCAGACCTGTGGAGAAAATCTGACATTATTAAAATCCCCCTTTAATCATCAAGCGCCTTCGTTTTGCCACCATAACTCTTGTCCATTTTGAAATTTAATTTCCTGAAGTAGAGGGTCGAGAGCAGATGCCATTTTAAATGGAATAATTGAAGTATTTTTTCTCCCTGTTCATGTAGAGCAGCTGTGTTTATCTGTTGTGGGCCTGCCCTGCCTGTACTCTCAGAGATGGACGGGTGAAAGTGTGCCAGAGGCCTGCAGAAAAACCCTCTAGCTTCTATTGTTTAATTTGACGAGGAGGCGTGAGGTGAGCCGAGAGAGGAAATACGTCTCACTGTTGCTTTACACCACTTGAGAGCTCATTCACTGCCGGGGGCTATTGACCACACCATGTCAGGTTCTGTGCAAGAAACATGTCCCCACTCTACACTTAAATTGCATTTGGACCTTGGCTGGGGCGAGCAAATACCTGGCCAGAAATCAATGGGAGGATACAAGCCTCAGTGGACACAGGAAGGTGCTAGCTCTCATTCCAGCTATTGATGAATGCCAGGTACATTTCATCAGATGACTGTAGCTCACAAAGTTTTTGTTGACTGTATTCATGCAGAATTTAAGACGAGAAGGGACTAAACTTACATGAAACGTTTGACGTCTATTGCCAACAGTTGGAACTCCATTGGGTTTCTTTTACCTCTTTATATGGCACACTTTGAAATACTCAGGAAGTCAAAATTTAAGCCCCTAGAACATTGTTGGTGGATATCCCAATACTTTTTAAAATTCTGTCACTGATATATATTTTCTTTATTATTGTGAAAATTAAGGTCAATGAAGTGATTAAATATGGTTCCTTGCACTTTCATGGAAAAAAAAAATCCAGTGAAGGCATATTAAAATGTTAATGATGAAAGATCTAAAACTGCATTTTGCAAGTTCTGGAGGAAACAGGAAGTGTGAGATGCTCTGGGCCATTGTTGATTGGTTGGATGGCTTTCTGTGACTGATCTCCACTGATTAGCTGAAAAATCATTCTTGTTCTATCTCAGAGAGCAGGAGGGAGGCAACGAAGAAAGCTGAAGTTACCATATAGGGTTCCTTGCCCATAAAGGCTTAATAGTTAAAGAGGAATCTAGAAAAATCTCAAGTTAATGGGTTAAATGTTTGAAAAAGAATACATAGATGGATAAATAAACATTGTTTCCAAGCTTTGCTTCGCTGATCTGTGACTAACTGGATAGCCATTAAGGTTTAAAAAAATCCCAAAGTGTGAAACAGACTGGAACACATTGAGCTTCAGCTCAGCATAATAGATTTTCATTTTCTTAATCAACTTCCTTCTTCATCCTTTTTTTTTCTCAAGGAATTAATATAGATCAGTGTAAATGGGAGCCAAATACGTGAGTGGCAGCATGTGGGGAGTGGGCTCAGTGGAGGAGAGCAGCCTTTTCTCCTTCACCAGGAGCAGCATCTGTTGCTCCCCAGCTCTGACGCTATTTACAGATAGCTGCCATTATTTACGCCTGATAAGATTCTATCCAATTTGCCAATCCACACTGATCGCAGAGACACAGACAACATGAGCCATGAGCGCTTAACAAGGAAGTATCACAGAGAGGCCTGTCAGTCTGCATGTGTGGTTCCTACCACAGAACATTTGAAAAACATGAATAATTGATTAAAGCTTGTGTCGGTGAAATGATGACTTGCAAACAGACATGCAGACGTGTCCTGCTTGACCACACAGTCGCACTTAAACATATGATACATCATAAGTACAACAATCTTTTAAGTCTAACCAAGGCCACCAGGCAGGATAAAGGGGAGATCTTCCAGGGGCTCACCGAAACTGGGGTCAGCAAAATCATGACCCAAGTTAATCTGTGAAACCCATATTTCATTTTTTCTTTTTTGGAAAATGTTAACCCCTTTTCTTGAATGACCTTTTCTGGTATTGTTACCAATGTGGATGAGCACATTGAAGTAAACCATTAGAAAACTAATGTCAGATTTCATAGCTAAGCCATGATGTGCACAGATGTCAGGATACCAGAGAATAATAAAAAACGATAAGGGAAAAATAATGAAATCATTGCAGAATAAAGGCCAAAAATTGTGAAAAGCAGTTAAAAAGTTGTAAAAATGGGTTAGAAGAGGCAGGTGTAGGTTTAAAGTGGCAAAACTTTGTAGAAATAAGCGGTGAAATGTGGTTGCAGAGTAGCAAAAATTGGCCACAGGTGGCAAAAATAAAGAGTCAAAAAGGATAAAGCACCAAATATGGGTTGAGAAAGGAAAAAAGTTACAAAAATGGGCAGTAAAAATGGTGATAAGCATTTTGGAAAGTGGCAACACATGGCAAAAAGAATGGCAAAATTGATTAAAAATGGCACAAATAGGTTGAAAGAGGTCAAAAGAATACAGCAGAAAAATTGGTTAAGAAAGGAAAAATGTGGCAACATTGTGAAAAGCAGTAAAAAAAATAGTGGTAGCAATGGGTTAACAAAGGAAAAAAAATGGGTTAGAAGCTTAAAAAATGGCTAAAAGAGGTACAGCTGGTGGTAAAACTAGTGAGAAGTGGTTTAAAAGTGGAAAAGGGTAAAAAAAAATTGTGGCAAATGAGGCAACAATAGGAAGCTAAAGTAGGAAAAAGGGTTAAAAGTAGCAAAAATTGACTTGAAGTGGCAAAGTGGGTTTAATATTTAAACAAATGTGGCAGAATGGGCATAAACAGTGCTGAAAAGGAGTTAAAGAAGTGGTACAAATAATTATTTAGAACCAATAATATCTTGACAAACTTTTCAGCTCATAAATAAAGTAACTGTTAGCCAGGATGCTAGCACCATTGCTACTGATCTAATATGCATGCACTGATATCATGGGTGGGCCCATTCTCTAGGTTTTTCAGGGACCCAGACCATTCTGTGGGCCGGCCTGAGTCTAATATTCAATGCCTGAATGTAGTAAA
This sequence comes from Cheilinus undulatus, assembly GCF_018320785.1. Taxonomy (NCBI): domain Eukaryota; kingdom Metazoa; phylum Chordata; class Actinopteri; order Labriformes; family Labridae; genus Cheilinus; species Cheilinus undulatus. The sequence goes on along the minus strand of NC_054865.1, from coordinate 30,423,855 downwards.
CTTTTTAAGTCACTGTTAACATTCAAGGCAGGCTAGCAAATTGAGATGTCTCAGTAAAGAGACAAAATGTTTACTGTGATAAGGATTACACAGAGCTCTTTGCACCATGTAACAGAGCCACCAGCTCCTCACATTATGCACACCTCTGCCTAAATGCTGCGCCTAAACCACAGATGAATGCTTGAAAAGTTTGATGTGCCAGCTTTCAGCTTTAGACTAGGTGGGCAAGTGAAATAACACTCTACGAATATTCTGCAAGTGACTTTTTGTGGATTTTTGGAACTTGTATTCTTTCACTGACTTCAGGGACTTCACAAAGTGAGGATTTATTTATGTCAGTTTTCGTGTGTGTGTGTGTGTGTGAAAGTTTGCAAAAAAGACAAGTATAAGAAATGACAAAAAATGGTGCTAAGAAAGTGACAACAGCACAAAAGAACAAGAAAAGACCAAGACAGAGAGGAAGAAAGTGACGAGAGTAAAATGAGGCGACAGAGAAGAAGAATAAAGTAAAAAAAAAAAAAGGCTAAATGACAATGAAATACAAGAGGAAAAGAGCAGGGAAAAGGAGAGAAGATATGAAACATGGAGCAGACAGACAGAAACTTAAAGGGGGATTGGCTGTGGCAACAGAAACCATCCCTCTATGATTGCTGTTCTCTTTGCAAATAACATATAGTGTCAGTTTTACTCTGCTTCTAGTAGCAGATGGATGATTTTTTTCAACACAAGTACAATTCAGATGCCAAGAATGGAAAAAAGATACTGATCTGTCAACTGTAAAGAAATAAGTTGACTTCTCAAATGCTCTAAACTGTCATATGTCAACCCTTCAGACTGCTGGGAGATTAAAACAAAACAAATATTTGGCTCTTCGATTCGAATGGGTATCGCAGGGCTGTCATTCATCAGCACCGCCTGAAGAGATGTCAACAAAATCTTCCTCAAAAATTACACCTACAGTGTCACCTAAACTTTCTTTGCATGCTATTACGGTCACCCTTTATACTACAGCATAAAGATCCTTCTGTAAGCAGCTGCATCTGTCTGTGATTAGCACTGGCTCACCTTTACTGAAGGAAAATGATTGCTGATGATTTTGTGTGAGCGCACATCTAATTGATTCCTCCACACACTAACAAAAGGAAAGGAAAAAAATAACAAGCTGTCTCTGCTGGGCTGCTCTATGCAGACAAAAGAGAAGTTGTATGAAGTTGTGACAAATTTTCCTTCCTTTTTTCCCTCTTCTCATTCTGTATGCCTGTCACTGTCCACAGTCCCCTGTGCCCGTCACAGCAATAGGAACAAATCACACACACAAACCCACACTGCACATCCTTCCCCTTTTTGCCAGAGGATAACCCCTGTGATGTTATACCCTTGCAGGGTGCAGCATCTATAAGCTCCTTTTTGTCTAGTAAGCAGCTGCATCTGTCTGTGATTAGCACTGGCTCACCTTTACTGAAGGAAAATGATTGCTGATGATTTTGTGTGAGCGCACATCTAATTGATTCCTCCACACACTAACAAAAGGAAAGGAAAAAAATAACAAGCTGTCTCTGCTGGGCTGCTCTATGCAGACAAAAGAGAAGTTGTATGAAGTTGTGACAAATTTTCCTTCCTTTTTTCCCTCTTCTCATTCTGTATGCCTGTCACTGTCCACAGTCCCCTGTGCCCGTCACAGCAATAGGAACAAATCACACACACAAACCCACACTGCACATCCTTCCCCTTTTTGCCAGAGGATAACCCCTGTGATGTTATACCCTTGCAGGGTGCAGCATCTATAAGCTCCTTTTTTGTCTATTGAAGAAAAGCGTTCCACTCTGGTAGATTACGGTCAGGGGCGATTAGGATCTTGCCTCACTGAAGCAGGGAAAAGGGAAAAAAGGGACGTGCTCTGTGTAACCCAAAAAAAAAAAAAAAAAAAAAGACGGGCAGATAAAACAGATGAAATCCTTCCTTCAGTCCCGAGCCCCCCGGCTGCTCGGTGGGCGTGGCGATCCCAATGCATGAGCAGCATCATTGGCTTCTCTCTCTTTGAATGTCTCCGTCTTTCTCCTTGTCTCATTTTTTTTGTGACTCTCTCCCGGCTGAATCTCCTTGTCTCATTCCTCACCTTCCTGCTTTCAAATAGAAGAATATCCCTCGTGTGTCTGTCCTTCACTCTGATCATTCTGCTGTCAGAATATCAGCAGTGCGCAAGGGCATCAAATCATACATTTTATGATGCTAGATGCTTGAATTTCTTTTAGATCTAATATAAGCTCTGTCTGCTCTTACACTTGTTTTAAATCAGTCTGAGTACATGGCCACCAAAATGCCTGACATTCTAATTCTATGTCTGAAGATTCATGGATCAAAATTGGCAGAAATACGTGTTGAAGAGTTGTTAAAAGAGTGGCAAAAATGTGTTACCAGTTGCAAAAATGAAAAAGGAAATGAATACAAGCAGCAAATAAGGGTTAAAATGGCGAAAGGGAAAAAATGGGCTTGGAATTGTAAAAAGTGCATAGTTAAAAAGAGGCTAAAATGGGTTGACAGTGGCAAAAATGGGCTAAAGGAGGTAAAAGTGTGTTTAACAGAGAAACAGATGTGGCAACAATTAGTGGAAACAGTGATGAAAAGTGGTTAAAAAGTGGCATTAATAAATAATTTGAACATCAAAACTTAAAAATAACTCAAACTCTTGTCAGGCCAAAAAATGAAGTAACCTTCAGCCACAACGTGAGCACCACTACTACTAATTCAACACGCATGCACTAATATCATCAGTAAATCATATCTGAGGAGGGCCCATTGACTGGGTTTTTCAGGGGCCCACCAACTCTCTGGGCAAGAATCCCCGCACTCCCTCTGGATTATTTCATTATATTTCAGGGGACATTTTTATTTTGGGGCTACATTATTTTGAGAAAAAATCTTACCAGTATGTTTTATTTTAGTGCTGTGACCCTGTTTAAGAGCAGATGGGAAATCAAAAATAATTAAATTAAGCTGTTTTGGGTGCCCAGGAGTTCTTTTTTTTACCACGGTATTGAAACTGGTATCAATATTGTTTGATTCTTTTTTAAAATAATTATTCCAGGGCCTTTTGCCTTTAATGGAGAGATAGTACAGTGGCTGGAGCTGGAAACTGGGATGAGAGAGAGGGGAATGACATGTGGTGAAAGAGCCACAGGAAAGACTTGAGCCCTGGCTGCCTGCATACACGGGGCCCGACCTAACCACTACCCCATCCGTGTCCCTAATATTGTTTGATTTTTACTAGTGTCATCAAAATTCATAATTCCCGTTTTATAATAACTCTAGTTGCTACTCTTTAGTATATTACACAAAACTGAACCAGTCTGTTGCTTGAAGAATAAATCTCTCATTTCTTCTTCAAAAGAAAGGGAGGGCTAAGCCTTGATGGCCCATTTATACCAACCAGTCCTATGTGTATGTGTATTTTGCTGGTGATGTATTGTCTATGTGTAGTTAAGAGGTTAATACCATTAAGTTCCTTTTGTGGTAATTGTTCTGATCAACCTCGATAAGTAAAAATCTAAAGAAGTAACTTCTCAGTGTTACGTTATTATAACTTTATTTTAAGCTTATGTAAATGTAATGTTTTTGTCTTTTAATGCAGTGGTTCTCAGATGGTTTAGCATCAGGATATACCAAAACCTCCTCAATGACAAATTACGACCCAAATTTCTTAAAATTTTCCGATATAGCCAATATTTTAAGTGAAAAATAGGGCATTTTATCCATGAAATTGAACAAGAAAATGTAACAGAACAAAGATGAGGACATTTTCTTTCAAAGTAAAAGTACATCGTAGACTTTGTACCACTTGTTTTGTTTCCAGGCACACATCTGCGACCTGTTAAAAATGGCTTCATGTCCTACTTTTGGTTCCTGACCCACCAATTAGAACCGTGGTTTTAATGTTACCTCTTGTGTGTACAGTGTGCATCTTTTAAAAGTTTGGTGTGCATCTTTTAAAAGTTTGGAACAAATGATACAGACTTAATTCTTGCTCCAGTCTGTTTCAAGCATCAAAAGACACATTAGGGAAATATTTAATACAATATTTGTTTCAACAAAAAAGTCTGCATTAAAAGGGCCACTTCAAACAAGTCATACAGTTCAGTGAATAGATTTGGAATTGAGTTTTGAATTTATACATTTATAAGTTGTCAGCAAAATGTGCAAAAACTGAAGGAGATAACCTGTAATTAATGAGTGCCTGCATGTTTTTGTGAGTCAAGGCAAACAGTATGCTAAATAGAGAAACCCTCCCTGTATATGAAAACATGTCTCTGCTGATTTCATTGATCCAGAACTGTTCAGACCCCTCAGCAGCTGCACTGATTTCAGCTATCTGATGACTGGATGTCAATTATTTAAAGTCGTGAGCCTCATCAAGTGATAGAATCAGCAGCTTTGCTGTCACAGCAAATTCACCCGCCAACATCAACCGGGAACGAGTACTTTAACAACCTCATCAACTCGGTGGAGATGCAGACATTTTTCAAATCAAGAGGCAGTTCATTTCTGAACCCTCCTAAAAGCCCATCATGACTATTTTGAAATGCAATGAGTTCTTCAAAATCCCACGGTACTAATTATAAATTCTAGTTAATGACGAAACACATCACTCAAAAAACTAACTTTGACCATGAGTATTTCGATCATACAGTGTGAACATCTGATCTGGCTGTTTGGTTTCTTGCCCAGCATTGAGTTCTCAGCCTTTATGTTGGACAGTTAGGAATCATCTTAAGCGGCACAGTCCAGTGTCCTTAGAGAAGCTGCTATTTTGAGGGCAATGTCTGTTTATATTGTTCAAGTCAAATTGTTTCTCCATGAACAGATAAAACAATTGTCAGGGGATGATTAAACTAGATCTCTCCTTTAAAGGGAGAATACTGTAGACTAAAACTGCCACCAGTATTGCCCCTGCCCTTTTACCCTGGGTGGCATCACTGTTTTATTCTTTCCAACCCGTCTACATCTCTTTGTTTCTTCTATCAAAACTACTACCTTTACTAGAACTCCTAAAGCAGCATGGGGCTGAGAAAACATGACTGACATTTTAAGACATTTCTGAAACAATTCCCTTAAAGTTAAAGACTGGGTAGGACCAGCTGCTGAGCACTTGTTACATTTCTTGTCCTGTATCACACAAGGAACATCCCAATGTCATAAGGTTCAAATCAGAAAAAGTCACACTTTTTCAGAGCAGTAGCTTTTGGTGGCATTACATCTTCCAGGCACGTTTTCCAAGCGAGAGAGAGATGATAAAGATAAGAGGTCTTTTTGTGGCTGCCACCCTCTGCTTGCTTCCATTGCCCACACTGCAAGAAATAATCCCATCAACTATTCAATTTAACTGGAATCCCTTGACAGTCTCAATAGTTACTTTCCTACTGAGAGTGTTTTGATTGTTTACCAATTAGTTTTATTTCATTAAAAGAACTTGCAGGAGCTCATATTGTTACAAAGTGAGTTGTGACAGGATAATGTCAGCTTATTCAGAGAAAAGGAGTTGGATTGCATTGGAATCAAGTCAGATCATCTCACAACAATGGTAGTTTTTCTCTCAAATTCAAGGAAAATAGGATTCTAGAGCAATGGAAGATTAAATGGCTTGTAAAAAGCAAACATTTTTCACAGTGTTTTCTCGGCTTGTCTCTGGTGCTTTTACTCTCTTTGCTCAACCCAAGCAGGGAATCAGCCATATGGCAAACCATCCCCTTACTCCTGTGCGCTCTCCATCTCCACGCTTCTCCAACACACACTCATGCATAAAGAAAAAGAGCAGAGTAAACCACAGTGGTGTTATGGGTCCCGGTACAATAGGCCATAGCAGGGTGGGTGACCAAAGCAGATGTCTCTCCCTTTTACCCAACCTTCCCTGCTGTATGTGGTGGTCGCCCAATGCCAGGGCACCAGTCTAGGGCGCCACATTGACTAAAATGTATTCATACAGAAGTTGTCCATGGATATTAAGCGTCTCTGCGGTGTCTGCAGTTCGGGGTCAGAGTTGTCTAGTAACAAGGAGCCATAGCACAGGCACAGGGCAGACAATAAATCTTTCCTGTGTGCCAGCAGACCTGTGGGCCCACAACTCACCGAATGCTTTGTTTTTTAAATGAGCCGAGTTGACCTTAGCGGTGCATTAATGCACATTTCAGATGCAAAGACATTCTCTCCCTGCAAAAAAAAAAGAAAAAAAAAAGAATCAAAAGGACAGAAAAGAAAAGAAAAACACCACTCCTGGCTATATAAAAGGGAAACTAAGAGAGAGAGGGGGAGAGGGTTAGAGCAGGAGAGAGTTTACTGTTATGACTGTTCACCTTTTTACCCCGGCTGGCTGCAGAATTAATTCCAGCATCTGAATGGTAACGCTGATGTTTGGCTGAAAGATACTGCCAGTGCAATGATCCTCAATAAAGAGCTATGAGCGCTTTACATGGGAAGAGACATTTGCCATTTGCAGTGGGAGGCCCATTGGATCACTCGCTGAGGGCTTAGAGGGAAAAAAAAACACACTGAGGCTTTCATAGGGAGCTGATAGAATAGCCTCGGCATATAAAAGCTCTGTCATACTGGGGCAGAGAAAGAACAGCATTCTCTAAACTCAGATTATGGCTTGTTTGTGCTCCAGCAGGAATGCAAATGGTATTTCTTGCAGAAAAAGAAACAAAGCTGTGGAGATAAAGGGAGCTGGTGTGAGGGTTGTTATAGTCACAGAGATGTTAATGTCTGTGGCAGGACCAGCCATCATACACAGTTTTTTATCATGTGCAGAGGACCATGCAGAGCACCCCTTTTAGGCAAAATACTTAATACAGTTCCCCTGTAAAAGTGGGCACATCAGGAAAGTGTCATCCAAGCTAGGACATGCTGTTGATTTTTCATCAACAACTAATAACTGACAGCAATGCCATAAAATCTACTGTATAAGACTCACCTTAAATGCCTGACATTTAAGTTGACCATCCGCTATATACAGATGCAACTAATGCACCAGGATAAAATCCCAAGACATACACCATCAAAAGCACAAGTGCATCATTCACTGCAAGTAACCCAAAGAAGGTGAAACTCGCTCCCATTTCTGTGTGTTGCAAGTGACTGCCACAGCAACACAGATCAGACTGGTGGGAGTTAGCACCACTTTTACCTTTGTTTCTCCCTCAGTAGGTCAAAAACCTGCATTTAACAGGTGATTTACTGTTAAGTAAATAAACCTTGTAGAGTACTTGTAGAGTGAATGAAGACTTGTGCAACTTCACTGTGAGGCTGTCTCACAACAATCATACACCTGATTGATTGACTACCATATTATAGCTAGAAGATGCCCTGACTCAATGTGGTGGGAATGGTTTTGCTAAAATAGCAATATAGCTGCAAAAATGAAAATTTCATATTGGCAAACATTTTGAACTGTTTTTATCTCTGGAAGACACAAAAAGAGACTACACTACAGCTTCTATACCAGGGCAACTCATAGTCCAGATTTACCAAGATCTGGCTGGAGACTGATCATTTTTGACAGCTACTCACATAGACCATTAATTTGAGACATCATATATCTCAGCACGGAAATACACACAAAAATTTGAGAAATAAAATCAGGTTAAACTTCTGTTTAGGGTAAGGGTTAAGGTAACAGTTAAGATACCTAAAGTTTAAAGTAAAAAAAAAACACCTGACCTACAATACCTGATTAAAAACATTTAATAAAGCAAAGTGAACAAGCAGCTTTCAGGTAAAAAGCTTGTCCTCCAGGGAAACATTCTGATGCAGCAAGCATAGCTTGCTTAGCTCCGTTAGCTGCGCAGATAATGGAGCTACATAGATAACAGAGCTGCATGGCTAACATAGCTAAAGCAAAGCTCACAAAGTAGCTACAGTATCTTTGTTATCTGAAAAGTTATGTTAGCTTTAACTGTGTCTTAAAGCTCGTGTTGCTTAACCTAACTTAGATAACAGAGTTATGTAGCTAATGAATCTACGGCACCAATGAGCTAATGTAGATAACGCTAAGCTGACGGGAGAAGCTATGTAAGCTTTGTAGGTACGTTACCTATCTTAAACAGAGCCGAATGTGGTTGAAAAATATGACAAAGAATTCTGCCTAGGTGATTATTAACCCTATAGAACCCAGGGTAGCGTCGGCACTACGATAAGCATATCCATTTTTGATTGGCGGTAGATTTGAAACCGGATAAAATACAGTGCTTAACAAATTTATTAGACCACCTGTCATATTTGTCTCAAAGACCATCCAGCATCATGAAGTGCTTTAATGTGGACTCTTTCATTTTCAGTCAGCTCTCCATGTTTTACCATTTTGAACAGGAATGAGGAATTTCAAACTGAATTCTCCAAATTTGAGCCGGCTCACTGGGCTTCTCTGAGAAGTCAGAAATTAATCAAGCATAACATTCAACCACTAAAACTCATTTTTCTGTTCAGGTATGCAAGTAAATAACTATAATTTGACATATGAATCAAGAAATAATAATGTACTTTGCTATTTTTTCAGTTTTTTCTTTTAATTCTAGCATTAAAAATATCATTTGGGTTAAAGAGCTTCTACATATTGGTGTATTAACCATTGCAGAAACCTAAAAAATGATTTTGGTAATTACCAATGCTGTTAATTTAGGGCAGCTGTGGTATAAACCTTACTTTGGTTAGGGTTAGGGTGGTCTAATAAATTTGTTAAGCACTGTAGATCGAACATTCTTTTTGCATATAAAAACTGGGGAGTTACACTAACATTTCACAGATTCACCATGTTTCAGAGCACTTTTTCATTGCAGTGATGGGTTTGTTAAAATACACGATAAAATGCACATAAAATCTTTATAAATGAGACCCCGGGTATTTGCAGCACTTCCTACGTTTAAATAAACGTCATCACGTTGTGGGCATGACCTGTCACATGATTCTTAAATGTCCCCACCTCATAGGCTCCCCACTCCAACAACAGGAAGTGGCGTATTTTCCCAGGAGTTGTAGTTTTTTCCATGGAATACATTGAAGAACTTAGCCTGCACACATACTCACCTTCGCTCTCATTTCCCCCCTACTGTTTTACATAAACACTCAGACACACAACCCACACACACCAGACATCCGTCACACACACCTTTGACACACTTCCACACGTATGTAGTTATGGATTAACAAAACCCTGGTCATGTCAAACAGTTTTAGAGCTGGCACAAAGCTTTCAAACTAATTACAGCGTTGGATGAAGAGTCCAACTACTCATCTGGCTTGTTTTTTTTTACAGGTTACAAAATTGACTATTTCTTAAAAATCAAGTTATGTACAGACACCAGATAAATTTCCTGTGGTTCGAAAGGATATTGTGCAACTTCTTTACATTTACATTTGAGGGACACAGCTGTGCAATTTCTGTATTTTGAAATATATGTGAAAAAAACAAAAACGATTTCATGGTTTTTAGGTTTATTGCACTTTTAAGCAATTTATTGTAGTAGTTAAGACATAAGTCAATACATATTATTAAAACTTGGGATATAAGGGTTATATTGGTGTAAAGCAAATAAACATACTCCCAAAAATGGCACTACAGTATGTAAAAATATAAGAATATGTCCTGGCAGACTTACATAATGGTAGGTTTTAAAGGGTTAAAGCATACAGCCTAAGCTTGAAGCCAGTACAAAATAACAACACTGATCTCAAGTGGTGACATCACTAATGACCCGGCAGAAGGACGGCAGAAATGATGGAAAGCAACAGTGTTATTGATCATGGAGAACGCACTGCTGACCATTAATATCTTCTCCTATCCCATCTCTTAAAACTATCACTATGCCAGCCATATTTTCTGGAAGACTTTACTCCTAGTAGGAGTTAGGTGTAAGATTTAAGTTATAACTTTAGCCTACATTGAAACCATCTCAGCTGGTGAAACACCTTAAATGTTTAATGGAGCTCAATCTCCGTCATAAATAAGAACTGACGTTTAAATTATGCTATTTTTTGAATTCACGCACATCTGGTGCAACCCACAGCGGATCTTTTTGTGTTTTATTTATGAAATTTTGTTTAGTCTGTAATGTTTGCAGTGTATTTTTTCATGAATGCAACTGCCAGACTTTGTTTATGAATAAAGCTGAAATGAAAAGAAAATCTAAAACTGGAAATTTGCCATATCGGTAAATTACAGTACTTCCTTCTGAGATATAGGCGTCTCAGATGAACAGTCTGCAAGCTGTTTGAAACTTATGGTCTGCAGCAAGACGCCTCTCGTTTTTACAGTAATTCTCTTAAGTAAGCTGCACCCTGTCCTGAAACTATACCCACCACCTATTTCAGCCACCTCTGAGGTGGATGCCCTTCTTCTGACCATCAGGGCGGAGAGCTCACACAGCCTCAAGAAACAAAATGCCAAGATGAAACATGGGATGAAGAGAACACCAAAGGAGCGCCATAGTCGGGACCAGATTAGCCATTATTTGCCACACTAACTCTCGTAGTGCGAGGCCAAGGTCAGACAAGCAGACGGGGACAGCTGGAAGCAAAGACCAAGGCATCCCATCGGCAAATGGCCAGCCTTTGATCAGGCATGTCGTTTCTGTCAGGAAGGTGACCCGAATGATCAGACCACAGTGTCTAGCCGGAGCCTGCAAGCATGGCTTCAAAAACAGGCTAACATTCACATTTTCTTTCAACCTCGCAAGTATAAAAGCTGGAGGAAATCTTTATTTTGTGGTTGTGTCAGCCTCACAATATGAGGTCACACCCTGAGAGATATCTACTGGCTTTTGTGTCTCATACTAAAGAGTTTTTCACAACATTCTCCCTCTTTCATAGGCTAACCTCTGCTTTATGAGAGCTCATCACAGAGACAGGCAGAAAGGAAACTGAGAGAAGGAGCGAGCTAAGAGGAGGAGGGGCAAAGCAGCATTACCAGCCACACTCATGGTGGCCTCTTTGGTAGACATTTGGTATCCCATGATTCCATGTGCGACAGTCCCCTCTCCTTGTTAGCCTCATCTCCTTTGCCTTTTGAACCACAGTAAAGCAGACTGACACTCAAGTTAATTAAGATTTTAATCCAGGGTGAGAGTGTCGGTGGAATACCGGCCAACAAAGGCAAACTCAGGCCTATCAAGACAGGGTTGAGAAGGGAAAAGGAGATTTGGATGTGGTTTATACCACATGACAATACCACCCCCCCACCCCCCTCCTCTCTGGAGGTCAGACAGTGTCAGACACTTTGTAGAGCGATCAAAAGGGCTCGACATCTGGGTCCATTAGGGCTAAAGTCTCCGTTCAATGCCATCCACAGCTGAAACGATGAGTTCATCTCAAAACACAAAATGCATAATCAAAGCCATGTCTGATGTTGTAAACATGAGGAAACAAATTACCCACGATGGTAGGGAAGCGACAATCCATGACTGACTGGAGGAAAAGGAGGATGAAATTGACTCTGAGACGTTTGAATGCCTCGACTTCTTAAAAATTCTCTCGCAACTCAACTTCAAAATGGGACAGCTTTCTCCAGTTGACGTGTCAAGAGATGAAATATGAGCTTGCACAAAGTCTCATTCATTCCTCATGCTTTTGCCACTTAGTTCAGAATCAGATTTGAGGACCTTTCTTTATAAATGTGCCCTCGAGTTCAGTATATCCAACAGAGAGACCTTCTGGGAAATGTAGTTGGAGTGGAAATGCAAGGGAAAGCTTTCTATTGGTCTGGTATCAGATCAGGCAGCAGGCAGTATGAGAGGGAAAGGGCCTATCTTATATTAGGGAGGGGTTCACCTACGTGGCAGGGTGTGTATGGTGGAATAAGTGGGACAACTCCCAGCAGGCTGTGAGAGCACTGGCCAATAAATGATAAAAGAGCAGGACTAGTCCCCACGCTGCCTTATTGAAGTTTACCTTTGTACATTTACACTGAATCCCAATTTGCCCTCCCTGCATTTTTTAACACATATAGCATCTCCCCTCAGGACGTCTGGGGACCGCCAGACGCATCCACGTCTGTTCTACCTGACTGGCCTTTGTCAGAGGGAAGATAAAAGAGATCAAACTAAGCTGCAGGAGAACTTCACCTACCCTGGAAACTGTTGTTGATAAAATAGTACTGTATTTCCCTCAAGACATAAAAGTGTATGTTTTTTTTGCAAGATCAAGGAACAAGATTAAGTTCTTAAGGTGTCTTGTTCTTGCAGTTTTCCCAATCTCTTAAGACACAGACTGTAAGAAAATGTTAGTGCTGCTCGCCCATTTTCAAAATATTTGGGTAGAGAGAGTTGGGAAATGGAGTAGTTTTCTTTACAGAGAAAGTTTTCTACTAAAGGGATTTCAAACATTTATAATCTTGGTCAAATTAAACAAATGGGATTGGTATTTACTAGTAATTCAGGTGTAAAGTTACTAATTACATTAACTCAAATTACTGTGCGCTTCTTTGAAAACCTGTTCTTTTTGAGTGCAATTTGAAATAAGTAATTTGACTTTTAAGTGTATTTGAGGGGAAGTATTGTACCTCTCTACGAAACAAAGCTGTGAGTCCTGCAGTTTCTTTGACCTCATGGTTTGGTTTTCGCTCTGATATGCATTGTCAGCTGTAAGGCCTTTTATAGAGAGGTGTGTGCCTTTCCAAATCATGCCCAATCAATTTAATTTACCACAGGTGGATTCCAGTCCAAGCAAAGATCAGGCGAAATGGGAGGAAGCTGAGCAAAATTCCAACTGGTCAGAATACTTATGTCATACTTATGTAATATTTCTGTCTGTTTCTGTCTCAGCTTCTTTAGCTGAGCCAACTGAAATATAAAACTCTACTGGAAATTTTTTTTTGCCAACTTAAGATTTTTAACCATGAGCAGGTTATGTCAACCAAACAGAAACATGAAGTAGGCTATTAAGTTTGGCCCCTCAAATCAAATAAGCTGTGAAACGTGATACTTAAGTATTCTATGTTGGTACCTCATAATGGTTTTTACAGTATAAGGGGGAGAATGATTCCTCATTAAAGCCCATAACAGTTGTTGCATTTCACTTTACAATTAAGGTGTAACTTCACCTGAACAACCTGGTCAGAGATCCATATTCTCGAGTTATTGCACATTAAGGAGAGATCATGTTTTACTGTTAAACTCCCTGGTAGCCACTCAGTACTTCATTCTAAGAAGAGTTAAGTGCAGAGTTTCCAAGAATGCCTTTGCGACACTTTTGCACCATGAGTGAAGTTACTGACTCAGAGAAATCCCACCTGTGGGGACCAATTAAAATATTATAAAGAGGATGTACTGAATTCTAAAGAAGTGCACTTTCTGGACCAAACAGATGTCAGTCTTTTGTTGTAAGACTGAACAGTTACAGGCTGTTAAAAAAAATTGAGTACTGAACAAAAAAACAAAATAAATTACAAAATCAGCACAAATTTTCTAAGTTAATAGAGCATATTGTAGCTTTAAGTTAACAGTACTTAATCACTTAAAGTATTTTTGTGATTATATTCAAATGATTTCCTTTAATCTGTAGCGTTTTTCTGTTTGACTTTGGGCATCAGACACTTTGCACCATGAGTGAAGTAACTGACTCAGCTGGAGAAGTCCTGCCTGTGGTGTGCAACCACAAAACACCATGAAAGGTATATTGAACATGATGGAAGAGGACTTCCTCGTTCTGTGTACACCCCTCAGTATTTTTCACTTGCAGTTGGCCTACCTTGGCATGAATTTAAAAAAAAATGAGTTTATATATATTAAAATAAATACATTTGACTCAAATGAACTATACAACTTGTTTATTTGCACAGGGGAAACTTATTTCAACTGTGTGTTACCACTTAAAAGCAGTGTTTTTAACTTTATAAAACTATTCTTTTTTGCAGTGTTTAGAAACTTCAACTTAAATACTTTTATTCTTTTACCTGAGCAGATTTATAGACCAGTATTTTCCCTTCTAATAAAGTACATTTTAACCAAAACAACCTTTACTTGAGCACAGTAGTCTTTGTTGTACTCTTTCCACCTCTGCTTGCAATCCATTATGATTGCTGTATCTGTCATCCTCAAAAAGTACCAAATATCCGTAATTCAATAAAGCTCAAAACATGGGACATGAAAGACATTTTTAAACATGCTGTTAAATAGACATTTGCAAATTATTTATGACTGCAAATGTAAGATGTTCCCTCTCCTCTGTGAGCCCTGGGCAGACATAAGCTTGGTAATACTCTGACCCACTCAGCTGACCTGAAAAACTCTAATCATATTTGCTCTAATTCCCAAACATAAGCACTTTAACTTTACTCAAGTATGCAAATATAACGTCACCAGCACCTACAAGACAAACTCTTGCTGATGTGATTTTTTTCTGTTCCAGCCGGCTCAATACCTTTCCACTTAATATGCTGCCAAGTTAATCAACGCTGGTTGAAATCCGAGAGATCACAGGCACTTTAGCTGCTGACGCGCCTGGCGTTCCTCAAAGGCAATGGCTGATGGATCTCCTGTGTTCATTATGGAGGGAAAGAGTTCTCTTTAATCAGCCTGGGAGTCACTTATCATAAGGACGCTTTGCCACACACACACATGCACATGCAGGGATTCACACTTGTGTATTAAACCCACACAGACCTAGAGAAGCACCCATGGAAATACATCATGATGCCTCAGCACACAGACATACAGTAGGTTAAGGAGACACATCCACCCAAGCATACGAAGAGGGAAGAGGGGCCTGTGATCACAGAGTATGTATATGCACACACTCTTTATACCACGGACAAGCACATCGTATGGATATTCTACGACAAGAATACAGAACAGCAAAAGGTCTTTGTATATTTCAGACAAGCAAAAATTACAGTACTACATATGCGCTCGCTCACTCTCAGACAATCACACAGGTCAGCAGCCACATCCAGTCTCATTGTGACCAAGCTTAATAGTTAATAAATATTGAAAATATTATGTTTTGGTTGATGTAGGTAAATTTATTTCTCTGTATTTGGGTCCTTACTGTGTGTATGTGTGTGTCTGTTTTCTCTGTGGCTGTGCGGGTGTGTGTGGTGCGGATGTGTTTGTGTGTGTATGCCAATCTCTTTGGATTGTGGACAGGCGTACACTGATTTAATCACTCCCCAGGCAAAGTGTGGGGGAGGCAGAGGAGGCTGTGAGGCAGATAGGAACAGACAAACGCGACAAGGCGAAAGAAGGAGAGAGCATGCTCGCCCCGCGGGCCGCCTCGGCTGCACAATAGTTGCAGACTTGTACACACAAAAAATATTGCAGACATATAAATCTGTACGTTTGAACTATATGCACTTAACTTGTTCACACTTTAGGTGTAACATAAAGCACAACAAACCAACATAACAGCATTATTGTACATGCTGTACTTTCCTGGTAATGCATGTCTTTGTGTATACATGTATATGCTTTATTCTATGTAATCTTACCTTTGTAAAACTGCTTTTTTTTGTGCCGTTGTGATGCACGTGCTGTTCACATATTGGTCCCAGCCAGAGGTCACTAATGGAGAACAGGGTGGTAATGGGCCTGGCAGTTCAGGTTCTTCTGTAATCTCATCATGCCTAACTCAATAAGGTAAAGGTCAGTCTTCCCCCCAGTAGATGCCCTGTCCCTGATTTGACCTGCTGACAGACAGAAGACATGGCCCCACAAATTCAGGGCCTCTGATGGAGAGTGCATCAACGCTTATTCACTTAAAAACTCCCTGAGATGTTCTGTCTCCTCTGACTTCAAGGCTTCACTGGGCAATAAAATGGATCAATGGCAGCAAAAGGTCTGTCAAATTTGATAATTGAGCATGAAGCATGGTGTCAGAACATGCCTCAGAGTAGAAGAAACTACATTTGTTGAAAATAACTTTATCCCCAAAAACAGCACAAAAAAGCAGATATTGATGACCTTTACTATTCTTGCTTTTTGCATCAATTTAAAATCAGTATCAGCCATCAGCAAATGAGGTAGAATGAACAGATCAGTAGCCAATGTTTATCTGCTGTCCCATCAATTTAAATCTGGTTTTTACTGGGCACAAGAAGTCTTGTATTTTAGACTGCTCTGATCTGTTATCACATAGCTACTACCTGTCTGTCACTCCTGTTTTAATGCATAACTCAGCTTTAATGAAATTAAATAGGAGGAGTCACAGTGTGCCATCATAAAGAACAGCTTTTGACTCCAAGTTCATATTTGCTCTAGGCGGTAAACATGTACCTTATGTTAAAGTCATCATTTCATTATGAGTGTTGATGGGACTTCTGGGGCTTTTGCAGCCCATCCTAAATGGAAATGGAGCTGCTGTTTTTTGCTCTTGAGTATTAGCACAAGTGAGGTGACTGCCTTGTTTCATCCTCACTTCGTAATTAGTACAAATAAATCAGGAATACTTATCATTCAAATACCTTGAAAGCACTGTCAACTGTATAAGGGGTTTTGCTTTTAATGGTTTATACAGTGTCAGCTTTAGACAGAGCTTTATAGTAGCTGTCTGTTCTCTTGTTTAAAAAATCTGCTTGGCAAAGGAGATTTTTTTCATGGTGCTATCGGTTTGCCTTTTTGCCACTACAATGGAGTAGTTTTTGTCTGCAAGGTTGAAAGATGCTGACAATGATGAACAACATTGCTCTAAGGACTTGAGAACAGCTTCTTAAAACAATCATAAATGGCAGAAGGCTGTTTTGGTGCCTGCTTTGATGAGTTCCCCCATGCAACCCCTCTGCCTTTCTCAGCTCATGCCTCTCTTTCACACACTTCGTACAAACACTACTCTTGCTCTTCTTTTGCAGTCTCTTCTATAGATTTCATTTATCCTGTGAAACATGAAATAGACTCCAAAACTGCTTTGAAAAATTCAACTCAAAAGTCTTTGCCTTTGATCCGTACAACACAGATTTTATGGTAACTACAAAATTCCAAAAACATTCAGCGATATCAATGAAAATAGATTATTCTTTTCCTTCTCACAGCATCTTCTTTTCTTTCTCACAGCAGTGAGCAGGCTTGGCACCAGTGTTGACAGAATCAGACTATGTGATCAATCAGAGCGCAGCGGTGACAATGAGGAAGGATGGGTGTAAGAATCCACACATGTGCAAAGACACGTACACGTTTAGATGAAACCTGGACTCACATCAGAAATTAATCCTGGAGTTATTTTTTTACACACAACTTAATGGCTTAAAGAGGACATACAGATGAGTAAAAGCTGTATAAAAAATGTAATTTTCCTCAGGAGTCGTCTGCTTGAATGCCGTTGGTGTGACACAGCAGGCTTGCAGAGGAAGGAGTTTAAAGAGTGACCTGGGAGTCCCCCAGTGAAACGCCTCTAATCAGCCCTGGGGGATAACATCCTCTCTGGGCTCTGGCTGAGCTGGGAACCAGGGGGGAGGCACACGGCAAGCCTGACAGACTCTCTTCCCAGAGATCAATACCTCGATTCCTTTTTTAAGTGTGACATGTTGAGAGGCAGAAAAGGAATTCCAGTTCTGAATTCCCAGGGAGAGTTTTTCTTCCCTTTCCTTTTTTTGTTTAATGTGATTTTCTGGTGAAATTGCCTGACATATAGTAGGTGTGAGAACATCCGTATGTGGTTATGGGTGTTGTATTACTTTGGATTACATCAGCCTTGTTCTTTATTAAGGGGAGTGATGGGAGGGACTGTGCATGTTCAGTATGTGCACAAATAATGTGTCTTATGTCATTATTTGAGACAAAGATTAATCAAACCTTCAGTGTAATTCTTTAAAAATGACTTTGCAAACGTTAATATATTTCAGATCAAACCAAAACAATTTGCAATGATCAGTTGATTGCAGATTTTCCAATACCTAAACAATAGACACAGGATTCTCAAAACACTTTTTCTAAGTGCTCGAAGTGCACTGTTTTTAACTATACAAACCCACCTAGAAATATGTGATATTTGTTTTAGTTGCTTGGTCTCCTTCTGTGATAAGTGGCCAGTGCTTTGGTATTTTGCTCTTCACTTCCCCATGATCACATTAAAAAAGTGTTTGCAGTACTTTGATGTCTCACGACTGACAGCAGCTCCCAAAACCCCAAACAAACAAGAACAGGCTGTCCTACTGAGACTAGTGAAACGACTACAAATAACAGAACAACAGAAACTCAGCCAGTGCCTCATGGTGAATAAGTCTGCAGAGAGGAAGTATTATCTGTACTACATGCAGTATATCTAAAATGACTAAAAGACTGCGATGCTACGCTATTACTGCAGATCTGAGATATTCTATAAGCAGCCTTGTCAGCTCACAGGCAGAAATGAGTGCCTCTAATACACAGCAGTGCATCCAAACAGATCAAGAGCTGGAGCAACATTGGCAACTTCTCTCTGTTTCTTTTAGCAAGAATTAAGCAGAGATGGTTTGATTTATGTGTGCTGAGTTCTAATGCTGGTCCAAGTTTTGTCTAAAAGAAGATGTTTCATAATATCTTCCAGGGCTCTAATTAATCCCCAATATAAATGGGGCTGCATTTTTCTTGATTTCTACAGATAGTTTGGCCTTTTAAAGTTTTCTTACCCATGGTTCACTTTTTTTGTCAAAACTTAAAAATCTGTCTTGCTGCTTCTGTATCTTTAAACTACAAGGTACAGAAGCCCTGAACCCCCCAAAAAGTCCCCCCCCCCAACTCTTTAATGTCTAAGTGGAAAAAATTTCTACAAATTACTGTTAATCAAACAAAAATGTGCAATGTGAAGTGACTGCATTAAATATTCACCCCCTTGAAATTGACTGGCCTAATTCAACAAAGTTCCAGCCCATGGGTGCTAGTAGTCTTGCAGTTACCGATACGGGGATCACCTGAGTGCAGTGAGTGTGTCCCAAGTGGTTGTAGTATAAAGACACCTATGTCTGGAGGGTCCACTGGTTAATCAGTATTCCTGGCTACCATTACACCATGAGGACAAAATAACACTCCAAACAAATCAGAGAAGTATAAATCAGGGGATGAATATAAAACATTTCCAAGGCACTGAACACCTCCTGGATGACAGTTAAAACTATCGTCAAGAAATCGATGAATTGTGGCACATGTGTAAATCTTTCTGGATCAGGCTGTCCTCATAAACTGAATAACCGTACAAGAAGGAGACTAGTGAGAGAGGCCACCAAGACACCTCTTATTCAGTCTGCAATAGAACTATGGCTTGAGAGAAGATTTATTTTCCAGCAAGACAATGACCTGAAGCATACAGTGAAAGCTACACAGAAATGGTTTAAAGATAACAAGGTGAATGTTCGGGAGGGGCTGAGTCAAAGCCTAATTATATACTGATCATGATTGATTTATAAAATCAATAAATGGTTAAACATCTAAGGGGGTAAATACTTTTTGTAGGCTATCGTCCGTCCGTCCATCCATCCATCCATCCATCCATCCATCCATCCAGGATGATCCCAGCTGCCACTGGCTGAAAACTTGGGTACACCCTCGACAGGTTGCAGGTCAATCACAGAGCTGACACACAGACAAAAATTCCTTCTCATGTCACACCTATGGGCAATTTAAAATCTTAAATTAAGCTAATAAGGATGTCTTTGAACTGTACGATAAATCTGTAGTGCCACACATGCACACATGTTCCACCAAAGAGGCTCCTCTCCACCAGGGAGTTATCCCTCTGTGAGGCGGCATCACCACCACTACTCCACTGTACACAGTAAAGTAACTGTTAGATTATTAGACTGACTTCACTAATGCAAAAATTAGTCAGGAGTGCTTTAGTTGTAGTTTTTGGTGTGTGTGTTGACTACAGTGTTCTATTTTGGTCTATTTGTCCAACATTCAGATACTCTCATATTTGTTGTCTTTTCTGACAAACAAGTATCACCCATCTGGCTTAAAGTAGGCAAACTGTAAAAAAGAACTCTCCAGTGGTACCTGATCCAGGCCTGTTTGTTCCTCTGCATAACTCTCTCTGCCATCCATCCCTCCTGACATCTGGCAGCGGCTGACTGGGCACAGCTCAGCCCGGCTCGGCTCCATAGCTTTAGGGGAGGTCAGTGACTGGGGGCTGAGCAGCAGAGCCATCGGGGAGGCTGTTCTGCATACTGAGCAGCCTGATTAGGCAGAGGAGCACAGAGGGGCTGCAGCCCGAGAGGGCCTGTGGGGAGACAGGCGTGACGGCACACAGTCCTACGGCTTCCTGCCACCACTGACCACCAGGTTACCGAAAACATCTCACGCACCATCTTCCAAATGCAGGGAGGATGAATCAGTGAAGCTTTACGGATATCACCGTAACCATCAAGATATTGAGCATAAGATGAGTTCCTGCACTGCAAACATTCTAATCTATTGCAAGTTTGTATCCAATTTATGTGTAAAATGTCTGGATATACTTATTCTTAGCCACATTTACTAGACAAGTCTATAAAACATCTTATTTTGAGATATAAAACCCAAAAATAAGCCATGAAGTGTTTTAATAGGTAAAGATGTGTGCCAACTTTACTTAAGTGTCCTAAAATAAGATGAACTAACTTATTTAGATATTTGTAAGTAAATTTACTCTCCAATTCTCAGTAGATATTGTTACTTATTTCAAGCAATGCATTATTAGTGTGTTTTACTTCTCAAAATAAGACGATACTGAGTTGTCATGTGAAGGTGGCTGGAAATAAGTGTGATGAGATCTTTTAAATAGAAGTTGGGCAAATACTCTGGCTTGGATTTGAGCGTTTGCAGTGTTTGACTAAACTTACATTGATTGGATTCACTTTCATGAAAACTTCAGTTGTTTAAGGTAGCTTTACGTTGGACAATTCAATCAGGGACACATACATTGAGGCTGTTATACAGTATCTGTGCAAGACCTGAAATTTTAGAAAGGAAAAAGGATTCAAAATATAATGTATGGGTTTGTATGCTTAGAAGGCATCCAGCTTGTTTTGCCTTGCCATACACTGTCTACTAATGGCTGTCTCCATTGCTTAAGCAAGATGATAAATATGATATGCCCACGCCAGGACTGGCTCATATTGAGTTCAGCACAGTTGACTGTCTTTAACATACTGCCTTCATTGATACTGTGCCATTGTGATGAATGATTTGTGTAATACCTCTTCATTTGACCAGCACCAACATACAATGCATATAAAATGCTCATGGATATCATAGTAATTGATGAATGTTATGGTAAAAATAACATCAGACATAAACCAACAGTAAAGGGGAGATTGTTGCTGCATTACAAAGTCCTTATAGGGCACTCAATGAAAAACTTTGAAATTAAAATTTTAAGCCCTAGAATATTATTGATGGACATCCAATGACTTTTTACTTTTGTCTCTTTTCTATATACTTTACATTATCATGGTGAAAAATCAAGGGCAATGAAGTGACCACGTATGGTTCCTCCCCTGCTTATATATTAAAAAAAGTCTCCATTAAGTGTATAAATATAAAAAATGTTATGAAGGAAAAAATGAACACATAAAAAGTCAACACATTCAAAAATATTTAAATACAAAATTATTGCTAAATTATTGTTGAGGTACATAATAACAACTCAAAGATGAATCAAACATGCTGCTTTCCCACAAAACTTAAGACAGAGTCCTAAGAGAGAAATTGTTATACTGACTGAAATCACATACATTTCACTCTTTCTGCCATTTCCTTATAATTCCATCATGAAACCTTAATAAAATCACAAATATTTAATGTCTTATAGCAAAAAGGCTCAGAGAAAATACAATACCTGACATGCCATTTGTTTCACACATCCATCTGGCAAACCTTCAATATACAGAGTTTGCGAAAGGGCAGAGCCTTTGAAAAAAAACTTGGAGGGTGATTGGATGAACGTTCTGTCACATCTTTACGGGCCAGTCAGAGCAACAAAACACATGACGTCATCGCAGCTACCGAGATGCGCCTGCACAGCTACCAAGGAATAATCTCCATATAGAACTGCATAACGCGAATCATGGCAACTATAGACATGTCAGTACACCACTTTTGACATTTTTGAAAAGAAAACAATTCACTGCTGTTCTTTGTTCTTCTTTTAACGATGAAATGTCATTAAGTTCTGATAAAACTGACGCTTTAGCACTTCATCATATAGGCATCACACAGAAGGCAGCAGTTAAGACTTAGTAACAGCTCTATATAGCATCAACATGAAAGGAAAAATATTATTGTATTATACTGTTAATATTCATATTTTCATTGAGAGAGTCAAGAAAAAATGAACTTCCTTTTCTCCAAAATCATATCGCAGCGGTGGTTGAATTGCCATCTCTACTAGACAGGGGTTCATTGTGTTCTATTTTCAAACATAAATCACCATTATGACGCTGTATGAGCCAGGTGATCGATAGTGGTGATTTCAGGGACATGTGCTGATAAAATATGAAAATTTTCTTTGTCTACAGCTCATCCATTTTTCTGTCTGTGAATCTCCCCTTTATGGCCCTATGAAATCTGTTTTATTTTTTGCCAAATTCCATTTTAATTTTTTTGGAATTCCATTTTTTACCTTTCCACTAGTTTTACCATAAAAAAGAGTGACCTGTTTATGTAAATAAATAAAATCTTCACTAATTAAATAGAAATTACCCTAAATGTATTGAAACTACAACAAACAGAGTGATAATGACTTCTTAAGAAAGTCACATTAAAGTGACTGTGTTCTAAACTTTTCTTTACTCTCAGTTTTTAACAGTCTTTGCAGTTTGATGCTGCATTGTGTTTTACTTCTGACTGTAATGGTTCTCTCCTCATCTCTCTCTATTTTCGCTGTCTGTCCATCTGCCTCATATTGCTAAGTTAATGCAGACACGTATTGGCTCGTTAAGCAACCAAAGGAACTGCAGTATCTATGGGAGAAATTATTATGCTAATTGATACTTAAATGTAACATCATTTAGAATACAGGACTTCGAGTCCCTCCGACTTGAGTTTGAAGCCTCAGAGGGGTGAGCAGGTCCTCAAGTTGTGACTTCAGCTGTGTGCCTCATGCACAGACACACCTCTCTCTCTCCGGGACTCTCTGGTGAGGTAAAATAACTTGTAGCACCAATGACTTTTCTTGAAGGTACAACATTAAACTACCCCTTATTGTACTGCCCCATGTTGAGCTAAGTGATATTTGCCGGTGCAGCTGCTCTGACATGCTTTGTATTGTTAAGGAGGGGGCAGGGTGAGTGTTTGTGAAGTGAGGTACAGGTTGTGCCACGGTTTAGTGTTCCTCGGAATTTATTCCTCAGATATACGTTCCTCTTTCTAGAAAGCACAGCATAATGCAGAAATCATAGGGCTCTAGACTCCTTGTCTCAGCTCACTCGATTTTTCTTTTACTCTCTTTGTTTTTCTAATGATTGTAGGTCCGGGCCCAGGTCTGTATCGGATGGGTCTGGACCCAGACCTCGGTCCACCAGTTAGTGACCCCTGATCTAACAGAATCGTTTAGGGTATATTGAAAGTACATTAAAAATAAAATGAATCTGCATCAAACAGAAAAATAAAACAGGGCATATATAGAAAGCACAATTTGAAATACAGGTGCATATGGGAAAACTTGGTGGTTTTCTCACATCGCTCTCCATAGCACATCTTTGTTTGCTCTTTGCAAGAAGGTCCTCTCACAACACAAACAACACAAATGTTTGTTTACTTACAGCTATATGTACCTGAGCAAACAGAGAGAAAAGGAAGCCCAGAACTGCCAAGAGCAAGAAAAGAAGAGCAAAAGCAGGAGAGGTAGAGAGGTCAGCCATCCGCTGAGATGATAATGAAAGAATAATAATAGAGTACAGGATGAAATTACTGAGCTTTACCCACAATATCTTCTCTCATTAGCTCCAGCACTAATGTTGCCGTTTATGCTTGTGTTCTACACCAGCTCCCCCTAATTAGGCGTGGGCTTCTAAAAATAAACAGCAAACTAAATACTGGCGTGAAAGTACATGCAAATCTGTTGATGTACATGAATAATAGTGGCGGGGTAGAGGGGGGATTAGTGGTGCGCTGCAGACTAAAGTAATTGAGTTGGGTTGTGTTGACACCCAGGCGCAGTCATAGTGCCCATGTTGTGGAACGCGCTGCATGCGTGTGCGCTAGGCTCAGCTGGCGTTTTGCTTTGTGTGGCTGGTGTCGTGGTAAAGGTGTTAGCTTGGGATAAAAGGCTGAAGAGGATGCACAAATAATACTCCCTGTGTTGCTATTAAAAAAAAAAGAGAAGCAGGGTGGAGTCTTTCTCTTGCGAGTCTGCCAGGACAATCTGCAGTAACACCTGAGCAGAGCCGAGATGGGACACAGGGCCTGGCAGAGCGGTGACGACTAACTGTCAGCCATCACTCACACCCAAGGACGAGAAAACATGGCCAAGATTGTGTTAAAAAATACACTTGGAGTAATTCTGTTGTTCCAGTCAAGGGGAATAAATCACAGCCTAAACACAAAGCAATACAACTGAAACTTTTCCCTGCATCTGCACCTGCACATTTCCAACCTGTTGGACGCTGCAGCACCCTGAGGATCCATTGTAAACACAAGGACAACTTACAAGTGCCACAAAGAAAAAGAAGGCAGGGACCTTCTTTAACAGTGCAATGACAGTGCCAACTGCTGAGCCACTTTACTGGCCTCCTGTGCTATTTTACTGAGATGAATTTACCATAACAAAGACTTTGAACCCTCGCAGAAGAAAATTCAAATTCAGTAGCTTTCAAATAAAATCCAATATAAATGAAAATGGTGGAATGTTGACAGTTTCATGATATGAGGGAGATAAGAGAGAAAATACTCAGGCTTAGAGCAGTTTTCACAGGGAAAGTGCCTGTTTAAGCATGACAGGGGTGAAGTAGGGCCAGGCTCATCTTGATAATTCCTTTTTTAGCCTTGTCACTCTAGCTTTAGCACTTAAAGCAAAATCCTTGATCTCTTGACATTGACTTGGTTATTCCTTTTTTCACTTGTATTCATCATATGTTTTTTTTTTTTTTTTTACCTTCACTGAAATGAGGGTCTAACCACAGCATGCTTTCACAAACACCCCTGACTTCTGTACAAATGTTTGCATTATAGGTAGAGGTGGGCAGTCGGCATTTGCGGCTTAAAGTAAAGAAGTTACTAGATCACCTTGTAGTTTCATAGAGATTCTATGTCTGCCAATATGTATGTATCAAAAGCAAAAGGACCCCATATTGAGTCATTTGCAAACAGGTTGAAACCACATCTAAAGCTTTGAGACTTAAATCATGCCATTTTCAACAGTTTCAGCTATGGTTGTAACATCAATGTGTTAGCTTTGATGAAAGTATGTTTGAAATGATGATTGTACTGGAATTTGCCCAAATTAATTTTGCAGCCATGGATCAGATTCCACCAACCTGTTTTATTTTCTATCAAAGAAAACATTTTTACCTTGCTTTATAAGCTGTGTAATTTTAACAAGAAGGTTCAAAATCATCCTTAATAGTGCAGTTTTAAACATTCTCCCATAGAAGAAGACAAAGAAGACCACACATGTGAAGGTACTGAAACTTTTACTTGTTTTAAGAGGTAGGAGAGAAACAAAAACAGTGCATATGCTTTGTGGAGCTTCTTTTTTCTTTCTTTATGTGGCCACAACAGAGAAAGAGCATGGGAGGCTTTTTTCAGTAATGGATTATTTTCCAGAAAAAAGAAACTAACAATCCAAACTTAACACATAAGATATGTTGGAATAAGGTTCCTGTAAACATGAAAACACTGAGATCTATGTCTGACTGAATTTTGAATTTAGACTGTTAGAAAGGTGTGCACCTCTTTCCTGGCTTGGTTTTATTTGGCCAGGGCAAAAATCTGAGCCCATGACATCACCAGTCTTGAGGTGATGTCATGGGCAACAACAATATAAACAATATAAACAATATAAAATCACCAAGCAGTTCATCTAAAGATGTTGTTAGCCGATGTCACTGCATTTACTTAAAGTTAACAGCCAGCTACATGCTGTTTTTTGTTCAGTGTGAGGTAAATTTCACAAATCTATCAGCCACAGTGGCCTATGGGTCATTAAAAGTATCATAACAGAGAGAATTGTATAAGAAATCAGTAAAATGAATCCCCAACTTCTGTCTCTCTGCTTGATCAGGCAGCTGTTCTCTGATCAGAAGCATTTTTGTAAATTTGAGAGGATTTCTTGTGAGTGGGTGTGGCTTTAGTTCATTCAACTGACATGCCCACACCATGCTGGAGCATGGACTCATTCTGCCTCATTTTTTATGATTTTGACGCTTGATTTTATAAACTTAGAGATGTTTTTGGAGACTGAAATTTGGCCTGGTGGTTCATAACACAGTGGCCTATCATACAACAAAACTAAAATAAAGATTTTTCTATCACTTTACAGGGATTCTAAATTGGTGACTGTGATGCGCTGCTCAATAAATCATTTTAGCTGCTATAAATATGAGAGGCATCTTCAAAATTGCAGTTAATGATGAATCTTGCGACAACGGCAGGCCTCTGAGTCAACCCTCTGCAGTAGTTTTCATATATGACAAGAAGAGACACAGGTTACAAAAAATCAAATAACTAAACAATAAATTAGATTAGATTGAACTTTATCAACGTATCATGCACAAAAAGTGCCAAACGGTCATTGGATTTATAAGTTTATAATTTCACAAAAAATACCATTGTAGTGTTTTTTTTAAAAAATCAATTCAATACAAGTAATTACAAAGTTGCTCAGTAATAAACAATACATTCTGCTTTTTCTCACAGGCTGAGCAGATAAAATCTGCTATAACAAAGGTTCTTTTGCTGACCATAAATCACAGCCAGTTACTTTTTTTCCCCTTTTGCAGCCTGCAATTGTGCTGTTCTAATGACGCTATCCATGCCTTCATATCATGTCAAGTAGCTTTTCTAGCAAGCCTTGAATCCACTCCAATAACTCCGACATTGAATATATTTTTTAATCATTTTTAATCTTTTTTCATCATTTCTGCCACTAGCATAGCATGCTATACATTATATTGTTTTCCCATGATGGTTGTGAAATCGATGGCAGGCTGTTCCGTGGTTACATCATGCTTTGCCGTTCTTTGCATGTCTTTACACTTCAGTCATGCAGAAAACAGCCTGGGTAGCTCATAATGGAGAGAAGAAAAGACAGAGTGCCTGTGATATGGCCCTCCACATCACTGCAGACAGGAACAGCTTTGAATAACGGCACAAAAATAACTAAATCAAAAAGCACAAGGACTTTTTTGTAAATATGTAAAAATATTTTGAGGAGTTTTTGTATAGAATTATTATTTTTTCACTTTGGGAGAACAAGTCTGTGCAAAAAAGTCTTAGTCATAATTGTTAACTGTGTGTCACACAAAAAAATCTTTGAGTTTTTTTCTTTTGGCTTTATAGTCCCATAACTTTTTAAAAATTCAAGTGACAGTGCTGCAGCACACAGATTCTTAAAGCTTAGGTTGTCTTGAAAAAAAGGATGTTTGGTCCTTGACTGTGCAACACAGGGTTGATGTTTTACAAGTGTTTTAATTTAAGACAATAAGTCCAGACAAGACAAAATAGTTAAAAGGGTTCAAACTGGTCCAAACACAGGAATGTATTGCCTTTAAATAGTACTTAAAAACACTTTTTTTTTCAGTTTTTCTGCTTTTATTTGGATTAGCTTGTGAATAATGTAATGGAAAATTTAGTTCAGAAATGATCAAATCACCAACAGTTGCAAAACAAAGGTTGATTTCTTCACATTATTTCATTTTTAAGTTTTGATGCCTCAGCTATGTCTACCACATGGTTTAGTCCACTATTGGAAGGATGTCCAAGTAGTTTCTACAACACTCAAGAAAAGTGAAAGAGAAACATTCAGGGTTCTACATTTCTGAAGAGGAAAAGTTTTGAAGCTTTAAAGAGTCTAACTAGAATTACAGGGTAAAGATGAATCTGTCACTACATCTCTTCTCTGGAACTTTAAGAGGCACTTTTCGATGATTATAGCTCTAATCCAGTGTATTTTCTACCTTATCTGCTGCATATCATCAAGCTGTCAAAGTCTCGGCCATTTCTCATTTATATTAGATGTTATTTGACAGTTATGGAGTTTGTATTTATTTCTTTGAGCAATGTCATTGGAGGACAGCAATTTTTTTGTTATGGTAATTACAGTGCAGTGACATGACGGAGATGAAACAAATGAACAGAACAGGAAGGCATGCAACATCAGGGGATGAATTTTGTTTGTCTTGTTCACCGTTAAAATCAAAGCGGAGCATTATGATCAAAGAATCAAATCCACTAAGAACTGTTTATCGCCTTCTTTCAGGGAAATCTGTAACACCCCAGATGGAGAAAGATTGAGAAAATAACACCCCTGCATGTGTGATAGGTGGCAGAGCCTTTCACCTTACAGGAAAAAAATTTATCTTTCTGCTACTTTCCTCCAGTTGGAGAAAATACATGTTTTGCAACATTTTCTGCTCGCTCAATAGGTAGTAGAGGACTCAAATGGGTGAACTTTACTTTCAGATTTATCACTGATATTACTCATATCTTATTGCTAAAGTAGTAGCACCATTGTGGTGTGTTCGAAGACAGACGTGCTGACTAATTCGTGCTTTGAATTCAGTCCATTTGGCCTCGCTTCCAACATAGCTCTAGCCATTACTGCAGTTCTGAGTCACAAACCTCCACCCTGAGGCAAGAGTCACCCTGTTTGGGGGGGGGGGGGGGGGGGACTCAAATACACAGACAGACGAGCAGGCAAACATGTACTTCATGCACATTAGCAAACAGTTTGTCACACATACACACTCCTCGTCTTTCTTTCTACCTCTCACTCTCACACACACGGAGCCCAACTTCCCCAGGAATATGATCTTTTTATAGAGCGAGTTTGTTGGCGTGGGCGGTGGTGTGGCCGTGCTGTTTCACCCAGCTCAGACTGGATCTCAGATCAATATCCTGTCCCCTGCTGGCCAGCTAGTTCAGACTGGACAGGCTGCTTCTGAAAACCTGTCCTTGTGGTTTTCCTGTCTTCTGTGTCTCAGACAAGGAATCTGTTTACCTCACTGTAATACATTTACGTACAATACTAAGGTATTGGTTTCTCTGGTTTGAAGCACGGAATATTAACAGTCTTAATGGTCTGACATGTAATGTTTTTTCTGTGAATTTATAAAAACTAGTGGCAAAACCAGGTGCATTACTCAGAAAACAAACTGCGCTGTGCATCTTTACTAACTTTGTTCTTTTAAGTTATTGTTTGCTAGTGCCTTAGTGGAGCCAACAGTGTACATATGAAACATATCCTCTGTCTCTGTGCTGTGTGGTAAAATATGTCGCTTTTTCTGTTTTTCCCTCTCATGAGCTGTAAATGTAGGTGTTGATGTTGCCTTAGTTTTCATCCCCTCACTCTGTACATGTCAAGACCCAAATCTTCCCTGCAAAACTCTGTTCAGCCAGCTTTATGAAAGTCTTTCTCTACCTCTAAAAATGCAGAACTGACCAAGGACTTATCTACTGTCAACTTAAGCAGCTGTGAATCCTAAGTTAACAAGGATAAGACCTATTCACAACACAAATCCTTCAAAGCTTTCTATAAATCCTTCTGTTCATATGAGGAATAGTTATATACTATTATATACTTATATTTCCATTGGCAGCTTCTTTGTGCACCACATAACTTTGCCCACGGCCTTATGATGAGCCTTTTCTGTACTTTTTTGCGGGTGGCAATTGCACAGAGCAAAATAAAATCCAATCCATGCCAAAAATGTACATATACAAAGTGGGATTTATTTTGCCGGGGGTCTCTCTATACCTGAAACTGCCAGCAGGTAAAATGTACTCATTCTTAAGCTGACTCTCTAATAGTACAAAGGAAAAAGTACCCCAAAGCTGATAAGTCTGCTCTCACTCTGGTAGGGTGTGGACGACCAAGTTATAAAACTTGTCAGAAATCCATTCAAAAAGTTGGGAGCAGCTCGTCGGGGCGTAGTCTGGTCATGGTCGGCCATCGTATCCTTCTGTACACCGCACCACAAACGACACACAATCCAACTCTTGCGACTCAACATTTGTGGCTGAATCGGATGAAATTCGACCAGTGTATGCCTGGGTGTGTACCAGTGTATGAACAGCTGATTAAAAACAGAAAGAGAACTATAACATTGCCAGATAATGCCCTATCACATCCAAAATCCTCCCAGGACTGGTCGCCAAATCCTGAAACTTCTCCACCCTCAGATTCTTCTGTATTTGATGCACTCTGCATATCTACTGACATTTCTCAAAAGTAAATCTCCCCTTTTTTCACCAGGGGTATCCATGTTGGAGGTTACTCTATGGCAGGGGTTCCCAATTACTTTTCCCCCGGGGCCAAAATATTTCAAGGACAGCAAGCCAAGGGCCGGACATGGGTTATTTTTTTTGCATGTTTGCAAAGTTGAGGTGAAGAAGCAGTTGCTCTGCTGCCACTCTACTGTGCGTCTTTTTACGATGTTCCTCCCTGCTCTAAGGAGAGTTCAATGTACCATATCCAACTTATTTACTGCATCATTTTATGACCTTTCCTTGCTATAATTGTGGAAAGATCAAGATAAATGAGTGAAAATTTGTCTTTAAAACACCTAAGAAGGTTAATATTGAAAATGAAAATATTCTTAAAAATTTCTGTCTTTTTTCTCAAATGTCTCATGGGCCAGATGACACCTGATGGCAGACCAGAAGTGGCCCACGGGCCGCCATTTGGGGATGGCTGCTCTATGGCTTCTGATTAGGCAGTGCAGCAATAGACAAGGGTTTTTCCTCGGCAATGTCTATTGTTTCTCTTATGGGGTGAATGGAGTAAGTTTAACCTGCTTGGCAGTTGTAGGTATAGAAATGACCATTTCTCAAATTTGGTTTTATGCAAACAGTTTTAACCACCCTTGGTGATACGCAAAAAACTCAGGAAAGTCAAAGACTGACTCTAAATTTGTATTATAAAGTCAAAAAAAGCTCTGAGTAAATATACCTGATGGCAGTTCTAGTGTTTAGAAAAAAAAAGTGTTGCAAAAAACAAAGCAGTTTAGGGGCTTTACCACAGTACATATTAGAAATATTCCAATGGTAGTCCTATTTCATACAGTTTGTGTCTGTAACCTCATAAAAGATAAATCTCAAATATAAATAAATTCAGATTAAAAAAAAAAAATTCAGGTTGAAATCAAGGAGAAATGTTGATTGTACCTAAAACTTGAATGGCAAATTGGAATTAAAGACTTGAGCATTCAGTAAATATAGATTTTTGAAAAGATTTTATTTTCACTATCCATCATGACAAGAGCTAAAGAAGAGAGCTTTCCCAATAAAACCACAAAAAAAGCAGAAAACACAAATCACAGCCAAGGCAAAATCACACTTAAGCTTGTGCAAAGTCAATTTTTGTCTTTTAGGCATCTAAGGTTGCATCTGATCCTCTTCAGTCTCCGCCCCTCTGGTTGGGTAGATTGTGCTGCTAAGCCGAGCTGCAACGATCTCCGAGGCTAGTTTGGCCCTTTCACAACGCTGTCAGCTCCTGACGGCCCTTCATGATCAAGGTGACTTATGGGAGAGCGTCTGGCGTTATGACGTGGCAGTCGAGATCTCATTCCCTGACAGATTACAGTGTTGGACAAGCTGCCACTCGCAGCAGTGAGGCTGTGATGGCTCTGATAATTGAAGTGCTCAAAGGTGGATGGGTTGGACAGATGAAGCCCAGCCAGTCAATGGATCAATAGTGTAATCGTGAGCTCCAGGTGCTGCAGCTAAATGGGATGTGTGGACTGGGCCTGAGCAGAAGAAAACTTAAAAAAAAGGTCACGGGGCATTTTGTGTCCAAATTCTGTTTTCTCTCTCAAAAAAATCCACTTAAATCTGCCATCATATGTGTGAACAGCTCAGTGCTTATAAATCCTATCAAGCCACATGTGCCCCAAGCAGCGTATATGAGGTACAGAAACTGACAGCAGAAAAATATACCTTTACAAATGATATGACAGCCAATATATTCTCTGCAGTATGTGGTATTTATAGGAGTATTAGTCTAGGGTGAGCCTATAGACCCTGCTGTTATTGTTTTATCTCCCCTGTCCCTTTTCACTGATGTAACCGTCTACTGGCCTATCTTTTTCTTCTGGCAAATAGACAAACTGAATATTTATTGTGTGCTAGCAAACAGATTTCATAATCATCATTGGCGTTGCTCACAAGTCAATAGCTAAGACTTTATCAGCAGGAAAACACACACGCGAGGTTTGTTCATGGACTTAATTGAACAGGAATAGCTGAGCCTCAGCGTCATGCATGCAGTCCTTTTTATATTGCTGAAATGTCACCAGCCGACGGGGTGGCAGGCTGCTCCGGCCACCTGTCAAGCCTCCTTCTCACAAGTACCACCAAAGAAAATGCTCGACGCCTGGTGTAGAAAACAGACGCCACCAGAATATCTGTCTTTACCTTTGATAAAGTACAATTTTTTCTACTTCTGAGCACAAAGAATGTATTATTAAGTTGCAGTGGTTGATACGTGTGTTCATCAGACATTTTACAGGAAACGGACTGTGCAGGACAAACAATACATTCCTCACTATAAGCATCAGTTTGCAAACATGTCATTCAATCAGCGGGTGCACTCAAGCAGCACAGCATTCAGAGAAAGATGAGGAATATGAGCTGTGTGGTTTGCCAAATGTAGGTGTGCATACTGAGAGGATCTGTGGCATGGCTTGGTGTCAGAGAGACAGAGATGATGATTTCTAATCTGAGCAGAGGTCTCTGGAGGATGAGAGGATCAGGATCATTCACCAGTAAAAGATAGTCCGAAACTAACCAACCTTAGCTGTAACACACACCCCCACTGGAAATGTACACTCATCTACATCAGGCTGAATGAAGGTGAAATGCACAAAGATGTGCATGCGACAGATTTATCCCTGTCTTTAGGTGTTAAGAGGGTGCTTGTGTGGAAGGGCATGGGATTATATTTAACCTTTTACATTTACCTGATGCTCTTTGCAAGGG
This sequence comes from Cheilinus undulatus, assembly GCF_018320785.1. Taxonomy (NCBI): domain Eukaryota; kingdom Metazoa; phylum Chordata; class Actinopteri; order Labriformes; family Labridae; genus Cheilinus; species Cheilinus undulatus. The sequence continues at coordinate 30,390,799 of NC_054865.1, read as the reverse complement.
ACACCTGTCAGAATGAGCTTCAATTGTGATATCACCAACATGACAAGCAAGCAGTAATAAGTAGAGTATGTGCAAGGGTCAGAACCAAAGTGACAGGGCTGCAGAATGGCAGTATAATAGAGGTGCACTAGAAAATGAAATACAGACATAGAGGAAGGAGGAACTGACAGGGTCAGAGATGCTACACACTGGAGGCTGGAGTTGTGGTTGGGCTCAGAGTTTTTGTAAAGATGAGGACTGAAGGAGTTAAAAGAGTAAAGAAAGGAAAGTGATCCAGGGAGGGGGTAAAAAGTTAGAGAAGAAACAGGAAGTAAGAGAAATAGCCAATTAGCAGGAAGCCAGCAGGTGTGCTTTCTCTCTGGAGCCCCCCAACCCTTTCAGTACCCCCTCCTTGGTATGGGGTAGGGGGGGTGGGCTGATGCTGTGCGGGCCTTAAAGAGCAGAGAGTTGCCATGGCAACCTCCTGGCATGCTCTGTCTCCAGGGAGACGGAAATGTCACAGCTTAAGAGGTCTCACAGAAAGCGAGTGAGAGGAACTGAGAGAGAGAGAGGCAGAAATAAGGCACAGGTATGTGTGAGGAAACGCAGTGATAGGATCAATGCATAACTCCTTATCTTTGCAGCAAGACTGTCACATTATCTGTGGAGTTTCTGTGCAATCAAATTAATCATCTGGCATCGCCCACCAATCCTCCAACTCACCTCTTAACTTAGTTTACAGCCTGAGCAGATGACAATGTAGACGTCTGGTAATTTAGAGACAGTCCCTTGGTAAGAAAACCAAAGCTGCTCGCACCTGAGCACGATACAGACCGCCGCCGTGCCTTGGAGAGCTAATCAACCTTCATTTATTTAATCAAATATTTACTGTCATAAGCAGCCGAGGAGTCTGAGGGTGGAGGGAAAGCTACTGGCAGCATGTGGCGAGGCTGAATGTGACTGGTGTTTGCCGCTGAGCTATGGGCTAACCCTCCAAATCACACATTAGCCAGGGCCGACTTGCTGAAAGCCCATTAACCTGAATGGCCGCTGATTGCTCCACCATTAACACAGTCTGACTCCTCTCCTCCAGGGCTGTGCACACTTACACAGGTGCTCCAGCACCCCTCAAGGTCTAGGATTAATCAGGGTAAACAAATGTTGTTTCTTTGTTATGGCTGTGCCACTTTGTTTGATGTATGCCACACCTTACAGCTAGAGCCACTCCTAATTTTCAGCCCAAATCTATTTTTTAAATTACTTACTAATTGTGCCCATCTGGTGTAATTGACCTTTTGTTTGTACCCCTGTCGTGATTCAGAAAGGTTGTTTCAATTGTATAAGAAAGTCACAGACAAATGAAAGTTGTATGTGAGAGTGTGTGAGAGGGTTTGTATACGGGTGGGTATAGGGGGTTCTCAGGGAGAGGAGATGGCCAGCTAAATGGAGCATTTCTCCCGCATGCTGCTGCATGCCTGAGAGTATGGCCTGGCCATGCCTAATTTATTTCCTCTTTTGTCGTTGTTGTCTCCATTCCTCGGTTGATTAAACCAACCTCATGCAGCTATGCTCAACAAATAGCCTAATTGAGTACGACCTTGGCAAATGATATATCAGCCCTATCCTCCAAAAACACCACCTGCACCAGACGCCCATCTCCCCAGCACATCGCTCTGCGGGCTGCCGCACCAAGCACAACAAACATAAACAGGGGATTTGCCTCCTCAGCCAAAGTCATTTCTTGCACGACCTTTCCCACAAATCACCAAGATGACACAGGGCTGGATGGATCACTGAAATGGGACACATTTGTATCACTTAGACCTTTCATCAGATGCAAGCAGATACTCATCTATTATTCCCCCTTCCATTTGCAACTTTCACCCCACAGCCTGCACGCGGAGGGCAAAATAAGTGAACAAAACATTCCTATCTGGGCTCCACGCAGCAGCTGCAGCAGGCTTAAGCAGCACAGAATTCTCATTAAATTTCTATCCTGTCTCTGTGTTTAGATGGGAGCTGGAATGAGGGAGAGAACGAGGAGGGGGGGTTTGTGTTCAAAGGGGCCTGCTGGAGAAGATCTGATGGCTCTCTCAGTGCGGTCTCTGGTGGGATCTCTCGCAGGATACAGATGCCTGCTCCGAGATGGCTTCATACCTAATGAGTCTGAGCTCCAGCAGGGCTGCACAAAAAGCAGCGCTGCCCTCGATTCTCTGTTTGTTTGCCACTGCCGGCCCCACCCTCACTCGCGCACTCGCTCACTCAGCACTGAGCGATGTGCCTGCCCACAGCTAGTGTGTGACACTGATGTGTTTCTCAGGAGGGATGCGTATCCTGCAGGTAAACACCTGGAGGCTGAAAAATCACCCCCCCAAAAGCAGGCGATGGGGCTGCACTGTAGCCAGGGACTGTTAACAAAGTGAGACTCATCCCTCTGCCTGTCTGCGTGTTGGTTCTTGTCTCGGCACTGAGGCTCCGGACCACTGGGTCCTGTGTGATTGGAGAGGATTAGGGGAAAAATCACCTCACGAGCACTGCTGGATCTAAATGTTTTTCCTTAAGATTTCACAAAAGGCTTGTGCGTTGAAGAGTTAAACTTACAAATCTTTAACAAAATGGGTACAACATATTAACAAGATCTTTTGGGAATACATGAATTAGTTAGGCAAGAGCAAGAAATAACTTGACTTGCCTTAATAAAGGATAGGAGGGCTTTGGCTTAATGCAGTGATTCCTTAATATCACTGAGACTAAAGTTTCTCATTTCAGACCAGGAGGGAACATAGAAAATAAAGAAACTTTGACTCTCTTACTGTAAACTTACAAGATTTCCCTTTCAAAGGACGAACTGAAATGTTAAAATACATGATGAATGCAATATTTCTAACATTAATATTGCAGATATATCCTAACTACACTGTTGAGTCATGACTTTCTTAAAAAAAAAAGTGAAGTCAGACTCCCTCCAGGTTTGTTGTTTCAGCTCACATTGTGCATGATGTCAACAGCACAGCAAGTTGCACATTTTACCTTTAAAGGACTATAACAAATTATTTAAAGATACTTCAGTTTCACTGTATCATCCATGGCTTGGAGTTCATGGCCACAGACATAAAAAGGTAGTCAGATTTATGCTCTTTATGCTTTATAAGAAGTGTTTTTGTATTTGATCAGGACAACCAGGAAACCTGGTTTAAAAACAGAGTAAAACCAACATGCTTTACTGAGAGATTAAAGCTTCCAATTATAGCTGTTGTCCCTTGTTGGTCCTTCACATACAGTGTAATTAATATACAGCCTTTAGTTTAACAAAACAATATTACACTACAGCAGGGGTCCCGAAACTTTTTCAGCTCAAGACCCAAATGAGAAATTTACTCTCTCCCTGGCGGCCAAACTTACAAAAATACATCATGTATTGCAATAGCGTCTACATATTGCTGGTGTCAGACAAAAACCTTGTATCTCCAAAATCAACGCTTTACAGGGAATGAAAAAAAAAAACTTTGTTTTTCAATTAATGTAACACGGAATGATCATAGTCAGCACCTTTTGATTCTTTCTATTGCTTTAGAATTGGTTAAAACTCACTGGCAGATGTAAAGGGTGACCAATAACACATGAAAAAAAAAATGGAGATACAAGGTTTTGGCCCGAGACCAGCAATATTCAAATCCCTTATGACTGGTGAGCTTTTTTGAATTCTTTAGTTGGTTTACTATATCTCATTTGATTATCTTACAGCAGTATTTTAAATTGGTAGCAGTATGGAACTGATTTTGATCTTTTAATCTATTTTATAGGCCTTAACTGAAAGTTTGTATCGTCCTTGAATATTCTGTGTACTGTCTAATACTTGTTTTTAGAAAATGCTGAGGGAAAATTCTAATTGGTTAGAAAGGCAGTAAAATTAGTGTGATAAGGGGCACCGGTTTGGCTTGGTTGGTAGAGCATACACCCATATACAGAGCTATAGTCCTTGCCGCGCTGGTTGTAGGTTAGATTACCAGTCTGGGCTCATGTTTGGTACATGTCTTTCCCCACTCTTTCCCCATATTTCCTGTCTCCCTTCAGTTTTCCTATCTAAAAAAAGGCCAAAAAGCCCTAAAGATAATCTTTAAACAAAAGGAAAAAAGTGCAAAATGTATTGTACAGTATGTAAAATACTACAGTTAAGCTCAACAGTAAGTTCTTTGCTATGCTTCATGCTGTATTTTTGCTCTGTCTTGAGCTAAGGCTACTTTACTCCCTGTTTAGATTAAAAACAAACCTTTATTTTGAAAGAGAAATAAGGAACTTAGAACTCTTCTTGTTGTTTATAACAACACCAGTCTCACAAGGTTTGTAAGGGGCAGTGGTGGATGTATTTTACATCATTGCTGCTGCAAGGAAATGCTGCAGAAAGTGACCACAACGTATGTGGTTAATGCAATAAAAAGTCACTAATTATGGGCCTTAATTAAACACAACTATTGCATTAATGTTGACAGTCCCAGGAACTGTTCAAGGTTTTAATCCAATAAAAACAGTACCCTAAGTTTACAGATGCAGAAATACACATAACAATTAACAAGTTCGTTTGTTTTGGATAATAAAATATCAAGCCTTAACTTGATTTCAGTTTGTTTGTGATCTCAACTTTACATCTCTTTATGAAGGAGGAAGTGTTAGAGTTGCAAAACTCCCCGCCAAGTTACTGTCAATATACTGAGAAAAAAAGGTCAGCGGCTGGGTTCTTGATACATTTAAACTAATTTTAGAAAGCTCTCAGTGCTTCCAATTCACAAACAAGCTCAGAGAGTGTATTGGAGTGTGTATTGGAGTGTTTGTGTGTTGTAAAGAGAGCCCATGTGGTGTCGACCTCTACTGAAGACGTAGAGGGGACAGAGGCTTTGGTAAACAGCAGATCTTCCTTCCACGTCGCTCAGAGCCGTGCTGCATCTGGCTTGGAGGTGGGATGGGGACGTGTTGATAAAAACAGGTCACACTGCCAATATTGCCTGAGAGGATGGCAGGGAGGTTACCACAGCAAGGAGAGGGAGCGGACGGGTGTATCTGTCTGTCTGTCTGTCCATCATCCTTATCCTGCTGGGAGATTAGGGGACAGGAGGAGAAATCTCTGCTCTTACACTGCCTTTTACACAGAGGTCGATGTTTCAAAACACTTGAGATAATTTCAATGGGCCTACATTTTAAAAAAATTACATGGAAAAATAACACCAGGGGGTAATGCACATTGTGGCTCATTAAGATTTCACTTTAGAGATCCTTGACGAGCTTTAAGACAGCATGCCACTGAGGGTGTGTGAGAATAAGTCCCCTAAGGCCAATGCACAAGAAGAACTGCAGGGGGTTTCAATTAATGCACACTGCACTGAGGGCCCCATACAGTCCACAGTCCTTATAACATCATTCTGCAGGCATATGAGCCATCACCATATAGATGCTGGTTGTCCCAAGGCAGAGTGGTTTAATCAAAGCCTGCAAGGAGCCTTCAGTCACTGGGGATGAGTTTTATCAGGGGTTAAGTCATAAGAAAGAAGGAGCCATGCAACCTCAACTTGTCCTATGGGAACAAGGGATTAAAGTGTGAGAAATTGAAGAAGGATGGAGAAAAAAAACATTTCATTCTATCAAGAGGCTTCATTCATGAGCAATCTCACCTACATTTAAACACACCTCAGTTTTCTTCCCCTTTGCATGCCTTCTCAGCCTTCATATCCATCAATCAGTGCATAACTTTATCTACACCTAACATCACCAACAATCCACACAAGCAGGCCTCACACAAAGCCCTAATAATGTATTCCTTTCTTGGCAGCCCTGTAAATATGGCAGGGGATTTATTAAAAATGCTTCCCATGGTTAACAATTTACATATAGCCAATATCACAAGACTTCATTAAATAAATAATCTGGGATCACATCTCTCCTCAGATGTTTGTAAATCCAATTATTGCTTTATCAAATTGGATTCTGCTGTTATTATTTTTATTTTTTCAGGGGTGTGGTGCCTGGCAGTGGGATGATGAAATTGGTGCAGTTTAATATAAATGCGCCTGATAAATGTGTTTGGTTTCATCAGCGCTGCTGTAGACAGTCCAAAGGGCATGCACAGTGCTCAGGAGCACGGGCCGCTGCTGGGACGACTTTCCACGTTAATCATATTACAGCACCACTCCAAGGTGTGCAGAGGACATTTGCACAAAAGGAAATCTGTGTAGGACAAAACTGAAAGGGAAAGGAAGCACCCCTCAAGCCACTGCGGGGAGGCGAGCTTACAGTTCTGCACAGACAGGAGAGTTGTGTTTACAGTTTAAAGATGCAGAGAGGATCTAACTTTCCAAGGGGATTGTAATTAGCTGCGAAGCGTCAAATAGACAACAAAGAGTGCAACATGAAACCGCCTCTGATGCATATCCTTGAACTCTGTGCGAGGAGATGGTATCTTTACAGAACAAAAAGATCCCACATCTTTGTCTCTCGTGTCCTCTGATCTCTTCTCTTTACACTGTCATCTACATGTTTTGAAAATAAAAACAAAGGCAACAGAAAAATGAAAGGATTCTCCACGGGACCGGTCTGATAAAATAGTTCTTCACAAGTTTTCCCTGGAAGTAAGGAGAGTCCCCAGAGTTCCTGTGTCCACTCTGAATGACACACCAGCAGCCCCACTCTCTAGGGAGTCACAGGAAAGAAAAAAAAAGAAAAACACAAGGAAACTAAAAACACCTCCCTTTTTCTTTTCCTCTCTCATCTTTGATGCTCGTCTGGCACATACCTTGTTTTTTTTTTTTTTTCTTTTTCTCTTTGTAGCAGCAGGCAAATGAAATAGTGAGGAGAAGCAGAGAAAAATCAAGCAGCCTAAGGAGGAAAGACAAGGCAGAGTGTGAAAGGGAGAGCACTGGGGTTGTTTCCTTATAAACAGCTAAAACACAGAGAGGGACTTCTTACTCATATGCTGCTTTTACCCAAATATCTTAACTACCCAAAAGTGGGAATGGTTGTACGTATATACAGTACGAGTGCATAAGCTAGATGTTTAAGCAACCCTTGCATACCTACATGAATGAACAAGTCTGTCACTTTCTTATACATGAGAGCAGAAAGAACAAGAGGACTGACTGAATAGAAATGGTGAAAAAAGTTCAAAACAATGTTTTCAACAGTTTATTCTTACTAGAATGTGTTCCTTAACTGACAGAGGACAGACAGTACTATATAATTCAGGAGAAGTTAAGTATCCTTTTCTTTTAATTCACTTACTCTCTGTCTGCTGTTGCACTGTTTACTCCCCTGAACACAAAAACAGGGTTTGCCTAATGCAGATAGCAGCTTAACGACTCCAAATCAGGGAAGATTGAAAGCATTGACCTGAGATTTTAATAGCCTTAGTCAAAGAACACAATAGCAACATCAACATCAATCAGGTAAACCACTAAAACAGCATCGTAAAGGACACTGGCTGGGTACTAAGGGACAGGATGTGAATGGGTGTGACAGTGAAAAGGAAGAAGATGCTTCGACACATTGAAGAAATTTTAGAAACTTTAAAACTGGTGTGGACACTCAAAATATGAGGAAGAATTATAAGGATTAATGTGCAAGTTTTGATCCAATAGATGTTGCTCTATCACTGGTCCCTTTATACCCAAACAAAACTATCACAACTCACCCCTTCCCTCCTCCCTCAACCCCTCCCTCAGGCCCCGTCCACACGGAGACGAATTCAGGAGTTTATGCTAGAGTTTTCTGTCATATCGGCGTTTCATCCACACGGAAACGGTGTTTTGGGAAGCCGTTATTGCTTCTTTTCGAAACCAGGTCCCAGAGTGAACAAATCTGTAAATGCTTACTGTTTCGTCTCCGTGGGGGCAGCCAACCGCATCTTTCTTGAAACGATTACATCATACTTAGCATAGCTCACCTAAACTGCATGCGCGGGTCAAGCCAATACAACTATGGCAGAATACGGGGTTGTGTTTGTGCTGCAGAAGCTATTGAGCTTATTATGGTTTTTACAGCAAAATCTGATGCTCTTTACCACCACCGAGAACAACAAATGGTCATGGAGAACAGCATACACCAGATGTTTTTAGATCCACTGCAGAGAACAACCAGAAGGGCAACCAGGAGAAAGTTTGGGGCAGTTTTCTGTAATCTTCTTCTCTCTTTTGGTGCATTTACGTGGCAGCATTAAAGCGCCACTTACAGGCTTGGCATATATCCTACAGCGGAACAGAAATATATCGTTTTTGTCTCCGTGTGGACAAAGCCTTAGTCTCTATGTCTCTATGAGATACAGTTGTAGCTCAAGTTGGCAATTTATCTGGATGAGAGCCCTTGTCCTAGTAAGAGATGGCCCAGATAATTATATCAGTACTGAGTCAGATATTTACATTATCTTTTTATCAGAGATCATAGTGATGGCGCTGATCCACATTACTGATCCAAATTCTGACGCCTCCTCTTTGCCATGAAGGCAGCACATGCAGACACGAGGTGCCACCGTTAGCTTAGCATATGAGAGACAGCAGCTCAGTCTGAGTCCACTCATCATCACATTTACTCCATCACTAAAGAGCAGTCACATAACAACCCAGGTGTTACCATCTGTGATTAACATGAAGTATGGTAAAAAGGGCAAAAGGTGTGTTCTATCCTCTCCAAGTTTAATATCCGCATAAACAACATCTACTCGGTCTGCCTGTCCGTGGCTTTAATTTGAGCTGCAGCAACTTGTATTACAACAGCTTAAACAACTGTTTAAAGGTGATTTAACTCATGACTAGCTTGTTTTAGCAAGGTCGGAGAAGCTGCTTTGCAGACAGCAGGGCCGACTGTAAAAACTAAGTTAAATCAATGATCAACATGGTACTTTTGACAAATCCTTGACAATGAAAATATGTAGTAGTTGTTTTCTTGAGTGCTTTTATTGTTAATGCCCACATCAGGAAATAAAATGTTTTCAGTAGCTTACTTTCTTATGTTAATGTTTTGTTTGAAAACTGTAAATCTTATGCAATCTGCTACAATAGTCCCAAGATATATCTTGTTTAGTTGAATGATGGCTTTTTATTTGCCACCTGTTTCTATGTGAAGCCAGCACAAAGAATAAATATATTTACTGGGAATAATATTAAGTTTTATGCATTTTTAAAATCTGTTTTGATCTTTAAATAAGAAATCTTGTTTCAAGTTTGCTAGAGCTTTGTGAAACCTTATGCATAATGCCACCAAAAGCATTAAGAATATTAATTATGTTTTTTTTATAAATATCAGATTTCATATCAGGCATTGGTACTGATATATCAGAATCAGATCAGAAGTGAAAACTGTGGATTGGCTTATCTCTAGTCCCAGTGTACAAGAACAGGGAAAGATTTTGTTGATGGAAGCACATCTCAGCCAGTAGTAATACGCCCCCTTTCAGTTACAAGTTACTGTGGACCTTTTACTATGGACCTAGCAAGTTAGCTAGCAAAATTAATTGGTTGTGCATCCAGTGATGAAAGTAAACAAAATTTAAAGCTCTGTATGTTTCTTACATACTCTCTGGTTTACTTATCAAAACTATGGAAAAAATGCCATTCCTCTACCTTATGGTGATATCTTCTACTTTGTTACACTATGACATTAGCTGACTTCCAGGTCAGAGCCCAGTGTAGAGACTGTGGAGCATTTGCAGAGCACTCAGTCTTGTTTGGGTTCAATAGTGGTACATGCAAGAGTAAACCAATTCAGAACTGCACAAGCCAAGCATGTTAGTCTGACTAAGGCTGATCTCAGTCAGCCTAAAATGTTTACATGCATTTTAGAAGTGAAATTTTAGTCAGAATCATACAATAAATAAACATTCCTGATGACATATAAATGTACTGTGCTTCATCCAAAGCCATTTAAAGGACACATCTCCATTCAGATATGCAGCTCAGGATAGATTTGGTTCTTTTTCTTCAATGCATTTTTGACTGAAGTCTTCTTTTGGTTTGGAAAGTCTGTTGGTTGTCCTTGAATTGTACTCTGGGACTATATTTCAACCTGAGAAAGCGGAACTGTCTCTACTCGGTTTGAGAGGAGGCTGTCCACATGAAAAGGCATATAAAAAAACGTTTGAACCTCTAAGGAAAATGTAAGTGAAGGGAAGCCATGTTCTGTCAGTGTGAACACAATGCTGAGAACAACAAACTCACAGGGAGTTTGACTTCTCTCTTCTTTAAAAAAGTCATTACGAAATGTTATATTCAATTAGGATATAAAGGATATCTATTGTATTGATGTTGCACATTGTGAAAATACAGCACTAATTCATCAAATGTCTGATATATTTATCATCATATTATAAGATTGAAATGTATTGCAGCAGTGAAAACAAAATGTAAAGCTTAAAATGACAGAAACAGTCAGAAAAAAACAAAAGTAAGACTTTAATTTTCTTTTAATCTGACAAGCTAGACTCATTTGAGTGTTAGCAGGCTGACAATACAGCATTTCTTAGCTACCTTGTACCCTCTCTTTCACGAAATACTCACTCCATTATATACGTGTCCACTACTGCCTGTAAGTTTGGTTTTTAAAATTGAGTTTAGAGCATAACTATTGATGGAAAACAACAGAAAATAAGAGGTTTGTGCTGTATGGCCATCAGCTACCCACCATGCCTGGCTGCCAAACATCCATACAACTCAGGGGCCTTATACAAAAAGAAGCTCACAATGTTATCTGCGTCAACCGCCTTTCCTGTGCCCAGTCCACCATCATCTTTTTATTTATCCCCATCCTGAAAATAAAGAGGGAAATGAAAACACAACTTTTTCATTATTTTTTTCTTCATTCAAGTGCTTTCCAGCTGACTAAAATTCATATTTATGCTAATCTGCGGCACCTCTTTTCCGCCTCTGCCTCACATGGGAGATGGGAGCCAGGCTAGAATTAATGACATTGCATTGGCGGTAATGTTTGCCGCGTTTCATTAGCTGGTATATCTTTAATTTCCAATAAACACAGTAATTAGGGGAGGTATCCGCCGAGACAGGCCCTGGCAGGCTGCTGCTGTGGTAACAGCTGTAACCAAATCTGCGCAGAGGTAACAGCAGTCAAGAAGGACTTTCAGCTTAACCAAATCCTGCCTCGCAGTGGGAAGAGCCGCGATTCAATTATATGAAAATGAAGCCCACCACAGATATCAGCCTGGCCGTACACTGGAAAGTGAGAGGGGGAAAAAATGCATGCAAGAGCATCTGCAGAGAAGACGGACCCATCCATATTTATGTATGCATTTATAGAATTCACATAAAAAAACACATCCATATTTCAATACTGAGTTTCACTTATATAAGAATCAAACAGGGACATAAATTCAGACATTCAGGCACCTTTTTCCCTTTAAACCCCTTTTAAAGCAGTTTTTTTCCTTCAGCCTTCAAAAGCCCACTCTTTCAAAGAGCTCTTAAGAGGGAGGAGAAAACATCCACAGAAAGTTTCAAAAATCAGCAGCTCACATATTACAGTCTCTGGCTCACTGTGAACAAAAAAGGTAGTGGATAGGATTAATCCTACACATTATAGTCAGAGGACTAGTGAGACTCATGTACAGAGAGGCAATTTACCATCCTGACCTTTCAATCTTTAAAACGTTCCACATATCCCTCCCCTCCCCCTACACACTTCTGAATGCTCTCCTCCAATGCAAGAGCTGCAATCATCTAAGGATTTCTTCATCTTAACACAACTTGATGAGCAGGCTCAGATAAAAAGGAGAGGAGAGAAGCATCAGGAAGAGAAAAGAAAGGGACTAGAAGGGGTAGAGATATAATGTTAGAGACAAAAAAGCAAGAATTTCTCCCTCAGAGAAGATGTGGGTGCAGGTATACCCGAATGGCTGTGCTGCCAAGGAGATGAGAGCTTTAATGGAAGCCGACAGCAGCTGCATTCCCAGTGCTGACCTCCCAGTCAGAGTGCCCTGGTTATTTAGAGACAAACAAATGGAGAACCACAAAGAGGTAATAGGCCCTGCTAGCAACTCAAACTTAGTCACCTCGGAGTAAAGCGGGGATGCTGAACTCAAGATGAATGGCAGAAATCTTACAAGAGCTGAGATTTGTTCCTCAGTGATGGTAGGGAAAATGGATATTTTGAGCTGTAGAGGAAAGATTTTAGTGTGAATCATTTAAAACTATTAACATTTCAAGTCCTGTTTAATCTATTATACGTTTAAGATGTGTGCCATATAATACCTTCTTAAAGACTCAACTGGTAAAGCATTCATCCTGATGACAAGTGGGGTAACCTCCATATTGTCCCATGACCAACAAAAATGACTCAGCTACTATACACTGTACAACACTATATCCAGCTAGAGTATATTCCAGCATCTTAGCTGTGCATCAGAGCAAGCACAGAGCTATAATCAGCAGCTAGAAATAGTCAACAGTATACACACTATTACAGCAACAATAAGTAGAAATATGGTTTATTTTTGCTTCAATGCCAAATTAAATTCTCTGAATTAAATCAATAGTCATGAAAAACATAGCCCTGTTACCTAACATGAGGTAAAAAAAAAGCTGGCAGAGACCTTGTCAGAGGCAAAGGAGCTATGTCGACTGATATTATTATTATCTATACATATCTATATAATCTGATATCATCAGATTTCACACAAATATCAATTTGCCATTGTCTAAAGCCTGTTCTTTACAAACTGTTTGTTTTCTGACTACAGTCCATGACTAAATGGCTACATTTGAGGGGGTGATTAATTAGACTAGTTGAGATAGGTTTCTTAACACTAACACTAAGGCAACAGATAGCACTACAGCCTAATGTTACCTCATATTAGCAATTTTTTCACAATCCGATTAATTTATTCTGATCAAAGATGTAATCTTCTCTGTTCACATGGACTCTAAAAGATGTGATCTGATTCAGATGTGCATGCTCATGTATCATAATAATGACTAAAACTGCTCTGTCATGTGCTGTATTATCCCATCAGTCAGATCTATTAAGGGTTTTCTGTAGAAAAATAAATTTTTTCTAGGCCTGTATTGTGACTAAACCACCATTACTATACTCCATCAGACTGCTTGTTTTTTTTTTTAACTCCTCGCCACGTGAAAATATTGGATTGTACTACTCTCACGTGTCTGTACCTTATATTAATTCTGATTAAAGTTTTAAATGTGAAGGATTTTTATTCAGATCAGGCATTTATTCAGATTACAAGTGGTCCAGGTAAACATAGTTAGTATGTTATGAACAGTGTTGGGTATCATCACTTAAAAAGGGGTTTGTTACTGTGCAATACAAAAAAGTGATGTGCTAGAGCAGGGGTTCTCAACTGGTCGGGCACCAGGACCCACCACCTCCATGTGAGAAATTGCGACCCGAATTCAAAACCTAAAACCTTCAATTTATTATGGTGAATTTATTAGACATAAAAATATTTGAAATGCAAATTGTTACAGAAAGGCATACATGCTTACATTATATTTTCTTGAATTTTCCCAAGATTGCAGGGAAATTTTGTTTATTTCACAAGAAAAAACCTCATTATCTAGGGAAAACCAGTTTTGGTAACCCAAGAAAAGTGGATAAATAAGTTAAAATCCTGTGAAATTATTGGAAAACTGAGTAAACTGAAATGTATGGATGTTTGTCCACAGAGGGCTGCCATACATCATAGCCTTTTGGCACATTTTTTTTCCCAAGGCACACATTCACGATCCACTAGAGACAGCTCTGTGACCCACTTTTTGGGTCCTGACCCACCAGTTGAGAAACACTGTGCTCGAGTACTTTTGTGGCAACAAAAATGACAAACCCTTCTTTGACTTGTTATCCAAGAGAAACTGTCCAGATGGCTCTTAAACTACTATATGTCTACCTCTAAATGTGTTGACTCTACAGCCATCTTACAACCTACAGCCTGATAGCATGAATAACAGATGTGATAACCTAACAGCTCTTCAAGTTCAAGTAACCTTCAGTGAAAATGACCAGCTGTTTTTAGACATTATGAAACATTTTCTTAAAATTTAGACTGTAAATGTGTGACCTGCTTTTAAATAAAACACCATCAATTGGAATGAGCAGTTTCTGGGCTGAGAGCCACACACAGAGACGGAAGGTCACCACAAACTTTTGGCCTTAATCGTTCATTTCAGTCTTTTTCTGACAGTACAAGAAGTTTTAAATGAGTAAAAGCCTTCTTTTAAATCTAGAATAATAGAACCACATTCTCTGGAAATGTTGTTTTATTCTTCATGCAATGGCTGCGTCTGGATTATACAGTATTTGCACAGTTAGTTCCAGAGATTCTGTCTCTCCTCTTTTCCTCCTCCAAGACCTACACTCCTCCACAGGAAACCAGATCAGACTCAGGCTATGGAAAGGTCAGAGCTTACTGGTGGGTCGCTGGCAGCCTCTCCCGCTGCCCTTCATAGGATCAGACACTGCATCCAGGTTATGTTGGGCCCCCATGGCTGCCTTGCTTCCCTTTACCCAGTCTGGTGTCCCAGCATGTGGGATCCATAATGTCAGACATCTCCATATCCCCAGTAATCACCTGATCAACCTGGGACTGTGTGCTGGGCTGTGATTAGCGACTGTGGCTTAGCAGTCCTGTTCAGACTTTGCACAAGAGAACAATAAGAGCTGACGTCTCCATCTGCTGCCATGAATTACTGCCGTCGTTTTTCTTCACTCTCCTCACTGAGGAAGGAAAGGGAAAATGAGCTCCCTCGCTTTGGAATAACTCGCACCCTGAGTCCGAAATGCAGCAAGTTCAAGCTGTGCCTCTTCACCCTCCCATCTCAGTTGATCTTTGGGTGAGCATATGGCCTGAGAGCCGAGAAAGTGCAGCATCTCGGCAGGCTGGATTAAGGGATGGAGTAACAGGCTGCAAGGGAGTGGTGATGGGCACTTTTGCTGAAGCGTGCTGTAATCTACCCCAGCACGGCAGAGCACAGATGCTGGGCCAGGCAGGGGGGGCTCGCTCCTCGTTAAGGGTCCATTACGGAAAAGTCCTCGTTAAAGAAACACCCCAGTGAGGAGGGATCGTCCGAGAGCAGAAACGGCAAAGAGATGAGGTTTAATTATTAATTAATGGCCACACCATTTTCAGTGTTATCTAGTCTCCAATTCCCTCATTAGGGATATGGTGACCTGTTTAGGAGGTTCAGCTCCAATGCAAGATCATTAACCTGTTTTCCAAAAACACTTTTGTCTATTTCCACGGTCCCTTTTACTTTCCTTTTGTTGAAAGAGATTTTGCATAATTCTTTAATACAATTCTAAAAGGCTTATTTCACAAAATGCATTTCATCTCTAAACCAAGGAAATGTCAACTGGTAAGCGAGGAAAAGAAGCCAGCGAATTTGCACTCCATTGAGCGCTACAGGGAGGATGTTAACATGGGCCTGTTGCACCTCTGCCACATTGAGTTAGCCTTCCTTGATGTTTCAGTGTTGATTAAGAGACAGGGATGGGAATAGGCTCCAGCTCTGTTTAGTGAGGGAGCAGCAGGTGCAGGTTGGGACAAGCCAAAGTGATGACGGTGTTGACTAGTGTCAGTCTGCACGCTGCAGTAAGTGTGTTCTGTAGCAGGTCATTAATCATGGTATAATCAGCACAGAATATTCCTTTTCATTAAAATCAAAGGCAGAGGAATTATTCCAAATTTGTTTATATATAAATCCACTCTTTTTATACTGGTTTGTTTATATTTACATGGATCATTGCCTCTTTAATGTCAAAGTGGAAACATATTTCAAAAAGTAACGTCAATTAAACAAAAATACATATAAGATAAAATAAGTGATTGCATTAATATTTATCCCCTTTAAAGTGACTGGCCTAATTCAACAGAAGTCCAGCTAGTTTGTGCTAGAAGTCTCACAATTAGTGAAATGGGATCATCTGAGTGCAGTGAATTCATTTCAAGTGATTGTAGAATAAAGACACCTGTGTCTGGAAGGCCCAGTCACTGGTTAATTGGTATTCCTGGCTACCATTACACTGTGAAAACAAAAGAACACTCAAAGCAACTTAGAGAAAAAGTTCTTGAAAAGTATAAGTCAGTAACCTGACACACCAGATCTGGAAAACCTTCAATAAGCGTTTGGAAAAGGGCAGAGGATTTGGAAAAAAACTTGGAGTGTGATTGGATGAACGTTCTGTCTGTCATGTCTTTACAGGTGATGTAGCCACTATTGAGGTGCGCGTGCGCAGCTACTGAGGAATAACACGAACCATGGCGACTCTAGACATGTCAGTACACGATTTTTGTCGTTTTGAAAAGAAAACGACTCACTTCTTCTCACTTACTGTTCTTTGTTCTTCTTTTAACAAAGAAATGTCGTCAAGTTCTGATAAAACTGGTGCTCTAGCATCATCCGCGCTAAGCTCTTCCGCCATAATTGCACCGGCCTCTTGTTGCTGCTTGCATACGTCACGACCCCTCTGCGCCTGAGAGTACTGCCCCTCGTTGCTGATTGGTCCTGTCACTTTTTAACCAGGCCAAAACGGTTCAGACGGGAGCTTTGCAAGATGGATTCACCAGTGAAAAATAAGGAAACAGGCATATCCATCTGCTTTGCAAGGTTAATAAGTCAGGGGATGGATACAAAAAAAATCCAAGTCTCTGAACATCCCCCAGAGTTCAGTTAAATCTATCACCAAGAAATTGAAGGAATATGGTATGTGTAAATCGAGCTAGATCAGGCCATCCTTACAAACTTAGTGACTGTGCAAAAAAGAGACCAAACACTGCACATCACAACTAACCACGCCATCCCAACTGTGACGCACGGTAGTGGCAGCATCATGCTGTGGGAATGCTTCTCGTTAGCCGGCCTGAGGGACTTGTAAAGGTAGAGGGTAAAATGAATGCAGTAAAATATAGAAAAATCCCAGAGGACAATCTTATTTGGTCTGCAAGAGAACTACGGCTTAGAAGAAGATTTATTTTCCAGTAAGACTATGACCTGAAGCAAAAAGCGAAAGCTAAACAGAAATGGTTGAAAGTCAACAAGGTGAATTTTCTGGAGTAGCCGAGTCAAAGCCTTAAACTGAATTCAATTCAAAATTTGCAGCTCAACTGGAAAAGGACTGTTCATGCCCAATCCCTGCATGACCTGACAGGGCTTGAGCAGTTTTGCAAAGAAGACAGGAGTAAAATTGCAGTGTCCAGATGTGAAAGCCAGATTGATATTGAGGTGAAGGGGGTTAATACTTATGCAGTCACTTATTTTACATTACATATTTTTCTTAGATTGGCATTATTTTTTAGAAATCTGTTTCACTTTTTTATTAAAGAGTTTTGTTTTTGTTTTTTCAAAAAAGCCAAATTATATTGATCATGATTGATTTATAAAATAGATTTAAAGGGTAAAACATCCAAGGGGGTGAATACTCTTTGTAGACACTGTAACTACTTAGTTTTGTTTGTTTTGTCAAGTTCTGGACTTGTTAATCTCATTACCTCAGGACTCATTTTCCCATGAAATCACAGGAAACCCAATTGTGTTATCTTGAGATAATGAGATAAATAATTCAACATGGAGTGTATGGATGAAAGTCCACTTAAGGCCTCTGTACATGAGAACATTTGTGGATCTTCTTTGTACTTCAGCTGCATTGCAAGAACTGATGCCATAAAATATACATGCATTCAAAGAAAAAGCTTTTATTTTGACCACTCATATTTTTCACCAGAATCCCAAACAGCTTTCAAAATCACTGTCTGGTATACAGGAAAGAAAATGTGGTCAAAGAAGCAAAAAAATCTACTCCCAAATAGGCTTATCATTTAGGTCACTCTTTGAATAAATAAAGTAATTCTGTAGAGGCATGTATATGTTCCTGAAAGACGTGCATCCTCTTTTTGTAAAAGGTTCGACTGTGTTTTATACAGAATAAACTTCCTGAACCAATTCAATAATTGCTTTGAAAGTTTAGAGTTATGTAACAGCTCTTAGTTCACTTATTTTACCAACAGTATTCAATGATCCAATGCAATTCAACAACATTCATATAGACATTTTCTGCAGCGGTGAAGCTGAAAGAGCCTCTCAGGAGAAGCACGTAGGCCGAACTGATGTGAGAAAGAATTTTTCCTCTCCCTCTTCTTCACTGTAACAACCTCCCTGAGCATTTCATGGCTGCATATGCTGTTGCTTAAAGCACCGCCGAGATTTATGCCGTTGTCAGCTCACAAGGGTGCAATCAGAAATAAAGATCCCATAAACCCCTCTGATGTGTCCACAGGTACAGCAGTACTGGGTTATTGCTGATGGTGAATAAAACCCCGTAACTGTGTGTTTGATAGTTTTTCTTTCTCTCATTGGAAATTAGAGCTTACATAGTTAAGTACTGAGTGAGTTTCATGACCAGGAATCCTTTGAATCCTGATAAGACCTCGCAAACACACTGACGTCAACAACAAAACAAGTTTCCTGCTTCGTCTTCCAGCAGCATTATTTTAGAGGAGAATGAGGCAAAGATTTGACTGGCAGAGAAAGAAAAAGAGATTAGGTTGGAGGAGACAACATGCACGTCACGTCAAACCTGCAGGCCCCTTTGTTTTAATCCTAAGTAATGCTGATTTCCTCTGGGTTCTCTGAGGTTGCCAAGAGTTCCAGTGCTTGCATATGTGTATGTGTTTGTTGTTGCATGTTTGTGCATTCAATATGTGTCTAAGGATGTGTGTGCTTAGATTGTTTGTCCACTCATGAAGTCAAGCCAGGTTGGCATCTGCTGCATTATAGTGCGAGTCTGCATGTGTGTCTGTGAGTGCAAACATTATCAACTGTGTATATGTGTTTGTTTATAGGTGCATGTTTATGTGTGTGTGTGCCCACCTGGCTATCTCACATCAGGTTACATAAGTATGTGTGAACCCTTCAGGGGACTCCCCAGCACCACTTCCAGCTGGCACATTTATTTAAACTCTACCAAAGTGATATTTTATTTACCTTTTCCTCCACTTTAAGATTATTTCTCTTAAATTTGGTTATGCATTTGTTCTCCTGATAGTCTTAACAGGGGTGACTAACAGGACTTAGCTGATACTAGCCCTCAAAGTTCCTGGGATTATCCATTTTTTCATTCTGTATTTTCATGGTCAGGTTGTCTGTTGTTCCGCTTGGATAGATGGTATCTCCTCAATCTTTCCCCACTCAAATATGTGGTCAAACTGTACAAAGAAAAAATAAAAATAAGACAACATCTGTAACTGTCCGAGTGCTTGTGCAGCGTGAAGACTGATGGGAAAAGTAACGGCGTGAAGGCCGAAGTGTAAGAGGTGTCTTGCTCCTGTCTGTATGAGACTGCAGGGTAGTAATCAAAGAGGTGGCACGTCTCGGGCTAAGCTGAGGTTGCAATGGAGAAAAAAAAAAAAGATACCCCCCTGGGCCTTTCAAGGGCCGTCTATCCCACTCCATCGCATCACCGTTGCGACAGCTCTCCCTGGCCTCCCCATCAATCCCCCTTGGCCGGTTGCAGCTTCCCCCAATCTCGCTGCCAGCTCCTCAGCCAGTCAGCAGCTGCCCGACAACGCCGGGCCTGACAATCGCTTACCCTGCCGGCTTCAAGTCTGTCAACCCCCGGCCTGTCAAATTACTGTCAGCGTAAACAGTGGAGGGGGAGAGGAGGGGAGGAAGGGGTGAAAGTGGATGGGTAAAAAGAGTGGAGAGACCAGGGTGGGGCATGAAATGGAGAGTCTCTCTCTCACACACAAAACTCTGACACATATATCACTCTCTCCATCTCCTTCTGATGCCAGCACCCGCTCACTCCCATCAACGTCCCCCTCCTCTCTCTCTCTCTCTCTCTCTCCCCCATCTTTCTTTCAGGTAATTCCCTTGGTCACATCAGTCCCACTCATCTCTCTGTGCTTTTCCTCTCTCTCCCCCCTTATTCCTCCCTCTTCTGCCCCACCGCCACACATGTTCCATCTCAATCCCCTTGGTCCCAAAGCACCAGCTCAACATCACTTTGATTCAGAAAAAAAAGAGGGGGGAGGGGAAAAAAAAGAAGAAGAAGGGAAAAAGTAATGGGCAGAAAAATGAAATGACTTTCTGGGCCCTCACGTAAAAGCGTGGCTCACTCTTGGAGACAGGCAATATTCCCTCAATTATTGCCACTCACAGAACCCTCTTCGCCACTGGATGAAGTTTTAATTCCAAGCCTCCAATAAAAATGGATGCCCTAGATATAATGTGGAAATAACCTCTCAGTGTTGCACGATTTGCATGACAGCGTACAGTACATGTGAGTGCTACACACATGCTCTGCACATGTGAGTGGGTGTGTTCTCATTCTCTATAGGTGGGTATGAGGAAGCTTCATATTGATCTGACAGCTTGCCACAGGCTCTCAGCTGTGAACTCCTGCTTTATTCTCCATAACTGGAATCAATCAACGACCACTCATTAGCATATTCAAAATCACCTCTGGTATGTGTGTGAGCAAATTTATCAATAAAGCCTCAGTCAGGCATGCTGCTTTTCAGATTATTATCCATCTCTTAGATTACAAATGCTCACAGACCAACTGCTTCAAGAATTCACCATGTGTTTCCATCATTGTTTTCTTTGGGTCTGTCAAGGTTGCTATAAAGAGATTGGAGTGACAATTTAACTATTTATGTATGCGATTTGGTCATAATTCAAATACCTCTGGGTATATAAAATTAAGCTTCTAAATTATGAAAAATGACACTGTAATATCAGCGATGCTGTGGGTATGCTGGTTGAATGCATTGATGTCACATCCAGTCACAAGAAAGACGATCCTCTCTCTTTCAAAAAAAAAAAAAAATGCTACAACTACAATGAAGGACTTTGTTGTCTCTTTTTTTAAGACACCAGAGATACAATCACATTCATGTCATGACAGGCGGATGGTTTAGAGATAAAAAAAACTCCAAAAAGTTTCATTTTCTCATCCTGCTTTTAACACTTCAGGTATTCCTAGTATCTTATTTACAGAGTTATGTGAAATTATGTTTCTCTCTTTGTTGTGGGATGCCTTTGTTGTTAAGTTGCTTCTGAAAGCACTGCATTTCCTGATTTAAATCTTCAAAATAAAAGTCATTTATGACTAGCATTGGTGACTTTTCTTGTGACAGACTTGGTAAGAATAGAACATGCCTATCAGCAGATACTTTACTTAACTTTAGCATTGCTATGCTAACAGATAGGACAATTGAACTGTTGCTGCTTTGAGAGAGACAAAGCCATAGTCTGCACCTTTTTTTTCCTCCAGGACCAAGGACAAGTGAAATATGAATTATAACATCTTCAGCAGGAAAGCTATTTGTTCCTGCTGGCCTTGTTCTGGTGAAAAACAGACAAGTACTGCAGAGATTAGCCTGCCCCCTGACCCCCTTGGCTTATAGATTTGGCATATTTACCTCACAATGATTTAAAAAAACACAGCTTGTAGCTGGCTGTTAATTTTCAGTGAGGGCAGTGACACCGGCTAACAACAGGCTTCTCCTGATTTTACATCTTTGTATAATTTGGGTAATTCCCATAGAGTCCTGTGACATCATGGGGCACTATATTTACCCTTCCCAGATTAAACGTATCTTTACAGCAACCTTATTTGAACAAAGCGAGTGGATTTGGACACAAATTTTGGTTTTCACTTTTATTAAATTGTCCTGAAACAGCCATAATAAGAGCAGTATCAGCCAGACCTAAATTCTATTTTTTTTCTAAACTCTGCATCTAATTTTTCCTTAAAGTACCAAGATCAACATTTTTACTTGGCACGCTGGACTCATTTACCATGGTGACTATCTTTAGGCACTCAGCTCTCTGATTGGTCAAGGGAGGGGAGTGGCCCTGCTGTGCATAGATGAGTGCACAGATAATTGGTTGAGAGAATTGGGAGTCGTCAGAGGCCACTCTTACAGAAATGGGTCTAGCCAGCTGAGCTCCCAGGTCCTTAAGTGCTGTTTTAACACAGTCGTTCCCCCCACCTTTTAATTGCAATCTGACTTTGAGGGCATGAACGTGGCCCTTGCCCTCCGTCATAAACTGACTCACACGTTTCATACACACAAGAGCTTCGGGAAACACATGGGGGAAAATGTGTCAGACCAATACTGATGATCCACAAAAGACACACACACGCAGACTACAAAACACAAATCTTTCCACATTGCTGACACACTGGAGGGAATAAACATGGCAGAAAATTCAGCTTTGTCTCTGACTCAGAGAGAGGGAGAGAGAAGGGAAAAGAGAAGCTTTGTCTTGGGTGTAGCTGTGTGGCTGTGGGGATCGATAGGTTTAACCAGCAGGGGCTTGGGTTTGTGGAACAGGAAGAGACACAGGCAGGAGGTTAGGGCTGGGCAGAACAGCCTGGAAATGCTTTATCACCACTACCAGCAAGGCACTGTCTCCCATCAGGGGCACAAGAAGCTTAGGGGCTTGAGAGGCTGTGTGTTTGTGTGAATGTGTGCCCGTGTAAAGGCATAAGTCTGTGTGAATGCATAAACTGCGTGCGACAAATATTACATTATGGTCCGGAGTGTTTCACTTGCATGCTGATAATGTTTGATTCCACCTGGCATCTTTGAAAGAGCCCAGGAAAGCCTTCAGCTATTGTTTGTTGTTTTGCCCTCCATTACCTAGCCAAGTTCAGATGGAGCCATCAGAGAGAAATGAATCTAAACTGTCTGGTGCAGGAGGAGGTGGAGATGGAAGAAAAGAGGAGGAAAAAAGGGGAGAGATGAAAGCAAAAAAGAGAAGCCAGGTGAAAGTTGTAATACCAGGCAAGGCACGCTGCTTATCCACGCTGACATTAGCTCAAAGACCAAAAGTGCTATTATTCTCCTGTCTGTTGCTTCTCAACTACTTGGATCAAAGAAGGAAGTTACTTGAGAAGAGAAGAGACGGAGAGGCAGGCGAGGAAAGTGAAGAAAAAAGAAGACAGGGATGGGAAGAAAAAGTGAATTTGAGGCAAGCTGAAACACTCAGAGAGGTGGATTAGACGTTACAGACGAGAGGTAAAGACAGAAAGACAATGGAGTTGTTGAGGCAAGAAGAGGCTGACGTGCACAAATGGCACAGTCTAGTACCCGCAGGTGACAATGACATCACCCAGCTCAGGACAGGGTATAAATGAACTGCTTTTGTTCTGCAGGGGTCAAAATTCTTGCATCAAATCTGTGCATTTCTCCATATTTGAAGTGCACATCAAGATCTCTTTACACAATAAGATCACTGCATGTTAAATAAACTCAAAATCAGAATAAATCCCATGATAGTTATTTATCTCAAACACAGACAGATTTGGTCTCTGACAATTTAATTCATTAAGCCAAGACAAGTCATGCTGTAATTGAGTCGAATAAGTTGGCCTAATGTCTTAGTCCTCAAAACAAACAGTATTGTCATAATTTATTTTTAATCGGATTGCATTGTTTTGGCTGATAAAATATGCTAACATGTATTATTATGAGTAATGAGAGGATGGGGACGCATTTCTCTCTCTCTCCAAACATAAAAAAAGGCTGATCGTGTTTGCACACTAGATGCAAATCAGCCTGACTTGCTGTTTATTGATTTAGAATTGTTTGATGTGGATGATGCCATTTTTTCAGTGGGATTTTTTCTCCCTTTCACCTGGATCAGTCTACTTCTGCACTTTGATCCCAGTATTTTAATTAAAAAGCTCTCTTCGGCTCAATATATGGATTAGTTGAGGTTTAAGAGCAGACTGTGAAATTTAATTTGCCGATATTTTCGGCTATATTAAAAGAACAGGTAAACAACCACAGGCCTTTCAAATAATCCTTTCTATTTCCAAGTGCCATTTGGGATGTTAGAAACCTCCCGAAAATGAGAATTCAGGTGCATGATGTGTAATCTCTTGGAGGTAGTGTACACTAGTGCGCTGTACTCTATGGCAGTGTTGTACAAAGTTGGGTTCCTGACTTCCAGGGGGATCGCCAAGAGGAAGTTGCAGGTAAAAGATGTGGGAAAATGAAAAAATAAATCTGACATAATTATGACTTTTAGAGTTATAAATCACTGTATATTGATCTCCATGTGTTCCTTACCAATCTTTCAATTTTCTTTATTTTCTAACCCACTCTCAGTCATTACAAAGACTGTTTGTAGCAGAGAAATACTTTTTCATGAGTAGATAAAAAGCACTAAAAATGCCTTACAAAAAGAATAACTTTTACCAGTACTGACAATTAATATTGTTACTACAATCTTAACATTAAGAAAGATTTTACAAGAACATTAAATGCAATGAACAAATAGCAAGATGTTTCATTGTTAATCAAAATAAGAAAAGCTATTGATACATCATTTCTATAGTTCTTGATATTTTCCATCAGATTGTGTAAGGAATTCAGGACATTTTGCCAGAGAGGGGGTCAGGCCTGCCCACAGAGTTGGATGGGCCCCTGAAAACCCATAGAATTGGATCTCCCCAGTTGAGATTCATTGATGGTATCAATACATGTGCGCTGGATGTATTGAATTAGCATTCGCACCTTGGCTAACAGTTACCTTATTGTTGACCTGAAAAGTGTGTCAAACTATTACTTGGTTCTGATGTTGGAACTATTTATTTGTGGTACTTTAACCCCTTTTAAAGACAGTTTTTGCCCAGTTTTGCTAATTCTTAATGGCATTACTAACCTATTTTTGCCTTTTTTTGCCCTTGTTGCCACTGTTTTGCCTCTGTATGCCCTTTCATCCCACTTCATTTTGGCATTTATATATTCCATTTTTGCTGCTTTTTGCTTTTTGTTAGTTGCTTTTCACTCATTTCTCCACCTCCTCTTCTAAGTGTTGCACATGTGCTGTTCAACAACGCATGATGTGATGACAAAACAGCCTGCAATTAGTTGTCACAGCCCAGTCACAATGCATTGTGGGATACAAAGAGACAATATGGCGTATGGCATTAGCCACTAGAAGCAGGAGTGATTCAACAATGGATTATAAATGGATAAAAAGACATTACATATTAGACTTACTGGTGTGGATTTAATCTTTAAAGACAGAAGTTCCAGGCTTGCTAGAAAATGTTTTTAAGAGCTATGAAGGTGTGTGTCTTTAGAACGGTATAATGGAGGGCCTTCGAAGGAAACATTTACGTTGCTACGATTTATGCTTCAAAAGTGACTAGCACGTGTCCCCTCTTGTTGTATACCACAATGCCTGGCGCAGATGGTTAAGGGGCTTACATTTTGAAAAAGGCTAGATTTGTACTACAGCATAAATAAATACAGTTCGTTTTCTTCTTTGAGAAGAGTGGTTATTATTCAGGGTAAAAATAAAATATGGTTATCACAGCTCAACATTACTGCAATTTTGCTGACCTCCATGGGGCCCCAGTTTGGCTGGGCCCCAAAAAAGGACCCCCTTTATCCCCCTTTATGGACGGCCTTGGTCCCTAGCATGGCCAAGTTTGGGAAGCCCTGCTCTATGGTACCATTTTAGCTAGGGATGCACAGATGCATCAGTTTAACACCGGTATTGGCCAATATCGTCCCCTTTGACAAACATCTTCTGTTGACCACTAATGTGTACATCAGAAGAACATGTTTATTTGTGGTGTCATACCGATTTAGGGTGATATTAACCTGACATGCCAGATGGATGTGTTTCAAACATCCATTTGTGATTGGATGAACATTCTGTCTGTCACATCTCTACAGGCCAATCAGAGCAACAAAACACATGACGTAGCACTATCGAGCTGCGCAATAATGTGAAACATGGCGACTATAGACATGTAAGTACTCGACTTTTGTTGTTTTGAATAAAGAACAACTCAGTGCTGTTCTTTGTTCTGCTTTTAACAAAGAAATGTTGTCAAGTTCCAATAAAACTGCCACTTTAGCAGCATCCATGCTAATCTCTTCCTCCATAACTGCACCAGCTCTTGCTGCTGCTTGTTTACGTCACGACTGTGCTGCGCCTGAAAGTACTGCCCCCGTTGCTGATTGGTCCTGTCACTTTCTAACCAGGCCCAAACAGTTCAGACGGGAGCTTTGCAAGATGGATTCGCCAATGAAAAACAGGGAATCAGGCGTATCCATTTGTTTTGCAAGGTTAGGGTAATATGGCATGATGCAGAATCTCAGATTTCTTTTTGTTGTCAAGGGTAGAGATAATGTTGACATTTGGAGTGTTACACCAAAAGGAGAAAGGGAAAAAAAATCAGCTAAATTAGTATTTTAAACATCAGCATTGGCCCTGATTTTTACACACTGTGCATCTCTAATTTTAGCTTGAATTTTTTCTTTAACTGTGGCAGAACATGGAAGGATTGCTACAGATTGAGTTCTGACTAATTTGTCATTTTAATGCCAGCACTTTCACCATATTGTGCTCATATGAACTGCCAAAAATGTATTCCTAAATTGATGTAGTTGGCAAAAGACCACTATGAATCTGGGTCAAGTCATCACTTTATCCTTTTCATTATCAATGCTGCAAAATAATTTCTATTTACATGGTTAAAATCTGTCAATTCATGTTAGTAAAGCTATTTGAGATGGGATATGAATGTGCTGTACTAAAGAAAATCAAAGTGCAGGAATGAGTTTAACTTACTTACACACTGCCAGTAAGATGAACTACTGTAGATTATAAGGCAGGAGCTTGTTTTAGTTTTTCCATTATAGTCCATGGTGCATAGGAAAAAAAGTTGACTAAATGAGGATGAATCAACAAGAGTCTGAGCTGTCAAGGTTGCCTTAAAACAACAGGAACCTTCTACAACACTGACATGTATGACTCAAACACTCTGCAATCTGCTCTCATTTTTCTGTTTAACTCTGTGGGTAAAATTAGAGATCAGGATCAACTGTCAAGTGTTGCTGCTGCTTATCTTAGAAAAATAAAGTCAGCATTTTTATTTTTTAATCTGCTTGAGCATGAAGACATGAAAATGTTTGAAGATTCAGCTCCTTCAAAAGATTTTGGCATTTGTAAAAGCATACTGTGCATTGAGGGGGTGTTATCATACAACTGTTTTAATCCAGGACTAATCCAACTAGTGTTAGCATCACAAAACTACAGACTGAACATATACACAGTCTTGACATTCCTGCTTTTGCACCCAACCTCCATGGGTAACAGATTGCATGCATGAACAACAATAATTTGAGTAGAAACAGCCTGTATTGGTTAAAAAATAACACCTACAGAAGCCTAATTCACTAAGCTTCATTAAATGCTGCACAGACATGTTATTGATAAGAAACTCAGACAGTCCCAAAATAAGGATGACCTGATTTGAGGTAAAATGTAATTCCTCTCTGCAGCACAAATAGAGCAGGTTGTCTGTGCACTTCTAATAGTCAATACAGTTTACTTTAAAAATAAGTTGCCTACTATGTGACAGTATTTATGCAAGAAATTATTGCCAAGGTAGATCTAAACAACATAGAGGTAATGAAAAGCATAAAAGACCGCTAAAGGTTTTACCTCTATCATAGGGGCTAAGGCGGGGATCGGACCAGTGCCACTTTGGATTCCAAGCACACCTCCCATTTGTCAGCTCTGGGAGAATGCTGTAATAGTGGACGTAATGGCAAAAGGAGCATTGCTGTTGTCGGAGTGCATGTGTGTGTGTGTGTGTGGTGAGGTGTGTGTGGAGAGGTGGGATGAGGAGTGTTATGAGGGGGGCAGAAGGAGTGAATGACGGTAGAAAAATGTCTGCAGATGGATGTTGAAACAGCCATACATCCTTGTTAGACCCCCTTGTCTCACAGCGACCAGAGCAGTCCCTTTATCTCCCACACACTCACACCAACACACATACACGACACAGTACAAATTCTGCCATCCTAACAATGCTCACTGGGTTGTTGTCAGAATTCTTTACTTTAAAATGAAGAAATTGCGCTCACCAAAGACACACTATGGTTACATATGGGGAGGAGATACATCCTGATTAACCGGGACTGTCCCATTTTCAAGCTCTGTGTCCTGTCGTTGCAGATTTCTGTAAAACACTAGTATGGTTTGAACAGCCCCCCATCCCAATTTTAATAACTACCAAAGCAATTCACCCTGAAACCCTGATTTGTCTGTATACATATCAGTCAATGTAGTTGCTGTTTTAACAAGTGGAAGAACATCACAAACCAACTGGGGCATGGGAACGGCGCAGGCCTAGACAACAGCCACCATTAGGCCAAAGTAATACAGGGTCAAGATTGATGTGGGGGAGTGCTAAATCAGCATATGTCTCCATACCTGACCTGTCATGTCCTAACTAAAGCTTGGTGAACACTGTGCGAATTTCGTATGATTAAGATGCAGATTTTGTGTCCCACGACTAACTTGGAAGTTGCGTCGACTTTCAGTCGGATTGTGTGCTGTGCAGTGTATACTGGAAAACTGCAACTGACCACAACCTGACTACAGCCCAGCCAGCTGTTCCCACGACCACGAGCAGAATCCTCAACTTTAGGGGATTTCTACCTTTAACCCTTAAAGACCTAGACCAGTTTGGGGCACGCCTGACTCATCTGCATTCATGTTGTTTTTTAAAAGGCCTGCTAGTAGTCAACATCAAGTGCCATACATCATTTTAATCAGGACATCTTAGACTTTCAGTGTAACTAATTTTCTGATTGTTCCAATTTTACATGTACTTGGCCTCGGAGTGGATGAATTTATCAGAAATTTTGAAAAATGCCTGTAGAGATTTTGTGCTTTTTCACTTTGAACTGGGACATAACCCAAGGAAGTTTCCGTTTTTTTTGATTTAGAAAGTTGTAATTTGATGTTTTGGACTTCCATATAAATTTTAATTGTTATCTGATCTGAGCTTACCCCTAGCTGTGGCTAATGAGGGAGTGTTCAATTTTTGTAGGTATTCGGCTCTTTAGGAATATTTCAGACCAATAAATTGATACTCTGATAATGATGATGATTTAAAGAAATACAAATGACAATTGAGGACTGTAGCCAAAAATATTCATGTTGTTTAGCCTTTTGTTTCCACCGTCATGGTGCATCAAAAAGGTATCTACATCAACGCCAACATTTGGGAAACATAAGAATAATTTTATTGAAAAACAACAGACAATATGCTTTTTAATAGGAAAGATGCACACAGGATAATTACATCCCATTTTTGTTCTGGACTTACATCAATGCTGTTTACCTCCATTTTTGATCAATTGTAAGTAATTCTTTGTAATCACCGAAATTCGAATCTGTACGCTCTGAAACAACAACAGAAAATCAGATTATGATACAAACTGCCACCCTCTCTGTAGCCCAAAAGATACCCTCCTCAACTCCACACTATCCATTGGAAAATCCCCCCCAGCATCCCCAGCAGCTGTTTGAGTCATGTCCTCTCCCATGTCGTCACCCCCCTCCTCCGTCCACCCACAGCACAAGCAACTTGCCCCAAAGAGTGCTGGCAGAACTACAGTCTCGCAAACAAAGATGCAAGCAACCATTCTTGATAGCTCACACCAACATCTACATTCATCGCCTCTCATTTTATCCGACACAAAAAAGCCTCTCACGGAGCCGCCATTGTACGCTTATGATGGTGCCATCACAGCGGCCTGCGGGGCTGCGCGGCTTCCATGGCTGAGACAGTCAGAGGTCAGTAATGAATATACATGTGCGGTTTGCAGCGGGGATGATACTGGGAAGAAGTAGAGCGAGGGAGGTAGATGAATATTGAGTTAACGTGCTGAGCAGAGGTACAGCTACATTCCCAGTTCCCCTTACCACAATGTCCTCTGCTGTTAGTCTCAGTCTGGCTTGTGAACATAAATATTTACACGGCTGTCACAATAAGGATTTATAGGATGTTCTCTACTCTTCCCGTTAGAGAAAAATACAGTTCTTCTTCCTTTTGCAGAGGCATGATCTTTCTTGCACAATGGCAATAAAATTCTTCTCTTTGGGATGTCTAACGACCCCTGTTTTCTCTGTATTGTGTACTGAGGGTGCGAATATTGTCTTATTATATTGACAGTTCTCATCCCTGCCAGTTTCAATAACCAAAATAATGCAAAAAGAGTGCTGTAATATGAACAGTTTGGATATTTCCAGCTAGTGAAATAAAGGAAAGGCAATAAAACACAGACAATATGCTTATTGTCTTTCTTTGTAATACTGGATGCAATAACATTGCTGCAGGATAACCTGTCTGATGTTTATTTTTGTGCGACCGTGTGTGTCCAGACAATCTCTAAATGTTTGTGACTGTTATTGGAATATTCTCAGTTGACACAGCACCAATGCAAACACCTTTTTCTTTTCTGTTTTCTCTCTCCCACCTCTTTTCTCTCTTCCTCCCCTGATTCTATCTTAATCTGCCAATGCCAAATCTATTTTGTCATGTTACTCCTCTGATAGGTTGGCATGTAATTAACTCCTTGGCATGCTCTGTGGGTTGTCATTTGTATGGTAATAAATCTCAGCTTCTTACTGTAGGTGTGTACTTAGCTTCTGCAAACATCCCTGTCAAACTCTTATCAACTCCCCTGACTCCAACCAGTTTGGACTGAGTGGGGTATCGTCACTTCCAGGTGTGCACACCCAGTGACTAAACATTGGGTTCAGTTTTTATGAATGTATTTAAGAAGGAGCTGTGGCAAATGAGGTTTATGTAAAAATGATAGCATTTAATCCAACTGTGCATTCAGAGTTTAGCATTTATTTTCTCCTACAAGCCAGTCCAGTCATCTCCTTTTTTCCTCTAAGCAGTTTTGAGGTTCATTTTCCTAGGAGATCCCACAGACACAGAGAAAACAGACAACAATGTTTCAAAGATCAGGAGGAAAATGTTGGAGCTGGTTTGTTTTATATCAGCATGTTTGACATAAGATTGATCCTTGGTTTGGTTGAGGCTCAGCTAGCAGCTAGCCTGCAAACATGCAGATCTTCATGAAGGCATTGACAAGGGGAACCATCACCCTTTAGGCTGAGCATGGCGACACTACATTTGCTGGGAATAGGTGGAAAATTGAACACACTATTTGACTACAGCATTCAGAAAGAATCCACTCCTCATCTGCATCCGTGTCTGCATGTTGGCATCATCAAGCCTTCACTCAGACAGGTCGCTCTTAGAATGAAACTGAGACGAGATGTTCTGCTGCAAGTGCTACATTGTTTGAACCCCTTTGCTGACATCTGCGGCAAGACATTTGGACAAAGTCACAGTTCTTGTCCCAAGCAAAAGCTGAAGTACAATAGAAACATAACAGGCTCACTATATCTGTACTCAGGCAATCTCCATCATTCAAACAGCCATTTGTTCAGGTGGAGGATGTGTTTGTGTAGTGGTGGCCTACTACAATAACAAAGCCTGTGCGAGAAGAAAATGTGATAAAATTTGCTGACAAAAAACAAATTTCCTATTGGGATTATTGATAAGTAATATTTTAGAAAATATTTTTGTAGAGACTCTAATGTAATTCTGTAAATAAACATTTTGGCAAAAGAAGTTGTTGGCATCTTTTTATGACTAACCTGAGGAACAACAACATAAAGAGTATATTTATAACTAAAATGATATTGATGCCTTGATTCCCAACGCCCTTATGAATCAGGACAATTATGGCAGCAAATAGCAGCACAAATGGTACTCCTTTGTTCTGAGTTTTTAGCAAGCTTATACGTTTCTGGCATGCAACACTGTTCAACATAAATCTCATCAAGTTTGATGTGTGCAGACTGTACCATGACAGCTCCCACTAAATGCCCCCAAATCGCAGGTAAGACATACGCTGATATGCAAGAAATAAACTTCATCAGTGTGCATCATCCATCTACAGTGCCATGGTAAATAATGAAGCAAAGAAACAACAAAGCCATTTTAATTGTAGCATTCATTTGTTTAGAAAATTGTCTGAGTTCAAGATTTTCCACCTTATTTGAAACCTTCAAACTACATTTTGGCACCAGTGTTATGTTTATTGTTAGGTCATTTCTTCCTGCTTTTCTTTTGCTTGGTTAGTCGACCTAGGTTGTAAGAGCAGTCACATTGTGAGATGGTCATCCTAAATTTCTGACACAGTCAGAATTTTATCCCAGGCTATCTTTGGTTGCAGACCATTACAACAGCCGTCTGTCAGCCTGCCTCACAGTGTGACGTAGCACCACCGATTTAGAGCCACTACCAAAGATATCACCACGATTGGTCACCTTTCACCTGGGACAACTCAAAGTCACACAGTGTACACCAGGCTTTAGGGGGATTTCACAAAGCATATTGTGCGAATCATCCTCAATGCTTGCAGTCAAATCCGAGCTGCTCAGCTCAGCCCATCTTTACTGTTTACTTCTTGCTTTAGCTTGAGGACTCTTTTCATTAAAAACTGCACCCCATTTGGTGTATTTACTAAACAGCAAAACAGCATTTTGGTTTCATTGATGAATTTCATATAATGAGAAAGAAAAGCTGTTAAAAGTGCCACAAAAAATCATAGTCACAGGTATGTACAGATTTCAATACAATTCTAAAAATGTTGCGCTGATTCATCATTCAGAGACTTCCCCTATCGCCTTCATATTTCTCTTCTCTCTGATCTTATTTCAGGTCAACAAGTGGCTTTCTAGGCTTCACCACTTCCCTTTTCCCATTCTAATACATTGTCAGGTTGCCTTCATTCACATGTGGAAGATCACTCTGTGGTTGTTAAATCTGTTTGCAAAAATCCCCAACATACCCAGCTGTCTTACTTTATCTAGTCCTTAATAATGATTGGCTATTTGTCTTGTCAGCTTTAGTGAATAGCTGTGATTCAGGCTATTTTCTTTAAGCATACTAAGTTATTCATACCTTAAACTAAGATTGTTTTAAGTAAGTTTAATAAGATAAAGGTTACTTAAGCGGCACAGCCATTATCATATTTACCTCCGCCAAGGAGGTTATGTGATCGGGTGGGTTTGTTCGTTTGTTTGTTCGTTTGTTAGCAACATAACTCAAAAAGTCGTGGACGGATTTTCTGGAAATTTTCAGGAAATGTCAGAAATGGCATTAGAAAGAACTGAATAGATTTTGGGAGTGATCTGGATCACTGTCTGGATCCAGGAATTTTTTAAAGGATTCTGTACTATTGGGAAAAAGGGCTTATGGCGGAGGTCCGTGCTCTTCGAGTGCTTTTCTAGTTTACTAAATGTGGCTGTCAGGAAAAAAGTGTGGACACCCTTTGTTGATGTTATTTTGTGTTAAAATAAATGTTTGAAAAAGAAAAACAAAGAAGAAGGAGCTGTGGCAAATGAAGTTCTTTGCAAAAATAACTGCTTTTAATCCTACTGTGCATTCAGAGTTTTTTTTATTTATTTGTTCCTACATGCCTCATGCCATCCATTACAGTTGTCTCCTTAGCCCACTTATCAGTTTTGAGGCTCATCTTTCCTGGAGATCCCTGGCTCCCATCTAGCCATCACTTACATACAGTCTGTCAGCTGAAGCCACAAAGAAGAGGCTGAACTGTTTTTGTGTGATGAGTTAGTATATCTGTCTCTTTTGGCGCTCACACAAACACACAAATAACAGGATGAAAGAGATGAGGCATTTGGGGCAAGAGAGGAGGAGGGGGGAGGAAGGGGGGTGTGAGGTGATTATATGTGTGTGTTTTGAGAGATGGATGAACGGAGTAAAGATTGCACTCATCTGTCGTACTACAGTGCTCCCATCAGGTCTAATGAGTGTGCCGGGGTGACCTCAGTCTCATAGGTTCACAGGCCTGATTAAACATCGTCTCCGTGTCGGCTCAAGGGGGGAAGCCGGGCAGACTAGCACCCCCCCACACACACAACCTCTTCTTTGCTCCCCTCCATCGTCCTAATAGCTCCTGCTGATCTAACCCCATTTATCTCCATCACCCCCATCATACACGCACATATACACACATCCTCTCACCCTGCTTCAGTCTCTTTGTTTGACTGTCATATGTCTTTATTAATAATCTTGGCATGCAGCTTGTAAATTCCACAGCTGCATGTTTCCTCCTGACAGTATTTAGGAAATAAATGTTTGCTGCTTATGCGCTTCCAAAAAATGCCTCTTACTTTTTCCTCGACTACCATCCTTCTGTGTTTGTTCAGAGCTAGAAAGCCATAATGAGGCTGAGGTTGAAGGATGATGATTAACTGCAACAGGATCCAGGAACCGGCGTAACTCACGATAAGACAGCTTTCTGTGGAGACTTTGATTTATTTGGCTGTAAGGTGCAGAATATCAGCCGTTTTCACTGAGCTGCAGGCCGTGTGGGGTCACAAGTCGGAGACATGCAGTTAAGACGCAGCAAGTCAGCGCGTTTTAATCTTTCTCTCTTCACTTTGATCTCGGGAACTTCAGTGGAAAAAGCTCGCTCAAATCATCACCGAGACGTTTTAAAGGGTTGCAATTAGGGCCAAATAGCCTGTCGTTTATCAAGCTCCTTTCATGTCCAACGTTTTATTTTATGAATGCAATCGATTGTGTCTTCAACGGCATGGAGGTGCAAAATCCAACCTCTGCTCCTATAGGTGAAAAAGATGGGTGCAAGCAGGCCATCACTCCAGCATTGAGTGAGAGGGATGCAGGGTGATTTAGTTGGCTCTAACACCATGACCAACACTTCTCTCACATTTACACCGGTGTAATCATCAGCCTGGTGAGGTACAAATTATTGCAGGTGGTTGAAAACAAAATGCTAGAGGCTCCAGGCTGGCAATCTGACATACCAGGCATTTTTCCACATACTTTAGGGCCGGCACGATCTATCTTTTTTTTTTTTTTTTCCTTGCTAATAGCGCAGGGGCAGCAGCCCATTGGTTGTTTGATTTACAATGACAGAGTACTGGCCCAATCACGTCTCCTCTGCTCCAGCTTAGAAAGTGAAACTTAAATGTTCAGAGAAAGCAAAACTTAAGTATGGAAGCAATTGTTTGGATATGTAAAAAAATGTCTGTCAAGATGTACAAAACTTGTCAAGACTCTGCAGTCTAATAGACATCTACAGCTGCATGCAGCTACATGTGAAGTAGGAGGAGAGGCAGGTTGTGACAGGTAAATGAGGCTTATAAATATAATTAGACTGTGGGTCCCCTTAATGTAGAAAAATAAAACAGTCTGAGATTAATTCTATAGCTCTACTGTGATCTAAGGAATGAAGACATGGTTAAATCCTCTTACCACAGCATTAAAAGTACTCCTTTATAAGTAAAAGTCCTGAATTAGATTAATCACAGTGACATAGAGTGTGCCAGAATTTTCATTAACATTGTGTACTCTTATTATTGACAGTAATAAATGTTACATGTGATTAATTTGATATCAGAAAGTCCCTGTAAAGTGATTTTAAAAATCTTTATTCTTTTATATGACAGACCACATCAAAATTCAGTCATGAAAAACTTTTTTGAAGTTTATGAAATTAGGCTTCAAAATCATAAAAAAAAAAAAAAAAACAGAAAAGCACTTGAAGAGCGCAGACCTCCACCATTAGCCCTATCTCCCAATAGTACAGAATCCTTTAAAACATTCCTGGATCCAGACAGTGATCTGGATCTCTTCCAAAATCTAATCAGTTCTTACTTATGCCATTTCTAACATTTCCTGAAAATGTCATCAGAATCAGTCCACAACTTTTTGAGTTATGTTGCTAACAAAAAAACTAACAAACGAACAAACTCACCTGATCACATAACCTCCTTGGCAGAGGTAATTAGGCATTAAAATCTGCTCTAGGATGGTGTGGGCATCTCAGTTAAATGAGCTGAAGCCACACCTACTTATAAACCTACAAACTTCTCAAATTAAAAAAAAAAAAAAAAAAAAATCTGATCAGAGTGCAGCTGCCTGGCTCTGTGCCAGAACAAAGAGACAGAAGTTTGGGATTACATTTACTGTTTTCTGGTACAAATCTCTCTGCTTTGATGCTTTTAATGACCCCTAGGCCACTGTGGCTGATAGATTTGGCCATCTTACCTCACAATGAACAAAACCACAGCATGTAAATGGCTGTTAACTATCAATGAAAAAACAGACTGTATTGAGATGAACTGCTAAGCTTCTACTGTTAAGACATGAAGTTTGGATTTCACTTTATAGGGACTTTATCCTATTTAGTATATTTGATTATAATTTTATTTCATTCCATTTTGATTTCTTATATTTGGTATTTGTTAATGAGTTTAGAGAAGTGGATGGTATAACATAGTACAGCACTTACTAAAGAGATGGATTTGGAGTTGGAATGTCCAGAACCATTAAATGTTGATTAAAGCAGAGTAGCTTTTTCTGAATGATTTAATATCAAGTTTGTGTTTATCAGCATTATTTCAGTAAATTTACTGAATTAATCTGCAATTTCATTACTGTTTTAAGGCCTTTAAAATTTAGGAAATATAATTGATTCTGACTTGTTTTAAGTAAGTGTATGCATTTCACAGGACTCTACTTGAGTAGGGGATTACATGTGTCTATGACACATACCTCTAGTTTGTGGATTTTTTTAGTAGGTCTACCTAATAAAGGGGACAAAGGAGCATGTATACAGTTCAGTTTTATGTCCACCTGCTGTGAGGGGCTGGTTTGAGCCAAAAATGTCAGGGCCAAATTTTCTCCACGGTCCAGCCCTAGCGTGTGGGTTTGCTTTCAGGGTGGGGCATTGACATGTGTCGAATTGATGGAGGAAACAGACAAGAGGTCAAAAAAGGAAAAAGGAATGGAGACTGATAGAGCAAGACAAGCTAGGGCTACAGTTATGAGTTATTTACATCACTGCTTTAGAGAGATGAAGTTTTTTGCAGACAGACTCAGGCGTGAGAAAGACGTGGCTGATATAGACAAAGAGAAACAAAGACGACACACTCACATGCACATGCACAGTAGTAGGATTTGTAAATCTGTCCAGAAAATGATGCACAAAATGAGCTCATTTATCAATATTTAAATCTTTAAACTATGAAATAAATGCATTAAATACATGAAATATGCATTCTTTAAAGATCTGGTCTGCAGGAGGTGCTCTAAACATGCATATTTATTAGTAAACTATATGAATGCATAAATGTACATGCGCATAGACAAACAAGCAAATGATCTTATATCACATATTGTGCACTTGCGTGCACACAGACACACAGAGAGAGGAGCAGCAGCAGAGCAGAGCTCCAGCAGTGCGGGGCAGGAGAGGAGGCTGCGGGGCCCTGACCACATAATCATCTCCTAGAGCGTGATCATCAAGGCCTCCAACATCACTGCACAAATACACCAACCTTGGACCCCCCGGCATGAGGGAAGAAGACAAGAGTGTTTACAGGAAAAAAAGGGGAGGGGGAGGAGATAAAAAAAATTGAGGGGAGAGGAGCAGAGTGAAAAAGAAAATGAAGAAGTGGAAACAGAGGGGAAGGATGTGGTCTGGGGTAAACAAGAGGAGGATGGAAAATTTAAAAGACTTGAGAAGACAGGGAGGGACAAGAGTGAAAGACAGAAGGGGAGAACTGATAGATGTTCTGTTGACAGGAGATGGTAGACGAGGAAGAACATTAGGTGGAGAGAGATATACGTGGGTCTGGCTTGATGGGGTGGGTAGAGAGGAAAGACTATTTGAAGTGAAAGGGCAGGATGGGGGTTGTGTTTACAGAGGAGAAAGGAAAAAAGAAAATAGTGAGGAAAAAGACATTAAGAAAGGCAGAGGAAGGAACAAATTAGAGGTGAAAATGGGGCTGTGCTGATGGGAAATGGCCGTGGAAGAAAAGAAAAAAGGGGGAACAAAAACAGAGATGGGAAAGAGACGTAAAGAGGGAGAGACAGAAATAAGAGAGTGTATCTGTTTGCCACGCATGAATGTACAGCAGTGTTGCCCTGGAAACGGCAGCCGCTTGGATTATGAGCTGATTAGTTGCCCTCCTCCTTGAACTCCCCCCAGCTGGGCTGCCTCCACTCAATAGGGTGTGTGCATGCTACCTGGGACACAGCCTGATGAACAATCTCACCCACACACAATATGCCCAGTCTTACTCTTGGTTGCCCATTGTATTCACTGTAGCCAATACCTTTCCACGTCAACATCTCAATCTTTTACCCTCTGCTGGACTCTGCTCGTGTGTGTGAGTGCATATCTGTGGGTGTGAGTGTGACGTGGCAGGGTGCTAATCTTGGCCCTTATCTTTGCCTGCAGCTCTGCTCGCATTCCCTTCTCCACCAGCACCTTATCTGCCATCACTGTCAATCAGAGCAGATCAGGCAACCTACAGCTGAGTCCGCTTGACCCCCCCTTGCACGTTACCCCTCAGACCAGCCTCCCTACATGTCCATTACCAACCCTCACACTATGCATCCGCCAGCCTGCGGCATCTCACACACATCTTAAACACATGAAAGTGCACATGCAAATTAAAAGACTATTACAAGATCATCTTTTATGCAATTTCACCTTAAATGGACTTGCTCTTCTGACATCTGTCATGCACAATGACTGCCTTTGCCTTTCCTCCCAGGTCCTGATTAGCATGTTTGACCACTAAACTCTGCATCCTTACCAGCTAATTACCAGATCAGTTCTTGTAACCTGCTCACAGCAAAAACAAGGGTGAAATTTGATTTTGATTAGAATCTTACTCCAGGGAATAAAGCCAAAGTGCAGCAGTAATTCAGAAAGCATTGGTGCAATAGGAGCTGGTTTACCATCACAATTATACCGCAGGAACTCAAGTGCAAATAAGCTCCTTTCTTTGCAATAATTTACTAATGTAGAAAGGAAAATCCTTACTAATATTGTGGCTGTGTTGTAGACCTTTCACATGATATTGTGCACAATATAGGGAATCACTTTTCATACTACCCTCTATAGCCTTGGTTTTCAACTAGTAGGTCAGGACCCAAAAGTGGATCACAAAGCCATTTTCAGTGGGTCATTGATGTGAAAAAAATATGTGCCAAAAAATGGATGATGGGATTTTACTTTGAAGTCGTATATCACCATTTCTCATTTCTCATTAAAATATTTAATCATAATTGAAAAGTGGAGAAATTTGCTTAATGGTTTGCCTTTTAAGAAATGATTGTGTGTCCTCATGCTAGACCGGTTGAGAAGCACTCCTCTTTAGCAGTCACTGTATCCCAAAATGCATTGTAAAAAGCAGTGCACAATGATCACTATACCACCAAGCTTTGCCATGCAAGACTTTCACAAGCAAAAATGGCATTTGACTGTGACTGGTGGTCAAGAAGAGCAACCAGTTTGAATACAGACCAAAGAAACAGAACATTTTGGAGAATTTTTACAAAAATCTTAATTGCATTTTCATAAATATCAAAGGATGAAGGACTTGATTAATTAATGTAATAATGGTTAGTAGTAGAGATAGTAATTTTGCAGTATTGTGGTGACAGAAGCGTCTTAATACTATCGTAGACATGTGATGGTTTCAAACAATAAGTAAGTGAGAGTAAAGGAAAGCGGGAACTACAGTCCTTGCGTACATCATCCTTTGCACTGCGATCGCTGGCTTGATCTAACAGCATGAAATTTGTTCGTGCTACAAGTGGCAAAGGAGAAGTGAGTGACAAAGTTTTAGAGATTGCAAAGGCTCCAGCAACTTTTAAAACTGATATGTGGAATCATTTTGGTTTCCCAGTGTCAAGAAATGAGAGAGAAAAGGTAATGGACAAACAAATAACAATACACAGACTCTGCCAGACTGTGGTGACACATTTGATGGGGAGTACGAGTAACATGAGGAACCACTTGGCAAATCATCACCTCAAAAAGATCGACGAAGATGCAACGAGCAGAATCTGGCCAGGCCATAAGACTCGTAAGGAGGCATTCATGATCTCACTTCCCCACAACAGCACAAGAGCTCAACAGATCACAAGCTGTATGGGTGAATATATCACCAGAGACCTACAGCTATTTTCAGTGGTGGACCATTAAGGTTTAGGAAGGTTAGTAACACTGGAGCCAAAGAAAAAGTATATTTTGAAGAAGGAGTCTGTTCCGTTTCAGCCCCTCCACAGGTGGAGGTCCGTGCTCTCAGAAAGGACCTGTAAGCTTCAAAGGGTGTTTCGACAGATTCTTTCTCACAAGCAAGTATCCACTGAAACGTCTTATTTAAGTATATATTGCTAAACCTAATGCATACCTATGGCTCTCTTTTGCGCATATTGTAATATTTAATGTACACTTGTTGTTTTAAGGTCACATATTTTACCCCTTTAAGACGAGCTTATATTAGTCTCAGAGGTCCCCAAAACATGCCTGTGAAGTTTGTTTCTGAAAAAAAAAAAAAAAACCACTCCAGTATTGGATTTTTTTCTTGTCATGTCCAGTGTTGGGGGTAATGCGTTACAAAGTAATCTGTTAGAGTACTGAAATTACTTTTTTTGTTGTAACGAGTAACGTAACGCGTTAGTTTTACAATTCAAGTAATCCCATTATTAGTTACATTTTCATAAAAGTAATCCATTACTGAAAGAAAAATCCCAAATTTCCTCTCTCTTCCATGGCTTCAAAAAGAGAGAAAGAAAAAAAGGAAGCTCCTTGAAGCACTTGTTTGTCCTTCTCTCTTCCTGTAGTCAGGTTGGCACGTAACGCCATACCAGTGGAAGGTAAACATTCTGTGCAATTACGTGCGTATTGTTAGCTTGTTGAGCCAACAAGTTAACAGGGAGGACAGCATGACACTGTGGAATTATCCCCATTATGATGGATTTCTGGTGAAATTTAAGTTTAAAAGCCCCGTTTGCTTTCATTGAATCAGCTGTTCAGCCATTCCAGTAACGCGCTGTTATTACGCACATTGGAGTGATTCTGTCTGCCTCTGCTCATCTTGTTGTCAGATTGTGAGCATGTTAAAGAGCTGTAAAAGTTTTCCTGTCTGTAGGTGGTGTTCTCAGGCTGCAGAGATGCAGATTATGGGCTGTAAATTACACTGTACATTGGCACTAGAGTCTGCACATTTAAATGCAGACATGCAGTTGTTTTTACGACCGCTGAGTGGAACAAGTGGCTAAAGGGTTTCAATATTTAGTAATGTAAAAGTACTCTAACAGGTGCTTTAACCTCAAGTTTAATAAGAAAATAAGATGATTTAACAAGAAGTTTTAATGATGCATGAAGTTTGTGTGATGAGGGAACCAGGGTTAATAAAGTGTTAAAAAGAATGTGGAGAAGGGAGCTTTTCTTTCCACAAAATTCCTTCAGTTTGGGTATTTTACTATGTACCTCACCACGTCTAATAGAATTAATTTTCAAATTTAATAGTCAGTTATTCTATCCAATTATTATATTCTTCTTTTCCTTAAAGTATGAACAGAAAGTTTCCAATATCTCCTCAAGCTAGCGCAGGTTGGTTACACACAATGTAGGCTCCCACTAAAAGAGACCCAGCTAACATGTACTAAAACACAGGCAAACAGTTCCACAACAACAGACATGCAAATGAAAACACACTGCAGCTGATCAGCTCTTTGCACCAGTCAGGCCAGGTAGATGACCTGACCATTGTACTGGGAACCCACTGATCTAAATGCTGTGCACACAAACACACAGGTTGACTAACCCACCCACTAATCAGGAGCCCTAATCCACACTGCTGGCATTTCTGGTTCATATCCTCACCATGAGGGAAGCCGCACTGCAGGTACAACAAAAGGAAGGGGGAAAAGTGAAATAGCACAAATCCCCTTTTGGGCTGGTTTAATATTTTTAGGTGAGGGCACTTTTATGTGGAGGCAGGTGTGCTCCAGCTCCCTAATGCTGAAGTAATTGTAGATAATGGAGTTTTAAGGACAGCTGCTGATGCGGGTTTAAGTAGGATTTGGGTAGAGATTTATGGTGGAGGGAAAATGGGCGGATGGGTGGAAAAGTTGGAGAGGTGTGAGCATGTGGGAGTGATGGAGGAGGTCGGTGAGGAGATGCAGAGGTTCGTGTCTAAAGGCAGAAAAGGTGAGAACAGAGAGAGGAGGGTAAAAAGAAATGGCTCTGTTTTTGAGTAGGAAAAAACTCTGGGATTGAGAGGGTAAAAAATTAACTCATCCATAGTTCAGTGCAAAACGAGAGCCCGTCTGGACGGTGCTTCTGGAGAAAAAGGGGGTTACAGAGGGCACAAGCTGGATGACTAATTGGGGAGGATATGAAATGAGGCTTGACTCAATCCACACCCTTGAATCAACTCTGCCCTACAGTATGCATCAAATGGGCTCCCTAAGTGGTGCTTTTCCATTGATTATACTCTTTCAATGTTACGCTCCAGCTCCTTGTTGGAAAAATTTGACATAAAAAAAGAAGGAGGGAGAGATCTAAAGGGGGTAGTTTGAAAACCAGTCAATACTTAGCAGGGGCAAAGCAGAAAAAGTACGAAAGCAGAAGGTGAGTAATATCATATAAACAGATAACCATGAAAGCAGTTTGAGAGAAAGAGAGAGAGACAGAGAGGACAAGGTGTGTAAAAAGTGAGTTTGGCCCGCCGTAAACGCAGTGGTGCATGCCACTCCGCCTGGCATGGCACTCACACTTTATGAGGTGTGGAGGGGCCGTCTCCCTCGCCTCTCTGCCCGTTTTAATGATACAGTTTAAATGGAAAAGCTGGAGCTTCAGTCAGCACCAAGGACTTGGCTCCCTCTGGTCCACACACACAGACACAGAGACCTAGATGGGCATGTATTCAGGCACACATGCATGCAAATGTAGCCATGCTGGTTTTACTGATCTGTAATTTTACACTAGAAGGCCGTAGCAGTCATTTTGACTGTCTCCACATTTGTAATATGTATAACTGCAACGAACTGATAATTACAATGTTACTAACCTCTAAGTTGTATTATAGTTATGTAGTTTATATAAGTTTATATTTTCACTTCAAGCCTTATTTTTGCTGAAATTAATTTATGCATTTAATATTTGACCTTTTTTAACCATAAATGGGCAAAGAACCATATATGGTCAATCAGTTGACTTTCATTTTTACCATAATAATGAATATACAGTGCTTAACAAATTTATTAGACCACCACCCAAAGTAAGGTTTATGCCACAGCTGCCCTAAATTAACAGCATTAGTAAAAATTGGTAAAACCAAAATATTTTTTTATGTTTCTGTAATGGTTAATACACCAATATGTAGAAGCTCTTTAACCCAAATGATATTTTTAATGCTAAAATATAATTATTATTGTTATCCATGAATTTTCAAATTTACTGATTTACAAAAAAAAAACCTGAAAAAATAGTAAAGCACATTATTATTTCTTGATTAATATGTCGAATTAAAGTTATTTACTTGCATTCCTGAACAGAAAAATTAGTTTTAGTGGTTGAATGTTATGCTTGATTCATTTCTGACTTCTCAGAGAAACCCAGTGAGCCGGCTCAAATTTGGGTATAAAAAGGTGAACTCAGTTTGAAATCCCTCATTCCTGTTCAAAATGGTAAAACTTGGAGAGCTCACTGAAAATGAGTCTGCATTAAAGCACTTCATGATGCTGGATGGTCTCTGAGACAGGTGGTCTAATAAATTTGTTAAGCACTGAATGTGTTTATGTAACTGTGACAAAAAATAGAAGCTATTGGGACATCCACCAATAATAATCTAGGGCTTACATTTTGAATTTCCAAGTATTTCAACGAGTGTCCTATAAAGGGTTAATTAAACCAGGCTAAGGAGGTTTTAGGCTGTTATTGGTCAGGATAAATGTGCTGCTCTGTGGTGCTGATCAAAGGCTGGTTTGATTGACAATTTCTGGGATGAGCATTTTTAGACATCCCCTTCATCCAGCTGTTATGTAGAGACATATCAGAAAACGTTGTTTTAGCTGTCATCAAAACATTTCATCGTGGGTTTCGTCAACCAAATTTATCTCATATTTTATAATAAAACAAAGCTCATTATTTTAGTACAGATAAGTTTGACCAAACATGCGAAATTAGCACTGGCAAGGACAAACTGGTTTGATATGTAAACAATATAAAAAAAAAAAAAAATTATATATATCTATATATATGATCATATTAACAATGATACATTAAAATAAACTTTGATGTAGCAAGTTCCTTTACTGTGTTGCTTTAGCTTACCTTTTAACACTTCTCCTGGGTGAAGCTTTGATTTAGTTTAAGTTAATTATTCTGGATTAACTAATAGCAAAAACATCTCATAAAAAACTAAGCAAATGGCTCTTTACAGTTGGTGTGAAAATATTGGTGAAGCTGATGACAGAAAGTGATGACGGTACAGCTGTCTTTATTGAAAAGTCACGCCCAAACTCTCAGGCAATCTGAAAATATAATTTGTATAAATAGTTCATTCATGATACTTAAATATTGTTATTAAACAATAAAAGGGGATCAAAACTCAATATTTCATCATCAACTCAGATACAACTAGTTATTATTTCCTTGTTCTGACAGTGCTGGAGTAATTATCTTTCACAAATACAGGTTTTTATATGTATTGATTACCATGTGCTTTATGTGATAAATAATATGGAAAAATGTTGACATGAATGTGTTGATACAATTTTGTGTTATGTCAGTACTTTAAAAAAATATCCCAACACAATAAATGTTTTTCTGTTTTCTAAATGGGTGTCCATCATTACAGATAACAGACATTTTAAACAGTCAGAATGATCTCTCACCATCTACATTGTAGCTAGGAGTTCTGGCCTTTCTAGTGATAATCTGATCCTGAAAAAACAAGACAACTAAAATAATTTAAAACGACACAAATTCACAGTCAGCCAATGTGCAGAATGGCTCCCTGGTTTCATCAGAGACTGTCTGACCATCTATAGCTTTCATAGCACACATTAATACCAGAGC
The DNA here is from genome assembly GCF_018320785.1 of Cheilinus undulatus. Lineage (NCBI taxonomy): Eukaryota > Metazoa > Chordata > Actinopteri > Labriformes > Labridae > Cheilinus > Cheilinus undulatus. Next base: position 30,346,026 of record NC_054865.1, on the reverse strand, counting down.
TAATAGAATATCCGTAAAAGCATCACATTCTAACACACACCCTCAATACACCTTCCACATGCTGTATAGATGATCACAGGCCTGAGGCAGAGCCTTGGATGAGCGTGAAGAGCGACAGCGCTGAAGCCAGGAGGTGAAACTGGCTGTCAGCGCTGTGAAGTCTCCTCAGATCTGCCCCAGGTGCCTGGACACTGTACAGACAGCAGAGACGCTTTTTACCCACAGCCCTCACCTATCACTGTAACCTCTCAGAAGAGAACATACTGCAGTAATGCAATATTGATCTGACAATGTACTGTGTGTGTGAGTGTGTTTGGGCGGGATGTGTGCTCACCAGCCTTGTGTACAAGTGAATGAGCTCTGTGAACTTTGTAGATGTCGGTTGCATTGTAACTGGTGTGTGTGTGTGTGTGATAAGAGAGGTGGCTATGGGAGTGCAGCATTAATAAGCAAGAGGTGAGGTGTTAGCCTTGGTGCTATTTCTGACACCTCCCTGTCAGAGCCTTCCTCTGTGATGGCAGGGCTGACTGAACGAAAACTAGCAGGGGCCCGTGCACCCTCATTTCACCTTTTGCTTTCTCTATGGCAATCTTGTTCTCGCTCATTCTCTGTCTGAACACCTTCTACCAAAACCGGAAAAACTTCTGTTCGTAGCTATAATTCACATCACATTACCAAGTGGGTGAGAAATATGAAAATAAGCTTGTGAATTAATCTTTAAACACAGCAGTTACATGTAGAGTCTGTTTTTTATGTTAGTCTCAGTAAATGCTGGATAATTGCAGTGGCCACTTTATTAGGTACACCTTACTATTTCCGGGTTGAACTCCTTTTGCCTTCAGGACTACCTTAATTCTTTGTGGCATAGCTTCAACATCATGTTGGAACGATGCCTCAGAGATTTTGGTTCATATTGACATGATAGCATCACGCAGTTGGTGCAGATTTGTCAGCTCCACATCCATGATGTGAATCTCCTGTTCTGCCACATCCCAAAGGGGCTGTATTGGATTGAAATATGGTGAATGTGGGGGCCATTGGAGTATCATGAACTTATAGTCATGTTCAAGAACTCAGTTTGAGATGATCTGTGTTTTGTGACATTGTGCATTATCCTGCTGGAAGTTGCCATCAGAAGATGGATACACTGTGGTCATAAAGGGATGGACATGGTCTCAGACCAGCCTGTCTGTCACCAACAATGTTCAAAGTCATTTAAATCCCCTTTCTTTCCCATTCTGATGCTTGGTTTGAACTTCAGCAAGTCATCTTGACCTCATCTACATGCCCAAATGCATTGAGCTGCTGCCATGAGATTGGCCGATTAGCTCTTTGTGGTTATAAGCAATAGAACAGGTGTACCTAATAAAGTGGCTAGTGAGTGTATTTGTCTGGTGTTGTTTATCTAAAAGAGCATGCAGTAACTAGGTGAATATGGGGACCCTGCAGGACAGGACGGGGCTTTTTGTGAATCTCACTGCTTTTCCTTCAGAAATATTAGCTTGCTTGTTAAATCACAACAACTTGAGCATTGTTGTTTGACTCAATGTGACTATTGAAAAGTTGGTGTAATTTTAGAGTTACTTTAATGTGTTATCTCACCTTAACCCTTGGAACCCCATCAAGCTTTTGCTATATTTGGTGTGCCTGTATTTTTTAATTAAAAAATGCCTGCAGAATTTCAACCCAGATGTGTTTTTTAGGACAACCCAGATGATCAGATTATGTGAGCAGCAAGTATGTCGAATGAATGTATCAAAAGTTATTTGACACGAAACACCAAGTTAAAGAACCACACAGAAATGGAATCTCATATAACTGTATATAAACCACACCCAGATCAATTATGACCAAGCCTTTTCACATGTATATTTAGGCCTTGTCTATCAGGAGAAAAAAATAACAACTTGCTAACAAAAACATAACAGGAACTATCACTATTATTTATCTCCATCAAACCAATTCACAATTTGCACACATATGTTGTTTGTAAAATGCACATAAATCCCATTTTAGGAGAGCAAACATCCTCTTGTCATCTTTTAGGCCATTTCTTTCCTCTAAAACTAGCAGATAACAATCTTGTCTCTTGTTGATCTTTTGCCAGCCCTGATTGGCCATCAGGCTTTGAGGAAGTTGTTGTCTTTTACTTCTGGTGTCAAAATAAAGAACCGATACTGCAACGTTTTTAATCACAGAAAACGTAATAAACAGTCATATTAACATGGATATAGCAATGTGGATTTGTAGACTCAGAGCTCTGAATAAATGGCACTCTTTGCACCTAGATTAATTTTCCAGAAGGGATACAAATGCCAGCTGTCTGTAGATCGCCAAAAAGGTAAACTTCACATCACAGTTTACTCCACAGAGACCCATCTAATGATTATTGAGAAATTCTAAACAACGCATGTGCTACCCATAGTGCGATCCAGCAGGTTAAAGGACCTGTCTCCTATTAATCAGAGAATTAAGAGCCAATACTGCTAAAGAAAGAAAAAAAGAAAGGAAGGAAGAGAGAGAGAGAAAGAAAGAAAGAAAATAAATTTTATATAGAAAATGTTGAAAATGTTCTACAAAGACAAATTTAGAAGATCATTGGAATGGACTACACCTGCTACTCACCAACTTTTAAATCCTCCAGACATTGAAATCAATCAGTCTTCCTAAGAAATTCTTCCTTTTCCATTGAGAAAAAATATCAGAAGAGTGACTTTTGTCCTAAGACTGAATCTCTTCATAGCCAATTGAAATGAACATCTCCTTCAGTGTCCCACTGACAACTGTCCAATCATCATGACCTGCTCTGTATGGTTAATTTTAGCTATTTTTTGAAGAAATTGAAGTCCTGAATAACATTTAGTCCGTCTAGATCCTCATGTTAAATGTGCGCCTTTGAAAATCAATCATTAATTAATGATAATTGCCCAGTCTAACTGTGCTCTTATGCCTCTATGCTGCTCATTCTATTTAGTCTCACAAGTTTGCTCTGATTGCATTACTTTAGAGCCAAAAACAATCCATGGGACAAACAAGTGTGGGTATGTGAATGCTTGAAGTGAAATAAAAGACAAAAGCTGGAGGGAAAATTTGGCCTTCAAGTTGAGAAGCACTTAACATAGCTACATTTTTTGCTTGGTACAGAGACAATTCTAATTCCTTAAAATAACCTAACTGTTTTAAGGGATTTTACCTACACATTATACTTATAAAAGTTGTTTCAAGTACAGAATTTTATATAAATGTATTGATCATCAATGCTGAAATTCCCAAGAAGAAGCAGAATCCATGTTGTTAAAGTAGAAATATAGTTCAGCAGACATGACCCTTTACTTCAAAGATCTAACATCACACTGCCTCTAACAAGAAAAGAAATACAAGAGTGCTTGCATGCACATCACAAACACAAAGCTGCACCCACAAACACACATAGTAGCATCGTATAGTATATAGACTGACTCATAGGAGCCCAGAAACAGCCGTTATTCCCAGTGCAATAAACCAGGCAGACTAACTAATGGAACCACCCACACAGCAAACATACTTTTTATCACATACTATCCCCACAAACACACGCTCTTTTTGTCCCTGCCCACTCATGGCTCGTTAGCCGCTACATCAGGTGTTTTTTTTTTTTTTTCTTCTCGTCGACACTGTGACACAGTCTGGCTGCAGATCCTTGTATCTGCTGAAGGCACGCCAGCCAAAATACTTCACTTAACAAACTCTTGTGATTACAGTTTGACTTTCTCGCTGTCTCCTTCTCTCCCTCCTGTCTTTAATCAGCATGTAAACAAGCGCAAGGTCATTTTCTTTCTTAAACGAAATGGGGGAGATAAGAGGAGCGTGGCGTAGTTAATCCTTTGGACACGCTGATGGAGGAGTTTGTCCTGGTGATGCTCGGCTGGTAATTATGCAAGAATGCATCTCCTCTCCTCCTTTCTCTCCCTCTATCTAAATCTCTCTCTCTCTCTCTCTCTCTCTCTCTTTGTCATGATGAATCATCAGTTTATCTATTTCCTCTTTTTGCTCTCTATTCCTTCTTCTCTGGCTCTCTGTTTCACCCCTCTCCCTTCTTTTTGGTCCCCTCACACATCCAGTCTCATATCGTCCAAATTAGGAGGTCTGCTTTGAGTGTCTGTGTCACCAGTGAATGAAGATTATCGTCAAATAAGCACAAGATTTAAACACTTAGGTGTAAGATTATATGCAGTCTGACAGCTTGAAGTAATTTGCTGAAACCACCATTGTAATGTTTTCTTTACCTCTTGTTTCGCTTTGAACAAACAGGTACAGATTGTCTGGAAGCCTGCAGTGATTGCCAGAATGTGGTGTGAACTTCCTGACAGGCAGGCGAGGGGAGGGAAGGAATTGGGGAAACAAATAGGGATAAGGTGAATAAGACTCAATAAAAAGTGTGTTTTTGGCAGCTGTCTTAGGGAAAGACAACACCTTTGGTGTAACCAACTTATTTTGGTGTGTCAACATCCACTTCTTCCTGGAAATCACATTCTTTGAAACTAGATGGAGACATCCTTCACTGCACAACTTAAAAGTTAGATTTACACCTTGATCTCCTTAAATTGATCCCTTCAAACTGAACGGAATCGGAAGTTAATTAGCCGAATCAGGCCATCTTTTTGATGATTTTGAGGTAAAAATCTTGCCTCAAATATTAATTTTTTGGTTTTTCCTTTCTAGTTTGTATTCCCAAACAGCCTTATCTCGATGCAACACAAACTTTGATGTTTAATTGGTTTAGGAAATGTCATCTTCCAGCGTGCAGTCTAACTCCGAGACAGCAATCCAGCCCAAGAAAAAGACTAAAAGCATCTTTCCTGGAGGTATGACAGCACCCGGGCCTCATTTCCATCCCCCCTCCTCTATTTGTCAGCCTTCTCCTCTTCCCCAGTGAAGCAGCAATGTTAACAATGCTGTCCCCACATTTACCAGTTCTGCCTCATTACAGCTAAAGAAGTGGATAAATTAGCAGGGGTAGAGCATGCACTACGGAGTCCAACTCCACCTGTCAGCCAGGGAAAGATAGTGAGTGTGTCTGTAGAGGAGGAAGGGTGTGAAGGAAGTGCTCAGCTTACAGCTTCAGCACATATTAAAATAAAAGCAGTCCAGGGAGGCTCAGGCTTATCCTCTCTAAAATAAAAACCCACGCTGTGTCATTCAGTGTTTGAGAACACAAGCAATCATATTTTAAAAATAAGGTTTTCACAGGATTTCTATTACTGCATCCTTCAACTGAGAAAAAAAATGATTATGTTGTTTGTCATTTCTGTTTAAGGGTTGATTGTGCAAGACACTGTTTCAGTGCAGACTCAAATCTTTGACCTTTGGCTCAGTTGGCTCTTTCTAACTGGTCCTCCTGTCATTTCATTCAATTCTTGGTTTGTACTAGAGCTGTCTGCATTGATGCATTTATCCTGGTTGATTAAGATCTATAATTAATGAATGCATTAATTTTTCAAACGCATTAATCATGTGCTTTACAATACTTTTAAGCACACTTTGGTTAAGCCACTGCAGCGTCTCCTAGTGATGTAAAATCACTATATCACTGTTCCTGACACTGACACTGAATCTGTCTCTCAAAGTCCAGGATCCTTCCTCTGTGGGAAGGATCCTCCCGAGTCAGGTCCCTTGGGCACTGGATTGTTGGTAGTTCCTGTGAGCAGAGCATACACATGTGCATCCTTGGAAATTTTCTGTTTGAAGGACTCAGTCCTTGGAAAAATTTCGAGGATCCCTGAGATTGGAACAGTCCTCTGACGGCAGTCAATGACATAGTCGTTGGAGGATCCTTCCTTGGCTTTGAGCAACAGCTTGCGTGAACAGCATCACTCCCTGTTTCCTACTGCTATGGTGTTCCTCTGTGCTGTTTCTCATGTTGAAAGAGTAAGTGCTAAATTATCTCAATTATTTCTAACATGCAGTTTTACTTTTGCCAATTAAGTATATTTTGATTGTTGTCATAAATGCATATCTGTTCAAAGTATCAGTTTTCAGTCACATGGATTTTTAATAATCGGTATTGATATCAGCCCTTAGTCTGTGATATCAAACATTCTCCTCTGTTCTGGCACAGAGCCATGCAGATGCGTTCTGATCAGAAGCATCTTTTTTTGACTGAGAGGATCGTATTTCTTCTGAGTGGGCGTGGCTTGTTTAAGTGACACGTCCACACCATCCTAGAGCACATTTTATTACCTCACTTTTCATGATTTTGAAGCTTAATTTTATAAACTTAGAGATGTTTTTTCATGAATTTGCATGGTTGTTTCATAACACAGTGGCCTGTCATACAACAAACCTAAAATAAAGATTCATAAACACTTTACAGGGGCTTTTAAGTTATTTATAACAAAAGAAGAATGCAACAAACAAAATTTGAGGCTAAAATGAAAGGACCAATGAGAGCTCCTCAATCAAAAACCAAGTAAAACAGAACATCTCTAACTAGTGTTTTAGAAACTAATTTACTTGGTGAAAAGAAATGAAAATAAACCCTAACTGACTACACTTACCAACCAAACCTAATAATAAATGAATAGCAACCCTAAAGCTAGTGTGACTAAACATGGAAATATTTTTTTTTTCTTTTTTTAAGATTTATTTTTGGGCATTTTTGTGCCTTTATTAGATAAAGGAGGATAGTGGATAGATTTGGAAACAGGGTCAAGAGTGGGGGAGAGACATGCAGTAAGGGGCCTCAGGCCGGATTTGAACCTGGGCCGCCCGCGTACATGGGGAGCGCCTTTAACCACTAGGCCACCTGCTCCCTGCTCACCTGCAGTGTGTGTATTTAACACCATCCCTGGCCTTGTCACACAAACAAGTCCCGCAAGAACACATAAGTCTAAGTATTTCTATTTAGAAAAATGTAATTGTTTATTGGACCCAGTTTGTAGGTATTAAAACATTTTTGGCAAGAAAAAAGGGGAAATTTCTCTGTTGACTTTTCATTTTGAAGTGAGTTATTCAATTAACCACAACCAAACAGAGAGTTAAATTTGTCTGTTTTCTTTATGCCTGACTTTGCCAATTTTGCACAGGCATTAAAAGATAAAACTATTCTTCAAAGAAATAATATTGTACTTTTGAATTATTGCAGAGAAATAGTGTCAATGATGGTTTTTCAATTCAGTCTGTTTGTACTTACAGACACCCTGTAATCTGCATGCATATTATATAGGCAAGCTTTTTTTCCTCGGAGCCCCTGAAGTACCTAAGAAAAACTGAGCCCCCCAGGATGCTTACTAAAAACAATACATTGTTCTTAAATTTCAGCATAAATCCAAATCCCAATTCTTTGATAAATCCATTTTTTGCTGTAAACTGAACTTTTTTTCAATTAACATCCCAAAAGACTTTTGTAAAATCCATCTAGTAAGTGTGTAATCATGATCTAAGTCAATAGGTGCAAATCTAATTTTGACAATCTCTGAGCTATATGGTCCCTCTAGGGGGGTCCTGACCCCAGTTTGGGAGCCAGTGGTATAGGCTTTATCCAGTTGTGAATATAAGAGTGATGACGTCAGCATCAAAGTTTAAAAAATATGCACATCATCTGTAATGACTCATTTCTGTAAGGAAATTAAAGTTTTGTCTATAAATAAAGATACTGCATTGAGTTTGCATATATGACTCTGAATGCCAGACTCCAAGACAAGTGAAAAAAAAACTTTTTTTCTTCTTGTTTATCAGATTGCCAATTTCAAGACTGAAATGGGAAAACAGCCACCTTCTATTTTTTGATGAATACAAAATCTGACCTGTTGTTATGTTTTTCAGATTTACTGGAAAAATCAAGATAGAGAAAAACTGCTGGGTTTTTTAAGGGTACAATGCACTTTTTATGACTTTGGAGGAGTCACGACATATTTTTGTAGCTGGGATTTTCCACCTGAACAACCTGAACACCAGCCTGTTTCACTGTATTGCAGTATATGTTCAAGCTCAAAAGGACAAATGGACCTGGTTGTTGCCATCCTCTGAGCACCCAGACCGTCCTGCCCTGCGGCCTTTAAAAGGCACTATCTCTCCTGCTCGTTTGTCCAGCGCCTCTGGCCAGCCATCTTTATGGGCTGGTTAAAGGCTCTCTCACAATCCACTCTGTTTGCACCCTGTCCACACACTGATACCAGTAAAAACAAAAAAAAAGTCGGGCATTCCACGATGTCCACCCGCCTGCCTGTCTGCCAGGATTAACATTTCCCTCTCTCTAAGGTTGAAAATCCCATCAGATGGAACGAAATTAATTTTTGCACAATATTCAGGGCCACCAGCCACATAATAGGAGACAATGCTGAGTGCATCCCTCGATTGTGATTCCATTCACTCCCTAATCGGCAGGATGGCCGTGCACGGTGCAGCAGCGTACTAAATGCTTTCATCCCAGGGGGATTAGAAAAACAATGGCCCTTTTTAATTTCTTTTCTATAGCGGGCAGCAGAAAGGGAATGATATAGACGTAATTGATGATGAGGAGAGCAGAGGGAGCCTTTGCTGAGGTCTCACGTCCAATGCCCAGGCCTGTTTTTTTTGCTTCATAATGGCAACCACTGAGGGGCACTGGAGGTTGACAAATCTGGCACAGAGGACAAATTGATCAGCAACAGAACGCAATTTGTCCCTTAAAAGAATGGGTACAGGCCTTGCATGGCCTGAGTAATTAGTTCAACTGTGACAAGGAGAGAAACTGCTGGATGAGATGCTTGACTGCTGCATCATAAATGCACAATTTATGACTGAAAAACTTCCTTTCTACTTAAATCCATATCAGTTAAGACATTTTTGAAATCATGTCAGAGGAAGTAAGGCTCCTAGAAATGATTCACAACAGCTTCCATAATAAATATGAGTGACTTTGTATGTATAGTTTAGTAGCTTTTCCGTGAACAAGTCTGCTTTAATCAAAACTAAAATAAGGCGACAAAAACTGACACAAATGAAACTTTTTCCATTATGCATTCATGCTCACTGCCTCTCTGAGACATGTCGTACTTGAAGAATGTTAAAATGACAATAAGAGGAAAAGCGCTGGTTGCTTATTCTTAGCGTGCACCGAGACACAGACAAAGACATATGGCAGGTCTGCACCATGCGTCCATGGTGTGATGCCAGGAGTGAGTGTCAGGCACACAGGCGCATTGGTCCATGGCAGTGTGCTTAGTGACACATGATTCTGGTATTGCACAATCTTCCCACTGACCCACTTTTGTGTAGCACACATCCAAGTCAATTTTCTGCACTTTTCATGCACCAAAGAAGAAGAAGAAAGAAGGGGAGACACCCAGACATTTCGCTGCATACTTTGGCAGAGGCTGATACTTTCAAACTTACACCCTTTCAGATTTGAAGAGAAACACTTCAGAAAGCAAAAGTTTTTTTTTCCTCCTCTCTTCTTTGCTGTTGCACTTGGCTGCCCCGTCATCAATACAGGGGTCAGGTGCATATAGAAACCGAGAAATGTTGTTTTACGCAGAGAAAGTGAAGAAAAGTAATGAAAGTAGAGGAGAAGGGGGTTGGGTGAGAAAAGAAAAAAGCAACAGTGAATGAGAGACAAAGAGAAGCGGATCTTTTTGCCTAGAAAATTTTAATTGGCTTTTGGGCTTCAGTGGCATCCAATTAGCATGCTTGTTACATGTGAACACCAGGAGTTAATTGGCCTGAGAGGAGAGCGCAGAGTGGCCCTGAAAGGAGGGAGCATGGTTCATTTGAAGGCAGCAAGTTAGGAGACAACAATGCAGTAAGTAAGCATTATTTACAATTAAAGAAAAAATGTATCATAATGATAACATTTACAGGAAATTAAAGAAAGAATTTGGCTATAGGGACTTTTTTCTGTAATCAACAGCTTACCTTTTGTGGCGGAAGTTGTCCTGAAGTGGAACAGAAATGCTAATGAATTGTTCATTAACTTCTATTTGGCCCTAGTGTTTGTGATAATGTTCCAGGAATTAATCAGATCCGTGGAGAAATCATTCATAGGCATGACGTAGCCTGTCCACATACACATGCTATACTGCCCTACATCGGGGAATATGCTGAATGAGCACGTAAACACAACAGCACCACAACACTCACCAAGGGCAAGACGCTGAATCTCTGATTACATTTACAGTACAAACTGAAGCAGCAGGATCGGATGCACAGGACATCAAGACCTCATTACACTCTTTACATGCAATTAATCAAACAATGTAAACAAAGCTCGCTTCAGCCACAACAGGCGCGGTGCGACATTCCCTGGTGGCAACTCAAACGCGGAACACACTGGAGAAGACTTAGAGAACAGAGGAACGTGAATTATGGAAAGTTAAAGATTCACGGCCAATCTGGAGATGATGTAAGTGTGGAGGCTCCCTGCTGAGACCACACACGCTAAACTCTCTGCCTCCTCTCCGGCTGGGGCTGTTAAGCCTAAAGTCTCCTGCTTTTGTGGAATGCATGCAGGGTGTTAATGTGGAAATATCGTCACTGTGCAAGAAATGTGAGGCAAATAGACTTGTAACAATGGAAGTATTACATGAAGGACACACAGGATGAAATGCAGAATTCTAGCTGAGATTTTTTTAGCTGGGCATCATCATCTGGGCTCTGTTTATGCAAAGTACATCATTTAAAAGTTATTTCTACAGGGAAAATGGCCTTGAATTTAAACAAGAAGTGCAAATTAAGAAAATGATTGTCTTCAGTGATCTTCAAGTTGGTGGATTTTATCAAGGGAGTCTGGCTGGTAGTGGGGGTAATACCATTTTTCACCAAGCAAGTTAATATTGTACACTTAATTTCTTCTTGTTCTAAATTATGTTCTTACTACTGTAACTCGTACCTGCCTGCCCAGCTAAGTTTTTTCAATCACTACATAATGTATAACCATTTCTGACAGAAATACAAACTGAAAAAAATTCTTGCTCCATTAAAAGAGAGTCATGGTGCTACAAAAAAAAACGACATTAGTTGAGTTATGGTGGTTGCAACACATTTTTAACATTCAATTAGATATTTAGATAAAAATGTGTTGCTACCACCACAAGGAAATATAATGATTGATTGGTTAAAGTAAAACATCTCCAGTGCAGTCAGCAAACACCAGCAAGGAAAATTTCAAAAGACCAAAGAAGATCAGGTGCACAAAAAGGGCTGAAAAGTTTGGGAGCTCCTGTCCTAAATCCCCATTTTTCAGAGAATTTAAAAAACACTGTTATTTTTCTATTAATTTAACACTGAATGATGATAGAACCTTGTTGACACTTTTAATTGGTTAAAATTTGTAAAACCCACTGCTGTAAAGGGTGATCGATTTATGAAAAAATAAAATCATGAAAAAATTAGGTTTTGGCCTGCATCCACGATCTATTGATTATACTATGGAAAACAAATAATTTCTGAGTAGCTGTGATTTAGAGAGACAAGAACATTTCTTAGTATTATTTACAACAAAGCCTCCCCTTGACTTTCATAGAATCATTAAAGTATGTATGTCTGGTAAAACAAATATACAACGTGCACTATCATAAAGCAATGAAGCTAATTTTCCTGTTGCTGGTTAAGGTTATTTGCCTAAAATATAAGTTGGAAAAGGTTATTAAGAGCAGTCAAAATAAACATGCACAAGCAGCATTGACTCTCACTGTGAAAAAAAGCTCTGATGAAGCATCTTCAACTGTCTTGATAGGGCTTAGTATCCTACTTTTCACAGGAAGGTAGCATCTGTGTAGTAAATATTAATCTAACAGAGAGTTACTGGTATCTTTGCTCACTACATTTTTCTAAGTATCTTGCCCAGCACTGCTTGGTATCCCAAATGAATTAGGCTGTAGAACTTGTCTAAAATAGTAAAAATAGTACTTGTCTCTGTCTTTCAACCAAACAAGCCTCAGAAGACCCTAATGCAGACCAAACTGAAAACATGGAACAAGAATTGGGACGCTCTCAGCACCTCTGCCCTCTGCCCAGTTGGAACCACTTTCCTCTTGACAGATGCCAGAGGGCGCTCGCAATGCTCATCAAAACTCACAGGCTCACAGCTCCTTCCAGAACTTTAGAATTTGTGTGGAGGTTTTTGGTTATTTTGTGTTTTTTTTAAGCATTCTGCTTGAGCTTAGTAGAAGAGTGAATTGCTCTGTCTTGGTGATGTGAATTTTAGGCAGTTTGGTTTCTTTCAAATACTACCATAAGAGTGAAAGTGAAACGTGATCGAAACAGCTAACAAACACTCTTAAATTGTATTTAACCACGTCATACACTGCAACCAGTACTGCAAATGATAGAACCCTCTACTGTTTTTAAAATTGTATGTTTTTTTCTTGACATAAACACGTTATACTTTTTCAAATCACAGATGTCTTATTTGAACAAAAATGTCATTAAGACTGCCTGACAGTCACACAGCCAAACAGGACAACACAACCATGTCTGCAACGCTGCAGAAGCCACTGAAAGGGCAGCATTACAACACTGAACATCTCAAACCATCCGGCCATGACAGTGACAATGAGGCTTGTCCAGAAGTGTCACCTCTCTCTGTCTTTGCCCCCCCCCCCAACTCCCCTTGTTTTTCTCTTTTTCTGTCCCTGTGTCTCTCCCTCTCTCTCATACAGACACGCAGAAAGACCGGATGTCTTTATTAGCTCTCTGTATGCAGCCTGTGCTCAGCCAGAGATTGCAGCACTGACCCCTTGCTGTGAGCTGTACTGGGGATATGTTTTCCCAAACCCCCACAGAACATGCTATTAACCTCTTCCTAGATAGACGACAAACAGTAATGTCCCTCCATGAGGGCAATAGAGACAGGGGACACCTATCCAGGACCATCATGACAGTCATCTCATTATGAAGCTGCAGGAGGCTGGAGCTAGCCAGGGAGCCTTCACTTCTCAGGGACGTTTCACCACAGTGTACAACATTCAGTGAAGTACCCGGGAAATACATTGAGGAGCAAACCACCGATTAACCTGATAGTGAGAAACAAAACCAAGCCCCCCAACTCCATCAAACACCCCTTCCCCCTTTAAACCCATCACTCTCCATTCTTTCTTCTTGTCATACTTTGTTCTTCCAACAAAAGGTGTGTCCAGTTCTACATTTTTTACTGGGGTGGCTCTATTGTGTTGCATGCAATGATATGTCATAACTGCCTTTGTCAAGCATTTCTGCCTAACTATAGTTTCATTAATCTGTAATATTTCTATGTTTCCAGTTAACATAAAGGAATTAAAGTACTCAAATAAATACACTAAGACACCCTATTATTAGGTTGAAAAAAATATAGTGATTCACACAAATATTTACAATTCATCATTATCAGCTTGCTTTAATTCCACTAAAACATGACTGAGTTTTCCTAATATTTCATGTTTTAATGTGTTTACCCCTTAAAATTCCAAATGGCCTGAATACAGGCAGGTGCAGGAGGAGAGGGTTAAGTTAGTCATGTGTTCGCGCGGGGCTCCAGACATTTGCCTACCTTTGCCTAACGGTAAAGTCTCCTCTTTTAGGAGATCTGCAGAACTGAGTGTTTGTGATATAATACCAAATATGATAACTGCAGTAATAATCACTCATCCTAAAGAATGTCCCCAGCTTCCTGACCCCCAATGGATATTTGGGATCATGTGATAGCAAACAACCACTCAAAATTAAGAACAATAGGCTTGTGTTGGGGTGGTCAATCACATTTAGTCTTGGGGCTGTGCCACCCAAAGCCCACCTAGGATGGACCCCTGCCTGTTAGATTTCAAATGAGAACCTGACAGCCCAAAATAGATTTTTTATAATAAAATACATTTTCAGTTTTTCCAAACAGGACTAGATTAAAATGTTAGAGGTGGGCTGCTGAACATTTTCCTTTTTCTTTTTTTCAAGTTTCAGCTAACAAGCATGAGAGCATTGTGCATCAAATTAGATCAAATGTTGTACCTTTGACTGTCTTCATGTTGAAAAAACTGTCGACTGGCTGTAGCACTGAGCACCATTCAGACACAGTATAGTGGCTGCTGCTCTGGGAACGATGAGCTATGTCCCACTGGTTAAAAATAGTCATCAAATGCCAAAGTCCATTCTGAAATCAGCAGGATAAATGCTAATTAAACAGTAACATACCAGTTGCATCATGATGTATTCAGATGTATTGTGACCAAAATGAGTGAATTGAAGGCTTGGTGCTTTCATAATTAGTTAATAGTTATTTTGGGGGGGAAATGATAGTTTTTCCAGAAATATAAAAACATAAAATTTCTCTTAAAAATGTTCTGTTGTCTCATCTATTCTCCCCAAATGATACTAAAGATTTATAATCATGAAAAACTTGAATATTTAGGGAGTATCAAGAAAGGTTTCTGTATCAATACACTACAGTATTAGTTAAGAAATATGGCTTATTATGTTTAAATAATAATAATAGTAAATCTGATAACTTAATGGCTAAAACTGGATCAAATGTTATTAAAGGTAAAAATGACTAAAACTAATAAACACTTATGTCTACAAAATAAAAATAAACCTAATACAGCTTCCAAAATTAACATGCATCCAGAGGTTGGGACTAAAGCCTCCCCCTGGGATGGTTTCTTGATATGTTGTGGGAGAAAAATGCGGGGGGGTGGAGGGGGCAGTAAGAACATGTGCACTAGAACAGCTTCTCCATCTTAGGGACCCGCGGGTGTAATTCAATCACACCTTGATAATTCCCTAGACGTGAGAGTTGAATCCCCGCTTGCTCACATCAAGCACAGACAGACACCAACAGCTCACACTCATCTCAGATTGAGGGTCTCCTCCTGGGTGGGCTTAAGAGCCCACTACTGGCTTGGTTTTACCTGTGTCATTTGAAGAGGCCATTATTTTAATTGAAAAAGTTACCTGCCCGCCAAAGGCAAGCGATACAAGATGGTGTGGGAAAAAAATAATAGGGAAGAAAATTAAAACAAAAACACCAGATGGTGATATACATGGTAAAAATGATTGTTTATACTTACTGTTTGATTATATGTGATAATGAGAGCGGGATTCCTCAAGGCAATTAGTGTCTGTGGCAGCCATATTGTGAGAGGACAGGGGAAGGACGGCAGGGGCTGTTATGAAGGAGCGCTTATCAAATATCTCCGCCGGGGTGATTAGTGTAATAAGACACTGCAAGGTGAGATAGGCCACTCGCGCTCTTTCAGTATGTCAGCTTATGTGTGTGTGGTTGAATGAGCCTGGAAGAAAAGTGTGTGTATGAGAGAGAGGCGGAAAACGAGGCAGTGAGAGAGTCTGAGAAAGCGGGTGAGTGACTCTTTCCATCTGTTTCTGTGTGTGACTGTGTGTATCTTAATGTACACTGTATCCCCATGTGCCTCAGCATGTGCATGTATGATATAATTCTTATAATAATGTTGCTTCTCGTGCCAGGACGCTCTCCCCCCAGGGGCTTTAGCCTATGACAGAGGGCAGATCGGGGGCACTTACCCCTGGCAAAGTCTTCTGTTCATGGAGGGCGCTCTGGGCCTTCAGTGCTGACTCTCTGGCACAGTATGTTAGAAAGGCACATCCTAACAGGGAGACAGAAAAGACATATGATTATACCACCAGGCAATCGCTGCACAACTATACACCACCATTTATTATAAAGAGAAAAAAAAACAGCAGCAGAAACATAGAATTTATTGCTGCATTTAAAGAGAAAGGATTATCAGTATGTTCTTGTTTTTACAATCTTAAGAAGCTTCAGGACTTTAGAAATACTACTAAACAAAAATTCACAGCATAAACTTTCACAGTAACCCTTTATAGGGCATTCACTGGAATTTAAAATTAAAGCCCTAGGATATTACGGGTGGATATCCAATGCATTTTTTTTTTTTTTACTTTCGTCTCATTTATTTATATTTTACATTATCATGGTGAAAATCAAGCTCAATGAAGTGACTGTATATGGTTCCCTGTCCATCCATGGTAAAAATAAATAAATAAATAAATAAATAAAGATTTTCTATAGAGTTAATGCATATAAAAAAGTTTTTCATGGAAAGATTTGCATATAAAAGTCAAATGAGTATTTACTTGCCCATTTAAAAAAATAGTTGAACACAAAATATTTTTATACATATAATTATTTTTAAGGTGCATAATAACTATTCAAAGAGGAATGACTTGCTGCTTTTCCATAAAACCTAGGACATGGAACAGGGGCAGGCCAAACCTCACAGAGTCAGTGCAGTCTCTGTTTAAGTAGTAGTGATACCACTTGTTTTATCTTATAATTTCAACAAATATTCAATAACTAGGTGAATTTAGCAGTGATAAGGCTCACAGTAGAAATAAAAGACTGATTTATGTCATTTAAGTTTAATAAAACTTTTAAACTGTTGTAACTGACTAAAATCGTTTATATTTTAGTATCTGTACCATTTATGTTTCTGTGTAATTCTATCGGGAAACCTAAAAAATCACAAATTTTAAATGTCTAAATGAATTTCAGGGGAAATTATTTATTTATTTAAATGTATTTAACCAAGAAAATCTCACTGAGATCAACATATCTCATTAACATTTTCTATTTACAGTTAACAGAGTTACAGACATGAATTAAATAGGGCTAAAAACCAACAAACCCCATAAGTGTAATATACTTAAACATACTTAAACGAATGGATCAGTCTTTATTTTTTTTTTCTACAAACCTGTGGAAACATGTGGGACCGTGGCCTGGAATGGGGATGTGATTGGGTTAGTAGCAAGTAGTAGGAAACAGGAAGTTTGAGACACTCTGGGCCAATGCTGACTGGTCAGATGCCGTGATGTGACATTCTGTGACACTAAATGATCTCCACTGATTGGCTGTGAAAAAAATCATATTGGTTCTACTGTATCTCAGGGAGTTGGGTGGAGGCCAGAAAGGCAAGTGAAGTAACACTACATGGCTCCTTGACCCATAAAAGGTTAATATAGAGCAGGTATTTCAGAATTTCTAACCTGTCTAATATGTGAGAATAATGCTTGGAGACAGTAAAAGCACAATCCACACAGCAGATAATAATAAATAAAAACATTAGCTCTCTCCATTGTTTTAATGTAAGCCCATTTAGACTGAAACACTCAAACATCCTTCAATTTAGCTCCTCAGTGAAAATCCACTCCAAATAAGCCTAACACCTCTCCATAGATTGTTTGTTCAGAAATTAAGCTTTCCTACAGTCGACTACTAAAATAAGAAAACAAAACACAGTGTAACCTTCCAAATGGACCCAGAGATTTGTGATTTCACTGAAGTAATTCCACTCTACGCAGAGCCATAATATAAGACTTACTGGAGTTTTACAAGCTATTGCCAAAAACATGTACTATATTAAAATGGAATTCATATTCTCTGCTGACAATTGGAATGTGGCTCTCTGAAGTTAATAGCTCTATACCCTCAGAGAAAATAGCAAGCTGGGTGAGAAATAAAATTCAAATTTTACGCCTTTTTTTAATCAGAATATGACAGCCCCTTCAGATTAGATTCATGAATATGTTTGCTACATGGTTTGCTACTATGTTGTTGTTTTTGTTGTCATCTTATTCTGTCATTTTACAAAAGTAAATTGGGCTGCTTAAGTGTTGATGGAAAATGCTTATTCACCCACAAAGATGTGTGCTTTTTTCCGGAATCTCATGCAAATGACTTTCTAATAAATGATCATTTTCATAGTTATGGAATTTGGCACAGGAATAAAAAAAAAGTCAAACAGTATGAATATTGTTTTAGCTGCCAAATAATCAAAATGATGAGCTGACACTGAGCCCTTTCACATTTTTGGAGATTTTTTATTAGTGTTTGAAAACGTCAGAGAAGAGAATGAATATGCATGAATAAATAAGTCCCTAACATTAATGTGACAGCTTTCATTAAAGGGCGAGTGCTTGCTCTGTTACGCACTTGGCAGAGCTGACAGTGGGTGACCCCGTTCAGAAGAGGTTTTGCACTGTGCAGCATAATTTCCCATTACTACATGTCACACCTGCTGCCAAGAATTCCCATGGGAGAGAAGAGACACACACAAACTTAGATACTCACACATACAGATGATATGCAGCATGCGGCACATAGCACCCATCAGTTCCCCCCCCCCAAAAAAAAACAGCAACACTCTCTGGCACCCGGCCAAGAGTCTCCCTTTCACGACAACCTTCACCCACCTCCACAACTAGGCGCTTACTGGAGAGGAAAAATCTGCTAAACGACACTGATGAAACACATGACACACAGCAAAGCAGGAAAGTTTGGGAGCCTGGGGAAACACTCTTCATCCTTTGTGACATTACAAAACTGTGGGACATGAACAGAGGCTTCCCAGGGGGCATGTAGGAGCTAAAGCTTATGGGAGCTGTAGGCTTTTGTTAACACTTCATTGTAACCTTACTTTTTTCTTTTTTACTGATCTGCTTTGCTGCATAACTCCAACGAGTTTATAATGTGTTCTGAGATGACATCAGGCAAAGCTTTGTCTCGTGACTAACTGTTTTTATGACTTTTAAACCCCCCCTATTGGGTTAGGAACCATAAACAGTCATTTTCTTCTTGGCCTTCCCCGACTCTCTGTAAAACAATAGAAACCAGAATGATTTTCTCAGCAAATCAGTGGAGACCATTCAATGTCACAGAATGTGACATCCCAGCATCCAGCCAACCAGCAGTGGCCCAAAGCATCTTGAACTTCCTGTTTCCTCCAGAACTTGCAAAAGCAGTTTGACATCTCTTTTGGTCCAAAAATGTCCCTAAAATCATAACTAACCAAGATAAGTACATGAAACTCAAACATTATGCAGATGGACAGTAGTGCTAAATATAAAAGGTTTTGTTTGCATAAGATTTCTAGTAATTGCTGCAATTTAGCCTGAAAAATGGAGGAACCATATTTGGACATATGGCTGGTTAGGGGTGTAAAATGTTGTCCATGTTAAAACATATGGCCATTTCATCTAGCAACCACACTTAGGATATGTCCTTGAAAATAAGTTATTATAGTGTATGATAATGGTACTCTATAGCGTACTTAGATGTCACCACAGGTTTGTAAAAAACAACGAGTGATCAAATGGTAAAGTTTACCAATTTATAGACATTTTCAAGGATTTTTAAAAATTATAGGTTTGGCTTCGGGTCCTTTTTTATAACATTATAATGGTTTTAGTATAACTGTAGTATCAGTTTTTATTTTTACTGTGAGGTTAAAATAATTATAGTGTTAATATTTTTGATTTTTTTCAGGTTCTCTGACTGAATTATAAGCAAATAGAAATGGAATAAATAGTGAAATGTGTTTGGTTTTAGCCAGTTTTACAACAGCATAACAGTTTAATTACACTTAAATGACATAAATTGCTTTTTATCTTTATTGTGGGCTTACCACTACTAAATTTCACTTAGTAATTACATATAAATGTATGTATGTATGTATGTATGTATATACACCAATATGTAGAAGCTCTTTAACTGAAATGATATTTTTAATGCTAAAACATAATTATTATTGTTATCCATGAATTTTCAAATTTACTGATTTACAAAAAAAAAATTGTAAAGCACATTAATATTTTTTGATTAATATGTCAAATGGTTGAATGTTATGCTTGATTCATTTCTGACTTCTCAGAGAAGCTCAGTGAGCCAGCTCAAATTTGGGTATAAAAGGGGAATTCAGTTTGAAATTCCTCATTCCTGTTCAAAATGGTAAAACTTGGAGAGCTCACTGAAAATGAAAGAGTCCGCATTAAAGCACTTCATGATGCTGGATGGTCTCTGAGACAAAAAGGGAAAGACATAAAGTGTTCTCACAGTGCGGTCAAGTATGCTTTGGAGTCAATTGCTGAGACTGGTACTTACAAAATGTGCCAAGGAAGAGGCAGGAAACCAAAGTTAACTGAAGCAGATGTCACCTCAAGATTTTAAGTACTACAGACAGAAGGACGACCACTGCTGATCTTCAGGCAGAGATAAATGCTTCTAGATCAGAGTCTGAGAAAGTCTCCAGAATGACCATAAGCAGACGACTGACGGAACAAGGCCTAAAGGGAAGAATAGCTGCTAAGAAGCCATTATTGAGGCCTGCAAACATCCAGAAACACCTCAGATTTGCCAGGGAGCACAAACACTGGACTGGTGATGACTGGAAGAAGGTACTCTGGATAGACGAGTCCAAGTTTGAACTCTTTGGTCAGCATCCTGGTGTTTATGTTCGCAGAAAAGCTGGAGAACGTTTTGATGCCAGATGCATTGCACCCACAGTGAAACACGGTGGAGATTCCATTATGGTATGGGGTTCCATTTGTGGATACAGCGTGGGCAAATTAGTGAAAATCGGCGGTATCACGAACAAGAACGTCTACCACAACATCTTAGTGCATCTTGGAATCCCTTCTGGACTGAATCTGATTGGTCGTGGGTTCATATACCAACAAGACAATGACCCCAAGCATACTTCAAAGCTGTGCAGAGACTACAAGAAAAAGGAATCTGGAGTACTGGAACTGATGGACTGGCCAAGTCAAAGTCCGGATTTGAATCCTATTGAACAAATTTGGGATTTAGTAGATTCAAAGATTGATCGCACAAAAGTTTAATCTGAAGCAAGTCTGTGGGAACAGCTAGGAACTATTTGGAAGTCAATAACAAAAGAGGCTGTGGAAAAGTACATAAAAACAATGCCAGCAAGAATGCAAGCTGTTATCAAGGCCAAAGGAGGCCATACAAAATATTAATTTTTTTTTGGTTATTATGTGTGAAAAGGACTTTTTAGTTGTTTCAGTTTGTTATTTGCCAAATAAATAACAATAACATTTTCATTTTTAAACAAGTTTTTGAAAGATTTCTAAAATATATAAGTTTTCTCGTTTTATGGCGAATGGTCTAATAAATTTGTTAAGCACTGTATATGAACGTGACAAAAGTTTTTTAAAAATTCATGGGAAGTCCACCAATAATATTCTAGGGCCTTAATTTTAAAAACCAAAGTATTGCAATAAGTGCCCTATAAGAGTGTCTCGGCCTGGACACTGTTGTAAATGAGATTCTTGATCTCAATGAGGTTAGATAAATTTAAATAAAAAGAAAATAATAATAAAAAAGTTTAAGTCAGTGTGATTTTATGCATTACTTGACTCCAATGTCCTTTAATGGACCATAACCTGCAGAAATCTTCATCCCATCCAAACATGCCGGGCACTGTGACACCTAAGGACATCATATGTTTGTACTCAAGTAATGTAGTTACTTTGAAACATTTTTCTCAAACAGGAGTTTTAATAGCACTCTAAGAATCTATTCAGGAAGGTACTTCATTTAAGACATTTAGTATATGATGAAGCTGTTGATTTTTGCTCCCGGTTCATTTACTGATTTATTTCAGCTTTGCAGCAGCATTTTACCAGGGCCACGTTTTCCTCCATGTTTCTTATTTTGGGCTGAGAACTAACATGCATCTTCTTCTTCTTCTCTTCTGTTCATATTGTAGTCATGTGGTACACTTAAGCCAGTCAACAGACCAGTTTAGAGCAGTTGCTGGAAATTTGATTGGTTCAGCTTCATGTGTTTTTTTACACAGTATGAATGCAATGCAGAACGACAATCTCCACAGAAATTACTCAGCATAAGAGTACTGATTTTAAAAACTACTTGTACACAAAAACAACTCAATTACAATAACATGAGTAAAAGTAATTCATTATTTTCTGTGATTTTATTATTCTGTCATTTTACCTCCTCACTTTAAAATGCTCTTATATACAAAGATGCACTCAAGTACGTATTATTACAAGCCACTACACTGCAGATTTTGTACAGGTTAGAATCACTGTTTTTCTTATATGGGATAAATTTCTAGCAGTCTTTTTTATGAAAGCTACAGTATTAAACAGTGGCTACATGATAATGCATACAATAATATAACACAGACAGAGTCCACATAACAAAATAACAGATGCTTTTAAGAAAATTATCATGAATATTTCTGCAATTTTACTGAAATTTATAAGACTGTTCTGTTATTGTGGAGGCTTCATGGTCAGAAACAAGTGAAGTAAAAATACCTGACAGCAGATTACTCCTTTAAGGACATCATTAAGAGATACTTTTTGTTAAACTGACTTTTTTAAGTGGACTTTTTTAGGAGTGTAGCTCATAATATTTAGGTCAGGGTGTTGGGCGATGGAACAAGGACTTTAAAGAAGTTTCCTCTGACAGCGTTGACCCAAGGGATATCTTATTCCCAAAGCAGTCAGGGAACAAGGAATCCAGTTGTGGAGCAGAACACATGAGAATTTAGCTCTGAGAGCATTAACAGAGGCAGAATGATACTGTTTAAGGGGGATAACAAGGATGTAACAGCTGGTAGCAGGCAGGACTGTCAGCTTAAAATTTTAAGATGACTAATTGACATGGGATTACATTCATGGTTAAACTCCTTGGTATAATATGAAATCATGCAAATGGACTTGGTCATTGGTCCATGCAGAATATGCAAACTGATTTAGATTGTCTGCACAACATTAGCACAAAAAAAGCAAAGAGGGACATGATGTCCCATGTGATGCTTAGATTTGCAGCAATGTGAAGTGTATTTTATAAGTAGAAAAAAAGGATTTATCCTAAAAAGACCACTGGTCTAGTTTTATATCTACACATTAATTGCACTTCACTTGACTCTCCTTAAATAAATAATGAATGCCCTCCTGAATCAAAGTTTTAATTTATCAAATATGAGCTAAATAAGTGTTGCATGCATTAAATGTGAAGTAGAGGAGGAGAAGCAGGAGGATAATGCCCTTACGTAAAGGGTAGACTCTACAGAAGGACTGCTGGCTCCTGTGATGAGCAGGTTAAGAGGGGTGAAAATAATACTTTGGTAATCAAAGACAATTTACCACACTATAATTTCAACAAGGGACAAAAGTTCAACAAATTATATTCAAGGCAAATGAAAAAGTAAACCCTGCAAACTACTTCAAAGAGAACACAGGATATGCAAAATGTGTTTTTGCGTTTGCTCAACACGTTCAGGGTAATTACTTAAAGAACTTTCCCCCATGTAATGCTTCTTCTAACAGTTTGTTTTTAAAATGGAAATTAGCATGTGCTCACAATTGCATGCATCCAGGCATTAAGACTAAATTGGGCTTTTTTAAGGCTTCAGATACCTGTAATTGAAATAACTCCTGAACAAATTTGTATAAAATTTCAATTCATTAGCAGGGAATTCATGAATCATGAGCAATTTGCTCTCCTTCGGTCTCCACTCACGTCTCATCCTAGAATGTTCATTAAAGTGGGATGAGAATGCAAATTAATTTCTAAAAAATATCCAGCACAAGACTGAAAAAAAACATGTAAAACACGAGATGCTGCTGAAAATGACCCTAACCCTCTCAGTGGTGCTGAGACTACTACAAAGTGAGGTCTCTCTCTTCTCTTTGTGTGTCTTTGCTAACCACAGCGTTACCTGCACAGCAACTTTCATGTTCATTTACATTCAGAGAGGAGTCGTTCTGAGTGGTTAGCTGTCTGCTTCACACACAGCCCCTTCTCTAATGATCAGAGGGGTCATCTGTAGACTTAAGATACACCTGTCACTCAACATACTGAAACTGTCAATCACTGTCCAACACCTCCTTTACTACACGCGGTTTGTAGATAAAACTCCAACAAAAACATGGATCTATGGCTCCTAGTGGCTGCAACGAAAGATCTCAAGACTATTTCAAGAAAAAGAATCAATTACAAAGAAAATCTGAAAACTCTTGATTATTATAGGATAGGAATATATGATTTATTGTCTCCTCAGGCAAATCCTTTCATTAATAAATTCCATGAAATACTTATAAATAATACTGATTTTTTTTTACTTGTAGGGCTGTCAGCATTAATGCATTAATCAAAATGGTATAAAAGCCCAGAATCAGTGCATTCAGTTGTTTTAAGTTGCGTTTATCACTTTGTATTTTCCGTTTTGGCACACTTTGGTAAAGCCATTGTAACATGGCAGCCACGTGATGTGAAATATGTACATCACTGACTGTGCCCCCCTGTCTCATTTCGCTTAAATAAAAAAACAACCTCACAGGCAGCTCAGTGGACAAGTCAGTAACACTTTATTTTAGTGGGCCCTAATAACTTAGTAATTTTAAAGTAATAAGTGTAATTATCTAGTATTTTCTAAGGTACCAGTTCAGTTGTATTTAACATATAGTGTCTTGGAACTATCATAATATTAAGGAAGTATTTTTCTAATAAAAATGTACATTTCTTAAGTTGTAACTTGTAATACTGTGGCAATTCTCTGCTAATATGGTGGTATTTGAGCCTTACCCAAAGCCTAACCCCTTAATCCCAACCCTTACCCCCAACCCCTAACAATTACTTGAAAAGTATTAAAGATGTACTCACTTTGATTTGGTGGGCCAAATTACCTATTATTAGAAATAACCTGGGAATTATCAAGCAAGTTAACCCTTTAAAACCTACGGGATCGCTGGCGCTCCCATTTGCATATCTATTTTTAACCGCAGGTAGAATTGTAACCAAATGAGATTGAGCAATAATTCTTTTTGTATATAAAACCAGAGTAGTAACACTAACACATAACACATTCAATGTGTTCCAGAGTACTGTTTCCTTCTAGAAATATCCTTCCTTCTTTTGCAGAAATGTAGTATAAAGCCCACACATCAAAAACAATATAATATAATCAGGGCAATAATCATGTTGTTTTCTTGCAGGTCACGAGTCGCACTAATTATTGTTTCAATATGGTCTTCTGCAAACATATGTATGCTCAAAATATATATTTTTTTTGTGGTTTGAAATAATCTTGTGCAACTATTTACAATCACAATTTTGAAAGATACAGCCATGGTATCTCTGTATTTTAGGGAGGTATGTAAAAAAAAAAAAAAAA
This sequence comes from Cheilinus undulatus, assembly GCF_018320785.1. Classification (NCBI taxonomy): domain Eukaryota; kingdom Metazoa; phylum Chordata; class Actinopteri; order Labriformes; family Labridae; genus Cheilinus; species Cheilinus undulatus. The sequence goes on along the minus strand of NC_054865.1, from coordinate 30,321,097 downwards.
AAAAAAAAAACTCTTTTCATTTTTCTTGTGGTTTCTTGCACTTTTGAGCAATTTCATTTGTTACTGTGGACTTATCACAAACATATCATTACAGTTTGGGCTTTAAGTGTTGTATTGATGTATAGCCAGTTCAAATACTCCAAAAAAAGGACCACAGCATGTAAAAATGTAAAGATATACTCTAGCGGACATGGTCTATGGTAGGTCATAAAGGGTTAAATAGAAAATTATCATCTTATTGCTAAGAAAAGTACTTCAAAATACCATCAAATTACCAGAGAATTTGCCATGATATCATAAGGGTTAGGGTAAGGGTAAAATACCACCTAATAACCAGAACAATTGCTACAACATTAAGAGGAAATACAATGTTACTAAGTGAATACTTCCTTTATATTACCAGGTTATTACTTGGTGAAATGCAAACGTATTACTAGGTAATTACCATCTTATTCCTGAGAAATGACTAGACAGTTATTACCATGTAGTATAAATTTACTTGGTAATTAGGGGCCACTAAAATAAAGTGCAACTGCTAAGTCAAACATTATCTGCACCTTGTGATATCAAACATTTACCTTTTTTATTCTTTTCTTTTTCAATCCATAACAATTTATTTATCTTTGATCAACACAGAGTGCCTTTTTTACTGTCAGTATAAAAGCATGTCTGTATCCAAACAGAAGGTCAAATACCCTTAGTCTCAGACAGTACAAAAATCCAAAATGAAACAAAACAGTTTTGAATGCAAATTAGTAGAATTTCAAATGCTACAAAATGGAGATCAATCATGATTAACGATAAAAAATCTGGAAACAGTCCTTATTAGAAATATCAATCATTTGACAGCCCTAATTATCTGTTTTTCTAAGGCAAATTAGCTCATATCAATGATCCTATACTGGCTACTTTTGATTACTACTGCCCTTGAGGAGGGTCCCCAAACTTTGCAACACCAAGGAGCATATAGTATTAACCTTTCTATAAAGCTGTCTAAACTTTACTGTCTATAACAGTGGCAAAAAACAGAAATGAAACAGTCAACTTTCCTGATGTAATTCCATATTTTAAAACAAGTAATAATTTTGTTGACCTTTTTCATTTATTATCTTTATCATACTGTCTTAACAATCAGCAGTAGTAAAATTAAACATTTTTTGCTCAGATTTTCATTTAATACATTCAACATGTTGTTTCCTGTTAGAAACAGCCTTTAGAATTCCTTCCTAACAGTATTTTACATAGATAGTAAAAGTAGTTAATGAGTTAGGGTGGTTAGAGTAAAAGTTAATAATTTAGTAGATTTTTTTCCTATTTAAGAGGCGGAAAATAAGTTTCAGTGGTATGGTTACTTTCTGATTTGTCAGCATCAATCACTGCGGCTTGTCAGTTCTGACTGGAAAGAGTAGTGTGTGTGTGTGTGTGTGTGTATATTTTTTTATTTGAAGGACTGACCTAGAAAAAGAGCACAAAGATTTAGTCTTGCAGTAACCTACATCTTAAAAAAAAACAAATTAAAACATTTATGACCCAAATAATGTTCATTGATTTCCCTTTTGTTCCATTACCCCTCTCTTCTCTCCAAGTTTCAGTGCTCCTTCTTGGACTGCCTGGTGAACCCCCAGGGGTCAGGACCCTCATTTTGAAAAACAATACCATAGAGAGGTCTTTTGATGTCGACTTGGCCAGCTATTTATAGCCAGTGCCACTGCATGGACCTACCGAGGAGAGCAGAATGGATGAGGATATTTAACATCTCTTTGTATCACTTCCTCCTGGCTGCGTTCTGCAGCCCAGAGTCCCTCCTCTCAGCATCAGAGACGGATTGATAGATAACGCTACTCAAGCAAAAGATTTGCCCCCCACTAACATTCAGCATGTCTGAACAATGCATGCGTTCTGGCACTGACACTAAGTATTATGATAATGTAGTGCTCAGCAAAGTGATGGATGTTAAACAGCACGACCTGGCTACAACACCACACACACTGCCAATTGTGTCAAGTCATCCCACGCACTGTGTAAGGCTCCCTGACGACACACAAACTATCAAACCGGCATTAAAGGCAACACTGTGAAACAACTACAGGGTGAGTTATAATCATCTGTTAAAGAAAAATGATGGAAAAAGGCCCTTTGAATGCACATCAGCATGGCTATGAGAAATAAATCATGTAAAAATCCCCAGATATTCAGACAAGTCCCTGGAGGTACCCTAAATGTCCAAAGTTAGAATTCACAATGCACAAAACATCTGCTCAAACTGCTGCAGCACAATCCACATGAATTAGTCATGAGCAAACATGACATATTTTGATCTGCCCTTAAATCCATAATTATGGTGCAATTCTGTGTCACAGGACTCGGGCTGTGAAAAGAAGGTAGTGCTGCAAATCATCCATTAGGTACGGTTTACTAACTGATGCCAACAGCGGTATACATCATCCATCCGAAACAAATCAAATCTCCCTCAACCACAAACTCAGCTCAAAGAGGGATTTGAAAGTAGTAGTCAAACTCAATTTACAGCTCTGCATTAAATCTTTATGAACTTTATGTTTTTAGGGATTATGGAGCCAAACTGATTATATCCTCCCCCTCGCTTCTGTTGCTCTGCTGTGAAGAAAATGTTTGTGTGACTGTTTGGGATAAAAATGTGGGTTGAATTAGTGACAGTGTTACAACATTCAGAGCCTCCCGGGCCATTACCATAATAGCGAACCACGATCTGTTGGCTGTTGCATTTGTGTGAACAAAAACAGAACACAAACTACTTTTCAAACCCCTTACACTGTGGGTAAAGATTATTGCAAAACTTTATATTGTGCAGAGCTGATGGGAATGACTTAAGGTCTGCGTTGTTGATAAAAGTTACACAGCTCAGCACAGTGTTGTCTGTGTAGATAAATCCAATTCATCCAGCCAATAAAACAGCATGTTAAAGGTACAATACATAGAATTTTCACAATTAAAAATCTAGTTTAATTTAAAAATTACTACTCCCATGTCATACTTTTACTGAAGTACTTACATTTTCTCCTATATTTTTAATGGGTCTTAAAGCCAGATAAATTCTTGTTTATAAAGTTGTAATGGTCTGTGTCTTGTCATGTGACGGACACAAAATGTATCTTTGCCGTGAAACACTTACAGGGGATGGAAAAGGAAGGACAGTTTTAAGGGTCCATGAATAAAACTAAACTATTTTAATATGAGTACATTTTCCCACATCAGATTTTAAGATTAACACCATAAGAGATAACTTTCTTTACTGTGTGCTTGGGAAAAAAAACCTGTTTCTTTGTATTTTCTTGCTTTTAATTGCAAAAAAAGTAGGGACAATAGTGATTTTTGCTGTCAATACCTATGTGCAAATGTAGTTCAGACCCAGAACTTCTGTCCTTTAACTGCATTTTAAAATTGAAAGATGAACAGAGAAACAAACTCCAGTCCTTAAAACACACTTTAGAATTTAAGGAACAAGGATGAACAAAAAAAAAAAAAAAAATACATTTCTGCTGACATAGGCCTGTTGGTCCTGCCTAAAGGTCCACAAACTTATTCCAACATACAGCTAATAGTAACAGCTGATATGAGCAGATATTTACAGCCAAAATATAAGTTATAAATATCTGTAGAGTTTTCATATCTGCCAATACCAAAAGTTAACTAATTAAGGATATACCTGCTTAAACTGATATCCCAATAATGTTGTGCACCCTACAAATTAAGTAAGTTTCATGGCGCTAGTGTCATTCAGAAAAAAAAAAAAATCATATAACTTAACACTATATTGGTCGTAGTCAGTATTTTTTTGACACTTTTAATTGCTTTAAAATTTGTTTACAAAAAAAAAAAAAAAAAAACGCTGACAGATGTAAAGGGTGACCAGTGGTACTGATTTATGAAAATAAATTAAAATCTTGGAAAATGGAGATACAAGGTTTAAGCCGGCAATGAGTAAGTTATTGAGTCAGTATGTTTTTTTTTCTCAACAGAGAAAAGTGTGGTTGGAGCATTTGTGCAGGATTGGTTTGAACTGTGGTGGTGACCTCAGTCAAAGACTGCAGCATGACAAAGCATAAACTGCTGCTGGAAGCTGCTGTTCTGTTGCTGTATCTCATTCATGTTTTATGCTTGCTTGTAATGGGCCCTCTATCCACAGCCCTGTAATATCATCACTGCTAGATATTTCCAAGCCATGCAGAGATCTGCAGCTCATCTCCACCTACCTCTGCAGATTAATTATTTAAAATTTATAAATCTTTTCAACAGAAAAGGTGTTTAAGTTTACAGGTTTTGTTTCATAAATGAATTTCATGTAATGAAGGAAAAAAAGCTTTTAAAAGTGACCTTCCTGGTTAATGCTGCAACTGATCCAAGAATGCTTTGCCAGTGGCTTGCAGCACAAATGAGGACAACCACTTTTAATAGCTTTCAATCTTACATGAATAAATTCATGAAACTGTTAAGTGCTAACTGTTTAGCTAAAATACCATATCAAGTTAAGTTTTTACTGAACATATGGGTGAAGCTGAGCAGCACATCTCTTATTTTTTGTTAGTGTTTTGACTGTAACCTCCTTTACAGTGGAATCTACAGGGAGAATGAAACACTACAGTAGCACTTTTGTACCTGCAAAACTGGCACAAGATGATGAACTTTAACTTCAGTGGAATATGTTTTATTTCAGGGAGTCTTCAGAAGCACTTTGGCATTTTTTATGTTGTATTTTAGAATGGATGTTTTTCTAAAGCGCTTTATCATAAATTTTGTGTAATTGTGTCTTGTATTGTCATTATTTGTTGCTTGTATCTCTGGGATGGCAAAACTCCTGTCTGCACAATAAATACTTTTTGGGGTAAAGAACCTTGAACCTTACATACTGGGCAATGTAGGTGAAACTTTTTACTTAATGTTTAGTTGTAGAGAACTGTTTAGTTGTGACAGTCCTGCAACACTTTGCTGAGGGATTACCATGCACTGACAGCACAACTGTCCAGTATGGACATCTATACACTCTCATGACAATACTGCAACAAACTTAGAAATGTAGAAATGTTAAAGTCCTAACGATGAGTGGTATAGCAAATCAACTAGAAACTACAGCCCCACAGTAACTTAATGTCTGCCTAATGACATAACACTTAAGCAAAAGGTGTGTTTTGTCTGGTCGATGTCGTGAACAAATATGATGTCGTGGACAAATATGATGTATTACTGAACCAGTGTGACTGCCCACTAGCAAGCTGAGGAAAAAAATCAAAGATCTTTTTAAAAGCGGCATGACACTTTTTAATTGACCCTTGGCAGCAGCAGATAACAAACAGTAAGAGAGACACAGGTATTTGAAACCCCTCTAAGTTATTCTGGCAAGAATTGTTAATTATAACACATGGCACATGTCTTGCAACCTGTAAAATATAAATCAAAGTATTCAATCTCCTTTTGCAAGGTGTGTAGACTCTAGTACGTCTTACGCTGATAAATGCTCGCAGGCCTCAGCAGATACTAACTTTATCTGCAGGGTAGCTTACTGTGGGGCAGGTAGATTTTAGGTTGTTTTAGAGTTATTTTACTGGAAACAGATGCCTGCTGCAGCTTAAAAAGCACAGCTAAGAGGAAGGAGGGAAGAAAAATAGTAATGCTACAGAGCAGAAAATCAAAACAGAGCAGAAGGATGTTAAAACTGTTTTAAGGATTTTTTTTTTTTTTTTTTTTTTGGAGAACCATTGCCAATAAGAAATCCTTTCAGAAAGAAGAATCATGTATTTTTGTGAATATAAAATCAGTATAATATCTACAGAGATATATTTTATGGATATCCCAGCAATTAAGAGTTTTTGATTTCTTAAAATTGTACCTTCTATGCCTGGAATTCTGAAAAATCTATCTTCAGCAGATAAATGAGTTGAGTTGTACATTAGATTACTAGTATCAGTAGCAGTGGTAATAGTAGAACTGCTTGTAGTAGTGGTGGTAGAAGAAGTAGTTGTTTATCTTAAGGACTATCTGTTTTCAACTTAGCACTTCAATACTTTAGAAACAATTACTATCCCTGATAATGGAGTCTGTATGCTACCATGGAGTGTTAGATAATAGATAGCATGTGGATCTAGAGATGGTATTGGTTTTCATATTAAATCACAATTGAATTTGAGAAGTTAGAAGTCAGACAATGAAGACCTCCTACCAACAAAATTCAATTTAAACAAACTTGTGAAGCCTTTCAAGGGACTTTCACAGTTTAGCAAGTCATTCCTTTTACCTTCAATTCACCTACAAAAGCTTTTCTCTGTGTGTCAGAATGAGCTTTCAGTCACTGTTTCAGTCTCGTTGCTCTGAGTGACACAGATGATGACTCACTTTACCTACTTGGGTTTTGTTAACGACACTAATCCCATTTCCTTCCTCTTGTACCTTCTTACTCCAGTGTTCAGGTATCACACACAGACGCAGCAGGGGTTACATGAACATGCTTTAGGTGAGCAGCCAATAAGAAAAACTCATCCGTATAATGCATTTGGTGAAATCTTATTAAAAGTGCATGCTTGTGCTCCCAAAGTGACTTTGAATGTCACGCGGGATGAAGTAGGCATAATGCATACATCAGAGTGGCCTTGGTGGAGGATGAATTTGAACGGGCAAACGGTCTGGCTTTGGAACAGGATTATCCTTCCCGAGGAAACCATCCTCTCGAGTGTTGACATTCAGGGATGGTCGAGGACAGGCGTAAACAACACGAACATCAGAAATATTGTTTTAATCGATCAAGGGGCGCTGAGGAGGAGGAACGATGAAAAGGGAGCAGGAGCAGGTTCAGCACCAGCTACTGATGGCTGGAGGAACAGGTGGTGCATGGAGACCTGCTTCAGGGCTGCACACACAGAGAAAGAGGCAAACTCATTTCTGCTTCAAGAGTGCTTGACTTTAGCTGATCAGTGAAATCACGAGCCATGGCCACTGCATAACATCTTGTGAATAGATTGAGGTAAATGATTGTGGATTCAATGTAAATATGTGCAGATATGGAGCACTGGAAGTGTGTGCTTTTTAACTTACTTGATTCAAAATCTTTTACCTAACATTAGAAAAACAATCAGCAAAAATGGATCAATCACTGTTAGCAATATGAGTGCAATATTGAAATTACAACTTGCACCACTGTCCTAAACAAGGAAGCTCTACCCAGACTGCTTGTAATGACACACACACTGGACGTTTGACCTTATTGTGCATTTTCATTCCAGTTATTGAGTCATTCTAAGTGCTCTGATCAGTAATGTAATTATAATAATAATAATAATTATTATTATTATTATTATTACAGTTTTAATAATAAAAGTAATCTTTGCACCTGCTATACTATTGATTTTTTTTCTTTACCACAATAGGGCTTAAAACTTGTAATTTAAAAAAATAAACTTCTCTCGATTTGTTTTTAAAATTAGCATTATGATTCTTGTTAGATTATAGGTTTGTGTAAATTAAATACAAGAGAAGGTGTTTATTTAATATTAAAAGCAATTATTTGTGTAAAGCAGACTTGGACTTTTTTTCCGGACTTTAACTGGATTTTTCCCCTTTTTTTAATACCTTGCAGACCTTCCGGCTCTAACCGCACAGTGGCACCCATTATTATAACTATCAGCAGACTTGATCGATCCTTGATTTCCCGTCGTGGTCTGTCTAATTACTAAGTGAACACTGATCTCGCTCGTTTTAGACAATGAGTGAGAAAGAGGAGGAGGGAGAGGGGTGACAACAAGAACAGTACAAGGCGAGATAGGACGGTGCATGCTGGATCTCTTGCTCTACTATTATCCTGCTTTGTACTTCCTGACTGCAGCCCGCCCACGGCAGCAGCTAGCGTTTATAAGCCTACAATTCAGCTGCCATGCAAATAGTATTTTCCACAGATAATGACGTCCGAAAAGTAGGCTGCATAATAGCTTGCTGAAAGGTCAAAGCAGCATGCCAAGCAGCACCGTAATCACTGATAGCCTGATAATGGTTTGCATTTTCCGCTCCCCTGAAAGCATTTATTTCAGTCCGATAAATGGACTCTATACAGAAGCTTTTTTTTTTCTATTTTAGTTGTGGAGACATTTCTGCAGCTGCACAAATAACACAGCATCGAGCGCGTGCCTGTCCCGCCCCCTTCTCGCTGGGCTGCTCAGCACATGAGAGTCAATGTAAACACACAAAGGCGTTTTCAGCTGTAGTATTCACGTGGACGGGCTGCGAACAATTAACCCTGCGTTTGCGAGCCATTCACTTCCACGTGTTCCCCCCTCTCTCACGCCTCATAGTCTATATCCGCGTGTTTTCATGTGCATGCGTGTTTGACGGCTCTACGGGGCTGTCCCAAACATGTGTACATTTACACACTTTTCATGCTCTCTGCCCCCAAAACTCAAACGAACGCTGTCTTCGGTGTCTCCTCTTTGAATTTCACACACGAAAGTGAAAATATTCAAAATAACCAACCTTTATGCATTCCCGTAAACCTGTCTTTCAGTACAGTGAGTTCGTATATCTTTCCGAATTCCTCAAACAGGGGTTTCAGGTCTTTTTCCTCCAGGTTTCTGGGAATCTGGCCGATGAAAAGCTTGATGGCGTCGTGGTCCTTCATGGGAATGGTGTTCTGGCCGATGGTAAGCCCGTTCATCCTGCCGGCGCTGTTCGTGGTGCTGAATCCATTCTCCTGCTGCACTCCGTTTGCAGTGACTGTAGCCATCTTTCCTCAATGGGCCGGCGGAGCTGCTCTCTCTCTCTCTCTCTCTCTCTCTCCCTCTCTCTCTCTATCTATCTATCTCTCTCGCACACTCCCCCCCTCCTCCGTTATTTGTGCCTCTCTCCCCTCTCCTCCTCCTGTTTTCCCTCCCAACTCTCTCCTTCTTTCTCCTCTTTCTTTTCAGCCAATAAGCCCCCCTTGTTTGGATTCAGCCTTATTTATTTTTTCTGATGCTCTATGTGTTTTCATTTTTTGAGTCCCCCCTACTCTTTCACTCTCGTGACGTCAACCCGTACTCCTTAAATAAAACCACGCCCACCATATCATTTGCATATTAAGCGCAGCGCAGGCCAATGAGGGAGCAGGATGGCTGAAGGCCCCACAGGGCAGAGAAAGAATGCAAACATTTGTGTGGAGTGGAAAGCTCGGGACATTTGAACGGTGCAGAGGCAGCATTTTTTCTTTAAAATAGAAGGCAAAAATTTGGTATTGCCTGATGGAAATTTGAGTTTTTAATGGCAAACAATGCTATTGTGTTGGACTAAAAGTTACTCTGATACTGTGAACCAGATGTTTTAATTATTTTTGAAAGCAAATCAGAAATTAAATGTGTTAGTCTTTATTATTTTGTCTACTGACAACTGTTGGATGCTTTTAAAAAGATCTTAAGAGACTATGTTGCAGAGCACTATTCTCACATAACCCCTCTGATCTGTTGGACATATGTGTACTCCTTTTTTTCAGTCCTCTCAGGTAAATGACTGTATTCATCTGGCACGCTGGGCAAAAGAAAGTCCCTGTCAGATGTTTAGAAAGAAAAACAGCGGGGCTGTAAGTCCTGAGGACTAGTCATGAAAGTCACTGCTGTGAAGCCTTGTAGAAATGTTCTCTGCGGCAGTGGTTCTCAATCCTGGTCCTCAGGAGCCAAGGCCCTGCTGGCTTTCATTCTAACCATCTAACAAGGACTATTTTACACCTGGGATGCCAGGTGAATGCTGTCAACTGGCCAGGAGGGGAGAAAACTGACAGAGCTGTGCTTCCTGGGGCCGGAGAGCCACTGCTCCATGATGTTATACTAAAATAGTATGATAGAAAATATATTTCTATTGTTAAAACGAGGCTTATCATCATTGGAGGCACGAGTCAGTCTCAATGCATAGAGGTATCAAGATGAGATTCTTCAACCAGTTATGTCTGCAGTCTGAGGCTGAACTCTACCCTCCAAGATGGCTATGTTATCTTTACAGAGCAGGGTTTATCAGAGACTACCTCCAGAATTAGAATCGGAATTTATCATAATAAGGAGGCATACAGCTGTCAAGAGAAGTTTTCTGAACTTAACCGAAACAAACAGATCCTTAAATGAACATAGATCAGCTGAAGCAAGAGTGTAGGGTCAACAGAAACTCAGAGAGCATGGAAGGTTCAAGATTTTGTCCAGACAAGGGCTTGAATGCGAGCGTTTTAATGTTCACAAATACTGCAGTGACAAACTGTTCCCAAGATGGTGTTTGAACTAAAACTAAATGAAACCTCTATAGGGATAAAATATCTGTCTGTGACAAAAGGATTTACACAATTGTTTTTAAATATGCCCCAAGTCTTCATATACTGGGATCCTGCTTAACATTTTTTTTTTTTTTCTTAGCAGTTGGAAGTCCTCACAGCTAACGGGTGCTTTTCTTATAACAAGCATATTTTTCATTGGTTTCAAACCTCAGCTGCTTTCATTTAAAAGGACGATTTGAAGAGAAAAATAGCAGCGTGGTCAGGTGCTGGGATCAAAGGCATATTTGGCTGAATAATTAAAAAGATAGCAGCATGCTGAGGTGCAACATGCAGCAGCCTATGGACTGTTTAACTATTTACAAACAAACCTGCCTCTCTTTTTTCTTGATATAAAGACAGTATGAACAGATGGGGAGTAGAAGATGGAGAAAACAAAACACTGCTGCTTGAAAAGATGTCAGCTTAAACCTGTCTGAGTTCTCAGAGCTGCCTAGTGTCACTGTCCATGGTGCTGAATCAACGCTGCCATTCACAGAGCGTGAAATAGATTGTTGGAGCTACAATTTCAACGGTACATGTTTGCACTTCAAATTTTCCACACCTTCTATCTATCTGCTGTGCACAATTTCTCAACAGGATTGTCCTTTACTTCACTCAGAGGATGATGCATTTAAAGGCACTCTCTTCTGGATAGTTCTGTTATTCATGCAAGTGAGCATGTGCACTGTCAGTGTTGTTACTCGCACGGTGTATTCTGTACACAGAAAGGTCTAATTAGTGCAGATGGGAATGTAACATCAATACCAGGGCAATGCAGATCATACTGATATGATAGTTAGACCTGATATGGCAGCATTTATATGGAACGTAGCATGTATCAATAATCGGTTATACAGGGAGAATTAATTAGAAAGAACTGGTTGTCAGGGCTGCATGTTGGCATATAGACTAATAAGATATGCCATGTTTGGGTGTGTTTGGGCAAGAAGGGAGTCTTTGACACCACAAAAGGTGTTGTTTTGTTACAGAGCCTGACCTCTGAACCCCCCGCAGGCAAATAAAGAGAAAATAAAACATCTTCTGGGATCTGAGTAGGATTGCAAAAAACTGCATGTCTACTATTGAAATGCAATCAAGTAATGTGTTTAACCTCCCTGAGGTCAGATTTAATTGGCTTTTTGAAAAAGATGTAATTAAAGGGTAGTTTGTTCTGTTGTTTTCGCTAATTAGTGAAATGAAGGCGCCTCACAAGAATATCTATCTATCTATCTATCTATCTATCTATCTATCTATCTATCTATCTATCTACCTACCTACCTACCTACCTACCTACCTACCTACCTACCTACCTACCTACCTACCTACCTACCTACCTACCTACCTACCTATCTATCTACCTACCTACCTACCTACCTACCTACCTACCTGTCTGTCTGTCTGTCTGTCTTTCTATTCAAATATCAAGGAGTTACATTAATTCAGTGCATCTCAAATCTTTTCAGTAATGCCCTCCCATCCACCCACAAAAAATGGTGACTAAAGGGACAAAGTTTAACTTTATTCAGTTAAGTGCTAACGCAAGTGAATAGCTATAATTTCGACTTTTTACCTACAGTAATCACATCTACTTTCAGAGCCTACATCTAAGTATTTAAAAATGCCAATAGATAACTCTATAAAAGTGGGGGTTTTTTTTGCTTTGAATTATATGTTGATTTTTGAAATTATTGTTGTCCATTAACTTTTAATATTCAGTCTGAGTTTTTGCTTCTATGCTGATGACATGCAGCTCTCTCTATAGCATGTCCTATCGTCACTCAAAGGGAGTGATCACCAGTTGAAAAATTAGTTTGATTATATTGATTCTTATAATAATGTCCATTCTGCCCAGATGCAGCAAAATGCAGCACAACATGCAGTGCCTAGTTCCTATTTTCCTCTCTGTTGCTTATGTTGACATGGACAAGGAGATGACAAGGTAACAGGACTGTCAGACAGGAAGATTTCCTTGATATTCTTTTGATTTCCTCTCTCAACAGAGCTTGCTAACTTGGTTTACAAAGTGAAGATAGTTGTACTGATATCTATATGTGCATTTAAAATGCTCTGTCTCATATCATGGAGGCAAAATGATGTGGCTCACACCAGTGAAAAGCTTATCAATACTAATGCAAAACAACATTCTTTAATTTCCCTTCAAACTAAAAGTGCCAAATGCCATTTTCTCTAAAAGATGAGACTGAGAATCACAGGTCAGACAATGAGATATACTGCCTATAATGGATGCAGAGTGGTCAGCAAGCATGCAATGCTGCATTATGGGATATGATAGCTAATGCTTTCCTACTGTTAGGATACATTGTAGTTGTTATGAATAGCTAAACTTGTTAGAAACGTCGTGATTTTCCCCCCAAAACTTGGGAAGGCTGCTACTAATCAGCTGGTCTGGTAGGCTATATAGAGAGGAAGTTGTTGCGCTGTTTAGTTGGGTTGTGTGTGCCAGAGTCAACACCATCAGCTGGCCCACTTTGAGTTGGGATTTAAAATAATTTGGGCACCTGTTTGTGTGAGTGTGGGGGAAAATTAAATTTATCTACCCCTAAATCTTTTGACCCCCACCTGTTTTTGTTTTGGGTCAATTGTAAGTTTACGTATCCTTCTGATAATATTAGTGGGTGGCATTGAGGAACTATAATCCCCAGCCACCTTTTAGACATCTACAACCACTTTTTTTTTAACTCCATTTTATTTCTTCAAGCAGTTATCATAAGTTTCCCCAGTTGCGACCTTTCTTACAAGTTTCATGTTTCTGGGAGGAAACATAACAGTAAGCGTAGTACAATCCACTCAGTCCGGTCAACTGCCTGTGTGACATCTCAGCCCGAATCTCATTCAATCTACTCAAACTGAACAGCAATAAAACAGAGCTCATGGTTCTGGCCCCCGGGGTGCTTCTCTGGAAAGTTGGAGATCTCCTGCTTGATGCGGACATAGCTCCATCCAAATGTCCCCTAAGGTCTGTAACCAGGGCATAAGCCCATATTCCATCCTTCTCTTACCAAATACACATTAAATCTGACTTTTTCCAACTTAAAAATACCTCCAGACGCCGAGCATCACTCTCAAACCCTGCGGCCAAAACCCTTATCCACACATTCATTACCTCCTCTCTTGACTGCTGCAATGGAGTCCTGTCTTAGGTACCCAGCAAAGCCTTGGACGGGCTCAGGCATGTCCAAAGCTCCAAAGCCCCCATCCTGGCAGGCCCAGGCAGCACATCACTACTACCCTCATCCACTTTCACTGGCTACCGATTATGTTCCACATAAATTACAAAACCCCCCTCCTCACCTACAGATAACTTCATGCCCTTGCCCCTGAGTACCTAATGTCCTTCATCTATACATTTTGTACCAGAACCTCCAGTCCTTAGTCACTGACCCGCTCTCTGTTCTGAACACAACATACTGTTACTAAGGAGACAGAACCTTCAGAACTATAGCCTCCACCCTCTGGAAAACTATCCCCACAGATATCCTCAAGGAACTATCTTTGGACTAGTTAAATAATTCCCCAAACACCACCTGTTCACTACAACCCAGAATCTCTCCTAAACACTCCCCACAAACATCCCTTGTGTCTTAGTCAGGTAGTCTTTGTTTTGTTTTGTTTATTTTCCCCTGTCTCCCTTTACAGTGTTTTTGAGTCCCCTGAAAAGCACTATATAAACCCAATTATCACTAGCATTAGCAGAAGCAGTAATTGTATTTGCATTATCAGTGTTGTACATTTCTAGCAGTGAAGTAATACAACAGTGTGTGCATTGTAGATAATTTATTCTTCTTAAACAGTGTACAGACACTTGACTTGAAATAAATATTCTAACCCAGTCAAAAGTTTTCACCATGATAATAATGGCTACAATGATATATGACATTTGAGTTATTTCTTCTCCCACTGCCGTAACAACTTATTAATGGGATGTGTACAATAATAAGTATTAAAGCAGAAATAAACAACACCTGAGTTTCTTTTCAAAGTAACATATTTATTTAAAAAGCAGTAACTCAATTAATTTTTAATAGTAGTACCGAATAACTGTAACTTGTTACTGTTTTACAGTAATTTGCTCATCATGCTGGGCATAGTCGGGGGTAACGTGCTACTGTTAGAGTACTCAGATTACTTTTTTGTTGTAACGAGAATCGTAACATGTTAGTTTTACAATTCATCTAATCTATTGTAAGTTACTTTTTTTCAGAAAAGTGATCCATTACTGAAAGGAAATTTCCCCAATTTCTTTTTTCTCCTGCAGCCGCAAAAAGAAGCTCAACAAAGCACCAGAATCCGTGTATCATGAGTTCATTTAATATTTGATTGAAAATTGAAAAACAAATAAACGAAAAATGGCTCATTGTTCACTTTTCTGTTTTAAAAACCAAATCAACTGTTTTTCAATTATCAGTCAAATATTAAATGAACGAATGACACACGGATTCATCAGCACTGTTTGTCCTTCTCTCTTCCCCTATGCATGTTGGGACATACCAGATAAACACAGCTGTGCCAGTTCGCGCTCATTGCTAGCTTACTGAGCTAGTGAAATGACAGAGAGGACAGCATTACACTGTGGAATTGCCCTCATTATGTTGGATTTTGGATTAAAGGGACAAGAGCAGCATCATTGTAAGTTCAAAAGCTCCTGTTATGTTGTCTTTACTGAATCTGCTGTGCAGCTCCTCCAATTACGCACGTTTATTACGCACAGCGCTTCTGTAAATCTGCATGCTTCTACTCAGTTTGTTGTAGGAGTGTGAGCTGTTAAAGTTTCTATATCTGTTAGTGGTGTTACAAGGCTGTAGAGTTACAGATTATGGGCCGTAATCTATGCTGTACAATGACAGTTGGGTCAACACAGTGAAAGGCAGACGTGCCATTGCTGGACGTTGTGACAAGTGGGAACGAGTGCCTGAAGGGCAAATATTTGGTAACGAAGTACAGTACTCTGATGCGTTGGTTTTATCAGTAACGCTGTAATGTAAAAAGTTACTTTTTTAGTATGTAACGCAGTAATTCAATGAGTTAAATTTGAAAGTAATGCCCTCTAACACTGCTGCCATCTGGGTTTAAAAGGTGTGTTTTGTAATGTAAGCCATCTACCAAACATATTAGTTTACTCAGTTTAGATAGATAGATAGATAGATAGATAGATAGACTTTTATGAAAAGTTAACAGGAAAACAGCATTTTCATGGTTCAGTAATTGAGCTGACCACTTTCTTTCTGTCTTTCTGTGCTGATATGGATGCAAATTTGACATTTGAATGCCATCTCAGTGAGCTACTTTGTGTTTATGTTATCAGAGGGACAGTCTTATCTTCCATGAATGAACAACGAGGTGGTCACCTTTCTCAGAACTATCTAGCAGTGTGATAAGCACATATATTTGTATGGATAGGTGTCACAATGAGCCCCATGAACTTGTTGGTCACTGGGAAGTAGAGATGTCAGCTTAGATGGATTATGTTCTATTCGTTTTGTGGGTCTTTGTGTGTGTGTGTGCATGAGCGTGTGTGCTCACCCTGATGTCTGTCAGACTGAATTGTCTTTGGGGATCCTGGTGTTCTGAGAGCAGCTAACAGTAACATCTGGCACCGCACTGGCTTTGTTATGAATATTTATTTATTTTCCATTTAATCATGTCTTTGTAGACCATCTCACAAAAATCCTGCACAATTTTTTGCTCCAAACGGGGATCAGAAACACAACAGGCCTCCCTTGTCAATAGCATCAGGGCCATTCTTTCCCACAAAGACATAGCTAATTTAGCGTCAGTGCTGCTTATTGGCTATGTGATTTTTGTTGCCTTGTTTTTTTTTGTCATCTCTCAGCGGGATAGTTTGCCTTCACAGCTGTGAAGACTTGCAAACTGGCTGGCAGGAAGAAACGCAGGTACTGCATGATCTCTTCAATTATGCCTGCGTGTAAGCGTCCTTTGTTCAAGCACAGGCAAGCGTATCAAAAAGGTTGACAGAGTTCTTCTTCTTGTCTGTGCCAAGCTCAGCACCTGGATGGCTGCACGGGGCATCTTTGCCGATTGCTCTCCTTTTAGACAAAAAAGCAGAGAGAATAGTTCCAGCTGTGTTTGTGAAGTAGGTTTGAGCACACAAAAAGGTGCAACACAGAGGAAAAGTGGTCCCTGGAGGATCATGCACACCTGGAGACACATTTCACTCAAATTATTTTCTTATTGTTTCTTTGTGAAAACTGTATTTGGCCATTAGCAACCGGGGTGGACTTTTCCCTCAATCGCACGGCTAGAATTGGAAACAGGGGGGTGTAAATTTGTCAGCAGAATCAGCTCCAGACTAATGCAAAAAATATTTACCCTGGGTATTTCAGCCAGTGTAAATGCAATTTTCCAGTGCAGAGTGGATGCCATTTCTGGTATAATCACCAAAATTTTTCACCTCACTGTCAAGGTGACTTGTTGCAATGTCACAGACACACTTCTTGAAATAGCTTCCAAAAATATAGTCCCTTAAAGAAGCAAAATTCAGTGAAATAAGTCATGCATTGTGCATAACAGCTTGGTGTCATGCACAATTCCTTTATACTGTGCGTTCATTATCCCATTAAAGCGGATATATGGAGTGGGCCAGGTGGAACGTAGCCATGCATGAACATTTTTCACTGTCTGTTTTGTAGAGGGAGTCCAAAAGAAGAGCCACCATTGATATTCATGGCACAGCTGGTATGAGGTGTGACAGTATTTTTGTGAATATGTGAGTGTATATGGTAATACTGGGGCAGCCTCAAACCTCAGCTGCAGACTGTGCCTGAGGGAGGGGCACACTGTTCCCCCCTCTCACGCACACACACTGTAAGATAGAGAACCATTCACTCTGAGGCCATAATTTTCTCTTAAAACACAATTTCTTGCCACTTCATTTGCTCCTGTGCTGCAGGGGAAAATGCAGGAGTGATTGTTGGTGTAGTCTGAACAATGTTTTTGATAAATTAAGTTTTGCTCACTTTATTTTTGAAAAGGTGGATTACATCTCTGTTTTTCCCCTTATGGGTGGTGTTTGCTCTGTGCTGCTGTTGATGTACTGCTGAATGATAAGCAGGCTTCTTGCTGCATGTTTAAGTTCACTTGTGATGCATGGAAGGGAATAAATGAGAGAAAAACAAATAAGAGGTCAGGGAGACTACAATGAGTCATTCGCTTTCGGGCTGCTAATGAATCCCAGAATACTCTGCACAGGCCTCCCCTGAGTACAGCCATATAGGTTTTTTTCTTTCTTTGCCTGTGCATGTAAATGGAGCTTTATTCCTGTTTTTATGTGTTAACTGTAGATCTGTTTATAAGCTGTGACTCTGCAGCTCTGCTGAAGGTTGAAGGATGTTTTTGGTTATCTTTGCTTGACATTGCCACATTTTCACAATGTCAGTTATTTTGGAAACTCGGTTCATTTTCTGGGAACACTTTTAAAGGGGGCTGACCAGAACCATCCTTGGTATATGAGATGCAGTGAAATCCTTCTCAGCTAGATTCATTCTCTCCAACCTTATACAGCATCTAATTAGATGTAAAATACAGATGTCTGGCATAACAGAATGTAGTAAAAGACTTATAATTTACTGGTACTCTAATTCTGATGGTTTCTAATTTAGAGATGCCATCTTGGTCTTGAAAAAAAATCCCCAAAAGGCTTTGTAAAGATTACACCATGTTGACACAGTGTTGATGTGTTTTGAGCACTTCTGATGGAAGAAAGTAAGCCTGTGGAATCAAAGAGTTATTGACCATCTGGACACCTTGTCCAATAATTATATAATTGTTTTGCAATTACATGTTGTATGACAGTGAAAAGTTAGCATGGAGCAATGCAGTGATGTTCCTCTGACCCATGCTTTCTGTTGGGTCAGTGGGTCAAAGAGCCACCTATAAAAGGTGGCCAAAGTTGGAGTGGTTAGACATCTCTGTATATCTTGTGGAGAAACCCAGTGTCTAGACTGAGGAATACAAATTTCTTGAGCAGGGCTATCCTTTAGCCATTTTGTCTCACCTGGACTTGCTGTCTTAAAAGAGCTTGTAAAACATCAACGCTGTGGTGCATGGTTAGGCTTTAGACATCTTTTTTTCAGGACAACCTGGCATTTAAGGAATATGTGTATTGCCATAATGACACACAGTAAACAATAATAGTTGACACTTTTTTGGCCAAACTTCTCCTCCCATCTCTTGGGGACCAAAAAGAGAAAAAAAAATCATTCTGTGAAAACAATATCAAAAA
Source organism: Cheilinus undulatus (assembly GCF_018320785.1). NCBI lineage: Eukaryota > Metazoa > Chordata > Actinopteri > Labriformes > Labridae > Cheilinus > Cheilinus undulatus. The sequence goes on along the minus strand of NC_054865.1, from coordinate 30,302,552 downwards.
TAATTGACGTATTTTTCAATAAGTCCTTGCACTGCCTTTTACCGGCTCTATTTGAGCCATTATCCGAAGCAGTTCCTCTCTTCAGTGACACCGAGGGCCACATCACAGGCTCCTTGTCGCTCTTTCTCTCCATTATTAGCTATTCAGACCATCTCCTCCATGACCTAAGAGTTAATACATGCGAAGTCTTACAAAGCAATTTATGGAAGAGCCTACCATTGGTTGCCAAGGCTGAAAAGCATTGTGGGATGAAAAATGGTGCCTAGCATTAGCCACTAGCAGCAGAAAGAATTGAAATGGATTAGAAATGGCTGAAGAGATAGTCAATGTCAGACTTACCCTGGAAAGTCATCCAAGTTCCAGTCTCACTAGAAAATCTTCAATAAGGGATTAAAAGACATGGCTAGAACCATTAGAGCAGCACAATAACACACCTCAATGGAAAAAAATAAGAGGAAACAATTTATGTTTTACAGGTCATTTAACTTTTCATAGCCTCTGTCACCACTTGTGGTATACGACAATGTCAGTCAGAGGGTTAAGGTGGTCATGAGCAGCTATATGCTGTTCTTTTTGAGGGGCCCACATTAATCATCATGCTTCACCAAGAATGGGTAACTTTGTGCATCATGTTCTGTGTGTCACATCACTTTGGGCACATCAACCCCCCTCCCAAAAAAAAATAATAAAGTGATTTTGCAATCTGCTAACAGCTTTTAGCTTTTCACTTTTTCTCTTTGACGTTTTGCCACTGTGAAGTGGGGACATCATTTGAAAGCAAACATGACTTTCTGAACATGGGCACAGTAAAATAGTAGTAGTAGTAGTAAATCATGAAAAACTGAGATACAAGGTTTTGGCCCAACATCAGTGGCAAATAAATAAATGCAATCTCATTATCAGTAAATGGGCCCTCCCCATTTGTGATTTACTGATGATATCAATATATGTATTGGATCAGTCACATTGATGGTGGCATCCTCTTAGTTTCCACATTTTGAAGCTGAAAAGACTGTCAAGCTATAATAGGGTTTTTATTTAAAAAATATTATTTCTGTTGTTTAGAATGTTTAACCTCTTTTCACTGCTTTTTTAACACATTTTCACTACTGTTCCTTGCATTTTGCAACTTTTGGCATTTTTTTTTTACCTGTTTTCCCTCGTTTAATCCAAACATTTCTCCTATTATGGCCCATTTTAACCTTTTTTTTTTTTACCACCTTTAACCACTTGTTTTGCTGCTTCTAAACAATTTCACCACTTAACACATTTTCAGCACGTTTTCTGACAGTATACTTTATAACCCATTTTGCCTCTTTTTGACCCATTATCAATACTTTTTCTTGCCCATTTTGGTCTTTTCTAGTCATTTTTTGATACATTTTGACTTTATCCTGCCTCTTTTTGCCTTTTAATAGTTTTTTACACTTTTAAAACTTTTTTGTTTCTTTTAAAGCTGTAGTAAGTGATTTATTTTCAGTGTCGTATGCCCACAAAAACAACACAACCTGTCAGGATCTTGTTATTAAAGTCATCTAACAAAATAACACACTTCTGCAACGCTTCCTTGCGCTGCACTCTCACTTGAGGAAAGCCAGCAAGGGACGATGCTCCAGCCAATGAGGAGGCTAGCACTCACAGCCAATCATGGCTCAGGTCAGAGGGAGCGTTCCTATTGGCCGCTGTAGTGGGTGCGCTGCCGCCTCTCAGCTCAGTGAGAAGTTGATACAATTGTGGAGTTACCAGCAGTGTTCGGCCCCGTGTCGAATTTGTTCATGCTGAGGTGAAGTGTTTTCTAACCTCTAATTCTGCCACTGATTTCAGTGGAAAAGCGGAGCAAAATCACTCCACCAGAGCTCTACAATCAGTATTCGATTCAGTGGACATGCGATTCAGTGGACATGCACATCTGCAATAAGGTATGTGAGAAGAGGGGCAGAGCTATGGAGCTCAAACATGGAGAAGAACAGGAAGGGAGGGGAGTACAGTTGATTCTACACAGCTCTCATTGAATGTTACATACTCGAGCTTTCATCAATTTCTGCCAATTTTAACTTTGTTCTATTATATCTTTTCATTCCTTTTTCCTGCCCATGTTTGCCTCATTTGACCCATTTGATATAATTTAACCCCTTTTTCACCACTTTTCTGACCATTTCTACTCTTTGTAACCCATTTGCCTCTTTTTTTTCTTCTTTTCATTTCTCTTTCCTGCCCATATTTGTCTCTTTTAACATTTTTTTATACATTTCTACCTTTTTTGTTTCTTTCAGCCAACTTCTTCCACATTGAACACATCTGTTTCCTCTATTAACCCACTCAAAACAATTTTACCCCTTTACACCACTTTCTCTGACCACATCCACTCTTTATAACCCATTTTGCCTCTTTTTTGTCCTCTTTTCATTACTTTTTGCTGCCCATTTTTGCCTCTTTTAACCCATTTAACACTATTTAACCCATTTTCACAACCTTTCTGGCCATATCTACCCTTTACAACCCATGAAGCCTATTTTGTCCCCCTTTCATTACTATTTTCTTCTCATTTTTCCATTTTTTAAGTCAATTTTTGACACATTTTGACCCTAGAGCTAGCTGCATTGAAGTGTGTAAAATGTGTCCAATATGTTTTCAAAGCCTCTGAAACTAAGTTTCCTTCCTTCCTTTGATTAATTGACCCACATTTTTTATCTAGTAGAAGTTTTATGTGAGTAACAAAACCAACATACCCACACAAAAATGTGCTTGCATGCACAGAAAGTTGAAACACACCCTTCAATACTAGAGAGACAGTTTTACAACAATTGCATTGCAGTTAACTAACAAAGATCATGCCTCAGCAGAAAGCAGTTAAAGCTTTATTGTTGTGTGAAGCAGACGGGTGAGAGGAGGTCAGGGGACGATGGAATGTGAGGGGGAAGAGACTCAGGGCGCCAGCAAAATCTGAACCCTGAGTGAAGACTATGGAAAGAAAAAATGAAGGCAGTGGAAGACTTGTTAGATTTTGGCAATCAAAAGCTGATGTTATGCGCCTTCATTTAGGTTGCAGAAAAAGTTTGGCACCTGTAAAAGTAATGGTGGTACCACCAGTTTTATCTTATAATCAGAACACCAATAATAATAACAAATAATGAATAACTAAGGGATTTTTTGCAGTGATAAGGCTCACAATAAAAATTTAAACTGATTTATGCCATTTTAATGTAATAAGATCAGTTTCAATCAGTTTTACTGTTGTAAAACTGACAATAATCACAAATTTCACTATTGACACTTTTTTTAAGAAGTTTTTCTTTATAATTCCACCAGAAACGTAAGGAGTATCACCAATATTAAATATCTAAATTAATTTCAGCAGAAATAAGGCTCACAGTAAAAATCTAAACTAATATTATATCAACCACATATGTATAACGAAAAATTTATAGGGCTATAAATTATACTGACCAAAAATCACATCTATATTACTGTTTTTACCTTGAAAATATCTGTCAAATGAAAAATCCCTAACCCCTGTAAAAATTACCACATCCAACTACATTTGAGTACTGTTATCTTACATTGTGATAAGTTATTGTCAAGAAAATACCCTTAGTATGGTTGCTAGATGAGTTGACCACATAGACACATTTTACACCCGTAAACTGGTATACCTTAATGTGGTTCCTCCATTTTTCACACTAAAGTTTTAGTAATTGTTAGCCATCCTACGCAAACGAACCTATCATGACAGGTATCACTACTGTTCATCTCTATAAAGTGAAGGTTTCATCAACTTATCATGATTAATTATGATTTGAGGGCTGTTTGTTTTGGACCAAAGGAGATGTTAAAAAACAGGATGTTTAAGATCCTCTGGGCCATTGATGATTGGTTGAATGTTGTGGCGTCACTGATTGGCTGAGAACTATCATTTTGGTTCTATTATATCTCAGAGAGAAGGGGGGAGGCCACGAGGGAAATCGTCTGATGCAGCCATATATGGTTCCTTGCCCCATAAAGGGTTAACAGTGATTGGCTATTTGACTTGTCAGCCATTAATGGAAACCTGGTATAAGCTGTTTTTTTTAAGCTGAGCATATTTGAACTTATACTGGATTGGTTTACTATCTGTAATACTCTTAAGATGAGGTAAATCAAAATGTCCTTTTATTTTTCTACATGTGGCCCTCGGTGAAAAATGTTTGGACATCCTAGGAATAAACAAATAAGCCACTATTTACAGTGCATTATGATTCGTCCATAGGCTGCTTTTCTGCCTGTTTCCAATCTTTATACATAATTAAGGTTAAGGGCTGGCTCTGGCTTCATTTATGCACTTGAGAATGATAATGATCTTATAATCTTACTCAAACACAGAAAAAGGTTTTATATTTAAAAAAAAAAAAAAAAAAAAAAGCTCAATGAAAGCAAATTTAGCTAAGCTAAAAAATTGCAAGCATATGTTAAAGCCTTGGTGATGTCTGTACAGCTACAGGACAATAACTCATCAACATAAGATACAAAAAGCTGTTATAGTTTGAAATGCAGAGTCAAAAGAAGGTCTGCACAACAGACTCCATAAATGTCAGAGCAAAAGTACAAAGTATGCATAAAGTTTATGAACCACATTCCTATAAGTGGTTATGAAATCCCACTTTGTGTGTGTGTGTAGAGATGTTATCTGATCTGAACCCACCCCAGGAATGACCTTTATTTGACAGAAATACAATTGAAGATTTAAATATCTTTCTGTTGTTGTAGGAAAAGACAACATAATGACTATACGCACTATAAAAGTTATTGGAATTTCAACAGCTTGGAAAGAGAAGACTTTTCAGAGCTGTACCCAGAATTATCTTTAAAATAAACACCCCTCTGAGCTTGTCATTACACACAATAACATCAGCCCGATGTCATCAGCGTCTCAAATCATCAGACTGAAATTGCTGTTTCAATTTGCACTAGCTTGTTTGACAGATGTTTTTTGTATACATAAAATTAGAGCTGACTGAAATACACATGCACTGCAGTGTCCTTGGATTTCACATCAACATAGCCTAGCTAAGGAAGGGTTCCTGAAAGAATGGAGACCATTAACATTATGGAGATTAGTATCACTTATCTGTTCATAATCATCATGACACAATAAAAAATCTAATTGTGCAGATGCGTGATTGAAAGATTAGCTTGGTACAATGCCAGTAAAGAGTCTGCCCTCGTGCTTTAATGGTAAAAAAGTAATGTTCTTACCATGGTGACAGCTATTTTTCAGTAATGTAGACCCAGACTGCAAATAAATGTACAGGGATTTGTCTTGGTGACATTGGTGCAGAGACAGTGACAACTTACACAGCATCATGGTGCATACTGAGACAACAATGGCACAAGGACAGCTGGACTCAATGCACTGTGCAATGCAAAAGACATTGAAAGATGAACTTTGGAGAGTAGAATACAAATGGGTCATTACAGACTTGAAGAGTACAAGAATAATGGAGAGAGGAACGCTGCTGCTGAGGCTGCCTGTATCCATGAATTAGCTTCAGTTGTGATGTTGAGACCAGTGTGCAATTGGTAAGTTGCACAGTTTAGTTATCTTTGAAGGTTAGATAACTCAAAACGTTGACCATTACATGTCACATGCGTATTAGATAGCACTACACAGACTAATCTAAGTGATTGAATAGCAACAGGGGCATATTTGTATAAAGGAGATATGTTTTCTTTTTCTTACATAAATGTTACATAATGAAGATTGAAGATCGTGGTTTGAAACTAGAAAAAATTAGCTTTAACTCCAAAGTTGCCTAATCCACACTTAGAAAAACAACTTCCCCTGGAACCAGATAGTAAGATCAAGGTGCAAAAGCATTGGAAATAGTACATGCACAACATCTGAGGTAGTTTTCCTTTCCTGTTTTGGACACATTATATTAGGTTTATGTGGGGTTTTGAGTTTATTTGTGGCCACTCTGTGTCCCTGTGTAGCCATTTGCTCATATTCTTAATAATTCTGTTGCATATCTTTTTGGTCTTTTTCTTTTCGCTCAGTGTTTTTGTCCACCTGCCATCTTGTTGACTTTTCAAAGAGATATTTTTAAATATCTTTGATAGAGAGGCCCTGGTCAGATGCTTGTGACTTCATGTCTGTTCATTAATCAATCTGGAGAGCCATGATCAGAGTCTGATGGGGGAGGGGGCACACCAACAGAGGGTGTCAGATTCAACGCCTCTGAAAGCCAGATCAGACCACACAAATTTAGACAGATTTTAGCCCAATTGGCACATCATCAAACACTGGGCCTGAATATGAGCATTGCGAGTGACAAACACTATTCTAGTGTTATGTTATTTGTAATGAATCCAGGACCCCAATTTAACAAGACTGCAGTTAGACAAGACCTGCGTGTCAGGATTTTTCTTGCATCTTTGAATTAGTTAGACACCTTGACCTGAAGAGATGTTGCTGACCAATAGGTCAAACATATACTAGTATTTAACTGAGCTAACTGGGCCATTGTTCCTGTATTTACAGTAAACTGCGTTTTTAAGTTCTGTTTGAAGGATACCCAGTCCATGATGTCCTCTTCCTGACATACACGACCAACCTTTTTGTTTTTTTATCATTTTATTTTTAATTATTTAACCTTTGAGCTTCCACAGATGCAAAGACAGCAGATACCTGCATTTGTCGGGATCACACTTGTAGTCTGTTGGCCGAGGCAGGACAAGATTTTTGTTGCGTATAGTCTTATATGTTGTGATGGTAAAAGACAAAGATATATATGTAGCCTAAAGCAGCCACCGTAATAACCCCATGATGAAAAATGGTCTTGTTCTCAAACTGATATTAAGCTTTAATTTGTAAAGAAGGTCCTTAAACACACCATGCTGAAACACTGTAAGAGCTAATAGAAAACAACAAAAAAAGCATTTTATACATGTATAATGACAAATATATTAATTTAGCTCTTATAATGGTATTAAATGTGTAAACCTTGACTTTAATGTTATGTATTATTAACCTTTAACAGCAAATATGTTCAGTCAGGAACACTCGTCATTTTTTTCATTGCATAATGGATACACAGTTTTACTTGGTGAAGAAGGCTCTGCTGAAAAGATGCTTCTTTGGTTAGTCAAGCAGCATGCTTTCACTTTCCAGGGAGTGCATAGATGGAAACATAACTGACAATGTGTACTAATTACAATGAAATTAGTTCACAAGCAATTAATATATAGTAGCATAAATCTCAATATGAAGGAGGAATGAGCTTTATACTATAAAGGAGGGGGCTGGGGTGGAGGAGGTTAAGCATTGCCAGCAGCAGCATGATGCATCATAAGAATGGGCCACTGTGTTGAAAGAAAGAGCTGTGATTGGCTGTGGGAGCTAGGGGGCAATAATTGGGATCAGCTGGCTGTCAGCTGATCACGCTGGATGTATGACTACCATGTCCGAGAGTGTTCCTGACTGAAGTGGATTTATTTTTCAATGTCTACACCAATGTAACAGATGTGATTGAGTATTTGGGAAGTGATGGTTATATCGTTGAAAATGCACAGGTCTATTTTTGTACATAGCCCCATTTTCCACTGGTCCCACCCACGGACTGTATAAAATAGGGATGTAGTGTTAGTTATGTCACCTGTTAGTTTCTAAAGTGCAGTGTTGAAGCTCATCAATGGTGGTCAGCATGTTGGAAATTCTGTAACTATTGGCCAACCTGGTCAAGGCTAAAAGCTGGAGCTGAGGCATGCTTCAAGTCACTGTGTTAGAACTGTGCATTAAATCAAAACAGGTGAGTTATTAAAGGATCCACCCTGTGAAAAAAAATAGCTATTGTTAATTTCTGCTGGCAAAATGGGTATTTTTGAATGGGCGGTTCCTGTATGCGATATTGCAGCCAATGTCAAGTGGACACTCGAGGAACTGCAGTATTTTTGCACCCCCACTGGCTTCATGCTTTAATCACAAGGTTGCTGCTTGGTCACAGCACCACAAGTTGCCCTTTAATTCCTAAAAAATAAACAACACAGACTCAAACCTTTCCAATTTCCCACATTTCTTGCACAATATTTGCCGTATTTCAGTGAGTCAGATGAGGACATGTTGGATCCTCATGCTGTGCAGCTTGACAGAAAAAGTGCCGTGAAGCTTACACAGCACTCAGCCATTGTCAGGCTCAATGCCATGCCTTGCACCAACAGCTTGCACTCTGTTTCCATCAGATGTAACACACAGTCTGGAACTGCAGCCAGTCAAACCCTGTTAGTTGCTTTAGCCCCTGTTTACAAAGACTGGGCATTTTGTCATGTTGGATTTTGTGCATCTTATATGCAAAAGGGAACGTTAAACCAAAGAAGGTGGGTGTTGTTGTTGTTGTTGTTGTTTGCTGTAGGCTGCAGTGACAGCTTGAGGTGAGCTAAACTGGAGCCACACATTGTTAATGGGCGTCTTTACAGCACCAAAGAGTTGTCATCACAGTCTATTTTTACTTTGGTGGAGACCCGGCAGGATCAGCAGCGTGGCATTTGAAGCTCACGCCCGCCGTTGACTCATAAACAGCGCGGCTTCACAGAGCCTACACAACTAGTTCACAAGCTGTTCTGTCGCACATGTTGCCTTCCATCACGCCGTTTGGAGCGGCTTAAATAAAGTAACATGTTCCCTTCGAAATCTATTTTTCATTAGCTTTTAGCAGTGTTGTGCAAGCTGTTTGATTTCAGCAGTGATGCCTTTGGAGCTTTGGCTCAACACATCAAAACATCTCCCCACAACTCCTGAAACCTTTGGAGGATCCTGTTTTGTATTTGGGATCAGAAACATGGAGTAGACACAGTGAAACCCCAAAGAGACAATTTAATAAAGCAGGTGCATGTTTTGGTTCAGAGCTACAATAAAAATGGAGTTAAATGGGTATAAGGTTTGAATGTGAGAAAATGAAACTTATTATTCAACCAATAATAAAAAATGCGTACGACATTAATGCAAAGCAAAACTCTTGTTTTTCACCTCCTGCACTTGTCCTCACTTCTTTCCTCCCGCTGAATCTTTTTCAATATCCCCACGGGGCTCTGTATGTCTGAGTGTGTGCGTGTCTCTATATGATCCACACACACGCCCAAGTGTGTGGCAGAATCGAAGCCCACCTCTCTTAAGATGTCTGAGGACCTCAGGGGCTCAATATAATATTGTTGTTTTCTACTTATTTTCTAAGAATGTTCCATTCCCAGTAGTGCGCTTCCATCCAATATAATGCTGTTTATTGTGCTGCAAGGACAGGATGTGTTTGTTTTGCTGTCTAAAGGATGTGTTTTGTGTCTACAAGCACTCAAGGTTGTACATTGAATACTGTATAACAGTGTTGACACAGGGAACAAATAAAGGTCTAACTGCTGGATGTTTCATCTCATAAACTTTTTATATATTTAACTCTTTATAAAACCTTTTTCTTTTTATATTCTCAAACCCCAATGGAGACCGCAGAGCAAAACACACTGTTTTATAATTTAACTCTACTTGTCACACAAGTGTTGCTAAATTACTTATTGTTATTACTCGTCTTATATCGAAGCACATTGTCTCAGCAGCAAATTAGAGACAGATTGTTCCGTTGAGAGCTTTATGAACTGATCAGCTAATGCTGACCTCCGGCAAAAGCTGCATTACAAATAACATTTAGTTACAATTCTGTTCTTGAGTGAGTACTGTTAAAAGATGTTATTTTGTTGAGCAAGCTATTTGAGAACTGCAGGCTTCTCCTTTCAGATAGTTTGAAGCTGTCTTGAACTTTCAGAGTGTGGGTCAAACATCCTGTACATCCTATTCAGGGGTTTTTCTCTCTGTATGTGCCTGTATTTTTGAGCAATTTGAAGATAGAGGAGACCGGGGCAGCTGCAACAAGTCTAGTATCTCTAATAAAAAACATGCTATAGAGATGGCACTCATTCTGCACCTGACCTTATGGTCAGGATGATAGGAAATACATTCAGGAAATGCTGGACTATTAATAATGTTGCAAAACAGATGACTTGCCAGACACCATGTCTGTCATTAGGCAAATCTATATTACAGCTCCAATCTGCAAAATTTATGCCAGACTTGAAATCGTTTCAGACCAATCAGCTTTGTTTGTGGAAAGATGGTGGCAGTCCCATTTTCAGGCTTTGTGTCCCGAAACTTGACAAAAATCTACAACATGCCAATATGTCCCACTTTTTAATAAATTTTACAGATTTTAGCCAATGGAAAGAAGGAAATTCTAAAACATTGCCACATGCCTGCAACACTTTCTCTGTATTTGTCTGTACATAAATATAATTGTCTGTATGTATGTCATAGCATACTACTGCTCATCCCACAAATGCATGTTCCTTTCAAATGTGGTACATTTAAAAGGGAAATAAACAGGCCCTCCAATGGTATAAGATTTATTGCCAAGAAACATTGTTACAACAAAAAAATAATCTACCAAACACAGATTTCCTTAGTTTTTGTGAAGAGTTTATATGGATCCATGTCTATGTAGGACTTTAGTTCATTCTAAATACTTTGCCACGATTCATGACCCACTGAAAATGTCTTTGTGACCAACTTTTGGGTCAGACCCACCAGTTGAGAACCACAGGCTAACAGGACATGCAAAAACAAACAAAACTGACAATTAAAAAAATGCATATTGCTGACGTCCAGTCAAAACCTCATAACTCCAAAATCATCACTTTTAAGGAAAAGGAAAACACAGCATTTTTTAAATATTTGACACTGAATGTTCATAGTCAGCATCTTTTTGACACTTTTTATAGGTTTAAAGTTCATAAAGTGCATAAAGTATTATGCACAGTGAGACAAAAAGAAAAAAAAGTTCATTAACCATATTTAATGTAATTGATTGAGTCATAACCTTCCTTAATAAATGTCGCAACTCTCTTCAGTGGTGTGGTAAGTACCAACATCTGTCTACTTTGATGTGAATGAATAATGGGAAAATATTTAAGCAATAAGTTATCTTTAAACAGTATCAACAATCAGCACACACATCTACGTATAAATGAACAAAATTATAATATCTTTAAATCTGGATAGTAAAGCTAAGCTGGTCTCTGAGTAACAGAGATATGAGAAAAGTGTTGCACCTGTCCCCAGTCTCCCCTTTATTTTCCTTCAGTTGAGATCGGAGTGAAAGCAGAACAATGGGAAGAATAGTTTTTGATATTGACCTCTATACATCCATCAAAGTTACAAACATTATTCAGGGGATGCAAATATCAACAATTAGTATTTATTTGGCCCTTTTCTAGAAAAAGAGATGCTCACTGCACCATACTATATATAATGCTGAAGAACGTTACAGGAATGTATAACTTCTTAAAAAGGAATGCCTCCCAAAAATCTCTCTTCCTTGTTTTGCTATCTCGCTTCATCCTACAGACTCAGAAGGCATTAGTGAAACTGTCAACCGGTGAGCTGAATTGCATCCATTGTTCTCCTCTGATGGATCATTTGCAACAATCCAGAGATAAATCTGCTTTCTATTTTTGGGCTCTGACAGCTTCTACCTGTATCCAGCCGTCTGCTGTATCCCCAACCCAGACAGTGACTGGCCTAATGTCTGGTCGCAGTGGCTTCCTTGAAGTGCTCCTGCAAGTTAATAAATTCTGGGCCATCTGTTTCCATACAGCCCCTTTCCATTACCAGGTGCCCCCCTTCCCTGGACCTCTATCTAATTAACTTTCCTCTCTCTGCCTCTCTTTGTGCCCACACTCATACTGTGGAAAAAAAGAGAGGACAGAGGGAGTGAACGAAGGGAGAGGTAAATTTGTTTAACCTGATGTTTTGAAGCAAAGCAAACAGTGCGGTAACCTAGTTTACAGCATTGCTTTTTTGTGCAATTTAGACATGATGTTATTAATAAGTGTGTGCGTCTAAAGGGTACTTAACCATGCAATAAAGAGATGGGGCATCGAGTGCCACTGTTCTGCAGTTTCTTTGGAGAGCAACACTAATTGCTATTCGGGAAATCTAATGAAACCCTCCAAACAAATGACAAAGCAGACAGTCAAGAGTGTACCGAGCAGAACAAAGGGAGGAGAGCAACATGACAAAGACTTAATAATAATTATAATAATAATAATTGTAATAATAATGATTATTATAGATGCTGTTAAAGGTTGCAAATAGAGTCAATCAAGGAGCAAAACAACTGCAAGCCATGTGTTAAAAAAGATATTTGAAACCATTAAAAAAGCATGATCCTAAGGACAAGAAAGGTTAAAAAGATGAAGCATTTCTGCAAGAGATTTTAAAGCTATGAGAAAGGGACATGAAATGATCTCATTTTATCACTGGATGGCTTTCCATCAAATAAACACGAGCAACATGTTCTCCTCTCGCAGATTTTGTGTCCTTTCTTTGGATGAATGCTGTTTTCAAGAACAGAAAAGGCTGCGGGAAGAAAACAGCTCTCAGACACTGAAAAGACTGGCGATGCTTGCAGCAACATAACGCTCTTAACTACTTCTTGCTGCCACAATCTTACTGAAAGCATCAACCATCGAGCCATTAGGGTGCCAGAGTGCCCCTGCGGTTTTGCCATTAGCTCGTAATATATTGGCAACAACATGGCACAACAGTACTAACATGCATGCACTGAGGAAAAATTTGGCACATAAACAGCCTAGCTTAAAGAGCTCCTCACAAGGTTAGGATACCCCGTTGTTGAGGAAATGTAACTTATGTGTCCACATTAAGCAGTAATGTTTTTGGAGAAGATGATGCTACTTTTTTATGGAAAGGCTGTTGACTATTCATGAAATCATGAAGGTGGCTGTAGGAGATTAGATTCCTGCTGTTGCACGAAACCCTCGTAAGTCCAACTAGTAATTTTCATGTTTCTACCTAGTTTATGTGGTTCTTTATAGGAAGTGCCAGCTGTGTGACCCCAAGGCCCACAAAATCTATTCATAAACTACAATATGGATGCATGGTTGTCAGTAGGAAAATAAGGCTGCTTTTCAAAGATACAAGCTTCCTACCCAGTGGCAGTGATATTTCTGACACATTTCTATTTGCATGAATCCCATGCATATTACATCTCTCCGACCTGTTCGCCACCACAGGGATTGTCATCATCGGTTGCAGGCAATAATAGTAAGTTACTGCTGCTTGTCATATGCCATCCTGCTTCTGCCATAATTTATGTGCACGGGACCATTGTCTTCCAGCCCACAGGGCATTTTGTGCGCCTCCGATTTCAACTTTATGACGCAATGAGCCGAGAGCCTCTGCCAATGCCAAGCGAACCAAAACCTGGCACATGCCGGGAAGCTCCTCTCCAAATTAATGTTTCCCCTCCCTTCCCCAAATTGAATCTGTGAGATGCAGAGGGAAATGCGTGGCCTTCCTGTAACTTCCGAAGGAGAGCGATCAGGATGGTTTGCATCTCTGAGGGGCTCATCAGGAAGGGCACGTCCCTCATTACAGCTGTTTGGAGAGAGGTCTCACTTTGCCAGCACACTCCTCTGCGTCAGGTAGGTTAGGGAGGGAGAGAGAAGTATCTGACATGACCTCCAGTGAAGTGAGCATGTCGGGAACCGCTGGAGATTTGGGGGCGGAACCAATGTCGAGGAGAGAGAAACACATGCCTCGCAATCAGCCATGAAATTCAACCTGGCACCAATTGGACCGGGCCTGCTGGGAATCTCGACAAACCAGCGCCTGCTGAACAACGGGAGAGAGAGAGGGGTGGGGGGACAGGTAGGGGGTGAGGGGTTGTGGGGTGCGAGGTCATTCTGCCTCACAGGGTGCTTTATTAATGTAATTAAACAAGGGCGAGCTCTCTGGCTCTGCATCATACCTGACCTCCGCCACAGCAGAGGGAAGGGGGCGAGGGAGGGAGAGACACACGGATGAAAAAGGGAGGTCGAGAGAGGAAAAGGGAGAGAGGTAGGGATAACAAGGACAGGAGATTGGCAGGATAAAAGGAGATGAAACAAGAGAGGACAGGGCTAAGCAAGAGGGATAAAAGGAGATAGATGCAGTATGATGCATGAGTAGGAGGGGAAGACGTGAGTTTAGACAGAGAATTAGTGCATGGGACAAGACAAGTGAGCCATGGAGGAGTCAAGGCCAGGGCATCTGAGGAAACAGAGATCAGCGCCAGGGCAGAGGAAGGCCTCTGGGTCTGGTGTGAAATCTAAGGAATGTCTTGTAATCATATTAGACACAGTTCAGTGGTCTAGCCAAACACATAGCTGCTCTCTCTCTCTGCATAATGGCAATGTAAATGATCTTCTTTTAATCTTGTTTTAGTTAAGGTTTTTATATTAATGAAAGGGATCATGTTCTACCTATTGTACATATAATGAAGAGAACAAAATAACCAAGAGTGCTTTCACATGTAGATCGTACAAAGAGGTTCTGAATCAAGTGGGCATTGCCTCTTTGGTCCATGTGGACATGTGTGAACAATAAAATCACACTGTTTCAGGATGAAATGACAAAGCTGAGATAGCTCAGAAGAGGTGGTCTGGGCTGGCTTTCATTTGAACCCTGGAGCAGTTTGTCCACAGTAAGAACACAATCAGGTAAGCAACTGTAATAACTGGCATTGACAATCACAGTATTAGTAGTGGTCATACAGCTACCAGGCAATTTTGCTTACAAGTGATAATAAAAAAAACAATCTGCAATCAATTAGGGTCTTCATGCGGCGTCAGTGCTCCAGCATTAATCAGCATCAAAATAGCAACAGGATGACCAATCCGTGTATCATACTTTCATTTAGTGTTTGATTGATAATTGAATCACAAATAAATGAAAAATTGCTCATTGTTCACTTTTCTGTTTTAAAAACCTAATCAAATAATGAAAATACTGTTCATTTTGTAGTTTTCATTTCTGAAACGAAATGAAATAAACAGGAAATGATGTGTCTTTTTCACTTTTGCTATTTATGTTGGGATCAAAGAATGTAATATGAAAAAATGGGCGTAAGCAGTCAATTTGATTGCAATATTGATTTGTGTAACATCGTGCAGGTGTTGTGCTCAGAAAAGCATCCTGAGAATCACATGCCCATTGCTGAGGAGTTCACGCTTCCTGTAATGATATACAGGAATGCAAACGCTGGCACAGAGTTAGGTTGCACTCACAAGCAATCTGTACTGTGCCTGGGTACGTTTGAGCCTAAAAGTCCAGTACATTTGACCAGCATGAGTGCGTCAGTGCTTGGATGCAGCATGCTACAAGGTGGACCAAAGCATGGCACAAATGCAAATGAAGGAGCACAACTGCAGGAACATGACTTAACTTGGTGCCGGTGTTTGTGTTCCACTTATCATTCCAGGAAGCGTGAACTCCTCAGCAATGGGCATGTGATTCTCAGGATGCTTTTCTGAGCACAACACCTGCACCAGGTTATGCAAATTAATATTGAAATCATACTAACTGCTTACACTCGTTTTTTCATATTACATTATCTGATCCCAGCATTAATAGCAAAAGTCAAATAATTTTTTCCATTATTTGTTATTCAATTATCAATCAAATATTAAATGAACGATTGATGCACGAAAGATTTTCGTACTGTTGTACTTTCTGTCTTTTTATTCAAATATTTCTCAACCAAATTTAGATTGGTTAAGGTGCTTGATCTTAACTTATATTTGCTGAGTTCTGGGATAAATAGTTAATAACCAAGTGTTGGTATCCTGTTACATTCTTTGTGAAGACAACCTAAAAGGGCTTCATGGGTTCATACCCAGTGTTGCATTTCTACTGCTCATGCTCATGAACACAGAGTCTGCTCTCATGCACTGTCAGCTGTTGTATAGTATTATTATTGTGGCTTCAAATACGTTATAAGTATAGGTTTTCAGTTAACAAATATGATATAAAGATACACTATATTGCCAGAAGTATTCCCTTGCCTGCCTTGACTGGCATATGGATTTAAGTGACATCCCATTCTTAATCCATAGGGTTTAATATAATGTTGGTCAACCTTTTGCAGCTATAACAGCTTCAACTCTTCAGGGATGGCTTTTCACAAGGTTTATGAGTGTGTTTATGGGAATTTTTGACCATTCTTCCAGAAGTGCATTTGTGAGGTCACACACTGATGTTGGACGAGAAGGCCTGGCTCTCAGTCTCCCAAAGGTGTTTTACCGGGTAGAGGTCAGGACTCTGTGCAGGCTATGGAGAAGCGCGATTTGTCACGCCAGAGAAGGCGTCTCCACTGCTCTACTGTAGAGTCCAGTGGCGGCATACTTTACACCAAGCCGTACATCACCAAGTGCATCCGACCCTTTGCATTGCACTTGGTGATGTACGGCTTGGATGCAGCTGCTCGGCCATGGAAACCCATTCCATTAAGCTCTCTACACACTGTTCTTGAGCTAATCTGAAGGCCACATGAAGTTTGGAGGTCTGTAGTGATTGACACTGCAGAAAGTTGGCCACCTCTGCGCACTATGCGCCTCAGCATTCGCTGACCCCGCTCCGTCATTTTACTTGGCCTACCACTTCGTGGCTGAGTTGCTGTCATTCTCAGTCACCTCCACTTAGTTATAATATCACTGACAGTTGACTGTGGAATATTTAGGAGTGAGGAAATTTCACAACTGGACTTGTTTCACAGGTGGCATCCTATCACAGTACCATGCTGGAATTCACTGAGCTCCTGAGGGCGACCCATTCTTTCAAAAATGTTTGCAGAAACAGTCTGCATGCCTAGGTGCTTGATTTTATACACCTGTGCCCATGGAAGTGATTTGAACACCTGATTTCAATTATGTGGATGGGTGAGTGAATACTTTTGACATTATAGTGTAGCATGTTTGTATGAATCTTCTCACTTCAATAAGAACAGCTGATCAATTGATTACATTAATACGCTGGTTTAACGTGGATGTTTGACCATATTCTTTTGCCTAAAATTAAATTCTAAAGCAACAAAGGTTTTTGAAATGAAATTTAGATGAAGAAAGGATCAACAATACTTTTGCAACTTAAATAGGTTTTTTTTGTTTGTTTGTTTTTATCTGTCACGTTTTTCCTTCCTTTGGCATGATTAAGTGATCACACATCAAACTTTTTTTAAAAGCACGTCTGTTATCTTATTGTCATCACATCTGTCATCTCAACTGCTTTTCATTGCCAGGGTGCAAGGCTAGAGTCAATCATAATAAATGACAAAAGAACTTACTTATTGTAATTTTCTTCATTTCCTGATAATGACCTTTAGAAGAAACTTAGAGGCCACAGTCCTTCAAAAAGTCCCTGGAAAGTCATCCAAGTTCCACAGGGTTGAACCAAAACTGACAAGTGATTAAAAACAGATGCCCTCATGTGTCCTTAAAGACATTAACATTTCTGATTTAAATGGGTTTTAAGTCTAGCTGTGAACATGTTTATTTCTGCTGTCAAAATTGATCCTTGTGCATGTTACCTCCAGTGTTTCTACAGCCAGCTTCAAAGTGGTAACTACAGTTTTTGCACTTCCTCACTGGTTTCATTTTTTTAAACCATGCAGGCTAATTTTTGGTAAAAGCAAGCCCCATTTCAGTATGTTTCTCCCTCAAAATACCCCCTCTGATTTTAATACAGGCCACTATCTTTTATGGAAGATTAACTGACATTCAGCTTACAGGCAGGAAGAGGCTCTTTTGCCTCGAAAGTGACGGAGCTCTGTGAGAGGTGAGGACTTTTAAAGAGTGGTGCTGTAAAGAAGAAAGGTTGGCGCGAATTCACTACTGAATGTGACAGCTTGAAGCACACCCTGTCACAATCCATTCCTCATCTCCGTGGCCCGCTGTAGACGCCTTGTCACAATAATTACATTTCTCTGTATTAATTGATGACTTATAATGGAAATAAGAGCTGTCGGGGAATGTATCAAACTACAGCAACAATAATAGCAGAGGCAATAAGCAAACAAATATCAAATGGACAAGTGAGGGAGAGCATTAGACGTGATTGATGAGGGGAGCAGGCCCAAACACACACAGACACACACACATATGTGCTGAGAAACTTCTGCTGCTGTTCATCTGATAGGCTTGCTTGGCTCTGTGTGCGATGTGTCTTTACATGCATCATGTATTCACTTTTATTTTGGACTGCTTGCAGGAAAATTATATCAACTAATAGAACAGGAAAGAGGAATTTGTAATCCTTGTCAGAATTGAATTACTGTCCAATAATGCTTATTTCAATACACAAAGACATAATCCCATTCATCTGTGCGCTTTCCTATTGTCATCAGCGTTTACACAGCAGAATATCAATGCAGAAGCACACAATCATTACATTATTGATATGAAAGCTCATTCCTCCTTTGCCCCTTAAGTTCAGCATGGCTTAATGAGGTATATCTGTTTTTCAGGTGTAAATATTTACAGCTGCTGCATAATGGTTCTGTGCAGAATGTCATTAGAAAGTATGCTTTCCTCAAGTGTAATGAACTGAGAAACCATCACACACAGTTAACGATGCAAGCACAGAGCGGCCATGTATACAATTAGTAATGCTACAGTGTGCTGTGATCGCACGCTTTGAATTGGCCATTTATCTTTTTTTGTCTCTCAGAGAAACATCTCACAGCTGACATGAAGAGAGGAGGAAAGGCAGTCTAGTGTAGCAAAAGACTGACAATAAACCTGACATGAAAGAGCACTGACCTTCCTCCCATAAACCTTTCTTTTCATGTTATCCATGAAACTGCAGTCTTTATAAAATGGCTGTGGTATTCTGTAGAATGTGGGATTTACAAATTGCATATATCTCATAGTCATAATAACCAATGCCTGGACTTTACCAAAGTCTGTTCAAAAGTTTCAGTTTAATATGTACAGACAGAAGCATAATTTATCTTTTTGGACATATCTAAGAGTGCCAAACTTAATGGTGCCATTTAGGGCTATGCAGTTACTTAAGTGCTGTGACTGGAACAGAAGAAAATGTTTGCAAATTGACCTCTCCTGAAATTGCTCTGCAGATAACATGTGAAATTATACTCTTATCTGCATCAAAGGTTCACCTCACTCCGGCAGAATGAGGAGCATATAATCAAATACCAAACATTTGAAGCCCTTAAAGTAACAAAAATTCTTTTAAACCTGTATAGAACAGGAAGCTAAAAGTAATGGAAAGAAGCTTTAAAATCAGAGCGATCTGCAGAGAAAAATGTGTTTTATCCTGGAGATTTGGAACAGGGTTAAAGATCACTGTATGTGCAAGTTACAAGACAACAGTATTCTATTAAACCCTAATTAATAATTATTGGGGAATACAATCGATAGGTTTTGTTTTGCAAGTTTCAACGTTGCTTTTGAAAAATCCAAGCATTACAGCACTGTATTTGTTTGCATCAGAGGTCAAGGCCAATGCATAGTGCATATGTAGAAGAGGACCTGTGTCACACAAACATCTCTATCTAATTTCTCTTTAAAGAGCTGTAACTTTTAGCACACTAAACCTAAACTCTTTCTCACCACTGGCAAACCAGACAAATACAGACAAACAAGGCAGTTGCCCAAAGTAGCACTGTGGGAGGGGCAGCTAATATGCATGAGAATAAACTACACTTTGACCTGATCCAACTACTGAACACGGAGGAACACCAGCTTGAAGTGTTAATATGAAATAAAAAAATAAATATGCTTTCCTATGGTATAACATTTATTACCATTGTTAGAGCAACAGTACAAGATTTATTTCCAAGAAGCATTGTTACTACTACAAAAAAATCTTCCAAAAACAAATTTCCTTACTTTTTGTGGTACTCTTATAGTAACCAATTGCAATTCAGCCTACTTGGCAAAGTATGCATTCTGTAAGCACAATAAACAGATAATGGAAATGTCAATCAGTCTGCATATGTAGCCTCATTGATCCCTGCCACCATCTCCAAGCCTGTCCAATGCATGTCCAAAAGATCAAAATTATCTGGAAGTAAGAACAAAAATTGAATTGAATTGACTAACTTCCTCCGTGCCATTTTGAGGATTTAACTTCCCAGCTTCTAGTGTCTACTATTTTTTCTCTCATTTCTCAGTGGCTGCTCCATATGGTAAAAGACGTGGACATCCAGTTGCCCCTTAGATAGTCGTGTGGGTTGTTTATGTGCTGCAGGTTAACTCCAGTTTTTCCTCCAGTTTATAAGTGATTTTGAAACATTGCAACCCTGTCAAAGCCCAATTGAAAATGATTCAAATCAACATGAACATCCAGAATTTTCCACTCAGCGAGACTATCAGTTTATTGGAGGGGCATAATCAGTATTGTATAAGGTTGTTCCAAGGTTATACAAGACTAAACAATCCATCCATGAAGAAATCAAGAAACAAATCTGAAATAACATTCATTTCCTAAGACAATGGAATGGAAATGGAAACTGCAATTTCTCAGATATGCAAATACCCTACAGCAGTTTGTACAGTTTAAAAAATACCCTTTCCAAAACTGTTGGAATGAATTTAATTTCAAAATTGTACAAATTTGTATTTTTTCCCATGCTGTAAGTATCAAGGTCAGACCATTTCAGCAGCCCACCTAAAATATCTGGAACTCATCCAGATGAAAGAGAGCTGTTTTGAATAGAAAGCAAACCAGGGCCTACAGCCCTCATAACCTCTTTGAATAAATTTTCGGAATACTATCGAGGGGACGAGAGCCTCATATGTGACACAATCTCAGCCTAAGTATGCAAAGAAATAAGCCCAAAGCAATTCCACAAATTGGGCAAAGGAGGTCCGCAGCAGAAATTAGAGGAGTAGAAGGAGTGATATTAGTCCTTCCTCAGACTGAGCAAACCTGGGGAAAATATTTCAACACTCTTTTCATCTCCATCAGATAATGCAAATATTTGGAAGTCATTTCAGGGTCCCAGGGGTATCGCCAATATTCTGCACTCTCTCTTCTCACAAATTAAGCTGCACATGCCATGTCAAGGGGTGGATTTTGAGTATATGATTGGTGGTGATACATTAGCTTGGGTTAGGGTATTTACCCAGCAACCCAACAACCTATTAGTACAGAAGCACTTAAAGGACATTTGTCCTCATGTATTTTGCTTGGTGTTTTTTCCTGGAATCTCAAAAAATGAACTATCACAGGAAAATGAGCATTGCTATCTAAGATTGAGATCTCTAGAAACAACCACAAGTTACCCATTTTCAAGGGATAGCGTAGTAACAAAATATGTACGGACGCACAGCAGCTCAAGGCATTTTTATGTCAGACCCAAGAGAAATGCATAGAACAGAAATGTTAAATATTTTGAACTGTTTAAGACCTCAAAACAGCAGCCAAAAGAGAACCTTTAATTAGTAACTATGCTAATGAGATAGTTTTATTTCACTTTAGCACAGTGAACAACAACTGTTGTTGTTTCTGGTCATAATCCTGGTTTCAGTGTTGTGTTTGAAGAAAATTCAAAGCCTTGTCATCACACAGAAGACCATCTGTACTTCAGTCCACAAAGAATCTTGAGGATTTACTGTTCGTTCATACTGAATTATTTTGCATATCTGCTAATTAACGGCCATTGCCAGTGTTCAGTGGCATTGTATAAAGGTGCTTTAGCTCAAATCTATCCACATTTGACTGGAATATAACACAAAATGCTTCCTTGTTTATTGCTCTTTTATGAGACAGTAAATCTGTGATACATAAAGACCCAGTCAGGGAAGCATTATTCATAATTAGAGAAGTGGTGGCATTTCTTTCCATGAGTACTTTTGATTAATCCATTAGTTTAACATGCAATATTTTAATGGGTGAAGATAATTATTTATTGAGAAGTGATAGCTGTGGAGAAGGAAAAGTAAGAGCTTTTAAGAGAGGGAGAGAAACAAACAGTTTAGGCCAGCTCAACAGGTCAGTGACTGTTTGTCCAGTGCAAAGTTTGCTCAGAAATTCAATGCCAAACAAAGTTTGGACAACTTGGTTAGCCCACGTATCACAGTGCCGTTAACATATTTAAAGTTGATAACAGGCTACTAGTGCTTATTTAATTTGCAAGAGGCTGAGGCTGCTCCTTCATTGTGGTTTCACCCCCTTAGATCTGTTGCACTTTAATTGCTTTTATTAATCAATCATGGCCATATAATGTGGCTTTTTTGACAGAAAAAAAGTACAAAAAACCCTTTAATGTTAAAGTGAGAACTGACAATGACATTACTTTTACAAAGTAATGTCAATTCAGCAAAAATATATAAAAGTGACCACATAAATATCCTCCCCCTTCATGTAATACATTTTCCCTTGGCTGCAGTGGCACTGAGTCTGTGTGGATAGGGCTCAATCAAGCTTGCACACCTTGACGCTGCAATTTTACTCCATTCTTCATTGTAAAACTGCTTAAACTCTTGTCAGTTTGTACAGGGATCAGCTGTGCACAGCCTTTTTCAAGTCCAGCCACAAATTCTCTATTGACTCTGCCACTCCAGAACATTCACCTTGTTTTTAAACCATTTCTGTGTAGCTTTCACTGTATGCTTCGGTTATTGTCTTGTTGGTAATTAAATCTTCTCCCAAGTTGTAGTTCTCTTACAGACTTAATAAGATTGTCCTCCAGGTTTTCTCCTTATATTGCTGCATTCATTTTACCCTATATCTTTACAAGCCTTCCAGGGCCGGCTGCCAAGAAGCATTCCTACAGCATGATGCTACCACCACCCTACTTCACAGAGGGGTTGGTGTGTTTTTGGTGATGTGCAGTGTTTAGTGTTGGCCAAACATAGCATCTTTTGACTGCCAAAATGCTCCATTTCAGTCTTATCAAACCAAAAAACTTTCTTCCACTTTAACATTGAGCCCCCTACATGCCTTTTGGTGAACTGTAGTTGAGATTTTTAAGATGAGTTGTCATCAACAGTGACTTTCTCTTTGCTCCTTTCCCATAAAGCTTTGCATGGTGAAGCACCCGGGCTACAGTTGTTGAGGATCTCAGCTGCTGAAGCTTGTAACTCATTCAGAGTAGTCAAAGGTGTCTTGGTGGCCTCTCTCACCTCCTTCTTGCACAGTCACTCAGTTTGTGAGAATTGCCTGATCCAGGAAGATTTACACATGTTCTATATTCATTCCATTTCTTGATGATAGCTTTAACTGATCTCTGGGAGATCTCTGGTGCCTTGAAAATTTATATTGTATCCATGCCCTGACGTGGACTTTTCATTAACTTTTTCTCTGATTTGTTTTGAGTGTTCTGTTGTCTTTATGGTGTAATGGTAGCCAGGAATACCGATTAGCCAGTGACTGGACTTTCCTGACACAGGTGTCTTTATACTCAAATCACTTGAGACACATTCAGGTGATCTCAATTTCACTAATAGTGACACTACTAGCACCAACTGGCTGGACTTCTGTTGAATTAGGTCAGTCATTTCAAAGGGAGTGAATATTTATGCAGTCATTTATTTTACATGACAGATTTTGTTGAATAGAAATTACTTTGTAGAGACCTGTTTCCACTTTGACATTAACAAGTTTTTTTGTGTGTGTTTTTTTTTTTGTTTGTTTGTTTGTTAAAAAGGCAAATTATATTGATCACTTTTGATTTATAAAACCAATAAAGGGGTTATATACCAAGAAGAGAATACTTTTTATAGGCATTGTACAGATGAATATGTAATTTAGCTGGTACTGGCCTTTTTTCTTTTAAACATGGAGTCTGACCATCCTTAAATTTACACAATACTTTGTCTTCAGTTATTATTGCAATGAAGAGTTAATGCAACAGTTTGTGAGATCGTATAGAGTGAATAGCAATGCATAAAACCCCTTCCCTTGTCGTAGCAGGTGATGAGCTCCATAATAAAATGTGCTTTGTATCATGTATATTGCTCAGTTATTATTCATCCATCTTGCGTACCTTTACCACCCAATGGCATGTTCCATAATTGTTACTGCCTACAGTGCCACTTAACAGTATGGCTGTTTTACTACATAAATACTGTTGTGTTGAAGGTTGGAGCACACAGGTGGGAGAGTGTAAAATCAAAAAGAAGGTTAATATTTTCTTTCATATCCTGGATCAGTATGTTGTGGCAGTAAATAAAACTACACTCCTATCTTGACCTTAGGTGTGACCCCATTTGGTGGAATATTCAACCTGTTATTGCAAAAGAGCCTCATTCGACTGCTTGGCTCACAGTGGAGCACCTGCTTATGAAACAAGGATCATTCCATTCCAGCTATATGGGGGTGTTAAAAGTCTAATTATGCATAGATGTGTCTGTTTTCTCCAAATAAATCATGACTCATTACCTAACTTGGTATAAATATCAACTTATTAATACTTATTCTCTGAGGTTTATTTTCAGGCTTTTATGCCTTTACTGTAGAAACAGAACAGTGGATCAAGTCTAAAACTAGGGACAAAAAAAATGGTGGGGAATGGCATGGGGGGGCTATCCCAACTGTCACTGGGTGAGAGGCAGGGTACACCCTGGACTGCTCTCCAATCAATCACAGGGCTCTTGATATTTATTAGTGCAATTATTTAACACTTACTTTATTTATCATTGATTTGGCAATTCTCTTTTCGTGTAATCCAAAATGCCATTGTGCTTTTTATTCCACTTTGACTTGTTGTTGCTCTATACTTAATGACATAAAAATCATGATGTTTATTCCTCATTACTGTTGGTGAATAAATATAATATGTTAAATTGATGTCTGACAACTCAATGCACTTTTGCACTGCAGGTCATACGTACCCATTCATTCCACATTCACACACTGATGGGGAAGCGAAGGCTGCTATGTGACCATCAGTTTCAGCTTATCCCATTAATATGCATACAGACACATTTACACACCAATAACACATCACTGGGACCAGTTTGGGGTTAAGTGCCTCGCTCAAGGACACGTTGACCTGTTCAACAGGAGTCTGGGTCTTTTCGAGGTTGTTGCCTGTTAAAGGAGTGGTTTTTCTTGCCGCTGTAATGTTGCTAGTGCTCACTGTGGATTAATATTGGGTCTTTATAAATAATATATCAGAAAGTATAGTCTAGACCTGCCCTCTTTGTAAAGCGTTTTGTGATAACTTATTAATATAACAGTTATTAATTGGCACAATACAAATAAAGATTGTATGATTAAATGATTTATTGCAAAAGCTGGAGATTGAATCCCCAAACTTCCAGTTGTGTTTCAAGTGATTGTAGTACAAGCATGCCTGTGTCTGGAAAGTCCAGTCACTGGTTAATCAGTATCCCTGGCTACCATTATACTATGAGGACCACAGAACACTCCAAGCAACTCTAGTCTAAGTCAGGGGATGGATAAAAAAATCCAAGGCACCAATGATCTCCTGAAGTTCAGTTAAATCCATCATCAAGTGACTACAAGAAGGAGACTAGTGAGAGAGACCACAAGATACCCATAACTACTCTGAAGGAGTCACAAGCTTCAGCAGACTCAGTATACAACAACTGTTGTCTGGGTTCTTCACCAGTCACAGCTTTATGGGAAAGAGGCTAAGAGAAAGCCTATGTTGATGACAACTCATAAAATCTTGACTAGAGTTCACCAAAAGGCATGTTGGAAACATCAAACATTGCACATCACTGCAAACACATCATCCCCGCTTTGAAGCATGGTGGTGGCAGCATCATGCTGTGGGAATGCTTCTCATCAGCCACACCTGGATGGCTTGTAAAGGAAGAGGGTAAAATGAATGCGGCAAAGTATAGGAAAACCTTGGAGGACAATCTTATTCAGTCTGCTGGGGCTTGGGAGAAAATTTATTTTCCAGCAGGACAATGACACAAAGCATACATTGAAAGCTACACAGGCATGGTTTAAAAACAACAAGGTGAATGTTCTGGAGTGGCTTAGTCGAAGCCCAGACCTCAATCCAGTAGAGAGTAGAAAGGACTGTCCACGTGTCCACGCATGATCCCTGTGGAACCTAAAAGAGCTTGAGCAGTTTTGCAGAAGAAATTAGTAAAATTGCAGTGGCCAGATGTCCAATCCTGATTGAGAACTATCCACACGGACTCTGCTGTGATTGCAGCAAAAGGTGCATCTACTCAATAATTACTTGGGGGGGGGGGTGTTATGCAGTCACTTATTTTACATTGCATATTTTTGTTGAATTGACATTATTTTGTAGAAATTTGTTTTCAATTTGATAGAATTTTTTGTCAAAAAGCCAAATTATATTGACCAAAAAATATATCAGTAAAAGGGTAAAACATCTAAGTGGGTGAATTCTTTTATAAGCACTACATAGCATCAAGGGCTTTGTTATAATTTGAAGAGATCCGAGGCATATGCAAGCACGTTTGGGATATTTGTTTATTTTACAGTGAGAGGTTTTCTACCTGTAGTTAACAACTGGTCAACTATAGACCAAAACTGACCAGTCAGATTAAACTTTGACAAACCTTAGTTAGAGACAACTGTTCTTGGCTCATAAGTGTTTTTCATTTAAAATTATTTAAAAACAATAGCTTTGAACAGAAGCACAAAAAGTATACTCGAATCTATCTTGTTGAATACATTTAATGCACTGATGCATTATTTATGACACAAACCTCAATGTAGAGTTTATTAGATGACTGATGATCAAATGTCTTTTGATTCTGGCACTGTTTCAGATACCTGAGATTGCAGGTCATTAGGTTGTCGGCATGGAAATTTGAGTAGCTCACAAACTCACTGTACAATTGGGAGGCTGTAAAAATCAATATTTACAGGAAGAAAATCAATACAAAAAGAAAGCAAGATGTTGGCAAGGGATACATCAGACTTCTGGCAGCAGTTGGATACAGTTACAAAACAGCGAAATTCAACACAGTGCATAAAAAATGCTCATTACCAGACACAAAATTTCTCTTCAAAATATGCATGAAAATTGTATGTTTTTGTCATAGTGGTTGTATCTTTTTATGCAGTCACTGCTGCAGAATCCACTGAAAACACATGAGGAAAATAACACATTTGCATGTATTGCATGGATTTTCTCTTGAGACTGTGGGCCAGCACTCTCTGTAAAAACGGAGTTTGACAACTTGAACATCTGGAGAGCTGAAGGTGACGAGGAGACAAGTTAGGAGTTAGAGGGACATCTGTTTGGCTCTCCTTCCTTCCTCGTTTCCTTCCCTCCCCAGCCCCTCTCTTGGAGCAAAATCTCTCCTTCTTCCTTGTTTCTGGCATCTTTATCCGAGGAAGACAGATGGATTTGCTTCTCCCTGGATACATCCTCAATGACACGCACGCACGCACATACACACATGCATGTACTGTATATAAGTAATACACAACCAAAGGCAGAAGTAAGTTACAGGGGGAAGGCGTAGTGACTTTGACAAACAAACAGACTCCAGCGGGCACACACTCACACACTCAGCGCTTGGGAGACGGACAGCTGTGCAAATATGCCCGGCCCTCATTCTTGGGATCTGTGCGACGTTCCAAACACAACAGCAAATATTTCCCCTGCTGTCATCTTCTCTATTTTCTCTCCCTCATCCATCGGACGCGTGCCCAGGAAGTGGCAGGAGAGGTTCAGGAGCTTCTTTGTATGGCCAAGAACCAACACATCCCTTTTTTTTCTTCCTCTCTTCATCCTCCAGGAGCCAGATGCTGATTGGTGGGGGACAGTGGTGCCGAGGTGGGACCCTACCTGTCCCCTGGGGAGGATGAAATGTAAATTTTGCGACGTGGGCTCATTTGCTGCAGTCTGGAGCTGTCTGATAGGACCTGACTGGAGGCTTATTTGATTAGCTTAATTCCTTCCTCGTGTGGACCACCACAGCAATATTCCTGGAACATTTGTTGGAGCATTAGGCGCACACTTAATGAACAATTTGTTCCGTTGAGCAACGAACCTCACGAGCAATCATGGGACGTCCTTACGCACTGAAGGTTTTCTTAGTTGTGACACCTGCCAAGAAATTAAAGTGGAGAACTTGTGACTGTAAAAAGTTCAGGCTTATTAATTTTTCTGTGTTAAGATCATGGGAAACTGCTTTGTTAATTTCTCTGTGCTTGAATGATGCCTTGATTTAATGTCTTGTAATATTTCAGGCCGCTATAATAGAAGTCCAGTTTTACCATCACCCTGAAATTCTTCTAATGACAATAAAAATGTTTTTTTCTTTTTCAAAGGTTTATTTTTGAGCATTTTGTGCCTTTATTTGATAGAGGAGAGGACAGTGGATAGAGTCAGAGACGGGGAAGAGAGCGGGGAGGGCCATGCAACGAGAGGCCTCAGGCTGGATTCGAGCCCGGGCCGCCCGCGTACATGGGGCGTGCACCTTATCCATTCTGCCACCTGTGCCCCAGTGTTTTTTTCTTAATGTTCTGTTTATGAAGGGAGGGTGAAACATCAGTGCTTCTTGGTGTGAATGTAGACATCACATTTGAAGTTGTTGTTCCACTGTGCATCGTTCACACCTTCTCCATATGTTACATGTCAGCGACATCACCATGCCAGAAGCAGCCTGAGTCATGACATTTTAGCAGCAGCAGTAAAAAGGGTGACACATTACAGAGGTGAACATACGTTACACTTTCTAACACAAATTATAGTGACGTTTTAAAAGCATAAACTGTTATTTTGATTTAAAAAAATTATTGTTGGAACAGCCTACTTGTGGTTGTCACACCAAGTCACAATGCATTGTGGGGAACAAAACTGACAATATGGCAGACAGCATTAGCCACTAGCTTCAGAAACACTGGGTTATGGGCGTGAATTTATTCTTCAAAGTCAACCAACTTCCAGGCTCACTAGAGAAGCCTCCATAAGGGCTACAAAGGCATGGATAGTGCCACTAGAATGGACAAACAGATAGCTTCCGGGGGGTGGGGTTTTACAACCAAAAGTCCTGTTTGGTGTCGAGGAGCAGACACAAGCATAGTATGAAGCAACAGCCAATCAGGAAGCTGACTGAAAGAGGAAGTAAATGAAATCACAGCCATGGCAATGAGAGTCAACGAAAAGCATAAAGTCAGATGGATGACAAACATGAAGGAACAACTTGTTGATTTATGGCAAAAAAAAAAAAAAGTTTAACAGTGTGAAGACATATTACAATTATTATAAAACATATTACAGATGAACAAACAAGGGCAGGATAAGCCCAGAATGCCCCACCGTAAAGGTCTGCAGCCAGATGCCTGTCAGGAAAAAGGGGGGATGGTGGAGGTGAAGCTTGTGCAGGGTAATAAGCAGTGTTGATGCAAGGATCAGCGAGAAGGCTGTCATATTTAAAGGGACCACCTTCTTTTGACAGCTATGACAGCTATGATCTCGCCTGTGAGAGCTGGGAGACAACAATGTAGGAGTCAGCTGATTGCAGCTGGACTTCTGTGTCCTGCATGGACTAATGCTAAGCTTCATTAAATCTTCATCAGAATTTCAGGTAATATTAGTCAAAAGCACCTTTCCAGGAACACCCTAATTAAATTGAGTTCCCCCTTGAAAATATTTTTCAAGAGGCTTGACATAAAAAGTTTAGGAACAACTGAATTAAGCTAAGGAGCATGTCTTTGGACTAGGGGAGTAAATTGCATGAGATCATGCAAACTCCACACAGAAAGGCCAAGGGGATTAAAACCACAAACCCTCTTGTGGTGAGGTGCCAATGTGAACCACTGTTACATTATACAGTCTGTAGGAAGTGATGTAAGATCATTATTGGCCGTTCATTACCAATTAAAGGCACTTACACAGTACACAACATGGAGAGAGTTAGGAAACATTTTTTGTATGCACTTTTTTCAACCTTACCTTAAATTGTGCAGCTGACTCTAATTTGTGCAAAGAAATAGGTGATAAAAGTCAAAGGCACAACAGCCTTTAAAACCTCAGCTAGTAACTAACCCGCTTACGTAAAAGCTGTATCAGTTATCTCATCCTACAGTGGACATGAACGTGATGATAAATTTGCAAAAAAAAAAATCCAACTCAAACACCTTTCAGCATAATTTCCTGGCCAAAGACTCTAAAAAGTTCTAACACAATTTTAATACCTTTTCTGGATTGATTACACCTAGCAATCAACCCTGCAAAAGCAGACCACTATGGGATCTAGGCATCCAATCTCTCTCTCTCTCTCTCTCTCATTTCTGCAACTCTGCCTCCATTCTCCTCATAGATGTGCATCTTGCTCCCTCTCTTCTTCTCTTCCTCTCCCTGCCCTTCCTCCTCCGGCCTGCCACGCTCTCATTTGTCACATTTACAATGGAAACATCCAAATTTACAGATGCTATCAATTAATCACCTCCGCTCTAATTACAATCCAATTAACCTCTGTTTCCATGCACCATGCTGCAGGACGGCCAGCACCCTCCCTCCTCAATCACAGCACTCTGAGAGAGACAGACAGAGACAGACAGAGTGGGGAAAAAGTGAGAGTTAATGGAAGAAAAAGTAAGTTGGGGTCAGGAACTGAAGAGAGACAAACAATGTGGGCAAAAGTATATGGACACCACAGTTCCCATATAGTCAGTCTTTACCAGAGCTACAAGGGTGGGTTAATTAGACAATAGATTCAACAATTTAGGGCCTAGTCTCACTGGTGTGCAACGTTACCCTTCTTGTACATGTCGACAATGGATGAGGCAAACTTTTGCTGATATTTGTGCTAAAGTTAGCATACGCATGCATATAAACACAGTCACTACTTTATTTAAAAGTAGTTAACAAGGAAAACCTCACTGAAATTAAGGATCTTATTTACAAAAGTGTTCTGGCCATGACAGGCAGCAGCACATTTAACAAACATGAAATTTTAAACATAAAACACACTAGAAACACAGATTAACCTACCACTGAGTCACAGAGCAGAAAGTCAAACATCTCCAGCCTGATGTATCCTCCTCCTGCTTCATACATTACAGTGACATCCACCTTGCTGCCAATGCAGAGCAGTAGTTTCTGGAGAGACCAAGGTTAGGTTGGCAGGACAACATCAAAAATGAAATGGTTATTGCAGATTAACAACAAGCAAGCAAATGTTTGCATTTCGAAGAGAGAGCTGCTTTGCCAGCGAGAGATGAACTACTGTTGACAAACATGTTCATTACAGCATGTAACAGCATGTGCAGTCCATTTAGACACGTCTGTGTGGTGGCTCTTGATCCGCTTACTCCAGCTTCAGTCCTCTCCTTGTGAAACTCCCCCAAGTCCTTGAATTTGCTTTGTTTAACAATCCTCTGAAGGCTACATCCATCCCTGTTTGCTTGTGCACCTTTTCTTGCCACACTTTTCCCAACCGGTCAACTTCCCATGAATGTTTAGATACAGCTCTTTGAGAACAGCCTGTCCTTTGGGCAATGACACCCTCACTTGTGGAGGGTGTCAGTGATTCTCCTCTGGACAACAATCAAGTCAGTAGTCTTCCCCATGATTGTGGTTGTGTGTACTGAACCTGAGTGAGAGAATGACGGCTCAGGAAATAATGTAGTATTTTGAGATTGTGGATTTTTTTTGGTTGATTTTTGTGTGCTGTAAGTCAAAATCATTAAGATTAAAACAAAAAGTGTCATGAAATATTTCACTTTGTGTGTGACAAATCTATAATTTATAAAAGTTTCACTTTTCAAAGGGGGAAAATTTGCTTTTACATGATATTCTAACTTGTTAAGATACACATGTAGGCCTTAGAGAGTACCTCTCCAAATTCAAAATAATTAATAATAATTAATAACCCACAAGTTTGCGGTGAAAGAACTAGCCTGCAGAGACCCCTTACCCAACATTGTCAGTTTGACATTCACTAAAACATCAGTTCTGAGGCCATGATACTTATAAACATACATGATACACAAAGATAAATGGACCAAATGTAGGAGACAAGAAGAAGAGAGGGGGTAGGCAGCTTAGACAGCGTAAAAATTAGAACAAAATGAGAAATAATGGGAGAGGGAAGAGAAAAGAAGCTTAGCTCAAGAGCTGATGTCTCGGTGGAGGATCACAGGTGTGACTTGTGCTGTGACAATGGAAGAAAAGAAATGTAAGGGAAGGAAGAGAGAGATAGAAGGCTAGACAAGGAGGAAGGGAGGGAGGGATGAAGAGCTGTTGCTGCTGTTGTCAGGAGGATTGAGGAGAGGAAGGATGTGTCCATTACAGACAAGACTGTTCTCCCTATGCAGCAAGAGAGTAGACTGTCACCATGAGCCAGATGTGTGTGAGAGTGTGTGCAGTGTCTACATGCACATGCACACAACATTCATGCACACATACCTAGGCTGAATCTCAAACTCCTCCCTAAACCCTAACCCCTGAGCCCTTATTGACTTAACTGACTGCACCTGGAAAGTGATTGAATGCAAGAGGCTGCAAGTTCTTGAAGTGATAGAAACAGGAATAGGACAGCCCTTTGTTTTTTGTTGATAGTCAGCATCTTGCAGAGCTTAAATCAAACATGAAAACAAGCGTGTCTCACTTATAGACCTAATTTCTCAGTGGATGAAAGCCATTTTATATAACATACTCACTGGAAAAATACTTATTTTTTGCAACGTCCAGGCCTTTTTGCACCTCCCATGTTTGGTTTACTATTTCGCTCTTTTCACTTTACTTTTGTAGCATTTACCAGCCGGCATCCCCCGAGAATCTCTGTCATACGTCACAATGCAATGAACTATGGGTAATTCCCTCATGCTAAGTCTGCAGAGATTCCCACTCACGGAAAGGGTGCATGAAGGGCTCAAAAAGTTAGCGAGAGATCCCTCACGCACTTTATGATTTGACAGTGGGACAGCCCTAAGCCCTCACGGACTTAGCGGGAGTGTGCATCAAAGTCAGTGAGTGTGTGAGTGTGGACATTGGGATTAGGTCATAGTATGTGTTCTCTCATGGACAGCACCAACGCTTTAAGAAGCACATTCATGCATTTGGATGCACGCACATGTACTGAACATGCATTAACATCTTGTCTGTGTTCAGAGCAGGCACACACATACTCTGATCCAGCTCTAACACAGATGGATATACAGCAGCACTATTAGCAGCTCTGGATTTACAGTGGCCCGTCAGCCTTCAGCTTTTAATGCCACGTGGGGCCTGTTTTACAGCTCTGCCCCAGGGCTCCAATCGGCTTTCAATTAGCAGGTGAGCTGCAGCCCTGTTCCCAATCAATAGCCCAGTACAGGCAGGCTGCAGGCACCCTGGGGCCCCCGGCTTGGAGGGAGGAGAGGGGAGAGGGGAGGGGAGCTGGCAAGAAAGGCTGAGGTGGAATGATGCCATGCTGCCCGGCCGGAGGGCTGTTTGGATGGGTTGGACCTGACACTTCCTCGCTCTTTTTATACACACAAACACACACACACACTCACTAACACAAAGTAAGAAAGGCATCAAGGCGCAATTTGTCTACAAATTCAATCTTCATGTCTTGCTTTCCTTAAACAACAAGGAACCAGGCTAATAAAATCGACAAACTTACTGAGAACTGTTGACACGCTGTTGGCAACATCGAAGGTAGAAGCTTGGAAACAAAAGCAGCGTTTTGTGTAACTTTACACTTTATTCCAGTTCCACAAGTACATATCAGTATACATAAAAACATACAATACGAAAACAACAACAAAAGATTAAAATCACAGTTCACAAATTATCAGTCATTAATACACAAAGAGACATTTGTACCAATGTTTCCAGATGAGAACCTTTTGTTGCTCATAGTGAGCTGGGCAAGCGACATCATTATTTCATTTCTGAATCAATTAATCGACCCATGAATTTATACATAACATTTCTTAGTACAGCATGAAATGTGGAAACATTATTAGTAACAAACATGTGACGAGCACTCGTCCATCTAGGCAATTTAAGAGAAATTCTAAATGCATCATTATAAGCTACCTGTAACTTTTTCATTTTGCTTTACTGTAGTTGCACCATAAATGAGCAGTGAAGGACGGAGCTCGGCATTGTTGAGCAACGAGAAAATAATATTTAAGGCCAATCTTTTATCTGTTTAAGAGCAGACTGAACATTACTTAACATTCCCAGATCCTATATGATAATAGGTAATTATGTCTCAATTTAGCTCTGAAGGAGGGGAGGGAAGAGAGAAGAAAAGAGCACATGTCTGTGTAGAGAGGAAAAAGAAAGAAACATTGTTTGCACCTGTGTCCTGAAGTAACTCTTTACTTCTATGATAAACATGCTCACCTGTTGATCACTTCCAGAGCTCCTGTAAACATCTCCCTATTAAATGTCCTTTTTGTTTGAGCTGAAGCGTTTTGATAAAGTAAATAAAAATGAAGGGCTTTAGAGGCATCCGCTCTGCTTATTCACTCCAACAAGTGCTTTTTTTTCCTCCTTTTTTGGGGGGGATACCTGGAGGTAATACTGTGTATCCAGGTAAAATTTGGAGAGGGTATGACGACATTAAATAATGGCTACTGTGCAGTCCTAGTCTGTGTAGGCCAACTTCTTGTCTTCGCATTTCAGTGAGCGTGCTTGTGTCTATGTGGAGGAGAGATACATGCAGGCTGTCTTATTGTCAATCCTGGATGTGCTTCTCTTCCAGATAAATAAAATAATAAAAATCAAAGGGTCATGACATTCTTAGCTTGTTTTATTCTTCAGGATTAAAGAGCTACAGCAGATGGTATTTAATTTGTGTTAAAAAACAGTGTATTAAATTTTTTGTGTAAATAGTAAATGGAAATTAATGTGGTAATTTGACGGCCCTAGTTTTTTGTCTTTTTTGCAGATCTGTGTGCACAGCAGTTGTTATAAAAAGTACCTGTCACAACTTGCTACTTTTTTGAAACTGCAAACAAAAAGCATTTTTGTTATCAGTGGATCTAACCTTGCAAAGCTGGTGGACCTGTTCCTGTGTTTCTTACTGGCGAATCCATCTTGCAAAGCTCCCGTCTGAACCATTTGGGCCTGGTTAGAAAGTGACAGGACCAATCAGCGTCGAGGGGCAGTACTTTCTGGTGCAGCAGAGTTGTAACGTATGCAAGCAGCGACAAGAGACTGGTGCAATCATGGAGGAAGACATTAGCATGAATGCTGCTAAAGCACCAGTTTTATCAGGACTTGACAACATTTCTTCGTTAAATGAAGAACAAAGAACAGCAGTGAGTTTTTTTCTTTTCAAAAACGACAAAAGTCGTGTACTGACATGTCTATAGTCACCATGGTTCACGTTATGCAGTTCTCTATGGAGTTTACTCATCAATAGCGGAGACCTCCGTTTGGGGCTACGACATCATGTGTTTTGTTGCTCTGATTGGTCCGTAAAGATGTGACAGACAGTTTATCCAATCACCCTTCGAGTTTTTTCTCAAAGGCTCTGCCCTTTCCCAAATGCCGTCTATGGAAGGTTTACCATCCATCTGGCGTGTCAGGTTAGTGGTCTACAGCCTCTGTGAGGAATTTTTTGGGTGGGTTGACTTACCCAGGACTTCCACTGGGCCTGTTTGTGGTCCATCACAGCTGCACTGCACTTTGACTGCATGCCCTGCAGTCCATCAACAACCACAGACTGTGTTTTCAGTGCAGCACAGCCAGACTGCTCAATCCACGAGACTGATGAGTTTACACAGAAATTACCGAATAATGCCCGGCCATGTGAGAAAGATACAACTAAAAGGCTGTAAACACATAACAAACACACATCAAGTTTTTGTTCTGAACTGCAGGAGTTTGAGAAGGGTGGACTTGCTTGGATTTGTCTTTTTTTTGTCCTTTCATGCAAATTTTTGTGGTTCTACTATGGATAAGTAAAGTATTTATAAATAAATTTGCTTCCTCTTGTCCCTCTGACCTGTTGATTCTGGGCTCAGCTGCACCTCATATGACATTTTGTCGATGTAGAAAAATGAAATTTGATCTAGAACCGTTCTGAATTGATACGCAGCGTTCCAGCATCTGGCAAAAATAGAGGTGCTGTGTATCTGCTGTGCCAGTGGAAGCACTCTTCATTGACTGAAATTGAAACCCATCTGCTCCATTCCACTGAAAACGCATTTGGTGTGTTGATAGACGGTGGGGCACACAGTCAAACTGTGGAGCAACTGTGATGGACCAGATATAGACCCAGTGGAAGTCCCAGGTAAGGCTCCCCCTGAAAACAATAAGTGATTAATCACTTTGTATGTGCTGTTTCCTAACAAAAATCAGCATAATAACTCACTTTAAAGATGCAGTGAGTACAACTGGGGAATATTAGCACCATCAAACAGTCAGATTCCAGACTGCAGTGCTCACTTCTGGTGATACCTTTGAGAACCAGTGGAATTTTAAAAATGGGTTTTGGTTTTTGGGCTCTTCTGTGGTGCTGTAAAAACATGAAAGATGCAAAAATCCAAGATGGTCAACTCTGTAGAAGGGACCCTATGCTTGAATAAAAGACTTACTCTTAGTTAACAAAAATAATAGAACTGTATTTTTTGCAGGTGATTAAACATTAGTTTTGAAATGCCTAATTACACTGCTCAAAAACATAAAGGGAAAACATAATCATCTCAGTGTAACTCCAAGTCAAGTCGGGATATCAACCTGCACAGTTAGGAAGCAACACCTGTTGTGAATCAATTTCACCTGCTGTTGTGCAAATGGGACAGACATCAGCTAGAAAAGAGAGGCGATGAGCAAGACAACCCCCATAAAGGAATGGTTTTGTGGGTGGTAGCTACAGACCATTTCCCTCCCCTCATCCTTTCTGGCTGATTTTTGGTTACTTTTGCATTTTTCCTGTGCCCTCCACCAGTGGGAGGGCACCCAGACCCATTGTCAGACCATATGCTGGTGCCTGGGTTCTTTCTGATGCACGACAATGCTTGGCCTCATGTGGCTGGAGCGAGTCAGCAGTTCCTGCATGATGAAGGCATTGATGCTATGGCCTGCCCGTTCCCCAGACCTGAATCCAATCGAGGACCTCTGGGACATCATGTCTTGTTCCATCCGCCGCCACCATGTCGAACCACAGACTGTCCAGGCGCTGATACCCTGAGCCATTATTATGTAATGAGTAAAGATTTTCAACTGGAAAATTTAATTCATTAAGATCTGGCATGTGTTTTTTAAGTGTTCCCTTTATTTTTTGAGTTGTGTATGTTGTTTTTTTCTTGTTTGTTTGTTTTTTACCAAGGGTGTTCTGCTAGATGACACCAGGCTAAATATTTCACACTGCATGGAAAATGTAAAAAAAAAAAAAAAAAAAAACAGTGTTTCTGCAGCGTGTTGTTCATGTGTATTACACCTACCTTACAGCAGTGTTGGATGGTATAAAATTTAACCGCATACAAAAATAATTAGTGTTCTCTCTGATGGTCTTTTTTTTGCTTTTGTGAGTCATGGAGAGTCATCAGTATTCATTTCAGTCTTTTTAATAACCAACTAAAAATTCCTCACTGGAGCTTTAACAGGATGAAATATTGGAATTAATTTTGCTATACAGTGAAAATGTTAGCAGTACACTGATAATTTTAAATGTCTCCCATCTCATTTTTCTTATGTTCCTCTTCAAATAAGTGACAGAATCTTCAAAGGTGGCGATAAGTCTGTGCTTTTCAAGGAAAACCTCAGCTCATCCAAAATTAAACTGACTGACTGAGTTTCCTTAGACAAAAGTGAATTTGTAACACAAAAGCTGGGCTGCTTTACTGTGGAAGACGGCTGATGTAAAGCCTGATAATAGGGTGAAATAATACGAGCTGAGCATTTTTGGCAGTATATCTTTCATCAGGGCGTCTGGGGAATCAGTCTCCTGCTTCTCTCCAGGAACGTCAATAAAACCAACATGACTCAAGTCAAACTCAGTTGATAAACTGCCTGACAAGTGCACCACAATTTCTACACTTTGTGGTCAGGACATTTTAATGCTCCTGCGTTGGATGTGGAATTATTTATGACTATACGACTGAATACAAATTAAGCAACTTATTAGATTTTTTGACAGTGCGCACACACGCTCACTCACACACACAAATAAGCATCTCTATGCATGCACAGCTGTCAAATCCACACTCCCATCAAGGCTCGGCTCTGTCTGTCTCTACAGAGAGGAAGAACCAAGAGAAGCAGAATTAAGTGTTTCAATTCTTGTCCACCTCTCCGGGACACCATCACATGGCAAAATAGCCAAGTCATTTTAATTAGACTCACAGAGCAGCACATGCTTTGGTCTGTACCTCCAACACATGAAAAAAAATCCATTTCCCTGTGTGACAGCAGAGAGAAAGAGTGTGAGGGAGAAGGGGGGGGGGGTCTGCCAAAGCTGGCAGCTTGGCACAGAATCGTCATTTGCTGAATAACAGAGTGGGGCGCCATTTTTACATGATTGTCAGAGGAGCTGTCACTATCAAACAAATTCCTGTCTCTGTATCTTTTCTAGTTTATGTCTCCTCTTCATTTTGTAACCTTGCAAGAGGCTGGCTAAGGGAGAGTGGTGCTTGGAGGAGAGGTTAGAGAGGATTGGAGGGCATGGAGGAAGAAGAGGAGGAGGAGGAGAAGAGCTACAGGGCTGGAGGAGTGACATGGGTGGCTTTGAAGGCCACACAGCATGGAGAGATGGGTGGAGGGGGTTGGGTAGATAGGGGAGAGGTGGGAGAGATAACCGGGTCCCCTCCAACAATATAACCTCCCATCTCTCTCACTGCTCAGTTTTTATCAGAGGGGGGCAATGAGGGTCTTTGAAGACTGCCCAGCAGGAGGGCTGTATGCAAAAATCACGTTTAGGTGCAAAGATTTATCCGTGCACAAGAATGTTTCCAAGCACCGGAGTAAGAGAAACTAAATAAATCAGTTGTGCATGTGTTTTTTGTGCATGTGTGTTGAAATGCAGCCCCGCCATACAGTGAACATCTCACTTAGAGCGTTTGAGAGGCAGAGCTGGAGCTGCTGGAAGGCGGAGAGACAGGCAGGCAGCTCTTCCCTCCACACATCTCTGTTCAAAGGCACCATCAAAGTCTGGCAGAAATGTCAGTGCTGCAGGCAGGGGACCGGCCTCTGAATGTCAGTCCTTCTCAGGTCAACACGGAGAGCCAGCCTGCTTCGCATAGACAGACAGAGAAAGAAAGAGAGAGAGGGTGGGGTTGGGGGAGACAGAAAGACACGGGGAGTAGATGAAGATATAAAGAGGCAAAACAGGGAGACAGTGATTAGGGTAGCATGATAGAATAGTGGAGGATTGAGGGTGTTAAGGAACAAGATGTAGATAGCAAGGAAAGGGAAAAAGTAGATTAAAATTTGGCTGTTTGTGAAGAGTTAGTCGCTTTCTTTCTGCCAGTGTGTTTCTGTGGGTGCATGCAGGATGTCACGTAACCTAAGGCCAAAGATCAAGGCGGGACTTCAAGTGAAAGAAGTAATAAGAGAAGCAAGAGAAATGAAAGGCAGCGCAGACAATGCAAAAAAGCATCCCTGCTCATGGTGCATCAGAAAGGCTGGGATACACTCGTAGAGGCAGATAGATATAATAACAGACAGGTACACACATGCACACACACATCAGTGATTGTCCCAGCGTAGGCCATGAGGAGCCTGTCAGATTACAGGAGGGTAATTGAATGGTAAGGGAGCAGACAACACATCTAGCACAGCCGGACTCCAGAGGCGGCCGCCACCACACCAGAGCTCAAGGGAAATTCAGGGCCCACTTAATAGTGAATTGGAGATGGGACATTGCATGTGTGTGTATGTGCTGGGGAGGTGTGGGACAAAGGAGAGCGCCCATGGCAGCGGCAAAAATTGGTCCCTAAAAATCTGAGGAAGGCTGATTTTAGAAAGTACTTGACATGAGCAGGGGAAAAAACTGACTGAAAAGTATAGAAAGGCATCAGAAAGTAT
The DNA here is from genome assembly GCF_018320785.1 of Cheilinus undulatus. Lineage (NCBI taxonomy): Eukaryota > Metazoa > Chordata > Actinopteri > Labriformes > Labridae > Cheilinus > Cheilinus undulatus. The sequence goes on along the minus strand of NC_054865.1, from coordinate 30,262,794 downwards.
GAAAAAAAGATGAAGAACAGAGGGAAAAAGGGAGAGAGGCATAAAAAGAAAGAAAATCAGGGACGAAAAACTGAATGATACAGATGACTCAAAAACAGATTGTAGGGTGTGAAATAAAGGAAGGAAAAGGGAGGAGAAAAGAACAATAAAAGAGAAAACCGACAAGGAAGTGTTGCGATTGGTTGGTTGATGAGAACCAGCTACCTAGCTACCTAGCTACCTGCTTGCCAGCTCTTCCAAAGCTTAAAGATTATACATTGATTATACATTGAAGCATGTTGCAGATAGGAGAAATGTTTCATGCTTTGTTAATTGTGTATAGAAAACAACCCTGAATCATCAGGAGACAGGTGTCGTGCTGGGGTGTACATTTTCAAATGAGGAATGGGCCAAATTTGCTTCAAGGTTAAAAATGGTACAATATAAGTGGTTTTTAAGAGCATATTCAACAATGTAACCTTGCAAAGCCGATGGACAGGCCTGTTTAATGTCTATCATCAGGGAGATCCATCTCAGAAAGCTCCAGTCTGAATTTTTTGTGCCCTGTCTGAGACTGAATGGACCAATCAGCATCAGTGAAGGAGAACAAGATGGTAGCTTTTGGCAGGGTTGAGTTGCACTGCAAGGTGGTAAACAATGGCTGCTTTACTGTGGGGCACATTTCTTTATAAAAAGAAGAGCCAAACCACACTGAAAGCTTTTCCTGGCAGAAAAGATGCTAAGATGTATGAAACCATTTAACTGGCATGAGAGGTTACAACATCAACTCCATCACTTAGATCCGGATATGCAAGACATTTGCTTCAAATTTAACAGCAACAGGAACTTATTTTTAATGCTTATGGGAATATAAAGTAGTTAAAAGCTTCTTGGGGGAAGTTCATGATTAACAAAACAACAAAACTGAGTATTTATGTTGTTCCAAAGCAATACATTCTGGGTATTCATCCAAGATACTTTACAACTAAAATGGTATGAAGATGCATGAATAAACGTGTGTCTCTAACAAGCTAAAAGAGTCAATAGGACAGGAAAAGGTGAGCAAATGACACATGAGCCAATACATTACAGAAATGTGAACAGAAAAACTTTGATTTAGAGTAAAAGTATGACAAGACATGTTGAATTAAAATGATTGAGGAGTTAAGAGGGTAAAATAAAAACCTCTGAATTAAGGAACATGGTGGGGGCACAAGGAAATTTGGATGTGATGATGAAAGTAGAAGACCATGTATTAGAGAAACATTTCTACTGTCTTTGATTTAGCAATATTTTTGTTGGCCTGTCTTTTCTGTTTATGGATCTCTGAGCCTGCTGTCAAACTGACTGCCACATGTACCTAGCTATTTTATCCTACTCCTTATCTAAATTTTTGCTGGAACTATCTGCTGGATGCAAAAGCTCCATCCAGCAGGGGAACAGTGGACTAATAGACTGAGTGTGCTCATAATGGAAGAGTTGACCGCACAGTTGCAGATGAGAAAAGACATATTTGAAAAGAGATTGTGCCAGTAAATCTGTATCAAGCTGACAAGACAATGTAAGTATGACAGGCTTTTTCTATGTGTATGCAATAAATGTGTTAGTATGGGAAAAAACATATTTAGCTTTGTTTACTTTTGGATTTTTTAAAATATCTTTGTCTTTTCTGCATGCAATGGAGAAAAGATGAGTGACAAGCACATGTCAGTCTTTCTTTGCTAATGGTTTCAAATAACACTGTAGAACAAATGGTTTGGTGTTGCACACTGAAGATTTTCATTTTGGTGGCTATCTTAAATTCAATTTAATCTTTAGATTAACGTGTTAATTACTTTTAGTCACATTTTAGTCATTTTCAAGTTTTTGTCTAGATTTAGTTGACAAAATCTTGGAAACATTTAAGTCCAGTCCAAATCAATAAAAAGTCCTCAGATTTCCGTCATTACTTTTAGTCAACACTGTTATTTTCTCTGAGCTAATTTAGCCATTAGCCATACTCTAAAATTAACATTAATATAACAGTTATATTAATGCAGTATTAACACTTTCATCCATTTGAAAATAAACTAGGAAAACGTCTGACCGCTCAGCACCAACATTTTAGTTTCTAAAATAATAAATAAAAGGTAGTTGACAATTCTAGATATTGTTTACTGGACAAAATCACCCATGTTTTGGAGTGAATTTGCATTGTCTAAAAAGACAGTGTTGTTACATCTCCTCTTAGATACCATGCATCTGTTGACAGGGGGTGGTGAAGTGAAGAAGCCAGAACCATGTCATCTGACGAGGTACAATGGTGTTGGCTGATTAGTGCAAAGTAGACTTCTAGCTTCTACAGTCCTTTGGGCCAATCCCATTTCTACCCCTTAACCCTTTGCCTTAGCCCTTCCCCTTGCCCCCTGAAACAGAGTAAATACCTTCCCTTAAGAAATGAGACACCACTTGCTTGCTAATCATATCACAAATTGCCGATAAACAGTGCATCATCAGAGGTGACAATAAAGCTTCCACCATCTTGTTCATACTCTGTGTTGATCTTCTTCACATATTTATACAGTTAACAGCCATCATTTACACATGTACATACCAAAAATACAATAAACTCCCATCCCTGGTAGCTAAAGATTGATATTATGAGGAAACATGAATGTTGTATTATCTATCATCACAGCTAAAATTATGCACCGCCTTCGTAGTCCACTTGTCATATCGCAAGTGAATGCAGTGCATGGTGGGAAAGTCATCTTACCCCTTGGTTTCAAGTGTGGTCCTGAAAAATCTTTGTTTCAAGGCCTATGTAGCCCTTAGCCCTTAGCCCCCGCTTCAAAAGAGAACTGGGATACCCCTTCACCTGACATGAGCGTGAAAACCAAGGGAAAGGGCTAATTGATTGACCTTTTATTTGCAAAGTGTCTGCATGTGAATGTGTATTTAACTGTTGTAATGATGTCTATAGCCAATGGCTAAATGGCCACGATGGGGAGGGTGAATATGTTTACAACCCTACAGTATTTCTTAACCATTTTGCCTCACCTGGGCTTATTGTGAAATTAAAACTCAAAGATTTTTATGTGTGACACAGTGAAAAATAATGAGTAAGACTTTTTTGTGCAAACTTGCTCTCTCTTGGGGACTAAAAAGTGAGAAAAATAGTCATTCTGTGACAAAAAGTCTACAAAATAACATATTTACAAAAAAAAAAGTACCTGTGCTTTTTTGTATTGGCTCTTTTTATGTCATAATTAGTCTGCAGTGACACAGAAAACCACATCACAGGTTCTGATAGAATCTGTCTCTCAACCTCATAGTGCTTTATTGGCATGAGCAGGTGCATCATGTTGTTGCCAAAACAGTACAGAAAAACAATTACACTGCTACAATAACACGCAATCTTAAATTAACAACTATATTAAAGATATTGTGACAGACAATAATAAATTCCAAAATCAAAGATTTCTCATTTTTGGTTGGGAGGAGACTGAATGGTTTTCCCTCAGGCTATGACAGGATCTGTTATATATATTTAGCAGCATCTATGCAAACGATTCTTTGTTCTCCTAATATGTATTTCATTTTGATTTCATCCTGTTGTGAAAAATGTATCTACAAACAAATCCAGAATCTCTCTTTCTCTCCATTATGTGCTATTTAGGCCGTCTTCTGCATGATCTGAGAGTAAAGATGTGCAGTCTTAAAAAGTATGACCCGATGACAGAATAGCCTGCCATTGGTTGTCACAGCCCATGTGACAAACAATATAGTGGATAGTGTTAGAAAATCAGCCTAAATATTGATACAAAAAAGGAGAAGTTCAACATCGGAGTTACTGGTGTGGATTTAATCTTTGAAGACCCTGTAAAGTCACCCAAGTTCCAGGCTTACTGGAAAAGCCTTCATTAGGGTGACGAATGCATGGATAGTTTCATCAGAATGGCACGGTGGCTGGCTGCAAGAGGAAAAAAAGTATGTGGCTACAATTTATGGTTCAAAAGTTATTTATTTAACTTTAAATAACCTTTGTCTCTTCTTGTCATATGTGACAAGATTGGTCTCAGAAGGTTCCAGACTGACACAGCTGATCTGAGGATGGACGAAGCAAGAGAGACATTTTTTGTGTATGACGTATTTATTTGTTTCTACTGTATGTGAACCTGAGTTATAGCATGGGTTAGAGGACTTTCTGCACCTGGTTGAGCTACCAAACATAAGACAAGGCCTTTGATAACATTACAGCCTAATGTTACATTGTAATATCTTATGAATAATATCTACAGGGATGTGCACTTGGCTGTCCTTCTTAGTCTGGCTTCTTGTTCAGTCACTTTCTCTTTTTTTCTCTTCCTGGCTTCATCCGTCACCATCCTCTGTCGTCATTTCGCATCCGCCATTGTATCTAACACTTCTGTAATTGACAAACTTGCTTCTTTTTAGTAAAAAGTTGGTGTGTAAACTTATGCCATACAGCCATACATTTTCAGGAAAGAACAGCGGCTTGCTGCCAAGGCTACATAGAGCTAAAAGCAGGCAACCAGGGGGCTTTGTGCAAATGTGGTGGACACTATTATCCCGTGTTATGATATCAGTAGATCAAACTACTAGTTCAGGGTGGAAAAGTAGCTTGAACTGGTGCAATGAAAAAAATGTCCTATTCCCATAACCTGTCCAGTGCACACTGGCATATTATGATAGGGATAGAAGGAGATGGGAAAGTACTAGACAGGCTGTTGGAAGCCTCTCTCTGTGGATGAGAGCTCAACATCTGGGCAGAATCTTCACTCTAGGGAGGGGGCAGCTCAGGGAGCATGGACAGATTAGTACAAAAAGAGAAAACTGAAGTGAGCGAATTAAAAAGGGAGAAAAATGAAAGGAGGGTGTGAGCGAAAGAGGAGGAGAGAGACAGAAAAAGAGTAGAGAAAACAAGCAGGTCTGCTGGGTGTAAAAGTTTCCCCTGGATATGATATGTGGATATGGGGATGTCATGAAGCCTGTGAAGTGGAAATAATAAAGAATTAGGATTGTCTCTGAAGACAAGGGAATTAATCCAAAATGAATTACGAAGAGGAGGGAGGAAGGGGTGGGGTGGGGGGATCAACATCAGCTATTTCCTTTTCCTCTGCTTGGAGGCAGATAGGGGGCGGTTTGTGCAAGTACTGTGAATCCCATAAAAATTAAATTAATAACAAAGGGAAAACACACACACACACACAAATAGAAGCAGAAAAATTAGTAATGCGGGGGCGGTGGAGATAGTTGAACAGAGAGCAAGGGTACAGATAGAAAAAAAAAGACAAGAGAGAGAGAATTTGAGGGGAGCTGAGGGTGGGCACTGTTGCTGCCAGATTGCACTGCTCTTTTGTTCCCCCCTCTTCGTCTTTCTGGAAAGTGCTGCCGGTGTTAAAGAGGAGATGCCACGGAGGCCATTGTAATAAATGCCACTTGTAAATTGCGGAGTGGAATTATACAGCGTGCAGATGGATCCATACGCCTGAGCAAAACGTGGCCAAAAAACCGGGAGCGATAATTAAGACTTAGGGGGTGAATGACAGAGCCATTTGTGACGACGGAATATGGCGTCTCCCAGCTCTCTGGGAAACAGAAGGGCTCGGAGAGGCTCGGTGTCACAAAACATTACCCACACAGCTGTTGGCTTTATGAGCAGCAATGGTGTACTCCCTTTTCCTCCCTCCTCTCTCCCTCTCATCCCCCTCTATCTCTTTCAACCTCTCCACCCACAAACACCCATTTCCCCGTGGTCACCACACAAAGGTGCTGTTTTTTTGTGCCATTTTAAAAACAACCAACCCTGCCATCAGTTCCTCCATCAATTCTTCACCTCACACCACCCTCTTTGCCATTTCAGAGGGACTAGACAAGGACTTGTACTCCATCATTCATATCCAGGGAGATGGAAGAGGAGGAGGAGGCACTCGGCATGCACACAAATACAGTGAAACACCCTGGCTGAAAATTCAATAAAAAGCACTGACACTGACAGTGGTTGGTGCTGTTTTGAATGGGAGTTTGGGCTTACTGGGACTTTGGGCTGACTGTAAAGTAGGAAAATCGAATTCAGTTGTTTTTTTCTCCTCTCTCATTGTTAAAAGAAAACATTTTTGTATGCCATCCCAGCTCTCACGAGGTCCGCACAACTCCACGCAAGGTTCAAGGATCATGTCTGTCTGCTTATTTCAGGTTTTTCCATCTAAAAATCAAAGGACAACATTTCTGTGAGCTCTCCTGGGATTTGCCTCACCTCCTTATCAACAAGTTCTCCTTTCATGAACCTGAGTATCTCTTTTGTTGCACAGCATTGTATACTATCTCTGTGTGACTCATGATTGAAACTTGTGCACATACTTAGCAAATTCCAGCTCTCTGTCCCCTAAACTCTGCCTTTTAGTCCCCTGATTCTCTACAAAGTCCATCTATTTCTGCCTGACTGGCCCGGCCTGTCTTCTGGTCTCATCTTCCTCTTTGTCTCTGTCCTGGGGGCCTCATCTTGAGCGTGCAGAGTAGCTGTACGAAGTCTTGACTCAAACAAGACCCCCTTCGCGCCCCGTTAAACCACCGACCTTTTCTGTCACTCCTGTCGCCCGCTGCTGCAGACAACAGGGGCCTGACCTGAAAGCTAAGAGACCCCTAGCTCAATAAAAGTGTGGGTGATTAAACAACTCCCTGTAATTGCTCCTTTTGTGCCGGAATCAAACAGTCACACTTATTACAGTGAAAGGGTGGGAGGGGTCGTTTCCACTGAGGGCGAGACACCCTCTGTGACCTTCTGGCCTCCCGTCAGTGCTCCTTTATCTGACCAAACAACCCTGTGTAGTGTGTGTTTACCTGCATGTGTGTGCTAATGCTCATAATGTGTATGTGCTGGAGCATGTGTTAAGTATGCAAAGAAAGAAGGCAAAGTAGAGTAACATCAGAGCTCCCCACAGTGGTGGATGTTGGAACTACACAACAAAAAAGCCCCAATTGTGTGGCATCAGCCAGCTGGCTTTGGTAATGGGGGACAAAGCCAAATCAGGGGACCGTGTCCAACATGAGGGCCGGGTTTCAGAGATCATAGTAACATGTGAACCATACACATCATCTGCTAGTCGCACACTCACACAAACATGCAAGGATATGAGTACAATGGGCCCAGCCACGGGCCCTCGTCAAATAGGGTCAGCTCATGAAGGGAGGAGCCCAATTACCGTAGCCACAAATACACACATAAAGTGCCTTTCAAGGGTCCATGAGCGCTTCAGCTTCCCCGTGATTACACTCACTCGCTACACACCCAGCACTTGTCGTACACATGGAGCGCCTCCTCTGCCAAAACAGCCATCAGACTGGACTTCTGCAGCAGAGGGGAGATGAGTTTGAAAGAGGAGAGTTTTCTGTGGAGGGAAAAGAGGGAGGGCAGAGTGAGCAATGCGCTGCTCAACAACTATTAGTGATCTGCTCTCTTTGGGCTGAAAGCACACCTTGTCATATTCAACCAGCAGGGACTGGATGTCAAGAAATCAATGTAAACTTGGACGAATTTGTGATGCAATAAACTGAAAAGTTTTAGCTGGATTTTCAGTTAGCCTGTAGCTGCTGCAGTATATGATATATAATAGTCTGTCCAGCACGCCTTCCTGCAGAAATAAATCAATAACCTTGAAGGAAAATCTGCTTTAAGACTGAAGAACTATGTGAACTGTTACATCTGTTCCCTTTATATCTATAAAAGTAAATATGAAATTGCTTGTATTTCAGCAAACTTTTTGCAAAGACAAACCTTTTCCATTTATTTAAGAAAATGTCATTAAAGGACTACTTACTCTTTGTCTTTTGTCTCTTTCAGTAAGAATGCATGCTCCAAAAATTATTACTGGCATCTGAACTGCAAAAAAAAAAGGCTTTATAAATGTAGAACTGCTAAGGCAGCATGCATGGATGCAGCAGCTACTCTTAGTCTAAGAGAATGTGGACTTTTTATGTTTTTATGCCTCATTTTAAATTTAGCACTGTTCCCACTCTTTTGCATTGTTCCTATTGCTATTTTAAGGCATTATAGTTATGCTATTTAATTCCTTATTTGTCTTCTTAGCACACTGGAGTAACATTTGTGCAATGAAAACAAAATATGTTTATTCTACCGAACAATTTATTTAATTTATATGAATTTTATATGCATTTTTTTTCTATTTTTATTTAATTTCAAAGGCTACTTTGACATTTTCATTATAATTCAGATAATTTTTAGTTTCAGATACTTGAAGTTAAATTACATATCTATGAAATAATTTAAATATTTTTGCTATTTCATAAAGGTAGGACATGATTGCTTTATAAAAAGATTGCACAGATATAATTCCTGCCACAACATGACTCTAAAGGAATTTGATCCATTAAATTACATTATAAAAAACACAACACTTTGTTTATTATTGTAAAAACTTTTTAAAGTAATTACATCATGCGAGTTATACAGAAGGGGGGGGGGGGGGGGGATCAGTCTAGACTTAAAATAAAGGACTCAGGGGGTCTTTGTGTACGTCAGTGGAGTAATGGTGCCCCCTTCTGCCCAAAAACACTCACAAAAAGCCTCAGCCACACCAGACAGTTTAGCACTCAATACTCAAATTATCTCCAGCAGAGACATCAAAGAAAAGGAGACATATATAAAACTGTGCAAAATCAGGCTTTATTCTTTTTTTTCCTCCTGCATTTTTGCTTTTCATCATCATCATCATCATCATCTTCATTGTAATCACCATCATTGTCATTGACATCATCTTTGAAAACATCAGTCACAGACAGCCAGAAAAGAGATTCTTGAAGAGACTCGCAGCTCAAATCTCTTGGCAAAAGATAAAATAAAATAACAGGCGTCAGCTATTAGCACAGTCCCGCAACACAAAGAGTAAGCTGTACATGTCCACGTCTTTCTGGGCCATACATTTCAACCAGGTCTCCAGTGTCCGTATTTACAGTTTTTATTTCTTTCAGAGCCTCAGAGTCCATTCAGGAGTCACGTTTTATAGTCCCAGGAGATATTGAAAGCCCATCTCAGTACAGACATGGTTAAGATGTTGAATATTATAGTCTTGTTGTCTCCATAAATACTTCTCCCCTTTTTTTTCCAACAGTACCTGTCTACTGCAGGTCCGAGCACAGTCCATTTCTCCAGCTTAGGCAAACTTTGAATAAGTGCAATGTCTAGTATAATGTCAAGAAAATACAAACCCACACAAACATACGTACATACATACAGTACATGAATAGCTGATAAACTTGATTAGCTATACAAGGTTGTCATTCTTCAAGGTGAAACCACACAGGTGCAGATCTTTAACATCCAGTGTCCTTTGAAGGGGCAGGATTGATGTGAGTTCACCTCGACTGGATCAGATGAGAAATTGGTTGCATTGCCCATGAATTTTCTGTACAGAAGGTTTTGTAAATTGCAAATCCAATGACAATTGTGAAGAAAATGTTGAGAAACCATAAAACTTCAATTAATAGCCCAGGCTTTTATTAATGCCAGTCTATAACATAACCCTGCCTTTATTTGAGAGAAGCATCAATATGAGATGGACCTGTAATTATTTTTCAACAAAACTTGTGCAAAGAAAAGGGGGAAAAGACTATAAGATTGTAATGATGCACCAAAAAGAATGTGTTAATGATTAACAAATCAAATTAGGTAATCACAAATTTAACCTTGCTATGCAAGTTAGTAGGCCAACCTGCTGCACGGCAGTTAAATGTTCTAGCATTATTCTGTCTTTCTGGGACAGATGTTGAAGTTCATATTTATTTTAGTGTCTTGCTGCTTTTTTTTGTTCTTCAACCTACGAGGTATGGCTGTTAAATAATGAGACTGCACTCATAAGGATAACCATGTGGTTCACAGTCACACCAAGTTTTCTATATTAACGGTTTGGTATTCACACAACTGTGAGTCTCCAGTAAGTGACGTCTTTAGTTCACTGCTAGCAATGGATTGAAGTGCATGTGTTTTTGCTGAGGCATCGGGAAATGATTAGATTAAAAGTTTAGCTATGAACTGACATTTTTGGTTGAATCAATCAATACAGCAGCCAAATCTTTTTGTACATTAACTGAGGTGTATGGGGAACACTATATCGAGTGCACAGGTTTGAATGGATGAACGTTCTGGGCACCCAAGCACATCAAAAACTTCTGGAAACATTCAACAACTTGAACAAACCTTATGAAATGTTGGACATCTCAGTGTAAGGACGACAGCAGAAATGGCCTCCATTGATAAAGTTTGGCAAATTTTGCATGAAAACTTGAACATGACAAAAATGTGCACTGAAGTTGTCCCTGAAGGAAAAACGCAAGCAAATGTGTGGACACATTTTGGAACAAAGTGAGAGAAACCCACATTTTCAGTAATTACATGCAATGACACTTGGATCTTCCAATACGATCCTGAGACAAAATGTCAGTCAATGCATTGGAAACATCATCGTCACCAAGGATGAAGAAAGCACGACAAAGCAAGTCCAAATTCAAGGCCATGTTGATTGTTTTCTTTGACATCAAGAGTATCATTTTGGAGCAGTGGGTTTCAGAGGGATCAATGGTGAACCAACACTATGAAAAACAAGTTCTAGAAAAACTGTGAGAAAAAGTTTAAAGAAAGAAATCATGATTGTGGAAAAATGGTTTCATTCTCCATCAAGTCAACTGCCAGCTCACACTGCACTCTTGGTAAGGCAGTTTCTGGCCCTAAAATAAATCAGTGCTTGATCACACTCCATATTTACCTGATCTACCGACCTTTGTCAGTGACTTTTTCCTTTTTCCTAAGATCAAATCTGTGCTCAAAGGAACATGTTGACATGTTGGTGCAGAAGCGGTAGTGTATTGAAGCAAAAAGACATTGACAAATGTTTATGTTCAATTAAATTGTATTACAGCATTAGTCTTGTTTTTTAATTGCCATACCTCATATTTTAGCACTTAATGCCTCTAATTGAGACCTGCTTTTATTTATCAAAATGTGTGTCAACACCAGGCTAGTAAAAGAGACTGGGCCTTAAATCTGGATGGGCTTTTAATGGAAGTTTTAAGGAGGATCACTTAAATGAAAATGATTGCTTTACTGAAATGATGGCAATCAAGCAAATATGTTGGTCATTTTTAACAGTGAACATTAACAACAGATATGCCACCAGTTTAAACCCAACAACAGTTTTTTGTTTTGTTTTCAGAAAGAAAAATTATGCATTACATGCACACAATTTAGTGTTTGGATGCTGATGGATTTAAGTAGAGAACCTACTAGATTAACCTGCCCAGTTTAAGCTTTTTGTCTAATTTAGTTTTCAAATGTCAACTACTAAACAGCAGAGAGACACCAAACCAGCTTTCACACATGCACCCCTTCAAAGAATTAAAAACAGAAAGCTTATGAGCACAGTAGTTGATGCAGGAGAACAGAAAAATCATTTTACTGTCTCCCTTCAAAAAAAAACAAAAAAAAAAAAACAAAGTTAGCCTTCAGTTTTAGGATTCAGATGCTCACACACAAACAAATGTTAGGAAGATTGAAAATCAACTCAGTAGAGGCAAGAAAATCTGGATGAAATCATTTCAGTTCACTTAAAGTATCCGAAAGGACAGAAGAGGGTCAGACTTGTGTGTTATTCTCGTGGTATTGGCAGTTAAAGCAGCCCTTTAAAAATAAGTTTCATGAGCCTTGTTTCTGCCTTTTCACACTCAAGTTCTGTCATTATGCTAATCTATTTGTTTGTATCTGGTTGCTTTCTGGATAAAGTTTTCAAAGTGCATCATCAATATCTTAATTTCACACTGCTAATGGCAGGATTCTGGACATTTCATCATTCCACCAAAACAAAGAGCCTACAGTGTATATAACTGGACTTCAACCACACCTCCAACAAGAAAACATAAAGCAGCACTTTCCCCCCAAGACAACATGTCAAGAAATATCAAACAAATAAATATAGGATCATTTCTTTGCAGAAACATTATAAGGACAAACTTAACACATGGAAATCCAACACTTGTCTCTGACCAAGGATGTCATTTTGACTTGGAAATGTTTTCAGAGGATATTCACAGAGAGAAATGATAACTAGAGATAATTCTTCTGAAGGATAAGTAAGGGTGCAGTAAAAAGGAGAAAGCCAAGTTATCTCTTTAAAGTGTTTTATAAGTGTGGACAACTTCCTTCTGTCTTCATCTGTGGGTTATGGTTTTTATAAATGACTTCAGCAAGGGAAAAAAAGAGACAAACTTTTACCACTTTAAACTGTGAAAATGTAACGTGTGACACTCAGAGGAGAGAAATAAGGAGATAGGGGAAACGGAACATTAGAAATAATGTGCTCGAGAGCTCCCTCAGCCATCAGTGACAGGCCTGAGGTCAGCTCACCCAAACATTCACCGTCTGCCCGCCTGTGTGCCTCCACCAGAGAGACTCCTGGAGAACTTCCATTAGCTGGAGTAGATCTGGGTCCCAATCACACGCATGATCTCCTTCTGCACCTTAGGCTCCTGGGTGTTGATGTTGGCATCTCCTACTTGACCATCTTCATACCTGAAGGCACAGACACAAGAGTCAATGTGGAGCTTCTTTTCTTTCTTTTTTTTTAACCCCAGCTGCTTTAGCTATTTATCGCCCTTCATTGCTGATTACCTTAATTTTTGGTTAGCTTTTTGAAAGTTGAATTACTTCCCTATTTATGTTTATTATACCCTCCTGATGATAAAAATATTTTTTCTTATGAGGGATGAAATTAAATTACAGAAATTTAAAAGAGTTCCCTGTTTGGGTCTTGTTTTTTTCTTTGACCTTATAAACCATTTCCTCAAGCTGTAAAAACATGACCACACACACTCAGCACAAGTTCCAGATTGAATTATATTTAGTTGTAATTTAAATTTGATTGCAGGCCATCTCAAATCTAATTTCCAGCTCAGAAAACAGCAGTAGATATGATAATAGACTTTGCCATCTGGTAAATGCTTGAGTCCAAAGCTTGGACTAAAAGCTCTTAACATCAGCAGCCAGCCAGCCTGCTGTGTTTTTATCTGCTAAGCAACAAAACACAGTTTTAAGTATTATATTGAAATGCTTGGAGCTCAGAGGAAACCTCTTTAGTGCTGGCATCATTTAACCATTACCACAATGTCTTAAAGGTTAAAACCAGCCTGGGCAAATTAAACTATCCTTTTTTTTTTTTTTACATAATTTAATATGCACTTCTTAGTTTCATAATAATACCAGACTAATGTGTTAATTTATTTTTAGTTTTACTGTGGAAAAATCCCCTAAGAGTTGTCAACACTCACACAAAAAAGAAGCGAGTACAGACGTGGTCGGAAACTGGACACACCCAAATGTTGCCATGTTTCTGCAGATCCTTGGATGTGATCACTGTTGAAAATAGAGACACATGTTAGTTTAAAAATGAGTTTTGACTCTCATTAATATTGCAAAGCAGATGGATATTTCCTTGTTTCTCACTGGCGAATCCATCTTGCAAAGCTCCCGTCTGAACCATTTGGGCCCGGTTAGAAAGTGACAGGACCAATCAGCGACGAGGGGCAGTACTTTGAGGCACGGCAGAGTCGTGACATATGCAGGCAGCGACAAGAGGCCGGTGCAATTATGGCGAAAGACAATAGTGTGGATGCTGCCAAAGTGTCAGATTTATCAGGACTTGATGACATTTCTTCGTTAAAAGAAGAACAAAGAACAGCAGTGAGTTGTTTTCTTTTCAAAAATGACAAAAGTCGTGTGTCTATAGCAGGGGTCAGGAACCTGCGGCTAAGGAGCCGCATGCAGCTCTTTTGCCCCTCCTGAGTGGCTCTCAGCAGCTGTGCCATATTTAAAATAAAGGAAACATTTTTTTTTTTTAAATTACACGAATACTTTTTGTAATGCTTTATTGAGATAGTTTTGTATATTTTATCCATAAAATGTGTAGCTCTTTCATTCTAACTTCATTTTTACAAATAGGTCTATTTTATCAACTTAATATGTGTCATATCATGCCTCCATGGTGCAGCGCATACTGGTGCTCTCCTGTCTTGGGAACAAAGGTCTGGCCGCGGTCTTGTCACAAATGACACCTGATGCAGCAGTTTTGCTCATCACGAAAGTGAAGTTTTGAATTTCTGTAATCTGGTTTAGCAGTAAGAGGGAAGGTCAGTATGTGACGACGACAATCAACTTTGATACGTTTCATACTAAGCCGGTGCGTCCGTTGGACTCAAGTAGTGTCAGCGGAGAACGTGAATGTTGATTACGTTAATAACAGCGTGAAAAATGAAGACAAATTCACCCTTAACAGCATCAGGCAGGTAAAGAAAGAGAGAAAGGAGGCCAAGGGCTCATTAGAGCGCTGTTTGAGCAAAATAAACAGGTAAGCTCATGTTTTATTGTCATCTTCTACTCTCGGTTTCGGCATCATGGGTGGGCATTTGCAGGCCATGCCCCCCCACCACCATGACACACTGTGCCCCCCCCAACTCCACCCACTGTACAGGGCTGTGATGCGGAGTTCAGTAACGAGTGGGACTCAGCCTTAACACTCGTCTTCTTGAGCTTTTGGACCCACACTATGCCTTGCAGTCTCGACATTACATTACTGACACTGCTTTACCGGAGCTGTACAGCAAAGTACGTGATAGCATACTAGAGAATATAAAAAGCAACGTCACTGCCCTTAGCTTCACTACAGACATTTGGAGCTCTGACGTTTGCCCCATGTCACTGCTGAGCCTCACTACACGGTCCTCAACCTTCGAGATAAAGTGTACAGTTTTTCATGCACGCCAGTTCAGAGGGTCTCACACAGCAGAGCATGTAAAGCAGGCTATAGAGGATGGTGGTTTTTTCTAACAAGAAGCTACACTTCATTTTAAAGTAATAGTGGTTAAAGAAATTAAAGTGAGGGAGGAAAAAGTGATGTAGCAGCTCCAGTTGCACTTTAGAAATTGCACTGTAATAACGAGACTGCCTTGTATCTTATTTGATATTTGTGTTTTATTGCAATGTTGATGTTTTGATTCATGTCGCAGATTAAGCTGCAACATTTTAATAGAGATTGTTGTTTTGAATCTGTATGATTCATATGTTTTTGATCCTATTCAAGTTAAACTGTTTTACTACTTTAAGTGGAGTTAGGAAGTTTTTAATTCATTTTTTTGAGTTCAGTTTTTGCTCTGACTAATTTAGTCAAGTTAATTACCCCTTCCAAGTGAAATTATAATATTTCAAATTTATTTATTGAATTAATTTGTTATTGTGATTACTGGCAAGGCTTTCACCACCTCTAAGTTGAACTGAGGCTATTTGAGTTCATTTTTTTGACTGCTCACGTCTGTCAGCTGTTTTGACCACTTTTAAGTGGATTTTTGACTGTCAGCTTTAACTCAAATACTGCACTAAGTGAAAATGTTACTTCATTTTTTGGACAAATAATTAAAACGAAAAAAGTAGCTATTACACCATTCTGAGCAGAAATGTGATTTTATGTTTTTTACAAAAATATTGGCTGTACTGAGTTTAATGGAATAAGTTTGAGATATCTAGTAGTTATTCAGTTTACTTCAGTTATTTTTTCAAACAAAAAAATTGAAACTCTAATCTAGGTAATTATCAGTATCAGATCGGGACTCGGTATCGGTAAATGTCAATATTAAAAAAATTGGTTCAGGATCGGAGGCCAAAAATGCTGATCAGGACAACCTTAGTTGTAACCCTTGAAACCAGTTTTTGCTTTTTTGGTCTGCCTGTTATTGTTATGCAAAAAAATGCCTGTAGAGTCTCAGCCCTTCGAAGCACAATCAAGTTATAGACGTGTGTTTTTTCAGGACAACCTGGACTATCAGAATATGTATGCTGAAATTATGTCAGATGAATGAATCAAAAGTTATATGACCAGAAAGACCAAGTTTAAAGAACAAAATGGAAAGTGAATCTCATAAAACTTTACACAGATTACAAATAAACAAGCCCTTTTACATCACCATTTAATTCCCACAGACCTTGTCTATCAGGAGAAAGAAACAACTTTCTAACAAAAACACAAAAGAAACTATCACCATCATCTACCCCCATAAAAACAAATTCACAATTTGTGCACATATGGTTTTCTTGTGCATAAATGTGCATGAGTCCCATTTTTCGGAGCACAAACATCCTCTTTTCATATTTGGGCCACTTTTCCAAAACTTGCAGATAACTATCTTATCCCTTGTTGATCTTTGGCAGGTACTAAATGGTCACTGCCATAAAGAGAAAGCAATAGAATGCGAAATTAAAGCATTCCAATTGGCCGGAAGGCAAAGAGGAATTCATTTTCTTTGACTTCCAACATCAAAATGGAGGACTGACAGCAACACTTCTCAGTTTTTCATTCCAAAAAAAGGAAAAGTTACATTATCATAAATTTAGCGATGTAGAGTTCAAGTATCAAGGCTCTGATGAAACACTACGCTTTTGCATGGATTAAGAATGTTCTGGAAGGGAATCATCTGTTGATCAACTAAAACATTAAACTTCTAATCACAGTTTACTCAGGAGGGACCTGCATATGGTTCCTGAGATAATCTAAACAATGCATGCGCTAATGCATGCACTAATGCTTTGGATCATCAGCAACAAGCCAGTTTGGAGGGTTAAAGAAGTTTCTAATTTTTGTCTTTACGTGTTTTAAGATTGAAGTTTATTAGTTTGAAAAACATTTAATTATCAGTAGATATTTCTATTGGCAAAAACACATCTGGAAATATCAGCTCATCGGATGAAGCCAAAATCCAATATTGTGCATCCCTTCATGAAAGCCTTTTTTTTCTTTTGATCATCACATAATTACTCTCAATTAAAGATAAATATTGGCTGGATTTGTTGCACAAGCCATAAACAAGATAAGGAAAGAGAAAAGAGGCACCTCCTTGTCCACAGGAGGCAGCAAAATTAACATAATCTTAAGTGTCTTTTATAATAAATGTATTCAATTACAGACAAATACAAAGTATATTTTAATTTAAAGCAATACTCTGTACTCTGACATTTTTTTCCTCCCAAGACTTCATCTAGAATACTTTAACTCTACCAACGTTTGCCCCTTTTATCCACAACATAGAAAACTGTCCAACCGGCATTGACATGTATTCATTTTTAGCTTTGAAACATAACAGACCCTAAGTTTGTCATTACCTTCACAAAGAGCGATGCAGTTCAGATTTCGACTCTGAAGAAATCTTGATTGTATTGGGCGGCTCTGTAGACAAAAAAGGCGAAAGCTGTATTATTATAAAATATAGTTTTTTAGGCTGGAAATTAAGGTATATGGGTATGTATTAGTATTGCTGATCAGTTAGAGAGTAAATGTTAAAATTTGAGCAAAGTATTTAAATTCTACATTTTGTGTCAGAAAAATATGCAAAGCAAATGTTTAACAGGTTGAAACCAGGCTACTGTAACTTAATTTTTCTACTGGCTGATCTGGCATGTATGTGGTGGCAGCTTTTGTCATCACAGAGCTCAACAGTAACCACTCACTCTTGGACAGGTAACAGTGGGCTCTCTAGTCAAAGATGGTGCTGCAATACTTCCATGACAGTTCTTTACAAAACATTGATTATACGTAAGATTGTGTATTCTAAAAAGCCATAAATCATCTTTCCCCATTTAAATTGTCTGTCGTTAAATAAAACAACCATTTGATTCAGTAATAGTGGCTGAATGTGGAGGACTGTAGGTCAAAACCAGCCTCACCAATCAGAGAAAACTGTGATATTGTAGTATGTTGGTAGTGTTGTTCTCTTCCCCAAGATTGTAAATAAATCATGATTTTCTTAAAATGATGTTAATGAAGGAGTTAGTGGGCATGTCTTATCCCTCCACCCTCCCAGTCCTGTCCATGACATCCTAATGGCATTTTTCAGACTTCTGGCGTAAATATACCTCAGCTGAAACTCTGGGGTTTAGTAACACTTTAATGATCACCAGTTACTACTGTAAAATGTCCAGTTCTCTCACCTGTGGTATAGTGTTCATGCGGTTGTAGCGCTGCACCAGTTCATCTTTGGTGGGCATACGGTGCTGTCCTTTCCCCATTCCTGCAGGACACAGCACACACAGAGCAAACAAGTCAGAGACAGAATGACCTTACCTCCAGTCACTCAAGCTGTGAAAAAAAATTTTCTCCAGTGGTCTTAATCTCCTTCTAGAGAGAGAGAGAGCATTACCCACAGTGATAACCTTTGGGTGAAGGTTGTTGTTCCAAAATGCTAGAATATTTCAACAAGGACTGGAAGTGTCACATAAAAGCAATTAAGACTACTTATGATGATGTGGTTCATCTGCTTAGGTACTGTCTTTTATTTAATCATTCTGATTCAGCAAAGACAGTACAGTCCTACTGACAGCAGCCTTTCTATTAGTTTTTACTTCGAATAGATCCTTTCCTGGCCTTAGAACTGTGATACCATGACTAAGCATCCTGTTGATAATGACACCAGTGTGCTCTTAAGAAACTATCTTACCTTGCATCAGGACAAAACTAGACTAATATACAGTGCTTGATTTTTTATGTTTCTACAATGGTAGTAGAAGCTCTGTAGAAGCTCTTTAACCCAAATGATATTTTTAATGCTAAAATATAATTTGGGTTAAAGAGCTTCTACATATTGGTGTATGTAGAAGCTCTTTAACCCAAATGATATTTTTAATGCTAAAATATAATTATTATTGTTAATTTCAAATTTTCAAATTTACTGATTTACAAAAAAACGGAAAAAATAGTAAAGCACATTATTATTTCTTGATTCATATGTCAAATTATAGTTATTTACTTGCATTCCTGAACAGAAAAAATAGTTTTAGCGGTTAAATGTTACGCTTGATTAATTTCTGACTTCTCAGAAAAGCCCAGTGAGCCAGCTCAAATTTGGGTGAATTCAGTTTGAAATCCCTCATTCCTGTTCAAAATGGTAAAACTTCGAGAACTCACTGAAAATGAAAGAATCCACATTAAAGCACTTCATGATGCTGGATGGTCTTTGAGACAAATATGACAGGTGGTCTAATAAATTTGTTAAGCACTGTGGTTATTATGTAATCTGGCACAGCAGATGGATTTCTTTTACTCATCCATCTGGAAAACCACTAATACACAGCATTTGGGAAAGGGCAGAGCTTTTGAAAAAAAACTTTGAGGGTGACTGGATGAACGATCTGTCGCATATCTACGGGACAATCAGAGCAACAAAATACGTGACATAGCCGCTAACGAGCTGCGCCTGTGCCCCTACCAAAGGCGTAAACTCCATAAAGAACTGCGTAACATGAACCATAGCGGCTGTAGACATTTCAGTACACGACTTCTGAAGTTTTTGAAAAGAAAACTCAATGCTGTTCTTTGTTCTTCTTTTAACAAAGAAATGTTGTCAAGTTCTGATAAAACTGGCGCTTTAGCAGCATCCATGCTATTGTCTTCCGTCATAATTGCGCGGGCCTCTTGTTGCTGCTTGCTTACATCACGACTCCGCCACGCCTCGAAGTACTGCCTCTCGTCGCTGATTGGTCCTGTCACTTTCTAACCGTGCCCAAACGGTTCGGACAGGAGCTTTGCATGATGGATTTGCCAGTGAGAAACACGGAAAACGGGCGTATTCATCTGCTTTGCAATGTTAGGTAACATGGATATCGATTGTAAATTGTTATTGATATTAATACCAATATTGTTACCCCTTGTTTAACCAATTCCTTATCAGTACTACAATCAATCCTTTTCTATTATTTTAGGTAAAAAAGAAAAAATAGTATGTCGTGTAGAGCTTGAGTAAAGAAGGTCATGATTCCATTTGTTGTATCTATTTTATATTGATGAAAATTACACATTCCTCATCTTTACAACTGTGTTTATTCAAGTTTCTTGTCAAAAACTGAATTTTCATGTAGCTTGATGTGACATTTTATTTATATTTGCCTTACAGTAACCCTACTGAGTTTATCTTGAATGCTTGTCTACGAAGTAAACCAGTTAACTCCAACGCAGTTGATTTCACCACTGATTTTAACATTTGATTAAAAAAAATTTTTATTGACAGGACTTTATGCAAAGTTTGGGAGCACTTTTCCATACTGGTCTGAACAGATGAGGAAGAAATCTGTCCTGTAGCACCTGAAACTAGTGATAGGATTGCATGCTACTCTCAGTGCAGCCAGTCTATTTTCTTTAAACTGACTGTTGAATGTACTGCATTGATGCACGATGCTGATGTGCACTGATGTTTTAGCTCCAGTGACAGGATAAAACAACATTATGTCAAAGAATCTGAGACTTGATGGTAGTATTGAAAGGTTATAACATTTTTGATTATACAGAACCTGGTCTTTCCGTACCCAAGTGTCGATTTCCAACCCTCATAGTAAACCTAAATATCAACTAAAGCCGGGCAGTTAATTGATATTAAAAGACATGTTGCGATTCAATTGCAATATGTCCTACTATTTGTTTTTTTAGATCGCAGATGCTGCAATATTCTATAACCTGAAATGTGTGCCAAAATATCCGTTTTTTTTCTAGAATAGTTTGCAAAAAATCCTTCTTGCCTTATTTTTGTATAGGTTTTTCTTATTAAAAATAAGAATGACACAATCATTCCCTTCAATACACCAACTCACATTGCAATTTTGCAATTAGATAGTATTCAAAAATCACTTAGCCCCAGCTGTGATGATAATTGGTTACATGGCTGCAAGAAAAAGAATCGGTACATTTGGTAATGTGACTGAAGTATATAAATCAAAAATTATATCAATCATATTCATTCCTACATCCTCTAATTTCATCCTAACATATAGTCCTAGCCTACAGGCAAGTACAGTTTGGGTTTAATCTATCTAATATTGTGTTGGTTATAATTTAGACTAGTTTATTCCCCGTGTTTGTTGAACAATTCATAAGATGAGGAACTATGAAATTGTGAATCAAACAAGTAAAAGTATGTTGGTGCAGAAAGTGTACTTTAAATTCCTCAAAATCCACAACAAACAAAAAGAAAATAATATATAAAGTCAAGAAAGTCCAATGTAACACTCACAGATCCACTGCAGTCCCATTTTACACGGCCACATTAATAGTATGGCATGGTAGGTACACAAGCTTGCAGAAAAGATCCCCAATGCCCAGCTCCCAACATGGACACAACACTGAGCAACACAACAGGACAGCATTGAACAGCTCCCACATGTAGAAATGAAGTGATCCAAGATGATAATCAGGCCATGATACAGACAAAGAGCGAACGCAGTCAACATGGTGGGGGACCGAGTGGCAAAGAATGAGCTGTTCCTACCTGAGTATCCAAAAGATATGCTGGAGATGGGGCTCAGATAGATGCCCTTTCCATACGCTGCCCCATGCAGCTTGGGTTTGAAAAGAGCAGGAAGGAAGGAAGGGTCACTGAGCAGTTGCAACCTCACACAGCCACACATACAGACGTACTGTCACACAAAGAAATAACCTACAAATCCAACTTTTGCATATCTACAGTACCTATAAAAAGTATTCAACCCCTTGGATTTTTTACCCTTTTATTGATTTTGTGAATCAGTCATGGTTAATATAGTTTGGATGTCAAAGTAAAAACAGATTTCTTCAAAGTAATGTCAATTAAACAAAAATATTGAAGGAAAAACAAGTGACTCAATGAATATTTGCCCCCTTTATAGTGGCCGACTTAATTCTAAAGAGGTCTAGCTAACTGGCGCTAG
The DNA here is from genome assembly GCF_018320785.1 of Cheilinus undulatus. Taxonomy (NCBI): domain Eukaryota; kingdom Metazoa; phylum Chordata; class Actinopteri; order Labriformes; family Labridae; genus Cheilinus; species Cheilinus undulatus. Next base: position 30,241,037 of record NC_054865.1, on the reverse strand, counting down.
TAGACTCACAATTAGTGAATTGGGGATCACTTGAATACAGTGAATGTGACAAGTGAGTGTAGTATAAAGACACATGTGTCTGAAAGGTCCAGTCACTGGATTATCAGTATTCCTGGCTACTTTTACACCATGAAGACAAAAGAAATCCAAGGTACTAAAAATCCCTGAGTTCAGTTAAATCCATCATCAATAAATGGAAGGAATGTTGTAATCTCTATGTAAATCTGCCTAGATCAGACCGACCTCACAAAGTGAGGGATCAAGCAATAAGACTAGCGAGAAAGGCCACCAAGACAACTGTTACCTGGATTCTTCACCGAAGCATTATGGGAAAGTGGCAAAGAGAAAGACACTGTTGATGAGTGTCCGAGTCAAAGCCCAGACCTCAATCCAATGGAGACTTTGTGGCTTGACTTTAAAAGGGCTGTTCACGCCCAATCCCCACGCAGCCCGACAGAGTTTGAGCAGTTATGCAAAGAAGAATGGAGTGAAATTGCAGTGTCCAGATGTGAAAGCCTGACTGAGACCTATCCACACAGACTCAGTGCTGTGATTGCAACCAAAGGTGCATCTTCTAAATAATGACTTGAAAAGGGTGAATATTTCGGCAGTCACACATTTTACAGTACATATTTTAATCTTATTGACATTGCTTTACACAAATCTGATTTAATTTCTATATTGATTTTTTTTTTTAATTATTTTTTTCACCAAAACAGCCTAATTCTAATGACCATGATTGATTTATAGAATCAGTAAAATGTTAAAAAAAAAAATCCAAGGGGGTGAATTATTTTTATAGGAACTGTATATACTGTATGTATTTTGTTAAATTTTTCATAAATGTTTAGCCTAAATCTACATCATTATGGAAATTAATTACAGACAAAATCCCAAACACACAAATCTAAAGATGAAGAATATCAAATAATCATATTCAAGAAAGGGAGACTGACTGATGTAAGGATTATTCTATACTTCAGAGTCATACCTATAAACTCTAAACACAATTTCTTATTACGGTGTAATGTGACACACACTGTCTTATGTAATGATCTTAAAATTTGTACGTGAAATGTGTGATAATATCTTCAGGCTAACAAGGAATGACAAAGTATGCCGCAGCGCCAAAATAAAGATAGTAGGGAATAACGATGTCTTACAGTGATGATGTGCTCTAACAATAAGAATGTGAAGAATTGAAAAAAGAAAGGACCACACAAGCCAAAGTGAAGCAAGCCAGGGCCATGAAGAAAAACAAAGAACTACCCAATAGTTTGGGAAATAAAATGTGAGCGAGATGAAGTGAAGGACGCAGAACATTTGGAAGAAAACAAAAGGAACAATAAATGAGAGGTTTTGTGTGATGGCAGGAGCTGGAGACAGACCCCATCCTCCTCCAACTCCTCATCCTTCTGCGAAACACAATGACGGGGGTGGGGGGGGGGGTGTCAATGCGCAAGGTGAAGAGGAGAGGGAAAAAGAGGAGGCAGACGAGCACTGAGGCGAGATCAAAGATGGAGAGGTTCAAAAAAAGTTGGAGAACAAAGCCGGCATAAATGAAACACATCAGCATGATAGAGCAATCAGGGCCGACGTGAAAGTTTCAAAGATCCTTGAGATTTCAGACTTAATTGTGTTTCATCTTTTCTTTCAGGACGTGCCGGTGTGTCTCCAAGCAGTCATTACCATCTCGATTGTGCAATGAGACAATTCTGCACCCTCTAGATCTATTCCTGTTTTATTATTTATCTATCTTTTACAGACTCGGGTCACAGATAGAATCTCCAACCACTGCAGACTAACATAAAGATGCAGACATGATTGAAAAAGAAAAACATGATGAAAGGAACTGTTTTCTTTTTCTGCCCTAAAACCATAGGCTTAAGGGAACATTTTTAATGAATAAAGGATATTTATGTACCTTTGTGGACTGATAATGAGTTCTTCCAGTTACTGACCTTCAATGGAACCCCTTCTTATTCACCCCATGAAGTCTATGAGCACTACCTTGGAGTTCTTCCTCTGCATCCTCCAGCTTCAGACCTAACCTACTCCATGCTCTAGGTGGTTTAACCCCACAGGGCACAACCGCAGTTTCCTGGCACTACAGCTGACACCACAGCCCCCTCCCTTTGTCCCACAACAGGAGGAGACATGCTGTCTGTTGCTGCTGGCTAGCTGAGGAGGCAAAAATCAGCCAGCATGTGCCAGGAAATCTCCTGTTGTGCCCCGCTCTCTAAAATGTCAATAATACAAAACTAACGCATGGGGGACTGGCATCCATTAACTGCAAAAATGAATCAGCCGGACAGCAAGCCTGCACTGTCCGGGAACAGGATCACTGTCCGAAGAGAGGGTACATTGTAAATATCCCAGGCAACTGCCAGAGTTACATACCTGCAGTTTGGTATAAGAGGCATTGACTAGTCCATTTCTCAGAACGGAGTGCCAGTTCTCTATATGGGAACCACTAGAGCAAGTGTAGACAAAGAAGAAAGAAAAAGAGATAAAACAAAGAGCTTTGTGAATATAAATGGTGTGGATCTCTAAGTGCAACCACTGCTGTGAAGCAGCCAGATCCGTGATGTTAAAAGCAATGATGTTAAAAAAAAGGCACTTTGGTGCAGTGTCTGCACTTGTCAGCACTTTTGCTGTTTTAATAAACTTTCATGAATTATTTTCAATGATTCCTGAATCTTTTTCTCTTGGTACATCTGTTTTTCATTTTGTATACCCTTGATGTATAAATAAGTTCTTCACATGAAGCTGCTCTGCCTTGCCAGTGTCTATGATGATTGGTAAAAGTAAATTTACTAGTATTTAACTTACTTTAATCACTCACTGTTTTAAATTCATCACTTAACAGTGCAAAATGTTTGCAAAAGTATTAATTCAGTCTTCTAATAATACATGCTTATGCAGACATTTTGCTGCATCATCTTGGTTGTCTTCGTTCATTTCATTAATGATTAAAAAAGTCGAGCAGATGAAGATCAAAGCTGACAACCCATCACTGTTCACTTCTCGTACAGGACGGGTTATTAGAGTACATCTCCCTGGGTGAATATCTAAAAATAAAACACAGCGGTCATTGCAGTTTCATTAGTGCTATTATTTTTAACTAGTTTTGAATCAGTAGGTCATTGTTTCCAAAAATGAACAGACAGAAGTTCTTATAAATGGTTCCAACTCCTGCAGCTCGTCATTAAACTTGATTATATTTCATTTCTGTTTATATCAGTGTAAATGATGATAGCCAAGTGCTCACATTTGGAGTGACCTGCTTAAAATGATTAAATTTGTAGTATTAACCAGCACTGCTTGTAAGTTGGTTGAACCCTATGAGTTCCCAGATGGGTCCTGTGTATCTAAAATATTCAGTGAAGCCCCATCTGCTACAGTTCAAATCTCTATCTCACAGACAGTACTGGCTCCAAGTGCTGGCTTTGCAAGGTGGTTTCTCTGTCCAAGAGAGCAGCCGCTGCCCTGTGCTTTTGTTTGTTATGGTTCCATAAAAATCTGCAAGAGTGGCATCTTGGTCAGCAACATAATGACCAGGTGTTACACCGACACATGTTCATGTTTGACTGTTGTAATGCTAAATTATGCATGCACTCAGTGACTAGGCTTGATTTGTGATCAATTATTTACAGCAGGTAATTTCTCACATTATAAATGTCCAACATCCACAAGCTGGACCATATAACCTTAATCTATCTTAGATATTTTATTAAAAAAAAAAACAAAACAAATGATTTTGACACCTAACCTTTACAGGCTATAAGATTTAAATAGGTCATTAAATGGAAACAGAGTTTTGATTGTGTAAATGCTGTATCAGCAGATGAGAGGAACAAAGTGGACTCACTGGAAGGCGAAGGTGCTGCCGTAGAGCTTCTTGGCAGTGCGGAAACGAGCCTCCTTGGCAGGGGGGCTGCTGAGCAGCAGGAACTGGTGGGAGGTGTGCATGAATTTCAGTTGCTATCATGATGAGGTCATGATGGACAAGTGGGGAAGAGGAAGAGACGCAGAAAGAGAGAATAAGTATTTAGCATTTAAAAGAGAATATAGGATGAAGAACACGATGTCATTCTGGCTCCCTACCCTACTCAGAGGCAGCTTGACAATATGAGATCTGTTACTGGAAATAATCCTGCAGAGAGACAGAGAGAAGCACAAGATAAATTAAACAACAAAGTTAAACTACAAGTTTAACTTTTCCAGGTATGCACACCAGCGCAGCCATGAAACTGAATGAATGCTACATGGAATTATACTATTGCTATTTTTTGACTTACCCCTGCTTTCTCACATAACAAGCTGAAAACATGACTATCAGCTACAGCTACTGTTCTGTCAGTGAACAACTACCATCCATTGTGGGTGTGATACGATGACCTGCTCTTAAAATTATTTTTGAAATCAAGTCAAACCCTGTTTTTACAGAGAGGGCTAAATTCTCAAACAGATCCTTTCTACTCACCACTGAAGCAGGGGATGGGCCAAAGGGTCAAGTTTGTCCATCTGTTTCTTGATCTCTAGATATGAGCCCTGGAAATAAATAGGCAAGGATGTCGTACTTTGTTTTTCACACATTTTTTTTTTTTAAACAAACAGCTAAATAAGAAAATCTCTACATACAGAAAAGTAGTATGCATTAAAGACATATGGGATTGACCAAAGTAGAGCCAAGAGTAACAACTATTTAACTCTTAAAAAATTTAGACTCCATTCTAGCATCCTCAATATCATAGTCCTCTACATAAGAGCTATGTGATGGAGTATTTCTATCATTATAAATATATACTTGAGGTCCAGCTGTGGTTCCCACCCCCCACACTCTTCTTGTACCTGGGTCATTTCCCGAATGGACATGACGCTGTCCAGTGCTTTCTGCAGTCTTTCATAATTCTTCTTCTGTGTTCATCGGTTGAACCAAACATCCATTGTATGCAATGAGAGAGGTAACAACATACAGGCATGTAAAATCAATCATAAAATGACAAGTTTGTAACATTTTATTAACACATTACCTAAAATATTGGCTGATTATGAGCCATTATTCAAAGCAATTCCACCCTCTCAACTAGATAGAGAATTTAGATGGATAACTAATCCATCATTGTAGCTTTTTTATCACTAAACAAGTAGGTAAAACTAAACTGATATGTACTACATTCCTGTCTGCAGTGACACAGAGGGCCACATCAGAGGCTCTTTTTTTGTTTTTCCTCTCCATTATGAGCCCCTCAGGCCCTCTCCTCTAGTTTGTCAGTGTATACACATGCGCTCCTTGGCAAAGCATGATGTGACGATGGAACAGCATACCATTGGTTGTCACAGCCTATGTGACATCCATTTTGGAAGACCTAATGGTAGCTAGTGCTAAGTTAGTGGCATAGATGGTCAAAAATGGATTAAAAAAGGATATAAAGAAGTACAGTATCTGAGTTACTGGTGTGGATTTAATCTTTAAATGCCCTGGAGAGTCGCCCAAGGGCTATGAAGGCATGGATACGGTCATTAGAACAGTAAAAACGGAGGGCTTCCAGGGGAAAAAAAATTAAGTGGTTACTAGTCCAAAATTTTTTATAATCTGTGTCTCTTCTTGTTGTATACAACAATGTTCTCACAGGGTTAAACAGGGTAAGAGCTGTGTCAGAATGGAAATTTGTTTTTGATTTAGTTAATAATTCACAACCATAGCAGTGAAGATGCTGACCTTTGGGTTGAATGCCAGAGTCTTAGGGTCATTGGGGTCAACGACAGATGGGTAGGGTTCAAAGATGATGCTTTTACGGGGGGACTCCAGAGCAGCTCGACACATAGCAACAAGTAGATCCACCACCTTAAGAGAGAAGGGTTTTACATACATGCCACGATTCCAGAAAAACATCTAAAGTCACCACTGAAATGGTTTGGTACTCTGATCTTTTTTCTTACAATTAATTGAACCTTAAAATTAAATTCTAACTGTGTGTTGTGTTGTTGTCACCTCTGCTCCAGTTGCCACCTCCTCTGCTGCTCCAGACATCACACCCAGAGTGTAGAAGGAGAACACACAAAGCTCCCTGGTGCAAACAGCAGGCTTTACAAACATACATGAACATAAACCGAGGGAGAAGAAACACATTTATTTCAATATATCACATTTTCACAGACAAATAGGTCTGCACAATCATATTGAAACACACAACATCTCTTTTCCACCCTCTCAACTAGATAGAGAATTTAGATGGACAACTAATCCATCAATGTAGCTTTTTTTATTACTAAACAAGTAGGTAAAACTAAATTGATGTATACTACATTTTTACTGTCTTGTGTGCAGTACCTTCAGCATGGATCCATTCTGAAAGACGTGCTGTTCGTCACAAACCACACAGTACTCGTTGAGCGTTGGGATCCTCTGCTCTGAATATTTCATGATCTGTCAGTAGAAAAACACGGTGATGTCTCTACTTATCACTCACTTTAGTGCTACCAGACACAGGGATAAAAACTGGTTTGATGGCTGAGTTGTGGCAAAACTGGAGTAAACAAAACTAGCTAATACACTTACTTACCAAATACTTTTCTGATCCTATGTGTTGCACTCATAAACATTCAAAGAGAACTACTATTTTGTATACATTAACTACTTAGCCAAATGTAGTTTTCTTCTTCTTCAAAAAAAAAGATTTAATTCCATTGCTAAACTGACTTTGGGCAGCAAAAAGCAAAGCACAGATAGTATGAGTATGCTCATAAATCCTCCAGGTCTAACCTGCACTAAGAAGCCGTACTCCAAGGTAGGGATGTTCTTGCAGTGTCCGCCCGCCTGGGATGAGAAAAACAATTCAATCAGCTGCCTCGTGGTAATCTGCGCTGGGGCCCTGGCCGCTGGGACAGCCACAGTCTGATGAGTCAAGTGAAGACAAAGCATTATGGGAAAAGGGCATAGCAGCCATGTTACGGTAGGGGTAAGGAAAGGCTCAGGTGGGAACAGTGCAGGTTGCAGGTGACTGAGAAGAGGGTCTGAGTAGATCACAGTGCATTACAACAACATAAAGTGAGGTGGAATCAACAAAACAGAATGGTATAGCATTGCGATTTTTAAGTGGTTCTAACAGCATCCTAATTTTCTAAGTTTGCATGCAAGTAAGTTCAATTAAAGGTGTAAAAGGAAAGACGACGGTCTACAAATCTAGGTGCTGATTTGCTCAAACTGTCACTGACCTGGCTGTTGGGTGGATAGCTGAAGAGCTCCCCTTTGGGGTTCTTCATGGTACATGAGATAGACCGGTTCATCAAGCGTGTCACCCTTAGCTCAGGGACGCTAAGCTTCCCCTTTAAAACTGTGTCCTGGATCAGAGGAAAACTTGGAGATCTAGGGAAAACAAGACACACACAAGATACACATGCGTTATTTAAAAAATGTAAGGTTCAGTTCTTTATTCGAAGCAATTTATATATAAAAGCAATTACAGAAAGGCACAGTAGCTTGCATTCATAATGCTGATGTGAATAAACTCTTAGATACTTCCTTGGTAAATTTATAGTGGCACAGTTATAGAAATGCAGAAGAAACCTGTCACTTGGACCAGAGTCAGTTTATTATCTGTGCAAACTTCTGCACTGAGACTCCTGTCAATTTTTTGAGATGTCATGACAGTCCAGTAGTAAGTGAAGCTAACCTCCTTCCAGTCGGCCAAAACTCAATCCCAGAGCACGAAAAACTGTCAAAATGTTCAGAGTACGACAGAAGCAAGACGACTTCGCTCTCCCAAGGGAAAATTGGTTGAGTGTGTCAGATTTTGATTTCAAGCCAATCTGCAGCATGCTATGTCAGAACAACCTTTCCCTCACTTTCTCTCACTCATTTTTCTTTCTAAAGCGTCTTTCACAGACCCACCTCATAATTTGTAGATAATAAACTTAAATGTTATCTATCCCTCAGATATCACATAGATTTACTGAGGTTTGTGGTCTTATTCATTTTTCTTTTTTTGTTTTTTCAAAATTAATTTTTAGGGGGAGTTTCAGTCTTAATACTTAAATCTGTATTGGTTTTAGCCACATTTCAGTCATATTTACAGATGAGGACAGAATTAGTTACTCCTCTATGGAAATTTCATTTTTAAAAGTTTTTCCAAAGTTGTGTTAAACAGAGCAAGGATTTTTTATACAGCTTTTCCCAAACCTCCTAGTTTTATTTTGGATGCTTACATTATTTTACTTTGTCCACAGAAACAAAATCCTTTCACAAAAACCAAAAACTACCAGGGTCAAAATTAATAGCCCTCCTTTAGAAGTGACCTTTTTGTTAAGCCATAGCACAAACCACTATTGTACAATGAAGTGCTTTAACTTCTTAATGCTCAAAGCCTGTAAAATCAAGTTAAACTTCAGATTATCTTCCAAATTACACAAAGTCCAAAAACGTCCGTAAGGGTTTGAGCTGTCACTGGAGAAGGCAACATGACAAAAACAAAAGAAATCAGTTTAGACTTGAGGAAAATATATGTTGCTTACAAAGCAGGAGAAGGGTATGCAAAGTTATCACAGTGTTTCCAAGAGTCAAGAACTAAAGTGAAAAGTATTACCAAGAAATTCAAAGAGAGCAACACAGTACAGAATAAGCCTGGCAAAGGTAGAAAGAGAACGATTTCAATGATTCTGAAAAGAAAACTGGTGGGAGATTTGTCTAAAGACCCCAGAACAACTGCCAAGACACTGGTGAATGGCTTAGCCAAGTCAGGATGTAGTTTCAAAGAATACAATCATTAAAGCCCTGCACAGGAATGGACTGACCAAGAAAAACTCCACTTCTGCAGAAGAGACACCTTCATGCCAGGTCTGCTAAGGACAACCTGGAAAAAGAAAATGCATACTGGAAGCATGTCCTTTGGTCAGATGAGACCAAACTAAACACATTGCTTATGTTTGGACAAAGGAGGCCGAGGCATATAACCCAAAGAACACCATCCCTACTGTGAAACACAGTGGTAGGAGTATTATGATGTGAGGATGCTTCTGGAATATGGAACTGGGGATCTCACAAAGGCGGTAGGAATCATGAAGAAAGAAGAATATGTGGAGATTTTGAAAGAAACTTCAAGCAGTCAGCAGCAAAACTGGGTTTGGGTCGTTCGTTTGACTTCAAACATGACAATGACCCAAAACATATGTGGCTCCTGGTGAGGAACTATCTCCAGATAGCCAAAATGACTGTCAATGTTGTGTTTGTGTATTGTGTTATGAATGTGCAAACTGTATTAGTTAAACATGGACCCCAGTGAGAACAGACTCTAGCATGTGCTGAAGTTAATGGGGGCAAAGTAAACAAAAAAACAAATCCTCTTTAAGTGTTTCTGTTGTGTCTTTCTTTCTGTTTTAAAGGAAGACACAAAACTGAAGAAATGAAATGATTAACAATATCAATACACTGAAGGGACACAGGTATACGGTGTCTGAAGAGTTATTAACTATACACTACATCAAACCCTATACCAGGCGTCACCAAATGGCGGACCACAGTCCGGGCACGGACCCAGACGCCATCCAATACGGACCTGGACCCAGACCTACAATCATTAGAAAGACAAAAAGAGTAGACGAAAAGACGAGTGAGCTGAGACAAGGAGTCTAGGACCCTATGATTTCTGCTAACGTGGAAATCATAGGGTCCTAGAATCGCGGAATTGGCCAATAAAAACGGAATCTAGTATTTAACGTTGAAATCACGAAAATTTGAATGAATTTGACTGAAATGCTGTGTTTTTTATTAAGAGGAACATAAATCTGAGGAATATGTTCAGGGGGAACACTAAAGCAGGGCACTTCACAAACACTCACTCTGCCCCCTCCTAAACAGTAACAGCATGCCAAAGCATCTGCATGAAACACCGGCAAAAATCCCACAGCTCAACGCAAGGTAGTACAGGACGACATAATGTTGAACCTTCAAGAAAACTCATCTGTTCTTCAAGTTATTTTACCTCACCACACCAGAGAGTCACAGAGCGACTCTGCGAGAGGCACCTACTCACCCCTCGAGGGGTTCAAACTCGAGTCGGATGGACTCAAAGTCCTGCAGTCTAAATGATGTTACATTCGAGTAACAGCTTAATAATTCCTCCCGTAGATAGTGTAGTTCCCTTTGGTTGCTAAACGAGCCAACATGTGTCTGCATTAACGCAGTCTAATATGAAGGAGACAGACAGACAGCGAGGATGAAAGTTACAGTCAGGAGTAGAACAATGCAGCATGAAACTGCATGCACTGTGACAGACTGTGAGAGTTAAAAAAAAAAGTTTAGGAAGTAGGCTTACTTTTAACCATTTAACTTTAATATTACTTTCTTATTAAGTCACTATCACTCTGTGTTTGTGAGAACAGAAGGATTTCTTCATTTACATTAGAAACATCAGTTAGGATGTGATTATACACATGGATGTGTAAAACGTTGGAAATATCTGACTGTTACACTGGTTATAGTTATTTTATGTCAAGGTTATCAAAACTGTGGCTCCTGGGCCAACTGTGGCCCTTTTTAGATAAATTTAAGGTTATTTCTATTTAATCAGTGAACATTTTATTCATTTACATAAACAGGACAATTTTTATGGTAAAATTAGTGGAAAGGTTAAAAAACTGAATTCCAAAATATTAAAACCGAATTTGGCAAAAAATAAAACGGATTTCATAGGGCCCTAAAGGAGAGATTCACAGACGGAGAAACTGGTGAGCTGTAGACAAATTTTCATATTTTATCAGCGCAACAAGTCCCTGAAATCACACCCAGATTTACATATCACACTAACTCAAGTTAGACATTATGATGTTCCGGACCTTTGATTTAACATATTTTCTCTGACTGGACCTCTTTGAATTTTAATTGATTACCCCTGCCCTATACCTACTTTTAATTCATTTGCTGGGAAATGACTGTAAAAGCTGTGTAAGAATATCGTTTATCACCAAATGTAAAATGGTTAGTGCTAAATATCAGTTTATTAACATCTGTGATAACTGATATGAACATAGAAAATAAAGCTCATGAGTGATGGAGCAAAAGCATTAAAACACATTTTTTACCTGGTTAAATGTTCTTTGGAAATTACAAATATATTGTCCCTGGAGGAGACTGTGTTGAAAATATCCTAAATACCCTCAAACAAAATGACCTGTACCTGGTACTTTTCTTGCATCCCTAAAACTGTTTAATGGTAATTATTTGAAAATTTTACAAAATACGTTTCATTTAAAATTTGATTGTACTGGATGTCAGTTCCAACATAAAATATACAGCATGCTAAACATGAAGCCCAGACATTGTTTTGTACATGCCTTGAAGGATAAATAAAGAAAGCGAGAGACCTACTTGGGTATGGGGGAGAAGATGCTGAGCCCAGCACGGAACTTCTTGATGGTTCCCCCAGCTTTGAACCAGCTGTGCCTCTTCTCCTGCTGTGCCTTGAGGAACTCATTACTGAGGTGCTTCCACTGCTGTGAGGTGAACGTGCTCAGGATCCTACCATAGGACATCAAGGAGAAGTATGCATGATGAAATATGAGTGAATTGCTCTTTAAATCGTAAGGTTACATATGTAACCATGCTTCTATGAATCCTGGATGACCGCCAGAGGCAGTGCTTCAAGCACTGGATAACACATTGCGCATACCCAGGTCGAGTAGCTATACCAACAAAATCGCATGTGACACTGCTGACCCAGACAGCCTATATCTTCTGGTGTCATCAGGGAATCAGTTCCTATGGAATCTTCTCGCGAGATCACAAGGATTCCGAGTTACTAAGTGCTCTGGCGGTCATCCAGGATTCATAGAACCACGGTTATATACGTAACCTTACGCTCTATCTTATCCTTCCTGACCACAAGAGGTAGTGCTTCAAGTACTGGATGACCTATACCACTATGGTCATAAGGAAATCCGATACGTACCAAATTACTGCATTGGGGGCTTACTGCATTGGGGTTGATCCTTTTGCCAATGCAAAAGGATCACCCCCAGGGAGATGGGTGTTGGGGATGTTCACTTTGTAGAACCTCGTGAATGTGTTTGGAGTCACCCAAGAGGATGCATCACAAATGGCCTCCAGGGATACCCCTCTCATGGCTGCCCATGACGTGGATATACCCCTTGTGGAGAGGCACTGCACACCAGATGGCAGTGGGCGACCATCTGCCTGATATGCCTTGTTAATAATGTCCACAATCCAGTGGGACAAGCGCTGCATGGAGACAGCACTACCTCTCTTAGGACCACTATGACAGACAAACAGTTGGTCAGATGTACGTATGTTAGCTGTGCTATATGCTCTCAAGGCACAAACCGGGCACAGCACTGCTGGCCTATCATTATCTTCCCCTTGTGGGGGATCGAAACTCGCAAGCTGAATCAGTTGATCAAGGTCTGACCTTGACAACACCATGGGCAGAAAAGCTGCATGTGGCCACAAGGTGACCCCACAATCATCTGGGTGCTACCTCAGACATGTAGGGCTGACAGACAAGGCATGGAGCTCCCTGACAAGCTTTGCTGTAGTAATGGCGAGGAGGAAGGCTGTCTTCACCGATAACCACCTCAGCCTTTGCCAAAGGCTAAAAAGGAGGCAAACACAGATGGTCAAGTACGAGGGACAAGTCCCAAGTTGGTACTCTAGGGGCTCATGGGGGACAGAGCCTCATAGCTCCCTTTATAAAAAGGGTAACTCACCTGTGGCGACCAATTGTGCTGTTGTTGACTAGAGCATGACAAGAGGAAATGGCAGCTACATACACCCTGAGGGTAGACGGGGAATGGCCGGAATCCAAGAGGGATTGCAAGAACTCCAGGATAGCTGGTACAGAGCAGCATTCTGGGTCTACATGGTTGTCTGCAAAACAGCTGTCACCTGTTCTCAGACTGTAAGCGGATAGATGGGGCTCTGGCATTGAGGACTGTCTTATGGACAGAAACTGAGCAGTATGTCAACATTGGGTTGGGCCCTGCAGCGGCCAGACCCACGGCTGAAGGCGTTGAGGGTTGGGATGCCAAATCTGACGCCCCATCTGTGACGGGAGATCCTGCCTGTTCGGGAGGCGCCATGGTGGGCTGCAACAGAGTCTGTGCAGTAGTGAGAACCATGATCTCCCTGGCCAGAAGGGGGCCACCAGGAGCATGTGAACCCTACGTCACACCTTCTGAATCAAAGGGAGTGGAGGAAAGGTGTACAGGAGACCCCTTGGCCAGTCGTTTGCCTGGGCATCCTGCCCCAGAGGACTGGACTGTTCTCTGCAAGAGAACCAGAGGGGCAATGGGTTGTGGCTTCTGAGTCGAAAAGATCTACCTCTGCCTTGCCAAAGAAACCCCAGATGGTGAGCACCACCTGTGGGTGAAGATGCCACTCCCCTGGGGAAGGCTTGTCTCGTAACAGGAAGTCTGCATCCTGGTTTCGCTTCCCAGGCAAGTACATCGCCCTTAGGCTTGCTAGGTGTGGGGCTGCCCAAGTCAGGAAGTCCAGGGTCACCCGCAGTAAGCGTGCAGACCTGGTGCCCCCTTGATGGTTTATGTGCGATATTGCTGTGAACCGGCTTGAACAGGCCACTGTCTCTGAGCTGTTCAGTTTTGCCAAACTGCACCCCAGCCTGTGAGGGAGGCGTCTGTCGTGACAGTTTTGTGCCGGGCCGAAAACGAGCCCATAGTTACACCTTTCTGCAAGACCTCCTTCTCCCTGGGGCAAGGAGGCACTGCCGAGACACTATAATTGGTCTGTGTCTGTGCGACAGTGTGTCTATATGGAAGCTGTTCAGCCACCTTTGGAGGGGGCACAGCGACAGCAAACCCAAAGGCACGACTGTTGAAGCTGCTGTCAATTTCCCCAGAAGCTGGAGGTATTTCACATATGGGAGCTTCCTGCTCCCTCGGAAGAGGGGCAAAGGTCCCAGAATATTGTTTACCTGTCTGCGGGATGGACATGCCTTAATCAAAACTGTATCCAGATCCACACCGAGAAATGTGATGGTCTGGGAAGGAATGAGGCAGCTTTTCTTGTGGTTAAGCCTGAGGCCCAGTTGGGCAATGTCAGAAAGTAGAGCTAGCGTGTCCTGGAATACCTGCGACTGGGACGGTGCACAAACCAGCCAGTCATCCAGGTAGAGGAAGACTTTCATGCCCTGGGATTGTGGGGGAGACAGTGCTGCTGCCACACACCTGGTGAACACACGCAGGGACAGGAAGAAATCTGAACTGAAAATGGCAGCCTTGAAGGGCAAAACGGTTAAACTGTCTGTGAGGGGGGAAAACGGGAACATGAAACTAGGCATGTCTTGCCTTCCTCGGCCTGAAGGGATTAAAAAAACAGCCATCATCTGCTGAAGCTCTGCAGATAGCTGGTCCACCTTAGAAACAAGTTCGGACTCCTTGGCCTTCTTCCTCAAAGAGGAGCCACCGGCTTCTGCAGCCCGACATTTGGACCGAACAGATTGGGCTGGGGTCGCCCTTTGAGCTGGGTCAACTGTGGAAGAGATAACTGGTCTGATGAAGCTACACCACCCAGGAGTTGCTCCACCTCAGCCAGCCTGGCAGCCCTCACTGCCCTAGGCAGGTAGCTGTGGTTCATGCAGGGATCCTCTAGGATACACTCAATGGAAAAACGTTGCTAATAACAGCAGTATAGTGCAGCAGGGTTGCTACCTCTATAGCAAAAGGCTATCGTGTTAGCTCAGCTGACCCGCTTGACCTAACACCACGATAAACATAAACACTATTATTCTGCTGCTGTGGGCAAAAGCACACCACCAGCAAGGGAAAACAAAAGCCAATACTCAAGCATCGGGAGCAACAAACCGTAGTTGTGGCAATTCAAAAGATAGCCAAAAGGCTAAGCTGTCCCAGCCCTTGGAGGGCGACTGAAGATGCAGCTCCTACCATGATAGTCAAAGGGCTCCCAGCAACAGCTGCTTGAAATTGCTACTTCTTAGTCCGACACCTGTGAGCGAGAAGATGTGAAGGAACTGGACTCTGATGACATTGGAAGACATAGGCTGTCCGGGTCAGCAGGTGTCACAGGTGACTTTGTTGGTATAGCTACTCGACCTGCGCATGCGCAATGTGTTATCCAGTGCTTGAAGCACCACCTCTGGTGGTCAGGAAGGATGAAATAGAAGATTGTAATGTTGTTTGTTTACTTTATTTATTTCATTTTGATATCTTAATCAAACACTAAAAAAGCTTATTTCTTATGCAGAAATTAATCTGACTTTTGGCCTAGATTAGAAATTAATTTGACGCTGCAAATAAAATACGTTACTTTTTGTACAATGCAGATTTTCCCTAATATAACCAGTAAATACAGCAAATTATATGACTTACTTTTTGAGCTGCAGGCCCAGGCTAAAGCCTTCTTTATTGGAGGGCTGGAACACTTCTACTGACGGCTCTAAATAAACATGACTTGTATTACTACATTGTCAACAGATACGAACAGGCTCTTTCTTTCACTCCCCCTCCTGTGTAGCACATATTGTACTCACCTCCCACATTGAGTGAGTGGCACAAAAACCTTTAGTCCCTCCCAGAAAACCAACATCCACATAGACATTTTTACTCACCAGGTCCGTCGAGATACTGGGAAAGAGAGAAGCGCAGTCTCAGAATAATAGGCTCTGTTCTGATAACTTTCCAAGCTGTCGCAACCTCTTCCTGAGTCAGACACACATACACATAGATACACAGCGTTAGCATCCTAATTAGGGCCATTTCTCATGATATAAATAAATTATGAGTGCAAGATGCATTATAAATGGTGTTACTTTACAAAATGTCAACGTTAGACTAGTAATGGGAAAAGACAGAGGAGGGGTGTGCAGGGAAAGAGAATGCTGACTCACATCCAAGAAGCCAATGTTAATATGAAGATCGATGTCCACGTCATCAATAGTCCCATACTCCCTGTGCACAGACAAATAACAGATACTGTCAATTTATCAGAGCAAATGGGATGCATTACTCTCTAACTCTTTAAAGTGATTTAATCATAGAAAAGGCCTTTTTTATTTTAAAGTATGACATGCCAAGTTAAAATCAGTAGATGATATCCTCATTCCATGTACATAGTACTGCTGGCAGATTAAATCATATCACTTCTCATTTTTTTTTCAAACAGGTCTCAAACTGTTGGACGTGTATGTGTGTGTGGTTGTTGTACCTAACAGAGATAGCACTGTCAGTGTAGATGTCTTTTACTGCCTCTATATCTGCATCCAGTTGAGGGTGGCGGTACAGATCAGCAGCACAACTCCCCTGTAACAAGCAACACTGGACACAATTACAGTACAGAAAATGCTATAGAGCGGTCCTTCTGGAATAGTTTTTGAGACAATTAATCAAACAAGTGTTAAATATTTTACAAAACATTAAAAGCAAATCAGTACACATATTTATTAAAAATATATCCATTAATTTAAACAATTAACTCTAATGATTTACTACTGACATTTGCAAAACCTTAACAAGCCACGCTTGCTACGTAAATCATTGTTTGCTGTTAGCTACAGTGCCTTTAAATAGCATTAACCTCCTTGGATGTATAACCCTGTTACTGATTTAACGAATCAACCATGGTCACTATAATTTGGCTTTTTTTAAAGTCAAGAATAATACAAAAAACTCCCTTGATGTCAAAAGTGAAAACATATTTCTTTAAAGAAATGTCAATTAAACAAAAATATTGAAGGGAAAATAAGTGACTGCTTTAATATTCACCCCTTAGTCAACAGAGGTCCAGCTAATTAGTGCTAGTCGTCTCACAATTAGTGAAATGGGGATCACCTGAGTGCAGTGAATGTGTCTCAAGTAGGGCTGTCACAATATCAGTTTTTCACTTTACAATTATTGTGGGCAAAAAAATGTCACGATATTACCACGATATCAATAAAGCTGTTTTATTTATTCTGTAGCATGTGCTTTTAAGCTTTTCAAAGTAAAAAAAAAACATCTGATTTGGTTTTTTTTTTTTTCAGTTTGGCATCAAGAATGAAATTTCCATTTGTGATCAGCAAGGTCAATCTGTTTATCAAAATCCAAGATAGTTCTTTTTACATTCATCAGTTATCAGAGATAACATACTTTCACCAGAGTTAAAGATTCTGGGCTTTTGAGAAAACATTTGGGGCACAGACCCTGCAAGCCCCCCCATGGCTCCACCTCTGACTGATAAACTTATCCACCACACAAGATTTACACATCATAATGCCAAAATAGTGTCAGAAACGTAGGGTTATAAACATATTAGGAAATAATTAATTACAGACATATTTCAAGAGCACCTGCAGCAGTTTTTTAATGAGGCTTATCCTGTTAGCTCTACTGAAGAACCAAGTTGCTGCATTAGGATCAGGTCTGAATTTAATTTTTGCTTGCACTAAAACTGTTTAAGTTAGTAAACAAGGAACAGTCTAATTTCTTTAAATGCGCACAGAAGCTTTAACACTTCTTATATCGCTGCAGACATACAGTATGAGTGTCTCCACTGCTCTGATGCGCCTCATGATGCACAGGAAGGGACACTGGCACAGAGATACTGAGCCATCACACTGTTACATGAGGGGAAATCCCTTCTATCCATAAATATTGGTCTCTTTTCATAAAGCGTTTAATTTACAGACAAGGACAGGAACAGAAAGGGGCAAACAGAGTAAAAACGAACTCTCTGTAGGAGCTGACGGAGCGCTGCGCTCTTTGGCACTCGCGAACAATGATGAGGAAAATAATTCCACCTACGGCTTGAAAAACAAAGGATGTAGTCTGTAAATATCACCCTGATGTTACTCTTATCAATATTGTCAAGTTAAATTAGTCCAGGCTGTCAGCTGCCGATGTTTTTGGAGCGTTGTAGCTGACGAGGATGTGAGACTTTTCTTTTGTGCTTCATTCAGTGAGAAAACTTGGTATAGAACAGTGAAAAAACTTTATTTGTCAAGGGCAGTGCTTGAGTGAACACAATATTATCATTTCTAAACCTGAACGCAGCTTCTGTCATTCCGTGTTTTATGTGGATGGTCAGACTTCAGGAGGAATTGGACGCGCATGTTGTGGGTGCAGGTGGGAGGGAGAAATGACACACACGCACCAGCAGGTATTAATGATCAGGAAATCAGGGGGAATGGGCAAGTAGGGTGTTAGCTGTTCAACGTAAGGCTCTATCTCTACATCCTGTCCGTTAAGAGCTGTGAGAATGAGGAAAAAGAAAACCTTTTTTTTCTCTAAACGTCTTGCTGGGCTGCCAGTGTGCGTATGCCAGGGGCACGCATGGAGAGAGAGAGAGAGAGGGGCAAAGTGAGGCTTGACGGTTTCACGAACAAGGGGCGCAGAAGTTAGAGGAGTGCAGGAGTTGATGATTCTATTACATTGATGGACTTATTAAAAATGTTCAGGGCTCGTGACGGCGCTGGAGTAGCACTGGATCATTTACACGATATTATCATATGCACATTTTTAGCATGATATTGAAATTGTATTTTTTATACCATGGTTATCGTCAATACCGGTATAAAGCGACAGCCCTTGTCTCAAGTAATTGTAGTATAAAGACACCTGTGTCTGGAAGGTCCAGTCACTGGTTAATTAGTATTCCTGGCTACCATTACACCATGAAGACAAAATAACACTCCAAGCAACCCAGAGAATGGTAATTGAAAAGCATAAGACAGGGAAAGGATAAAAAAAAAATTCCAAGGCACTGAATGAAAATCCCCTGGAGTTCAGTTAAATCCATCATCAAGAAATGGAGGGAAGATGTCACATGTGTAAATTTGTCATTAATGCAAATAACAGTCAGGATATTTTTCAAGTCATCAGCCATTAGAGCATAATTCAAATGTTTTTATAAAAACTGACCCAGGTTTTTCATAAATGCTCCTGGTGTCTATACTTGAAGTCAGGCTCTCTTCCTCTCAGCTATGAGTGCATATAACAGATCCTACACTTTCATCCTTAACTTCACTGGGCTGCTTTTCATGTTCTCTGTGTAGAAATGAGCTATAAGTCCCAGACTGGATTTACATTTCAATCACAAGGGCTTGAAAAAGAGAATGACTAACTGATTAATATCCTTTATGGGCATGATCATTGAACTTTAGGAGGTGAGATAATGGTAGCTGGGGAAATGAATTTGACAGTATAGCTTAGGAATGATACTTCAGTTTTTGTAAGGTTATATATACCGTGAAACAAAGTACTTTATGTTTTAAAGGACAAGCAAACTTTTACATTTGATACTAGCCTAGAAGTCTGTACATGACTGGCACATGCCTCACATTTAACAGAACACATTGCTGCAAATGAATTTAAATGTTTGACCAGCTTGCAGCAAGGCATTAGGAAGGAAATGTCAAGTCAACTGGCCCATCTGTTCTTCATTACCAAAACAAAAAACTCAGGGAAACGACTAGCCACATGTCCATGAAATTTGGTCCAAATTCCCCAACAGAATGGTTCAAAGTTCAGCACAAGATCTGCGTCTGTTCATTTGAAGCTTTTCTTGTTTACTTACAGGGGGATATGTTGGATATCTGACAGCATTATTCTTAAGGTTACTATTCCGATCCTGGTGATGTGAAAAGTATGATGACATAGCTTATGTCTTGATTTGACACATTTTAAATCAAAATATAATGAGTGGTTGATGTTTTTTAAGTCTTTGTTTATGAGTATCTACTAATATCCATGACTAAGTTATGAATGAAATTATGTGTTGTTTTTTTAACACATTTTAAATCAGAAGGGCTTTCAAATCATGGGTGTCCAAACTTTTTCACTGAGGTCAAATTACAGAAAAAGATAAGGATGACTGGAGGACTTGTATGAATTCATGGTCCGGTAGACGATACAGAATCTCTAAATGTAAACTGAACCAGTTAAAAACTCATCTGTGCCCACTTTCATAAGTTTTTGAATAGTGTTTCTTGAGGCTGTAGCCAGATGAGGCAACAACGCCATGGTGTTCTCTGCCCCCTTATCGTTTACCTTTATATTTCATCTCATTGTAATCTGTCTTGTCCTCATTGTTATTAATTATTATTATCATTTTTTACACTGTTTCTATGAATCTCATGTTATATGGGTCCATGTAACATATGTGGTTATGTGGTTGCATCGGTTTGTGCAACTCTGTGTACATGTGGATTATTGTTGCTATAGTTTTAATTCATTACTTAAATATTATCTGGCAGCTTTACGTGTGCAGCACTTAGAGTCTAGGACAAATTTCCCTGAGGAGATAATAAAGTGTTTCATATCGTATCAACTTTGATACACCTTAATTTTGGATTATTTAAGTTAGCAAAACCACGATAATGTAGCTTAAAATGTCATTACAAATTGAAAGAAATGACAGCCCATGTCAAAGATTTCCATTAATAGCTGGTGAGAAATAAAGACTTTTAACAAATGCATTAAAGGATGCCTAAAACAAAACAGGAGATGTAGCATTTTTAATTACTCTATATGTGCTGTAATTTTATGCAACTGTGATGTAAAATGTTACCCTATAGTCTTTTAATTTTTAGAACAACTGTTATTTTCTGTATGTGACTTTTTATATACACTTGATATTTTCCCTTTTATCTTGCTTTCTTTCTTTTTTCTAAAAGTCTAACTAGGGACAGAAGATGGAACTAGCGATAGATATAATCTCCTTATGTGACATACCACCTACTTATAGCTTGTTTGTAACAGGCCAAAGTTGTACTATGTAATTTGCATTGTCCCTATCAAATAAACTTAATACATAGATAAAATAGATAGGACCAATAGCCAGTAATTGTTAAGGATTTTGGGGTGGTAGATCAGATTTCAGGGGTGACCCTGTGAGAAAAACTATGTGCAGCAAAGAAGGGAGACACTGACTGCTTATTTCAACATTCAGATGCAAACCCAGAGTAATTTGCACAAAGCTATGCAACTTTATAGGGGTGTTCCTGCTTTGAGATGATTAGCATGATGGGCTTTGTGAGCTAGACCTTGAGATAGAGCAGACAGCAGAGCAAAGGAGTACCATTCATACTGCCATTTGCCACTGTAATCCTTTAGTCCGTAGGGAATTAAGAATCAAGGTATTATTTCAATTGTCAGTAGGTTCAACATTTATGCTGTTGTCTCAGTTTAGTCAGTCTTTTAAAAAAAATGTTTGTTTACAGAGCAGCACCACCTACTGTCAAAACACAGAAGCATAAAACACTCAAGCGCAAGCATCATGCTGTAAATTAGGGCAAATTTTGAGTTCTATTTTTACAACTTGCTGAAGAGAAATTTAAAATAGACCATGGATCATATTTTGGATACCTCTGTTTTACATCATTACATCATTAAGTGAATTATCTTTTACATTTTGTCTTAAAATAAAATAATACAATTGAATAACTGATAGAGGCTGTCTTCTGGCAAAATTTTTCAACAATAACAAGGATTTATAAGAAATCAAATGTATGTATTCTGAAAAAACCCAATATTGATATATAGATGTACTGTTAAGTGGCCTCCTCCGTACCTGAATGCCATAGAGGAACTGTTCTGATTCGTTTTCTCCATCCGACTCCTCATCTGTCCAACACTGGCCTTTGATGTCCTGTGGGCCCACACATTGTGAGAAGGCCATTACAGTAGAGTGGACAGAAAATGCAACCTCTTTCTATCATCCTTTCATTGCACATCTTTCCTCACATCTCCCTATTTAGCCTCCCATTCGTGGGCTTCAAAACACTGCTATATATAGCATCTCAAACAGAGAGAAAGAGAATGATTTGTTTCCAAAGGACAGGATACTCACTGAATTTCATCTTCAAAAGAATACTCATGTGACTGTCACAGAAGTGGAGTTCATAAAAATATCTCTCCTCTTTATAAAAATAACCATGATATGTCATTTTAGTAAAGCCTAAAGCTCAGAAGAAGAGTCCGACTTTACCATTAGGCAAAATTAGGCAACTGCCTGGGGCCCCGGCTACTAGGGCCCCATTAACACATAACTAACTTAACCCTTTCTCCTGCACCAGATGGTAATTAAAGGATTAACACAGTCATTAAAAGCACAAATATTAAGGAAACCTGGTCATGTTAAAGTGGCATCAAAGCCAGTTCTAAATGGTAAAATCTAGATAAAAATACTTTTTCAGATTTTTTTAAGGTCTTCCTTTGAGTAAGTGATTGGTGAAACAAATATTCAGGTTAAGTATTACATAGCTCTGATGTCACATTGTGATTAAATTTCTAATTAGAGTCTCAAAAAAATTTTTGACATTTTTGATATCCGCCTGGATATTTAAATACAAAAACATTGCTAAACAGTCATTTTCTTGTTGGTTTTACATCAAGCTACAAATAAAACTTTTTTGACAAATAAGATTTCAAAAGGGAAAACCATTGATGTGGAAGGCCCCATGCCTGCTTTCGCCCAGGGCCCCAAAATTGCTAAATTCACCACCGCTCAGAGGTCCTGTTATATAAATCTATTGTATTTCACTTATCTATATGACTAAACAGAGCTAACACAATATCTGAAATGTAGTTGTAAGGTCCTCTATTCTGCTATTTTTTTAAATAGCTTCTGTACTTCTCTCAAAGTCATCAGTAAAAAAAAACCTTTAAATCAGCTGCAGGGACGAGACCAACAATGTTCTTGCTTACTTACCATTGGGTCTGCTGTTCATAGGGCTTACTCAGACAGCTTTAGGCCTTTGAAAACAACCAACCATTGCAGCGTACTTCCAGGTGGAAAGCAGGAGAATGGAAACCAGAAAGCTTTGACCAACCACCCTTTTTTTCTACCACACCTGGGAACTGCAGAACCTTGGAGAAAAAAAGAACATTAAATATCAGTAAACGGAAGAAAACATGAAATAAAAGAGTACATCTTCAGTGATGCCATGCTTTGTAAATAGTGCCCTCCTCCTCTTTTCTTTAAATGGTCTGCACTTCACCTTGCCATGTATCCTAGCAACAGCCATCTCTGCCTCCTTTCAGAGTGGCATTAATCACTGTGGAGAGAATGAGTGGGAGATATGTGCTGTACGTTCAGTACCCACAATGTTTCCATTTCTTTCTTTTTTTACAGGACTAATGTCTATAAATATTAAAGCAGCAAAGGTTGGAAGATCTTCATAGACACACTGGAAAAACAACATGAATCTGCTGATGTCAGAGCACTGTTAGACTAATTTTTCACTT
This sequence comes from Cheilinus undulatus, assembly GCF_018320785.1. Classification (NCBI taxonomy): domain Eukaryota; kingdom Metazoa; phylum Chordata; class Actinopteri; order Labriformes; family Labridae; genus Cheilinus; species Cheilinus undulatus. Next base: position 30,217,826 of record NC_054865.1, on the reverse strand, counting down.
ACCAGGAAAATAATAGCATAGTTTTTTAAAATAGCATGTCATTGAGAAAAGCAAATGTGGGCAACGAACAGAGATTTAATTATCAGACATTATAAGACATGTGTCCTTAGTAGAACAGTTTCAGCTTTCACAATGAGACCTTGAACTGTACATCTTGAGGATTTTGAGGAAAAATTACCTTAAAATCATAGAAAAAAACATAAAACTGGTATAACAAAAGCAACCATCATTTAAGTATTTTCTTAATGCATGTAAATAAAGAGCATGTTGTCCTTTAAGGAAGATGTAAAGTTATAGACATATAACTGCATATTTCCGAGTGTAGCATTAATATACACATTAAAATTTGACGAGTCTACTTTGTTTTGAATTAAAATAATACAAAAATATTTTCAAAATCTGTAACAGTAGTGAATCCAAAGACAATAAAGAAGACCACATAGCTTAGCACCACAGGGGAGACTACTTTGATGAAACCTTAAAGCACAAAGGTTTCTGTGCTAGATGTAGGTCAATGTAATTATTCATCAACTAGGAGAAAAAAAAAAAAAACTTCCCCTTTGTTTGCTGCTCTATCATAGCTCATCTCTGCTACAGATGAGACCATTTTCCACACGTCTAATCACAAAACTGTGTTTCTTCTTCCTGATTATGAATCACTGACCTCTTTTATTGGTTGGCTCCTTTGTTGTCTAAAAAAAATGAGATGTCAGCTTCACTCAAACACGACTCCCTCGTCATCACCTCATATTCCACCCCAGATCCTTTCCTCTGTGTGTTCCTGCTGCCCTGCCATGTCCTCAACCCTGTTAGCATTTACATCCCCACATCCCCTCCCCACCATACCCAGAGCCGCTGTCGTCTCACATACCAATAGAGCCGCCGACAAACTACCCCCCCATCCTAACCCCCCCAATCCACCACCGCCATTACCGTCCCAATTCCTCCGTTTGATAATATTCAACACAAACACAGATGCAGTCAAGCAGATTTTCCCCTCCCCCCTCTGCTCTGCACCCTCACCCCATTCATCCACTCTTACCTCCACAGAGGATGGAGACTGGGATGCTGTCCTTGCCTCAGCTGCTCCTGCTCTTAAAGGGCACACCTGCCCCACTCTCTGTTGGAAGCCGTCTTCCACTGAAATGATGGATGACAATAAGCCCATTAACAGAAGGTTTTAGAGGAATCAGAGCCACAATTCCTCAATTTTGTTGTGCCTTTCCCTCAGTGCTTGTAGAGTGTGTCGGCAAGCAATCCAGCTGGTGTGTTAGTCTGTGTGTTTATCTATTGCAGATCTCTGCTCCTACTGCTGTCTTATAGGCTATTTTGCCTGACAACACAGAGAGGTCTGAGCATGCTCAGTAAGGCCAGGCAAGCCAGTCATGTGACCTGCAGCTGACTGCACTGCTGCTGAGAAATAAAGAGGAAAAATGGAGGAAAAATGGCTCTGCCTGTGTAGTGTGTGTTAGGTTGTGTCAGTAATAACAATGCTTTCTAGGGGGACTTAATTTAGGGGGATTTAATGTTTTGTTCATTTTGACTGAAAAGGTTTTTTTTTTTTTTTTTTTTTTTTTTACTCTTTTGGTACCCAGTATGCTTAATAGTCACTTTTGTATGGGCTCAGGCAATCCAATGTTTGATTATTATGGCAGAACAGATAATAAGCATCTTCATAACTGAACAAAACGTCACAAACAATGACACATCCTTTGTTTCTATGTCACACACTGTCACTGGTTGCATGTCTAAGACAATCATCATCAAGCTTTTGAGCTAATCAGTCTTTACCCTCATTACCTCAAGGTAATGTATTTAAGAACTGACCTAAAGATTGGAGAACAGATGACAGGCTATCCAGGCTAACCTAGCTGTCAGCTTAATATGCGCCGAGGAAGTAATATAGGGAAAAAAGATTATTTCAAGACTCCTTTTCAATGATGGTTATACTCACTGGTTGTTCTTTTTATGTCTGATTTTTCCAAGTTCAACTGAGAAATTCACACCAGTAAAAGACCTAGAAAAACCTCCTACTTGGCAGCTGTCAGCTGAAATTTCATTTCAAGAGACTGAGGCATAAATATACTTTATGGAATTTTAAGTATCTCTCTTTTATTAAAAAGTGTTAAATGTCACAATAATTAGTTCCATTAAGAAAAATCTAGTTTGAACACACTTTGCCTATTTAAAATAAAAAACAATTCAATATGTAATAATCAGTGTAAGGAAAAGTGAATTATGTTATTTTTTGTCACAATACACAGCCTTACAAATTAACTCTGCACAATAAGCTTAAATGTTATGTTTCCAAAATGCAATGTGTCAGTTAGGAGCTATTTCACTCAAATACTAACAAAAAAGAAGACAATTATATTTGATATTAAAATTTTGAGTGTTCCCCATAATATTATGCCTAATCCTAAGTATCAATTGCTTCATTTTTAATGGTAATATTATGTTAATATAATTAGTAAAGAAAAAATCGAATTCTTCCTTATGTGTTTAAACATATGTGTGCTTTTTTGTTGGATTGTTTATCTTTTTCCATATCTATTCATTCATTGTTTAAGTCATTTGATCTCCTAAATCCTCACATATTCCCTCAGTGCCTCTCTGTATCTCAGGGCCCAGACATTGATACTGACTGACAGCCAGGGGCTTGGCCAGCAGACCAGATGACTGGACAGCAGATCTGTCCCTCACCTGTACAGGTGTGTCTATTGGCTTCTGGTGGAGGAGTGGAGTGGATCCAGTCAGAGGCTGCCAGCAGCCAGTGGGACACAAGCATGGGCAGTGGAGGCAGCAGTGCCAACACCAAAACAGCTGTGAACAGGTGAGAAAAGAGGGGGGAACAAAGGGACAGAGACTTGGATTAGTAGATTAGATGTACTGTAGATTAGTGCACCTTTCAAGTGGGTCTATGTGATCCAAAGTTTTCTACATCTGCCTAGTAAATTATACATTGACAAGCATCTTTTCTAAGCTTTCTTTTTCTAATCATTTTGTCATTTCAATTTTAGTGTTACAATGTTAGAGTTATAGTTCAGTTAACAGTTGTGTCTGTTTCAAAGACAAAGTTTCTGTGTAGCCTCTCTTTGGTTGGAGGAGTTCATTATTACAACAACAATTTTAATCATCATAGGGAACGTTATGATATGGCTGTTTCATGTGTGCTGGAAATACAGGCATTATGCCTTTTTACAGATATGACACGCAACAGCCGGGAAAGTGGATCAACAAAGAAATATGCTTAGTACTACTGTCAATAAATTTTGATATACTTTTGAAGATTTAAGGAAATGATTAGCACTTCAGTTATTAACTATAGAAAATTTGGCAGCACAGAACTAAAGTAGTGCATTTAAAAAATGTTATGTGTATAGGAATCAAGGTTATAATAGTTTGGGATTTTATATTAGTTTTTTTTATTTGGCTTTTACTTTTTGTTTTAAATTTCAGTTTAGTTTAATTTATTATTTATATTTTTTATTTCTCAGTTTTTACTGCTGGTTTGTTATATTAGTTTTTGTTTTGCAAAAATTATTTGTTTTAGTTTAGTTTTAGTTAGGTTTTTTTTTTCAGTCATATGGGATACCTGTCAGGGCCAAGACCCAAAAGAGACAGAAAAAATAAACGTCATACAATTTTAACACATTTAAACAGACTGCTCTTCACTTTTAATTTTAATTATTCAAATCTGAAATTAAAATCCAATTCAAGACCTAAAAATAAACATTGTACGAAGTCTTAATCAAAGCAGGCCATTTTACACTCTCCAGATTTGGGTGTACACCCTGCTGTCAAAGACTACAATCGAAGGAGATTTTGTCCTTAAATTTAGTTTATTTGTATGTACTAACATTAATTAAGTTTTTTTTTATGTAAAGGTTAGTTTTTTTTAGGTTTAATTTAGTTAAAATTACTTTTTCTTAATTTAATTTTTAAGTAATGTTTTAGTTATTCATGATAACCTTGATAAGAATAGCCATATTTTTTATTTTATTCATTGTGGTTGTGTTTGAAATGTTAAATAAATCAAATGAAAGGACATAACATGAAGTACTATGTTTGTAATAGGAGAAAACATGTTTTCTAGTAAGTCCTATTCGTCACAAGAAATCAACACCCAGACATGCCTTAAAATTAGTTAAGATTCTGAATAAAGGGTATGACGCATTTTCACCGCTAGATGGGATCATTGCCTAAAACACTGTACAGTAACATAGCACAAGCTTTTTTTCCAGGTACTTATTCAATACTTAAGCTTACATGTTTTTCAGACACTTATATATATTGAGGAATACGTATTGAATCAGGCTTTACAAATCTAGGAAATCGTTGAAAACAATTGTCTTACGGGAAGTCCTACACCGGAGCACGTGGAATGATGCTTCCCATGACATGTTTCAACAGTCGTTGATTTGCAAAGTTATACACAACTGAGCCTTAAACATACTTACATCGTGAATAAATTTTCATTAAAGTGGATTAGGGCTAATAAAAAAGATAACAGCAGTGGAAATGTCGATTACGTCTATCAGGAAACTACTACAGCACGCCATCTGTGGTCACATGTCTCACTCGTCTCACTTCGTGCTGTACTGATGCTTTCCCGCGTTCTGATTGGCTCCCTAACTTTACCAAGCACTTCCACGACGAATTTGCGTATCCTTCCGCGCCGTTCTTTGTTTTTGCTGTTAAATTATATTCCACCCAAGTAATCATGTTATACAGCGTATTTATTTGATCCCTGAGAAAATAGAAATTGACACGCAAGGATTACGACTTTTTATTATCTTAAAGTAGGTATGTTTTCTCGGATGATTGTCTCTCAGCATCCCTAGGAAGTAGTTCCGCAGCGTGAGGGACTAGCGAGATCACCTTGAGCTCAGCTCAGTGTGACGGCAGTTGCATCGGTCCAGTTACTTCCTTCTCCAAACAAGGTGGGTATCTTTAACAGGAGCTGAAAGTGAGGCCACGACGGTGCAATTGAATGACCTAAGGGGCGCTTGAGCTTTAACATAAATGCCCTGTAAACCATTTTGTTTTCTCCTGCAAGTGTAGCTTCCTCCTGAGAACTGGTGAGTCTGGGAATGTGGTAGCTCGGGGCTTGTTTCCTCATTTACTATTAAGCCTTTTTATTTAATGGAAAACACGTTTTAACTCGCTAGTGCGCATGGACTTAATTGGTAAGTGTAGTTCAGTCATATTCAGTCCTGCTTTGCTGCGTGTTCACCAAAGTTATGAATGAAAATGCAGTTTATGTAAGAGATAATCTAGGAGGTCTGTGGGCATACTGCATGCGTTTCGCTGCGATTTGAAAACAGACTTTTTTTTTATTTTAAAGGTTATTTAAGCAAAACATGGTTTTGGTCTTTTAAATTGTGAAGTTAAACGTGATGCTCCAAGTAAAAAGCATTGAAAGATCGCTTCCTGTTGCCTCCTTGTGTGGGTGTGGCCGCTGCGTCTTCTCGGCCTCCTATTGGTCAATTTCTGTGATGTTCTGAGATCAGGAAAATATGACGCAGGATGAGAACGTGACCTCTGGCGCATCGACTGCTCTGTATTCATTTTACCAGGTTACCTTCATATCAAAGCATTAAAGGTTCTAGAGCTTAAATTCTTATACTTTTATGTCTGTTGTGCAGTGTGTCCGTATTTCTTAATTTAGCTGTTAAAGTCAGTGAGACATTTCATAACGTTCATCCTTTCATTCACCCATATCTCTTCCGTTTATTCCTTAGAAACAAACTCGAGCCTCGTCCGTTATCCTGTTGAAAAATGTTTTATGGTAACTGCGACTGCATATGTGCCATCCGTAAACAGGTACACTGCAGTAGTGTTCTGCAGTGTTTCCACAGATGGAGGCCTTGTTGACTGTGGATACACAGTATTGACCCTTACGTTGTCAAGGAGTTATGGCTTTAGCTCAGGTTGAGCTTTTTTTGTGCTACTTTATTTGAATGCTGTGGCTGCTTTTAACATTTTCCTGCTCTAGGAACTGGAGAAGTAGTGACCAATGAAAAGTACTTTATACTGAAATTCTCAGATTCTTTGTCAGCTACATGTGCTGTGACATACTCATGATTCACAGGGTTTGAGTTGCAGCCTGCATAATGCTTTGTTTTGCTTTGAGTAAGTGTTTTGTGTAACAAAACTCGAGGGCTGCTGTCAAGGCTATGTCCTCCTTGGCTAAAGGCTGTGACAAAATGGAGTCTTTATCCCAGTGGGCCTGTCAGGTTATAATGTCAAGCAAATGGGATTTTACTGGAAATGATGACCCAAAAAAGGTGAAGTAGTGAGTTTCTTTTTCTGTTACTTTTAGGAGCAGAAAACTTTGTAAGAATTGGTTGCCCATATCATCTTAACTGTCATTGTTTCAAATTATTCCCTTCATCCCTGTACAAACACTGTAACAAGAACAAATATCTTTAAAGTCCTACAAACTTTACACAAAAGCTTCTGACCTGCAATGCTGCACATCTTAAGCTAAGAAGTGATAGGGCATTTAACTCAATCATTTAAGCAGATACTGGCTTTTGACTATTTTGCTCTAAAATATGAATTTTGTCAGATAACCATCAAATCCTTGAATGGCTGTTGAAGTTAAGCTAGTTGAGCTGCTGGTCAGTAGAGTAGATAAGGCCTTTTGCAGCTGGTACCGCTCCCATGCTGATCCTCACAATAGCTGCATATCTGCTGAGTAATGCCACACAGGGCTATGAGGTGGAACCCGGCCAATTATGGGTATTCCTTTGCCACTGCAGATGTGCTTATCTGCAGCTTCTTATCTCAGTTTGATACAAGGTACTTTGGTTAATGTGTTCAGAACTAGTATAGCATGATTTTTCATATGCGTGGAATATGCAGAGCATTCTGTACCATTCAAGCCCATTCAGCACTATGTGAAAGTATTGTGTTGGAGTTTACATGCCCACATAGTGCAAGTGCCATCGTACATTCTGGCAGTATTACATTTCTACAGACAGACTCAGCATGCTGTGAGTTATATTTAGCCCAGTCTCCATTTTTAACCCTTCAGGGGCTGTATGACCTAGGTTGTTGCTAGTAACATTAATGGGACAGTGCTGTGCCGTAGTGGTTGTCCCATGTACACACATGCTATCAGGTCGTGGCGATTGCTTGGTCACAGCAGACGCTCTCTATGTCCTTTACCCTCATTGAAGGGATTTACTCTTGAGCTCCTGGAAGTGTCCTACGTATGCACGCATGCTGCAGCCGTCAGATCCGCCTGGACCGCTGTTGCAGGGAGAGGCTGGCTCGTTGGCAGTGAAAGCTACAGCACTCTGGGGTTGTTTTGGAGGACACTGCTTTCAAGGTGCCTGTTTGTCCCTTTAAAGAGGAGGAGGAACTATCGGGGGTATGTTAAGATAATCTGTATTCTCTTTGAGTGAGTGTGACTGATAGCATCACATTCATAGTAGATGGTGCTAAATGTCATGTCACCCTGGCAGCAGAGCCTCCATGGCAGTTATGATTGCACAGACTTATTTCAAGATAAGTGATAAGGACACCGTTTTGGAGAGGCAGGAGAAATGGTGGATGTGTGTATCTTACACTGAGAGAGTGTGTTGCTAAGGTAGAAATGGTCCAAAGGGATTGAGTGAGATTACTAGCAGTCAACTCTAAAGTTAGCTGTGCATCTGTGTCAGGGTTACTCTGGCTGCTGTTACTCTTGTGGTGGCTTTCCTCAGGTCAGACATGGTATCAGCGTCTGCCAGCTGCCGATTACAATTAGTGATGTAATTTGGTTTAACCAGGAGTTGGCAAGCTGGGTCAGACAGATCATGACATTGCTGATCTTAGAAAAGGAAAGTCACGGCACTTAACTTTCAGGTATTGTATCAGGAAGTGATGTTTCTTAAGCTAGTTATCTTGTCATTAATTGCTCCAAAAATAAGATCTCCCCTGATAATACTCAAATCATTTAAGGTTGAGTGGACTTGCAATGACATTTCATTTAATTGACAAAGATGAAGGTTATGTCTTTATCATGAACATAATGCTGAGATTTTCAAAAATCTCTTTAAATTGTGCAGAGAGGAAAAGGTTCAATATAATAAAACAATGCAAAAGCGTGAAGATGCAGAAGCAGAAGCAATAAAATTTAGCAGAAGCAATAAAAGGTGCAAAGAAAATTGTTTCTAGTCTGTCCTTTTACTGTAGCTGTATAATTTTTTTTTTTTTTTTTACAAGTGTTTTAATTAATGATAATTTTCTGTCAGTGCAGTTTTTTGTTTTGTTTTTTGGACATACATCTAATGTGTGGGCCAAATCTGTTATCAAATTAAGAAGAGATGCTTAAAACTGAATCTCAAACCATCCCTTCAGACAATCTTCTTTGAGTTATTTTGTCTTCAGATTTACTTAAAACTTAAAGGAATAACACACTAGTTTTGACAGAACGTTCATCTAATGACATTCATAAGCATGTGTGCATTATTCACTCCCAGTTTGTAAATTTAAACCAGCAAACTGTTGATATGTGTTACGGAAAAATACTTTACAGTCTATTGATCACTTTCATCGTCAGGACTTTCCCCCATCAACATTGGGGTAGATACTGGAGTGGTCCATGTGTAGGATACTGCTTTTTATATGAGTGTTTTGTGAAAGTGCCTAATTTGAAATATATAGAATTAAAAAAACATTGGTGTTATGTAAAATATGTCTATATATGCATGAATTATAGAGGAGCTTATCTAGAAATATAACAATTTACTGCATCATTTCAGTCCCTTTTCTCCCCTCTGCAGTCTTTCCCTGTGGTTCAACCCACTCAGACCCCACCTCTGTGTGGTTGTATGTGTGCTGCAGTGGTGTGATGTGACCATGCTCACGTACTGCACTGGTCTGGCACTGGTCTGCCCCACTGACTCAAGTGTTACATCATTAGTTAGCAGCTTAGCTGAGGGAGCATGCTGGTTTAGAGTCTCATCCTGGAATCCCCCACCATGATGCATTGGTGATGTGATGAGTAAGAGGAAGGAGCGTTAGTGGTACTGTCGAATGCAACAGTTGCACCACCCACTTTTGCAACTCCTGCTCTCCATTGTGTGTACAGTCTTGCAGTTTGTAATGTCATACATAGAGCTAGGCAGCTATTGAGAAGCAGCTTTGATACAGTGAAGTAGTTGGCAATTATTTTTTATACTTCTACAACTGTTATTAAGTCAGGACTTGTTTTGCTTTTATGTTAAGGTGTTAAAGAAGAGATAGAGGATGTGCCCCCCAAAGAGACATTCATTTGTTATCTTGTTTGGCAAAAAACAACTAGCGAGAGTGCTCTTTCTGTCAAAGCACACTTCAATGTATAATTCAAACCCTGAGAACATGAGCCATCCACTAGTTGGTTTGGGCTGAGTCTGTCAGAGCTAGTCATTATATTTTAGGGTAATAAGTTTATTAAAAATAGAGCCGTTCATTTCTATTTGAAATCCCCATAATTCAACTTTGTTTTATAAATGTAGTTTTTGTTTTGCAAGCTTATTTTATCATATTAATATTGCTTTGTTTAACCTTTTTATAAAGCCATTCCCATGTGTCCTCTATTCTACCAAAGAAGTATGATCATAAACACTTTTTGATACAGTACTTATCCATATTCTATTTCTTTTTCAATTTTAGGGAAAATAATATGGACTGCACTTCCATTTCCTAGTGGGTGCAGGTGCATAATTTGTTCATGGTAAATAAAACAAAGTTTGAAGTCTTGATTTATATTTACAAAGCATTTAAGAAACTAAATTGTCTGTCAGGGTTGTTGAAGTTGTCAGCACTTCAATTTAGTGATACCATGTTTAAAAATAACACAATCCACATATTTTAGTGTTATACAGCATAAAAAAGTAATTATTTGAAAACATCATTGGCAAATTTTCATTGCTGAAATTTTCCAGTATTTTTGTGCACTTACAGGTACATCTCAAAAAATTAGAATATCATGAAAAAGTTCAATATTTTTGTCACTCATTTCAGAAAGTGAAACCCATATATTGTATAGACTCATTACATATAGAGTAATGATAGGTCAGTAGTTTTCAACTGGTTTTGCTTCAGGACCCACCAGTCTCTTTAATGACAATTCACAACCCAGATTTCCAAACATATTCAACAAAGCATGATTAGTTAATTTATCATGTTGCAGTTTGTATCATGGATGGAATAAAATATATGATAATCAACTTGTTTTACAGACCCTTTCTCTTGAGATTATGTCGATCTTTGCCATTTTTTTTGAGATCTTGAGAAAATACTTAAATATCATTGGAAAGCCAACTTTTTATGGCAAGAAATGTAAATGAATGAGTTGCAATACTAATAAAACATAACAATGTACCCATTAATAAAATTGTAAAAATAGGTCTACTAAAGACTTTAGTACTTCATAGACATTTTGCCACCATTGTATCCAGACACATTTGCGACCCACTGGAAACTACTCCTCAACCCACTTCCTGGTCCTGACCCACCAGATGAGAACCACTGCTTAAGATGATATGCAGGAATTGTGAGCAGTTTTTGACATTTATAAGCAAGAAGTCATCCAGTACTGGATGACTGGGACTTCCTTTTTCTTTATTGCTCTATTATCAAATAGTTGTATTGGTATTGCTCAGCTTTTATTTGCTTGATATCTAAGTTAAAATTCTGGTATTGTGACATTCTTAGTCCAGAGAAATTTTTGCCATCATGGCAAAAGGAATATTTCACAAAATATAGTACTGTTCCTTCTTTATTAAACCTTGACACAGTGTTTGAATTGCACAGATTTATACTAATGACTGTGTCACTAGACTGTCTGTTGAAGGAAGCATATCAGGCTCCAGTAGCCGTGTCGTAGTTATGTAACCAGAGCATGGTGCTATAGTAAAAACCACATTCCTCATCAGTGCCTCACAGAAATGCTACACCTCAAACACATCCCCCTTGTTGGCTGCAGGTTGAGTCATGTCTTGATGTTAATAAGACTTTTATAGAGACAGCATTAATAGACTGAGGGAAATAAAGGGAGTGTCGCAGGCATGGTGCACATCCATGCATCCCGTATGCACATCCAGGACTGCACAGGATTTGATGTAATACCTTTTTAAGCACTACCATGTACTGTGACTGTTATGTTCGGTTTTGAAAGTCATTTCAAAGATTTCAGCTCTAATGATGAGCTACACGATGGTGCCGTTGCCATGGGTGACTCATGAAGAAGTGGGAGGGGGGTACAGAATGTACAATATGGTGTAGCGGCTCAATAAGCTACACTGCTCTCCTTTGGTTGTGGAGTAAGGGGGAATTGCTGTGCATCAGTGATGTTTCTAAGCATTTCAGGTGGACAATCATGTAATGAAACTGCACACCCGAAAGCTGCCTGGATGGGTGGGAGTTGTGCTTCTTTATTTCCTCAGCTGACACAAGAACGCATTCATCCACAGGAAAGCTTTTAATTTTGTAACCTGAGTGGGAAAATAAGATTGTAATGCCTCATTATTTAAATGGATCTCCACTGTAAGCCTTAATCTTTGTTATTTTTCTAAGTAGCTGAGGTCAGTTTAAAATAGATGTGTGGTCTATTTATGACGGTGTGCAGCACTTCTAATTGATTAATGCAGAGCCATTTTTACTCCCTGATTTTATTTGAACAAAGTCCACCATAGTGAAGTATGTAATTTGATAAGGGAAAGGGAAACAGCACTACTAAAACCATCAGGCTACAGTAGATCACTCAGCTTGTTTGTATTATACATTTGGGTAGTTAGTTTTTGCTCCTTCGATTTTAGCGGTATAATGCATAAAGGGGGATTCTTCATTTGGTTTTGGTTAGCCATAGAAAAGCTCTTAACTTCATACATGATTCTCTGTGTTAACTCTGTTTTCATATTTTTCTGCAGCACTTCTCCAGTTGCACCAGCAAACGAAATGCCTCATCCAAAAACGCTAGACATGGGTTCTGCTTTCATCCAAACACAGCAGCTCAATGCTGCCATGGCCGATACTTTCCTAGAACACATGTGCCTGCTGGACATCGACTCTGAGCCCACCACTGCAAGAAACACCGGCATCATCTGCACCATCGGTTTGTTGACATTATTCATCAACATTAAAGCCTCTGAGATATGGGGAAATTTGATGCTTGCTATGGGTTAGGGGCTTTCTGTCTAGCCTTAGGTCAACATTGTTAGTTGCTTTAATTATCTTACCTAAGGACAGTCGTACCCCATATTCACAGTTTTAACGGTCTTGAATCACATATCTGGTTCATCAACTTGTTAATAAGACCAATGGAAAGTGCTCGTCAGCCTTTAATGTTTGAAAATATTTTATTTTTCCGAATAGTCAGTTTTAAATGCAAGTGAAGCTGAGCTTGCATATAACTAAATAAAGAGCATACCTAAACTTAGATGGAAAAAACATATCAACTGTACTTCTCCTGTTCCTTTAATTTTTAGATATAGTGAATATATTTTATATTTTAAAGTTTTATCTGAATCCTTTCCTGTCAATAACTCTGTCCAGGGCCGGCCTCTCGTTCTGTGGATACTCTGAAGGAGATGATCAAGTCTGGAATGAACATTGCTCGCTTGAACTTCTCTCACGGCACACATGAGGTTTGTCCTTTATCATTTCTGTGTGCAGTGCAAATGAGTTGGGAAAGTCCAGCTCAAAAGTCACATTGTTCCAGGTCACATTTAAACTTAGCTGATAATTTCCAGCACACATGATTCTGTGCTTTATCACAGATGGATGATGGTTGGAAATGTTGATCTTTGGTTCAGTTTTAGCTTTTTCTTGTTCATTTTTGTAGATTTAAAAGCACTGTTGTAACTCTCTAAATGAAATATCTGTGATGAAAGCTCAACAACACTTAATATGAACCATCACGAAATGTATTGTGTACTACAGTCAGTTTCCCATCAGCCTCACTGACCAGACAAATATTAGCTGATTTGAAATTACAGGGTTGGTTAGCTAGCAAGGTTCTGTTGATATGAAATGTATCTTCTTTAAGTATTTATACTTTTAAATATCAGTGAAAGCAGATAAATAAAATACTGTCTTACAACTTAAGGTCCTACCTAAAAAACTTCCTTCAGTTATTTATCATCTGTTTAAAGTAAGATATAAAGTAAATGAAATTCAGAATGATTTTTAAGGTGTCATAGGTAAAGCTTTTCTCTTGACATTCTGTGCCTTTATCTTTAAGACTTGGATAAATAATTTTGTCATCTTTATTATAACTTTAAGTGTACAGCTTGGCTATTTTAAGGTTTATTTAACCTAAAACTTTGTCGATGATGTATTTTAAAGATGCCATGTTCTTTGTAATTGCTGTATGCCTCAACCTTGGCTGGTAGGACTAAGAGGGATCTTGACTGCAGAATTTTACATTAAAATAAAGTTTGTTTTTACATTACAATGAGTAAAAAATTACACTAATAATACAATACCAAACTAAAGGATCCTGAAATAAGGTAAATTGGCTGAGTGCCGCCTATTGTAATGAACGTAATAGAGCAGTCAGTCCAGGTGAGACTGCGTCTGTCTGGACTCTGTCCTCCAGACTTACACAAGGACAAATTAAAGATGCTCATCCCATTAATCAACAGATTATCACTCCAAATAGAAAATTATCCAAATAAGAGAGGTGGAGCTCTTTGAATATATATAAACTTCTTTAAACTGTCTTTGGTGCATAAGTATATCATATATAGCTTCCTGTCCTCCTTTAGCAACAATGAGACTCTTAGACAGCAAGTTCAGGCCATAACTGAAGTGGGAAGTGTAAAGTAGATTATGTTGCAAATCCAGAAAGTCAGACTAAAAGAAAATCAAATGATGAAATCAAAAATAAGAACTGACCTAACAGAACTGTTAACCAGTTTCATTTCACATATTGTAACAAATCCATGATCGTTGGGTTTCAGGGTTTTCTAAAAGAATTTCAGTCAAGTACCATCATGACAGAAGCATTGTCCAGGACAAAACTTTACTGTTTTCACCATCCTTTCAGACAACTGTTTTTGAAGTCTGTTTACAGTTCACATGCAAATCATCCAGTTTTACTGCGTTTCTTGTTTGTGAAATTTCCTCCAGAGAAACTCTACACTTCCTCATTCTTACCTACCCACTACATGCACTTGAGGCTTAGAACTTCAGTCCTTGAGAAGGGCTTTTTGGGTTCATTATAAAGTGTACTCAAGCACACAAATACAGTTGGGTCAACAGAAATTTTCATCATTTTTCAAATGTTAGTAAATGTGGTGAAATTATTGGAATAATCTTGCAACAATGCTGACAGTATGACTCAAGTTTATTATTGTTTGAGTTATCCTTATATCATCCCAGCCTAATAGAACCACAGATAACCAGCAATTCTGCAAAATCTCATGTTCGAATGGATGTGTGCAAAATAACGGGAACACATTTGTGTAGATCACTTCTAATTTCTGTTTCTCTTCTTTCTTCTTCTAGTACCATGCAGGTACTATCAAGAATGTGCGTGAGGCATGTGAGAGCTTTGAGCCCGGCAGTATTCAGTACAGGCCCATCGGCATCGCCCTAGACACCAAGGGCCCTGAGATCAGGACTGGCCTCATCCAGGGAGTGAGTTTAGCATTGCCTGTTCCTGTTTTACTAACCTAAGTTTTAATGACTTCTGTTATAAGCCCCTTTCGGTTCAATCAATTTGAAAACAACTTTATCTGTTTGACAGAGCGGCACAGCTGAGGTAGAGCTTCAGAAAGGCAACATGATCAAGATCACACTGGATGATTCTTATCAAGAGAACTGCAGTGATGAGATCCTCTGGCTCGACTACAAGAACATTACCAAGGTGGTGGAAGTTGGCAGCAAGATCTACATTGATGACGGACTTATTTCCCTGCAGGTCAAAGAGATTGGTGAGAGGAGGATTGTAAAACGGGAATAAAAACGTCTCCTATAATCCTTGTGAATGTTTTAAAACTCTGCATCCTGTAAACCCCAGCAAAATGCCTCAGCTTTTTATATTTTCTATATTTCTCAGGCTCCAATTTCCTCAACTGTGAGATTGAGAATGGTGGCACCCTGGGCAGCAAGAAGGGAGTGAACCTCCCTGGTGCTGCTGTCGATCTGCCAGCTGTTTCAGAGAAGGACATCCAGGACCTGAAGTTTGGTGTGGAGCAAGGAGTCGATATGGTCTTTGCCTCCTTTATCCGCAAAGCAGCTGATGTACATGCTGTCAGAGCAGTGCTGGGAGAGAAAGGCAAAAACATCAAGATCATCAGCAAACTCGAGAACCATGAGGGTGTACGCAGGTGTGTGGGGGTTATTCATATCTGATGTGTTTATCATGATAAGGTTCGTGCAGGACTAACACCTGTTTATTTACCCTTTATATCTTTTACTTGGTCAGGTGAACAGCTGTGCTGTGAACTAAAAACTGATTTATAGTTTAATTTTGTGGTAATTTTCTCATTTTGATGCAGATTTGATGAGATCATGGAGGCTAGTGATGGCATTATGGTTGCACGTGGTGACCTGGGAATCGAGATCCCAACAGAAAAGGTCTTCCTGGCCCAAAAGATGATGATTGGTCGATGCAATCGAGCTGGAAAGCCAATCACATGTGCCACCCAGGTAAGATGAAAACAAGCTACAAGCTATTTCTTAGACTTAATTTCAACAAAGACTTGTTTGTCTGTTGAACACAGCCCTGCAGATGAACCACAGCTTATGTATGTGTAAAAATCTGCAGCTGTGTGAATTTGTGAAATGACAGTCTGGCGAAATCTTGCTAATAAATGAGCATTGATTTTGTTTATATGTACCACTGTAAACACTGATAAGATGAGTGCTATTGTCTAACTCCTCACCTGGACATGTTTCAGATGTTGGAGAGCATGATCAAGAAGCCCAGACCTACCCGGGCTGAGGGCAGTGACGTAGCAAACGCTGTGTTGGACGGCGCAGACTGCATCATGCTGAGTGGGGAGACTGCCAAGGGAGATTACCCTCTGGAGGCAGTGCGCACACAGCACATGGTGAGCTAATGTATATGCAGTGTTACAATATGCAATGGTAGAACCTTCATCATAGTAATGATTTTAGATTTTTAAAGAGTTTTTTTAATTGGAGAAAATCATTAAGATTAGGAGATGATCTTGAATGATTCATCCTTTTTTAATTTGTTTATATGTTTAAGTCACAAACTGGGAGATTCCTCCTCTTGTCCTAATTCTTGTATCTACCTGATCTCATCTATGGCTCTCAGTTTCTCAGTGACTCCTCAGCTTATTTCCACTTTGCCTAACGACTGGTAAAAAGTGTCAGCAGGGTTGTTAGGCCAACTGGAAGACTATCATTGATTTATCTTTCCATCCACCTACTGTCTTTCGAATTATACAATGCTATTAAGTAGGGCTGTCAAAAGATTAACATTTTTAATTGTGATTAATCTCAGGTTTTCTGTAGTTAATTGTGAATATCTGCACCATTTTGTCACATTTTGAAATTCCACAGTTTTGAATTGAAAATAGCTATTTTTTTGTTTTGAATTTTTCTACTGTCTAAAACTAAGGGAGGGCTGACATCCTGCTTGGATACCGGCCTGCTTTTATAGGTAGATTAAAGCAAATTACATGAACTTGACCATAAAAAAAAGAACTTGTTATGGATCGAAAAGAAAATAATGGGACAACTAAAAGTTGCATCTTTGACAACACAAGGTCCAGATGACTTTCGACTTGTCTACTGAGCTGTCTGAGTTTTTGAAAAAGAAATGAAACATTAAGTAGCAGTGGCAGACAAATTTTACATCACTTTGGATGGTGCGCTCATAGTTAATCACAATGAATGCAATTAATCTTGACAGCTCTACTATTAAGATATCCTTATAAATGCCAATCCACACAGTTGTGATCATTATTTTAACTTCAGTAAACTAAATACAGTAGTAGGACTTTGGCTGAACCCCTGCATATCTTTTGAAATTGCAGTGACAATGGTTCTTCACAAAGTTTAGGACACAGAAACAAGTATAACTTACATAAATGACATATTTAGACACGTGAGTCCATTAAATATGGGGAAATGTTTATCCCTTTACTTTTTCAACAAAGAAGACTGTGCTGTGCTGCCATTCTTCTAGGGTTAATATTCCTTGCTAATGAGGAAGCAGGAACTGCAGATTTGAGTGATGCCAAATTTCCTCATAAATGTGTTCATTGACAAAATAATGTGCTTTTCCATATTTGATACATTTGAACGATCAATCAATTATTATTGTCAGATATACTTGAAATAGTTTCTGAAATAACGACATTGGCATGTTCTTTGTTTCATTTTTTTGTTTTGTCAGTCAGGGACAGACAGTTTAAAGACCTTTTATGCATTTTGTATTTAAATCTTGATAAATTCTTGCACCAAAAAAGCCACAGATCAAGTCAAAGTTGGTACTGAGCACACATAAAACAACCTTAGTTGACCAACATCATGCACTAGCTTTAAGCACAATAGAAAGATACAGGTCTGAGTTAAATGAGCACTAAAAACACAGTTGATAGAGCACAATTAAAAGGTAACGCTTTCCTGGCTGCTTCCCACTGTTCAGACCTTCCTATGCTAACCTACACAGCTATCAGCAACACTGTTTGCACTGCTGTGCAGATGCGTCAGTGACTCAGCAGCTCCTGCCTTATAGTTTGCTGTCCATATGCCCAATTTGCATGGGGAGCTTTACAGTCTGAGGCTGAGAACTTTTCTAGAGCTTTAACTGTGCATATTTGAAAGCATGTATTCACTTAAAAATGCTTGGACTAACTATGCTTCCATGCCGCTTTTTCTTTAAACCTTAATCTTTTAAAGACTTTTCTTCTTTTAACTTCCTGTGTTTGCTCATTCAAGTGTGTGGCTTTTTACCTACTCACTTTCTTTCAAACTCCCAAGTTGACCCAAGTTAATCTTTTTTTTTTTTTTTTTTTTTTTTTTTTAAACTTTAGCTCGGCTTAGTCATTTTGGTTCTTAATTTTTGTCAGGACAGTTAACTGCAGATTGACATGGGTTATACTGCTCTAGTATAGTTAGTGAAACTGTACCTCTATTTTACAAGTGATAACCTCATGTTGATAATTGTCGTAAAATATGCTACATTGTTGATGATTCCCACACACTAACTGCAACCCTAAACACTGCTGTCAACTGTCCACTTCTCATTCCCTTCTGTCCACTTTTTTCTGTAACATCATTACCTCAACTTCTTTCTTTTCTGTTTCCCATATCCTCCTCCTCTCTTCTTTTTTCAAATCATCTTTTCTCAATTTTCCTTATCCATGTGTGTCTGGTGTGGGAATGCCTTTGCGTGATGCATCTTGCCCCCACTTATGCCAGATTGCTCGTGAAGCCGAGGCAGCCATGTTCCACCGGCAGGTGTTTGAGGATCTGCGCCGCTCCACGCCACACTGCAGCGACCCCGCTGAGGCAATTGCAATTGGCGCTGTTGAGGCCTCCTTTAAGAGCTTAGCTTCTGGGATCATTGTGCTCACTGGCTCTGGAAGGTAGGGAGGTAATCTTGCCCTGGCAGGTCAAGATAAACAGTGACATCGGAGGTTCAGGAGAGGGAGAGTAGGGCCAGACAGGGCGTCTGAGGAAATGACTGGGAGAGCCTGGCAACATGTTAAGTAGATTGCTGGTTAATTTTTTCCCAACGTTAGCAAAAAGTTTGAGTGAAAAACACAAATTTGCCCCGTTAAATTTGAATGATGTGCTTTAGTTTCTTTAAATTCACGCTGGTGCCTGTGGGGAAACCAAAACACTCTACTGTTAACCAGGAGTCTAGTAATACATTTGCCGATCTCTCCGTGGTGTGACTGATTTTGTGTGAGTTGAAGTAATCCCACCCCAACCCTTCCCCCGTGGTCCCTCTGTGCTCAGATAGCACGAGAGGCTGAGGCAGCCACCTTCCACAGACAGCTGTTTGAAGAGCTGAGGAGACACTCCCACCTGACCAGAGACCCTTCAGAGGCTGTAGCTGTCGGAGCTGTCGAGTCTTCTTTCAAATGTTTTGCTAGTGCCTTCATTGTTTTAACCAAGACTGGGAGGTAAGAAAGCGATGGGTACAGGTGAAACGGCTGTAAAGGTAAGATGCAAGCAGATTTAACCACAACTGGAATGACAATGATGATGATTCTACCCCCAAAACCAGATTTCCTCTTCTTTGATTGTGTGTTTGTGTCTGACTGCTGTTGCACAGGGTGAAGGGAGACTGCAATATATTGTAAAAAATTAGGCTGCCATAACCAAGTCCCAGTGTCCATGTCTCAAAGACTTGATTATCACATTTCATTGAAGAGCTTGCTGAATAAATCAAAAACAACCATTTTATGTGAAATAAATTTGTGTAGCTGTACACAAAGCGTTGGCTGCTTCATGCCACTCTGGTCTGAGTTGTGGTTGAGCCCAGGTCTGAGCATGTGGATCTTTGGACTGGGTCATGGCACACTGTCAGGTATTTTTACTGATTAGATACCTCAGGGTTGTTTGGGCGTCACCAGGCTGTGCTCAGATTCTCTGAATTTTCTACTGTAAGGGCACGGCCATTGTGAAGAGCATGTCTTGTGGGTGCTGGGTGTTTAACTGCATTTAACTGCTTCTTCAAAGGCTCATTTTGTTTTTGACTTAAGTGTAATTGTGTCTTTTTTGATAATAATTTCATAGTTTGTGCAATATGAAAAAATATTATTCAAGTTAAAGTCTTAATTTACAATGTATTTGAATGTATCTAAATTATCCTTAACCTTTATGTCATCAGTTAAAGTTCTATCAGCTTTGCCTATTACCCTTTGTAACACAGATGTAACACTGTATAGTCTTTAGTGTATTCATAAACTACTTCCCACCCATAATCATCTATTTTAATAAATTGAATGGAATAAGTTTGCCATGTGTTAAAAAAATGAGTGAAAGGGAAACCTTAAAACGTACCTTTATTTATCTTCGTGTCTGTGCAGATCTGCCCACCTGCTCTCCAGGTACAGGCCCCGTGCACCCATTATCGCCGTCACCCGTAACGCTCAGACAGCTCGCCAGGCTCACCTGTGGCGTGGCATCTTCCCTGTTCTGTACACCAAGCCCCCCCACGATGTGTGGGCTGAGGACGTTGACATGCGTGTCAACTTTGCCATGGATATGGGTGAGTTTGCATCCTATTTTTACAGATTGGTAATACTACACAATAACATATAAAGGGTTCCTGCAGATCCTTAAAAAGTCTTAAATTGGATTTCATAAATTTAAGGGTAGAATAAGCCTTAATTTGACTGGTGAGTGGTCTTAAATCTTATAAGGCATTTTGACTGAGATGTGTCTTTATCCAGTCTTTTCTGTGTCCTATGGCAATAGGCATTTCATTTGCATTAAATTCAGCCAGATAAACCAACTTCTTCCAGTGTACAGAGAAATCCCACATGCCTTTCTTTTTTGACCATTCGTGACACATATGGTATTAATTTTTCTCAGGTCTTTAAAAGTATGTAGGAACCCTTTTATATGACACAAACATGAAAATAACACTTCCTCTCTGTTTGGTGTAATTTCAGGCAAAGCCAGAGGCTTTTTCAAAGAGGGAGATGTTGTTATCATCCTGACCGGCTGGCGCCCTGGCTCTGGTTACACCAACACCATGCGTGTGGTTCTGGTGGCCTGAACAGTCAGCGTAGCTGCTCCGCCTCCTCTCTCCACCTTCATTTTTATTTCATAGCGCTCCACCCCATGCTTCTCTCCAGCTTACAGCCCTTTTCATCCAAGACGTAGGCTCACAGACTCAACTGCTAAAGAATTTAGCATTTAGCCAATAACTCAAAGAATTTGATCATTATGGAGTGTAGCCTTCATGGCCAGAGAGCTGTTGTTGGGAAAAGCGAGGGATTGTTCCATGCTATTCCAATTTATGTCTCCATTCCTTTCACATAGATTCTTTCAGTCCGGTCTTCAGGTTCTCAGATTAATACACCCTGACCAGTAACTGCTGTATTTATTCACTCAAACACTTAACAATGTTAAAAGTGAACCACACAATGAGTGAATACATTCTGGTCTGTGTGCATGCGTGTACCGGCTCTTGATTTGGGGCGAGTGGAAGGGCAGGTGGATTTTCACAGAGCACCTTTAGTACTGTAACACTTAACACTCCTCTGCCGGTATTTTGAACAAACTTGTGACATCCTAAATCCAAAAGGGCTCGTCTAACAGTGCAGCCTTTGCTCCACCTCTCCACCCAAACAGAGCCTTGTGTAGTGCTGTCTGTATGAAGTGTCCTCTCTTAAAAGCCAGATTTCACAGTGTTTATGTATAGCTGTCAGTGTTGCACTCCTTATCTGCTCCAGACAATGTTACATTCAATATTATACTTGACTTCTCTGAAAGGTAAAATTTTGTCTTGGGACATCCAATACTACTTATATTTTGTCTGACTTTAGAGAAATGTTAGTTTTGGATGTCCTCTTCAGAGCTAGTTACTGTGTTTGTGTTATTAGGTGTCATAAGTCTTTAGGTCTATTTGCATTTGGATCATATTTAAGTTAGCGCTTATATGAATCGGGTATGGTTCACTAATGTTGACTGATGTGAATGAGCACTTTTAGGATTTTGTTCTTGCAAGGGACCTGATGAAGGGGCGAAGCTCTGTCCTTCACAACCCCAGTGGGTGAGGGGCCACACCCTCTGCTTGTATTACTCCTTCTGTGTTGATTACCCACTGTAGCTTTCTTCATGTGTCTAACATGCTTTGGATTGTAACGCTAGAGTGTAAGAACTAACTATATGTAAAGGGGATAAATAATGAGAAGCTGGTGTACTGAGCATCTTAAAAGATGGGATTTCCATCAATAAAAGAGATAAGCACTGAGCTTTACTCTGCCTTGGATTTTTTTTTTTAAATGATCAGTATTGACAGGTTGTACTGCAGTAAATGTAGAGTAAAGCAGAGGATTTAGATTAAGAAATTCAAGACTGATAAAAACAATTCTCAAAAAATGTGATTATCAAAGCGCTTTACACTGGTTTAGTGTTTGAACATGAGAACACTTTATTGTTAGAGAGGTAAGAAAAGTCCAACAAAAACTAAGTTCTTCTGCTCTCAATCTATCAAATTATGAATTTCTTTGACAAAAGTTAAACTTCTCATAGCCTGGTTATTCACTTAGAAAAATATCCATCTTTAAGGTCTACTGGCAATCCTGGCTGTAAGTCACCCCCACCTGCCTGCGGATCTCGTCCTCCACCTCAGCCAGCAGCAGAGAGTCAGCATGGGACATAACTGCACTCTCCTTCAGCCCTACGTGCAAAAATAAAATACTGTCAGAACAGACATAATGCATGTTGGAGCGTGGTACAGAGCCTGTAATGTTTCAGGATTTCTGATGCCACCTAGTGTTGAGTTTGTACATCACAAGTCTTAATACTGAACATTCAAAAACTACAGGTCTGATAGATTAACAGAGCAGCTCTGCTGTAAATCTTCTAGATGAGTAATTGCTGTTATTGTAAGATGATTATTAAACGAAGGAAATCACCTTTATCTGCATGATAATGAAGCAAACTTAACACACAGGGAAAGTCGTGTGTATGTGATGCTATTGAAAGATGATGGTTTACAAAAAACATTTGAAAAACCTCAACAAATTGTTAAATTGAAAGAAACTAATGAGATTATCAAAACAATAATGACCCAAACTGAGCAGTTATTCACATGTTTTAGATGATCCTTCATTCTGTTTCACAAAAATCTTCCACTACAAATGAAATCTATCCCCTCCTCCCACATTGTTTAGTGAAGGAACTTGCTTAACTGCTAATTCAGACTATTCCACATAAACAATAAAAGGATATTTATTACCAAAACAACTGCGCACATCTTCCATTAATCATTTGAATACAAGTGGTACTCTAAGGAGCTTCTGTCAAGTTTACATTTAGTCTGTAGTTCAATAAATAGTACAGGGATGCTAGATTTAAATTTCAGTCATTCATCTATTGCAGTCAAAGGTGGAACAGCATTTTCAAACCTCATTTATTGATCATATTTCATTCATAATCTTTATGAACAGAAAACAAAGATGTTAAAGTCTAGCTTTAATTTGTCCTTTTCATTTTTATTTATGACAAATTATTTAATCTTAGTTTGTAATAAAGCTTTTCATTCATGTTATCGGGATCATGGTGAATAGCTGTGTCAGTATGAAACAATCGAGCTTTCTCAGTTCAAGCCACCATGTTGCAGATGAAACAAAATTTTGGCTACAATCACATTGCAGCTATGTTCATTTCTAGTATTTTCCTTTGATCTGTTTTTTTATTTGTTTACATTATTTTTTTTAGTAATGGCACTTATCCAATTTTCCCTAATCATTCTAATAATTCCACAGACTAAAGAGTTTCAAATAGGATTAGAGAAAATTTCATTATTTTTGTTGTTCAGACTGTAATTTTAAAAAGTAAAAATCCAAGTAAACAAGGGAGAAAAATTTCATTTAGGTCCATAAGTGGAGTAAGGGGTTGACTTACAGGGCTTAAGCCATGAGTGTTTTCTCCAAGGTCAGTAAAAAGTATGTTACTGCTGAGAATCATGATATTATATTTATGATTAAATATTAACATTTTCTGCATTTTCACAATTGTATCTTTTTGTATCCAAAAAGCAAAAAAACATTCGAGAGAAGCATGTTTGGGATATGCTCCAGATATTTAACACTTCTGACTGTTTCTGTTGAGGTCACTTTAACCTGGGCTTTATATGTGCGCTGTAGTAATGTCATTTGAATTCAAAAAAAGTTTTGGGACAACAAAGACAGAAAAAAGTTAAATGGAAATTAAAACGCAAAGATTTTATGTGTGACACACAGTAAACAAAAATGATTAGAACCTGTTTTGGGCAAACTTGTCCAATCTCTTGGGGACCAAAAAGTGAAAAAATAATAATTTTGCAAGAAATTTATCTTCAAAACAATAAATATATTTACAAAAAAAGCGTAGCCAAGAGGGGCCACATCATAAGCTCTTTGTCTTTCCCTCCATTACGCGCCGTCATGATCTAGACGGTCATAGTTGCACAGTTTGTCAAAGTATGATGCAACAACAAAAAAGCCTGCCATTAGCTGACACAGCCCTTCACAAAGAACTGTGGGAGACAAAACAGTATTAAAAATTAGCCACTAGCGGCAGAAGCGATCAAAAATTGATTAGAAAATGGACAAAAACACATTCAACATTGAATTTACTGATGTGGATTTAATCTTTACAGACCCTGGAAAGTCACCCAGGTTTCAGGCTTGCTAAAAAAGCTTCTATAAGGAATTTGAAGGCATAGATGGCTTCACTGGAACAACACGATGGGCTAACTTCTAGAGGAAAAAAGTAAGAGGGTACGATCTATGGTATGTCACTTCTCGTATACAACAATGTTAATTTCAGAGGGTATGAAGGTCCACTGATATTTTTGGTCCTAAAAGTGTGAATTTTTGATCTTTTTTGTATTTTACTAATGTTTGATTAAACCCACACATAAGTAATTCCGTAGTACCTTTAAGCAAACACTGTCGAACTTCCTCTGCTTCATAACGCATCCCTGTACTGTTCAGGAAGTTGAGAGGCAGGTAGGGCTCTGGCACAGGATACTGAGTCTCTTTCCCATTCACCACCAGTGATGTGGGGCACCACATATGTTCAGGGATCTAAAATTACATGCAACAAACTTTTCTGTCACATATATAAAAACACATGTATAACCACTGAATTTACCAATAAAGCATGTTCAGTTAATGAAAATCATTCAGTAGGTTTCTTAACATCATTAACTTCTTAGTTTCCTTTATCTGATTTTTATATTTCACTTACAGATGTAGACTGTGCTGCATAGCAAGCTGTGTGACTTTTATTTGAACATGCGACTTTGCTGTGATGACTTACCCTGATACTGCCCTTTGTGCCCACAATTATGGCATCATTAGCCATCTGCATACCAGCAGAGGCGGTAAACACTGCCATCCTGTTCCTGGAGAACTTCAGAGTAACAACCACAGTCTCATCCACTCCTGTAATAACACACATAGAAACAGTTAGAATATCTCTTTTGAAAAAGGAAACCCTAAAGTGGCATGATTTCAAACAGTACAGATTCTTTGAGTGCCTCTCATGCCTTCTGTGCAAAAGTGCTGAGTCAGTTCATTCCAGTGAGTTCCTGATGAAGAGGATTACTGTTTATAAAAAAAGCGCGGTGACATTCTGATTCGGACCATCAGTGCTTCACCTTTACAGTGCCAGTGAACACAGAAATGAAGTGAGAGAAGCAGTAAAGTGTTATCAGACAGGGACACTCCCTGGTTAAAGATTGTCATCTCACATGAAGAATGAAATCACAGCAGCAAAAGACTCATAAATTCTAATCAAATCATATAAAGGAGCAACAACAGGAGTGCTAATGCTGTTTGTTGGCCTGAATATCAGACCCTACTTGTTTCTTATTCATTACCTGTTTCCAGGCACACCCCCATGGCTTGGATGCACTCTGGTTTCTCTCCATTAAACACCATGCAGATGAACTGTAGGCAGTAAACGCCAATATCCAGCATTGCTCCTGCACCCAGCTCCTTCTGGGTTGATCTCGGTATGTGCAACACTGGCACACAAAACTCAGCTCTCACCATTTTCACCTCGCCCACCTCCCTCTGAGCCAACAGCCGCCTTACCTCCACAGAGGCCGGGAAAAATCGAGTCCAGACAGCCTAGATCAGGGACACCAAGGCATTTCATGTGGTGTGAGTAAATGAATAAAGAAAGAACGGCTACAAGGAGAAAGGCCATGTTCTTTTGTTTTGGTCTAGCTGTACCTCCATAAAGAAGACATCATTGTTCTTAGCAGAGGCCAGGATCTCCTTCGCTTCCTTGGCGTTCATGGCCAGTGGCTTCTCACACAGAACGTTTTTCTTGGCGTTCATAAAGAGCAGACACGTTTTCAGATGGTATGGGTGGATAACTCCAATGTACACTACATCTGCTCTCACAAACAAACAAGGGGATATTCTTTGAGTCAAAATTAATTTCACTGTAAAATGACAAGAACTGTGGATTAAGATGAACTGAAGATTAGTTGAAATATTAAAAAGCAGCTGGCATTTGTTGTATTGTTTATCTTACGTTTATGTCTAAAGGCACAAGCCTCTTTGTTTTGGTGATGGAAGTAAACAAAATGCAAAAGTACATCATACAAAAAACAGACATTATTCCTAAATGTGGTTGGTACAAAGAGATGCTCCAACTGATGAAATTCTAAGAAAGTTAAAGAATTATGACACTTTCTAATCATCTCTCCTTGAATTTAAAACTGTATCCTTGAAAAACTATTTATGCAAACATTTCAGTCCATTTTGGCCTCTCTTAGGCATAAGGGGAGGTTGCATGGAGAGACTGTCAAAATACAGTTTACACCACAGGTGCATCTGATCTCTGAGTTAAACACTTCACATGCTGATAGATTTATTTTATAGGCTTTTTACTTTAATATCAAAGCTTACAATTTAATTTTAATAATAGCACATTGTCTGATTGGACTCTGTGATGCCATGCCTCCTCACCAAGATAAAAGTTCCCTCTATTCTTTGCCAAAAGTTGCTTTAAGAATATTCCTAAATTTCTTTAAAGCTAAGAGTTCTTGCTAGGAATTTTTCTGCTGAGTTGAAAGCTTTCTAAGGGAGACATGAGGCATGAAATGTTTGTGAATACAGGGCCAGGTCTGATCCTTTACTCACCTATGTCTGAGTCCCTGGCCAGCTCCTCATAGCTGCCGTATGCTTGTGGGATGCTGTGCTTTTTGGCAAACTCCTGGGCATCCTCTAACTTGCGAGCTGCCACAGCCACAACCTGTGAATAAAAGGCTTTAATACAATATGCTGCAACACATTGCTCCTGCTGCATCCAAAAGAAATACCTATCATTAAAAAAATACTTATTCTTATAATCTATTATTAATCTATACTGACTTAATGTTAATGAATGTTAATGCTGTCTGAAAACTTATATTAGAACTTAGGGAGCTAGGCATATATTCTGCTCATTACTCCTACACAGAACTGAAAAACCTTAGGAACTCTTAGGCAGGCCTGCCCACAGAATTGGCTCACCCATTTTTGTGTCTTGAAACAATTTTTTATTTTCTTTCCTTTAAGGTTGTCTCAGTTTCTTCCTCTTGATTTTCTGGCTTCCTGACATTTGTGATGCACCTTATGGCTTAGCAATTAAGTCCGACAGTACTTTCCTAATCGTTAATTTCAGTGTGGCCATGCCTATTGTTACCAATTAAAAGGTCATTTTAAGGTGAGGGGTTTACACTTTTAGACGTCTGTATTGTTCTCCAGCATTAATGTAAAAACATTGTTTGTTGCTATAATAAGAGTGATTGCTACTGGGTTACAATCAAAACATGGTTATCACAGCTTAACTTTACAATGGGCCATGATTTTGCTGACCCCCATGGGCCCGCAGTTTTGCTGGGCCCCAGAAAGCTCTCCCCTTTACACCCCCCCAAATGGACGGCCTTGCTTTTATGTCTATTTGGCACCCGAAAAGGCTGCGTCCCTACCTGGGTAAGTGTACAGCAAGTAGCCTACTACTAAAATGTAAATAGGCTATACAATATTGTAACCTTTACAGTTGTTATAGAAATGGAAATACTCAACTAAAAGCAAACCCGTTGCTGCACCTGTTCACATTTGCTGTGAGGTCAAGTATTTTAATATAAAGCCTCTGTCATGATCTTCAGCCTTAGGGATTATTGGAGGAGCTGCAGCATTTGGCACTTCCGCCTTTAATGCTGCCATTTGATTAAAAAAAAAAACACATAATTTATAGAAATGGCAAAAAGTTTAACAGCACCAAGTATCGTACGTTTTGGTTCCGTGCTTTTTAATTGTTCACTGGTTTGCATTAGAGTTGAATGTCAGTACATTTCGACTGTGTTCCGCAACATGTAATCATTTTAGCCTCAAACGTACCGTAATGCCCACTAGGCTACTTTACGGTGAGAGAATAAAGTAATTAAGGGTTAACATTCCTGTCAGCTTTGTGGCGTTTAGCAAGAATAAGTTGCAGGTTTAGAACCCACACCACTGAAATAGTACCTGCAAGCATTAGTAACTTTTGGACTGTCGTGATTAGCAGGATCCTCTGCAGCAAAGACGTATCTCCGGCTCGTGACGAAACGTCTCGGCCTGTTTGAAACACGGATTCCTTCCGTTTATGCATCTACTCATACTGATACCTGGTGGTCTTCAGGTGGAAGAGTTTTCAGAGCCACAGTGAAGTCATGGCTGATCTTGCCCGCGCTGCAGATTCCCCACCTGGTTGCCATATTGGACACCAGACTGCCTGTCCTATGAGAGACGATTAACAGGGCTTCCAAGATGAATACTGTGTCACAGCCACAAGAGGGAGATACAGTATTACTTTTCAGTTTTTGGTACTTACAAAAATAGCCCAACTTGACAGTGATGATGAGTCATGCTAACGGAACAAAAACATGACCTTTGGATAGTGATCATAAGACAACAACAGAACAATGAACAAATATGTGCTCATTTTTGGGTTGTGTTGGATTATTTTTGTGTTTTAGGCCAAAACACCGAGGTGCATTTTTGGCTTCCTGAAATTCACCTCTTTCTATTTTCTATCCAAATAATGGTGTGATATTTTTGTATTGCGTTAAATTTTCTCAAGAATTTCTCTTGTGATGAATCAAGCATTAATCCCATATCTAGCTATGGTGCTCAAAAGAAAAGAGTGGCAGAAAAGGGCATTATAATATTAATTGATATTCATTTTTCCAGTGAATTGGTTGTTCTACTCTAGAGGGGATTTTTTCATGTAATCAGCAGGAGTGTCAGAGGTCAGAGATAAAACAGGCCTCTAAAGAGCTGGCATCGACAGCCACAGTTTGCTGGAGCCAATTTTGAATATGTTGCTTTAGAGCAGGGGTCATCAACTACATTTGTGCAAAGGCCAGCTTTGATCCAAGCGGATGCTTTGGATGCTGGACTTTCAGATAAACTGAAATAAGATAACTATTTTGGTCTCATTAGCATACACTGCCTAAAGCCAATATTGCAGCCAGCTACAAGGAAATGACTGAAATATTTCAGCTACAGATTTCCATGTTGCCCATCACTGAGTTTAATGCTCTATGCTGCTTCCTGATGGGTAAAAACATGTGTTTTGATTCTCAGGCAGGAAATTTGCTCACTCTAAAAACCTGACGGAGAGAGATGGCACAGAAAATGGCAGATTTTATCAGGACTGGGCTGACAACTACAAGTTTAGCATGCATCACAGTTACTAACAAAAACTAACAGGTGGATTTCTGTAAAAGAAAGAAAGAAAAAGAAAAACACATTCAAATATTAAGTCATTCCTGCTGTTGCAATGTTGCTAGTTTAGCCTTGATTTAAACTAGTGGTTTTCAACTGGTGGATTAGGACCCAAAAGTGAGCGGTTTTCAGTTGGTTGCTGGAAAAAAAAGGTGGCAAAACTTCTATGAAGTACATGCATCCATACCTTTTATTTCACTCTGTTTTATTGTGATAATGGGTGAAAATAAATGTTTTATAAACATTTTAACCCAATTATTTCCTTTTCTTACAATTAAAAAGCTGCTTTTCCTCTTTTAATGAAGTAATTTCTGAAGATCTCTGAAAATAATGGCCAAAATGAGTTAGACCAAACATAAGCATGGTAAACATTTTCTGATTGGTTAAATAGTCAAAAGAAAATAATTTACAGAATGGCAAAAATAGGCCATGGCCTTCTAAGGGTTAATAGATAGCCCATTAAAACCAAGGCATCTTTTTCCTCCTCACATTTTATGAATGTAATCATTATCTGGGCCAGATGGGGAGCCATTGGGAACTGATATGGCCCCCATGCCACCAGCTGATAATCACTGCTTTAGAGATTGGTCTACCTGTTATTAAATGTGAAAATGTAATAAAGTGAACTTGTGGCAAGGAGAAAAATAATTATATTTAGGTTCTTTCTTGCAAAACAAATCTACCTACAGATACAAATAAAGTAACCTGAACCTTTCTTAGTATCTGCAATTTATATTATTCATAAACATGCAAAAAAGGGGGTGAAAAATTACTTCAAAATGACTTCCTCCAGTTTTAGGAGTCCTTTGAGCCCGATAGGTTGAGAACAGTTATTAAATGAGTCGTGCACTTTGCTGACTCATAAAGGCATTTCTCTGTCCCAACCTTGAGAAGCAGACAGTGCAACAGCCTATTTTTGTATGGAGAGCATGCATCTATTTGTGCACGGCTGCTGGGGTCAGACATGACAGAACACTCTGATTCAAATGTGCCACTCCAAGTCTCTCCTCTCTGTGCAGTGGATGATATCTGAAATGAAACAAGGCTTTCACAATCAGTGTTTTATTGGATTCATCAATCACACACCTCACAGTGACAGCTGGGTTTGTCTTTAAAGGCCCAGGACTTGATTACACGAGGGTTACACATGACATGGTTGCTCTATTTGTTTACATTGGGATTTACTGGTTTAAGACATGTTTCCAAGCAAATCTTTTTTAATCTGACAGCGTTGCCATGCGCTGTATTGCACGGACCTACAAGGTGTTAACATGCTGCCTGTATGGTAGCAAAGATCTGAAATGCAAAGAAGAATAAATGAAGATGCAAATTCTCCATAAATTGCTGATTGTGTCTTAATATAATCTGCATCATATTTGGTGTTCTGTGATGCTTGCTCTGCTCAGCCTTTGTTGCTCAGTGCCTTGCGTGATCTTCTTATACCAAAGATCCAAAGCCAGCCTGCAGCAGCTCCCTCCGTTCTGCCTGAGTAGGTTTAGGTCAGGTGAAACAGACCAGCTTTGGAGTGATGTCACTGGCTGTCCTGGCTGAAGGCAACTCCCACCTGCTTCCTGATTTCATCCATGATCTCTGTCAGTAAGACAGAGTCCGCCAGAGGCATCCGTGGGCTCTCCTTAAGCCCTGATGATGAAGAGGAGTTAAAGAGGGAAATCAGGCCAATACAAAGTCTCTCTATAAGCTGTTAAATTATGCACTCATACACAATCAAACATGTGTCCAAGCAGGGATTGTAAAGATTATGTAAATTAATATAGGAGATGAAACAATAGGGGGTTTTATTCAGTATATGCTAGAGGACATTTCAAGGACTAATAACCAATCTGACAAATGCAAGTAATTTTTTGGGATTTGAGTAATCATATGAATTCTAACAAAAAGCCTGATGAAAGCAGCATTTCTTTAAATTGCATGGTCTGTCTTTCACCTTTCTAATGGAGCTTTCTGGCTGTTCAAACAATTCCATCTCTTTGAAGACAAATACACAACTTTCCTTTTATCGTGACCTACCTTTAAGCAGGCACTGCCTCACTTCCTCCGCCTCGTAGCGAAGCCCAGTGCTGTTGGTGAAATTCAGAGGGAGGCAGGGTTCAGGCAAAGGGTATTCTGTCTCTTTGCCGTTGACCACGAGCGTTGTGGGGCAGTGCATGGGGCCAACAACCTAGAGGGAAAAAAGAAATGCATCTGTCTTCTTCCAATCACTGCACTTGTGAGTTCTGAAAAACTATGCGAAAATATCTGAGACTTGATGCTTTGATTTAATTAAATGTGAAAGTAATTAGCAGTCAGCTCACTTTTTGCATGTCTCAATCATTTCTTA
This sequence comes from Cheilinus undulatus, assembly GCF_018320785.1. Classification (NCBI taxonomy): domain Eukaryota; kingdom Metazoa; phylum Chordata; class Actinopteri; order Labriformes; family Labridae; genus Cheilinus; species Cheilinus undulatus. Next base: position 30,186,086 of record NC_054865.1, on the reverse strand, counting down.
ATTAAGCCAAATGTTCCTGTTACAAGACTGGCATAGCATACTCTAATGGAGCCCTTGGTGCCACTGATGACAGCATCGTTTGAAAGTTTAGTTGAGATTGAGAAGGTGCAGAAGGCGATCCTGTTCCTGGAGAACTTCATCGCCACAACCACAGACTCATCCACCCCTGCCAAACATTTAGAAAAGTCAATCACTGTAACATTGAAATGAATGCCAGGAATATTGCAGTGGATATCAGTTAAATTCCCTTTCAGCTCAGTTCACTTTCAGGTCATTTCAATGCATTTTTGATCAGCACACTTCCATTAGGTCAATCAGTTCAATTCTGTTCAGCTTTACTGGTATGAATTTTTGATTAAAAAGGGAGGAGGTCACATAAATACACCATTAAATTGTCAAATATGCTGAATAAGGGTATGTTAAAGATAAGAAATGCTCATTACATGCATAGTGTGATGGTCTTACATTGAAGGATATCTTGCTGTGAGACATGCAGTTACAAATTCCCCTGCCAGTTTTACTGTACTACTGTATTCTCGGGGGAGGATTTGGATTAGTCTGACATTTTAAAGATAAGTCAGGGATTTTCTGTGTGAAGAATTCTTCCCCTAGGTGTTTGCGTTTTGGAAAGTTCATAAAAGAGGTGATTTCCAAGTCTCACTAAGGGTTTTTATTTTCTACTGTTTCGTTTACAAAGAGTAGTTTCAATATCAAGTTTGTAATCACAGAGTTATACAGTGTGGTTAATGATACTAATGAATACCTGAGTCAAGAAGAACCCCTGTGGCCTGGATGGACTCTGGCCTCTCCCCATTGAACACCATCAGCACAAACTGAAGGCAGTAAACTCCTATATCCAGCAGCGCACCACCACCCAACTCCTTCTCCACTGAGCGGGGGATGTGGAGCTGGGGGGAGCCAAAGTAGGCCCTAACCAGCTTCACCTCCCCTACTGCCTCCTCTGCCAGCAGTCTACACACCTCAACATGCAGGGGAAAACAGCGGGACCAGATGGCCTAAAAGAGAGACAGAGCGCACAGCCTAGAGCGACTGCAAATGTAAACTGTTCATAGAGCTTCACCTGATTTGCAGTTTATTATTTGTTGCTTCCTCCACCTCTTATGAGTCCCTAGCTTTAAAATCTCCTAATAAGAAATGCAAATCTACCTAAAATGTGCAGGGATAGTTTTTGTTGACCAGTGGCATATTTCCTGAAAGGTACACCAAAGAAAATTATCGTAAGAAATATCCTGCTTGTTTTCCTCTCGGGTTAGCAAATAAAATGGGCACACCCCAAGGCTCAATATTAGGACAATTGCTTTTTATCCTTTTTATTAATAGTCTGCCTGAAAGCTGTCCAAGGGCTGGTCATCAGCTCTATGCTGATGATACAGCATGGGAAAACATTTCTTCTGTCACGGAAAGCTTTCAGTGTTGCTCTGTGCCCTTGTTTTAGTAAAGACACGTTGTCGTGGCTAAATCTAAGCTAAGCATTCCACTAGCGGCAGTGTTACTTTTGACAGTTATTTTCAATTTTAATGATGTTTTGTGCAGCACTTTGGAAATGTTCAGTTTATAAAATGTGCTATATAAATAAAAACGATTGGATTGGAATGGAATTTTTGTCTCAGTCTTAGTCGTTAGATTAGATGCCTTTTAGTTTTAGTCACATTAAGTCATTTCTAGCCTTTATAGTTTTAGTCTAGTTTTAGTTGACAAAAATTCAAAAACATTTTTATCTAGTTTTAGTAGAAAGTCCAAGCATTTTAGTGTTGACTTTTAGTTTAAGCATTTATTCTCTTACCTAAATCTGGTATCAGTTCATGGTAGTGTGTTCTGTGCACCCTGCCAAACCTGGGGTCCCTGATTTCTACAGCTAAAAGGCAGAATAGCTACATATGCATTGTATTTTGACAGATTTACACACACAGGAGAAATATCATGGACTTTTAACATCCGACAAAAATTAAATTACATTTTAATGTAGTTCTAGTCATCTTGACGAAAACTAAACTTACTTTTAGTCAGTTCTAGTCATCAAATATCTATTTTTGGCTAGTCTTAGTCTAGCTTTTATCATGGAAAAAGGGCTGTTAACCAACATTTTTAGTCATAGTTTTATTCGACAAATTAACACTTACTAGTAGGTCTCGTATACAACCACTCGCAACTACTAACCCTTTCCCTGTAACTATTACATACTATTACATAACAACATGAAAAACTTTCAGATTTGTTTTAATTCTTTATTTCATACAGAAATGTGGTCCAGTTCTAATAAAACGGACACAATGCCAAAGCTATATCTTACATATTTGGAGTTAGAAGTAGCCATTACTGAGGGTTTTCAGTACAACTTAACCCCCACCCATAGCGCGACTCCGTACGTATGCTCTATTTACCACTGTGGAGCCATTACCGACAGCTTTCAGTACAAGCGAACCCAACTGTGTATGGTATGGCTCTGAAAGTAGCCTTACTCAGTCACCCAGTCAGTCAGACAGAGTCATCTGTAGGGCTGGCCTCAGTGGTCAGCCAAAAATGACCAATATTAAATTGCATCAAATATTTTAAGCTTAAGACTAAGACAAAGACCAAATTTAAAATGGCTGCCAAAATCAACAATGCAGCGCATTAAAATGCTGTTTATTCATCTGCTACACTCATTTCTATATCCAATGGCTTTACATTTTTCAAGAAACAATGAATGTCTGAAAAGATTATTTCCTTTAAGTTATTTTTAGATATCCACTTTGCTGATAGCTACAACATAAGCCAACACCAATATTTAAATCAAGTTTAGACCTAACACTTCAGCACACTTTAAAGTGTAAGAATGATGAAGACTAAAGAAAGACTTGGTAGCTGAGGTAGGTCTGTTTGTCCAGCCCTAAACTTATTGGTTCATATGGATAATATTCACTGCTGATATGGGCAGATTTCATAGCCAAAATATCGGTTGTATATAAAGGCAGAAATTGTCATATCTGCCAGTACTGATATACAGGTAATACTCTGCATCCCTTCTTAATATGTTGGTGTGCACAAAAGCTGCACTTCTAATAAAAATAATACCTGCAAGGTCTAAATGAATCTTACACTGCAACCCTTACCTCCATCAGGAAGACATTGTTTTTCTTGGCTGAGGCAACAAGGTCCTTCACCTGTCTTAAATTCATGGCGAAGGGTTTCTCACACAACACGTTCTTCCCAGCCTTGAGAAACAGCTGACCAACCTTCCAGTGCTCTGTGTGCAGCACTCCTACATACACGATATCTGTAAGGACACACATTCAAGTCTCAGCTTCAAAAAGAGGAGCAAACCCCCAGTATTGCTACTCATAGTTCTTAACTCACCAATATCTGGATCGTTGGCCAGCTCTTCATAGCTTCCATAAGCCTTAGGAATTTCATGCTTCTTGGCAAAGTCTTTGGAACGCTCCAAGCTCCTCGATGCAATGACTGCTATCTATGAAACAGAAAAAAAACAAACATATCTCAGGGTTGGCTAGCAGCTGTGTTCAGAGCAGAGAGACATCCAGAGTCACAATACAGATGTAGTGAGCCTGCTCTTATTGAGTACCTGGTGATCTTCAGGCGGCAGAGTCTTCAGGGCCACACTGAAGTCATGGCTGATCTTCCCAGCACCGCAGAGTCCCCATCGGGTTGCCATGTTGAATTGGATGGTAAGTGACAAATGAGCAGGATACTGCTTTAGTAAAGATCTGAGCTGCTGGCAAGGTATGACCTTGGAAAAGGTTGCACGTTCACGGGGAAGAAGCACACTAAACTGTTACGCCCCAGAGCCAGCAGCAGCTCAGCGAGAAGGCTCTTGCATTTATATGCTGGGGAGGCAGGATGTGTCACCTTCCTTCTGCTGTAACCCTGAGGTACAGGTTGCAACACACACAAATGAACACATAAACAGAGCCATGCTGTTGTGTTGTTGCTGGCACAGGCCTTTCAATCCGGGTTGAAGTGGTTTACTCTGGTCCTCTCTAACAATCTATAACAGGATCATGGGGGACTCTTATTATTAACACGCTAAGGAGGAAAAGTGCACAGTTTAATGTGTACGGGGCAGGGGGCTCACCTTGCCCAGAGATCAGCTCCCTCCCATACAAGACAAGTTGAGTATTGGGTCCAGGAGCTGCTTTGTTTCCCACTTAGAGTGGCACTGATTAGCCTGCGATGGTGTGACAGCCCCACAGAGGCCAATGATTAAACCACAGTCTGGTGGGGGTAAATAGATCTGCAGGGTTCACAGAATGCTCATGGAGCCCACGGCAGTGCAATTTAACCGGCCGGTAAGCTGAGCCAGGATGACTATGGAAAAGCATCAGCTCAGTTGCCCTTGAGCTAAATATTATCCATTTAGGCAGACAGGCGGGTGTGTAAACTTCCTGCCGTATGCTGCCAGTAGAGGACACTGTGTTGTCAGCAGAGTTTACTCTCTCTCTCAAGCTCTGAGGATTTGGCATGGCTCATTGGAAGGAATTATATAAATGTTTGCAGAAATAGGTGAGCCAAGAAGAAGACATATGCACTTTGGAAAGTATCAGCCATGAGTCATGCACAATTTGTTGATCTATTTGTGAGGGGAAAAAGTATTTTCTGGTGTCATATTTGACAATAAATTAAAAGTTGATTCAATTTTGAAGCATCATTTCTCTTCACTGTAGACACATACCCATGTAGCATTGCATTTATAGTGACCTACATTTAAATGTTGTTATAGTATATGATTTTCTCATTTCCTGCAGGTACTAATGATGATTAGATTTACAAGAGAACATAGTCTCAGTGTCAGCATTGCTTCATTTTGATGGAGAAAAAAAAATTATCAATGACTCCCCTCGCTGGCTTTCCTTTTGTATTTCACTTCCAAATGAATTCTGGGAGCTGTGTGCCGTTGTCATAACAACAAGGTGCCAGCTGGGCAATTTGTATGCAAATGGCATTGGGCTTGGCCTGATATCCCTGTCTATACCACAGGACCTGGTTGCCATGGGAATGCCCAACTCCAGCTTCAATAATTGAGACTTTTTCTACTTTTTTGGTGAGAACTGGCACAAGGACACAGATACATGGTGACATCATCACAGGTGTTAAGGAAAATTGTAGAGGTGTGAAGGAGGAGGTGTAACCTGACAGGGCAAAAGTGCAACTAGATTTTGAATTGGTGTGAAGCAATGAATTGGTTTTGAGCTGCCAGCAGAAAGGCACATGGTGCAGAGGCTCAGGTGGACTGAAGATGGCTTTCTGGACAGGACTAGGACAGAGCTGCCTGAGAGCTGTGCACTGGGACCCAATCCCTGTCATCCCCAGATGAACCATGGATGCCTGCTTCTCAGCAGAGAGACTCAAAACCCAAATTTCCTGCAGAAAGCAACCCCTCCTCTGCACAAGCTCAAGGTCATGAGGAGAACCAGCCTGTGGGCTAAACTGATCTGTCTTTCAGTTTTAATGAAGAGTGGGTATCACATGCTGGAGTTTTGGATGCTTCAAATCTGAGCCGCCTGGCCCCCAGGGGATAGAGGCGGATGGTCAAGATGGCTCAAGAAAGAGAACAGTGATGAGCCGAGTCATTCAAAAACTTGGCATGCGGAAGGAAGCCAGCGCCTCATTAATTCAGCATGGCCAGGACGATTGCCTTCCACTCCTATCACTTCTCACTGTCTTTATTTGATTAAGAATTCATGCATCATCTCTTGTCTGCATCTCTTTTCCACCAGGGCATGGAAGAATGGCATCTAGTGGGTCACGTGAGCGGTCACAGCAGTTTCCTTGGAGGGGGGCGGATCACTTTGCGTGTGAAGGTGGTTGATCACAGCAGACAGTTTTGTTTCACACATTGTCATGTCATTTGATCTGCATCTCTTGCTGTCAGAAAAACTCTGCCCCTCTTTGTCAATTACAATGGCAATGCAGCAGTGTTAAAATACAGCCTCTAAACTCACATTACGTTAATGATGGTGATAATATTTTTAAACTTTATGTTTGGAAGGGAATACAAGAGAGCTATAAATCAAGTATTTAAAACTTGTAAATGAGTATGGTTTTTATGAAGCTAGCTTGTTATTTGGAAATAATTCTGATTTTATTTAGCTCGTTTTTAATTAAACGCAATTACCGGAGATAGTAAAAGCCACAGCGAGGCTTTGCAATGCCAGTTACTGTTAAACAGCTCCATATTTCATCAGCAACTTCAAGTTAATGGGAAATAAAAAGGACCAGAGAGAGGCACTCTAATCCTGTCTTGATTGATGTGGATATGCAGAGGCTTTTTGCCCCCTCCTTCAGCTGTCAGTGTAAGTGAGAGCCATCTTTGCTGCTGTTTTTTCCTCTACATTGGTGGGGGAGAAGAACTGTGTTGCAGCAGTTATGGGAGCACCATCACTCCTTCATCTCTCAAGGTCACTGCAGAGGAAGGGTGACAGGCTAGACAAGCGCCAGGAGGTGCCAGCCATTTTGAGGGGAGGTTAGTAGTTTGATGAATCCAGGGAGAGGGAGAGAGAAGTGTGCAGCAAGGAGTAATAAGTCATTTTATCAATGCTACAGCATGTTCTGATGTGTGGGCCGGGTTATTTTTTTCCATCAGAAAAGAAGTGAGATACAGGGAGAGTGAGAGGAGTGAGCAGAAATGGGAGCTTTTGAATCGTCCAGCATTGTGGCGGCCCCTTTGAGAGTCCTATCTTTGTGTGCAGCACACACACGCTGGGAGGCTGAGCTGTGGAGCAGGAGCATGCTGCTGGACCAGAGCTGACTTAGCAGGCCTTCATCTGGATGTTAGTGATGGAGGCAGGGGGGAGTGAATACAGCCACACATAGAGCTATTACATCAACTTACCATTCTGCATTTGGAACCACTCTCCATGCTTTTTCATGCATCTTGTCAGCTAAATCCTTGTTTGCCATGCTGAGGCTTGTTCTCTCTTCATGCTTCTATGTGGCTGCAAACACTCATGCAAAGAGACAGGGATGGATACATTATTCTGCAACATCTCTGCAGGGGTTTTATTATTATATTTTATTCTCATCAAGATTGTGCATTCAGTATGAGAGGATTGGTTGCCTATTTAAGGTCTATATTAATTGCACAGCTCTGAATAAGCCAGCACCACGCCTGCATATTGCTACCCAGAATGCCTCCAAGCCATGTGACCTAGTCCTCATATCTGTGATACACTGGGAGCACATTTTAAGCTAAATTTCCTCTTATGTAACTCCTGCACTGTCTCAATACTGTGTCATCTTTATTTAAACCAACTTAGTACCAGTTGTCATCACTTCTGAGCAAAGTTGCAGCCAGAAATACAGTGCTTACCCTTTCCCACAAATCTGCTTGAAAAGGAAAGATTTAAATATGGATTCTGTAATAGCAGAACTGTTGTTTCCCCTCTGGATCATCTAACAGTTGTTTTATGGCTTTAAACAGCCTTTCCCAAAATTCAGTATGCTGCAGCCTAGTTTGAAACCTAAAGATTTTTTGCGGCCCACTAAAACCCTTTTACAACCATAATATATGACTCAAGGTATTTACCTTGACAAGCCATCAACATTTGCATCTGCCAAAGTCATATGTATGGAGTGCAAAAGCACTACAAACAGTATTCATCCCCATGGATGTTTTACCTTTTTGATGATTTGAGAAATCAATTCTGGTCAATATAATTTGGATTTTTTTTTTTTTTTTGACCAAAAAAAAAAAACCCTTCTCTAATGTCAAAGTGAAAACAGATTTCTACAAAGTAATCAATTAATTGAATCAAAATATGTAATGTAAAACACATGACTGCATAAATATTCACCCCCCTCAAGTCAGTACTTACTACACGCACCTCTGGTTGCAATCATAGCACCAAATCTTTGTGGATAGGTAAACCATTTCTGTGTAGCTTTTTCACTGTATGCTTCTGCAAGAAGTTCTTCTGCAGACAGAATAAGATTGTCCTCCATGATTTTCCTATATTTTGCTACATTCATTTTACCCTCTACCTTTACCAGCCTTCTAGGGCTGGCTGCCGAGAAGCATCCCCACAACATGATGCTGCCACCACTGTGCTTCACAGCTGGGATGGTGTGTTTGTAATGATGTACAGTATTTGGTGTCCATGGAGTCAAGACACCAACTGTTTAGTCTAGTTTGGTCGGTGACTTGGACTGGAGTTGCACTTAAGTCACACACATCAGTGGCTTGAGACTGGACTTGGACTTGTTATTTGAGACTCAGGCACAATCTTGGGCTTTTAATTTATCCATCATGATCAGGACCGTTTCTTGCTATACATTAAAATGACCTGTCTTTATCCCTTATATGCTTTAAAATAAAAGTATGAGTTAGTCTCAGCTAGCCTCAGATAAATGCTAGTTAGCTGGCTAGTATCTGCATGCTCATAAACCCAGTTTTAGGGTTTGCTTCATGAAGGATGTCTCCAATAAAATTAACATGTCACATGTGAATGGACTGTGCTATCCTGCCATGGGACTAAAGGACTGAAGTGAGTGACATCAGTTGTATTCTTGCTTTTAACTCACTGAGTGCCAGCCCTTTTATAAAATGGGAAGTGCCTTGTGCCAGTGTTTTTGGCCATTTTGAGTCATCTTTGAAGACCCACAGGATATTTTGTACTATGACTCTGAAAACACAGAATAGCTCAAATGAAAGAGCAAACCCTCTATTTCATCATGGGAAAAAAAAAAGTTTTTTTGCAGCTTGTTCCGTTCTTGATTTATCTTCAGTTGAATAGAGGCTAGTTCCACCAAAAAGACCACTTTTTTTCTAGAAAGCTGAGAAAAATGCATTTTTGTGAAAGAGAGTCTGCCAAGCAAAACAATGATTTGAATGTTATAATTTTTGCCTTAAATGACATAAAAGACATCTGAAAATTGTATTACAAATGTTACTTTATTGTAAAATAAATACAAAGTACAAAAAAAAAAACAGCCTACAACTGGACAGGACCCCCTGTACATATACGTCAATGGCACTCAGTGAGTTAAAGTAAACAATTTTTAAAAACACCAAACATCAGTTGCACCTATTCATAGTCAAAATTTTAAAAAGATTTACTTATCTTTATTTTTAAAATGAAAAAATCTATATCCAACATTTTATGGTCAAAGAATTAAATTGCAAGTATAATATTTATTCATAAATCAACTTCAGTCTTATTTATACATTAAAATTTGTCAAACAACTATCACTTGTATTTTGAATCCAGTATTATGACAAATATTTTATTGTCATTTGTATGTACTGGCACATCCCTATTCTTCTCTGTTTTAATTTGAATGTCTGTTCGCACTGATGAGTAGAAAAACTATTTCAAGAAGTGGCACAAATGGAATCATTAACATTTATTTTAAAACTTAGCTCTACCCTTTCAAAATAAAAGAAGGAAAATGCAGTCTTTTAAACAGGGACGTTGTGTATTTATAACTTAACTTCACAAGGACAGTCTTCATTATAATACTTCTCTTAGTTTTTTTTAAACATCTTGTAGTGCTAAAGGAGGTTCCTAACCAACAAATGAAGCCCTTTGAGAGGATGTTTTCCGCCTGTTGTGTTTATTTTTGCCTGAGTGCTTAACAATGACACTATTTTTTTTCAATGCCGTTGTTCCTTTGGTATGTGTACTCACCGTCTCCATTAACGTCAGCCTGAATCAAAGGAACATGGGACAAACACTCCCACCGTTTTTATTTATCATACGGTATATCTGTCTCAGTCTCTCTCACACACAAAGCCTAAAAAAAGTTTGTGTCTCTATCAAAGTCCGCTCTGGGGCCATTTTGTGTCATGTAGCTGAGATTGTGTGAGGTGTCGTGGGGTCTGTCACATAGTCGAAGTGAGTGGCAGATACCAAACTGTATCGCACAGCTGATAATGTCCATTTATGTGGAGAAATGCCCATTTTAGGAGGTAGATCCATCTCCTCTAGTCTGGAAGTGAAGTGATACCAGAGGTCTGCATGCCCCAGGAATGCAGTTGAGATCCCTGTGAGTTCAGGTCATAACTTCTGTCCTTGTGATAACAAATGCAGTGTAGGGTTTTCTAAGGACACTGAAAAGTCAGAGTAGCATAAGAGTTTGGTGGAGACTGAGAGGATTACACATTGTTTGCATTTACTGCTCCACTATATGCTAGTGGCCAAATTAAGTCCCTAGGATAATAAAGCATGACTCATTCAAAGTTTACTAAGATGATTTAACATTTTCTGTCATATAGAAAACCTGAATCATCATGTTTCTAAATGTGTTTATTCTAATTTCAACAACTCCTAAGGTTAAAAGTTTACTTCTTCAATACATGGAGAGACCTCCCTCAGCACCTCTCAGAAAAAAACAGTTCACTGAGACCAGTATAGCTGCTTCAGCCACCTTCTGGTTTCCCCCTCCATCAGTGGTCCATGTCCCCCCTGTTGGCCGGTCACACTGCTCCTCTGAGGAGAGGGAGGGCTGAGGCCATTAAGCTGCCAACATACTCGAGCTGCTGTGTCTCCCTGTTTAATTGCCTGATAGGGCCTGTGATATTTTTATCATCTGTCCTGTTGCGGATGGCTGCCGAGAGGGGAAATGTGTGCGTGTATGTATGTGTGTATGTGTGTACGTGTCATGCCTCGGTACACCTCTGACAAGCGAGCTGCCTGCTTGCTGCAGGAAACCCTGCGCTTCTGTGCACCTGCATATCAAACTGTGTGACCCAGGCTCTCAGCCATGACATAACACAACATCCATACCTAAATTCAGCTTTGGCTTTGATGCCCCATCATCATCATCATCAGGCTGCAGGCAATGAATTACATCTTCAGCACTGTGCTGCTTTGTTCTTTAGACTACAATCCAAGGCAGGCAGGGGGAGTTGCTTTTTCATTCTGGCCATAGTGACGTTTAAAAATGGCTTCTGAAAATAAGGTGAATGGATTTATCACTCCAGGCTGCTATCGCTATCAGATAGGGTATTTTTTTCCTCCCCGAAGACCCAGGTTACCCTCCCCTCACACACACACACATACACGCACTCCTATAGGTAACTGTAGCACTCCCTGCCAGCTGTTTATTAACAGCATGCTTGTCCACAGTCAGAGTGATTTAGGGCTTTGGAGGGAGGTGAAAGGAGGTGGAAGGGTGACAGCAGGAAAAGGGGGGGGGGGGGGGGGGGCAGTATAGGATCTTTTCAGGAGCTCCCGAGCCTCCTAACAGCCGACCAACATAATGCCAGGAAGGAAAACCAATTCTCCTTCTTTTTCCATCACAGTTTTTGGCAGGGGATTAGGAAGCTGATTTCACCTCACTGGGATCTCTTTGAGTGCAAGCTCTGTTTTATGTGGGAATTATTGAATTCGTTCAGCAACTCCCTCCACGCGGTTTAAGACATTTCACTGCACTCACTCCACACACTGACTGGATTCAGCCAGTTAGTCACACTATCTCACAAAGCAGCCACAATTTCTCCCCAAATAGGTTAAGTGTGAAACTCTAAAGCCTGGAATTAAAGGGAGAGAAACTGCACCAATTTTCACGTTTAGTCTTGATTTTTCCTGAAACAAAATGTATCTTATACCAAGCAGTCATAATGCAAATGATAAAATGAACCCAAATTTGTAGCACTTGGAAAATAATCCTTTCAGAGGAATATAACCCAGATTTAAATGGTCATTTAGACTCCTATAAGCACTGCTATGGCTCTTTATGCTCTTTAATGGCCCATATGCAGTTAGAAATGTTAACTGGGGCAGATGTTCCACTCAAAAATTCTTTATTACTACTGATACAATAAAATCTACCCACATTTCTTGCATGCTAAAGTCAAATAAGTGGTCTGAATGATGATAAGTTACCAACAGATAATATCAGCGTAGCTGGCAAGCTCATTAAGCTAACTCCAGGAGTCAGAGTCTCCAGCTGACTCTCAACTGCCTCTAGCTGAGTTGTGTACAACAAGATGTTTTATTAAAAAAATAACTTTTAATATGCACTTGATGTCAACATATTATGGTACGCTAAAAGAAAGTCGGATATCTGAAGTTAATCATGCATGCATTGTGTAAAAGCAACAACTCTTTAGGAGAACATCAGTAGTATTTTACAGTATTAAGAAAGACAATAACATGAACATTCATTATGCAGGGCTGCCCCCATATAGACAATATTTCAAATCAACACTCAGTGGTCTCACAACTGATTCACACATGTATGTCATGTTATTCCAATCATGATTATTCTGTTCTTTAAATGCATTGTTATAGACTGAGAAATAGAGAATAAGGAATGTTGTAGCTCAAAGATGCTCAAAATGATCATTTATAGCTGTTCAAACAGACCGGTGGGTCAATCAGTTTCAGGTTAAAAGTCAATACTTTCTTTAAAGCACATCTAGAAATTATAATACACTGCAGCATCTCCCTGTAGCCACAGTGATGTAAAATATGTCCACCTCTGCCCCTTCATGTCTCTTCACTTACAAAAAAAACAAAAACAAAACAATAACACAAAAAGCTCAGTGGACAAGTTAGAAGTCTCCTGGATATCGCATTTTCAAACATTCATCTTTTTACTGTTCCGCTTTTTCTCAATCTATTTCTACATCCTCATTTAATTTCAAAATAAAAGCAGGTCTGTGCCTGTGAAGTTTATTGCTGACAAAACACTCTCGTATTGTATTTTTGCATGTCTAAAATCCCTCTGTTTCAGCTCTGCTCAGAACGAGCCATTTCTGTGTCTGTGGATTTAAATGGTAATTAGCTGTCTGACTCTGCCCCTGACCACTCCCCTTTCAGGAAATGGATGCAGCACTCATGATATTACAGACACTTTTTTTTTTTCAAAAGTCTAGACTGGGATTCAAACCATCAATCTCCTAGACTGTTGTCAGCAGGGTAACCCACTGAGCCATCCAGGATCTCAACTGGTACTTGAGAGGATCAGTAGAGGAGGGCGGAACTTTCCTTCAAGTGGGGAGGGCCAACCAAACCAGGGCCCTTAGCACCTGGGGGCAGGTGCTAAGGGCCCTGGTGAGGTCACTAGATGTAAAGAGAATGGATTTTTCTGGTACTTGAGGGGATTGTGGACAGGCCAGGGGCACATATTTGTGTTAGAAAAGCATGAAAAAGTGATTTTTGCATAATATGTCCCCTTTAAGAAATCTTTAAATATTTACCGATCAGAACCTGGCTCCAAATCTTTAAATCAGTAGTTGAACCAATCTTACAAATCTAAATCATGACAGATGGGACAAACACCCCATAGAGACCCTGCATACAGAGATCTGTAAGAGTATTCTCGGGGTTCATAGAAACACCACAAACAACAAGTGCAGAGCAGAATTAGGCCAATTTCCACTTTTAATTCCCATCCAAAAGAGAGCCATAAAACACTTAAAAACCAGCAACCCCAGCTCCTACCATGATAAAGCTCTACTTTACCAAGAGGAGACCCTAGAGAAGAGCCCCCTCAGCCAGCTGATCCTGAGACTCAGCTCACCTTACAGTCCCAGGCCTCAGGACAAGCCTGACACCATCCCAACCAATAAGATTACAGAGAGAAAACGATAATTACTTTAACTATTGGATATGCACAACAAGGAGTCAAAGTAAACTCCAGTGTTATTGGGCTCTAAACAGACAGTACACTGTAAATGTAATATTTTTTTATCATAATACCTGGAATATAGTTATTTTGAAATTGCTTGTTATTGTAACAGTTGAATTTTTTTTTGTACTACTTTGGCAACAACATGTTGTAAAAGAAAGACAGGACTGGTTTTCATGGCAGTAGATAGAAGCTGGGTAAGCTCACCTGCATGATAGCCAGCTGGGCCTCCAGCATTGGTCTCTCAGGAAGGTGTTGCGGGGAGTGGAGAGCCCAAGCTTTATTATATAGTATATATGTATATAGTATAGTTCAGTTTTTGTTTGGTTTTGGCTATAACTCAGAAATAATGTAGTTTCATTTAAGTCTGTAGGTGGGGGTTGGCTGTAGAGTCTGGTAACTTGTGAACTGGCATCTTCTCATCCTCTCAGTGGCAGCCATCTACCTGAGTCTTGTGACGTCATTTAAAGGTGACTTCCTATTCCTCCACTGAGCGGTTAACACTCTTTACCTTTGTCAACTGGATGGGTCAGCATTAGTTATAAAGTCAGAGGCAGAGTAAGGTTGGTCTCTTTCCCGAACGTGGGTGGGGTGGGGTGGGGGGGTCAGTTCCACACACTTAGTTGAGTAGAAACAGTGAAAGTGTTCCTCAAACATCTGCCAAGACTGATACAGTTATAACAGCTTTTTAAGCCCTTTTTGATGGGAGTCCCATTCATGGGACATCATCAGTCTTGACATACTCCATGAATCATATGTATTTTCTGTCTGTCAAACTGCGAGCTCCTCCTTAGTTTCCTCATGAAAGCAATGCAGCAGTGGCGTGTTGCTTCAGGTGGCGTATGCCCCCAATTGAAGAAAACAACAGTGATGGAAGTTCAGACAAGTTGAAAAATTGCATTTTCAATAATAATGGGATGGCCATCTGAGAAAATATATATATATATTTGCTCAGGGTATATTTTTTGTGAAGTTTTCAGTATTACTGGATATATAAAAGTGTTAATATTAAAAATAATTTAATAATCATGATTTAGCTCTGTACATAAAATGTACAGATAACAAAATTTAATCCAAACCATGCTCACAGTACTCTTTTCATGTATTCAAATCCTTCAGTCAGCATTTTCTATCATGGTAGTACAGTTATTGTTCCTCCATTTGTCTAACTATATGGACTAATGTTTTCCTATGGAGAGGGTTAGGGTTAGGTAATGGTCAGGGTTAGGGTAAGAAGGTTAGGGTTAGGGTGATATACAACCTAATTAACAGAGAATTGCTACAATATTAAAAGGGTAAAGGTTAGGTAATGATCAGAGTTAGGATAAGTAGGTTAGTGTTAGGGTAAGGATGGTAGGGTAAGGGTAAAATACCACCTAATTACCAGAGAACTGCCATAATATTAGAGTTAGGGTCAGGGTAGTGATGAGGATTTGGCTAAGAGGTTAGGGTAAGCGGGTTATGCTAAGGGTTAAATACCACCTGATCACCAGAGAATTGCCACAGTATTACAAGGAATTACTTGATAATTCATACATTATTACTAGGTAATTGTTCCCCTTGATATTACCATACTGTTGAGTCATTGCTAGTAAAATGCCAATTTATTACAAGGTAATTGTCACTATCTTCTTGAGAAATTAATAGATAATTTATAATTACTATGAAATTACTGGGTAATTACGGCCAACTAAAATAAATGGTATTTATAAATGTAGATCCCTTCAACCTGTGGTGGCAAGTGAGTTTCTAAGCTAGTAGCAGCTAACTTACTCATCACTCTGAGGTGGTACAGGTAAGGCCAATGACAAAGAATTAGAAGACAAACTACAGGTCAATAAGACAAACATCAAAGCTAAGCATTACAATCGAAAGAACCATATTAATAACCCACATTTCCTCATGGTTGACACATAAAATTCATGAAATATTCAGAGTTTTACCGCCTCTTTTAATCCCAGTGGCAGTGCCAAGATTAGAACTGGACGTTAGAAACACCGCCTCTTTCTCTCCCTCTTCGTCTGTCTTTTTCTCACACACTTCAGAAACACACACCTACAGTCCTCTCACCCTGACCACAGACACACTCCATTGCTCGCCCATCACCTCACAGGTCTTTCCCCTGCACTCACCTCCTCCCCATCCCTCCTTCACTTTCCCACTCCCTCTTCCATCCCTCTTATCACACACTCTGACACACTCACCGCTTCTGTGTGCTGATGCACACACAAACACACACTCAAAGCAACACACACATGCACGCACAATATAATTTTCTCCACTCCTCCCTCTTGTTGTTTTTTCTCTGTTTTGCTCTGGGGGAGTTGGCACCGTACTGTAACTGTCTATTGTATCCACTGCTGTGAGCTATGTGCTTATACACACTCACACACAGACAATTACATGCAATATAAATCTTGCACATTTTGCAAATAAGAAAGGATTCCCTGTGAAACACCTAAGGAAGAAACATCAAAGGTATAACAGCTCAGAAGGATCCACTTCTGCTAATGAAAGTGAGTCATCCTTTACTCAAATTAGCATCAGCCTCCTTCATGTTATATAAAGGCTCTATAGCCTCACTGAAAGTGTTTCAGGGGTGAACACTGGTCATGGCAGGAAGATCAGGTTGTGTAGAAGGCACTGACTCTTAGCCAAGTCCTGTCAAATAAAAAATCAAAACATTCACTCCAGAACAATTTATATTTAGGCAACAAATACCTCCTTTGTGTATTGAGGTTTTCTGTTTGAAACAAAGGATGAGGTTATGTGATAATGTTTGTCAGCAAAGGACAACTTTCAGGCATGTTTGAACAAAAAAATGTGGCTGAAAAAATAACAAAGTTCACACATTTAGGGTGGCATGGGGGGTGGATGTGTCCAGTAAGTATGGCCTAGGCCTAGAGGACCATTCTGGCAGGTTGTGGGGTTGCTACCCCCCCAGGTGTGCTGTGGGAAAAATACTGGTGGTCTCTGGGCATATTATCAGGGTGAAAATGTCTGCACAAAAGCAATGCTGTTAAACTTGAACTTGGCTTCTGAGCAACAGACTTGTGTGTCGGCATGTGTTGAGCTTGACTCTGGCTGCCCTCCCCCCTCTCTCCAGCCCAAGGTTGTGGCATAGGGCCTCGTGATGAATTCTTAGCACCCCACATGCCTAGAACTTATGCACATGACTGTGTGTAAATGCCTCCCATTGCCTGCCGACTTCAAACAGAATTATGGACAACTTTGCAGATTCAAACTGTGTATTTATGTCCTCTATCCTATAAGGTTACATGGTATTTGATAATATTTGATATCTGTTTTTTTTTAATGTGCTTTTTTCTGAACAAGTCAAAGTCTTCCCTGACACCATGACCTTGTTTAGACCTTGCATAAGCACAGATTTGTATCCATTAGGGGCATTTGGATACCAGTTGGTAATCCTTAATGCTAGGTGTGGATGCACTTCACTGTGCACTGAAGATGATTTGATATCTGATAGCTCAGATTGCACAGGTGGTCTGGGTGGACTGACACACATTAAAGGCCACTTAATCAGCTGTCATAATCTGTAGAAAACTGTTAGGAAACAAAGCGTGGCTTTATAGATAGATAGAGATAGTCGTTTATTGTCATTGCATTGTAAAAACGCAACGAAATTACATTTGGCAGTGTCCTCTGTAGCAGCAAACACAGTGGTCCAAGCGGTGGTTAGAAATAATTAAAAAGTTATTTATGTTTGTACAGCCTCTCTTTTAGTGATTGGGCATTGTGGCTCTTGTATTAGATCCAGATCATTTGGTCAGCTCGAACTACAGATCGTTAGCAACTGTTGTCTTTACATAACTGTCATTTTGATTTAACCCTTAGACAATATTTGTTTGGTCTGGACTTATTGCCTGAAAAGCTTGTAAAACATCAACCCTATGGTGCACAGTCAGGCTCCAAACATCCTTTTTTCAGGACAAACTGGGTTCAAGAATATGTGTACTGCAATAATGTCACTTGAGTATCCAAAAAGTTATGGGACTATAAAGACAAAAGATAAAAACGAAACCAAAATTAGAACTGAAATATTTGTATGTGCAACAGTTAACAACAGTGACAAAGAATTTTTGCACAAACTTGTTCTCCCATCTCTTGGGGACCTAAAAGTGAAAAAAATAATCATTCTGTGACATTAAGTCTTCAACATTTTCCCATTTTTTCCAAAAAAAAATACTGTTCTTCTTTTTGTTGGATTTCTTTGTGCCATTACTCAAAGGAATTTCTGTCTGCAGTGACATGCAGAGCCTCTTCACAGGCTTTCTGTCTCTGTTTTCCTCCATTTTGGGCTATTCAGGCTGTCTCCTCCAGGATAAAACATATGCAATTTGATAAAGTATGAGGTAAGCTGGGAACAGCCTGCTATTGGTTGTCACAGCCCAGTCACAATGCATTGTGGGATACAAAATAGACAATATGGAAGATAGCATAAGCTACAAGTGGCAGAAACAATTGAATAATGTATTAAAATGGAAAAAAAGACATTCAGTATTGGAGTTACTCGCATGGATTTAATCTTTTAAGACCCTGGAAAGTCACCCAAGTTCAAAGCTTGCTAGAAAAGTTACTGTAAGGGCTACAAAGGCATGGATAGTGACATTAGAATGGTGAAAAAAGTAAGTGGCTATGATTTATGGTTCAATGTTATTTACCTTTCTGTAACCTGTGTCTCCTCTTCTCATATACGACAATGTTGGTCTCAGAGGGTTAACTAGGATGCCACAAGATTTATTTACAAACTAGAACATCGGCCTTTCATTTGAAGTATGTTTATGTTTATGACAAAATGAGGGAAAAAGCTGTTAAAGAGGTTTCACTAGCCTCTATTCATGGCTAATTTGGCTCCATTCATTTGTATTGCCAGTTGCTGCTCTTCACACAGTAAACTGTGTGTGATGGTTGCTGCTGTAGAGTCACAAACAGCTGGTATATATTCTTTTTTGGGGGGTCAGTGTTGAAACAAACCCATCTCTGTATTGACACTCATTGGTGAAACAGTCTGAAGTGGATGACAAACAGATTAGTGCTTTTCTGTAGCTGCTTGATAAAGGCAACCACTGTTTTTTTTTGTTTTTTTTTTGGTTCTCTGGTGCTTGGACAGAATATAAACATTTGAGTTGGTTTTTGAAACCAGCAAAGGAACAGCTGGCAAATCTGGCTCCATTATACAGCACATTCACTCTGCAAAAGCCAAGCATTATAACAACGGTGGAGGAGAGAGTGGATTCGCTCTCAAGAAGTGGGAGTGGTGTTCATGCTCTTACACAAATTAGCCATGTTGTTACGTCACAATGGGAGCCAATTCAAAATAGCCTGATCTATCTCTGAGTAGGTGGGCTAAAGAAACAATGCAGAGGCTATTTTTACTGCCACATTGTCAGGGTCGTTAGGCCCAAGGATGATTGGTTTATATACATTCTGATTTCCTTTGTAAGTAACCAAATGTAGCCTCCTTTAAATGTCCTCAGACAGACTCATGGAAGTGTCTTGGCACCTATAGTTTTCTCTGTTGTAAAGATCCTGACATTGACGGGCCAGTGCTGACAAGAAACAGAAGAGAACCGTTAAAATCACTATATTACCAAATAATTTGCCCATCTTAAACTGTATTTGGGTCAATTATTTTTTCTAAGTCATGCTGGCAAAAGCAGAAATAATTTCAAAGTGGCCCTTACATTGGCAGCAAAAAGAAGGCCAGAATATGTTATTCAACAATGAGGTTTATGAGGTACATTTCTGAACTGAAGCAGAAAAATATATTTATGGTTTTATTTTGAAGAGTTCTGTCAAGATCAGTTTAGATCAAAAACCCAAACTAGTAGAAAAGTCCCAAAGCTATTTTCTTATTTTGAACATCAACTGCAAGGATAAGGCAGTAGCTTAGTGTCTATTTTTTGTCATGCAATCATAAAATTCACATTTTATATCAAATGACAGAATATAATACCACAATTAATACACATCAGGATGATGTTTGTCAAATTAAGGTAGAAAAGGCAGAGAATTGAGCCCCTTTTCGTGTCTACGTGCAAGTAGCAGCAAACGCTGAGTTACACCTCATTAATTCTCCTCCAGGTCTCCTCTCTTCACCTCCTCCTGAGCCCACCTCTCATTCTTCTGTGTCCTCTGCCTCACTCCATCCTCACCCACCCTCCTCCTTCTCTTTGTGAAATTGCTGCTGAGTGTTTAACAGTCCTTTAAGGCTTTCTCTGGGATCTAATTCTGACTCTTAGGCACAGCTGAGATGGCCAGCGACAGGGAATTTTTAGGTCCCATTACAAGAAAAAGAGTCACACAGTCAATGAAATGACTCTCAGGTGTCCATTGTACTCAGGTCTAACAGTCACAGCTGATTGTGATTCCTCTCAGTGCCGGTATATGTAACAGCTCTCCTGGGCTGTGTGACATAACAGCACAGGCCACTACACACGAGCACCACAGTCACAATGTGAGCTTTTGTGCTTTCCATCTGTTACCTGAATGGTTGATGAGAAATGTTTCTGTTAGAAATTTGGAGCACGCACCCAAACTATATGGCTTCTATGTCTCTCTGTTTGTTATTCAGATGGTAACGACTAAAATATACATCTCTTCATTGTTTTATTGTGTCTTAATGAGATTGTTCCAGTCAAATTTGTATCTTAAATCTATTAAAGCAGAAATGCTAATATGGAAGTTAATGGGCCGAGTCTATCTATTAATATGATCTGAATCTGGCTCTGTGAACATAAAAAATCTATTGAAACTTTTTAGCTCAACATTCTGTGTGTGTTGTGCAGGTTATTTTCAGATTAATGTATTTTATACTTCTTATTTATATTAACTTTAACAATGAACTTAAACCTAACCAACTTTGGCAAGTTCAACTAGATTTGGAAATTTGTAAAGGCAACTAAAGTTTCTTGATGTGAAACAATTCAACTTAGCTAAGGAAATAGTATGACTAAAAACTAGTGATTATAATTTCCTGGATGGGGTAAATTTGGGAACATTAACTTGGGTTCTGCTCAGTGCTAAGGATGGCTACAGTAGAGGACACAGAGAGTTTCTCAACTTTTAATGTAACAAATGCAAAGTTGTTAAGATGCACATTCAATCCAGCAGGACAAAAGCTGACAAGGCAACATCCTGTTACATTATGATGTGTTAAAGGTTTTAAATCATCTTCATGTGTTCAAATGTAATTCAAGATAAGGAAATGTAAGTCTGGGTGAGAGATCTGAATGAATACAGTTGTTAATGAGTTATCTCAGCAGTTTTAAATGATTTCATCAGTTGATTTATGCAACATTTATGAGTAAATGTTCTGGCACTTGTCTTTCTTGCAATATTTGCACTATTTAGGACGTTGAATCAGCATAATTCTTTTCAGCCTTTAAATTATTATATAATTTAGTTGTAGTTGCGCCATCATTGAGAGGATTATGAACTGTACCACTTTGATTTTAGTGAAACATGATGACTTAATGAGGGTGACTTAACTTTCATCCGGTTCTGACTGCAACCTGAGTGAGGTGCACTTCATTACTAAACCAGGTTGGTTTAAATTTTTTTTTTTTTTTTTTTTTTTAAGAAATAAAACTTAACATACTGAAATGTACAGTGATGTGATCTTTGACTGCACTTAAGCAATGTGAAAATACATTTTGAGATTTTTTTTTTTAAAGAATACTTTGAATACTTAAGTATTTTTTAAAGCAAGTCCAGTACATTCACACAAGTAATAAATATACTGAGCTGCTTTCACTTAAAAATTAAGAGAAATTAGACAAGGAGTATCTATACTATAAGACATCCAGAGCACAACCTGGGTTGTGTCAATCTCCCATCCCACCGATGATGCCCTCAGGCAGCTTACACACTACATCTACGCCCTACTTCAGCCTCAATGGGGCCCCAGGCAATCGCTTACCTTTGCCTAGCACTTTAGTTTATCCTCAAGTCATTTTGAGGAATCAATCAAATTGGACTTCACTAAATGTTTCCCCCCTTCCTCACAGTCAGGACATGTCTCTGCAGGTGAAATGTGGAGGTCAGCAGTGCCAGCGTGACATTCAGAGCATTTCGTGACTTCAAAACAGCTCTTCTTCTCTGATCTCCTCCTGAAGTGATTCAACTCAACAGGCTGGCTCTTCTGCAAAATTACAGCTGTGGGAGTCAGTAATGACACTCAAACTGTCTTAATTATTCTCAACAATGGCTAGTCCTGCGCTGCTGTAATTAAGCCTTTCTAGTTGCATATGGTGGGTGATAATTTGATCCCCCAGCTCCTCATGGCTGACTCTCACGTCTGCATGATTTTATCAGCAAATGTATTTTGTAGCTAATATTTATTTAGTTTTCAAGGAGAGAAAAGATAGAGGACTCTGTGAGTGTTTTTCATCTCTGTGAAGAGGAACCACATGCCCACCAAGACAACCAATCAAGACGCTCCTCTCTGAAGCCAGGCGACGGTTTAGCACAAGGCCATTTACTGTCAGAATTTAAACCCACATGATTTATGGTATGGTCGCCCTGGTCTGCTTTCTCTCTTTAGTTCAAAGGCTGAGTCTGGCTGCAAAATGCTCAAGGGCATGGGCTAATATGATAAACAGGGAACAGAGGCTGCAGGCTGGGGGGGTGGGATGGGGAGGCTGGGTCTTCTGCTTGCTGTGGTTTACCCCACACCCGTGAAAAAGCCATCGATGGTGTCTGTTTGGTGAGGAAAACAGAATCTCTGAAGCCAAGAGGGTTGTAAGGAAGGGAGATCTTTTTCCCCATCAGCTCTCACTAAGAGGAGGGAGGAGGAGGGAGAGGAGGAGGGTGGTGTTGCAGGGATCACCAGTCATGGAGGATTATAATTGCTAAAAATAAGGTATTTTTCTCTCTTTTAAATGAGTTCCTCTGGGTTTCTTCTTATGTTATTATTCTAAGAAGAGGGAGAGGTTTTTTTTTTTTTTTTTTTAATGAAATATGCAGGAATCATCCGCCGAACGTTATAGCATGCTAATATATTGAAATGTATTTGGTTTCTTTGCAAAATACTGTTTGTTGTGGAGGAAGAAAAATACATCAGCTTACTGTTGAGCATTTCAAAAACAGGAACCAAACATCCCCCTCCTTTAAATCAACCCCCACCCAAAAAAATCCTGCTGAAATATTTCGCTCTGATCCCAGCAATCAGTTAAGAAGAGAAGGGGTCATATTTCTGAAATAGAGGATTTAACATTTTGAAATTAATCGCTGCAATTCAATCTCAAGGGCCCATTCAATAAACAGTATTCAAACATTTTTTTCAGCATTGCAAGAAGGGTTTAAGCCCTTTTAGTCAGAAATAGGCAGCAGACTGAATGAGCCTGGCAGGGTTTGTCTGAAGGGAGATTGGCTCTGCTTCCAAACGGACATTTACGGAGGACTGCTAGCAGATGGCAGGGTGACAACTTGAGCTGCTGGTTTCTTGTGTTGACACATCACAGTGGGGTCAGCGCTCAAGGCAGCAAATCGTCACATCAAAGTCTGTCTCTTTCATGTAGCAGCATCAATATCCCGTGATGTGAGAAGTTAGTCAAAAAGGTAAAAACGATTTTTAAAGGATAAACTCTTGATGCTCATGTTATGTACAAGCATAGTATGACAATGGATGAAAAAAGTACTCAGATCCTTTTGCCACGTAAAACTACAAGAGCCACAATCTAAAAGCACTATAAAACTAAACGATGCACGTAAAACAGCAGGATTATTATCAAAATGTATTCAGCATTAAAACTTTTCTATGACTTCTCACATATGACATCACACATGCATTGATTAAAAAATAGATGGTTAAAAAGAGCTCATTAAGATTTTTTTTTTATGTCAGGTATGCATCAGTTTATAACTTGTGTGAACTTCTTAGCAGAGATTTCCCAACATGTACTTTGGCGTTCAAGTTTAAGGTGGAAAGAGGAGTTTAGAAACCCCATAAGTTACTGCAGGGGCAGCTAGCCAACAGAGCTATCATCCACACAGCCATACAGACCACAGCTGTCAGAGGAGACTTCGGCAGAGAAAAGTAAGGACTACAATTCCTTGACAATGATTTTTTTTTAAAGTAACATGTTTGGAGTTTTTAAATTCTTTGATATCAGAGTTCTGCACTGATACTGCTGAACACGATACATGATCTGCCGCTCAGCCCGAACAGTCGGGCTTTGCACCTTAGAAGTCCACGGTAGGCTGCATCCTGGCGCTTAGGGTCCTCGCTGAGCACTTTTGGGAATTCAGTAGTTATATAGGTTGCTTGCAGCCTATGTTGACTTCCAGAAGGTGTTCGATTCAGTGAGTTGAGAAGCCCTCTGGAGGATTCTGGAGCTCTGTGGGATCCCACATCCAGCTGATGTCTGCCCCACGTTCTGGTACAGAGAGCGCTGTAGAATTTTGTGGCGCCACCTCTGACTTCTTCCCAGTTGATTCTGGGGTGAGGCAGGGGTGCATCTTAGTCCCTTCGCTCTTCAGTGCCTGTATGGACTGGATAATGGGGCAGGTAACAGCGGCAACAAACTGTGGGGTGTCCTTGTGGGGGCTCTTAACTTGCTGAGTGAGGAGGCTGGAGCATTGGGAATGCATGTCTCCTAGGCTAAAACAAATATCTGGATGGGGATCCAATCTACTTTATTATACTGTAAAGTACATTTTGCACAGTGACTAAAACATAAAAAACATAAAACCACCATGGACATAAAAACATCATAAGATACTTAAACACTTAAAAGTAAGTAAAATATTAAAAAAACACACATGATGAAATTATAGTTACAAATTAAGAAAGTAAAAGAAAAAAAGACACAAGAGATCACACATCTCTCATGCTGAGTTAAAAGCCAAGGAATAAAAATACTTTTTAATATGTGATTTAAAAGTAGGTAAGGTGAGGACATTCTGATTTCAAGGGGTAGCTCATCTCACAATTCAGGGAAGCCTGTTTTAATCTGATATGCCTTGGATGATGCCAGGGACGCCGCCAGGGATTTTGGGCTCTATGAAAAGAAATCTTACTGGCCCCCCCCCCAAGCTGGCTAACAGGCTGGCAGAAAATTTTGATACTGTTTTACATAAAACTATGCATTTTAATGATTATTTTACTATTATTGGCATATATTTGTGAAAAGAACAACATGACAGTTACTTGGTAGGGAAAGCACTGAAAATACAATGAAATTCATTTAGATTCAACTATTTGCTGCAAGACTGATACCCAGAAAGAAAGAGAGAGAGAGAGAAGCCGTTTCTACACAGAGATTCGGCAATAAAGGCAAAAAGGAATGTCCGTCTGTGTTCTGCAATGAGCAATTCACACAAAGGTGTAACAGAGCCGTGCACGCCTGAGCTTACACACACACCCCGGCGTCCCGTAGTCAGATGGCAGCCGCTGTCCGAGCTGCTGCTTTCAATGAAACTCGAAACCCTGTATTTCTCGGTTCAAAACTTCGTATTTTCTAAATGAAATACGGGGAAAATAACATGAACATTAATTTTGATCGATGAGATTCAGTAGACTTTTTTCCCTCCATGATTCTGAGTTGGAGGTTTGACTTTAAGCAGTGTCACAGCGCACATATTTACATTGGAGGTCGGAAACTTCAGAGTACCGAGCTCACTTGAAGACATTATGGAACTTTTCAGACGCTGCCATGAGCAGAGATGTGTCTGCTCTCTCCTCTCCTGTACCGAGTGTGATCGGCTCTCTAACCTCGCAGTCTCTCCAGCTAATCCACATTATTCTTTGTTGTTTTCTACGATGAAATGCCGTGACGTCCTTTCACACTCGTTTCGGAAAAGTCTGTTATGACGTTGATACTACCTCTCGATCCGGATCAGAGATAGGGCAAGATCGACTTCCCATTGTGAAACGGTCGCTTTCATACAGAATGGCGTTGCGGAACGAAGGCGTAACAGACACAGAAAAGAGAGGTAGTGTGAAAGTAGCTACAGAGAGAGAGAGACCAACGCTGCAAGTACTGCACCAAAACTCAGATTAACCACATGCAGCCAGAAAACTACCCCTAAAACATCAGACAGCTTTAACAGTAGCAAAGAGAAGAGCAGCCAGAGTTACAAGAGAAAGTAATAAGTAATAAAAAGCCAGAAGATGGAAAATTCAGAGAGCCGGGCTATGCTACATGTAGGTCCCATGTTTTATGAACATTGCTGTGCGTTTTTCCGCTCTTACTATAGTTACTTCCAATGTTTTAAACTTGTGCCAGCTCATCCCTGGCATAAAATGTTACACCATGTCATAACATAAGAGCAGCTTAAGGCCAGCTAGTGCACAGGGTTTCACTTTAAGTCAGTTATAACTTCTAACTCTCTTCAGAAATAACCCTAAAATCAGCTGCTGTGCTCGGCTCAGGACAGGATGAGATTATGTGTCTAAGTGTCAACCAACACATCTCTACTGTTTGGATTCAATACTGTGGACACTCTGGGCCAACACACACGCAAATGGGCCCACAAACACACACACACAACTAAATGATGTAGACTGCTTCCACAGTTCACAGCACACACGCCCACGTTAGTAGCTGTGAAACCGAACGCATGAATGAAACCAGAAATGAAATCATGGAATATAAGACCAGAGCCTGCACGGCTCACATGACAGAATTCACATACTTCAGGCGTCACTATATGATCTGCTGACAGCTTGTTTTTAATCTCATAATAAAGCTATAAATGCATCCAAAAAAATAATGGGCTGTGAAAATAAAGAGCTCATGTTAAGGCACGGCAGTCAAATTTATAATTAAAACATCGTCTTACCTTAAATAGCAATATGTGACACTTTGACATGGATGAACTGCAGCTTGTTTCTCTCAGGTCTGTCCCATTAGTCCTACTGTGATTCGAGTACACAGTGATAGCAGCCTGCTAGTGGATGTTGCTAACTGTCTGCAGGTGCATCAGCTGTTGTTTCAGCATCGCAACTGCTGCTGATGACTTCTGCGTCACAGCTGTTTTTATCTTTTGTGTTCAAAAATGTCAGTTTGTCCATTTTGTTAGCTAAAATTAACTCTCACTGCTAATGTTAACTTTGAAAATAGTGCTTGATTGTCTGTGATTGGTGGGGTGTCTACCAATATGATGCTTTTGCCAAGAGGGTCAGGCTGCAACCCTTGAGCAAACCTCTACGCTGGGGCGTTTGGCTGGAGACCTCTACGGTGGGGCGAAATCTCTTTGCTGGGGCGTGACGTGCATTGCCCAAGCCTACGCTGGGGTGTGCAGCGTGTTAGCTGTTGATAGCATGACTACACCGCTGTGCTTATTACACATTAGCATAGCCCCGTATGCTGGGGCTCGCCCCAGCGTATGGGTCTACGCTATTAAATCCTGACTGGTTTGGTTTAGGCATTTAAATCTGACTGCTTAGGTTTAGGCATTAAAATCCGACTGGTTAGATTTAGGCATTAAAACCCGACTGGTTAGATTTAGGGTCAGCCTGTCGTCAAGCAGATAGAGCTGAAATTTCGTCGCGGGTAATATATGTCACGCCCCAGTGGAGAGGTTTTGCCCCAGCGGAGAGGTCTCCAACCGAACGCCCCAGCGTAGATGTTTGCCCAAGGGCTGCAACCAGATGCCTCTCACTTTTGCACACAAGTCAAGCTGTGCTAGGCTACGTTGAAATGATGCTTTTTGTTTAGCCTGCCTACCAATAGCTGCAACATGCAGTCCCAGTCTGTAGCCTATACACGGTAGAAAACACGCAATTTTACTTTCACACACTCTTGCTGGCAGCGTCATGACATCTGTGAGAGGACGCAGCACAGAGTACAACTCATGAATAGGAAGAGGAGAGATACTGAATTAAACTACCATCAGTTGTTGTCACGTCTGTATTTTCATTAAATTATGTATATACTGGCAAAAAAATATACGCACAGTGCGTACAGGATTACGACTGGTGGCGCCACTGCTGCCGTCTCCACCTCTTCTTGCTGTCTGTGAAAAGTTAGCGCTCTACAGGCTGTTTGGTGGAGCAGGGGGACTGAACCATTTTACATAAATAGGGGGGTGGGGGGGCATTGAGAAATGTTTCCAAAACAAATAAACTTAGTGTTCCCAATACATTGTAAATAAAATATAAAATATATGTGTGATTGTACGTTTATAACTGAGAGTCATTTTATTTTGTCAGTATTATAATTGTATTAGGGGCCTCTCTGGGCCTCTGTCAACCATGGAATCCTTCTCCTTATTCTCCCCTTTTCGACGCCCCTGGATGCTGCCATCAAATGTGTCTGTGAATGGTGAGAGCATGAAAGTTTTAGAGCAGTTCACCTACCTTGACAGCATAATCCATCGATCCCCTGACAGTGAGGTTGAGATCAAATGCAGACTTGGACCCATACATAAGGCGACAGGTTTGCTGAGCAAGACAGTGTGGTGTTCTTGATATCTGAGCATACAGACAAAAGTCAGACTGTTTTGGTCCTTGGTTCTCCTGGTCATACTATACTCTTGTAAGCTGCCTGATATGAGAACAGCAACTGCATTTTCACAAGCACCTTGCTCAATTTCCCAGGCCTGATTTAACTCACCACATACCGGGTGCCCAGGATCCAGTGGGCTGGTTCAGACCTGGAGGTATGATGTGGAGGGATCAGCTGGGAAGACACCTGGAAAGATGGAGCATGGGCTTGGCACAGGCCTTGATGATGGCCAACAGAAGGCCAGAGCAGAACAGGACCAAAGTTGACATGGCAAAGTGCTGAACCAGCATAAATTATGTTCCTATACCTGACCTGTTTTTTTTTCCTCTGTGTGTTCTTAATATTTTCTTTTTGAGATGAACAGAAATGTTTTTCCGTTTGACCTCAAATGTTTAATGTAACCATGTTTCAGATATTTGATTATCAGATGATAAATTGGAGCTTGATGAACTTGCTATAACTTACATTTATGTTATATCTCTGTGATTTAAAAAAAAAAAAAAGAAAAAAAAATCTTTTTTAAAGGCACATTTAGTGTATGGCATGTGCCAAACTAATAAACTGAATTGAGCTAAATGTGGCTAGATGCCCAAACATAACATCAAAATGTGTAGGTACAAAATGAGCTAAGAGACCACTGACTGAACCATTGATTTATGGGTGTTTTTTTTTATTATTATTTTTAAAGATTTATATGTTTTTCATATGTTTCATGTTATCGTACCTATTTGACTTTCTCTGTTGTGCTGGGGGAAGAAGAACTATTTCCCACGTCATGGTAAAATAAGTAGCAACATGGCATATTAAATGGGTTTCAAGCACTTGTGATTGTTCATATGGTTAACAGCTTGGAATCCTTTTATAGGAACACACAGTTTGGGAATGCTCCGACAGTATATAGAAAAAAATACAGAAAGGTACACTTTGCAATGTAAATGATTACTTAAATGAGAATAAAAAAGATGAGTTCATAAAAGAGATGCATAATTATTTGATTTCTGCTGAT
This sequence comes from Cheilinus undulatus, assembly GCF_018320785.1. Classification (NCBI taxonomy): domain Eukaryota; kingdom Metazoa; phylum Chordata; class Actinopteri; order Labriformes; family Labridae; genus Cheilinus; species Cheilinus undulatus. Next base: position 30,157,013 of record NC_054865.1, on the reverse strand, counting down.
ATTCATTTTAGGTGATATCAATACTGATATTAATTTATAAATGTACTCCAGGCCTGAAATTTTAAAACACATTTTAAAGTTAAGGATAACCAAACAAACAAAAAACAAAGAAAAAAAACTTCTTCCCTTGAATCCAACTTAAAATATTAAGGAAAAGGATGGACAAAGAGAAGGCCTACAGCTGAAGTAGATCTGTCGTAATGCTCCACCTCCAACTTATTTATACATATGGCAGATATTTACCGCTGATCTAGAAATTCTCATTATCAGCCAATACTGATAATGAACTTTCCACGCTTTTATCTGCTAATACTAATATTGTGCTAATCATAGTGTGCTCCCTAGTAAGTAATATTAAAACAAACACTTAAACATGTTTTTTCAGCTGATGACTGTGAGGTTGTAATCACTATAACAAATGAATTTAATACATTTTCATGCTAATTAAAAATGCAAATTGAGGGACATGATATTTCTGGGAGACTTAAATGAAAACTTATCTCTAGAAGACTTTTGACTTTTGATGGCTGTATTACTGGGCTTCAGTGCCACACAAGCAAAGCCATTCCAGAGCATTTTATCCTTGAGCCCTGTGAGCAGTCTAAATGCCACAAAATACCAACCTCAACTCATAAGCAAGCAAACTTAATATGCTGCGCCTGCAGCCTTCCATCCATCCATCCATCCATCCATCTTCTCCCGCTTATCCGAGGTTGGGTTGTGGGGGCAGCAGCCTAAGCAGGGACGCCCACACTTCCCTCTCCCCAGCCACTTTGTCCAGCTCTTCCCGGGGATCCGAAGGCGTTCCCAGGCCAGCCGAGCGACATAGTCTCTATAGCGTGTCCTAGGTCTTCCCTGGGGCCTCCTCCTAGTGGGACATGCTTGGAACACCTCACCAGGGAGGCGTCCAGGAGGCATCCGGACCAGATACCAGATCCACCTCATCTGGCTCCTCTCAACGCAGAGGAGCAGCGGCTCTACTCTGAGTCTCTCCTGGATGGCCGAGCTTCTAACCCTGTCTCTAAGAGAGAGCCCAGCCACCCCGTGGGGGAAACTCATTTCAGCTGCCTGTGTCCGTGATCTCGTTCTTTCGGTCACAACCCACAGTTCATGGCCATAGGTTAGGGTAGGAACATAGATCGACTGGTAAATCAAGAGCTCCGCCTTTCAACTCAGCTCTTTCTTCACCACGACAGACCGATGCAGAGACCACATCAATGCTGATGCCGCACCGATTCGCCTGTCAATCTCCCGTTCTATTTTTCCCTCAACTGGAACAAGACCCCGAGATACTTGAACTCCTCCACTTGGGGCAGGATCTCATCCCCAACCTGGAGAGGGAATTCCACCCTTTTCCGACTGAGGACCTGCAGCCTAATACTCCCAAATATTTAGGAAAGTGGGAAACTAACTTGCACGAGAAAATCCCATTATTATTTTATGATTTTAATTTGAAATATTCACCTCAGTTTGCCTACCCTCTCAGTCCTTTAGTCAGTACTTTGTTGTGCCTCTAAGTAGGACACATATGGTCCATTTTTTTGGCTGGGGAGGCAAGGAGCTGCCAGAGGACTGAGGCTTTTATTTGGATGGGGGTTGGCAGACCAAGAGGCAAAGTGGGGTCATCAGGTTGGCAACCTGTGGCCATCTTTCTGATGTCATCCATGCGTATGCTTTCATGAACTCAATCCCCGGAGGCACACATAAATGAAGAGTCACCCATGTGCATGGACACACACATCCACACTGACACAGAAAGAAAACTTTCAGTCAGGCACACCAGAAGCTGCAAACTTGGCACTGGGACAATATTTGTGAACAAACTGGCAGATGTCAAAAGGCTTGGACGGTAGGGTTTTAGAGGGAAAAAAAGCACTAATACGGATGTGCTGTAGTTACTGAATATGTTGTTGAGTGCTTCGTGCTTCGGGCTGCCAAAAATGTAGAGCCAGGCCTGCATGCTATGGCCGTGAGAAGATAAAGAAAAAAGTAAAAGCTTTTCCATTTAAAGACAAACTTACCAATATCACAGAAAAAAAAGGGGACAGAAAGGAGATTTTGAATACAGATTATGGTGCTTTTATTAAATAAATTTAGACGGAAAGACCACTTTTATCCTCTGTTGCTCCTTGTAGAAATTAGCCTTACAGGACACTAAGATTTCATCTTCTGGTCAACTAAAAATCCCATAAATCTCCTTTAAATGTCCATATTAAAACAGCTCAATTTCTAAAAATATTGAGGCAGATTTTCTCCCTGCTCCAGCCTCACTGGGAGCTCAAAGCGGCCATCTTGATAGCAGGAAAAAACTTGAGACACAGGCATTTACAGTGCTTTAACCCTGAGGCCCACGGGGTAATGGCAGGATTAATTACTGTTGAGTTTGACCCAAGGAGAACTGGAACAGATTATCCCAGATACTGCAGAGGAAGGCATTAGCGCTGGTTGTCCCTTCATCGTGGCAGTGAGACAGCCACCTCAACTGCGAGGATGTCACCGTGACCTCGCTGATCTGCCCCGCTGTACAAAAAACCCCACACACACATCAAGGCGGAGTGTACAGGAGGCTCACGTGGCAGCAGTGACCATCCAGCATCAACACCAGGACCCTATATGTGTTTTTTGTCGCCAGTTCATTTCCTCTCAGCAGGCAGGCATGAGAGGAGAATAATGTGTAATTACAATAGACAATCTAAAACAAAGCCCTTCACTTTCAATGAGTTCCTCTTGCAGGAGGAAGGTTACCTCAAGGGGGAATTCTAATGAAGCAGATGGCTGAGTGCTCACAGGGGCAGACGCACACTGTCCTCCTTTTTACAGGCTGCCAACATTTCCAGAATTCTGAGGAGCTTCACCTGTCTCCTGACCACTCTCTGTGTGCGTCTGTGACTCAATGTGTGCGTGCAAAAGACATGTACTAACTGACACCCCTCACAAGACGGAGGGAAAAAAATAATGACAGTGACCGAACAAATTTTCCATATCGTGCACCCAGCTAGGTGCATACAGGAGGTTAAAAAAAAAGAATACAAAAAGGTGGCAGGATGCCCTAAAGATGAGAGCACTTTCTCAGTGAAAAATGTAATGAAAGCAGGGACTAGTGGTATGTATGAGCTAGCAGGGATAAGCCTTTCTTGTGGAAAAATATTCATCAAATACAATAAAAAATATCTTAAATCAAAGGAAACCAAGAGTCCAGAGAAAATATGCAGTATTTCTAAAAAAAGATCACTCTTTTGAAGCCAAAACATTGTAGCATCCTCTTCTTTTCACTACAGCAGTGTGCATGACTGACAGGTGCAACGCCCACTATGGGCTAATTTCACTCAGCCCACAGGCCACTGACTTCTTACCAATGACACAACTGTAGTGGAACTAATTCCCACAGTTAGCCCGTCTCCACTGTTTGATACAATGGCTGAAGCTGAGAGGTGGAAGAGGATGGTGACAGATGAGGCTAAGAAGAGAAAAAGACAGAGTGACCGAGAAAGGTAACCTGACACATCAGACAGACTGTTTGTCATTTCCATTAAATCAGACTAGAAATAATACCAACAAAAGCTCGTACATATCTAAATCACGCTAGGTTGGCTGTCACTGGCTACAGGGGGATGGCTAGCTAGAGCTGAGAATAAAGGTTTGGATTCAGTGGTGTGGAGCCGTGTTTCCAAAGAGTTACCCTGTCCTCCAGAGCTACAAAAGAACTACATTTAATACATGTAGCATTATCGGTAAAGCAGGATGCGGAAAAGCTGAACACCTGGCACACTGAGCAGGAGAGGCAGAAGCACAGAGAGAAGGCAAGGCTAAGCTAGGCCAAGTTATTGTAAAAGAGTAAAGGGAGGCTAAGAGAAAAGCAGCTAAACTGCAAGAATGCTTGTAGTTAACTACATTACATCTAAATGAACAACAGCTATAAAACAATAGTGATTAGTAGTAATAGTGACAAATTTAGGTTTAGCTCTATCGCCGCTTAGAGAAACAACAACAGAGCAACCGCATAAACAGGAAGTGACACAGTATGCTCACCGTACGTCAGCGTGTCAACCATATTGGTGGATTGGGATGTGATGGGTAGCAAACTGATGCAAAAACAGCTATTTAACTGTGGATTTTATAGAAAACGTATACATATTTATGATTTTGTCATGGTTCCAGTTTTGAACTAGTGTACCCAAGAATTCCTCTGAAAGGTATGAACGACAATTGAAGCAACAGAGAGGTTTGCAAGACGAGACATCCAACTGTGAAAGGTTGATTAAGAACAGGTGAGCTGCACAGAGGAGAGGGGGATGGGTCAACTGTTGAGAGGTTGTTTGTGATTTGTGCTCTGGGGTTTTGACTGGCAGGGGGGGTATCCAGTGGTTGATGAAGGGGTACGAACAAGGAGAAGGTAAATGAGGAGAGGTGGACAGAAATGATTCCTGGGTGAGTCATTTTAACCTGGGTTACACAGAACCTCTGAAAAACATTTTGGAGTGTGATTACAGGCCATTCAAAGTGACAAGACATATGACATTGTGCAAACGCACATCCCTGGTAAGTAAGGCCTTGTACACACGTAGCTGAGTATTTTCTAACATGAATATCCTCCTTCATTTGTTATTAAAAATACTTTCGTCCACACCTGATCGTTTACAAAAAAAAAAAATCGTCCACACGTAACCGGCAAATCTGCCGTTAAATGTTGCTCTAAGCATGCCAAACCCATAGGTGGCAGTGTTTTTCAGATGTGAAACCCGTGCCAGCCAATCAGAATGAACTTCCGTCATTCTGTCTCTTCCGCCATAATTCAAACACGGCGCAAGCTGTGATGTTTGAGAACCAAAAACTCAGTTTCCCGGCGTACACATGTAAGCACGAAACCGGAGTTTTCCAAAATCTCCACTTTGGCCGGAGTTTTCAGAAAAGATCAGTTTTAGTAACGTAAAATTGCGGTTTTGTGTGGATAACAGGCCTAAACGTATAAAAATATATGCGGTTTCCCAGATACCCGGCTACGTGTGTACAAGACCTAAGATGCATAATATGAGCTCAACAGGAAGCCGCTATCGTTGCTCAGTACCAGTGCAGCCAGTTGGAGAATCAAACTCATAGTAAAGCCAGTCAGAAAAAGAGCATCTTTTCCGCCTAGGAAACGTTCAGTTTTTTGCTGTTCATTTGATAAAGAAATGATGCCTAGTTCTGATTTTAAAATGGCCACTATCGCTACATTCGAGCTAGTAACTTTTCATGCCTTTTTTTTTTTTTGCTAGAGGTTGAGAGTGAAGAGAGTCTGAAACAGGGATGAAAGAGTGGAGGAGAGAGGAAAAGAGCCACAGGTCCAACTTGAACCCAGGCTGCCCACATGTATAGGGCCTGACCTGACCACCAGGTAATCTTCAACCCATTGGCAGCCATTCTTCACCAAAATCTATGACCCAAACGTTTGTTGACAACCTTTATTTCATGAGAAAGACTAGACTAAGATGAGTTAAAAATAGATCTGGGAAGGCTAAAAATCTGATGAACAGCAAGTTCAGTTTTTGTCAAGAAGGCTAAAACAACACAAAAATGGTATTTAGTTTTCAGAGGACATTAAAAATTCATGACATTTCTCCACTCTGGGTAAATCCATCAAAACATTCTGTAGCTCTTTTGTCCGTCAGCTGAAGAAAGCTGGGACCCCATGTTTGGCACGGTGCAAAGAACCCCCAAGTATGATTTAGCACCCAATTCCGGCATAGAGAATAAAGGATTTGACTTAAGCGATTTGTCTAAAAAGTAAGGACTTTTTATTAAATAAAACTGGACTTAATTTTTTTTCCTTGGGGTTTCATGGAGTAAAATCAGATCAAAACGACAAAGAGAAGAAATGACCGAATTGTGACTAACACTAATATTCATTTTATCCTTAAGACTAAGACAACCACACTTATCATGGCAAAAGCTGAATTTCATGATGACTGATTTAGCTGAACTCTGGGAGATTTTTAGTTAATTTTTGATGTTGGAAAGTTTTTGTATCCTTCCCCTTATTTATCGACCTTGCATAGCGGATGGATACCCCCGTTTCCTCATTTCTCACTGGCGAATCCATCTTGCAAAAGTCCCATCTGAACCGTTTGGGCCCGTTAGACCAATCAGCAACGAGGGGCAGTACTTTCAGGCGCAGCGGAGTCGTGACATTAGCGTGGATGCAGCTAAAGCGCCAGTTTTATCAGAACTTGATGATACTTCTTCATTGAAAGTAGAACAAAGAACAGCAGTGAGTTGTTTTCTTTTCAGAAACAACGAAAGTCATGCACTGACATGTCTATAGTTGCCATGGTTCGCATCATGTAGTTCTATATGGAGTTTATTCCTCGGTAGCTGCCCACGCGCACCTCGGTCGTAGCTATATCACGTGTTTTGTTGCTCTGATTGGCCCGTAGAGATGTGACAGACAGAACGTTCATCCAGTGACCCTCTGAGTATTTTTTCAAAGGCTCTGCCCTTCCCCAAACGCTGTATATTGAAGGTTTTTGTGTCAGGTTACTGATTTATACTTTTCAATAACTGTTTCACAAAAATAAAAACACTGCAGTCAAGTATTTTTAAATATTTTATTCTATACCATTTTATTTCATCCAGTATGTGTGCTTATTGACAATGCAGTTTTCACCTTCACCACCACACAAATCATGAGCCACGGCTACCATATGTGGCTGCTTTGTGGATCAGTGCAATGTCCCCCGAGTATACATCCAGTCACAACATACCTGTACAGTTCCTTTATTGCTTTTTTTCCCCATAGTTCCTGTGTTAAATGCAGAAAAAATAGATATCCATTGATCAATAGCAAAGCAGTCAAAATATTGTCCTCCTCAAAAGGTTGCTCGTCCTGGTAAGACATGCTGAACCAGTCACCGCCTTACTGAAACGAAAAGGTTGAGCCTCTTCAGGTATAAAGTCTTGGTCTGTAGCATCACATTACAAAAAAATGTCCCACTGCTACATCGCATCAAAGAAGACAGATTATACAATGTAAATGTTTCCTTAAAAATCATGGACATGATATGAACTCTGTACACACACACAACATGGTGAGCATTGCTTATTGTTATCTGATATGGAAATCACTTATAGAGACAAAAATCAATACAGAAATATAAATAGATCCTATGGAAATATAATAAATCTGTATAAGTACCTTGTCATCATTACGTTCCAAAAGGTCAGATTGGGTGGTGATAGTACACACTTCAACAAATAAAGGACAGCTGTGAGATGCAGGAATTCTTTAAATGTAAACCCTCATGTTTCAATATGAAGAATGACCCTATTCTTCAATTTTCTCCCAAACTAAGCCAGTGGCAGCCAAAAAGACATACGAGTCAAAAGTAAGCATCTTGTTTTATGTTTTTAAAGCTAGTGTGAGAAACTGTGGCCTGGTCTAGACAAGTTGGTCTGTTTTAAACCAAATATTTCAGCCAAATGTGTCACCCACTAAGAGGTTTTGCCTTAGAAATAAAAAAAAAATATCTGTTTTGGAATTGTTCAGTTAATGACTGTCACTGCAACAGCAGCTTCAGACAAAAATAACTACATGGACTTTCTTGATATTTAAGTTAGTATCTTATTTCATTTGAACATCATAAAGAGGCATTAAAATGACTCTTAGTCTGCTCATAAGGAGCTAGAAATTCCTCACTGGAGCTTTAGAAATAACTAAAGTTAAACTGGAGGAATCAGTGAGTTAAAGGCTATACAAAGAGACCCCTGACTGTTAGCTGCACACTGCTTTTACTCTGCAGGGTCACACCTAGGGTGTTTTTAATTCTCTCCCCTTGGTGGTGTCACCAAACTGGGTCACATCCAGGTTACACTGCCCAGCAGCCCACTTGGTGTCAAAACAACATTTCAGTTGTGTTATTCAAGCAGCGAAGAGGTCAGCTGTGTTAGATGCTACAACAAACACTATTTTCCCCACATTGAGCAATCTTTATATCATATCTTAATACAGTGTGGTTAAATAATACACAGAACACCTGATTCTAGAGCTTCTGATTAAAATAAATTGAGTGTTTGTGAGAGGATTTTGTGGTCATGAATGAATAACTAGGACCTCGGAGTGAAAAAAAAAATTTCAACAACAACACAGACACACGTGTTTTTTCTCCCTGGAGAAATTGCAGGTTCGATTCCACTGCCGCTACATCTAATCCTCAATCACAGCAAATGATTTCATCAGTGTGCATCGCTGATTAAACTACCCATATTTATGGGCGAGTAGGACAGCACAAAGAGAGAGAGAGACCGAGAGGGGGGAGGCTAAGATTAGGCAGTGAAATTGGAAGTGTACCAAACAGAATCTGAAAATGCTGCGCAACAGAAGCAACCATGAATTGGAAAATGGTACAGAGATGCCATGTGGAGAAACACCAAAGCTCTGCAATGGGAGGAGGAAGAGGGGGGCTGAAGTGCAAACCTGCTGGCTGCTTCACAACACATCTACCGAGAGCCAACAACAGAGCCAGAGCCAGGTATGGCCTCAGGCAGAGGAGAGATTAATAACTCCTGCCAGACGTGATGAATTTCTATTTCACCTCAAAATCCTCAGTTTCATTCTAACATCCAGGTAGCACTGACCTAGATTAGAGTCACTTAGAAGAGAGCAATCAATTCATACTGATGTGATAGAGTAAAAAGAAACAATACTTTACAGCATCAAAGCAGTACAGACGTGCCAAGTGCTTTCCAAACTATTTCCTCTGAACTGATTTCTGAACAGACTCCCTCGCAGCGCTTAGACACATCGCTGGCAGCTGTTGTGATCCTTCAGCTGCCCTTCATTGCTTTTTTCCTCTGCTGCTCTCATACAGCTGGTTTATTCCCGTGTTTAGACACAGGGAGACGTAAAGAAAATAGTTCCCTGCCTGAGAGAGTGAGTCACAGTTCTTGTCTTTATACACATTTCAAAGGCTCCTTAAAATCCCCAGCTGATTCCTCTAAAAACAGTCTTTATACTATGTCATGCTACTGACAAGGCTGCAGTAAACAGTCGGGGGAGAATGCCAAAGAAAATCTTGCTGAACAATAAATGCTGATATCAGGTGACAATCTTATTACAATTTTTTTATGTTCATTGCCTTTTTAAAGGATTTCATGCTCGTCTGTGTGGCCTCTTCAACTATATAATTTCAAGGCTGCAAGGTCATCAATCAGACATTGAATTTCTCAATTTCACAGTAAAAATGTTTGTATATAAAGACTACAACAGAAGATTTGACAAACACTTTGGCCTAAATGAAACATGCTGGAAATTCAGCACGTTGTATTTGCTCTCTAACTGCCCCAAACTGTTTCAATGACGTCTCAGTGATGTCACCCACTGATTTGTGAAGAGGCATTTTGAAGTGCTACAGCGGCCATCGCCATATTGGGTCAGCTTCTCCCAGCTTTTGATCAAAACAAAAACAGGCAAATCACTGCTAATGCAGAACAACTGGTTATTTTAGAACATGGTCAAGATTTTGAGAAAAAAGTTGAATTACAGTTTACCGTACAAGTAATACAGCTTACTTCTGTATCAAATAGCTGATCTTAGACGCTGTGTTTATGAGCTAAAAGAGACAGGATCTCATTGTTAAATCCAAAGTGTAGTTTCTTATGTTCATCGATACAAGGAGTTTTGTACAGTCAAGATTCTGTTTTTTAGAATTTTCAGTACTATTAACATTGGATTAGTACTACCTGTTGACTTCTAATAGTTCATGAATTATCTGTGATGTCAGTGTTTGGTAAGATGCATTTACACGGGATAAACAAAGTCAGTGTAAAATTCACAGACATTTCTGAAGGAAATACGAGCTGCATGACAGCAGCAATAATAACACGATAATTTTTTATTTTGAAATTCCATACAAAGTATGCAATGTAGTGCCCGTTGCGTTTTACAGGTTACACTGTCATCATGAACCCTACACATTACTGTTAACCAGAGTTTCCAATAGACAACATGTGCCGAGATGGTCCTTTTCACTTTTTAACATTTAGTAACTTGCATCAAGCTGTCCATGATCAATAAACTAGTGAACACTGCAGAAATGTCAATAAATTTGTTTACATTGACTTGTTTATCATGTGTGAATGCATCACACCAAACACTGGTGTCCTAGGTAATTCATGTATTATCAGAGGCCAACAGGTAACAATAATCCCATGCGAATAGAACTGAAGACTATAAAAAACAGCTAATCTTTACTGTCTCTGTAAAATGCCTTGTATCGATAAACACGAAAGTATACTTTGGATTTAACAACAAAGAAATTCTTTTTTCTTTAAGTTCATTAACACAGTGTCTCAAGGCCGCCCGTAAAGGGGGGATTAAGGGCAGAGCTTTCTGGGGCCCCGCCAAACCGGGGGCCCATAAAGCTAAGCTATGATAACCCAATTTCACTTTTTCACTTTTATCTGAATAATAACCACACTTTTCAAAGCAACAAATAATTTTCTTATTTATTAATGCCATTGTACATGGCCTTCTTCAAAATTAAAACGCCTTTTCTTAAAGACAGGTTAACAGTGGCATAAAAATAAGCAGGATGTGGCACAAATTGGTTAAAAGTGAAGAAAAAAAGGCAGAAAATTGGTAAATATAGGTGACAAGAGGCAAAAATATATTTGGAGTGGCAAAAAGGGCAGAGAAGTTGGTGCAAGTGTCTTAGAAAGTGGCTAAAATTGGTGAACAGTATCAAAACTAGATTGAGGAGGCATAAATGGGTCAACAAAGGCAAAAAAAAGGCAGAAAGTAGCCAAAAAAAGGGTAGAAAAGTTGGTAAAAAGGAATAAAAAGTGGCTTAAAACTGGTGAATAATGCCTAAACCAGATTAAAGTGGCAAAAATTGGTTAACAGAGGGAACAGAGGAAAAAAATGCCATAAAGTGGCACAAAATTGATTAAAAGTAGCAAAACTGGGCAAGGAAAATGTTGAAAAGGGGTTTCAAGTGAAAAATGCATTTAAAGTGGCAAAATGGGCTGAAAAGATAGATACATAGGATTAAACAGTGGCAAAAATGGGTGAAAAGTGCCAAAACCAGATTAATGTGGCCAAAAAGGGTAAGCATTTGAGGTAAACCGATGAAAAATGGCACCAAGACTAGAACCAATGCTCGTAATATAACACACATGTGTTGATACTAACAATAAATTACAACTGGAGATGGCTTATTCTCTGGGTTTGTCAGGGGTCCAGCCAAATCTGTGGGCAGGCCAGGCTATGGTAATAAGCTTTGACATTATTCTCAATGTTTCAACTTCTCAGATTTTTATTGTAACTTCATTTCAAAATGTCCCCTTTATTCTCAACTTTTTTCACCAACTTTAATCTTGAAGCTGACATTTTGACTTTTTCTCCATCATTTCAACTTCAGTCTCAAAGTGTGCAGCATTATTTTGTCCTTCACCTCTGGCCCTCATCCATAGGCTAGTAATGTAGATCCCAAACAAGGGGCTGAAAAGTGGAGCCAATGTAAAAGTACAAAAACAACATTTTCTGGTGTGCCTCTTTGAGGCAAGCTGGAGAAAGCACCAGAAGTCCTATCAACAGCCATGTTAAAATGTTCATTACCTCCGCCAAGGAGGTTATGTGATCGGCAGGGTTTGTTAGATTGTTAGCAACATAACTCAAAAAGTTATGGACAGATTTTGATGAAATTTTCAGGAAATGTCGGAAATGGCATAAGGAAGAACTGATTAGATTTTGGGAGTGATCCGGATCACCGTCTGGATCCTGGAATTTTTTAAAGGATTCTTTACTATTGGGAGATAGGGCTAATGGCGGAGATCTGCGCTCTCCGAGTGCTTTTCTAGTTTTGACTGCAGAAGAAGCATGTTTACAGCCTTCTTCAAAAAGACATTAGGTCTGAACAGCTCGTGTTTTTATTGTCATACACTGTATAAGGGGCGATTGTTTTAAAATCACTTGACTGTTCTGATTTCTGGAAGAAGGGGAGCTCAGTAAAAGGCGGATGACCTGATTTGCTCCAGCTCTTTACCTGTTACAAGGCTAACTGTAAGTTAGTTTAAGTAAGCATTCATTATGGCCACCAGTGCTATCGCTGGGATTCAAAATGTACTGGTATAAGGGCAAATGAAGAGAATTAGATAAAGATCACCAGCCTGTCACTGAAATCAGCCACAGCCCTAATTATGCTTAAATATGTGTACTTATAGCATTAACATAAGCAGACATCCTCTCTATACAGTTTTCAACAAATAAAGCAATAGTGACAAAAATGTTCTAGGCTGTAAACATGTTTAAACCAGAGTTAGAAATTAGCCTTTTAATATGGACTCCTTGGTTTTGGAGCCACCCTCTAGTGGAAATCTAAGGAATATGAGTTCCTTTGCACTCTAAACTGGCTTCATCTTTCAGCACAGGAGGCTGCTGCTTGGTAAACACATAGTCTTTCCCTCACCCCCTTGATGCACTACACTAAGCCAACAAATCAATCCCTGTCCGGTGTCTCTCCCTCAGCTATGACCTGTGCCTCCCTCTCCCACCCTCCTCTGTCGAGTCCACAGACCCTGCCATCGACCCCTACCTGCTCACACAGCCACTGGCTGCTACAGTGGCTACAGCCAGAGCTTTTCCTATTACACCTCAAATCAATACTGCACTGACAAACATTCAGAAACAACAGTACAGAAGGGGTCGGCCCCTCAAGGAGCTGTACCCCACCCCCATGACCCTATGAGATGCCTCTTTACCTCTCTTCTCTATGGTTAAAAGTCAGACACAGTCAGCACATTTACATGCAGTTAGAAGTTAGAAGTTATGTAATGATTGTGTTTGTCTGAACTGGACTTTTAAAATGCATGTGAACAATATTTTTTAAGGTCAGAAATTAATGCATTCAATTTTTTCACTAATTATTGTGCGCTGTTTTGTGCACCTTAATAAAAATACTGTGGTAGGGAAGCATTCAGATACTACTCACCGTATCGTAAGTCAAGTCTAAATAATCGGCACCTACATTTCTTACTGTTCTCTTTAGTTATTTTCATTTGAATTATACCAGCAGTTCCTTATTTTTTTAAGCAGAAGCAGTTTTTTTTTCTCGAAAAGGAAATAAGTACTGTAAGACAGAATAAACAACAGAGAAAAGCATAACACAGAACAGCTTCATGAGAAAATCTCGTGGCCTTGTTTTTAGCGTTAACTGGGTTACTTATACAGAGAAAGCAGAAAAGGTGTAAACAGTGTCACCTTAAGTGGGATAATTGAATTTCTAAAAAATCCCTTTGAATGCAAAATAACTCAATTCTAAAGATGCAATTTCAAACTGGGATAAATCATAATTAACCATGCAAATTCAGTGATCTATCTTGATTTTAGTAGTAGTAGTAGTTTAGAATTGTTTTATAGCCCATAATATTGTATATGTCAAAGTTATCTCGAAGTTGGACTAACACACCTAGATAATGTACTTAAAGATTGATTTCTTCTTGCAGTACAACATTAAAAACATGTGGTGTTCTACAGCATTGGTTCTCAACTCGTTCAGCTCAGGGCCCACAACCGCCTTCTTTTGAGAAATTTTGACCCAGTATTAAATTGTTCAACCACTTAAATTCATTCTTTATCTTGGGAAAGGAGATAAATACGGTGAAATCTTGAGAAAAACACTTGTCATCACAGGAAACTTAATTAAAATGTATGGCTGTACTGTCTGTCCTCTTAGAGTTTCTCTACATCATAGTAGAGATGTGAATCTTTAAGTATCTCAAGATTTTATTCAATATTGATTCTAGGGGTCATGAGCTGATATAGAATTGATTTTTGATTCAAAGCAATTCACAACCCATTCCCTATTTCTCTGGAAGAAGTGATAATTTCAGTATCTACTCCAGTCTGTTGTTCTTTAAGTGGCTGTATGTTATCATTTGTCATTTAAAAGCTTCATAAAATGTGTTCAAAATAGTGTTTTAAGCATACTTGTAGCATTTTTAATCATCTAATTGCAATTAGAAAATAAAAATTTGTGCTTGAACAGTAAAATATTTCAATATGATTAAAAGGCATGGACTTAAACTGGAAAGGTATTGATCACAAACTTGTCAGTAAAAAAACACATGATCATAGATCTAATGCCTGTAGTGCTGACAGTGCTGTAGGACAGCAGGTGTTGTGTCTTAACAAGTGACCTTGTTAACTGGTGACTTTTCAGCTAAAAGTGTCAGTGTTTGTTCTAGTTACAACACTGTTAAAACATTTTCTGTTGTATGCTTAGGAGAAGCCCTGCAATTGACTGGCGACCAGTCCATGGTATACCCTGCCTCTTGCCCAATGACAGCTGGGATGGGCTCCAGCCGCCCCAACCCCGTGACCCCCAATGGGATAAGTGGTATAGAAAATGGATGGATGGATGCTTTGGAGATATGAATTTACTGAAACTAAACAAAGGGTCTCTTTAACTTTTCAATATCAGTTATCATCTCAGATGGATTCGTGTAGTCACTAGTTAACATGGTCACTCAATAAACCGTAACACTAGTCTTTGAAGTGAAACCAATTATAGATCCTGTTATTTTTATTCTCTGTGCCGTTGAACGGTTGTTTGCTTTATTTATTCCATGTGAGAGTTTATGTAGGATGTGAATTCAGACATGTGATCCATTCTTAAAGCAGGCTACATTACTTCTGTTTAGCACAGTCAGGCTTCCTTATACCTCAGATTGTAGAATCAACAGTGAGGCTTAAAACATTTATTTTGGGAAACAAATAGGACTGGCTGAGTAACTCAGGGGTCCATAGACAGTGCAGGCAGTACATAAGTGTGTCAGGCACAGCACAGCACTGTGAACATTACTGGTACTAAGAGCTAGAGCTGCTAATGCTAACAGCATGATGAGAATCGATTTTTTTCTGGCACCTAGACTTTTAGCCACATTTTTTTTCCATGGCACACCTTTGCGAGTCACTCGAAACAGCTTTTCAACCTATTTTGGGTCCCGACCCACCAGTTGAGAACCACTGCCCCACAGCCTCTGTGCCTGGCTTTCACCTGAAGGTTGAAATGCATGAACGCCAAGTGTGGCAGAAATCTTGTTGCCTTTCAGAGATATTGACATAAGCAAGGGGGATAACACTCTTTGATTTGGTACCAAAAAACAACATGTTTAACTTAAAGCCAGCTGGCTGCTTGGTAACTTGTTAGCACAGTCAACTGGAACAAGATCCAAAAGTAACAAGATGAAAAGGGGCGTGTCACACCGAGTGTGGCAGAGTGTGGCATACAGCAGCTAGTAAACCAATGTTTGTGGGCTGCTGAGACAGAGGAGAGTCCAGTTAAAAATCATATCTAAGCTATAACCAGGTCTTGACTTAAATGTGCATGTAATTGTACTGACTGATTTCTTCAGTGCCTCAAAGACAAGCTTCAAACTGTCCTCCTAAAGAAGGTCACACTGTGAGAAAAAAGGGAATATTTTCCTCATACAGGAGTACCAGCAGTTTATCTCCCTTTGTAGAGTGCGAGGCAAACCTGTAGACCAAGGTGCAGTGCCTACATTGTTCACAAAAAAATTAGTATTCAAGCAGTGAAACAAGTCTGTGTTTACTTTCTGTCATCTCTGTACCTACAACCCCCCTAGTCCCTTTGAATGGTGGTCTAAGAATTTTTACCAAGAAGCATAGGTCTAATGTAAATGTTACAAAGCCTCCAGCTTTTGGTAATGCTTGCTCTGCCAGTGAGGAAGACAAGTCAAGAAACAAGCAGTAATTTATGCTATGTAATCCCACTCAGGAGTTGCTCTTGAATGATAAACCACAGAATCATGAAGTTATTGCTGTGAACAAATCAAAGTTTTTTGTGTCATAATAGCAAATCATTCCAGGTAATCTTTCTATGGTTTCACTTGTTTTTGCTGCTGTAAAAGGGTAGAATTGTATTGTGATGGAATCATCTTCAGAGTATATTATATTAAATCACCACCATCACAGCATAAAGACTACTGGTAAATGGGGACTCCTTTTAGGTTTCAGGTTAAGAGTATTGCTACATTACCTTTGAGGCTTGCGATGAGTTACTGAACACATTTTAAATTGAGATTAAAAAAATCGGGCTAATATCATTACACTTATGTGTTAATTTCTGCAACACAAAAACACATTTGACCCCTAATATTCAAAATAAACAGACATGCATGATAACTGGCTTAGCTGTTTCCAACAAGTAAATCAGAAGCAGTCAGTCAGATGCACTTGAACCAAAGTTAGGGGGGAATATTTTCAAGACATAAAATTCTGTGCATACAAAAAATAGAACAGCTCTTATTTTTGGATGCGACAGCTATCATGTGCTCATACAGTTGTGTGCAGGATGGTAAATGTGCGTTTGTGCAGCTATGAGTTCTGTCATGTGTATTGCTGTATGTTATTATAGGGATCTGTGGGGGCTGTAATAAGGGCAGAGCATGGCCACCGAGCACCTCTGTGTGTTAGCCTGCAAGGGTCAAGGGATTACAGACACGTCTTGTTAAATTAGGCTGCTGTGGCTGAGTGCTGTGACTGAGTTAGGGGACTCAGCTGTCTGAGTGGAACCAGGTCTGTTGCGGTGATGAGCCACAGACAAACATGCAGGAGCATATCACTGCTCTCCTCTGATGGGAGTTTAATGATACCTATATCTATCAGGTTCTGTATGTAGTTTTCTTGACCAGTGTAAGGCCCTCTGACAGTATTAGCAGACTCTGAAGAAATACATATACATTTCAGACAGCTACATTTAATACGAAACATAATCCTAAACAATACCAGAAGTGCAATCAAACTGAGTATTTAAATAACGTGCTCTGTATTTGAGGAGCTTCAGCATGGGAAATCAAACCATTGGTTATCAAAGGCTTTCATTCACCTTGCTTTACAAAAAGAAAGCTTAAAGACAGCGAGTTGCTGAAGCAGGGTGGCAGTATTTTCTTGTGGGATACAATGTTAAGAGTGGGCTGCTTGAGGCTTACTGACTTAGAGTACTGAGTCACATATCCAGATTGCCTTGATATAATTTGTCATTATTTGCTCTGTATCTTGCTAAAGGACACTTTTGCAGAAGAAATGGCTGCTGATGAAAACATTTAATTTAATTACCTTTCATAGACATGGAACAGTATCTCTGCCTTCATTGCATCTACGATAACTAAAGTACTTACTTTAATCATCATAAAAATGTACATACATTCAAAATCTCTCAATCAGCACTTGCTTTCAATGAGGAAATGTATAAATGGACTGTATAGCAGCTACGGTTAAAGTTATGCAAAACACAAACATATACCACATGGCATATGTCCTTTATTTGATACTTCAGCCTGTGTACCTTGTGGACTATATTTACTCTTGAACTGAAGAGTAAACTGACTGAAAAAATATATTTTAGGGGCTTTTTTGGATTTGACCATTTATCTTTATCAGTAATCTTACTGCTACAGTGCCTATAAAAAGTATTCACCCCCTTGGATGTTTAACAATTTTGTTGATTTTATGCATCAATCATGGTAACTATAGTTTGGCTTTTTTAAGAAAAGAACAATAACAAAAAAAAAACCCAAAAAACAAAACTCTTTCATGTTAAAGTGAAAACTGATTTCTACACAGTAATGTCAACTAAATAAAAATCTTTAAGGTAAAATAAGTGACTGCATAAATATTCATCCCCTTCAAGTCATTAGTAGATGCTTGATGTAGGCTTGACACTGCAATTTTACTCCATTCTTGTTTGCACAACTGCTCAAGCTCTGTCAGGTTGCCCAGGGATCAGGCATGAACAGCTTTTGTTTCGTTTTGTTTTTAAGGTTTATTTTAGGCATTTTTGTGTCTTTATTTAATAGAGGAGGACAGTGGATAGAGTCGTTAACAGGAATGAGAGTGGGGGAGAGACATGCCGTAAAGGGCCTCAGGCCAGATTCGAACCCAGGCTGTCCGCGTACATGGGGCGCTCTTTAACCACTTGGCCACCTGCGCCCTGCATGAACGGCTCTTTTCAAGTCCAGCCACAAATTCTCTTTTGGATTGAAGTCTTGGGGCTTTGACTTGGCCTCTTCAGAACATTCACCTAGTTGTCATTAATCCATACCTGTGTAGCTTTCGCTGTCTGTTTCAGATCATTGTGTTGCTGGAAAATAAACCTTCTCCAAGCTGTAGCTCTCTTGCAGACTTATTAAGATTGTCCCCCAGTGTTTTCCTATATTTTGCTGCATACATTTTACCCTCCACCTTCACAAGCCTTCCAGGGCTGGGTGCTGAGAGGCATCCTGACAGCATGATGCTGCCACCACTGTGATTCTCAGTGGGGATGGTGTGTTTGTGGTGATGTGTAGTGTTTGGTGTACCCCAAACATAACATTTTGTCTGATGGCCAGAAAGCACCATTTTGGTCTCATCAGACCAAAAAACTTTCTTCCACAGTTGAATTAGGTCAGTAACTTAAAAGGGGCTAAATATTTTTGCAGTTGCTTATTTTACTTTACACACTGAACTGACATTACTTTGTACAAATCTTTTTTCACTTTGACATATTTTCACATTCTTTTGTATTTTTTGGTCAAAAAAGCCAAATTATATTTACCATGATAGACTTATAAAATCAATGTAAGGGTAAAACATACAAGGGGTTAAATAGATTTTATAGGCAATGTACACAATACAACATGCAAGCTATGGTAGATAGAAGTTGTAGGGTTTTTTTTAACATTGGAAACCCCCTTTTGATTAATCTTGGGAAAATCTTGCCTTGCATTCAACCGTATACTCTTATTCTCAATTGCATTTATACATTAACAGTTGTACACAGTCAAGAAGAAAAACATGTTTTCTACACACTAGTGGCATGAGCTTGGAAGACAAAGTGAGCTTGTTAGGACATGGTTGAGGACTCAGAAGAAAGGCAGTCACTCACAAACTGGTATGTATCCATATTTAGATGGAGGGTCGCTCGCTCAACCTCCTTCCTTCAAGCTTACAATAAAGTGATATAAAAATGAGGATTGAAGGGTCAAGTGGAGGTGAATTATTACCCCACAGGAAAATTCTTTTTGGTTTTCTAAAATCTCTTCTTCATCCTTCATAAAGTTTTGAAAATTGTATACAGTTGATAAATAATTACAATCTAAGAGATACATTTAAGAATCAACAATATGTGATCCTGTATGACATGGTACAAGAGTCTGCCTGTCTTGAAGCATGTTGTTTTTGCTAAAAATGTAGGTATTTTTTTGAAACACATAAAAAGCCTTTATACATGCAGGTAATAGTGCATAGGTTCCTGCTGAAAAAGGAATATTATTGTGTAGTCCATTGAAACGTCTTCCCAAACATCACTGGATGAATTTGGCATAGTTGTATAAAGAAAATAACTGTTCTTTAAATGGAGATAATTTTTCACACCCTCCTAGTCCTTTGATTAACTTATCTTTTAAATATATATCTATCTATATACAGTATGCATAAATAAAAAAATGACAACTCATAAAAGAAATATTGAGTACGCTATTCTTCTGAGTTACCCAGTAAAGAGTCTTTAAAATCACAGTAAATTCAAGATCCTGGTAAAATGAGATGTGGAACACAGTGAAGTCTGAAGACAGAAAGAAAAGAACACCATACTTCGAGATAGTTTGTGTGAGTTTTAGTTTGGAGGAGCACAGGAGGGTGTGATCAATCCTCACAAATTGGAGGGAAGTTTAGAGCGGACAGTTTGAGGTTCTAGATCTGATGAGTAGGCAACTGAGCCCCTCCGTAGATGCAAGGCTGGGGAGGTCCCAGGGGACTGAGTCTGGTGCGGGTGCCCTGGGGACGTCTGAGTTGGAGGAGTCATGCGCCCTGGCACTGAGCTACAGGGTTTGGGCACAAGAGTGGGTGATGAAAAAGGTGAGGGATAATATCCAGTTTCAGCACAGGGGGGAGGCGTATGGTGGCCTAACACCTGGGACACCTCTTGATGCAAAGATGGGTGCGAGCTGGATAAAAGCTTCAAGTCCTCAGAAAAGCGGCCCAGTGGAGAATCTCTTCCTGTTGTTTGTGGCTGGCCTGGAAGCTGTGAAGGTAGAGAAGATTGTGGCATGAGCAGAGAGCTGTGGGATCCTGTGGCACTGGAAGGGTCGCTGTAGTGGAATGTCCTGCTGGCCACAGGGCTTTGAATGGTAGGGCTGGGTGCAACAGGGGTAAGGCAAGGAGAGGCATTTGCTGAGCCATACTGCGCTAGGGAGGCTAGGGCAGACCTCTCCAGGGACAACTGATGAGGCAGAAAACCAGACTGAAGGCCTGATAGGCTGAAGTGGCTCAGGGAAGATGGGGAACCCTCAGCAGGCTGTTGGCTGTGCTGCCCTCTCGATGAAGATGGGGAGCCTTGTGGAGGGGTGTGGAAGAGGCTCAAGCCACTTGTAGTCCTGCCCCCTCCAGCAAACTGCTGCAAAGGAGCCACCTGAGGAGGTTTGGGAGGTGGCTGGCTATAGAGAAGCTGACCAGGCATAGGGCTGGATGAGCCAGTAGATATGGGACTCTGACAGCGAGAGGAATTAATAAGTCCGGATGTAATTCCACCAGCAGACCCTCCGACTGGACAGGTTGTAGACCCTCCAATATGGCTCCCTATAGGCCCTCCAACTGCTCTGCTAACTTGTCCTCCAATCATTCCTCCTCCTGGCCCACTTGAGCTCCCCCCTATATGGCTAGATGTTGATCCAAAAGAAGCCCTTCCTAATATTGCTCCAGGATTCCCTCCCATTGAATCACCAGAAGTTCCTACAAGTAATCCCCCGAGGGCTCCGCCTGTCAGTCCTCCAGAGACCACTCCTACTGACCCACCAGAGGCCCTACCTAAAGACCCCCCAGTGGTTGTCACTACAGTTGATTCTCCAGAGGACCCTTCCACTGATCCTCTGGAAGCTCTTTTAAATGATCCTTTGGATGTCCCTGTCACTGATCTTTTGGTTGCATCTCCTATTGGCCCTAAGGTGATGCCCCCTATTGGTACCCCTGATGCCCCACCTGCCAACCTGCTACAAGCAGCAACAACAGATCCCTCAGATACCCCTCCCATTGATTCCCCTGAGATCTCGCCAACTGAGTCAGAAGAAGCACCTCCTAGCCCAAAGTTCCCAACAGGAGTAATTTCTGTTGTCCCAGTTGTAAAGTCCTCTCCAGCCCAAGAAGCATCTCCTCCAGTGGCTCCGTCCACCAACCCCCCAACAGCTCCACCTGAAGACCACCCTGTTGCACCACCACAGGCTACAACAGCCCCCCCACTTATTCCTGAACCTGTGCTGCCACTTGTAGACCCTTGGCGGAGAAGGTTTGAGAGAGGTGGGGTACTGGAGCGGAAAGGCTGTTGATGCTGTGGCTGTGGGTGTAGCTGGGCCAGACTAGATGAGGGTGAACCAGAGGAGGAGAAATTTCCAAAGGGAAAGGCCCCTCCTCCACTGGAGCCAGAACCACCCCCACTAGGTCCACGTTTGCCACCACTACTTGAGGCCTGTTGGCTGGAGCCAGCTGCTCCTGTTCCTGACGTCATATGCTGAGCCCGAAAAGAGGCTAGCAAAGGCATGTCCACCCCACTGCTCAGTTTAGAGGGTGTGCTAGAGGGAGAGCCCCCAGCAGACCCAGGTGATGTGGATGGAGGAACGAAGGTATGGAATTTTTTTAGACGACTGGGAGGGTCCTTTAGGGAACTGAGAACTGAAACTGGAGGCCTGAAGAGAGTCGGTGGAAGGTGGGGATGGTGTGTCAGGGCAATGGCTACTGAAGTTGTGGCTGCTGCTGCCTGTAGAGGGGCCTGGATGAGGGGAGCCCAGATAACAGGTGTAGGCGATGGAGGCGTCTGAGGTGGGGCGTTCTGCATGAGGTGGGCACAGTGGGCCATATCCCTGTCATGCTGCACAATCTGCTGAATGATCTCATTCTCCTGGTAGTTAAGTACCCCAGAGCTGAGGTCATGTTGCACCTTGTGTTGCAGGATGGAGTTTTTCTTGCCTGTAAAGGGACATGTACATCATGAGCATAAGTCTTGTAGGCAGTCTGAATGAGGATGTCACTTTGTAGTAAAGGAGTGTTCTCCTTTTCCAGTGACCAAAGAAAATAAAGAAACATGTGATGGCCAAAACCCATGGGAAGTGTGGAAAAAACACAATGTCAAAGAAACGGAGTGATTGACCTGAAAGAGGAAGGTAAGGCTTAAAACAGTGATGAAATAATGACAACAAAAACAATGAGCGGGATGTGACTACCCAGACACAGATGCTCAGCTACCGGAGAGCCATTTGTGGCTTTTGTCTACTAATGAGGCCTTTTTCTTGATACCAGGAGCAAAGTACTGCACCAGGTTCAGGTTAAGCCTGTAATAGAGTCAGCCCAGTTTGAAATAAGCTGTGTGATGATTGCTTTTCCTATCATTGACATCAATATCAAAAGGATGCATTAAGGACAATATTGAAGGACAATCTTGTTTTTTTCCTTTGTTTTTAATACATCTAATATCTTGGCTGTATGTATTCATATTAAAGACTAAAAACATTGCCAACATTTGAGATTCAGCATAACACACACATGCTTTGTCCCAGTTAACTTGGCACCTTGACTTTACACCCAAGAGACACATGAACATTGAAGTCCCCATGAGCTTTACACAAGGTCAAAGAGACAGGTTGGACATGCATCACTATGAAAGGCATACAAACTGCTGACCCAACCTCCAAGAGAAATGTGTGCAGCTCTGGCCCAGAGTCCATTAGTCACTGCTGAATGGCCGCACTAGCAGTGACAGGGTTAATTCACATGACTGCCATTTTCAATTTGGGGCTGACAAAAGGCTGTGAAATCCAAAGATACTGTAAATGTAATTAGGATCCAGATCAAACTCTCCTTTTTCCATCATGACTGCTGTTAGATTAGTGAAGGTACTGCAGTAAGGTATTTTATCTACATCTAGCTTGACCCTTGCAGCACCTGACCCTTTATCATATGCACACCTCTGAACAGACTGCTAGGTCCATCAAGATTGTGATTTAATTGGGGATCATTGCTGAGTGACTGTATTAGGGAAGAAGCATGTACACATGTTTCAAGCCCAGGAGAAAGGACATCCGCAGGAGACTGTCTCACAGAGACATCACTATCAGCCCACCACATCTTTTCAAAGCACCCATTTTCTACAAAGAAACCCCCTAAAGCAATTCCTCTATCTTCTATTCTAAACATAGCAGAGGATAAAACAGAGCATGCAGCGATGACTGAGTGATGAAACAGGCATGCCTTTCATTGTGAATTTTTCATCTGCTCAGACTGAGCCTGGGAAAAGTGATGGATATGGAGAGAATATCAATTGTATGGGTAAGAGAAGTCACGCAGGGATTTCAAAACCCAGGCTCTATCTGCATGTTTATATGCAGATATCTTTGAAAGTAATTTCATTCACTGAGAATCCGTGGGAACATTTTTACAGCCCAAAAATTTTGTCTAAAACCTTCAGCTCTGGTTTGAAGTTTTTGTTGTATTTCCATCAAGGTCAGTGTGCCACAGTATGCAAAACAATCGTGAGTAAATGCAGATAGTAAAACAAGGGTACATCTATCCTCTTTTAATCCAGTAATGCCCTTTATTCTGAGGTGTTTACTCTATATAAAGATAAATCATGAGCAAAAAATTAGTGTTGAATTGTTGGTGAACAAAAACTAATTTGTGATATCAACTGAGATAATGCCCTGGTGGAAGATGAAAAAGGTTGGCTGCATTTATTTAAAGCAATAATAAATATCTTAAATTTTCTTACCAATACGGTCCAATCTGTCCAGCGCCACAGTTTCAAAGGCTCGTCTCATCATAGGATACTCCTCCAGCACCTCATTGAAGTTGTCCACAGACAGTGAGTACAGACGACAGTATGTGTCCGCTCGGACACTGGCTGTCCTCCTGCCCCGCGTCAGCAAACAAATCTCTGCAACAGAACAAAGGAGATTGTTAGATGTTGGAGTTAATTCTAACAGCCCCCTCTTCTTTTTGAGATGTTTTGAGAGGGGCTGGCTAATCCTCTTTGACGGCCACTCTCACATACGGTTCATCTGAGACTCCATATATCTCAGAACGGAAATACAAGCTAAATCTTTAGAAATAATAATGGATTAAACTTAGGGTTAAGGTTAAGGTAATGGTTAGGATACCAAAAGCAAAAAGTAAAAAACCAGACCTGCAAAACATGATTACAAAACATTTAATAAAGCCAAGCAAACAGTCTGCTCAGAGGAAGAAAGCTTGTCTTCCATGAAAACACTCAGGGAGGATGCAGCAAGCATAACTTGCGTAGTCAGTTCAGCTGCTTAAGCTACAAAGATAAAGTAGCGACACAGCTAATGTAGCTAAAGCCAAGCTCACAAAGCAGCTACATTATCTACATACATATCATGTATTTAGTATTGATGTGCTAGTACTGATGTTGTATTCTGATTTACTCGATAAATCCTATGATGGACAGGATAGGCAAAAATAAGCCACTGGGCACCAACCTATTTCTTTTTTGGTTGCTGTCTGATAAATTATTATGTAAAAATGTTTTTGTTTTTGTTTCTAAACCAAAACAAAGATAAGGTAGATAAGGTAAGATAGGATATTCCTTTATTAGTCCCACAAGGGGAAATTCCAATTTACAGCAGCAAAAAGTGTCTTAGACAAACAGGACAAAGCAGGCCATTGGCGACAGAAACACAACAGAAATAGAGTGCAAATAAAAGTAGTATTGCAAGAGCACTAATAAATACAAAAATATGGAATAGAAAAATGTTGACTTACAAATTATAAATAGTATTAACAAACAGTTATGTACAGGTTGGGTATACTACAGATTGGGTGTGGTGGAGATATTAATATGTACACCTATATACATATATATATATATACACAAATATATATACAAACATGTGTACAGATTATACAAATAAATATTAGTTATTGCACAGATTATTTTGAGCAGTTTCTGTTGTGGAGCCTAACAGCTGCAGGAAGGAAAGACCTGTGATACCTCTCCTTCACACATTTTGGGTGGATCATCCTGTCACTAATGGAGCTCCTTAGTGCAGTGAGTGTGTGTTGGAGGGGATGGGAGTTGTTGTCCATCATGGAGGACAGCTTGGCTGTCATCCTCCTCTCCCCCACCTCCTCCACAGGTACTAGAGGGCATCCCAGGACAGAGGTGGCCTTCTTTATAAGTTTGTCCAGCCTCATCCTGTCAGCCGCTGTGATGCTGCTCCCCCAGCAGACCACGCCGTAGAAGATGGCCGAGGCCACAACAGAGTCATAGAAGGTCTTCAGGAGTGCCCCCCGCACCCCAAAAGACCTCAGCCTCCTGAGCAGATAGAGCCTGCTCTGACTTTTTTTTGTAAAGTGCAGTGGTGTTATCAGTCCAGTCCAGTTTATGGTTCAGATGAACACCCAGGTTCTTTTAAGATGTCACCATCTCAATGTCCCTTCCCTTGATGTTCACTGGGGATGGGGAGGAGTGGGGGCGCCGATGAAAGTCCACAACCAGCTCCTTGGTCTCACCCGTGTTAATCTGGAGCTGGTTCTGCCGGAAGAACAGTGGGGGGTGGAGGTGGTGGTGAGCTGAATACTGTAGGGGGGGAGGTGAGGGGGGACTTGGGCAGAGTGCTGGGAGATCAGAGGAGGAGGGCTGCTGCAGGACTGACACAGCTGGGGGAGGGGCAGATATCTCCTCAAACCTACAGAAGTGGGTGTTTAGTTCATCTGCCCACTTTTGATCCCCAGCTGCCTGGGAGTTTGGCTCCTGGTGGCCTGAGATGGTTTTCAGGTCTGTCTAAACTTCCCTGTTGTTCTCCTGCAGCTGTTCCTCCATCTTCTTCCTGTATCTATCCTTCCCCTCTCTGATTTTTCTCCTTAGCTCCTTCTGAACAGTTTTCAGCTCTTCCTTGTCTCCTGACTTAAAGGCCTTCTTCTTCTCCTTTAAAAGAGCCTTAATGTCAGGATTAATCCAGGGGTTGTTGCTGGAGAAACACCATACAGTCCTGGTGGGTACGGTGTTCTCCACACAGAAGTTTATGTAGTCCGTGATGCTGTCTGTGAAACTGTCAATGTCCTCCTCATGAGAGTCGCTGAATATTTCCCACACTGTTGTTTCGATGCAGTCCTTCAGAGCCTCTTCAGCCTCCTCAGACCACTTCTTCACGGTGCGGGACACCGCTGGTAGCCTGTTAACAAGGGGCTTGTATACAGGCAGGAGATAAACCAGGTTGTGATTAGCTCTTCCCAGAGGAGGGAGGGGGGGTGAGTTGCATGCCTCTTTGGTATTGGCATAGAATAAGTCCAGTGTTTTATTGTCTCTGGTGGCACATGTGACATAGTGAACGAATTTGGGCAGAGTGGAGGACAGAGAGGCATGAGTTAAGTCCCCAGAGATCAGTAAGGGTGTACTCACACTAGGCCATCCGCACCGTGCCGTATTCTAACCATGCTGAAGCCCATTTGACCCCCTCCCCTGTCCCCCATTTGGCCCACACTCACACTGCTCAACGCATTCAGGCCTGGGCACGGATATGTCACGCGCCGACATCATTACACGAAGCATCCACCGTTGATGACTCAGTATGCCTAAGTGTTGTTTTTTTAGGCTGTAAAATAGTTACAGATTTATACAATATCTGATCTGACACCAGAATTATTTCCTCTGACCTGGAATCAGCTACATTAACTATACAGAGCCCAGTGAGAAGTGAGAGAGAAAAATCGGTTCATAGCAGAGAGTTATCACTCACAGCATATAATCTGGAGCCTGCTCAGAGTTCCAAGCACTTCTGCTGAATGAAACCCGGACTTTTTAACTCATATGAGCCCCTACAGTCATTCCTCTGCTGTCCTTATACTATCTGAATCCCCTTGGCATTCCTTTATGCACCACAAACTGTGCCTTTTCTCAGCGTAATCCTGGATGCCTGATGCACCAAACAAGCTCTCATGTGTCCAGAGCAGGATTAAATGTTCAGTTAAAAGTTTTTCGTTTTTTTTCTTACCGTGACGAGAACAATTTTAACCATCTGATGAGAGCTGGAGCTGAAGACGCCTCAGGATTAATAAACGATGCTCAGTTCAAACGTTAGCGATCAAGATCCCACTTTCACTTCTTGGTGACATGAAATAGAATTAGTGGTAAGTTAATTCAGTGGATGATAGTTTGGCATTATAATTTTTTAATAAGAGAGGTTAAATCAGCTGTGAGATTAACCAGCACACACTTGTCCGCGTATTTGGCACTCTCCTTTACACACGGAGGATAAAAAGGTGTTTGTTATCCTGTGAGCTGCTGTTTGTGACTAAAACAAGGAAAGAAGCTTTATTTCACAAAACAAAAATCCTCTTACAGTCATAAAAGCCTGACTTTGCCAGAAACTGGTCAGAAATGTGGACTGGACTGGGATCCTGCTGTCTCTAGCATGCAGCTGCTGCCTGGTGGGTTCTCTGAGGCGGGTCCTCTTGTTGTTACTTCATGCTACGTCACATTCCCGTGCTTGTGCTCCTTCATTTGCATCCGTGCCGTGCCTAGGCCCACTTCGTCTATCCGTGCTGGGGCCGCGAAGCGTGCCGCACCGAAGCACGGAACGGTTGCACTCACACTGGCCAAACGTACTGGACTTTGGGCTGAAACGGGCCCAGGCACGGTACGGATGGCCTAGTATGAGTACACCCTACGAGGGCCTGAGGGTTCTGAGTCTGCAGCCCGTTTACCACGGTGTTGATGATGTCACAGGCTGCGTTGGCGTAAGCAGAGGGAGGAATGTACACAGCCACCACAATGGCGTGTGAGAACTCCCGTGGTAGATATTACGGCCTCAAACTAACTGCCAACAGCTCAATGTCCAGGCAGCAGTGCTGCTCTTTGATAGTGATGTGCCTGGAGTTACACCACCTATCATTCACAAACACTGCCAGCCCCCCTCCTTTCCTCTTACTGCTCCTCTCTGTCCGATCTGCCTGTAAGAGAGAGAATCTATCCAGCATTACGGTCGCATCTATGTGCTGCGTGCTCAGCCATGTCTCTGTAAACAACAGCATGCTGCACCGCCGGAATTCCTGATCATGCCGGGCCAACGCCGCCAGCTCGTCCATCTTATTGGGGAGAGATCTTACATTCCCCATGATGACGGACGGGAGAGTTGGTCGATAAGTTCTCCCCCTGTCGCGGCATTTAATCCCGGCACGGCACCCCCGAATCCTCCTTAACTCGCGGGGGGTGTCAGGTCGCTCCTCCGGACACACAGCTGTGCTACGCAGGGCCAACAGCTGGTCCCTGCTGTAAACAATGGGAGCCATTGCTGCTGACGGACCCACCCCACCCCGCGGAGGAAAAGTTGAAAAAGTGATAAAAAGTTGCACTAGAAGCACCGTGCTTGGTGTCTCGGGTGCATTGAAGTTTTGAAAGCACAACCAAACAAAGTAGAGAAAAGAGACATACAATAAAAAGGAAAAACTCCAGAGAGTCCTCAGAGCTGCTGGTCAATTGGCGCTATCTTGTAAGCATTCATTCATTCATTCATAGCTAAGTTAAATATGTTTAGCTAAAGCTCACATTGCTAAGGGTTGCTAAGCTAACATAACAACATTAGTTTATGTAGTAACATTAATCACATAGTCAAGACAACTATGTTAGCTTTCGCTAAAGCTAAGCTAAAGTGAGCCACCATTCATGTAACTACATCTAAAACAGGTCTATACATAGCGTAATCCTGGATTAGACCTCAAATAATTTTCTTTGTTTTATCTATGAAGTGTTGTTTGGTTGTAATGTTTGAATAAAAAAAATCTAAAACTTGAAATATGTTGTACTGGCAATCACGTCAAATCCGTGGCCATCATAGATGAATGGTCTGCAGCCATCTACAGTCTTGGATGTTTTTTGGGGCTTTTGCTTTTATGAGGTAAGGCAGCTTAAAAGAGACAAGAAATGTGGGGAAAGACATGCACCAAACAGGGCCAGTATCTGGACTTAAACCTGTTGAAATATAGCTTACATTTTGAACTAGCATTAGTCAGACAAACCTTTATTATTTCAATCATTACTCAAAGAGTTCCAACAGGTTATCCTTTTCTTAACATTTAAAATAGCATTAGGCAAATGACTTTTTTCTTTTCTCTTCTTTTTTTCTCTTTATCCAGTCGCTCACTGTTTATCTTTTTCATTCACCACTTCTCCTTTGGGCTCCTTTCATTGTTTTCCCCTTGATTTCTGGATCAGAGCCCTTTTGTTAAACCATGCCTTTCCCTTTCCTCTGTCTGTATTGTTTCCTTCGCTCTGATATCTCACCTCTTCACAGGACGTTTTTTGGCAAATAAAGACTGAATGATTGCCTGTCTTCAGAGCTGTGTGGTTTTAATCCAGCTTTTTTGTTTGAGCCTGGCCATCTTTGTTGAGGTTAAAAGTTCAAAAAGAGTGATCTATGTAAAGAGCAACCGTACCTCTACCAAGGCCTGCCAACGAGGGGGGCAACAGGGTCAGTTGTCCAAGGGAGACCAGAATTTGGCCCTCTGACCGATAAAACATGAGTGGAAAGGGCCTCTTTGGTCAGCGTGTCTCAGTCAGAGGAAGCTTCTACCAGCTGTAACATTTCAGTAATTTGCCTCAACTCTTCTATGTTGTATAAAGCCTGTTTAAGACCCCATTATTTATCTTAGTTAGCTGTGCAACAATATAGAACAATACACAGGTGCACCTAAAGACTAGATTAAACCTAGTATATGGCCGACCGCAACTATCTTGGATGCTTGTTGAAATGCGTTACTGAAATGTGAGTTCATAAAGCCCTGTTGGCAGTAAACAGCAACGAATCCTCATCAATATTTACCAATGCACCAGTGAATTGGCAGCAATGCTTATCAACTAGTACAAGCTGTTAGTTTACATGCAGTAGTTCGGCATTG
This sequence comes from Cheilinus undulatus, assembly GCF_018320785.1. Lineage (NCBI taxonomy): Eukaryota > Metazoa > Chordata > Actinopteri > Labriformes > Labridae > Cheilinus > Cheilinus undulatus. The sequence continues at coordinate 30,127,084 of NC_054865.1, read as the reverse complement.
TTGTTTTCTATGTGAACATAAGTGAGGGCAGGGGAGAGGCATAGCTCTGCCTACTTCCCCAAACAAGGTATTCACAAACAGGTATCTATATAGACAGAGCATGGCATCAGCGGAGGTCCACTATGCTCCATGAACCACCATTAGATGTAGCTACTCCACTGGCTCAACCCAGTCAGTCAGTCAGTCAGTCAGTCAGTCAGTCAGTCAGTCAGTCATATACAAACCCATGTGTAGGGCTGACCTCAGCTGTCAGCAAAAAATGAACTTTTTCATATTTAATGTTTAAGATGCACCTGTAATTTCTGAGAAGAATGTGAACTCAGAAGTAGGTTTGTTTGTAATATTTTAGCATTACCATTATTACTTCTATTCATCCAAAGGTCAAAATTCCATTTTTAGAGCTAAGAGGTCTTCCAGTCTTTGTCTGCCATGTCTACTAAGGACAAAGACACTGTATCTAAGCAACTTCACTGCCGTGCAGCTCCGACACAGTGGCTGTGTGTCTGTGTGTGTGTGTGTGTGCACTGACCCAACCTCCACTGTTTGCAGATGTTGCATGCACTATTCAAGATGGAGGTATCTATTTGAGTGCAAGTGTTTACACAGGATGTGTTCACAAAGATAAGTGAATGTGCTATATATGTGTGTGATTGCAAGTGTTTTATTCATGACAACGTAGTGGCAGAGGATGGGAAAAATAAGAATGACATACATTCTATAACCGCTCTCTAAACAACCATATTCATGCATTTTTTTACATTCCTAAAATTCTATATACTGCGTGCAGTGTAGGTGAATTTAGGTGACTTGGACATATATGTTTGTGCCATGTCTTTGTGCACATTCCCTGATGTCTTTTCTCTTTAGCTCTCATCTCATCTTCTTCCCTTCCAGCCTGCATTCACTATCACTCTCTGTCTTTCTCAGAAACCCATTTCCAGCTCTTTCAGACAGATGCACTCAGTTCTCCCAATGAATTCACTTTCCTAAACCCTCCTCCCCCTTGGTCTATTTGAAATGAAATGTTAAAATAATCCAACTCCAGAAAAATCTAATGCATAGTTAGACTCTCCATCATAACTGTCTTTCAACCCAAAGTATATTGCTTTTGTTTCACTCTGTTAGATGAAAATGTTGGTGTTTGTAGTTTTGTTTTTTTTTCCAAACCAACAGCCTTCGGTAATGCAAGACCCTCCCTGTGAAGCGTGGATGTCTGCTTCAATCACTGCAGAGCTATGTCTGTTTTGCATGTTTTAGCATGTGGGGACGATGATGATGATGTTGATGTTGATGTAATGATGATGATGATGATGATGAGCTGTGCGTGGGTGTATAATGAAAAAATAATGCCCTGAATGAGCTTGGGTATGTTTCGACAAGTAACATGCATAGCCAATTACAGCTGCTTCTGTCATGTTAAAGCTCTTCTTATATGTAATTAACTGACAGACACACACTACTCTGAACTGCACTGCTCACAAATCTCAAATGACAGCACTTTCTTTTTTAACATAGTTTCATAATAACAAACCAAACACTTTATGGTTTTGCGGCCTTTCGCCGAGCCTTACCATGTCCCCACACAGAAAAACCTGCATATTCAAATTAACACAGTCAGAGTTAATACTAATACTTTTACAGTGTCTATACCACAGAACACTGATTTGACTCTTTTTGGGGAGTTGATACCTTAAAAGGAAACCCGCATGATCAGACAAGTTCATCTTGTTGGATAGAAATTTGTATCTCTCATATGTATATTGAACTAAAAAAACTCACAAGATATCTGCATTTTGAGTCATTTGAGTTTTTAAACTCACCAGGAGGCTGCCATGTTTTGGTCTGCACTGGCGCTGTGACATCACAGTTCTACAGCGCTTCTCACCATTCCTATGCAGTAACCACTGTTTCAGACTAGCAGCCAGTGTGAGGGCTGCATCTCAGAAACACAGCATGTCTTATGCACAGAGAATTTTAAAATTTGAGGTCTCTTCTATTTTTATTTGCACCATGAGCAGTTATCTGTCCATCTAGACAGGAAAATGACAAATACAGAGCCATATTTACCTTGTGTCAAATATTTAAATCCACATTGGTAGAATATGTTTGAAATCTGTTTCTTGATGAACCAGATGAAGGCCACGAGCTATAATGCATCTGTTTTATAAAGTTGCCCCAAACTTATACTCTTTATGAAGCTTTCTGGTTTCACATGGTTCAGGTAAAGATAAACTCAGTACAAGAGCACTTCCAGTTTGCACTTTTCAAAGTAAAAGTCCACTTTAGCATTTCTTTGGAGAAACTCGAGGGAGACAAAACCAACATGCAGCAAACTCATGTCAGCAACAGCTGTAAGCAGCAAAACCATCTGAAAAACAGTTACTGTGGCAACGGTGAGGAGCTCATAGGGAGCACTGCGGAACCGTGACATCACACTACCAGCGTGGACCAAAACATGGCAGCCTCCCAGTGAGTTTATGAGCTCAAATTTACTCAGAATGCAGATATCTAGTGAGTTTTTTAGTTCAATATATATATGAGAGATACAAATATCTATCCAAGATGAACTTGTCTGATCATGCAGGGTTCTTTTTAACACTACTAGAGTGTCATTATTGACTCTTTTTTGAGTTAAAAATGAAACCTCTTAACACTTACCCGTCTTACGTTAGCTCAACACTCATCTGTAGTGTTAGAAGTTTACTTTGTCAGTGGATAATTTTCAACTACTAGAGTGTTAATCTCATAGAAACACTGTAAGGTGAACATATTTATGTATTTGATTACAAAAAATGGAAATATTGCTAAAATACAGATTTTCTTTCACTTCCTGACACTAAATCTAAAGTTATTAAAATACTTAATTCTTGACTAACTGCAATGTACTTTTCATAACTAATAAAGACTGTCATTTAATAATGAACACCTAGAGCAAGTCAAGGGTTTTCTTGTAAAGATGGAACAAAGAGACAAATGCAGAGTTGAGAAACACCTTGTGATGACAATCAACTCATCATTCTTCTCCGAGGACCAACAAAAGTCACATGTGGGAAGTTGGCAACTCAGTGGATAACTTCACTCACAGTGCATAAGTGTCTTAAGCCTGGTATACACGGTGCAATTTTGGGCTGTCTCAGACGAAAGATGACCAATTGTGGTGGTATCTTTGATCTGTGAGACAGGTTGTCATGGTCTTGGGACCAAAGATAGATTGTGATAAAATTCTGACAGTATAAGAAATTTAGGATCACCATTTCACAGTTTGACTGCTTCTGACCTACATCAACTTTCAGACCAATAGAAATTCAGGAAGAGATGGCAAAACGATAAACAGGACACTGGTGCTATTAGAATGTAGATAATGCCAAAAAAAGTTTGTGGGATTCCAGCGAGGAGGAATATCTTGATCTCCACCGTTGTAACTGAAGCATATGAATGCTTCTGTTACAACGGTTTTTGTTGTTACTTTGCTTCACTATTTACCACAGCACTGGTGGCATAGATGGATGACACACACTGATGTTGTTTATTTCTCACATACCAGCGTATGTCGTAGCAGTGTTTAGTGGGGGTTATCATCGTTCAGTCTGCACACATCTAACTACATTTGTAAGAGATTCTTGTCTCACACTGAAGCTACCAGAATCCAAACACATCTTATCAAATACAAAAACATCTAAAAGCATCTAAAATACATCTAACACACAAGGCATGTTGGGAAAACCCCACCACCAGATTTGAAATTGTAATGCGTGGTGCGTGGCTCACTTGACTCGCTACGGAGTTGGACTCGCACTAAATGCATTAACGCTGACAACTAACTCCAACACTGAAGGCCATTTAACTCAGAATGGAGTTAAAATTATACTTTGGGGCTTCAAATCAACTTTGAAATGTTTAACACCAAGACTTATATACTACAGGTTTTGCTGTGCAGTTTTGCAGATTTTTACTAAAAACATTTTGAGGCTCCTTGAATCAGGAAAAGCACACCAGCTGGAAAGTTTAATGTCATGTGCAGCAGAGGTTTTGAGTAATTACACTGCATAAGTCTGCTGCTGTTTTCCCGTGACTTAATTAAAGTAGCCAATTGCATTTGGACTATGCAGAATACTTACATTAGGAGCTGTAGATGGAAAACTTTCAGTAAAGAGAAGGCAACATCAGGCTGCTTCATGAGGAGTTAATTACCTGAGAGGGAAAGCCTTTCAGTTAATTAGCCACAGCATGCTAGCTGTTGTGGATGACAGATGCTGGTAAGCACTCCATAATCTTCACTCTGCCTTCCTGGCATCACTGAAATGATCAGAATATGTTTTTTTTTCTGTGCAATGAGTAAAGAAATGACACATATTTGAAAAAAAATGGAAGGGGATGATTATATCACAGACTCTGAGCAGTGGGATTGCAAAACATGCTGTCAGTGTTGAGTGCACTGCCTGATTGCAAATGACACTCCCCCTGCTGGTCTTCTCCTCCCACTGGCTAGGTACCAAAAATATGCTCCAAAGCGAGGGAAAACCCTACTATGCCATGGAAATGACACCTCTGCTCCCACACACTGCCAACAGTTTGGCTAAAAATGAGCAGATTTGGTTTAGACAGCCTGTAAATGTTTTGTAAATGTTATGTTTTCCTTGTAGAGCTCAATTGCAACCAGTGCATGGATTTCAGTAGAGCAGATGAAACTAAAAACTCCAAAATATGCTGCAAACTGCTCCATTACACACTATGCACCACAAGTACAGCCTTTACCATTATACTCGGATGTCAGTGGATTACAATACACTGTACAAAACTGAATTTTTCCTGGCCAATGAGTGTAAAATCGTGGTGAATGTAGTTGATGGCTATAAAAACTTGTTAGGTGAAAAGATACAGGGGGATTGCATGATTTGATTGGCCAGGAAATGAGGCTATTTCATCTGAAGCAGAAGAAGAACATCACTGTGTTCCTGCCTGTGTTACAGAGAGCATGGGTGAGTGGGCAATGGGTGAGTTAGCCAAAGAGGCTTGTGAATGTGAGTATAAAAATATCATGCTTGTTTATGTGTATTTTGTGCACACTGTATGTTTACATGTGTTTGTGTGTGTACAGTAAGTGGGTGCATGCAGGGCAGTCCTGGCTGTAGCAGTGCTGGGGGTCCGTTTCCCGCAGCTCTGCTCCAGTAATCCCCTCTGGAGAGGAGCATCACGGCTCTGTATTAAATCCTCTTGTCCCGTGGCTTTCTGGATGAAGCCAATACTGCCAAGATGAGGCTGTGAGCTGCAGTGAGCCCTCTGGCTTCATCTAACTGTGTTTGCAGAAAGCAAGTGAAGCCCGGACACTTAACGTTGCCATCTGAACTACAAGTGGAAAAAAAAAAAAAAAAAAAAAAAAAAAATCCATGGCAGGGTTTCGCTCTACTGTAGCCCTCTCAAAAACGGACACTGAGATATTATAGCGGACATGTTTGAGTGCTTAAAAGAGTGAAATGAAGCTGTTCTTAAACCTTACACTGTCATAAAAATTCTAAAAGAAAAACATGTAATTAAAATTAAAATTAGTGTTAAAAAGCATTGGTCAAAAAAAACTGAAAACCACAAGTATTCAAAGTGATCACTTTTATACTGAGAAAGTAAAACCTTATAAAATAAGTTATTCAGAGTGCTCCAAAAACTGCACTCACAACCAACTTGACAAAAAGTCACTGATCCTCCTAACAAATCAAAGCTAACATAAAGAAGAACATATTTTTGGAAAACTAATCCTATCCACTACTCATCTACCACTAAGCTTTTCATTTCAGGTTTTCATTCCTCTCAGTGCTTGTATTTCTTTCCTAAATTACATGACCCATTTTCTTTAAAACCCATCATATTTGGTTTTCGCTTACAGTAGTGTGTGTTCAATATTAAAAGTGGGGTAAGTCATTCTGGAGAAATTTGCTGATCTTTAAACTGAACAGAAAGTGCTTGCACCCTTACTTTGGTACTCCTTTAAAAGATGACTCACACTCAGGCTATTTGCCCTGTACTTTGCTGAAGCACAGGTGCAATTGTTGTGCATGGGCAATTGTAACATGCTAAAGCACACCATTCCATCCGTGCCAGAGTCAAGGAAGTATACCGTGCTTGAGCATGGTATTAGAACGGTCACTTGAGGGGTGCCAGTTTACTTCCTGACCACTGCCAAAAGGGAAGACACTGAACCCCAAACTGCTTGGGGCTCCTGTCCCTCTGCAGTCCCATTCCCAGAGCCCATTGTTGTGTTAACTTACAGCTTATTTCTTTAAGCAAAGTTCTGCCCTGCAGTTTTACTTTTGACAGCTTTTGTGGATGGTGTGTGAGTTGCACTCTATTTATGAATGCTCCTCTCCCACTGCTTACTCACACCCCCTGTGACTCATCGCAATGCTCCCCAAATCCTGCATGAAATCCTAGAACAGGCTTAGTTGGTGTAGATAGTGTAGCCTGTTTTGTATAAGGGTGTGTGTTTTTCCTTAAACTGACTCCTGCATTGACAATTGCCCGTCTCTGTGTGGTCGTAAACAAGAATGACATGATTAAAAATAACCCCAAACAGTGGGCTTGTTAGCTAAATTTAGAAAAGCTTGTCATAATACGGTAATGACAGAGAAGAAGTGATGATCGGACAGGAAGACTGGCTGGGAATTAAAAAGGTCTCAGTTTTTTTTTTTCTTAAAAGGCACTGAAGAAAAAGAGGGTGGTCTGGTTCTGCTTTGGGTTTCTCCGGCCTGGCAGTGATCATTCTAAATCTGTGTTTGCCAAGTAAGTGCCACAGATACAAATATGCCTGTTTCTAAAAGACTCTGTAGACCAGAGGATATAACCTCACCAGAGCAATGATGTTTTTCATTTTCACACTTAAGTGAAAAAGCATTCATCAAAATTGAATGACACCACTTAAAAGTGGATGTAGCACAGGAAGGAGGAGCAAGACGTCATGTGCTGTGACCTTGGTAAGAATCCACATGACTGGTCTTTTGTAGGACGGGGCAGCCCACGTGTCTTGAGCTCTTACTGGAGAGATTCTTCCCCTGAGTCTCGATCTCAGAGTGCAGGATGGGCCGCACGCCGTGTAAGATGTCAGAGTGGAGTGAGTATTTGTGGACGCAAGGAGAGAAGAAAAACTGAATGAGAGACATCTTGTGAGCATTACCGTTTTCACATATTTGAATACAATGAACAAAAGAACAGTTTCTTTTTCTTTGATTGAAATGATCTGCATGTGTTTAGATCAGAAAACTTCTTCATGAGATTTAAAAATGTTAGCCTAGTGCAAGAAAGACTGCAGCATCTGGAATATAAATGCCTGTAAAAGTTTAATGTCACAGCAATATAAGGCTACTTTTATAAAACAGATAAGGATTTTTTGAAGTAATTCGTTAAACTTATGAGGAACAATCCAAAATTACATGTAAGGTTTTCAAAAATACCAGATTTTTAAATTTGGAATTTAATTAAAAAAAAAAAAATCAAACAATATCAACCATGTTTTTTTTTTTTAGGAAAACAACAAAAAGAAAGTCCTACAATTGACACCAAATATAAAGTGATTTCTTGATAGCAAGCAACCCTTGCATTACTGTCATTTTTTTTTGCTTCTTGTGTTGCCATTCGGGGTGTGATGAGGTTACACAAGACTAAAACCTCAAGATTTCTTGTAGACGCAAAACATTTCTCACAGGATTAACAGACTGCATAGCACGGATGCAGCCTGTGCATGAAATGGTCCAAATGAAGTAAAAAGTACCCTGACACTTAAAAATCATTTGTGTGGTGGCTAGCAAAGAAATGAGGCACAGCTGATCCTCAATGACCTGTCTAAATCACTGCAGAAAACCCACTCCCAAAGTGTGTGCTAGTTTGAGCTGCACGTCCTCTGTGAACGTAACAAAAAATTATGCTCCCTGAGAAAAATCCACTGCTGCTAAATTTCTGTGCGTAGTCAAAGTAGGAAGAAAACGTGTTTAATTTATGCAAAATGCATGCAGATTCTTGAAAAGAGATGGCTTCTAAAGTAATGGTTGTTACTTTGTTCTTCAACTTTCACTCCTCTCTTCTTCTGCTGCCTCAGAATCCTCACCGCGTCAGTGCCACTCATCTATCAGCTGTTGGCTGCATGTCATATCAGTTAGAACCTAATGTAAGTAACGCAACAGCCTGTTTAACACTGTGGCTGTAAACTAAGTAGAGCAAACTCAAGAAAAGAGCATTGATACGCTCCAGAAACCAGATATAGTCGCTAATAAGCGCATCATTTGTTGTTTGGCACACACTCAGAGCTAAAGGAACGAGGTGTGTGTTAAGTGTCAAACATTGACAGTCCACATGAAAAAAAAAAGAGCCCAAAACAATTTTGGACTAAAATATCCTGCAGATTACAGCAATCTTTTGCGGACAATTTTTTGCAGATTTTAGTGATCTTCTCGACAGAGGATGATAAAGTTTTATTGAATTGAAAAAGATCCAGATCATTTGGCTTAGCTCAGTAGAGCTGGTTGTTTGGCTCCCATATAGCTCTTCATTTGCTAAAGGTTTGGCTTTTTATATGTGGATCAAATGATGTCAACTGATTGAGATAAGAAAACTGGCACTCAAATAACAAGCTCCCAACAGTGGATCACATGAAAGAGTCATTTCATAGAATAGGCTCGTTTTGAACAGCACATTGTTACTCAGTCGCATACTCCACAAGGTTTTTTCAGCCGATGTGTGACAAAATGATTTTTTATATGTTAAAGGGGCTCAGCTATCCTCTTAGCTCAGTACAAGACTCCTTTAGACTCTTTTCTACCCTCATCTGGCTAGACACTGCTTAATGCTAGGAGGTCTGCAGGACTATTTGTGACTCTGGTCGCCTCCATTCCAGGTAAATCAGTTAAACAACCACACAACCTTGTGGACAAGTACTTGAGCACTCTCTCATTAATTTCTGTAAAGAAAATCATATGAATCAGACATGGGGCTTTTGGTGGTCTGCTTTATTGTCTGTGCTGTGCTGTACTTAAATCTCAGTTCTGAATGAAATAAGAAACTAGAAAAGCACTCGGAGAGCACAGACCTCCGCCACTAGCCCTAGCTCCCAAAAGTGAAGAATCCGTTAAAAAATCATGGATCCATCCCCATGTGCCCCCCACCATGGCGTTCGCCGATTACTCCCTCCCCGGTGAGATGGAAACATGGTGAGGCAAAGCATTGGCTTCCATGACTGGAAGTCATGGCAGAGGGTGAATATTCCTCTATTCCTCCCAGCATTGTGAGTATTCTTGCTACAATTCGCTGTCTTTCTCTCTTTTACGCTCCGACTAGTGTCCTCGACTGGGCGTGCGTCTGTCAAACTCTAAAAACTCGAAAACTATGAATAGAAACACACCCAAAATGCTGCTGCTTGAAGTTACTCATGTCCACCATCTCCTGGTGTAAAATGGTAACAGCGCAGACCTCTGCCCTATCTCCCAATAGTACAGAACCTTAAAAAAATACTGGATCCAGATGGTGATCTGGATCACTCCCAAACTCTAATCAGTTCTTCCTTAGGCCATTTCTGACATTTCCTGAAATTTCATCAAAATCCGTCCACAACTTTTTGAGTTATGTTGCTAACATACGAACAAACTAACAAACTAACAAATCCACCTGATCACATAAGCTCCTTGGCGGAGGTAATGATGATAATATACCATAGGGTTATTAACCTTACACATATAAAAAATATTAACTCGGAACTCTGTGAAAGAGATGGTCTAGCTTTTTATATTGTTGTCAAATCCTCCACAGACCAAAACACGATACCCTGAAGCACAACAGCTAACAGTAACATATGAATCCATGGAAAGATCCATCCTTAAACTTGCTGTTCTTCCCCCAAAAATCTATTCCACCCTTGTTTCTGTTTTTTGCCTTAATGGTTGCGGCTCAACAAACGCCATCCATTCACTGAATCTTTCTCCTTCCGCAAAACTGAATATGAGCATATCTCCAGTCACCAGATACTGTATGTTAATCTTCTCTGCTTTGGTATCATCACTAACTTGTACTAACCTGTGTTTGCAAGTCTCTTTTGAGCCATAAGTCCCTTGAGAGTTACTGTAGCTGTTGTAAAGCAGTTGTTGTTGCTGTAATCCTCTGTTTTATTATTTTCTTACTTCTTATTATTTCATACTGAGTATATTTAGCCAGACAGGTCCAGTACATCATAAATATATAATTAAAAGAATGAAAGCCTGGATGCATCTGTATAGGTTGTCTACAAACTACAGAGCATGAGTCTCTGTGAATGCAAATGTTGGCCTTTGAATGTGATTTCAAATAAGTGAAAGTCTTGGAGTGCATGTATCTGCATGTGATTCAGTGTGGCTGTACCTGCCTCCCTCTCCTCTTACACTGGTGCATGGATGTGAATTAATGAGTCTGAGCAGGTCTGCTTCTACTGTGGTAAACCATCAGAGTCCTACAGCCTGGTCTGGCAAAGCTCACCTGGACTCTGAGTCCCACTGTCACCTCCCATCTCCCTCCCACCATGCTGCCCCCGAGCCCACAGAGCGGACACTCTCTAACCTTTGAAACGTCCACAGTGGGCTGCCTGATTCCCAGTGACATGCCATGCTAGATCCCTCACAGCATTAGCATAGCTGCGCAAACACCTTCCATTTTGCTAGCGTACACACACAGGGGAGAGGAGATCCAGTGTTTTTCAGCACTGCTGCAGAAGCTGGGGTCCCGTCACATCTTATCGGTTTTTCTCTACCCCCTGAACCGAGGCTGACCGTGTTGGTAGGCAACAAAAGAAAAATAAAACTAAATTCAAAGACCAGGAAATATTTGTGTATATATACGGATGCATTAGTGTCTACGTTCTTTTAAGGTTTATCAGAGAAAAACATAAATCTATGGTAGAAGCTTTTAGAGCAGTGTTCATACACCTTCTCAAAGGTCCATTTTAAGCACCTCAAGCGCATTTTCAAGCTTTTACAGCACCTCACAGCTGTGGTAAGTCCCATATTTATTAGAGCTGTGAATCAGTATCAAATTAAATTCAATTAAAAAAAATTTGAATAAGTAAATGTGTTGGCTTAAGCAAGGAAAGTATTTATCAGAAACTTGTCAGTGGAAAAAATGATGTGAATCATAAACCAAAAGCCATCTCTGATTACTGTGTTAACTGGTGACATTACAGCTGCACGGGTCAGAGGTTAATGTAGTTACAACGTCTGTTAAAAAACTGTACATTTTCCATTATGTCTAAAACATGCTCAGGAGATATGAATTTTATGAAAACAAAGGGGTTCTCTCTATTTTTGATATCCGTTACTAAGACAACCATAGATAAATGTATGACATGGTAAAGAGTATGCTAAGGGTACGGCCCCACTGAATCTGTCCAAGCAGCGAACATTGTGCTCTGCCCTCTTATGTTGCTTGCTGGTCTTTATAGAATTGAGGAGTTTTTTTCATTTAAACCGAACTCCACAAGCTGTAATTAGTATGCAACAAACCAGCGTTTAATTTTTCTGGATAAATTCCACATATTTAGAGACAAAAGATGATAAAAAGCGCAGATGCTTCTGGTCTCACGCTGAATCAGGTTCCCCAAAATGCATCTGCAGAAGCACAAGGCAGAATACGTTGGCAATTTTAAAACAGCTTTACTCTCTCAATACGTGAAATTCAACCAAGACAATTAAACGTTGGGTTACTGTTTAGTACCTACACCATGTAGTTCAGTTTAAATGAAAAGACACCTGTATTAAAAAATCAAAGTAGGCAACGTTGGTGAGCGGAGCACAACGCTCTTCTGGATTGCCACCTGGATGGATTCAGTGGGGCTATTCTGTAAAACATAACACCAGTCTTTGACGTTTAACAGACAATAGATGCTGTTGTTTTTAATGTGCAGGTCAGGATTTGTTTGGTGATGTTCTACTTATTTGCTCTGTATATATGATGTGAACTGTTCCTGAAGAAAGCTACATTACTTTAGTTTACCACGCACGTCAGGTCAGGTTTCCTTTGACTTGACAAGAATCCACAGTGAGCCTTAAAACATTTCTTTTGTGGAAGTTTCCAGTTTGGAAATTTTGAAAATAGCAGAAATTGATATTTACAATTCTGACATGAATTAGGTCATTCTTTCCAGCACCTCTAATATTTATATAAAAATATATAGAAAATATAACCTTGTTTCATTTGAAAACATATTGTAGTAGAAATAATCCAAACTATGTTTTGTGATCAGATTATAGATGGATGACAAAACTAAAGAAAAACATAATTAAGTCAATATAAAACATTTGGAATCATTTTAAAAACATTCTTGATAAAAATATAAATGTGATGACCCATGAAAATGATGACTGATACTATGACTTTAATTGGCTACTGCCTGATATTCTAAACTGTTATTGCACTGACATAATTTCATTACGATTTTATCATTTTTTATTTTAAGATCCCCTGACTTATTTTATCTCTTGATCTTAAAAGTGATCTGTTCCTCTATAAAAAAACACTGAAAACACAACATTAACATTCAAGCAGTTTCAAGGATTTCAACCACCTGTACAAACCCTGCTAGATGAGATGCTGTTATATTAAAATATTCCTTTAAAAAAAAAGATCCATTTTAATATTGTTCAAAAGTACTGCATTATTATTTACTGTATAAGACTTACATAATGTCTAATAACAGAAAACTGCCTGAATGCATATGTGTAAAATTGCTTTATGCTATATCTCACCATATTCCCTATCCAGTCCACAGCACTGCCTGACAATATCACACACCCTGTTGTGTTGTATAACATCAACACAGTCTCAAAGCACAGTATTATATTTTATATCATCCCACCCTGTCTATGCTGTCATATTATATAAGAAGACTCTATATATCATCATTTCACCCTACAGTGTGTCACTCGTAGGTGCCGCTGTGCCTCTGTCTTTAGCTGATGCTCCAGTGTAAGAGGTGCAGAGGTGTAAACTGGGTTAAGGAGCAGGAGGATTACCTGGGCCTCTCTCACTGACTCACTCAGTCAGGATGGCCATTTGGCAGCTCTATACCAGAGTCAGTCTGAGCTGAGAAAGAAATGTAAAAGGGCAAGAATAGTGAAAAAGAAGGTGTATTAGTTCTCTAACCCAGGACTTCACAGGACTAGAGCTTAAGAAAGCATCATTCACAGAAAATCAGTCAGAGCTTGAGTAAAGGCAAAAAGATGACACAGGAGATTGCAAACGGTGCAGTCAACTTGTTCTCCTCCTACATCTCATACTCTCTCACTCTGTCTCACTTTTTTTGTATAACCCCCTCACGAACACGCACACGTTCACAGAGCTGCTACAAGCCACTTACTCAGCGGCAAAGTAAGCCATCTTAGAGGTGCAATCAAAGGCAGCTCTTGATAAGCACCTCTGACTGGCATGCAGGGCCACAGCAAGGTCACTGAGCTCCACTCCAACCGAGAGAGAGCCGCAGTCTGCGCTGGCAACACATCATTTACTGCGGGCTACAAAGGATGGACTCTAACAACACAATAACCTGCTCTGTCTGAGCTCTGAAAGGGCAGCGAAGATGCTGTTCAGATAAGTGTCCCAATACTGAGGTATAAGGAGAGAAAGAGGCAAGTGGAGGCAGGGTTGGGTGAGGGGGGTGCATGTTTTCTTGCTGAGCCCAGAGCAGCATCCAGAGAGTGGGCTTGGCAGTGATCCATGTGTCCCTTGGCGTTAGTACGGCAGTCACATTACATTTCCCCTCTCTGCTGGATTGCTGTGTGCCCGGCCGACGCTCTCGTCCAGGACACGTCGTGTCCACTTTAGACGTTCAGATCTCTGGCTCCAGCTAATCTAGCAGCTAGCAAACTGGAGCAGACTGCTGAGTATATAAATGTGTAAATAATTCAGGCTGTCTATGAATGAATGAGTTATGGTACATGAGTTTGCTGAGATGTTGATGAGCGTATGAACAAGTGGAGGCTGCTGACACTGAATGAGTCTGACTAAAATGAACCTCTCAAGTGACTGGGCAGCTGCTGCTTTGGTTTAACATCCTCACACATCTACAACAGAGGGTGAGAATCTGTAAACCATGCAGTGCAGATCTGAATGTTTTGTATGTAATATGTACAGTGCCTATAAAAAATATTCAACCCTGTCCATATTTTACCATTTTATTGATTTTAGAAATCAATCATGGGCAATATAATTTGGCTTTTTGGACCAAAACCTCTTTTACGAACAGATTTCTACAAAATAATGCCAATTTAATAGAAATATGAAGAGTAAAAGAAGTGATTTCATAAATCAATCCAATAGAGCAATGTTTCCCAACTGTATTTTCTTGGAGCCCCCCATACATGTACCTAAGAAAAATGGGGCCCCCCAGGACCCACGAGAGAAGAAAAAGTGACACATTGCCATCAAAAATCAACATTGGTTTTCATTGTTTTACTGATAAAGCCCTAAAAGGCCTATGCATAATTTTCTTAATATTAATATTTGAAAATCTAATTTTGGCAGCCTAGAAAAGACAAAGCCTCTCACCCCCCCTAAGATCTTTGGTGCCCCCCCCCCCCAGGGGTCCCAGACCCCAGGTTTGGAACAAATGCAATAGAGAATATATAGATATAATAGAGTAAAATTTTAGACTAAGTGCCGTGATTGCAGCCAAAGGTCCTTCTACTAAATATGACTTGAAAGGGGTGCACTTATTTTACCTTACATTTTTTAATTTAATTGACAGTATTTTGTCTAAATCTGTTTTCGATTTGACATTAAAGAGGTTTTGTTTTTGTTTTTTTTTGGTCAAACAAGAAATTATATTGACCCTGACTGATTTGTAAAACAGTAAAAGGCTAAAACAAAGAAGGGGATGACTACCTTTTATTGGCCCTGGACACAAAAATAACTGAACAAAAAAGTATGCTTCTGACTTCCTGCTTGTTGATAGTGACAGCCACACTCAGACATGTGCCACATCCTCACTGCACTCATCCTGCACCAATTAATTTCATGAATGACTAACTCGTGTTTGGTAACAAACTCCCAGTGGCTCCAGGCTTACCTCACTAGCCCCCACCCTTACTCCTTCCCCTCATAGGAGGGGCAGTACCAGGAATAGTCGCAGGATGATGTAGTTTATAATACGCAAAAGGAGAAAATGAATACAGATCCAAGGCTTAAGATTAAAGTGAGCAGGGCAGCTTCTGTCTAAAGACCTCTGTGGCTTATAACACTCATGTTTACTCAAGAAAGGTGCATTTAGGATGCACATTTTAAAAATACACTCAGCTCAGCTTCTTCAAGTGGCAGAATGTCCAAGCAGTCACACAATCTGTGCCACTACTACGATGCATTTATTAAACACAGGCCTGCAAACTCACTGAGCTTTTTTTTTCTTTGACTCTAAATTCTGCCTTGCTGTGGAAGGACCAAAGGAAGGAACATTTTGGACAACATTTTAGACAACATGGCCCTGGAGAGAGCTGCAGCCATGTTGTCTAAAATGTTGATTAGTCTTGGCATGTGTAGAGATAGATTGCCTGCCATCTTTTCATTATTTCTCTGGAACCCCCTGGAGAGAGGGCATGGAGACAGACTTGAGCAGGCAAGGCGTAATTAAACTTCCACAGGCAGGTCATGTGCTGTTAAATGCTTTGCCACCATCTCTCATTACTTAACAGTGTAGTCTAAATGATACGCTGTCACTGGGCAAATTAATTGGTATTTGGTGAGGGCAGTATGGCGGCATTGTCTCCTACATGTGTCACAGACTCTGTGGGACCATGAGAGGGGTGCGCATCATCTGACCCTGATTAACAGCGTAGCATGAGTTAAGTACATAACAACTCTGGGTTATCCTACAAGTTGTAAGCAGTTCTATAGGATGCATTTCACAGCTTTATGACTCCTCTGACCTTCCAATGCGTATTTCTCCATTAGCACTACAGCAGGCACTGATTCCTTAATTTGGATTTTTGCCCTACATTTAAGAGACAGCTCATGATGTGAATTAAGGGAAGAGTCCTGCATAAACCATGAAGCAGAATTTTAAGTGAGGTGACAAGAAGTGCACAACATGAGCATGATCATGAGCTAATATCAGAGCATTATCCAAGGGCTGTTGCCTCACAAATCAAAATTCAAACCCTGGCCAACTCCTTAAAGTGCTGAAGGAACACATTATAAATATTAAAACAGAGCAGATTTTAGCAGCTCAGAAAGATGTGTGACCTTGCAGCTTCAAGCACCAGCTTGTCTTACCTCCAAAGTAGGAGCCATCTGAAAGCTTGGTCTCTTTATTGCCTTTAGTGAGCACGCTGACAACCCCGTGTTGTATGAAGTACATCTTTTTGCCGATGGTGCCCTCCCTGATTATATAATCCCCCGGCTGGAAAACCTCAAACTTCAGCTTGGTGAGCATAGAGGTGACAAAGTTCGGGTCCGCGTTGGCAAACAAAGGCATAGACGCCACCAGCTTTCGACAGTTGAAGTTGATGATTTCCTGTGTGTGAGCGAAAATGAGAGCAGTTAGCAAGAACAGCAAAAAGAGCCAGGCTTTTTAGACAAGGATATTACAGTACAAACAGGAAAACGTATACTGTGTCAGCAATCATCTCAGTTTTACTCTTGTTTGGCCTGAAGAAACTGAACTAAGGTAAAAGTCATGCAGCAGACAGGAGCAATTGTATCACCTCTCGCAGCGGCTCATTCAGCTCTCCCAAGATGCTCTCCTCGTCAAACATCTTGCCCTGGTAACGATGCTCATAGTAGTCATGGATTCTCTGCCTCATATCCGCTGGCAGCTTGTGGAAGGACATGTACTGCTCCACCTGTTTGTACTGTAGGGACACAGAAAAGGCGTTAGTCAGGGGCTGCAGCGTTGGAGGACAAACACAGCAACAGGGAACGGCAGGCACTGAAGTCAGACACAAAAGGAAAAAGAAGGATAAAAAATAGGCTAACAAGATAAAACAAAAAAGCATTCTGACAGTCTTTGGTCAGGGAAACACACTGATCAAATATTCCTAACTGCAGTACTGTTCCTTCAACACACTGATGAAAATGAGAGTGGTGTGATAATGGTCTGTCACGGTGGTTCCTCAAGTGGGTTCAGGGCCCCCAGGAGGGTCGCGACATATCAAAGGGGGGCAGTGGCAAGATACCTAAATATATATTCGTAAAATGCATTCAATTTAAAACAAATCCATAGTCATTAAGTGAGATATATGCTGACATAAAAGTAAAAATATCCTTAAAATGTTAGTTTGCACATGACAGCATTAAAGTGGTGGTCTGCAGCTCTTTAAAGTTACACACAGACCTCGACTGTGCATTATCAAATTTAGTATGTTCATTCAGTGTGACAGGACCATCTATACATGGAGATTTGCCTTCAGTCTTTCCTACCGTAAATTACTGTGTTAAATAACATAATTGATAGGCTTTTCTGTTTAATGAAGTGTTCTTATGTCAGTGTTAGGAAAGGCCTATTGGTGACTGTGTGCATCATTTTATATTTTAAGTGATTTCAGGAATAGCTGGGGTCTCCAGTCTTAGCCATTCCTACTTTGGGGTCATGGGCTTAGGAAATCCTGATCTATTAGCTGGTTTTGTATTCTGGAAATTCACTTAAGTCTAAAAGGGTCTAAATATTATGACTAATCTAGATCCAAAATGTCACTGAAACATTCCCAAAGCAAAATAAATTTGCATTAAATATTATTGTTAGTATAGTATTGAAGTAACTGGCATCTATTTATATTATCTATTATATTATCGTTAAGTCACACAAATGCTAAAAGGACATGAATGTGTTGAATAATGTGTGTATTTGGCTGCTCCAGTGCAGGAAAAAAGTTGTGGTGTGCAAGAAGTAAGATGATGCAAGTATGTTCAAATACAAGTATGATGTTATTACAATTGAAAATTGTGCTTTAAACCAGCAAAAGAGAAAAAACACAGGGAACAACAAAGAAATACACATGAAAGAAAAAAGTAAGAGCAGGATAAGACTCTTGAAACACAGATGGTGTCTGTGTGGTTACATGTATTTGTTTTTGTGCAATAGCAAGAATTTGTTCTTTGTATGTGAAAACAAGATGTGTGGCAGGGTGTTAAAACCAACAATAATAGTGACGGCAAATGTGTTTCTTTCATATTTTGGCATAAAAGTCTTAGGCCATCACTAGCTGTTATGAATTTTCAAAGTTTAATGATTTCATCTCTCATTTTTTGAAATAATAATGTACGTACACACACAACATTTGAAAAATCAATCAATCACTAAAATAAAATTAAAAATGAAGGTCCCAACATTTCTGCAGGTTTTTTTTTAAATTAATTTCTTTCTCTGTTTATATGATCCTGAACTATCTGTCAATGCCAAATAATGTGGCATGTAAAAATGTAAATTTAAATGTACTTTATTTTTATAACACTTTCCAGTACCCCACAGTTGACCAGAGTGCTTTACAGCCAATCAAATCGCATTAAAAACACAGCACAAAACAAATCCATAAAAATAAAAAAACAGCATTTATAAATATAGACTAAAAGGATAAAACAGCCACCGCACTACTAGGTTTTAAAAGCCATCCTGAATAAATAAGTCTTAAGTTTTAATTTTAAGAGGCCCAAGTCAGAGATAACACACATCTCAGAGGGGAGATTATTCCACAGCCTGAGTGCAGCAATTGAAAAGGCTTGGTCACCCCAGTGTTTATATTTAGGCCTGGGCACTTCCAACAAAAGTTGGTTGGATGACCTCAAAGCCCTGCCATGTTCATGAACAGTTAAAATCTCAGGTAACAGGAAGGAGCAAGGCCATTCAGAGGTTTAAAAGCAAACATTAAAAGCTAAAATCATTTAATTGTTGTTGGACAAACTCTGATTTTTTTTCTTCTTATCTTTATTGATATTGACACACTTATAGTTCTTCCTTATTGATCCAAGTTCTTACTGATGCCACTACCAATATTTTTCCATTGTTCATTGAAAAGACAAAATGACAAAACTTATTTTCAGGCTTTTGTGACTTTATTTTTCTCAAGTGGAGAGCAGTAGATAAAATCAGAAACAGGGATGAGAGAGTGGGGGAGAGACATGCAGAAAAGTAGCTACAGGCCGGAGCTGAACCTGGGCGGTCCAAGTACATGGGACACAACTTAACCACTAGGCAACCTGCGCCCCAAAATGATAATGGAAGAAAACAACAAAGAGTATTTTTTCCTTTAAGCAGACAGTTGAAGGTACCACATTTAACTTTAATTTCAAGGATGGATGTATGATTTAGCACCAGTGGTGATATAAAGTAATATTATGTCACAGAACCAATTAGACTTGATAGCAGTATCAATAAGCTGGAACATGATTGATTCTTGGGTTTTAAAAATATATAAAACTGGGTTACAACCTCAATCTTTGGTGTTTTCATGGTCAAAAATGACCTAAAAGTGTGAGTCTAAAAAGGACTAAACAGGATCAATATCGGTCCTAGTTTTCATAATCAGTGCATCGCTGAAAACAATAGACTAACAATGCAATAGTCGCAATCAGTGAATAACATCATCAAAATTACAAACTATGTCCTGCTGATGTGTATTATTTAATCCTTATTTGTCCTTCTACCCCACATACACTAGAACAGAGCATATAGACTGTATGTTTACAGTGTGCTTCTGTATCCTTCAGTCTTTATGTTGTTGGTAAAAGAGCATCAGACAGCCTTTTATTGATTCTACAGTAAGCAGTGCAGAGATGCTGATCAAAGCGCCCTGAAAGTGCCTCTGGGATAATAACAGGTAAAATCCTTGACCCTCAGTGAAAAAAGGAAAAAAGCATTAAGCATTCATAGGGCCACAGTAGAGATGCCCTTTGATCACCATTTTGCACAGCCAATAGCCTTCCTACTGAATAGCATGGCTGACCTCAGATGTCCCCCTCTTTGTTATCTGGCTCCAATACTCTAGTCACCATTAATCTTACAGGAGATCTTCAAAAGGCCAGTCTTTCCAAGATACAGCACAGTAAATAAGGACGGCTGTCTCATGCAAGTAAGATTTTCCTTGTGTGTGTGAAAACAGGAGAGCTGTCAGGCTTCCTGAAAATCAGAGAAGGTGTCACAATAGAAAGAAACACATTCAACAACAATCTAGCAGCATGCAGGAAAACTGAAGTAAAGAATGTGATCAGATGGCAACAAGGCTCTGCAGGTAACAACTCCTACCCTCACAATGACCCGCCAACACCCTGCAAGGCTTTAATCCTGCTTTATAAAGCCCCCTCTATCACACTGTTCCATGGTCAATCCTGAGCCAAAATTAGATGGATTTTCTGTGTTTGACCAGAGCCTTTCAAGTCCCTCACAAACAAAGAAAACAGTCTTTGCATATTGATGAATCTGCTCCTGAGACTGTAACGAATAAGCTGCAAACAGCTTGTAATCATGATTTTCGATGCATTTTTTGCATGGAAAATACTAGCATGTATGCGTTCATCTGCAAGTGTAAGGGTTTATCTTCCACATGTGGAAAAAGTCAACAATAATGCTGCAGTAAAGGTGAATTATTATGAAGGCAAAAAGAAACTGATCATGATATAGTGACAATTTCAGCTCACCTCTCAGGAGTGTCTAGTGAAATATTTGACTATTTATATGTGTCTGTGCTGAGGAAAATGGCCTGGAAAATTAAACGCTTGCACAAGCAGGAATAAGACACAGAAAGAAGCTTTTAGATATCCAGTCTCTGTGCGTCTGTTGGGAGATGGATGAGCTCTGTCATGGGGTAAGGGTTTGAGTCTTTATCCCTACAATCCCTTTGGCATAAAATTGAGCATTTACTGATCTGATGATGAAATAGAATCCTTGCACTGAGAGGAACTTTTGCTCCTCTGTTCAGAAAGAAACAGAGAGAAAGCTCTGAAAAACAATCACAGACGCCTCCCAACTGTAGTCCCATTGGCTGTAGACGAAGTATTGCTGCAATATGATGGCTTGTCAGTGTGTGATATCCCGGTGAATATGACAGGTGTAACCCACATTCTGCATCTTGTCTAATGTCTTTACGTCTCTCGCATTAGACATGCCACGCCATGGCACTCTGTTTCAAAGACGTGGATTATCATCTCCTTCAGTACGTCTCTCATCTTGTGTTTTTTTTTAAATATTCATTTAAAAGAAAAAAAAACTGTCAACACGTAATAGAACCATTTACCCTCAGCTTTGGAGCATGTTACAATTTGATTCATTCAGCATGAAAGGGTATTAGTCAAGTGAACAAAGAGAGATAATGCCGTAGTGCTTTTATATTGTGATAAGTACAACTGCACTTCATGGAGGCTCAGTAGTAGTGTCTTATTCAAAGGCTCTTCATGCTAAATAATCACTGCTGGGTTTCACCGACTGAGGGAAGAGGGAGAGGAGGGGTGCTCGCCTGATGCAGTGATGGGCTGATAACACCCCCTGTGATGGGAAATTATCTTATTGCTGCACACTGGCACTGAGAGGAACCCTGCTCTCCTGTAATACTCGGCTAAATCAAATCATCGTCAGCATTAAGAAGGTGATCCTGAGCCTCCTTCACTGGACTCTGAAAACCACAGTAGGCAGGTAGATTTAGAAATTTTTCAAGTGGGGTTTAAAAATCTTAGGGATCTCTATTTTATCCTAAACATAATTTCTTTGCAAATGTATCAGATATAAGGATGAATGCTGTTTTATATGTATGCTTATTAGGGAAAGCAAACTAATATTTATAATATATATAAAAGGAACACAGTTCTAGTAAAGCAGTAAAGATAAATTGTCAGACAACAGAGAGTGAAGTTACCAGTCAAACAGTGAGCCTCTGGAAAATTAATATAATATGAAATATTACCCCATTTGTAAAAAAAAAACAAAAAAAAAAAACTGTGTGAAATGTAGATATAAAACAAGAAGCGTTGATTTTCAAATCACTGAAATACCATAGTTCCACTAAAAACAGCACTTAAAACACACCTGAAATGTCAAAAACTGAAAAAGTCAACTATTTTGGGTAAATTAACATCCCCTCATGTTCAGTTAATCCACCAATAAGACATGGAAGGAATATGGCACATGTGTAAATCTGCCTTGATCAGGCCATCCTCACAAACTGAGTGACTGAGTTTACAGTCATGTAGTGTACCAAAAGGCATGTAGGAGACTCCATGGTCAAGTGAAAGAAAGTTCTCTAGTCTGAAGAGACCAAAATGGTGCTTTTTGGCAACATCAGACAAGTCGCTATGTTTAGAGGACACCACACACTACACGTCACCACAAATGCACCATCCCCACAGTGAAGCACGGTGGTGGCAGCATCATGCTGTGGGGATGCTCCTCCGCAGCCAGCGTGGGAAGGCTTGTAAGGGTAGCGAGTTAAATTAATGTATCAAATGGGAAAATCTTGGAGGACAATCTTATTCAGTCTGCAAGAGAACTACGGCTTGAGCGAAAATATGGTTTTCAGCAAGACAATGGCCTGAGGCATACAGTGAAAGCTAGACAGAAATGGTTTAAAGACAACAAGGTGAATTTTCTGCAACGGCTGAGCCAAAGCCCAGACCTCAAATTTGTGGCTGGACTTGAAAAAGGCTGTTCACGCCTGATCTCTGTGAAACCTGACAGAGCTTAAGTAGTGTTACAAGAGAAGGGAGAAAAAGTACAGTTTCCAAGCCTGACTGAGACCTATCCACACAGACTCAGTGCTGTGATTACAGCCAAAGGTGCATCTACTAAATACTGACCTGAAGGGGGTGAACATTTATTTATTTTAGTTGCTTATTTTACATTGCATATTTTCATTCAATAGACATTACTTTGTAGAATTCTGTTTTCCCTTTGACATAAAAGAGGTATTTTGTATTTTTTGTCGTTTAAAGGTAAATTATATTGACCATAATTGATTTGATAAAAACAGTGCTGTACTGGCCATTATTCTTTGATACGACATTATCAAAGTATAATAATACTGTCTTCATAATGATGAAGTTGTACTGTGTATTTATTATATAAAAATGTACACATGTACCTTTTTGACACCATATGTTTAAAATGGGGGTCTCTGTCATGTTAACAATCAGCAGTGTCAAAAAGTACCAAAATTGTATCAACTTCATAAAATAGTTATGAAGGACAGAAATTAATCAGTCAAAATTTAACAAAGCATTGCCGATGCTAGACAATGTGTAGAAGTTTACCTACAACTGCTAAAAACAGAAAACAACATATACCCTTTATCTGGTGCCTCAGACTTCTACTTTTCTTGCAGTGATATCAAAATAGGTATGGAAATCATTTCACTTTTTACTTATGTGGAAGAAATAAATTCTGGTATAGTGACAACCCTACAGTGTACCTGCACTAGTAAGGTAGCACCTCTTATCTTGATGAACCTTTATGCCACTGCATCTGAAGTACATACTAATATAGAGGCTATAGTAAAGTCTATAACTCTCACTGCCTTGAAAGTGTTGCACAATAGTATACAAAGAGCTATACAGAACTGCATCTGCATGATATTTCATTTCACCAATCCTTCTCTCTCGTTCTCAGTTTGGATCTCTCTCCACACCGCCATTCTTTGGTCTATTTCCCACTCACACTTTTCCTTTTCTTTCTTTTCCTCTCTTTTATCCTGTTTTTCATATTTTCCCAAAATCCCTTCTCTCATACTGCCCTCCAAGCAGATGCAAATTATCATTTTTTTTTTTTTTTTACCAAACAAAATGAATGAATAATTCATCTCCTAAAAGAGATGTCAGCCACTTAATTATACTTTCTAAACATTCATTTTTCTCCCATGTTTTTTTCTTTGGTCCATGGCTATGGATCATGAAAAAAGGCTAACTGAGGTCTTTCCATTTGCATTCACTAGCTTTGGTTGTGATGTATGTGTTGAAGGACAGCTTCAGTCTGCTGTGAAATGGTCATAACACCCTGAATTCAGGACTGGCAGTAGCACGCATGGGCAGCTCTTGATATACTGTATTAGGAATTATGCTACAGTGAGACAGGTGCTCTCATAAAATGACAGCTACCTCATATCATTCAGCTAATTATTCTACTAGCCATGGATAAGTCCTGCTAATTGTGGAAGCACCAATTACATGCTCTACTTGTGTGAAACTGTATCAAGGTTTTAAGCCATGCTAGCAGCGTTTCTCTAGGGAGAATAATGTAGGCCCATCACTTTGATCCAGACTAAAATGTCTTTTCAATGGATCATTTTGGCATTTTTGACAGAAATGTACTGTGCAAAGATAATAGCAATAACTTGGAGACTGATTTTTTTATTTCTCACAGTGATGTAACTGCACCAGATTTTGTCTAATACAGTTCCTTGCTTTTTTCAGCAAAATAGACATTCTCATCAATGCTTTTTTTATTGCTAATGTCAGCCTGGTGAAATACCTGTAGCATCTTAGCAATGTGAGTTAAGTACTTATCTGATACTCTCTGTCTTTAGGTCAATCCTTTTTTTTTTTTTTTGGAAATATGAATTTGGGGCTTTTTTCCCCTTTATTTGGACAGGACAGCGTAAGAAAGACAGGACATTTGGGGAGAGAAAGTGGGGAAAGACATGCACCAAATGATACCAAGGCGGGGAAACGGTTCTGCAACCAGTGCAATAAGGACTAAAGCCACTGTATACAGATGTCTGCTCCAGCCACAAAGCTAAAACAGCACCCTTAAAAAAAAGTTTCATCCTTTCCTTTAAATTAGAGATGCAAAACATTGGGTGTTTCCTGATAGAAAGGAAGGGGGTTCAGGACTCACAATGGGCCCCCTTAAGTGCATGGCGTCCTAGGCAACCACCTGAACCTAATGGTACAGTTGTCCATTTTGGCAATATTTAAGGCCAACCTATGATAATGCCTACATGTATGGTCAGCATATCAGGTGCAAATATCGGCAGAAATTTTTATATCTGCTGATAGCAGTATATTTCTGCCAGTACCAATGTTGATAAATCGGCAAAGCAAATTCACACAAAAGTCATCTCATGGTGCCTCAATAAAGAGCAGTTCTACGCAACAATCCCCCCAAAGATCTCAGGAGGGTTACAAGGCTCTGTCTGCTCTGAGGCTGTCAAAATTATGCATGGGTCAATGACATATAAGGCTTCATTCATTGGGGTTGCACCACTGGACATTTGCAACTAATTTAAAATTAAACAGGTATTGTTCTAGTTAGAAAGTGGACACTTGTATTTTTTAAATAAAATAAAGAATTATTTGACAAAATAAAATTTTGCAAAAATTTGCTGTTTTACCTTAGCTTGACTACCTGACAGGGAAAGTGTACATGCTCACCCAAGCAGGATTCTAACCAGTCTTTTTTTTAATATTGGATAAATCCTTTACCTTATTAGAAGTAAAGTAAATTTTCTTAGAGCACTAAATATTTACATACCTGAAACACTACTTGTGCCACCTGACATTTGTAATCAATTTTACATTAAACAGGCAAATAATTAGACAGACACTGTTACTTTTGCTCCTGTAAGAAAGGGGCCACACATATTTTTAAAATAAAATCAAGAGTTTTTTGATACAGTTTATTTTTAGCAAGTTTTCATTGGCTGTACTACCTGACATGGAGAGTGTACCCACCCACCTGTGACTGAAAATAAATGTTCAAATCTTTATTAGAGAGAGATCAACACACCATTTACTTGACCAGACCCAGACTTATTAATGAATGGTTATCTACAATGGCTGAAAATGGGAAAGAGAATAAGAGAAAGGAAGTGAACACGGATAAGACAAAAGGCAGGCAGAAAAGGAGAGTAGCAGCTAGAATTGAAATCCTTCTGTTTTTCTGCACATCTGCAAAGATGATTGCATTCAATCCTACCAAACTGTAAGTGACAATGAATCTACAATATATTGACAACAGTTGCACCTTTGATTTGGCTCTGGTTTTAGGCTTCCCTGAAAGAGCGGCTTCTTCATGGAGCACCTCTGGCACATGTCAACAGTAGTTGACTCAACAGTGAAAGTTGTGTGGCAGACAGAGAGGAAAAGGGAATGTAACAGGGTTTAGATTAATGCCATCCGTCAGGTCCCGGCTAATGAGAACGACTCTTACTGTAAGGCACAATCAGACTTAAGCTCCTCAACTTGTTGACAGCTGTGTCCTTGGGTTCATTGTATGACTTAACATCTACAAGGCACAACAAAGTTATTTCTATTGTTGGATGAAACCTGCGCCTTTTCACACTAACTCTCCAAATTGATTGACACAGAAACAATCGATGGCATGGATAAGAAAGACACTAGACTGCATTTTTTTACATGTTCTCTGATGGTGTTAATCCATTCCTTTCTCTCCTGGGATGAAAGCCACAACCAGTAAGTAAAAAATAGTCTGCCTCTGATGCATTTTTATTGTTTTTCTGAACTTCCTGCCTGCGGGACTAAAGAGAACAAAAGATCT
This sequence comes from Cheilinus undulatus, assembly GCF_018320785.1. NCBI lineage: Eukaryota > Metazoa > Chordata > Actinopteri > Labriformes > Labridae > Cheilinus > Cheilinus undulatus. Next base: position 30,100,626 of record NC_054865.1, on the reverse strand, counting down.
CTAGAGTCTCTTCACCCTCAAATAATCAGCTTTGGGCCTCTTATTAACCATTCCCCAAAGAGCAGTGTTTAATTGCCAAGTGTTGATTAGAGATTTAGAGAGTAGGGGCTGCAGTACCCCATTGCCATTTCCATCTGAAGTCATTTGGGAATGGCATGCCACAACATGCTGCTCATATACAAGTCCCTCCAGAGCCTCTGTGATTTCATCACCAGCTACCAACAACAAACAGAACATCACTCAGGGATCCAGCACTAAGTAATACCAATAATATGCTGGTTAAAACAAAGAGATGAAGAGCTCACAAGAGATCCTCAATGAAGCAAGTAAACAAGACAACATGGATTAAAACTTACAGACAAAAAAATTACACCATTTATTTTGTTTAGTGCCTCGATTCTTATTTGCATTCATTTCCACTGTACAGGACCATATATGCAGTAGCTTATATCAGTTTAATGATGAGGATGAGCCTGCGTTTCAGCACACACACACAGACAGATGCACCTTTTCCATTTAGCACATATAGACTATCAAGGAGGTTATTTAATCTATTAAAAATCTTGTAGCCAGTGGGCTCTCTCACTGACCTCGACATCATAGATTTGTAAAAGCACGTTGGTGTCTGTGCTGACCTGTGCACTGAGAGGCTGCTGCAGGTGTTTCAGTACACAGGTCAGCATGCAGAGTGCTAAGGCCTTTGCACAATGAGCCAGTTTCAAGTTGTTCCAATCATGTCTGCACACTGATGCCAAAATTGTTGTTTTATTCATTCCATTTTTTTTAGGAAAAGGGTTCAATTTCATGTGAAATTTTGTATCAGTCCAAGGTGACTGATGATTCAAAACAGTTCCCGCTGCTTCCACCTCGCTTGCTCACCACCGAAACATCACTTTAAACACCAAAGTTTGCTCTTTTATCACGTGGATATCAACCATGGAAATATAACAGAGATAGGTGAATGATGATTCAGATCAGTGCCTGTTGCTTTATTCTCTCTTGCTCGCTCACGTCCGCCCGACCCTCCTCTCTCTCACTCTCTCTCACTCTCTCTCACTCTCTCTCTCTCTCTCTCTCACTTACTGAAACTTTACTTTAAAGGGATACTTCAACATTTTGGCAAATTCGCCCATTGCCATAATTCCTATAGTCTTAGTAATAGGTTCGTTACCTTCAGTTGCAAGCTATTTTTAGATCGGTACTGCCGAGTTCGGACCTGCTGTGCCAACTCTATGTAAGCAGACGGTATTCCGGCTGTCCCTCATCAAACTCATCAAATACACAACCCAACAACTCCAAAACGCTCTTGTGGACAAGTTGTGACCTGTACATTCATGCTAAATCTTTGCTCATGTGAGTTAGTAATGGTCCACAGACTGGTTTATGGAAACACAGGAAGGGACATTGTGACTAGGTTTAAATTTTTTAGGCCCCTCTATTATTGCTCATTCAAATGTAACCTTTAAATGTGTAGGCATCAATAACGTCTTTGACCCTCACAATCAAGAGGTGTTTTAAAACAGTACAAAGAAGTTGAGGAGAGGGATAATAAGTCGGGAGATCTCGTAGCTCCATCGTGTCTTTGACCTAGTGCATATACTGCATGTACATTTTCTTCTTTGTAGGTTTTGCAGAGCTTGATTCTTCTCTGTTCGTTGTTTAATAACAAACAGTTATGAGCATTACTGCCACCTGATGGGGTGTGGATTCAGTGTGAACACTGTGTTTTTGCCTTTTATCTCCATTCAAACTCTGTGTGACTGTGTGGACTGAACCGTGATGTCCGAACCGTGCCATTCCAGGATGAATACAAATAACTGTTGCATCCCTCCTCATCCTTATTCAGATTTCTCCCACCAACCGATCCTAATCAATGCAGTCAGTTAAATCTGCAACAAATTGAGTTGCAAACAGGTAGAAAATGTAATAATTCTTCCTATCCTGCAGGCACAGGCTGTGTTTACACACAGCAAAAGACTGGCATCAGGCATGTATTTTTAGCAGAGAGAAAATGAATCTAATAAAGCTCTATTACATCTCAGTGGGGGCTACACTCCAACCCCTAGCATTTAGTGTGATTGTTGGGCTCTCCACTTTGTGTAACAGCTAACAGGCTGCCTGATTACTATTTAAGAGCTCATTTGAGTCTGCTTGCTAGCTTCTGACAGCTCCGGCATTTATCACATGGTGCCACATTATAATAGAATTCTATTCAGAAAAGATTATACTGGGGCTTTCTGATGATAATTTCCACCATCTTTGAAGCCAAAGCCTTATCCCTGCTCGTTTCCTATTTACTGTCTCTACACTCCTTAGATTCCTTCATAGCCTGATTTTCTTCATCATTTTCCACAGAGGCGTGACTGCTGTTTTTTTCCTCCATCTATATTTGACGGTTACCTGGACATTACCTCTGCATGCCAACGGGACAGATGGCCTCTCATCTTTGCCATACAGCCATGTGTTTGAGAGGGCCATGCTCTACTTTTCACAGTGTATTTACAGTGGATTAGTGCAGAGCGTGTGTTACATCAAACCAGCATGTGGCAATTAAAAGTTGGCAATACTGCGTGAACTGATCCACATTTGTACTCTTTTCACACAGTGAATGACTCTTAGCATCAGCCATCCCAGAGCTAAAGTAACACACCGCCATCTTTTAGCTTATGATCATTTGAACTTCAGCATCCAATAAATGTATTACAATCAAGCTATCTAGACATCTGAGAGTAATTCTTAAGACTGCATTGCTTCTCCATTAGATTTAACTAAGTCCAAGCTCTACTAATGGACTGGAGCTGCATGCAAATGCTGCAGTCTTGAGCCTTGATGAAAGCATCTTTGGAATATCAACATGAGCACATCTGGCTGCCCAACAAATGAAACTCCAAGCTTCAAACTACAGCGATCCATTTCAGTTTGCCAGAAGAAGCGACTGGTGGCATTTCCAGCTTTTTCTAATGAGTCAAACCGTCTAATTCTTCATATTTCGCAGCCTGTAATCTGCAACATCAGCTATGCATGTGTTAAGTCTGCCCGCCAAATCAAGTATTAAAGGAACGTCTCTGAAGGCTGTGATGTTGTTTTGACAAAAACAAAGACAGTGAGACCCAGATGAAAAGCTGCTGGTAGTTTTGTTCAGTTTAAAGTCAAACTTGCTTGTTCCTCTTAATTTTTATGACACTCTAAAAACAAGAACAACCCATTTATGTCATCTTGTTGGATATAATTTATTCCACATACACACAGTTTGAGATGAGAATTAAAGCTTCTCAGTGTCCTTGTACTTTGAGTACCCACTCTGAGGCTGAGTCTGTGAGTTCAATAACACTCAGAAAAGTGCAGTGACATGACAGCGTGAATAATACCAACAAATATTATTTTAAGGATTCACCATAAGATATGCAAACATATGCATAAATGAGGGGAAACCTTTTTTTTCTCTCTTTGAACAGTACATCTATTGGAAATTTCAAAGTAGTGTTGATGTTTCTTTTGTGCCGATTGCCTTGATGCACCATTAATTCATACTTACTCAAACAGCATGCCTTTTAAGGTCCATAAAGATCTGTAAACTGATGACTCGCTGATTTGGATTGAGTCAACAATTGGCTGAATGGCAGTCTAGTCAAACTGATGGAAAGTCAAATCCCTGTCAATGGTGGTACCCCCAATGGTAGAAACAAGCAGGCCTGCCCCAGCCTGGGCCACTGAAAAACCCAGAGAATTGGCTCTCCCCTGTTAGTTCACAGAAGTCATACCCCCAGCCAAGAACAGCTGATAGCCAGCTGATACCAATTATCGCCTCCCAGCTCCCACAGCCAATCACAGCTCTTTCTCTCAACACTATGGTCCATTTAAATATGTTATACTTCTCACTAATCCCTGCTTGCATTAATGCTGATGCACCATGCGGCTGCTGGTGAAAGCTTTGCCTCCTCCACCCCAGCCACCTCCTTTATAGCTTAAAGCATGTTGCACCGTCATATTCAGATACATGCTGCTATGGATTAATTATGTCTGAAATAATTTCACTGTTTTCAATACACATTGTCATAACTGTATCCATCCATATGGGGTTTTCTAGCTATACATTCCTCCAAAGACAAAGCATGCAGCTTGACTATCCCAGGAAGCATCTTTTGAGCAGAGCCTTCTCCGCCAAGAAAAACTGAAAATCAATTTTGTAATAAAATAGTTTAATGTATGATGGGTGTTCTTGATGGTTGTAGGTTATGATATGGAATGATTTATTCCTTGAATTTGTTGAAAAATAAATAAGATTAAGGAACCTAATAATATTCATATATTAAATCGCAATCGCAATATTGGGGGAAAAAAATTACTATTAGATCATTTTTGCAAATCATTCAGCCCTAGTATTCAATACTTTTTACAGCCTTTATTTTTTGCTAAATCGATTGATAAACTTTTAATACTTTTTAAGATCCTGTGCGTACCCTGACAAACTGAAAGTCAGTTCTTTGATAACATTTACTCTATATGTACAACGGTGCTTTAGACAGTATGAGTCAAGCCAAGCTTTGTGCCTTTATGAGGGCTACAAACAGCACTGTAATGACCTAACAACAGACAGTGAGCTTTGTAGTGTACTAAATACAAATGGATCCTTTTTATGGGGCTTATACTTTCAAATTCAAATTCATTCTTTTAGATTCAGGACAGGTTTGCAGGGTGGATTCCTGAGACAATCCTGACAAAGTGCTGGAAATAACACGAAAAGCAAACTCTTCTTAAGTGCAAAACATTAAAGTAACTGTGGTTGGACCTAAAACTTCAGTCCTTTAAACACACTTCAGATTTTAGGGAATGAGGATGAAGAAAGAAACAAACTTAAGCTGAAGTATATCTGTTGGTTCAGCATAAAAAACCATACACTTAAAATGTCACCTTTGGTATACACTGATATCACCACCATACATATCATACTGATATGTATGGTGGATACAGTATATCTTCTGTAATTATTAGCAGATTTGAATTCATTTTATTGACCTACAAATAAAATTATATAAACTGATAATAAACTGTGGAGAAGGTGCACATCTTGTGTTAGTGGAACTAGCTTACTGGATATATGTCTGTCTTTTTATAGCATCCTCTAAAAATCAGGAACACACTGCACCACAGACATCAGATTTTAGACCAGGTTTCAGGTGTATGTCCTCAGATTTGCACCTGACCACTCCTCATTTTCAAACAAACAACCCCCCAGGTGCAAAAAGGAACACAAGTTCATTTGCTAAACAACACGAGTGCTGGACATAACTGTGTCAGGTGGAAAAGAGAAAAGACACCTATGCTCTGTGCCAGGTGTGCAATAGGGCCATAAGTGTTCGACTCTACATGTGCTAAAATAAATTTAGAATTTCACATCATAATAAAACTGGTTATATAAACTCCTCATACAAAAATCAGCTTGTTTCCTTTAAAGTTTGTGTCTCTTTTCCATATATAAAGCCACCTTGAAACAAATGACAAGCATAGAATCAGTCAGACAGGTGTGTATAATAACTTGGCTGAAGGTGGCAGTTTGGACCCTGGCTGCTGTGTTGGCAGTCTTTGAGTTAGCCGATTTCCCTCCAGACTGAGTCCCAGCAGATGGACACAGCTGTCATGGCGGACCAGTGGCCATTGCAAAAAAACAGCCACCTGTTTCATCAAAACCCCAGGGATAGACCGATGGATTGTCCACGTCTTGAGTGTGTGGATTATGGTATCAGTCCAACGAAGAAAAAGAAGAGTCTGAAAGCAGATCCCATTGTCACCAAACTGAAGCAAAGGCCATTGAAAGAAAGGTTTATGTCTTTGAAGTAACTTTGATAAGAAGAAAGGAGGAGTAAGTGTTGTACAGTGTTGTAGAAATGACTTCTATCTGGCTCCCACAGCCAGATGAGCACGTAGAAACAGTGCACCCACAGAGAGCCTTATCATCGAGGCATGAGGAAAGATAAATGAGAGAATCCGCACTCTTTTAAATTAATTGCAGTCTGCAGTAATAACCTTTCTGCAGGCAGGCATCGTGGGAAGCTGTGTGAGCACTGGGGGGCCTTTCTAGGTGGCTGGGGGATTCTTAAGGCGCCTTAGGGGGTGATCCCAGAAGCAGCAGCAAATGGCTCTGGTAGCACATGCTGACTGGTGCTGAGACAGGCCAGCTGTTCAGTCTACTTGGCAGCCAGACATCTGAAAAGCAGAGCAGCAGACGGGTGGGGTGTGCAGGACTGGGAGATGGTTTTCACCCCTCTGCAGAACAACAGTATTAGTCATGTTATGTGATTTATTTTTGGGATTTTCACCTTTTTAGCAAGGGAGAATTTGGAGATATTGCCTCTTTGTTTCCCACCCTTAGATTTGTGAGGCGTTCATTTATCTAGTGAGCTTTTTCCCTCTTTGAAGATGTAGCAACACATACCCATTACATCAGTAAATCTGTGTCTCCACATGCCTGCTCTGTTTCACTCCCACTCTCATCCACTCATTCGGGTGAGGTCTCTGGAGTCTCCAACCTCTGGAGGTCATTCTCCTTTCCCATCTACTCCTCTCCAAAAATGTTGGGCAAAGCTACAGCCTGGCAGCTCGGCTCATTATCGCCCACGCTGGGCCCACAGAGGGCATGGCACTGAAGAGCACGGCTTGGCCTTCACAGCCAGCTGTCTGGGCTTTCCTTTCACTGAACAGGGGAGGCTGGGGTTCCTGTCTCTGTGGGGATGGTTTCAGCGAAATCCCAGTCAGCCAAAGCAAAGAAAGTGGGCTCATGAGAGCTGAGAAGATGTCGACTCCCATCTCAGAATAGCCCAACTTTTTTAAAAAGAATATTTTTGGGCCTTTTTTTTGCCTATACCGCAGTGGGAGACAGTGGACAGAGTCACAACCAGGGGCAAGAAGGAGACCAAAGAGCCAAGGATTGGACCCAAACCCAGGCTGCATGCTTGGAGGACTATAACATCCATAACTGCCACCTGTCTAGAACTCAAACATCCTAACTTTCTCTTTAAATAAAAAGACTTTTGGTGTGTGATGCTGTCTAAAGATGAGCTCTTAAAAATTTAAATTAACATTGAATTGGCTAAAAATGCACTGGAGACATGCTTCATTTCTTAGTTCCCTTTATTTATTTTCATTTCTTAGTTCCTATGGTTGAAATTTTAGAGATAAAAAGTTTTAACAGGAAGATTGCTGTTGCCTGGGATTGCACATAAACCATGCCTTTCTTCAAACAAGGTTGATAATATGCAAACATATGTTCTTCCTGACAGTATATATGTTCTATGAACATTTAAACCTCCTTTTGTAGAACTGTTAAATTCACTAGTAGTGGCAGAAATTGACAAAATGTTGGAGTTTCACACATAAATATGGAATCAACCAATAAGAGACCTCACTGTGACACTCTAGCACTCTAGGATTGTTGGTAATGTAGTGCTGTGACTTGGATCAAAAATAAACCATGCTTTTCTTAGAACACGGTCAATAACATACAAAACTGTGTCTTCTACTTGACCATATATCTTTGTTTCACACTGAGGAAGCTTATGATAAGTCTTGCAAAAATGGTTATGACATTATAGCCAATTAAAAATGAAAAGTATCACTGACTGAAGTATGTTGTGGCAGGTAAGGGACAGCAGAAAGAATGTAGTGGGTGTGTCATATCCCCCTTCCTATGAGGCCAGGGTGTCCAAACTATGGCCAGGGGGAAATCGCTGCATTTGGATGCTGATAATTTGTTGACGTTGGGTTTTTTTTTGTGACTAAATTGAGAGAACTAAATAATAGTTACCATACTGGTAACTCTTACAGTAACAGTATCTTTATTTGTAATGTCCTGATGACTTATGGCAGCAATTAGCAGTACCAATGGCATTCCAGGGGGTCTAGGGCCCCTAAAATCTAACTCGCCTACCAGAAAATACTTAAACGATCGGCTGCTGGCCTTTTCAGCCATTAACTGGTCATTTCAGCATACCAAATCACCTAGCATAACTTCACCTACATCAGCTAGGTTTTTCTAACTTTATCATCAACAAGAATCCCCACCATCCTGATATTTTTCTGCATGTGGTCTTCAGTGGAAAAAGTTTTGACATCCCTGTCCTAGGGCCTTTATGTCTGACATTCTAGAGAGACTTGTTGAAATCCCAGGGTAGATTCTGCTCAGCTGAAACTCCTGGATTTAGTAACTCTATAAATCAGAAAAAATAGATTTAATCTATCTCTTATACACTGAACAAGGGCAGTATAAATTTGAGTATTTTGGATCAAAGTACACTTAATTCTCTCCATACACTTGGCATTTTGATGGCTGCAAAAACACACAAGTAATGCAACTGTGAAATTTACTACAGTAGAAAATGCTAAAATAAAAAGAAATCTCACAACTGAGGATGAGCTGGCATCCTACCTCACCACTACTGTCCTCTCTTCAGAAGAAAAAAAAAAAACAAGTGCACACAGCTGTCAGCAACATGTCATCTTCACTCACCTTCTCCTGGTATTGCCGTCGAGATGAGTCCAGGGATTGGATTAAAGCGGTGGCGTGGCCAACAAACATGGCGTAGCAGGTAGCACCCACAATCATGCTGAGGATGGTCAGCCACACGTCTGTCATGCCCACCGGGGGGTACATGCCATAGCCAATACACAGCATGTGGCTCATAGCTTTGAAGAGTGCGTAGGAGTACTGCTGTCCCCACGTGTCGTTCTGGATGAAAACAGAGGAGACGGGGTGGGTTAGGGTGAGGACATTGGAACACTTTATCTCTCCGTCTTGCTCGGCCGTTCTCCTTCTCTCTTCCATGAGAGTGTTGATGGCGCATTAAAGGTCAATGAGCAGCCTGACAGCTCACACACAGGCACGCACACTTCCAATTATTAAAGACGGAATTAATGGCAGATGTCCACTTCAGACTATCTTAGATAAATAACAGAGCAGCTGGCAGGGTAAAACATACTTTTAGATATGCAAACATTTGGAGCAAGCAGACATTTGGGCAAGAGCCTAAAACAGAGCCCTGAGAATGAAGGGGGTGTGTTGGAGAGTAAGACACAGGAGGCATGCATGACAGTAAGTAGGTCAGCTATTTAGAAAAATGTGATTTCTCTGAGAATTTTCTCATTTGTAGATAAATTGCCCCCTTTCCTTTAGATCCCAATGGTAGTTCATGGCAAATCAATATCAACCCTCTCCTGGGGGTGACAATGTCTAAATTGCTTTCAGACTCATTTCTATGGCAGAAAAGCAGAGAGAGATTTCTATTGGTGCCCCTCCTGTAAAGGAAAGGAGTGATGACCCCTCTGAGATAATAAGATGGCTACTGTAAAAGAAGGCCTCTTGATGATTGTAATCAGAATCAAACCAGCCGTGACAGAATCAATGCTAACAAACTCTGTGTCTGCCAGGTAATCTGAGCCAAACATGAAAAGCTCTGCAAAGGAGAGGTGCCTGCCCCCGAGGCTTGAATTAATTCAGGAAGATATAGTTGTTATTCTGTCACAGTAGGAGCCATTATTCTTCGTAATGCAATTAATTAGCCGGTGTTGACTGTGCGAACAAAACAAAGTCCATTTTGATGTTAATGAGAGGCTGCATCTCTCACACGGGATTTTAAACTTGGTCCATTATGAGTGCTCTTCCTCTCATCTTCAGAGATCCTGCACTCTCAGAGACAAAGGGCTGTCTGACTTGGAGGCAGCCGCTAAAAACCTCTGTGGAAGTTTTGGAAACAGACTCGAGAAGTAGAAAACGCCTAAATATAATCTAGTCAGAACTGCAAGGAATCATTTTGTGACAAGATTGTGACGAGACATTTGGCATATGAGCCCATATTCCAGAGTCACTGACATAGAGGTATTAAAACATTTACGACAGGGAAGAGTGCATTTTTAGGTTTCAATGCTTGTGAGTAAAGATAAATGGGGATTAAAAAAAAAAAAAAAAAAGAATAATGGCAAATTTTATTCTGGTCTTTGGCAAGATATTAAAGCCTACCTTTCTGCAGTTTACATGAGGTTTCACTGTTTGTTAGCATAAAACAAAGAGATTAGTAGAGGAATCATATCCTTGTTTTCACTGCTGCAGAGTAAGACTTCAAATCGGATCTTAATCCATGCATACTCTACTGTATCTTAATGATGAGCCACAGTTTATGTTATGTTGCCTGACAGCTCCAGCTTATGTAACTTAAGATAATCCCCTTGCAACTTGGCTCTGCATATGGAACTAGTGGTAAAATGCATCTTTCATGGCAGTGAGGGGAGTGAAAATATAAAAATAGAAGAGGGAAATGGTTTGGATAAAACCTTGATATCCAAGTCTGACTGCGTATCTGTATCTAGTGTCTTGTTCCACATTTATGTGGCTAATATAGAGACAGAGAGATTTAAAAATATGAGAGTGTAGACACTGTCCCTGAGCAGGCCTGCCTCACCTGACTGTCTTTGTTGGCACAGACAGGTACAGAAAATGAACTAAAATAAGCTTAAGTGCAAACATCTCAAGGGACAGTGGTTTGCAACATCTGCCGTTTCTTATGATTAAATGTAACAAGTGAGCACATCAGGCAGGCAGTGAGGCATGATGAACCAAATACATCATACCTTGAGCGATGTAAGTACTCATGTGACATCTGCTCTGGCACGCAGGGCTGATCACAGCGCTGAGGAAAAGCTGGTTTACATAAAATTACAATTTACCTCTACTGAATGGGCTCTTTTATTTCATTGTTTAGAAATATGATGCTTTGATCGTTCATCTCTCTTTTAATAAAGCTACTCAATTTCAACTGCTAAAATAACCAAAATCAGTCATTCTATTATCATTGTCATCATAGGTGCTAATGTCAGCACTTCAGTGATCAGTCTATAAACATACATGTTTGTTCCTGCTAGTAGTAACATACATACCAGTATTACTGGCATTGTAGCCATTCATAGATCTTATTCATTGTTGTCATTCTGTTTGTTTGTACTTCTCTTCTGCATCTCCTGCTGTCCTCTAGCAACCAAAACAAAGCGTTGGCAGACAGCTGTTCAACTTGAGTCCACCCATTAAAGGGAAGTTTTATCTTGCCATTCTAACTTTGCTAAATGTTTTAAGGGCTGAGCTCATGGTGGATTTAGGTTTTTTTTTTTTTTTAAACAATATAGCATAGGGTACAGCCTAAGTCTGCTTTTTTTGTAAAGTGTCTGGACAAAACATTTGTAATAAATCGGCACTATACAAATCAAGATTGATTAATGTCTGTGCCTTCATCCATCCATCCATCTTCTGCTTATCTGGTGGCAGCAGGCCAAGCAAGTTAACCCAGACATCCCTCTCTCCAGGGACATTTTCCAGCTCTCCCTGGTGGATTCTGAGGCGCTACCAGGCCAGATAAGATACATAATCCCTTCTGTGAGTCCTGAGTCTACCCCGGAGTCTCCTCCCAGTTGGACGTACCTGAAAGACCTCCATAGGGAGGCGACCAGGAGGTAACCTGATCTGATGCACTAACCACCTCAACTGGCTCCTTCTGAGGCAAAGAAGCAGTGGCTCTACTTGGAGCTCCCTCTGGATGTCTGAGCACCTCACCCTGTCACTAAGGCTGAGCTCAGATACCCTCCTAAGGAATCTCATTTCGACCGCTTGAACCCGTGATCTTACTCTTTCAGTCATCACCCAGAGGTCATGACCAAAGGTAAGGTTTGGATAGAAGATAGACCAGTATAGTGAGAGCTTTGACTTTCAGCTCAGCTCCTTCTTCACCACACGAGTCTGGTAAAACATCTGCAACAAAGTCAATGCTGCCCCTATCTGCCTGTTGATACTGAAGTCCATTCTACTCTCACTCTCGAACAAGACTCCAGATATTTGAACTCCTTCACTTGGGCCAAAGAAACCCCCCACCACCTGGAGGGAGCAATCCAACATTTTCCGGTAAGTCTCTAGTATCTTGGCGTCCTGTTCACAAATGAGAGTAAAGAGAGAGTGAGATTGATAGGAGGATTGGTCCAGCATCAGTAGTTCTGCAGGCATTTTGCGGGTCTGTTGTGGTGAATAATAAGCTCAATTGAAAGGCAAAGCTTTCGATTTACTTGTTTATCTATGTTCCAACACTCACCTACGGTCATGAACTCTGGGTAAGAGCTGAAAGAATGAGATCGCAGATACAAGTGGCTGAAATGAGTTTCTGCTGCTGCTGGGCTCAGCCTTAGAGATAGGGGGAGGAGCTGAGACATTTGGATGGAACTAGGAGTAGAGCTGCTGCTCCTTTAAATTGAAGGGACCCAGTTGAGGGTGTGGGGATCTGATCAGGATGCCTTCCTTGGAGGTTTTCTTGGCATTTCCAGGAGGGAAGATCCAGAATGCTCTAGGATTTTATATCTTGTCTGGTCTGGGATCCCTAAGAAGGAGTTGGACAGTGTCCCTGGGGAGAGGGATGTATGGGTTGACTTGTTTAGGCTGCTATCACGACTGATGGACAAATGGATGGACAATGAGGAAAGTTTTCAGTGTGGTTCTCTGCTCTTTTGATACAGAAATGTTGTCCAGTTCTGATGAAACTTCAGATAATGCTGCATCAATCTTATCCCCTCTGCTACCATTGTTCACAGGCTTGCTGCAGTATACCTTAACCATGCCCATAGCTACTGCCTTGTTCTCCTCAGATGGCACTGATAGGTCTAGCCATTCTGATCAGGAACCAGTGTTTCAGCTTGAAGCTTTGGAAGATAAATCTACACAAGGAAGGCATGGAATATGGCCAATCCATCTGCTTTACAAAGATAATTTCTGTGTGGTTATACCTGGACTGCAAGATAGGTGAACCAAAACAGCCTTTCAAAAAAATATTTTTAACAGCGAGATTATCAATGGTTGATACATTTGTCTAATAAAAGAAAGCAAGGTGATACTTTATGTAAATCAGGAAAAAGAAAATAAAAAACACCCCTTACCAATGTTCAGTACAAGAACTAAGAGGCTAGAAGAACTGTTAAAAAGTGGTACTGCCAGCTTGGTCTGGACTGAATGATTTGCAAAAATAATCTAATGAGATCTGAAATTTTTTTCCCAAATATTGCAATTGTGATTTAATATGCGATTATTTTTGGGTTAATCTTATGTTTTTTTCGACAAATTCAAGCAATAAATAATTCCATAAATAAGACCATGTGTATTGAAAACAATGAAATTATTTCCAAAGCAATTAATCCGTAGTAGCATGAAACTGAAAATGGGGGTGCAACAAGCTTTAAGCTATAAAGGAGGCGGCTGGGGTGGGTGAGGTGAGGCTGGCTACCAGCTGATCGCAGCTAGGGTATGACTTTCGCAAAGTAACGCTAGGCTTCATCAGTTTTAGATAAAAGGAGCTAACTATTTTTGCTCGTATTGCAAATGTGATGTCATTTGCTCTGTTTAAGTGCATTATCATTTTTATGTCCCTCATTTTGACTAATGTGCATAAAATCTCTGCGGTTGCCAAAAATGTATTAAGCTGATATTTTGACATTATATTGACACAGTTAAAGAAATATTGCAACTTCTGCGATTTGAAAATTGCAGCAGTCCATATTGCGATTTAATCTAATCTTTTCAATAGCATCAGGCTGCATGCAGTAGGTGATGGTGGCAGCTGCACTTGCAGTCATGACAGCACATCTCTGCATTTTATGCTGGTATGCAGGTTGCACTGGTAAGATGTGGCTTTTTACATTAAAAAAATATGTACTAAAAGAGCATCAGGATTTTACATATTCAATTATCATCAAATAACCTTGTGACAAAAAAATAACTTTAATCTTTATGAGGATAATAAACAGTTACGTCTGTTGAATTAGGAAACAGGCTGTTTCAAATGTTGCCATAAATTCTTTTCAATCTAGTGCTTACATTACAACATGTAGACAGTTTTCACTGAAATTAGAATCGACTGCACAAAGCCCAAATACAACCCTATTGACATTTGCATCAATATGTTCATTGGTTAGGGAACAACTCTCTTTGGCTGCTTCCCCTTAAGGATTCAATACATGTTGATTTATTAGTAGTTTTACGACAGAAAGGACTGTTCACTGATGTTAAATCAATCCTATTGAAGGCCAAACTACAAAACCTGACAATAACTCAGGTGCCCTTCGAGCTATAATCCTTTATAACACGCTAGGTTAACATGAGGTCATCAGGTGCAGTGATTCAGACTCGCACATAAGATGCAACACACTCTGCTTCTGTAAGCAAATGACAAAGACTGTATAACAGAGATGCCATTTAAGCAGCTGTTTTAACAGTGCAGCAAAATTAATGCACAGCATGAAACTGTCAATAATCAGCCTGTAATGAATAAGGGGGCATCAGTCCTAACAAAATCAATGTTTCCTACATGACCTTAGTGTCTCTCTCCTTTCACTCTAAGGGTAGATGTTGAGATTGGAATAAATAAAAATAAATTGAATGAATGTAGAAGATAAATATGTTTGATTTGGGGCTTAAAAATGACCGATATGCAGAGCAAGCTTTCCTAGGATACTTAAGGGTTTTAGTTCAGTAATTACTGAAGCTGATGGATGAGATAAGACGGGGTATAATCTGATTCGAACAGGCAGGATGACTCCGTGCAGGAGGAGCACTTACCACCATCTTATTTTTGGACACCCAGCAGTCGGCGGGAAAGTCCTGCAACATGGGCACCAGGAACTGCAGGCAGCCGTCCCAGTGACACAGCAGCAGCATCATGCCGATCAGGTTGACTATCCTCACCATGGCGCTGGCAAGATCATAAGTCATGTGGAAGATCTGAGGGGTGAGAAAAAGGAAATAACAGGTTAGGGAAAGGCTGAACATGCTGATGGTCAAATCCCTGAAATCATTCTAGATTGCAAAGCACACACACAGCCTCAAGGGACGTGACTTTTGGATCTATTTTTTGATCACATCATGCACAAGGTTTAGGAATTAGACAACAGTGTAAACCTCAGCTCTTTACAGTGAAGACAGATAAGCTTATAGATGCAGATGTTGCTGTTCTGTGAACAGTCCACAAGGGAACAGCTACAGACTGGGGACCAAGGCTTTACCTGCTGATTTGCTCTTATCGCCAGCCACTCAGCCAAACACAATAATTGTACATGGGTAGAAGTGCCTGAGCTCCCGGGGTGAGAGCATTCACAGGCTGGGTTCGTTAATCCTAATGATAAATACACCCATAAGGCGCTCCAGGACTTGTGGGCTGGTGTAGATTTTAATGGCCTCAACCATTCAAAGCCTCTTAATCCCATTGAAGACCAGGGTGTGCACCGCTAACCACTCCACTCCTTATTAAAATCCACTCTGCGCCTTTTAAGGGCTTGTGACTGAGAGGGTATATTCCATCTTTGCTTTGTTGTTCATTAGCAGATGATGATGGGGACGAAGGTGAGGGAATAAACATATTTGCCACCTAAATTTTAATCTTACAGCACTGGGTGTGTTTATTTTCTCTGTCTATCTGAATGCAAGTGTTTATGTTTTTCTTCCGAGTGCGTGTCAAGAACGAGGCTGGCAGGGACCTCGGTGGCGTCTGCAGGACAGTGTGGGTGCACCATCAAATCACATCAATTTAGCTCCATCATCAGGCTAGCATGAAGCCAGAGGTAAGCCCAGAAAAATGTGCCCAAGCGAGGAGCGCAGCCAGGCTCTCTGAGAGTAGACGGAGACAACCCCACTCACGCAAACATTCACTCCGAAACTCCATGTGCCTCTCTCCCACTCAGTCTCTTCCCTTTTCTTTGGGCTCCTGTTCAAAATGTTTAGCCCCAGGCACTTTCACATCACCTAAGTTGAATCATTCGCCCAGCTGCACCTTTTCTCGGTCAGCCCACAAGATCCCCTAATTTTCCACACTTCTGTTCACAGCAGCACGCCAAATATGAATAACCACGTGCTTTTAAGGGAGTCGGTATTTTCTTAAACACAGAGATAATAAATAAGTCATTTTATCTAATATGTGATGTTGAGTGATGTCAAATTTCCTGCTGCAGCAGTAATGGCATTCCATAACATTAGAGTGTTAAATTCACTCTGTGGCCAATGAATAAGTCATGAGGTACCCCTTTCTATCTCCCACACTGAGCCTGATATATATTTCATTTGTTAAATCTTTTTTCAACACAGTAAAGGGGAAGGTTACTAAAACAGATGCTGCCTAAGAACTATAAAAAACTTGCTTAGAAATATGTGAATCTAAATGACACAATTGAGACATCAACAAAGACATTACACATACAAGATAGCAGTCTGATTTCACTCTGATACTTTTACTGTGTCAATATTTCATTTACTTTATACATTGACATGATAATACTGACTATTTTGTAACAGCAAAGAATAAAACTGTCTTTTTCTCTTTGTACTTCTGCTATGCAACGACTATTATCTATCTCTTATTTATGACACAAGCTCTTTTAACTTATGCATTCATTTACTGTGCAATAACTATTAATCAATCCCCTTTATGCAATAACTGTCCATGTGTGTCTTCATTTTTTTCATTTACTCTACAATAACTGTTTATTTCCTGTGAAAAATTATCAACCCATCCTTTCATTTACTGAGCTTTATTCAATCAAATATCCATTTTACAAGTACCTTATCCATTCAGGGTTTCCTCCAGGATTTTTTTGACACAGTGGGGGCGGGCTTTGCCTACCCCCCCCCCCCCCCAACAATTTTTTTTTAACTAAAATTATCACTTAATATTTTTAGAAATAAAACAAACATTAAGTGATAATTGAACATGGATATATATAATAATGTTAGAGTTTAAATGTCTATATTCTTAAAACTAAGAGAAAACCCTAAACCTTTTTTTAGTTCAGTTAAATTACATAACTTGAACATGCCACAGGATAAATACACACAGATTTTATTTTTTAAGAAAGGGAAAATTATATTTATATTATATGCTTTTACTTTGCCTCCCCCCTTACAGACATGAGGAGACATGATAAGAGAAACAGTGACATGACAAACAATGAGAGGAAGACATTCAGACAATGTTTAGAAAAAGTAAAAAAAAAACAACAAAAGTTACAGTAATGTATGAATGGTAAAGGATTGGTGAAAAGAAAAATGATATAAAATGCACGAAAAATGTGATAAAACTGGTGGGTCTGTTGGAGCTGGTAGGACACAGAATAAACAGTAAAAGTTCCACAGTTCATTTTGCAGTTAACTTTTTCCAAGTTTGTGCATATGTTCTCTCTGCACATTTCCAGATATAACTCTTCTTATGGAACAATAAATGATCTATAACTTTTAGTGTTTTATGCACTATCACACCCTGTTCTGTGTGTTTGTCCTTGAACCTGTAAATACTCTGAATACTATCAGCCTCTACAGTGTCAATGCATTTCTGAAGCAGGATAAATTCCTTTCAGTATCTCATGGTGCAGCCTGAATGTGTCATTACTGTTCAACAATAACTCCTGCTACATCCCTGCAGTAGACGTGCCCTCAAAAGACTCCTGGCACTTAAACACTGTGTGGGGAATAAAGCCTACAAGAACAGGCATGGGTAATGCCATGCAAATCTGCCGTTTGTAACCCAAACTGTACTGTCACCGGAGGAAGGTGATTCCTCTATCTCTTTTCACAGCTGTAATCAATTCAAATACTCCCATCATGCCGAGCAGGAACAGACTTTCCAGTTACAAAAAATAATTCAAAAGATTGGTTTGGTAAAATGTGGGATGATTATTAAAGGATTAGAAGTCTAAGGACTGTATCTCTTTTTCTTTTTCTGTCACCTCTTGTAAATTAGAAAATAGCCAACAGGATCTCTGTGCTATCTGTGATTTATTATGGTTTCACATTAAGGGCCTGGGCCTTGATCTGGGTATACTTGGCCCCAGAGTCTGGTTCAGTGTAAACACAGGTATACTGTACACAAGTTTTCTTTAAGGAGTGGTGTCAGGCCCCATTCTTTGGGCACCATGTTTGGAAGATGTGAACTCAAGTGTGCCCAAGTACAGGGTACTTCAGATTTTCAGTTAGCCAGCATTTACAGGTCTTTGGCTGTTTTCACAGGCAGATGTCCAGCATATACAAATATAAACGTCCAAAATGACCAGCTGAACGATATAAGAGTAAATCTACCTTTGACAAATTCTCTGACGAAGCAGAACAGTATTCAACACAGAATCCTGTCATGGAGAAAGGCCTGGATCATCGGGGCTGATGGCAAGAGCACCATCTCAGTTCCCCGAAGATTTGTGTTAATGCTCAGGATGTCCTGGCTAATGAGCAGCAGTAGTGTGGGAAAAGCCATCGATGAGAGGAGGACTGTACTGAACTATCCACAGTGGATGCTTTTGTCTTCCTGTGCGAGTCCTCCAAAAAAAACACGATGATTGGATTAACCCATAGAAGAGGTTACAGTTGAGATCATCAGTTTATTAGGATTGATATGGGAAAACTGATGGTAAAACTCAATTTTCATTCATAATGTGGAGTTTTGGATAATGCCTACTTATTGATGACAACTATTTGTTGGTGTTTTCAGTGGAAGATGATATTTGGCTGTTGTAAGCTGCTAAAGGGCTAATTTAGAGCAAATGGAGCTGATGTGAAGCGTAGTGCTGTTGTTTACATGTTAAACAGTGTATATTGTGCAACTGACTGCATGTGTGTAAGGAACAGAATCACAATTTTCTATATGTTTTCAGACAACTTCTGCAAAGGCAAGCAAAAGACTGTCTTTGTCAGTCATTTCCAAGGCCTGGCCATGAGTAACATGTGTCTAAAGGGCTTTATTAAAAGTATAAATTACTCAGGTTTTACCACTGGGTCGGTTTCTACCGTCTCTGTCTTGGATCAGGTTCGGAAAGAAAAATGTGTACCTGGTCCCATTTTAGCAAAGAAATAAAGCTGTATCAAAGTGTTTCTGTTTTATACGTTTGATACAGTTAAATACAGGTTATTGGTTATATATAGATATCTAAGGCAAATGTCTGGTGGTTTTTCAACATGGCCAAAATTCTTGAGGACAACAAGCCATTTTGGCTGGAGACAATACCACCAAGCAAAAATTCTGGTGTACTTGTCAGCAGGTGGAGTTGTAAAGGCAAATCTAAATTGTTTTCACCCATTATAGGCCCATTTCAACCTCTGAGCTGCAGGGTAGATGTAGAAGTAGGAAGAACATTGTTGTTGGTGTGCTAAAGATAATAAAATATCCATAGTAGATGACTCTATTGTCAACACAGCGCATAAACACAGTGTTGGCATGCGTTGCTCCCTTTTCTTTATTCAGACATGCAAATCATACATGTAAATCACGACCAACTGTATCAGACCATGTATGTACCCAAGTGTGCACAGGCATGGAACAATGCTTCTAATGTGAAGGCAGAGCAGCAGTGCAGAGGGAGGAGCAACCACACTACCTAATGTGAAAATGCCCCAAATGGCCAAACATGTGCTTCACTACAAATTTTCAGTATTTACACAAACACTAATGGAAATACAAGCAATGTTTACACACAGATTATCCCTCAACATGGCATGTTACATGTATTATGATTGATTGCTGACCATTTTCTCCTACTTGAAAGTGACACAGAGTGAGGCCAGCTGCACTAGCATCAGCATAAACAAGAAAGATTTGATTGATGAGACCCAATACAGCAGATTCATATGAGGCCCTGTTGTTCCTCTCACTCCCCTCATTAGTCCTTTCCACAAGACAGGACACATGAAAATCTGCTTCCTTTTTAATTAAAATCATGGGTCAGATACCACAAGTCATAGCTAAGATGTAGTTTCATGAATGGAACTAATTAAATGGCTAAGACGGAGAACAATGTGTGGGAAAAGGCCCTTTACAAGACAATTTAAAGTAAACTAGGATTTATAGTTACTTCTAACAACTACTATCACTAAAGTCTTCTACCCTGCAGATAGCACAAAAAAGCTGTGTTTTTCACTGCAGGTACTTTCTCCAGGCTCTGGTACAGGAGGTACCACATGCTATCCCACCACAGCGATGAGTGTTCAAATAAAGTCCTGAAGACTTTATAATACTCCCTCCCCAAAAGGTCCCTGCATGGGGTGTAGTACTGTGACTTTTGAGGTTTGGCTTGCAAAGCTGACAATTTACTCTGTGGTCTCAGTGGTCTGCTGGGGGAGAGGGAGCACAAAGAAAGATGAGAAAAAAAAGGTCAGGAGGGTCAGTTTCTGTCCTGGACTGTCCTCTGGACTCTGTAGAGGAGATTGGAGAGAGGGGTGGGATGTCGGACAAGCTCACATCTATCATGAAAAACCCTGTCTCACCCCCCGCGTGCCATGGTGAGAGCCCTAAGCAGCCCCTTCAGCAGCGGACGGTTTCACCCTCCTTACAAGGGGGAGCGCTGCTGCAGGTCTTTCAAACCAACAACAATAAGACTCTTTCACACCAGCAATGCCCATGCAGTTTCCTGGTGTGAAACATGTGCATAGTTTTAGCTCCCAGAACATTTCTATTTTTACCACCTGTTTACTATTTTAAAATTTTCTCTTATTCTTGCATTTTTACTTAATTATTCACCGCTAAAATTACCTACATTTCTGATTACAGTATTTTTTAGCGATGCAAGAAATTGGATTTTTGCCAGTATATTTAAAATGCTGTTAATTACAAATTTATTTTAGCAGATGCCTACAAAAATACCAATATTTAGACGTAGGTCAGACCTTAAACATCAGTCCCTAAAACACACCTTAAAGTTCAAAGATGAAACAAGACTCGAACGTCCTTCTAAAAATTAAGGTTCTTAAATACAAAAAGGAAAAACAAAATCTATTTAAACTGCTTTTGTCAATACCTCCTACTATAAATCAAGCCTCAGATGCTTGGCTGGTGTCAGCATCATGCTCTCAGTGTCAGTCAGGATCTAGGGTCTTTAGTGTGTTGCCCTTAAAGGTTCTCCAACAGGTTTCAGATTGAGTTTACACAGCACTGGAGAGTTTTTTTTTTGGCCTGGGCACAGTCTTGCCAATTCATGCCACAAATTCAAAGAAGTGTGCATGTCTCCAAGCCTCAAACATGCCATGATTTGAACTGCTCTGCCATTTTTTTATCCTCCTACATGCACACAAGCCAACATCATATAGAAAAATCGGACAAACATTTCTTAAGCACCCATGAAAAGGGACATTTGATTTGTTTTTCTGTTGCTCTGTGCAAATAGAACTTAAATTAACATAAAAGTTGTTTGATATTAACAGTAATGCATTATACACAGTGCATTTAAATGTATTCACCCCCCCCCCCCAAAAAAACCCAAAAAAAAAAAAAAAAAAAAAAAAAAAAACCCTCTTGTTTGTAAAGGAAAAACAGATTTCTATAGAGTTATGTCAATTAAATAAAAAAAATGTAATGCAAAATAAGTGACTACATACATGAATATTCAGATAAACATTTGGCTGCCATCACAGCACTTTGTGTCTTTGTGGATAGGTCTCAATCAGGCATGCACATCTGTATACTGCAATTTTACTCCAGTCTTCTTTCCAAATCTGATCAATCTCAGTCAGGTAGCACAGGGATCAGGTGTGAACAGCCCTTGTAGAGTCTTGCCACGACTTCTCTATTGGATTGAGGTCTGGGCCTTGACTTGGCCACTCCAGAACATTCTCCTTGTTGTCTTTAAACCATTTTTGTGTTGCTTCATCTTGCTGGAAAAAACAAAAAACCTCCCAAGCTATAGTTCTCTTTCAGACTGAATAGGATTACCCTCAAGGATTTTCTTATGCCTATGATTTTTATATGTCCTGCCAAGAAGCATTCCCACAGCACGATGCTGCCACCACTAGCTTCACATTTGGGATGTGTGTTTGTTGTGATGTGCAGTGTTTGGTGTCTGAAAAACATAGCATCTTGTCTGATGACTGAAAAGCACCATTTTGTTCTCATCAGACCAAAGAACTTTCTTCTGATTGATCATGGACTCTACCATCTGCCTTTAGATGAAATCAAGTCCGATTTAATACAAATTTTCTTTAATAAGTCTGACACTCTACCATAAAGCTTTGACTGGTGAAGAACCCGGGGAACAGTTTTTGTATGCAGAGTCTCTCCCATCTCAGCTGCTGAAGCTTGTAACTTCTTCAGAGTAGTCATAGGTGTCTTGGTGGCCTCTCTCACTAATCTCCTTACTGCACAGTCACTCAGTTTGTGAGGATGACCCGATCTAGGCAGATTTACACATGTGCCATATTCCTTTTATTTTTTTCATGATGAATTTAACTGAACTCTGGGAGATGTTCAGTTCCTTTTGTATCCATCCCCTGACTTATATTTTTCAATAGCCTTTTCTGTGAGTTGCTTGGAGTGTTCTTTTGTCTTCATGGTGTAATGGTATCCAGGGATACTGATTAACCAGTGACTGGACCTTCCAGACACAGGAGTCTTTGTAAAAATCTGTTTTTACTGTGACATTAAGGATTTTTTTTTTTATTATTATTATTATTTGTTCAAAAAGGGAAAATTATATTGACCATGATTGAGTTATAAAATAAATTCAAGGGGGTGAATACTTTTTATACATACTGGAACTGCAATAATGTCAAAAGTATCAACTTAGCTTATCCTACATTATTCCTGAGTAAAACAGAACATGTCAACTTGCATGTGCTTTGACTTTTGTAGAAATGAAGAAAACAAGACTCTATACTAACTACTGGTCCATGAAATAAGAGATAGATCAGAGATACATTGAAATTTACAAAACTTATACTAAGGTCATGGCAAGGGTCAAATGCAGGGTCACATACTAAAATAAAAACTAATTTGCATCCTTGTGAGCCAGCCATCAGGTTCAGACAGACAAGCGGATGCAGGCAGCTGCCTTGTCATCTCAAACAGATGGAGTGAGAAAAGCGTGATCCAGGTGAGAGGATAGATGCATATGTCCCACAGTGCTGACGCTAGCTACCCAGACACAGTCAAAGTAGCAATATACAGAGGCATCTGGTGTTTGCTGCTCACACTGCTAATGATGATGAATGTTTGGTGTGATGGCGTCTCAACACATAAAGAGAAAACAAAAAAAGGGCTTACTCATATGTTTTTTTCTGATGTCTCACTGCTGACTGAACCTAAAAAACATGGTCTGCCAACCTCAGATCACATGCTCTTTAATTTGAGCACAAAGGGATACACTGAAATTAATTAAAAATGTGCTTCATTTGCTTAAACTGGTTCTGCATTATTCATATGATGATGAAGGGTAATTGTACAAGCTGCATTTTGGGGGTAGTTCTTTATAATTACGAAGAGAGTGGACATGTCATTTTATCACACAGTTGTATTGTAGTGAAATCCAAACTAAATCAGCAGGGAAGCTCAGACTACATAATTTATTACTGTGTTCAATAAGTCATTAAGTAATTTAGTTAAAATCTTTGTGGGGATTTTCAAGTATCCAGGACTCAGACACAGTGGTGTGTAAAGAAGATTTTGGTCAAACAAAACACCATCAGTCTTTAAAATGGCTTATTTGATAGTCATCCTGTTTTCCCTATAAAGCATTTTAATTGCCACATGCTTGATTCTCCAGTGCCTGAGCGAGACATGATTACACTGTGATGATGAATAATGAAGTTTATCAGCTGAATCAATCCATGCATGTCTCAGTGTTATTTTTAATCATCCAGGATGATGGCAGACTCTGGGAGCAGGCTGCGGGCAGGGGTTAGATTTCTCACTCTAAATGCCTTGACCAAAATGTCATGCTCATGCATGCTGTCATGGTGGACGAAGCACACATGGAGAATGAGAAGTAGGCCTGGGAGTGGACCACTGGGAAAACCCTTCCATCATCTGTCTGAACAGGCCTGGAGGGCTCGGATCACAAAAAGCACTTTTGCTCTGCTCCCTACCAAGATGCGCCATTGGGTTTCTGCAGGATTACACATTTTTTATGTAATACTTTTTTAAGCAAATCCACCAAGGGTATTGATATCACACAAAGCTTATTCACAATGTTGAAGACCTGTCATTTTTGCCGGCAAGCTTCATTGTGCTCTAAATAATAGTCCGTTAAATCTATTCTTCCTGCTTTGCTTATCTTCCAAAGACCAGTCCTTGGCATAGGTAACGGGTCAGTGAGTGCGGAGCTGATTAGCTGATTTATCTTATTTAAATACTTTGTAAAGATTTACTGGGTGGAAATGAAAGGCGTCTTACTTCTTCTGTGGACCCACAGGGGCAGCCACATGGCTGACTTCTCTCACAGCACCTGAGCATTTTACTGACGGATCGTTTTGTTTCTCTCAAACTGCAGCACAATGCCACATGGGCAGACGTAGCCATAAATCTTAACAAACTCAGATGCCAATATAAATAGAGAGAGGAATTCTGTCACCCTGCAATGAATAAACACCTGCAGAGCTTTTGACACCTTCAGCTATTGAAAGTAAAACAGAAGTAGTCTTTGCTCCTTTGTTTCATCTGATAATTTCACCTCTCTAAAGGCCAGCTTTCTTTAGGACAGATTTATATATAAATAAAATGATCATTATCAACATCATTATTTGAATTCCATAACCCCCTCATTAAATGCCTCAGCTCTCATAAATTCATCTCCATGCACGCTAAAAGCAACGTTTACTGGGTCGGCCAGTCGAGACGGTTTTGTTATAGGCATCAGGCACGATGAGAGGAAGCCCTCAGAGCTTAGTCATTAGTGCACTGCCTTGAATCTGATTTAACAGGATGACTAATCTCATCCAAGTCACTGGTTCGTCAACAGGAGACAACTCCAATGAGGAGAATATCCGGTCACAGCCTTATTTATATCCCGATGAAAAGTGACAAGAGGAAGCTGACAAGAGGGAGACGGGCAGCCACTAAAACGGCAGTCTGCTCCGCATGTGTGTGAGTGCGTGATGGATATCTGCACACCATGCTGAACGTCATTATGCATGACAGTGTTACCACTGGCACAAAGCCACCACCGCTAAAACCTCCATGTTTGTAAACAATATTGTGTCAACATGCAAGCTGTGGAAACATCTGACAATATGAAGTGTTTGGAGAGGAAATGGAAGCAATCAGAGCTCATTTATGACAGCTGTGATAAAAAAGGGCATGGATGAATCCACAAGCTGAAGTGTGAGGACATTGGATTAGCTAAATGATACTGATGGTATTACTGATGCTTTGCAACAAGTCTTCAAGGAGGTGGAGATGAAAAAAAAAAAAAACATTTAAACTGTCTGGGAAATTAAAAAAAAAAAAAAAAACTCAGAATGTCAGATAGATGGGGAAAAAAGCGGTGTCCACTTCGAGCTTTTCATATCAATCTCTGGGCTTTTTAATTGTATTTAATAATTACGTAAAATAATTTTGAATAGTACATGGAACTTAGCAATATTTAATGCTGGAAAAAGTCAAAATATGTATTCAATAAAGGGACAATATGATTTAATCTGACATTGAAATTAATACTGTGATCTTAGAGAATCTTAGTGAACTAGACTACATGTCTAAATCCAAACAAGCGCAGAGGGCAACACTGGAAGCTTTCTGTGACAGAAAAAAATGTTCTCTCTCTACTCCCGGTCTGTTCTGGCATAGCTTTCCAATCATGGCGGTGAGCTTGTCTTGTTTAGTCCATCGTTAGCTGTTAGCTTGGACCTCGCAGCAGGACCGCAGCAATTTACTCCGACCTGGATCCCTGCTCTTCTTAAATCCAGAGCACAGAGCCACACCAACAGCTTTTCTTGTGCAGAGGAGAGGTTTTTGCCCTGTTCTTGTAGTGTTGTCTTCCATTCGCGCAATAATAGCAAAGAATACAGAGAGCGTCAGCCGAGTCGATATGTGTCTGTGCTTAACCAATCAGATGCAGAGAGCAAAAGCAGGAGGGGAGGGGATGACGCTGCTCAGGGTTCATCTCCACACACAGAAGGAGCCAGACAGAGCGAGAGGGCAACATGTAGCTTATTACAGTTCAGTAACCACTTACTATGCCTTTGGCTAAAAATAATAAACTACTAACAATCATGACAAAATCACTCTGCCAGAAGACACAATCAAATCAGGAATTTCAGCAAGCATCCCAGATAGTTGCGGTCAGCCATATACTACGTTTTAACCTAGTCTTGTTGTTTTACTGTAGATCAAACAAAGTCAAACCATGTTTTTGGCTGAATAAGGATGGTGTTTGTGCTCCTTTTATTATATTATACTCCACTTGTAGGAGGTCCCGGTACACTACAATACTAAGGAAGTTGATTTGCCACTAGACCTGCTGAAATATCAAAACACAAAACATGATTGGCTGATCTTTTGAACAGGTGATAAGCTATAAGAAACCGAACTGGACACCCCTTCAAGTTTAGAAACAATGGTATCCATTCAGCAAATTTTCTTTTCTAGGAAGAATATGTTCAGCACCCTTGTAAATCCACAAAATAAGGCTTTATAATAATCTATGGAGGAAACAGTACACTGTTATTTATGAGTATAAAAAACTTTTTAATTTTAAAAATTGTACTCACGAAAAAAACTTAAAGTAAGCTCTTGTTAATAGTGATAATTTATCAGTGATGACAAATACTGTATCTCGTTCCCTCTGCTGTCTTCTGGGAAACCCCACTAGAGAAGTTTGGGGGTGAAGCATCTCACTCAAGGACACTTCAACAATTTGTGGCTGCGTGATAACATGTTGAAAGCTTCAGGCTAATAGCACATTATACTCTTCTAATGGCATGCAATTATAGTCCGTGTCAACAAAGCTAGCATGCACACACTCATGCAGGAAAACAGAACTGACACTCAGAACATTAAAATAAATATCACACAATAATCTGAACTTGAATGGTTTACTTGTTTCCCACTGCATGTTATCAGATTATGGGTCACATTATAATCTAACTATTTGACCAAAGCTAAGATCTTTTCTACACGTCTCTGTTATAATATGACTATATGACTCTATGCCTGGGACAATGTCTCATGTAGAAGTTAGCTAACTGTCCCTGAAGCATTATGAAACAGATTAATGTTGGACCAGCCTTCTGCTGTGAAAGTGCACGTCACACAGTGCAGCTCTCTAAAGTGAAGCGTCAAGCTAAGGTTATTCCCCTTTTGACAGGAGGTTTCTATACATTTTAAATCGTAAGCATACTTTGGTTTATGAATTTGCTTTTTGATTCAAAAAACAAAGTCTACTGAAATGTGAGAACAATGACAGATTTCACCCATTTTGTCCCTGCTTTGAATTGTTTCTCCATGCCTTCTGTACACGTTAGATTCTTTTGTCTTGTCCTGAATTCCTAAAAAGATTATTCACCGCAACAGGTACATGAGAAAAGATTCTAATTTTATAATTTTGTTCCCAACAGTATCACTCCAAGAGGCATTAAACCATGCAGTACAGTTCACTGAGCTGTATTCAACACTTCCCGGAAGAAGTGTCCTCTGTGTGACTTCTTACTGAGCTGAGGAGGAAATGAAACTCAAACAATAACAAACCAAATGAATATGTGCGGGGCTCTATTTATAGCTTGCAGATAACTTGTGAAATATGAGTAAAATAAAAAAGCGATGCCTTTGGAGGACATAGGGACTTCACAGGTCTGCAGCTTCTGTAGTGTCAGAGATGGAGCAGCCCCCCCGCCAGCAGTGATGTCACACAGGAGCTAAAAATTTCCCTATAAATGGAAGAATCATAAACGTCCTGCCATGAAGTGCTGATTATGCACAAGGTAATGGAGCACTGCTGTGAGATTGTCTATGAGAAATCTTTCTAGGACAGGATTAGGGCTGGAAATTGTACGATTACTGATGATACGATACAATATGAAGCAACATGATATGCAATGTGTCACTGTTGATGACAAAGTTATGATGCATATTGCAAGACAATCATAGAAGAACATTAGAAATGTTCCCAAATGGGTAAAATGCTTAATTAGTGTATTTATTTCGTGCATTTTGGCGCCAGTTTGACCTTTTAAATAGTTTAACAACACCACACTTACTATATTTTTCTATCCATCCAGCCATCCCTTATCCATTTTTTTCCGCTTATCCCTGGTCTACCTCTTTCTGGGGGATTCCGTGGTGTTCCCAGGCCAGATGACATACATAATTCCTAGGTCTACCTGGGGTCTCCTCCCAACTGGATGCACACAGAAGACCTCC
Source organism: Cheilinus undulatus (assembly GCF_018320785.1). Lineage (NCBI taxonomy): Eukaryota > Metazoa > Chordata > Actinopteri > Labriformes > Labridae > Cheilinus > Cheilinus undulatus. The sequence goes on along the minus strand of NC_054865.1, from coordinate 30,072,463 downwards.
AAAGGGAGGCATCCTAGAGACATCCTAATCAAACACTCTAACCACCTCGACTGGCTCCTTTTAGAGCAAATGAACAGCTCTACTTTGAGCCCCATCCAGATGTCCGACTTCCTCACCCTGAGCCCAGACACCCACCTGAGGAGTCTCAGTTCACCCGCTTGAACTCACTGTCTCATTCTTTCAGTCATCAGAGTTCATTACCATAGGTGAGGGCTGGAATGAAGATTGACCGGTAAACTGAGAGCTTGGTCCTCCAGTTCATCTCCCTCTTAATCACGATCCAGTACAACTTCTGTGGTATTGCTGACATTACACCAATCCGCCTGTCAACCTCATGGTCCATTCTACCCTCACTTAAGAACAAGACCCTGAAATACTTGAACTCTTCTACTTGAGGCAAGGACTCACACCCCAGTCCATTGTTTTCTGGCAGGGAACTATGGCCTCTGATTTTTTTTTACATGCTAGTCCAAAATGCTGGCCAAAAGGTGTGCGCAAAACATAGACTGGCTGCAGCCCTGGCTAATGGGCCCTATGGCTCCAATGCCTTGATGTAAACAAATGCTCTTAGAGCATCTGCAAACACAGACAGTGGTGCTGCTGCTGAAAATTTTCAGTTTAACCAAATTGGAAGTTATGTGCTTGGAACATCCCTACTTCAACATTATCATGCTGTCTTTTTTGGCCTACCTCACTACAATTACCCTCTTTGGGTGCCTAGGACCAAGGTTGGACCAGGCCTCAGGATGGTCTTAGAGGGGTCAGCTTGGAAGATTCCAGTAAAGATGGTGCATGGGCCTGGTGCAGGCCTAGACGATTGTCATCTGGAGGCAGGAGCAGTACAGAGCCAAGGCTGACATGGCGAAGTGCCAAAGCGACATGCTGCCATACCTGACTGCCCTGATGTTATAAGTACCACCATAAGGTGGAGAGTCAAATTTGGAGGGAAATCATTTTAGAGTGCTAAATTGATTTTTTATGAAAACATTTGGTACTTGCAATACATTAATTGTGTCACATTCATTGAGGAGACAACGTAATGACATTTTGATATTTTGTCCCGCCCCTAAACAGGTTAGTAAGAAAGTAAAACTGCAGAACAACTGTGTAGTTTCAATTTTCCTCCTGTAAGAAGGTGATTTGACAAAAGTGTGGTCAGTGCAGAGTGCTACAAAAATATTCAAATGGCGATGAGATGCACACACGCTGTTGGAAGTGTAGCTGTCAATAGGAAAAGTCAAAAAGTCAGTCAGGTGGCGAGATCTCAGAGACAAGTTATTCTGCAGTGACAGATGACATTTCTGTGAGGTTGCATCTGGAGTACTCTGGCACTGAGGCAAAGCTGGCCTTTCACTCCGTCTGCCTAGCTAGCATTCATCAGCAAACCTCGCATACACCCTTTTAAACACACACCACCCACGCCGGTATAAAACATGTAAATGGCAGCTGCCTCCGTGAGTGTGTCTCTGTGCTATTGTTCTGGCTTTTTTTCAAGGATGCAAAGCACGAGTTCAGCAGATAATTCTCTCTCTCTTTCTCTTTTCCTTCTTTTTATTTGCTTCTGTCATTTTCTTTTTCTCTGCTCTCCTTGCCTTGCTGCCTTAATGCACAGGCTGAACATGTGATAGCACACTGTCAGTGTGTCCACTCCATTTAAATGAAAGCTGGTCTCCACTTCTTATAACCCAGCCTTCATTTTGGACTCAGAAGTACAGCAACAGGCCTGCATGGGGGCACAAGGTGGCAGGGGGAGTCTTCCTAATGGATTTCATTTAAACATTTCCTGTCTTTGAAATGGCATCACAGAGGCCCTCATGATTAATGTCACCACACTTACATGCACTGTTCTTCCCAGAGTTCCAGCTAAATATCTGAAATCGAGAACATTTTCAGGATGCCTGTGGACAGGTTTGGGGATGCTATGGTTTGATTTGCAATCAGTTTACTCTTTAACCTTTACAAATGTCTGTGTAATGCCACAAAGATGGCTCTGAAGTTTTGACAACACTGGGCAACCAGGCTAACAATTGGATAAATTGAGTGATGTATGAATATGAAATTAAGAGGAAATCCCTTCTAATTTAACATTCACATTAATGTAAATTAAATTCCATATAACTTTCATGTGATCTTTAGCTCAGCATTTTCCAAGAAATGGAGACATTAAAAACACAGGAGCGCTAAACATTTACTCAATTTATATCAAACCCTTTTCTATGTTTCATTACTGTGTATTTATATTCAAAATCAATGGGTTTGAATTATTTGATTGTTTTATTGAATATGAAATATTGATGAGTTTCTTTTAACAATAATTGATTCTTTTTTTTTTGGACATTCATCACCAAAACCAAAATAATAAAAGTTTCATATTCAGTGCTCTGGAGCTGGTGTAATTTGTTTTCTTTAATAGTATTAAAGTAAACTCAATAGGTACAAAGTCTATTTCCTTATTAAATATTTAAGTTTTCAGTGCTAAGATTAAATTTAAGTAAGTCAAACCTGATTTAATAAATTTCCCTGATAAAACATACAAATTCTATATAAAAAATACTCTTAAATTATAAATTTATTAATAAATTGCTGTCAAAAAAGTGCTTTACATGGATTTACAGAAAAACAAACAAAAGGAAACATGAAAATATTTAAGAGGCATAAAAAGCTCATAGCTTTGAATCCTCACTAAAAAGAACTTAAGTATTCATATGTTCAAGGATTAAAGCAGAAAAAAGTCCTTTCACTGAAAAAATTCTACAAAGAATAAAAGTTACAGAAGATCTCATGACTGAAGCCCTTTGTAATCCTAAGATTGTTTAAAATTAAATTAAACCTTTTATTTTTTGAAAGTTCCAGTCCTGGGGAAAGTGGAGCGACTCTTTACACATGAATGCTTGAATAGACAGCCTCCATTAAAATACATTGTATCAATGCAAATTAACTCCCATCACCTCTTTAAAATATCCCTGAATAAGGCAGCCTCTTGAGAAAAAATGAAATGTGATGATATAAAAAGAAAATGCAGGTAGGGTAAGGGGGTAGAAAATTTAGTTTTTACAGCGCTCAAATCATACAAATATAGGATTAGACTGTAAGAAAGAATAAGTTGGTTCAACAATAAATATTAAGTGGTACTTGAATTTCTCAATGGAGCAGCCTAAAAGTAGTAATATTAAAGTCTGGAAAAACCCTCAAGCAATTTTTACACTCCGGTGAAAATTTCATCATGAAAAGTAGTATCATATACTTTTGAGTTAAAAAAATATAATTACAAGGCAGAATGGTCCATTATAAGGTATTATTTGCTTTTAATTTTTTAACTATATGAATGTGCGCATCTCCCAGCTGATAAGCTTCATGTTATTATAATAACTATACATATATGTTGGGATAGCCAAGGAATTCTCCCAGCATGCAATAAAGATATCATGGCACAATATCTCATTATGTTTTGTACATGTAGGGACTAATCAGAATCTGAAGTCTCACAAGCCAGACTAATGATGTCATACAGATGAAGTGAAAATTTTAATGTGTTGCCTTTGAGATCAGTAAAAGTGACTTACAAAGACACAATAGGCAAACCCAAGTACAGAGGGCTACAATGAGGTGACATCAAATTTGCAGTTTACTTTTAAAGAATTTGTTGTGTATTACTTTTGCCCACTGAGTTATGACAATCTACAGAAAGATGGTGACACTAACAAAAAATATCAGGAAATTGTCATTGAATGGTTAAAATGTGACTAAAGTACTATTTGCACAGGACTAGTGTTACCTGTGGACCCCCTGACATCAGTGTTTGGTGTGGTGCATTTGCACAGGTGTGCCTGGTTGTTTGTCTCTCTATGTCAGCCCTGTGACTGACTGGCGACCAGCCCAGGGTGTACACTGCCTACTGCCCAATGACGGCTGGGATGGACCCCAGCCCCCTCTGACCCCAAACAGGAGAAAATAGATGAATGTATGGATAGTACTGTAGCTGGCTGTCAATGACTAATAAACTAGTGAAATATCTCCCCTTACTCTCCCATTACACATCCAGGTCCCTTAAGTCATCTGTGCATATCTGCAGCTAATCAGGTAGAGGAGGAGAGAGAAAGTTGAGCATCCCTCCATTTAATGTATGAGAAAGAGGGAAGTCTTGTGTTTAATATGAACCTCTCCTTTTACTTTTAACAGCTCTTATGCAGTTGATGTTGTTCTGTGCTCTATAATCTTGGGATCATTGCGCATCCACAACAATCTTCCTCTGGCAGATCAGCTGTTGCAGCCTAATCACTGAATGTGTTATGCATGAGATGTACAACTAAATAATACTGATATACTTGCAAAGAGGACCAGTAGAAAAAAGAGCAGAAATGCTGTGAATATGAAGAGAGTAGCAGTGTTAGCATGCACATTTGGACGGCAGTTTCAATAAGTAAGTTAAGTAAAATAAAGCCATTTTTACTTGAATAATCTCCTACGCTGCCCTCAATTTTTTTTTTTTTGATCAGAAAAAGATGCACAAAAGCCGAACGGATTAGAATTATGTGAACCTCTGTGTTTGCTGAAATGTGGTCGGTTATTTGGAATTTTCACTCTGTAAATTACCGACAATTTGCACAGGATTGGAAATGCAAATGTCCTGCACGATATAAATTACCAGAGGCCCCTATGTAATACTAGTCCCGTGCAAATTGGGCAGTAGGTTATGTTCGTGTATAACAGTGTTGTATTTTAGGTTCTTCTGCTCTGTAGCATGTAACCTGACTTACAGTCAACTCACACACATCATCACCTATTATCAGTCTCTTGTAATTGATTCAGCCTGAGTAGATGCAATCTCTCACTGTATACAAAAGCCAAGTACGGACATGAAGAGGTAACACACTGATGTTTGCTACCAAAATAAAAGTGGGACATCTAAACTTGACATCACATAGCAGACAAGATAAAAGTAATGACAAGCACAGGGTGCAGATGGCTTTGTGGTTAAGGTCGCGTCCCATGTATGAGGGCGTGTTGGTCCCTTTCCACATGTCTCTCCCCCACTCTCCCATTCTGGTTTCCAATCCTATCCACTGTCCTCCTCTTTTTTCAGTAAAGGCATTAAAAGTCCTAAAATATTATCTTTTATAAAAGTAATGACAAGCACATCAAAATGCAGCAAAATACAACACTATGTTTACTATAGGATACGTGTAAAATACACAATAAAAACAGAGCATTGGTTAATTATGTCAGCTCCTTCTCCTCAGATTCTTCCATGTTGGATTAACACTGACTGAAACATTGTTACTGAAATCAGTTAAAGTGATGAGGAATTTAATCCCCATAAACTGAAAATGACCTGGAATAAAAATTCTGGGTAATACACATACAGACTAAATTCTTCAGGGATCTGTTATATTTGAATTGTTACACAGCCTCTGGGCCTGAAGTTACATAAATGGCCTCTTAACTGTTTGACCCATGACATCATCATCAATGTTCAATGCAATAAAACATCTTTTACATGACCCAGCCAACTGACTGTAGTTACTCTTCACCAATACACTAAATCATGCACTAGCTGTGGTTGATTTTAGGGAGGATTTTTAAGCAGAAAAGGCACTGACATGCTAAAAATAGTGCTTGAGTAGTCCTGTATTTGTAAAACTATGTACCAAAATGATGACAAAAGCAGGCCTGATTGTCCAGTGCTCATCTTCACGTCGACTCCATGCTGAGATTCTGATTTATTTTGCACCTTTTACCTCTGAGACTGAATAACATCTAGAGTAATGGGAAATCTTTCTAATTTTTCCTGCAATTATAATCATGCTTGTGTTGCAGCAATGCCTCTCTGGGCCTTGTTGTCCCACTGCTAGCTGGATGGGCACACAGAGTGGAAATGCTAATCAGCAGCTCGACCTCATCAACTTATTGGTGACTGGGCTAGCAAAAGGGCCTCTTCACTCCTCCTAAGAGTGGATGTAATCAGAAGCAGCATGCATCTATATTTTTCCTCCCAGGGCAAAGAGGAAGGTACAGAGCTCTGCAAACACACTCAAGAGTATTTCCCCAGCATGGGAACACCATTTGAAGATAACTTCCTCAGGAAGTGAAGCCCTATGTTTTAGACTAGATAAATCAAATGATATGATTGTATGATTGTCAGACAATGGGATTTTCTCTGTATTTTATCTGACTGTCTTTTCCTCTCTGAGTGAATCTATTTGTTGGCAATGGGGAATCCAGTTTGCTAGGGACAACTAAGACTAGCACTCTTCATGCATGTGAGTGGGAAACAATCAGCAAAACTACACAGTCAGTAAGAAACACTTTCCTACCTCTTCCCATTGGTGGATGTAGCGAATGAGTCTAGAGAGACGCAGCAGTCGCAGCAAGCTGAGGATCTTTGTGAAGCGAACAATCCGCAAAGCCCGTGCCGTCTTATAGAAATCTGAGTCGATACGTGTCTCCACGATGAGGAAGATATAGTCCACAGGAATGGAGGAGATAAAGTCCACCACAAACCAGCTCCGCAAGTACTTGATCTTGATCTGCTGCGGATCCAGGATGATCTCCGTGTTGTCCTCTTTGACAATACCGGTCCTGAAGTTAAGCACCAGATCCATGAGGAAAAAGGTGTCAGAGACTACGTTGAAGACAATCCAGGGAGGTGTGTGCTCGTCTTTGAAGAATGTGATGCCTACAGGGATGATGATAAGGTTTCCTACCATCAGCAGCAGCATGGTCAAGTCCCAGTAAAACCTTTGGAGGAACCGAGAGAGAATACTATAGTCAGAGCATATAAAGTATCCTTATTAGATAATGCAAAATTTTAAACATAATATATATTTATAAAAATTGACAATTTCAATCGATTCATAAAAATACATGCTCCCATTCTCTATTTAAATAAAAGGGGTATCTGCTTTAACTTCCCTTGATTGAAATCAGCAGTTAATGCAGTAGCATCAAGCAGTGTTTCATTGAATAAAGACAAAAAAATGCATTGATCTATTTGTTACCAAGCAAGCTCAACATTAAAATAAAGAATTACTTTTAATGAAAATAATGGATATTTTTTTGCACTGCTATTGTCAAAGAATCATGGTTTTCATTTTTCATAAGTTAACTTAAATTAAGTTTCTTTGTTAAAAACAAAAAAAAAAAAAATGTAAAAGTGCAAGTGTACTGTGAACCCAGTATTGAGAAATGTGTTGCATTTTGAGTAGCTGTTACATCCCTTAAAATCTGATTATCTGTATCAGAGTTTTATTTTTTAGACTGATGATAAAATTAATTAAAAATTGAAAAAATTTAGCTCCATGGTGAAATTTGTCTTCCCCTCTGATTTCTTCCTCCACAATCTCAGTCTAAATAAGCTCTGCCTTTATGATATGCAAAATCAACACAACAGTAGTTTTAATACAGAAGTACAATATACTATTCTTAGAGATGCACCCAGAGTAAAAATAACGACTGATGCTCATACAGATGTTAAGAATAACCATTTAGCCAAAGACCTATACTAGTGTTGATGTTTCAATTAGTGTTATCATTTCTTTTTATGTGCCAACATTTCTCCGTCTTTGACCACCAAGAGATCAGACTTTGTCCAACAGGTCACACCCTCTGCCCAATATAATTTCTTTTTTCTAAATCAGCTGTCAGGGGTTCCAAATGCCAGCAATAAATTCACACAACACGACAGATAAACATCTGCTACTGACATCAATTCATGCTCATATTATTTGCCAATCCCTGATGTTTGATACTGATGTTAAACCAATGCATCTGTGCATCCCTAATTATTCTGAAATGCAATTATACTTTTGTTGCATTAAGCAGTGGAAAATCCAGAATATAAATCCCCCTGGTGTTTAAGTCTATTTTATGAATCTCCAAAGGTGAAATGGGTCTTGAATCCTCCTCTTGCGTGGCTATTCCAAAGTCTACAAAGCACAGTCTCTGTGCAGCTGTGTGGCTCTTTCAGTGCCATCTACAGGTATTTTCTTTTTTTAATTTGTATTTTGTTTTATAAATTAACAACTAAACAGCATAAAAAGAAAGGTCCCCTTTTCCAATTTCTTTGTAAATTCTGATTGTTGAATCATCAGAATATTTCTGCATTCTCCATTTAACTTTTATAGTAAATGCATATCGGTTCCAAATATCAATGATCGGTTGCAGTGGCATTCCATACGCCATCATAGCTCTATAGGCCGAGTCACTGAAATCTGACACAAATGACAGGAGATTTTATCTGGTCCGAAAAAGAGTTTAATGACAGAATTAAAAAAAAATACACCGTCACACGGTTGGAAAACTATATGCTCCCCTGCCTCAAGCAGCACTCTTTCTCATCGCAAAATTCCAAGCCTGAGAGTCAGTCTTAAAGAGAACATGACACTTGAAGCTTACAAATTTTTAACATTTGTACGAATGTACCAGAGCATCCTTCTGTAAAACACAAGAACAATATAATTTAAATGCTTAATAAATTCTCCCTCAGGCTGTGGCTCAGCTTAAAAACGGTAATGATTTGTTCTGTTTTCTCAAACTCAAAACCACAGTACAATAAACCTAAGCTGAAATGATAAAATTCATTGTGAATATTTATGACAATGACTTATGCAGTGATTTTATTTTAATTTACAGATAAGGTTTCATCATGTTAAGTCACTGTAGGAAAAGTGTAAAGAATATATATCCCTGATGGTTGAATTACTAAGACAGATCCATTACTGCTATCAGTAACGTTGGAAAAGTAAAATGTGTTTATATAATATTTCTTGAGTCTTTTTTATCTCACTGTCTGTGTAAGTCTTATTATCCTAACATTACCAGCCAGCATGCCAGAAGGCAGCCTAACAGTGAAGCTATTTGTGTATATCAGACTGTATATCAGAGCTCAAAGGTCAATGAGGGTTAACTGTTAATTATAAATTGTCCTGTGAACTCGTCCATCTTCCCAGTCTCAGAGTTTGGATGTAAATTGCACTCTCTCATGGCTCTGTAATTGAATTCAGACTGGTTCTTTTGTGTAAAGGCTGATATATCCTGGATGCTCCATAGATTGCACCATAAGCGAGTTCTGCGATGAGCACTGCTCCAGTAAGCTCAGATGATTTAGCCACCTACCTTTAACTAGGCCACAAAACCAATTCCAAGAGCAGAGCTATAAGACATAACGAAGAAAAGGAAACTGAATAAATAACTAGGCGAGGGATTTTTCTTTTTTTTTTCTTTTTTTCCACAGCAATCCAGATAGAATACTGCGAGTAATTACTGCTAGTCCATTTCATTGTTGCAGCTGAGGTCTATAGATTTCATAGTGTGCTGAAGTAAATAACTCATGGCTTTTAAAAGGAACTGCTGTATCTCACATGCTGATCCAAAAGACCTCTGGCCAAGTCAATTCAAGTGAAAATCTTGTCTTATTTTTAGAGCACAGTGTCTGCCTCACAGCACAAAAACTTACAGATAAAAATAACCTGGCACTCACCAGGTGTCTTCTACTTTTATCCTCATGAGATTTTCTGGGGAGTCTTTTTGACTCTGTTAGCTTTGATGGGCGATGTACAGTTTTGTTTCACTGATGACACTCTGGCCTCTATTATCAATGATGATTGTTACTTTACTTGATGCGACTATGGTACCTGATGCTCCATGTTGCTAAAACAAGCAACTTCTTCCTTTTTTCAATAGTCCAGACTTGGTCACAGATAATATTTCTGATAGTGTATGTGCTATTTTCTCTCCCCTCTGTGAGCATGACTAAACTTCATTACTGATGCATGATGGGACAAAACAAGGGGCTTCAATAACGGCCAGGACTGTGTTCTCCATGCTGTTGTTTGTCACGGTTGCCTTTGGAGAAAAGACGTATCATTTCCTCTCGCATATAAAACTGTGAACGCACGTTTCCTCTCTTTAAATACATAATTGCTGTTAAATACTGCAAAAACTATGAAGGTCCCTATACAACAGCTGTTTGAATCACACTGGGCTCGCATTACAATTAACGAATGTCTCACACTTACACATTTATGCATGAAAACGCTGTATACAAAGACACATACCTCAGTTTCATGCCTACTAAACACAAAAACACATACACGCACAGAGGAAACACTGACAGTAATTGGATTTCTTCAAAGAAAAAGGGTATCTACAATTCCAGCTTGTTGTCAAGTGGAGTTATATTTAGACAGACCTTGCCACCACTGTGTTTGCTCATGTTAAGAGTGAAAGCCCAGGAGGACGAAGAAAACTTCAAAGGAAGAAAAGCAAACATAGGTAATGACATTTGTTCTTCGTATTGCCATGTTTCCTAATAGTACAAATACCAGATAGCCTCTGTATTTGTATGAGCACACTGCCTACTAATAGGATGTAAGTGTGCTTCAAGCACTTGACCGAGTGGATCAACACTGAAAGGAGTAAATCTGTTTCTTTCAGTGACTGCATCAGTGCTTCGCTGTTTCTATAAGCTACTGACAACCATACATAACACTTTCTTTTGAGTCTTAGAAGGTGATTTATGAGTTTTCTCATTTCGCCGCTTCTTCACATTCATATTACAAAACACTAATTTCAACCACAACATAAGATCAAATGTGCCTTCTGTTTTAAAGGGCAGAAAATATCATTAGATCATGAAAAAACCTTAAAAGAGATTTCAAAAGAAGTTATCAGTTAATGCAGTAGGACATGAAATCAAAGCTTTTTCTTGGTATGAATATAAACTTAGCACAAAAAGTGTGGGAATGTGAGTTTGGTAGAGTATTTCTTTGTTAATGCTTCTTGGCAATAAATCGTATACTGTTGGAAAGCCTGTTTATTTCCCATCTAAAGGGTGCCACATTTACAAGGAACATGCATTTGTGGGATGAGCAGCAGAGCTGAGTATGTGGGTTGTGCCCATGAAAAATTTTCCAAATCCTCTCCGCTAACATTAAACAACTTATTCTGCCATCGACTCTTTGGTGTTTTTGGTGGGCTGGATGATTGGAGACTGAAGAAAGACCAGAGATTGGTCATGTACAGTCTGTTCAGGATTGCCTAGGCAAAGAGCTATCAGCCATATCTTCCCGCAAACCTTGACTGCAAATATGCAGGAGACAGCCTATAGTTCCTGAGTGTCGACAGGGTGAAGAAAAAGTCTTCTTGGGGTGTTGTTTGATTTGGATGCCCACTTTGCGGCCTGTCTCTGACATCCAAGTTCTATGGAACTTAGCCTTTAGTTTGGAGATGGTTCTAGGGTTCCCTCCAAATAATGCCCCAACTTGGTTTTGCATCAGTACCTATCCAGATCAGTCAAACATGGCATGCTGATTCTTGAAGCAGACACCATGCCCATGCTCACAGGTGCTGACAATCAAGAGCCAACTAGGTGCCTTATTGTCAGCACCTGGGGGAACCAGAAGTTCGAGATGATTTTACTATTTTTTAATGGGTGGAACTGACATACTCAGCTCTGTTGCCCATCTTAAAAAATGTACGTTCCTCACAAATGTGGCATCCTTTAAAAGGGAAATAAACAGGCTTTTTAGTGGTGTAAGATGTATTGCCTACAAGTATTGTCACAACAAAGAAATAATCCACCAAACACACATCTCCTTAAGTTGTGTACTACGTTTATTTTGTTTTTAAAGTTGCATGAATACTCTTTACTGTAGTATTGATTACAAATAACTCACAGGGAAATCAGATCTCTTTCAGACACTTTTAAACAATTTTTTGTCCATGGTTGGGACATCCATAACCCAGGTTTGATAGCACAATAACAGCACCAGAAATCCACAGCCTGTTAAGTCTGCTAATTGTGCATTAAGACTGAATGCCAATATCATCAAAGTTGGTATGCCCACACGTAGTGGCAAATGACAACATTCAGGTTTGTTCAACATCTTCATATCTTGCCATTTATTCAAGTAAGGCCAGGTTGCTAATTAGATTTGAGGAAAAAAAAAACTACGACTGGCCCTAAAAATTCCACATACGCCATGCCCACAACATTGCTTGCACACCACAGGTTGGTCTGACTGACAGAGTGCGTGCCCTTGTGAGAGATCCCAAGAACACTGGAGAACAATTCATTTATGAAGAAACTGTGAAGTCAAATCATGACAAGTCCAATGTGAGAAGACAATTTAAACATGTTTGTCTTTTAAAGTTGAGCTGCTATTTGCTTCATCATACATGAATTAGCTTAAAGGGTTAATGCTTCCAGACGTAAAATAAGATCCTGTGGTTTTCCACCCTAGAAGTTAACTTTTCCTTGTCCATGGGCACCATGTTTCCTCTTTGACCCCCTGACTGATTGATGACCTGTGGATAAGATGTAATGTGGATTTAGTGATGAGAGTCCATTCACTGTGTTGTATTCTGAAGTTGACAAGATGCTTTATATATTCTTGTTCCTCTCTAGATGGATCTACTCTACATGGCCTGATAGGTTTTGGCAGCCGCCTTCTTAGAAAATAGACCTGGAGTGTATCTTGCATAGAGCAGAGTGGCACGCACCAGAGACTGACTAGAACGCATGCTGTTGAATTGCAAAGATGGACTGGAAAGGGAGCGATTTGCTACGGAGTTTGCGCACTGATTGATGTGCAGACAGAGTCTGTATAACTTTAGGGTGAGATGGCAATTAAATTATTATGGCAATTAAATTAGCAGGTACCTACTGATAATACAAACTGTTGATTAAGACTAGACCTGATGCTGCAAATAAACCCAGTAAGAGCTCGCAAATAAACATGTATGCATTCCAAGTTCAACAATTTGACAATTTAAGCATTAAAGGCAGCAACCTACCTCAGTCTGAAAAAGTTAGCCTGCAGTTGAATGATGTTTTATTCATAGTTAAATAACCCTCAGACATTCTTTTTTAAAAAATATCTAGCCTATCTATTGGTTAACCAAGTTTGATAGATATATCCAGATACACATTACAGATTTGTCTCCCTTTTTAAAGGTCTCTAAGCCAAGAAAAAGCCAAAAGATTTATGAGGTAAAAACACACACTCTGCAATTCAGTTCTCAAAAACATTTTTGATAACACAACTGTGCAATAATCTTACAGTGTGTTCTATTTTGCAAAGCTGCACATGCATTGCTTATTTCTCAAAACTTTCTCTACTTTAGTACATATCTTCATTTCTTCAGTATTCTCAGCTTGTGGCTTTCTTCATTATTTTTGTATCTTATCTAGTCATATTTCTATTTATACCACTATATTTCCTGCTGCTATGTTAACTAACTGTAATGCCCAAATCCCCCTTGGGAATGAATGATTATTTCAGATTCTGATGAAAGACAGAGTGAGGAAACAAATGACAGAGAAAATTAGTTTAAGTTCAACTGGACAGAAAACCACTGAAGATGTCTGGACTTCTCTCTTGTGAAACATACTGCATTTAACTCCACTGCATGCTGTAACTGTACTGTTAACAGCTTCTGCAAACAGATAGTAAGAAGCATCTTTACAAAATATGCTGGGAAGTGACACAGATTTTCCACCAGAAAAAAAGACCAAAAATAAGAGCTTTTCATTTAAATCTGCTTACTAGTGAGAGACCTTCTATGACCAATAATGTCATAGACATGAACAACAGCCCTCATAGACTGTAGTGTTGTTCACCCATTACAACGATTTTAACAGAGGAGTAGTCTCGGGTGCTACATCTTTGACATCTGTGTTGGAATTACTGGGCAGCGTGTGGGTTTCTCTCTGCAAGGGAAGCCTGTGAATTTGTGCATTTTTAATGTGTTGTGTTTGTGCATGCATGTCTGTGGCTTAATGCTCATGGTTTCTTCTTTTGGCCTGTGGTTGCCTTGCGGTTGCCTCCTAATGGAGGTCAGGCCACCCTAAACATAGCAGGGATCCATTTACTGTGTTTTATTATGCACTGGGACCCTGACATAGAGGAACATTGTTCTATAAATACAGTACTGCAAGAGCGGGAGGTTTGGACAATATTTCAGAAGTATATGCAATCTTGTATCTCTGTGTGCCTCACCTCAAACACTCACACTATAGGATGCTCACTTCCTGACTAAAAGAAAAAATAAAAGCAAAATGCAGCAACCTAGCAGCAGGGTGTGAAGATTTGGCCACGATAAATGAAAAATGTTCATCATAGACATTTTACAACATTATTAAATGTATTGACTTGGACAGCGTTGTGACATACAGGCCTTCAGGAATCTCTCACCCCATATTTAAACACAAAAATAAATTATTTAAACCTTAACTTATCTAAAAATGTGGAAGACCCTACACATGCCAACAAAATGACCTCTCCACTCTCAAAACTTAAAATATCACAGGGTCAAACCAGACTTTAGAGTACAGAAGCTAAATGTGGCTAGCTGATAGCTACCTTCTCATAAACCTATTGAATCCCTGCAAATGTAATAGTTTGCAGTAGGCAACTGCTATTGTGTTTGTGAGAAATGCATTACATTTGTGGTTTATTATGTTTGTGGGCAGATATTATGCTTGCAAGTGTTACACTTCTTTAGTCAGCTTGGGTTCTGATTGGCCGTTGTTCCATTTTACATAACAATCTATAAGGAACCTGCTTGGCTTTTCTCAGTGCCACAGTGGCTTGGATATTCTTTTGTGAAGGAAGGATAAAATGGCTTTTAACGCCTCATACCACAGGAAAAACTTATGATTATGCTAAGAACCATCAGACTTTGCTAACTTTGATCCAAAGGTAGAAATCAGGCCAAAATTGGCCCAATTGTGTTGAAGTGTGCGTACCCAAACACATTAATGGCAAAGTTTATTTCAAGACCTTCATCAAGCAAACAGTTAAAACAGGTGGGGGAACAAGCCTGCAACCTATTGACATAATTGCATCAGATCTAAAGCTAAAGCTCTAAAGTTGTTTGTTCAAAATTTTGATTCAAGATTGCATTGAAAGCCCCTAAATTTCCATTACAATCCTAAACAGAAACACTGAAACATTGCTGAGTTAACCTGAACAGTTGGACGGACACATTACCCTCAAATGCACCTGTATCATAAAATAGACATGCAGAGTATTTTTCTATTTCTTAACACAAAGGCTATAATACACTAACAACAAAGTGTTAAGGAAACAAAATTTGATCCAGCAAGCATAGCCAGTGCCTGTGTGCACATGTTTGTATGGTCAGATTTTGAAGGAAGAAAACTCAAAATAACAGGATAGAAAACAGTTCAATATTACAGCGAACTAAAGTGACCAATGAAAAAAACAAGCTGCAGCCCAGCACATGCAAGAAACATTTGCAACTATTTAAAAATGGGGCCATCAGAGCAGCTCACACCATACATGTTCTGGTGCGGTGAGTACAATGTACTGATGAAGGGAGCATGACATTTTGTTGTCCATAGGTCCAGAGCCACAGCCCACTCTGCTCCCCAGTGGGTTGACCAGGGACAACTGGAACATGTTGTCACCCTCAGAGTGCATCTGACTACACGATAAGCCTCTCTCTTTCTCCTCACCCTACCAGCAAGGCTACCTGAACAGGAACGTGAGAGCCACCACAAACAGCCAGGGATGGACATGAACTCACCTGTCTGACTAGCTTCTATGTGAAATAAGCATGGGTGGATGTAATAACAGGTATATAGTATTTATATATAGTATATGGAGAGTATATATTGGTATTTGTGTAAATACATGTGAGGCCTTGCTTACATCCCCTTTGGAGAGATGTCTATCTGCTAGCTACCATGCTGGGGGAGAGATGGTGTAGCAGGAAGGCAGATCATCTGTCATGTCAGGTACAGGAGGCAGACAGCATTTAACAGTGGTCGTCTTTATTCTGTATCACACTGACTGAATGGGAACAGCAGACAAACAGTGGATGATCTCAGACTACAGCACCACAAGGGCACCAGCCAACATTGTGTGCACTGTAATGTGATTTAGGCTAATTACATGATTGAAATTGATCTGTTTTTGCATGAAAAAGCAGCAAACCCCCTCCTGAATTATTAATATATGTTTGTGGTTTTTGTCTGCTCCCATTTTCTCACTGAGGTTTTTGGTTGTGTTAATAGGAATCCTATTCAGAGGCACTGACTAACCATATCCCTGGTTGTCAAAATATTTGATGCATAAAAAGAAATAAAGAGATAGTTCCATCTATTGCAAAACAGTATGCGTGCATTTAAGACAGTGTTCAGGACTTTTCTTGTGATAACTGGTATTTAAAAAAGAAATTACCAAATATTGGGTATAGAACGTTTCTTTTTTCTGCTGCAGTATAGAAATATGGTTTATTATTGTTATAGTTTTTATTAACGTCACATTGGAGTTGAAATTCTGTCACATGACAACCCCACTGAGGATCTTGTTGTTAAATATCTTTAGACTACCCCATTGTACTGTTCTCTCTACATAATGTCAGACTAATATCAAGTACACAAGCAATAAGACACTCAATTTTCTTAAAATTGTTGTGTTCGATGTGTAAAACTAACAGAGGTCCAACTTAAGCCAGAATCACTGCAGACTAAAGTGTCCTGGATTTGTTTTCTTTAAATCAGATCTGAGTTTTCCACAACCATTTGAACGCACAAGTTACACTGAAATTTGAACTTTTTTAAAATCAGATTTTAAAAACCCTAACCCTCAGATTTGGGCCTCTTTCATATCTAAGGTCATTTAATCGAATTTAAGGGTTTAATACAGGCCACAATTTAAGAAGTAATCTGATACACAAACAAAAAAATCTGAAAAAAAAAAAAAAAAAAAAATCTGAACTAGAAAAGAACACAGACTTCCGCCATTAGCCTTATCTCCCAATAGTGAAGAATCCTTTAAAAAATTCATGGATCCATCGTGGCAGAGGGTGAATATTCCTCTATTCCTCCCAGCATTATGAGTATTCTCGCTACAATTCGCTGTCTTTCTCCCTGTTATGCTTCCACTCGTCTCCTCAACCGGGCACGCGTCTGTCAAACTCTATAAACTCCAAAACTCTGAATAGAAACACACCCAAAATGCTGCTGGGATTGAAGTTACTCATGTCCGCCATTTCCTGGTGTAGAGTGGTAACAGCGCAGACCTCCGCCATTAGCCCTATCTCCCAATAGTACAGAATCGTTAAAAAAATTCCTGAATCCAGACGGCGATCCGGATCACTCCCAAAATCTTATCAGTTCTTTCTTATGCCATTTCTGACATTTCCTGAAAATTTCATCAAAAGCCGTCCACAACTTTTTGAGTTATGTTGCTAACAAACAAACAAACGAACAAACCCACTCAATCACATAACCTCCTTGGCGGAGGTAACTATTAAACCCGCAGTAAGTAAATGTGGGTGGCCTCACAATCAAGACAGAAACACAATATGACTAACAGAGACCAGCACTGCTTCGCTGAACAGAAAAGTCAACCTTTTGGTTTAATAAACCTGTTGAAAATCATCTTCCTGGTTTGAGCTGCAAGCTTATAGCAAAGAAAAAAAAGAAAAAAAATCTGGTGTCATTTGCAGAACATACCAGGAAGGGCACTTTTAACAGCTTTTCTTCCTCATCATGAGAAATTTATGAATAAAACCAAAACATTTGTAGTTTGTTTAGTAAATACACTTTATGTACTGTCGTATTTAATGACTAGAGTCCTCATTTAAAACCAGCTGTAGGCCGTGGAGGTCTCAACTCGCCCTAGAAATACCTAGTGGGGCCGCACATCGAGGGGAACTCTGTGTTAGTCGGGTGAGTTGGGTGAACTCCCAACCAATGGCAGCCACCATAACAAGACTGTTTCCCTGGCTTTGAAAACTTTTGGAAATATTTGAGATATTGTCAGACCTTGACTAAAATACATATTTATAATAAAGAACTAATCATTTATTAATTAATATAGACATTTCAGTGCAAATACACTACATATTGTGAATTTATATTTATGTATTTTTTCATTTATTGATAATTTGGGGGACAATACATCAAGAATGTTGCATTTAAGTACAGTGTAACTGATGTAGTGTATACAACACTTCTAGGCATGGCTAATTTGCAGTCTTTGTCCATGGTTAGGCTTTTAAGGAATAACAAGTTTAGGCAAAACAATGTTTTTTTTTTTTTTTTGGCCTTTTTGCCTTTATTTGATAGGACAGTGGATAGAGTCGGAAACAGGGGGAGAGAACGGGGAGAGACATGCAGGAAATAGTGCCACGGGCTGGATTCGAACCCGGGTCGCCTGCGTATATGGCATGCGCCTTAACCACTCGACTACCGGTGCGCCAAGTATAGGCAAAATAAAAGAGACATAATTACAGCAGACATGAATGGGAAACCAAATAGATGCATGAAAAATAAAAGCTAACAGTAAAGTAGACACAAACATGCAGACGAATAAAAATGATTGATGACAATTAAGAGCAGTAGGTGAAATAACAAAGAGAAAAACAAGTAAAATATGGTGAGTGACATTCATAAAAACATGTAGCTTTGTGTCCACAGATCTGTCTGTGTTTGAGGCATGACAACGAAACATGCAGGAGGTATACCTCTTCAACTGATCTCATTTAGATGATATTCTATGCCAGTCTTTGGTAAATGGACTATCTAAAATCTGTCTTCTTCTTCTCTGGGTATGTGTCTGACTAGTTGTTTATTTTTAATGGAGCATTATCTCTGTTTTTGGATGAACTGCAGGTAAACACAAATGTAAAACAACCAACAACTATTATCCTGTGGAGCAGTTTCTCAGTTATCATCTTGGCAAAAGCTGTTAAGCTTAAATTACTTAATTAAAATAAAAGCAGGACTTTGATTTGGTGCACTATGGCGCCCATCAAAGGCCTCTGAGTCCAACTGCACTATCATTCCAAGGTTATAATAGTTATGGATATTTGATTAGTTGTCATTTTTATTTATCTTTTACCTTTAGTTTTAAATTTCTGATTGGTTTAAATATTTATATTTATATCTATATGTAATGCTTGGCTTTAGTTTAGTTTTTTGTCTTTTCTTCTCTTTTTTTTTTGGTAAGATGGGATACCTGTCAGGGGCTGGACCCAAAAGGGCCACTTAGTTTTCATTTGATTAATGTAATTTTGATGTTTATAAACAACTCAAGACCTAAAATCACCATTGTGTGAAGTCCTCTCCAATCATATCCGGTGATTTTACTCTCTCCAGGCTTGGGTGTACATGTTAGTCAGTATGCTGCTGTCAGTTTCTGAAAATAAGAAGTTTTTTTCTCTAATTCTATTTGTATTTTAGTTTTGTAAGCACAGAATTAAGTTTTAGTGAGTTTTTTTAAAGCTTAGTTCTAACACACACGTGTTGTACACGCATGTATTGACAGACTGCATGAAGACAACAGGCTGTGATTTCAACTATTTTCATGATGGTTCAAGTCTGTGTCTCAAGGGTTACATTTACATGTGTATGTAGATTTTTTCTGTCTGCAAACCTGTGACTTAACTTGAGTTAAATGACTTTCTGCACTCAATAAAGCTGCTGAACATAAGCCATTGTTGACACCAATAACGATACAGTACGTAATAGTTAATATCTGCAGGGACGAACACTCTACCATTACTTTGTCTGACCTCTTGCTAAGCCACTCTCTCTTTTTCTCTTCCTAGCCTGATCCATCCTCCTCCTCTTCTTATTCTTAGGCTAAGCTACTGTATCAAAGCACTGAGATGGGGTAACTGGCTGGTGTTTGCAATTAGAGCCATAAAGCTGTGTGCCCTTCTCTCAACCGCAGCCCACTGCCAAAGTTACATAACAGTTAAAGCAGGTGACTGAAGGGATCTGTAGAAGTGGGGTAGACACCATTCTCCCCACTGAAAGATGTTATACAATTAGATGGAGTTTAAAACTACTGTTTGAGTTTAAAGAGACATTAGTATTAATGTTACTGTGAGTTATACCTCTAAATGTTGGTTAAACATAGTTTAGCATCAGTCTAAATCATTCAGGGGATATTCAGAATATTATACAATCAAAATGCACTCATGTATTTTTGTCTGAAAACCTTTACATTTTCAAAGCCAGACTGAAGGTTAATATCTTTTTTTTTATCATATTATGAAAAACTATACTTGTGGTTTACCTGCTCAGTTAGCTGCTTTAGCATTAATTTTAATGAAACCAGCAATAACATGAAGTTAAACCCAAATGATAGCTGCCAGAGATATGTCACTGACATTTCTGAATGAATGTCAAAGCTTGAATGAATATTAAGCACAACAGGCTGTGGTTTAAAAAAATAGAGCACTTCATTTTACATAAGCTTCACTTAGCCACAGGGAGAGCAATCCATGATAAAGCCTGTCACACTTAACTGGAGAACAACCGCTCTTTAGCAACAACAACAGCAAGGAAAAAAAGAACTCATGTAAATTGCCTACAAAAGAGCAGTCCATTGTATTTAAAGAGCATAGTTCAGAAACACAGCAAGATGTAAGTGTCTGGAAGCAAAAAAAAAAAAAAAAAAATCAGGTTAAAAGGGTTAATCCTATTTTTGTTGTCACCCGCTCCAATGAACTGTCATAACGGAGCTGTCTTTGCTGAGCACAGCCAGCAGGCACACTGCGAGCACATCACTGACACTGGGGCTGTGCAGTCGCAGGTGGCTATATTTAGGTGAGGCACGCTGTTTTATCAAACGCAGGCTAAGAAGATTTCATCAGAGGTAGAGGCAAATCTCCCCAACCTTCGGCGACGAGAAAACAGAGGGATTTGCTAAATACCTACAGAGGGGAGAGGAGAAGCAAAATTATGAGAAAAGGAGTCAACCTTACCTAACACTGCTTAAAGAGATTCATAAATAAGATTACGTGCAGTTCTATGGTAGGACATCAAGGTGAGGGTACAGAGTAGGATTTTTCAGTCACCTCCACAGCTCTGACTGGAACGGTTATTCAACTCAGCCAAGAGAAAGACAATGCTTAAGACACAATGTCAGAGCCGCTGTGGTAGAACATTTTCTGACAGATAGAGGTCTCATCCCTTAAAGTGAAACTTGGATGGATGTAAAAGAAAGCCACTAAAGTTTAGATCACAGAAGTGAAAGCTTTCAGGATCAACAAATCTCATAATTACAGAGTTACACTCAGCAAGAAGTGAATCAGAGTTTTTAGTAGTATTTAGTGTATCAGTAATGATTGGAAACACTGAAAATAAAAGCTTTAATTGTTTTATTAACTATTAATACCTTATTGCATAATATATCTTTATGTTGTGTCCATTATTTCTTCTTCTTCTAAAAATAAGAGCTTAAAGTTTATTATATTAAGAGATGCACTGATTGTGGAAATTAGGGCTGATACCAATATTTTCATCATGTCTTTTAGGGTACGTATCCTGGCATGCAATATTTCATTCTGATCATAAAACAGACGGGACTTTGTCTTACAGGTGACCTCTACACCCCCAAAAAATACCTTATTGTAAAAATTGTTGGACACAGCACTTAAACATTTGTAAATGATATCGTCCATATTTTTCTTAAAGCAATGCATCTGTGCATCCCAAATTATGTTCTTCATTTAGGAAGCTGTGTATTTCACTGGTTACACCATAATGCCAAAAAAAAAGCTCAAGAATGATAATTGGACACTGGGCCTTTGATGGAAATGACCTAAAACTATAAATGCAAGCTCTCTCAGAAAATATTAATATTTCTTTGAAGTCCATCCACACCCAAGATTTTTGATAAATATTGGTTAGTGAAGTCCCGACTCTAAAACCTGGAAAACTTTCAAAATTTCTGGCAGTCAAATGTAACTTCAGAACAATGAAACTTAGCAGACAAAGAGCTGAAGGATGGAATAGTTTTGGATGAAAATACTAGTGCTGTCAAATGATTCAAAAAATAAATCTATGCAGTTACGGGCTTTGTATTTTATGAGAAGGACTGCATTACACATAGATTTAATAATAATAGTGATCAAACAACCTGATATAATGTGCTTTTGAATGGCACTGGAACTTTCTTAAAAACCTTTGAATTCACAACATTTATTAAACATTGTTAAAGGGAAAAGACTGAAAATGTGTGTATCTCAGTAGACGTAGACAGGCAGAGGAGGAGAGAGTGTGGGCAGATACAAGGCTGCCCATAAGAGGGGAAAAAAGGAAGGGCTTTCTGGGGCCAATAATAATAAATCTATGATGACCATATCTTAGTTTTTACCTGAATAATTACCACTCCTCATAAATCAAACAACATTTTTTTATTCGTATGTACTGTACTATATCCTCCTAAAAATATTAAACTTTATTCTTAAAAACTGAATTCATAAGAGGTTGAAATTGGAGGATGGTTGGAAAAGACAGTGAAATGGGATTTTAACAATAGCAAAATTGATTAAAAATGGCAAATTTGTGTTTTAAGTGGCAGAAATTGGTAAACAGAGGCAAAAAATACACAGAAAGTAGCAGAAATAGATTAAAAGTGGCATTAAAGTACATAACAAATAGTGAAATATGGTTAAAATGGGCAAAAAATGGGTGTTAAGAGTAGTGAAAACAGGCTAACAGGCTTGTGGCAAAACTGGGGGGAAAGGGTGTGACATGGAGTTTTGAAATGAGCTAGAATGGGTGGAAAGTTGCAAAAATATGTTTAAAATATGTTCAAAATAAGTGGGAATAAACTGATGAAAAGGGGCTAAAATGTGGCAAATAAATTGTTGAAGAGTAGCAAAAATGGGTGACAACTGAGCAAAACTGACTAAAAGTGGCATATGATAGTGGTAAATTGGATGGGAAAAACTGATAAAAAGTGGCAGAAATAACTCATTTTAACTTCAGAACCCAACTGTAGTTTTTTTAAAATACTCTTCAGCTCCAAAAATTAAGTAAATGTTAGGCAGGATGCTAGCACCAATGCTACTGATCCAACACACCTGCGTTAACATCATCCATAAATCACAACTATGGAGGGTCAGTTCTCTGGGTTTGTCAGGGGCCCACACTGTGTGTAGGCCTGGGCAGAAAGCTCACTTGTTAATCAAAGCAAGCACAGGGAATTTCTGGCAGGTCTTTCATCAAATCTACAAAGCAACTATGGACAGTCATGTGATGATGTCAAAGCATGATTGGTTGGCATGTAAATATTTTTCTTTTTTCTGATTAATTCAACAAAATTAGTCAAAGAGTTTTGACAGAACCAGAAAATAAACAATGAAAATCCTGACTGAGACACAGTCAATAATATGATCATTTCTATCATGTGACAATCCACAGAATGCCTTCTGGGTTACCCACTCTCAAAAAAAGGACATTGGATTGTAAATATTAAACATGTTTAATATTAATGTTTTGAAATCATGGGGCGGTCATGTTCTTTCAGGCTGGTCAGATCACTCTTAACATAACTCACACCACAAGAAAATCCAAATAATCAGGACTTTGCCAAATTTTCATGGGCTGGGGGGATCAGGCCTATTTCAGCTTAGTTATCGAGCGGTGCACACCTAGCTTTATTTTTTAAGAGGGATTTTAAACCATGCAGCAGTTTCATAACTGCTGAATTTCTTTCTCTTTCTTCTTTTGTGACCTTCATTATAAGTTAAAGACATGTGAGCAACTCTTCACAGGTCCAGAACCAGGCCAACCATCTTTGGGAAAAGTCTTTATATGCTGCAGCATTGGTCCCAGACACTCGCTCAAATGCCCCAGATCTGCTCATTGAAATAAGTCCAGCTTAAACACGCTCTGATGTTTGAGGAGTTCAGAAGGATGCACTTAAGAGCACTGACTTAATCATGAAATCACCGAAGCCACTTTTGCAATCTGACCAGATGTAATCAGAGAGAAGAATGCTCACAAGTAGCCAACTCTGTACTTCCTGTCCTAATTTCTTTTTTCGATTATTTTGAGAGTTTTTTGGGAAGGGACTGTTTCTAGAAGGGCTTTACTGGTGGCTCTGTCCGTGGTCCTGAAGCTTTCTGGAGCCCTTCACAGCTTTATAAAGTGCAACTTGCTAGAACAAAAACTGCACATGGATAGGTGCTTTCAGCAAATATGTCTTCTTTTGGAAAGAATAAAGAGGCAAAGCTTTCAGAAGACAGGAAGAGGACATAGAGCTTTCTATCTGGGGTGCTCTTATCCTGTGTGCATATGCCAGTATCTGCACTCGAACATAGTGGACTGTCATCCTGCCACTAATTGCATCTGTGTTTTATCATGATGCCTTGTTATCTCCCTCAAGGTCCTTAGGGTCATGTCAAAGGGGTCCCCTGTCAGCCAGGCGCAGAGTGTGGCAGAGGAGACACTGGCCTGCCAACTGAACATGACAACACCTCCCCCACCCCCACGAGGTCAGGACAGGAGAGAGCCAAAGAGGGGGAGAGATGGAGCAATAGGCTTTCTCTGAACATAGATGAAGTGCTAAGATAATGTACTGTCTATAATACCAGGAGCTGATCACAATGTAGCCATCACCTCACGCCCTTGCTCTGGGCTTCACCAGTACTGAGGCCATTATCTTCACCCCTTCAGGTGCTGCAATCAGCAAATGGAGCAGCCAGAATGAAAGCCTTTTCTATCCATCTCCAAAATGTCGTTCTGATGTCAAAGAGTGACAAGAAGCGAAGAGAAAATGAAGGGGGAGAAAATATGGAAATGGTGGGAGTAAATGAGACTCTGTAAAAGAAATCTGGGCTAAAGTGCAGGGATGACCAAAACGAGGGGTGATAGTGAAAGGGAAGGGAGGTGGAAGTCATGCAGTAAGGGCCAAAAAGTGCCACCACTTTAGTTTCAACAATGTTGATTTGAAGAACATTTCACAAATGTAAAGGTAAATAAGAGCTAAACTGGTGCAGAACAAAAGCTAAGACACTTGGAGCATGAAATCAAATCAAATTGGAGAGGGGATGCAGTTTATCAGATTTTTTTCTGGTCTGCGTGAGTAAGCAAAAGCAGAGGCTTATCTGACTGTTAACCAAACAAGGCAGGATTTGTCTTGTTTATTTGTTAGCACGATAATTTTTCGATTGTACAAGCTAGACAGGGCCAGGGATTTGATTTGTGAACACCAACTTTACTACTGCCTCACTTTTCAATCAAACATCTGGTAACTTGGTGGACCTAAAGTAGGCTGCACATGCTATTGGCTATGTTGATGGTGAAGATAAATCAGGAGTCCCCCCCGCCTCTATAGTAGAGGAGAGGGAACAATCTGTCTCTCTCAGCACTGCTTGTTTTATAATCCAGCCATTTGTCTGAGTCTTCTAGACACCCAGCGTGAGGCCGGCCCAGGCCAAACACATTGATCCAGGGAAGTATTTCCTGTGAATCACACCAGCCACACACAGAGTTCTTTATTCAACGCACTGGACTCTGGTCCTCTCTGAGTGGAAACCCTGCTGTTTCTAAAGTGCTGCAGTCTTTAATGCATTCTTACAGAGTAAACATTAAGGTCCTCTAAGGAAATGCCATCCTCCCTGATAACTGCAGGGACAGATGTTAGTGATGGGATAGCAGAAGCACAGGTGGATTATCAGCATTTTGTGTAAAGAAACAAGTTTGGCCACAAACAGAATAAAAGATCTCTCATTTTTCATGATGTGCTGAACGACTACTGCATCCAAAATACATTAAAAAAAATGTGTGCACTAAGAA
The DNA here is from genome assembly GCF_018320785.1 of Cheilinus undulatus. Lineage (NCBI taxonomy): Eukaryota > Metazoa > Chordata > Actinopteri > Labriformes > Labridae > Cheilinus > Cheilinus undulatus. Next base: position 30,046,887 of record NC_054865.1, on the reverse strand, counting down.
ATAATATTGTTCCTTTTAATGTGAATCTCTCCTTTTCAAGATGATTTAATTCAAATCTAGATTCACAGGCAACAATACAAGTCCTCGAAGATTCAAAAAATTTTGGAATGATTTCGTCCAATTTGATTTGATCCCATGCAGATTAATTATTTAACTATTTTCAAAATATAGCCAAAAAAATCAAATCAGAATGCATCATTCAAAAGAAACAAAAATGTCATTTTTGTTCCCTGGTGGCAAATTATGGCTAATTGGGAGCAAACTGACTAAAAAAGAAAAAAACGCAATTACAATAAATCCAGTTGCTTACTACCATAAACATGTTAGAGCGTTCATGTCTCAGTATTTTTCTTTCATGGTGTATTTTCATTAAAAAATCTATCTTTCACACCATTGTCTGCCATGTTTCTTCATTGACTGCAGGAGATTTAGCAAGACTTGCATGGCAATGGCGTGTTTGGAGGCCAATTGCTAGCATATTCAAACTATCATCCTAGAGTGCAGTATAATATTGGCAGCAAAAGCTGCAGAAAAATGTTGAAACAACAGCATAATTTTTAAAATGATTAATTGCACTGCAATCAGTGCATTTACGAGAGGGCTCTACAGGGGGATCTCCCTCTTAAACTGGTGGACGGTGGTTATATACACAAAAGAAACAGGGAAAAGAAAGAAGAAAAGAAAGAAAAAGGGAAGACAATTATACTTTGGTGGATAGTAATACAGTGCATTCAGAAATTATAAAGACCCTGTTCACTTTTTTTGTTTTCTTATGTTGCAGCCTGATGCTACAGCCAATTTCTTTTTTAATCCCATTAATCTACACTGAGTCATGGAGTGACTGTGGCTCTATAGGTAGAGTCGTCGTCTCATGCTCAGAAGGTTGTAGGTCCGATCCCCACACGTAGATGTGTCCTTGGGCAAGGCACTTAACCCCAGCTAGTCCCGTCAGAGGCATGCAAATGGGTATGGAAGCATTTAAATGGGATTAGCAAATACTGATGAGCAACCTCTGCAATCACTGAATGACTGTGTGAGTGAATGAGTAGGTGTGACCTACGGGGTAAGAAGTGCTGAGTAGTCAGATGACCAGAAAACCACTACACAACTACACTTTATTCCAGACCCATAGGTCCATATGAGTATACATAAAAACATACAATACAAAATAACAACAAAAGGATAAAAAAATGATCAGTTATTAAAACACAAAGAGACATTTGTACCTACGTTTCCAGTAACATATACAAGCTCAAGTTCATTTACCATCAATCATGTTGACATGAAAACAGAAGTTAAGATTTGTTATGCAGTTTTACTAAAAATAGAAATATCGCATTTACATTCGTATTCAGACCTGTTGCAAAAACATTTGAAATTTAGCTCAGGTTCCTCCCATTGTTCTCAGTCTTTGCTGAAATGTTTCTCCAGCTTGATTGGAGTCCACCTGTGCTAAATTACACCCACCGGACATGATTTGGAAAGGCACATACCTCTCTTGTAAACGTGAATCAGTATCAAGTGCTCGTGCAAAAAGTCTATATACTTCTGCAAATGTAATATTTCTTTTTTTTTATTTTCAGCAAATTTGCAAACAAAAAAAATCTAAAACTCTTTTTTCACTTTGTCATGATGGGGTACTGAGTGTAGATCAATGAGAATAAATGTTTATTTTTTGACTGTAGCATCAGGCTGCAACATAAGAAAATCAAAAAAGTGAAGGGGGTCTGAATACACAGTATACCTGTACAGTCGAAGTGTAGTCTATGTGTGGGAAATACAATTTATTACTAAATTTTATGTATCAGCTAGGCCAAGGATTGTTTTTTGTTCCCACTCTTTAAATTTCTAGGAAATTCTACATCATCAAATGTAGAGTAAGGAATAAGAATAGAATACATCTAAAGCAACTGTCAAATGGCACATCATCCACCTGGAGCTGGAACTGATCAAAGTTTTTCTGACACATTTTAATAATTGGCTCTGAACATAAAAGCCTGCGAGACACACTTGAAAAGCAAGTATTTACATTAATTCTTAAGTGCTTTTGAATATGCCGTTTCTAAAATTCAGATACTGTGGCCACCCTGAAGCTGTATATCAGAGAGAGAGTTTGACAGCTTGGCCATTTCCTATTTGGGCTGATAGGAAAAAGCAATCAAATCTCGGAGAGACAAGGGGTGTGAGAATCCACCTGGGACACAGGCCGGGCTGAAAAGGTCAACCTCTTCTAGATATAGTAGAATATGTGTGAGGAAAAATGGATAGGCTGGGGCTGTAGTGTGCAGGCAGAGGTCAACACAAAGGTGTGATCTGGTTCCTTTTTTTTTACAAGCTATGCATGAAACATAGGCTGATTTGGTTTTTAGACATTAAACACTCCAAAGTCAGCCAAAGGACTAATCAGAGTGAACATAGTTTTGCATTAATTTCAACATGCATGGGTCTTAAAGAAATGAAGCACTTTTTTTTTTTCCAATTCAAATCAGTGGTGCACTGAGCTGCACTTGTGTTTGTGTATAGACCCTCACAGGATTGTTAAAATTGGTAAATCCCGCCATCTGGCTTCTAACTATGCAAGAACAAACCCAAGAATAGCATCTGCAAACAGTGTTTCACCACAGTCTGTGTTTGAATAGTGTGCATGGATGTTGAATAGAAGACATCAGAGGGAATCGATAACACACAGAGGTATTTTTTTTTAACCCAGCCAGTCTTAATTATTTATTCTGACCATGTGGACAGTTCTTGTAAAATACAACCCCCTTTCTGTGCTGCATTACTGGAACCCATGCTTTCTTTTTTCAAGTTCTTGTTTTTTTTTCAATGCAATAAAACCTTCACTTCATCACTAGACATGGGCGAGTAAAAGCGATGATGAAAAGGATATTCCTTATCAAAAGGGTGATGATGCAGAAGGCTGAATCACTGCAGTGCCAGTAATAGTCAGACTAAATAATGCCCTCTTAGATGACCCTTTATCTGTCCTGATGTTGAATGTCCAGCATGGTAACATATATGAAAAACGTCAGGTTGAAACAGAAATTTAGTATTTCTAATGACACAAGTGATCACAGGCACAATCTGGAGGTTTACTGTGCTAAAAGGGTAAAATAATAAAGTACCAGTGGGAGTCACTACCTATATTAGCATTCATCTGGAGTAACAATAACCTCCCCATGCACTTTGTTTCCTCTCCTTTTCAATTTTTTCTCAGCATGAACCGAGTGGACAGCAGAGGTCAACAAAAGAGCACCCACTCGTAATATGAATATTTTTTGCACTCCTGAAAACAGGAAGTGGTACTAAAATAATGTCATGACCAGAGGTCTTGGTCATTCTAATGTCACACACAAGGCTCTGCAAATGTGACTTGACTACATGATGGGGAAATGTGTTTGAAAAAACAAGTAAATACACATTCTGTCCATCAAACATTTTAACTGCTTAATGTGACTTATATGCCTCCGATAAACAGGGCAATATTCACATCTGTCCAGCTGTAGGACAAATTCATTTGACACAGAAATGTCTTTAATGTATTAAACCCCTAGAGTAGGTTTTGAGTGACTCGTGTTGTGTTTTCACCTGGAGAGATTATAAATTGATGTGGCGGTGCACAGGATGCTGAAGCGGGAAGGACACACAACATCACATCTGTCAGGTGACCAAAATACATCAAGCACACCGTCTGGCTGACATGCGGCACTTAACAGAAAACACTTCCAGCAGGATTTTCCATTTTCAAAATGTATATGATGTCCAATCAATCAATATAATCTCACCTCCAGATTACCATCACTTTGCCAAGGTTAAACTCGGCCCTCTGCCTAATACATAAAGCCGAAAAACTGACATATCAGGAGGGGGAGGGAAACGCTGACATGCAAAAATAACATGCAAAAAAAAATCTTATACAGTTGTGATCACATGTCCTGATTTCACACTCCCACACAAGTGTGCCTGTTGAGGTCACACGGTACCGTTCAATCATTCTGCTACTATGACAGGCAACCTTCCACCCACTAGCCACGCACATCCTCCCTGGGCTCCCTCCATTAAATAAATTGTGCTGTAATAATCTCTTGGCTCCTAATATTGGTGGATGAGCACAGCAGCCTATTTTGATTACCCCACTTTCAGTCCCAGCCAGAACCATCTGTAATCCCCATGTTTTACCCTCGCTAAATTAAAGGAAGAATTATTTAATGGAGACCGAAAGGAATAGAGTGTCATTTATCCTATGTGGTGTCAAAACACCTTTTTCTCAAGCTTCCCTGCAGATTAGCACTACATAGCAAAAACGCACGGCCTGTGAGGGAATCCGCTACACATAAAGAATCAATTTATGCTCATTAATTAGAAAAAATTTGGTCTTGTAATCATAAGATTGGATCTTTTCATGTCTCATCTTTACATTCCCTCACCTTGGCCCTCGTGTAACTCTCACCCAGACTATGACTCCTGCCACGGCTGCAGGAGGAGAAATCACCCAGGCTGCAGCCACCTATGCTCCCTCATCTCATTTTTCAATAAATCAACGGATAGCAAGCTCTTGGACCCAGAAGACCCAAACAAATCAATAGGGAAACATACTCTCAAATCAAGCGTAATCAAACCAGACTGAAATGAAGAATGCTGTTGCTTAATCTGATCCCGTAGTAGTAATACAAACAAAAATACATGCACCACCATAGAACAGGAAGAGTAATGTATCTGCATCAAACAGCCTGTAGCTGTTAGTGGCTGCCCGTGCTTGATAAGGACAATAAAGCAAAGGTGTGCCATATGCGCAGCATTTAAAATATCTCAACAGTCATCAGGGGAGTAATAACCATAAAATTTACTTACCCCAGGTTTGCAACAAATATAAAGGCAGTCTAAGTACAGGTAGCACAGCTGCAATTTTCTCTTTATTCTTATCGACTACGTCAAGCCTTGCTGTACCATTTTAGTCTTTGAAGATTGAGATTTAAAATACGCAAAAGTCAACATAGTTATGCTAATGTTCTGTGAAGCTGCCTGAGAAACAGTATTCTATTAAGGATGAAGGATAACATTATATACTGCATGACTCACTTTAGCAAGAGAATAAAATACATTAAATCACAGCCTGGTTAAATTTATAGGTAACATAAATGCCTGCAGGAACATGGTGCACATTTTCATTTCATCAGCACTTGGCCTAAAAGTTACTTTCCTTTGACTATATTGCAGCTTTAATGTGCACTACATCTGCTCTACTTTCCTTTAATGCATTCTCTTTAAACATGAACATAACAGCTAAATTGTAATATGTCTTTTTGGAGGATTTGTTTTCACCATTGTCTAGGTAAGTGTCTTCTGGGAAACATAACTGGATGTACAGGAGGAATAAAAGGCGTCTGGAAAAAAGTGGACTGTACAGAGGGGATGGAAGGATTCGCCTGACTGTTGCAAAGGGATTTAACTGATTGACAGAAACTGCAGGACAGCCGACCCCCCCTCTCTGATAGTGTTGGAAACACGGTTCTAAAAGGAAAAAGGGAAGGATTAATAGAGCCTTCAGTGGGAAAAAAGTTCTAGTGTGTAACATCATCTTTTCTATCTCTCCAGGGAAATGTGGAAGACTTTCCAGCAGATGTGTCCTCTCGCTTCTGAATTGAAGGATAATTAAACGCCACTTGGCGATCAGAGGGCTGAATTGTAATGTTGCACCAAGTCATTTGTTTAGAACTCTGCACAATGCTGTTGCACTGATAGAATCCACTCAAAGGGCTCTATATAAAGAGGTAAAAAAATAACCTGGTTTTCATCATGCCAAGATGGAGGAGATATCCTGTGAGAGGGCTATGATTTTGAAATAATTGATTATCTTTACAAGGGGAAATGATATTCCTCTATTCCCAGCCAAAAGCATGCAGCATTGATAGGCCTCTGCACAATTTAGCTTTTAAATAGCAAACATAAAGTCACATTTCTGGACAGAGAAAGTTAAAGCAGATATCCAACAGAAGTCTCCAGTTGCAGCTGGGCAGCGGGGGCAGTAATCCCTGCATCAATCATATGCCTTCTTCAACAATCCTATCAGACCCCCACAGATATTTTATGGTCAACTACTGTAATAATCCCTCTTATTTAAAAGGCACCACATGAATCTCATATAGAAGGAACACTTGTCTCCATTTTGGGGGTGTATATGTCCATCTCTGCTGAACTTTCTCACTGGGAGGTGTTTGTTCGGAATGGAAGAAGGCCGTTCAGCTTTGGATCTGGAAATGAGGCTGTAGATTGGATTATGATGCCATTTTTAATCTGTCTTTTTCCCTTGCAAGATATTGCTCCTCCCTTTGCCTCTTAGCATTATACAATACTTGACAAGAGGAGATTTTGCTGAATATCAGTGCAGCGATGACTATGTGATTTCCTGTGACACTCTAATTTGAGCTTATAGTGGCAAAGCTTTGATGCAGACATGGGAATAAAACTTTTAGTCACAGAGACCCTTTTTTTTTTTTTCCCGGGCCCATTAAAAGGTCCCGCTCATCTTCTTGTGTACTTTAATTACAGTCATCTTGTCCTGTCTCTGATCCAGATTTTGGAAGAAGTAGGCGTCTGAGGATCATGTTCCTCCTTCAGTTCATTAAAAATAAAATACTCGCTGTAACCCATCTCAACATGCTTCTTTAACTCACTGACATTATGTGTCTTTTTGAATTCTCACGTGGAGATTGGGTTCAAATATTTTTGGAGCATTCTGATAAAAAGGTGTCATAGACTCTGGGCCATTATCTTTAAATCTACTTATGAATTAGGGAGGTTATGTATGTGTTGTCAGAAAATATTCAAGAATTTTTTTTTCCAAAAGAGAGTTAGCAAAAGCACAGACTCATTTGTTTTTTACTTCCCTGACTAAGAGCCACATCTGTGGTTGTAATTGTAGAGTTGAGTGATTACATAATCATAGTGTTGAGTGGCTGAACCACAATCAAACCGCTATCAGATCAGTAAAATGTTCAATTATGCTAATATACAGTATACCCCTCACACCCGGAACAAGTGGGTAGCTAACCTCCTTTTTAGAGAGTTTGAGAGTGAAACCATTTCACTATTCACTCCTAATACGACAGTTAATTTGCTTAACTGAGTGCCGTGTGGAGCCAGTGTTTTGGTGTCTTGCTCAAAGACACTTCAAATCTGAGAGCTAATGCCAAGTCTCTGACCTTTCAGTATCAGGACAGTCTCCCCAAGCCCCAAATCACCCTTCCTTCTGACATTCAACACAGTGAGTAAGAGAGCAGAGGGGGTCAGAGGAAACACAACCAGCTAGGAGGGGCATCGCAAAAATGGCAAACTGTCGACAACATGTCTCACTTCCTGATGATGACCTGTCTGAAGTGAGTGGATTTGATCACAGGAAACGCTGATCAGTGTGGTGTCTTCGTAGCAATATTATGCTTAAACAGCCTGGGATCTGTTTACTGAAGCAGACATATTCTTAAATATCTTGAAGATCTCGGCTATGGCCAAGTGTGGCAATTACAAAAAGTCATTCAATGCACATTTGGCTGACATATATCTTTTTTTTCCCATATTCATCCCACACAAGCTAAATGTTTAAAGCAGGGGCCATCAACTACATTTGTACAAAGGCAAGCTTTTTCTGTAACAAGCCAAATTTTAAAATAAACTAAAGACGTTCTAAAAATGGTCTAATTAACATGTTTTTGTTTAAATGTTTCATTTTGAATGTTTGTAATAGTTAGGGTATATCAGTGATATCAGTGCCTTTATGTGGCCAGCCACAACAGGGCGAGTGAGTTATTTTAGCAGAATATTTCTGAGGCTGTCTTGTTGTCCACTACTGGGTTAGATGCTAAAATTCCATGTACAGTCATGGACGAAAGTATTGGCACCCCTGGAATTTGTCCAGAAAATACACCATTTCTCCCAGAAAATTTTTGCAATTACAAATGTTTTTGGTACACGTTTATTTCCTTTATGTGCATTTGAACAACACAAAAAAAACAGAAGAAAAGGGACAAAATTGACATAATTTTAAACAAAACTCAATTATGGGCCGGACAAAATTGTTGGCACCCTCAGCTTCATATTTGATTGCACACCTTTGGGAAAAATAACTGAAACCAGTCGCTTCCTATAACCATCAACAAGCTTCTTACACCTCTCAACTGGAATTTTGGACCACTCTTCTTTTGCAAACTGCTCCAGATCTCTCAGATTTGAAGGGTGCCTTCTTGCAACAGCAGTTTTAAGATCTCTCCATAGGTGTTCAATGGGATTTAGATCCAGACTCATTGCTGACCACTTCAGAACTCTTCGGCGCTTTGTCTCCAACCATTTCTTGGTGCTTTTTGAGGTTTGTTTCGGGTTATTGTTCTGCTGGAACACCCATGACCTCTGACGCAGACCCAGCTCTCTGACACTAGGCCCTACATTGCGGCCCAAAATCTTTTGATAGTCTCCAGATTTCATGATTCCTTGCACACAGTCAAGGCACCCAGTGCCAGAGGCAGCAAAACAACCCCAAAACATCTTTGAACCTCCACCATGTTTGACTGCAGGTACTGCGTTCTTTTCTTTGTAGGCCTCATTCCGTTTTCTTTAAACAGTAGAATGACGTGCTTTTCCAAAAAGCTCTGCCTTAGTCTCATCTGTCCACAAAATGTTCTCCCAGAAGGACTGAGGCTTACTCAGGTACATTTTTGCAAACTCCAGTCTGGCTTTTTTACGTCTCTTTGTCAGCAGTGGGGTTCTCCTCGTTCTCCTGCCATAGCGTTTCATCTCATTCAGATGACCACGTATGGTCTGAGCTGACACTTTTGCACCCTGAGTCTGCAGGACAGCCTGAATTTGTGTGGAAGTTGACTGAGGATGTTTATCCACCATTCAAACTTTCCTGGTTGCATTCTTTTATCATTTTTTCTCTTCCGTCCACATCCAGGGAGATCAGCCACAGTTCCATGGGTTATAAACTTCTTGATTATATTACACACAGTGGACAAAGGAATTTCAAGAGCTCTGGAGATGGTCTTGTAACCTTGAGATTGTTCATTATTTTTTCCCACAATTTTACTTCTTAAGTCCTCAGACGATTCTCAGCTCTTCTTTCTCTTCTCCATGCTTGGTGTTACACACACAGGCACACAACACAAAGGTTGAGTCAACTTTTAGACATTCTAACTGGCATCATGTGTGATTTCTAGATTGCCAGCACCTGTTACTGCCACAGGTGAGTTTAAATGAGCATCACATGCTTGAAATAAAATGATTTACCCACAGTTTTAAAAGGGTGCCAATATTTTTGTCCGGCCCTTGTTTGATTTTTGTGTAAAATTATGTCAATTTTGGCCTTTTTCTAATGTTTTTTTTTTTTTTTTTTTTGACTTGTTTTTTTGTGGTGTTCCAATGCACATAAAAAGATAAACATGTGTATACCTGAAACATTTGCAATTGCAACAAATTCTGGGAGAAATGGTGTATTTTCTGGACAAATTCCAGGGGTGCCAATACTTTCGTCCATGATTGTAGTGATCAGTGAAAACCCAAAGCAGGGAAACTGCATTCTCAAAAGTCGAAAGCCACCACAGAAAATGAAGTTTTGTTTTATTAATGAAGCATAGACTGATAAATAAATGTTTTGCATGCATTAAATTTCTTAATAATGGCTGATAGGTGCATGTCTGAAAAATGGATAAAACATAAAGCTATTCCTGATTAAACTGTTTCAATCTCAACTATTTATGAAATTGTTTTTAAGATGTTGGGAGTCTATGTAAAAAAAGAGATGCACGATATTATTGGCCTAATATCGGTAGCAGATATCAAAATTTCTGCCGATATTTTTGCTGTGAATATCAGCATACATCGACTTTAAATTTTGGCCATATACACTAATAACTTAGATGTCTTCTAGGCTGGACCAACAGACCCATGTCAGTTAAGGTCTTTTTTCTTTTTTTATCCTCATTTTGTAAACTTTAAAGCGTGATTTAAGGACAAAATATTGTTTCTTTATTCATCCTCAAACCTTATGAGTATGTTTAAAGGACTGAATTTTTAGGTCTGAAAAACATATTTAAATACCGTATCAGCCAATATGAATCTGTAAATATCAGCATATCGGATGCCCAATATCGTGCATCCCTACCCAAAATACCACGACCTACAGTGTCCTCTGCACATGTTTTGAATTTGATCATGTTCTGGTGGGCCTGATGTGGACCCTAGGCCGCCAGTTGCTGATCACTGGTTTAAATTGTAGTATTCATGACAGTATAAAGCGGCTGACATATGAGTCACGCACATTAAACACAAATTAAATAGAAAACACCCTATGATGTTAGGCAGAGCAGTGAATTCGTCCCTTTTCACGGAATAAACAGGCAGATAAATGTGTCGCCCTTCTACAAAGCGAAGAGTCTTATTTTGCCTTTTTTCCCACGGACACCCCGGGCCGGTGAGCACTACAACTCATGTGTCTCTCAAAGTCAGACATCTTGTTCTTGAGACAGAAAAAAACCCAATCTTCTGAGGTAAGTGACTTTCTATATCACATGTCATTACACCATCACAGCCAATCAAACAGCAGGCAGGCTCGACAACATTCAATGTCACTGGCAAGGAGAAATATAGTGACAAGAAGGATCTGGCCATGGTTTTTACTGCAACACAAATGTCAACACACTGCTTAAAAGGCAGGTATTATGACAGGGCTGACAGTGTAATGAGTTTCACTAGTAATATTCAACTACATAATGCATATGATTAAACAAAAAGCCTCAAAAACTTGTAATAGTTGCTGGCTCCATAGTTTTATATTCAATTATTCTAAAAAAGGAAATAAATAGGGCACTTTTCAACTATAATGATCAGTAGCTATCTCAGTAGTGTTTTTTTAATTCTTTGGCAAAAAGTAAGGGTATCCTAACAGCTTGGTGGCATTTTTCCTTTAAAAATGAGTCATCTGCTCTGCTTAATAGTTATATATGAGTGCATTTGAGTAAAGCTGTTACATTTTGCCTAGTATTATAAGCTTTTATTCTGTAATCCAAACAGAAGGGATGAAGAAACTTCAATCTGCTCTTGCTTTGCTGTTTAAGAGCCTCACTGTGGTCATGAATCACATGTAAATGGCCAATAACAAACTCAAGGGCACTAACAACAGAGAGAAATCTTAAGACACAGTAACATTCACATATCCTCTCTTTGCTGCTGCAGTATGTCACAAGAGGAGACAACACGGTTAAATTAAAACATAAATGTGCTGTTGATTTAATAATTGCTTGACCGCATTTGATCAAAATTAATTTAATCAAAATGACTTCAAGCTATTATGTCCTGTTAAAATACCACTATAAAAGAAGGGTAAGACAATCAATACATGAGTGTTTTAGTACAGTTGTAAGTGAAGGCCTCTTCACTAGCCCTAATCAATGATAAATGACATCCCCTGAGCTTAAGTTTCCTTAACAAAGGAGAGGGAACAACTAAGAGGCTTTAATTGTGTATTCATTTGGACAGCATCTGCACAAAACGGGAAATTGGTCTAATTAGCAAAGGTTATGTTATTTATGGGTTATTTCTCCACAAAACAGTGCTTCTACAGGGCTACTGAGAGAAATGTGCCAACTCAGAAACTAATAAATACATCTCCTCTGTGATAAAAGAATAATGAATTAATCTATGGGCAAATTAAGAGGTTATATTTGAGGCAATAACCCCAATTTATTACAATTATGGCCTGTGTGAGAAATTTAAAATGGGAAAGAGTAAAACCAATGACAAATGTGCAATATATCTATATAGAAGCATGCATGTGTTGCTCTCATGCTGATTAATGCGCTAAAAATGATCAACACAGAGAAAAACATCTGGGCCTGCGCGAGGCATCGACGTAAACGTGACGGTTCAGTCTGAACCTTTTGTTGTTTGGAGAGCATGTGTAGAAAGTGTCTACATTTACCTGAAATCACTGTACGGGTGAATTATCCAAAATCCTGCGGATTTAACCCGCTCTTGCTCCCGTTCCACAGCCTTCTCACTCCCAAACATCCTCAGGGAGAACTTGTTGACCCCTGGTTGAAGCATCGCTCCAAACTGTCTGTGCATGAACCCGGCCTGATATAATCTCTCATCGTCCGGCAGAATTTGATCAATGCCGTCCAACTTTATGAACCCCGGCTGCTGGTCCGGGCTGTCTTTCTGGGCACCATCACCGCCGCCGCTGCCACCACCGCTGGCCCCTTGCGCGTCTTGGTCCGGCGGCCCTTCACCGATGGCTCCGGGGGGGCTCTCCTCGCTCGGGGTGACATCCCCTTCGGTGATGAGACGCCTCTCCTCCGCCGAGTCAGAGTCGTGCACATGCCGACTTGTGATGGACGAGAGGCTGCCTCGAAACCTCCGACAGTCCCCATTTGAGCTGGTCTTCATCGGTCTCCCTATGTCCGTCTCCATGATCCCAGACTCCCCACTTTTGGTCTCCCCGATGCCTTTGCAGCTTCCCCCAGAGGTCGGCGACGGTGACGGGAGAGGCTTCATCCTGATACTCTTCCTCCGGGTGTCCTTGTCTGCGTCTTCTCCTTCGCCCATTATAGATGCTTTCTGGCCAATGTGCTGTGGCAAACTGTAGAGCCTTTTACGCATGGAGGAGTGCAACCTGTCCATTATGACATTGAGACACAGTGGTGGAAATTAAATAAATCCAGTTTGTTAGGCTGTATTGTAACGGTTATTGCCAGCAGCCCCGCGCTCCCCTATCTGTTTGTGAGAGCGATCAGTCTGGAGCTAATCTGAATCCCTGAAATCCTGATACACATGACATGGACCGCTGTAGCTCTATAAATGAGACACTCTCTTTTTCATTATAGGACTACCTGGCAGTTTGCATATGTCCTCACGCGCAGCCTGGGCGGTCCGCTTGGCCACTGTGTCCCCGATGCACATCTTTGTGCCGCTCCGACATTGTGCGCAAAAGTGGAAAAAACTGCTTGAAAGTCACCTTAGCGTGACATGTGAGAGACGTGCCGTCGGACCGTGATATGGAGACGAGGGAAAGGTCATGCACGTCGAAGGATGCTCTTTTCACTAGATGCCTTGCCAGCTGCCATCAAACAACGCCACACAATCAAGCAAAAATACAGTAGAGCATTCCAGGGAGCGCTGACATCACTGATCCATAGTCATGGTGCGTTTTGGCGAATAGTGAATATTCATGATGCTGATCTATTGGGTTGCCATAGGAGCGAGAACCGCAAATAAGCTCAGCCCACCTTGTTTAAAGGGGAATGCTCTCCCCATTCTTAAAACCCTCTCCTGTTCTCTCAAGTTAAGGCTACAGGTAGGCAATGCGAGCCCATTGTTCAGCCCAGCTGAGGGCTTCACGTGGATGGACCAGCAGCCTGATCGCCTGTAGGTCTCATCCTCTGCGTAATATGCGCACACGAAAGCGGATGGGATAGGAGTTTAAAAGGTGTCGTACCAAATAGATTTCTACGGAGATCAGCTGATATGCCACTTCCCGATAAATAAGATATCAATTAAAATCTCTATTTCTGCTAAGATGATTGTAAATGTTTAAACACTTCATTCTTAAATGGGCTGTTAAATGAACATCTACTTTAACGCCACACAGGGTCAGAAATATGTATGAAATATCAGCATTGACGACAACAAATGTTACCCTCATTTTGCTAAATTAATTTCATATTCATAATGGAAAAAAAAGGAATTATCTTAATCTCGACAAACAGCCTGGATTCTGATGTCACTTATTTACATGGTTTCCCTCTTAAGTTCCATTGGAATCTCACTATGTAACTTAAACTCCCCCTATAACATCATAACCTAATGAAGTTTCCCAAAAGATTCAAACTTTTACTTACATTTCAGTTAGCCACCACTCATCTTTTCATTGATCTTAAGATTCTTTTTGAAATGTCACTGACATCTCCTACTAAAACATGCTCAGCAAAGTCAGTTTAACTTTGATCAAAACCCCTAACATTTTACTGACAGGTTATCACACCACATGTTTACTTGTGCAGAAAGATTCATATTCCCTTATAGTAAATAATATTTATTTCAATAAAATATAATTGCTCTGTCTGAGGTGTTAAAGTCAATCCTTTTGGGTCCCTTGTTTTATCCAATTTAAGAGGCATTTCTTACTGGGTTTTCATATTACCAGTTTCTTCAAATGAATTAAACATTTAAGGTCCCTTTAGTCTTTGCAATGATCAGCTGAAATCATGCAGAGATTCTATTGAGATTTATAAATAAAACTAAGCAACAACTGTGACTGTACTGCAAGGTTTGCCAAAAAAAAAATAATAATAATAATAAGCAGTGACTAAGAAGTGCCATCATATGCATGGATGTTTCTGCTATTACAATTTCTGAGCTTATTGTCCAGAATATCCAGTGAAGTTTATGTAATTTGGTTAAAATGTTTGATAATTAGCTTTGAGGATATTTTGGGAACTTTGATTGGAAATTTTCAAGTATTGTCCTAGAAACTCGGGATAGCTTTGTATACTCTGAAAAGTTTAATCAGATTTTTGGGGGGAGAAATTTGCTTTTGAATTCATTTTGGCATTTTCATAGAACTTTGGAAATTTGTTCAGATGTTTATGGAAAACTGTTTGGAAGTTTTAGGGCATTTCCATGGAAATTTGGGAATTTGATTGGGAATTGGGGGAGGGGTGTTTCCCTTTTGAAGTTTTGAAGATTTTTTATGGAAATTGTGTTAGGATTTTTGTGGCATCTTCTGCCATTTTCCTTTAAATTTGGGAAACGTATTTGCAAATGTTTGGGGTTCAAAATGATTTTTATGAATTTAAATAGACATTGCAACATTTAGTCTTTATGGTAAAGTTTCACTAAAACAACCACAAATATTTAGAGTGCTTTTTATGGGACACTTTAAAAATACCTTTAAGAATTTTTACAGAAGTTTGGCCTGATATCAGTATTAGATATTAGCTTATAAAGGCAATAATCATATCAGCAGATGTCAGAATTTCTGCCAATAATTGGCTGTGATTATCAGTATAAATCAACTGTATGTTTTGACTTTGTACTCTAATAAGTTTGTGGGGTCTAAGGCAGGACCAACAGACCAATGCCAGTTAGGTCTTCTTTCCTTGTTAATCCTCATGCTTTACACTTTAAAGTATGTCTTAAAGATTTAACTTTGTTCATTTGCTTAACCTTCAACTTTACAGTATGTTCAAAGGACTGAAGTTTTAAGTCTGAAATACTTATTTAAATATTGGTGTCGATATCAGTATCGGCTGAAATACATCTATTAATATCGGCATATCGGATGTCAATATTACGCATCCTTAACCTGAAGTTATTTCCATAAAATTTTATGAAATTTGTGTAAATTATCAAATCATCTTAAAAGATGCCTGCAAACCAAGCAAGTTTGGGACAATGCCATTTGTGATGTTAGGTTGTATTTATGTATTCAAGTGTACCTATATTGTGACTCTGAGCCTCTCACTGGCAGAGATAATAACTAGATGACAGAATATAAAGTGGGAGATTGTATGAGAAGATAATCAAACTGCTATGAGACATGGCACAGGCTTTTTTTGAAAACTGCCAATAGGTCTGGCCAGTGGTCATATTTGCTTACTACAAAGAAACTGATGTAACAGTATAAAACAAACTAAAGAAATGATATTTTCTATCATTTATTGATTTTTGGAAACATCAAGTACAAAATAGTATTCTTCCATAAAAATGGGTATTCATCTCTACTCCATAGGGCCACATTAAGTGTTTTACATCAGACACTTTCGAGTCTTGCCATATGTTGTGTCATACCTGTTATAGTACCTCTCTTTCTAACACCTCAGGCTGCTTGAATGTTTAGTATACATTTCAATGTCACATATAGATCAATAGATTTGATGTGTTTTTTTCTTTTAATTTCTGGATATAAAGTCATAGGGTAGCATAGGGCAGTGATGTCAGTATATTTTTTGGGCTGTTTTTTGTTTTTAAATTTTAAGAACAGTTCCAGTTTTACAAAAATAAGCGTAAGAAACACACAGGAACATATAAAAAAACAAACAGACATACAGTACCTGTACACAAAGTCAAACAAGTATTTTAAATTTGGAGCATAAGGTTACAGCTTTAGTAGCTTATAAGTTTGCCAATGTTTGAATATAGAGTTCTGACTCTTTTTTTTAAAGGCACAAAAAGAGGGTTTGGTTTTGAAGGCCTGACATTTATAGATATAAACTTAGCTAACAAGACAATGAGGTTATGTAAAATTCACTTTCCAGTTTTCTCTCAAATGCTGTAAAGCCAGATAATACATTCTTTAAACAGAGCTCCAAGTCACCATATATAGTCAAACACAAAGCAGCAGCTCTGCCATACAGCACGAGTGTGTTCACAACTTCAAAATAGATGATAAACAGTCTCAGGATGTGCATTACAGAAAGTGCAGGGTACATCAGCGTCTTTTTTTAAATCTTACTAACCAAGTTTAACAGAGTAGCACCGGTGAATGATCCTGAAAGACACTTTTAATTGACAAGAAGATATCTGTTTGGAATAGTCACGTTTTGTCCCAGGAAATCAGTATGTTTCTTGTCCACTTACCTTCCATTTCTGAAGATCGTGTCATCTGTGTGTACACTTTACGTCGGCAGTTTTTATGGCACGCGGCCTCACGTAGACGGGACGCCAAGTTTAAATTTCCGAGCTAGTGTTGAAAACTTAAAAATATCGACAGACAGAAGTTATATGCTGGACATGGCAGCTTGTCAAGAGTGGAGATTAAAGAGATATGGTCGTTTTGTTCCTGGCTCAGAGGAAACAGGTGGAAAGGCGTGGAAGGTAAGTGACGCTTACCGGATAACTAGCTTCTTCATGTTTGTTGGCTAGCCAACGTTAGCTTATGTTAACGTTATGCTAACATTTCACCTTTTACATAATTATGGCCTTCAAGTCGCGTGACCCACGCTGAGGCATGGTGGCATTTTCCACAGTAAACCCGTTAACTAAAACCCCGACTCTTCAAAATAGCACATCACGTGACAACCGCAGAAAAACTGAGATACCAAGACATACTGTACGTTTTTCGGCACCTGTGACCCTTTCACAGTACCTGGCCTATTTAAATCACCTTTAACAGAAGAAAACAGTTATGTGTACGTTGGAGAATCTTTCCCCCCTTAAACATCACCAGGACTTAAGACTACAACGTGTATTTTCGACGTGTTTGAGTGAGTTATGCTGTCGTTTGTGACATAACCAAACAGGTCATCATCATAGCACAGGTGAGTCCCAATCAGCTGGCATCAGCTACTTAACCTGATCTAACTTTAGATGAAGGAAGTTGTGAATCGCTTTTTCACCTTCTCCTGTGGTCGTTGTTCTGGGGCTGTAAGAGGAACTTATATTTTGATCCGGTTAACATGTCTGATGGCAAGATCATGAGGAGGCCTGTTCAGCACCTCTGGGTATTGTAACTAAAGTTATTAAATCCATTTACTAAAATTACTGTAACTGAGTAGCTTTTAGTGTACTTTTAGTTTTTTTAAGTACATTTAAGAATTACTACTTTTAGTTTTATTTAAGTTTATGATGGGAGAAGCATTGTGCTTTATTACATTTCTAAAAGCATCAAGAACTGAGTACAAAAAAAATGAATAGCCAAATGAGAAGGTCCAGCAATAAGAAAATGGCCAGTAGTTTGACTTTTACATCACATGACTGGCAGTAGCACATTGCAAGAGCATGATTCTACGTTTTGTACCAGCCAATCATTTTACTTTGGGGTTAGTCACACCTTAAAATAAACAACCTGACAGTAATTGCAAATTCTATAAAGATTATCCTTAACTGTGAAAGCTCTTTGGTGTCAGGAGTAAATAGTCAGTCCTCTTAGGGTGTTTTCAGACAGACACAGTTCTGGTTCTGGCTCTGGTTCCATTCTGGAGACTCAGAACCTTGGTGCTCTCTGGTGAACCAGCCTGTGTTCACACCAGTTTAAGTGGAACCAAAGTGGGAGGACATGGTGGACATGTATTACCACGTCCTGCACCACTTTTGCCCAAGTCTTTCATGCAGTCCCAGTATTCCTTCTTCAGTTTCTTGAGTTAATTAATTATTTGGTCTGGTGTTTAGGTGAACCCAGCCTTTGCCATCTCTTCTGCAAGTTCAGCATTAACTTACTCTTCCTTGTACTACTCTCCAGCTTCACCTGGAATTCTGTCAATGCCCAGATCACAACCAAATATTTAGTCTCCCCAGCAGACCACTTTTACTTCATTTCCTGCTCGTGTTCACAACCTAGATTGTGATCCGCCCACTGATGATGTCACTGTTCCCAAGAAAGAACCAACTATTTTTGGTTCCAGCTGAGAACTAAATTTCCAGATTCAGAACCAATTTTTTTAAATCTTTAAATTCCTTTGTCCACTGTGCGTTATATAATCAAGAAGTTTATAACCCATGAAACTGTGGCTAATCTCCCTGGACATGGACAGAAGAGAAAAATTTACAAAAGAATGCAACACAGTGTAGTTGGAATGGTGGATAAAAATGCTCAGTCAACCTCCACACAAATTCAGGCTGTCCTGCAGACTCAGGGTGCAAAGGTGTCAGCTCTGACCATACGTCGTCATCTGAATGAGATGAAGCGCTATGGCAGGAGACTGAGGAGAACCCCACTGCTGACAAAGAGACGTAAAAAAGCCAGGCTGGAGTTAGCAAAAATGTACCTGAGTAAGCCTCAGTCCTTCTGGGAGAACATTTTGTGGACCGATGAGACTATGGTAGAGCTTTTTGGAAAAGCACGTCATTCTACTGTTTACAGAAAACAGAATGAGGTCTACAAAGAAAAGAACACAGTACCTACAGTCAAACATGGTGGAGGTTCAGAGATGTTGTGGGGTTGTTTTGCTGCCTCTGGCACTGGGTGCCTTGACTGTGTGCAAGGAATCATGAAATCTGGAGATTATCAAAAAAATTTGGGCCACAATGTAGGGCCTAGTGTCAGAAAGCTGGGTCTGCATCAGAGGTCATGGGTGTTCCAGCAGGACAATGACCCCAAACATACCTCAAAAAGCACCAAGAAACGGTTGGATTGGTTTCAGTTAATTTTTTCCGAGGGTGTGCAACCAGATATTAAGTTGAGGTGCCAATAATTTTGTCCAGCAAATTTTTTGAGTTTTGTGTAAAATTATGTCAATTTTGTCCCTTTTCTTCTGTTTTTTTTTTTTTGTGTTGCTCCAATCCACATAAAGGCAATAAACACATGTATACCAAAAACATTTGTAATTGCAACGATTTTCTGGGAGAAATGGTGTATTTTCTGGACAAATTCCAGGGGTGCCAATACTTTCGTCCATGGATTTTGGGCCCCGAGAAAGAATATAACAGAGGGTCCCCCTTAACCAGCCAGCCAAGCAACAAATGTTGCTTGATTTTTACAAATTTCTATCCATTTTAATATATTTTTGAGCCTTAATTTCTGCATTTTTGAGTAATATTTTTAATATGCTTAAATTAAATTTTGTTGCATTATTTCACAGCACTGGACTTCACCGTTTGGGCATTTTAAAGGGAGCAGCAGGGCCCCCCCAGTATTTAATTCTTTTCTATTTGATACAAATTTAAGTCTGTTGACTGATTTAGTCGCTTTTAAGTCAATAATGACAATAATTACTAAGAAAAAATAAATGAAAATACTCTTTCATTACAGGCTTCTCAAGGGCCCCTCCCTACTGGGGGTCTGGGTTTTCAGTACCCTTTTCCCCCCTTTACTACACCCATGACCAACACCTCTGCCGACCTCACTGGACAAAAGGCACAACAGCAATAACAAGTGAACAACAGCAACTGATGCTGTTTATCCAGTGCAATAAACTTTAGTTCATATTAGCAATAAATTTGAAAATAATCAATACTTTGCGGAAGATACGATACAATATATTGCCATGCAAAGTATCGCGATACTATCGATTTTTTTCCCTCCCCCTTAATGATGATATTTACAAAATAATTTCAGCTGATACCAATATTTAAATGTAGTTTAGACCCAAAGCTTAAGTCCTTATAACAGACATTTGTAGGTTTGAGGATGAACAAATTTCAGTTCTTAAAACACACTTTAAAGTGTAAGAAATGATGAAGAATAAAGAAAAAGACGAGCTGATGTAGGGCTGTTGGTCCAGCCTAAAACTTCACAAACGTATTTATTTGTACAGCCCACGTTTACAGCTGGTAAAGGTGGATTTTTGTCGGAAAAATATCAGTTGTAAATATCGGCAGAAATTTTCTTATCTGCCGATAGCGATAATCAATTTTTTAAGCTAATATCTGATGGTACCGATGTCATGTAGGTAATATTGTGCATCCCTAGAGGGAACGTGTCAATATGAACCTGTCACAAATCAAAGTTTTCTCTCCTCATTTTGATAACATGTTTAAAGGCAACTGTTGTAAGGAGGACAGAAATTATATTTTAATGTCATGTCTCCAAAACTATTTAAAACTTTATGTAAATCTAGTCACTCATAGACATTATTTCCAATGTTCCAAATTGCTTATTGAAAAAATACGAACACAGCATTTTATTGTCATCACAAAGGTCTCAAGACATAAAATCAGAGCAGTCTGTCTGAAAAATGATCCCAATGATGATCACATCCACCAATGGAAAGAGGTCCAACACTAGTTCAAAAGTAGGCTAGAAGTTGATTCATCTATTTGTAGATGTTGAAACAATCTATAAATTAAGAAAATATTTTACTTCAACAGAAACATTTCACTATTTCATAATGTAGTTATTTTTGTTTATTTTAGAGCTGAAAGAATGACGGAAATGATGATGATAACATAGGGAAATTCAGTTTTCACACCCTTGTTATTTGAGTGTATTATATTTTTAGAACTAGTATCAGGAGACAAATGCCTGCTTTAGATTTTTATTGTTGAAAATATTAGGATGTGGGCTCAAAGGGTGTTCTTTGTTCTAGGGTAACATCTTTCCTACTTGCTGTCCAGATTTGTCAACATTCTGTTGCAGTGAGTGCTTATTCTGTCAGCAGGGTTCAGGTGTCCTGTGTTTGTTTAAGATTCATAAATAGGAAAGGTCTCTCGCCAGCCCAAGCGTTTGCCTCTCTTGGAACAGAGTCAGTTATCATGCACCCAAATTTGGGGTTAAGTTTCTTAATTAATGGAGAACCTCAACATCTATTTGTAGATGTTTAAGCAACATATATTTTAAGAACATATTTTACTTTAACAGCAACATTTCGCTATGTCATAATTTATTTTTTTTGTTTATTTTACAGCTGAAAGAGTGATGGAATGATGATGATAAAGTACTGGTATTTATTCAAAATTGGACTACAGGTAGTTGAAATCCTGTCTAAGCATAGAGAAAGTCTGAACACATTTTATTTTTCATACTAAAATCCTTCATCTGGAGGTTGCAGGATTGAGACCAGCATGATATGCTTTTCTATTTTTTCTTACATTTTCATTTTAATCTTTTTTGTGATAGTGATTCCCTGATTATTTGCAAAATCATTTAAACAAATATGTATTTTATTTATTTTTATTTTTTATTTTTTATTTAATGTTTATTTGTATAGGGACAAGAATGAAGCAAGTAAACTGTTGCCACACACTGCAGCATTTGTAGACTGAGCTAATATGCAATGCCCGTCCCTAGCTGGGCTCTTTAAAATGAAAACATAAAATTCCCAAATACACACAAACATATGAAATAAGACATTTTTCTGTTGTGTTTTTTTTTTTTTTTTGTTAACTGTGAATCCCTGATCAGTTGTACAATCAATTTAAAAGACATGAAATTTGCTTTAGTTAATGATTGATTTAATCAGTGGTTGGCTACATCTGGTCTAAACACAGACATTGTTTAATGTCTTCACATAGACATTGGAAAAAGTCTCTCCTGGACCAGTTTTGGACGTTGGCCATTGATCTATTATTGTCAACCGAAAAATGGTCACTGGGAGCTTGAAGCAGCAGCAGAGCATCTAAAGGGATTAATCCACTATTTGCTCTTCTCTGGGTTTTCCTTTTAAATGAGATCTTGTAGAAGTACAACCTGAACTTGTCTTCCATTAGTTAATGCCTAAAAGTGAACAACGACTTTCTGGTTTAAAAATATTTCAGTAGGACTGGTTAGAACATGTAGCTGACAACCAAGACTGATTACTTCTATGTAGCATACAGCAGTAGATGCCTAGCATTTAGGTACACCAGGGTGTGATTCCATGAGAGTTTAAAAGCTTTTGACAGCTAAAACATGCAGTCAGTTCAAGGATATTGTCTCGTTATTAATATCGTGTTCTTTAGCTACACCTCAAACTATAAACTAACTGGTAGGTACATGTGCTTGTAGCATACAGTGTATGTTATTTGTGGTGACATAAGGTTTGGCTGCTTGATCTTAATCTCTCAGGGGTTTTTGGGAGACCCAGAATCTGTTAGCAGAAAGTGTGATCCGACATTGCATCGTCCCTGCTAGGGATGCACAGTTACAGATCAATGCCAATACCAAGACTAGGTACTGGTACTCATGCTCATAAAACACTACAGGAACTGTACCTGCAATAGTTTTAAAGCATGATATTAGCCCTTTACTATTACAGTTGGAGTAATATTGTAGCCATGTTTGTACGTTGTCGAAATTTTAACAAAAATGAAGGTGACAACAGTAGAGCACATGCTGAATTGTGAAGAGGAGGGGTGAGGAACATCTGATAAAATAAAACATTTCTAAATAATTGTAAGAGTTGTATTGGTATTTTTAAGTGTTGATATTTTTTCTCTGTTTTGGTGAGTACCCAAATGTAAGTACTTACAAGAGGCAGGTATTTTCCAGGAGGGGGCAGTAAATACATTTAGTAACTTCTTGTCAGTCACAGCTTCTAACAGCTATGTAAGGTAGAAATATCACCGTCTGAATGGGCATATCTATACTTAAAACCTTTTTATTCCAATCAGTAATATTTCAAAGTCCTTTCCCTACCCTAGAAAAGATACGTCTTTATTGTCCCCAAAGGGAAATTCAGGTTTCAAACCCTTGTTATATTAGTATTTTATAATATTTTTAGAACTAGTATCACCAGACAAACGCCTGCTTTGGATTTTGATTGTTGAAAAGATTAGGATATGGTTTCAGAGGTGTTACTTTGTTCTAGGGTAACATCTTTCCTGCTTGCTGTCCAGATTTGTCAACATTCTGTTGCAATGAGTGCTTATTCTTTCAGCAGGGTTCAGGTATCCTGTGTTTGTTTAAGAGTCCTATTTAGGAAAGGTCTCTCGCCAGCTAGATAGAACAGAGTCAGTTATCAATGCACCCAAATTTGGGGTGAGTTTTTGGGGGTAAGTTTCTTTATTAATGGAGAACCAAAATTATGATTAACTAATTGTCTTGGGCTTACAAGTGAAGTATTAAGTATTACCAAACTTGATATGACAGCTCATGAGTAACTACTGATTTGTGTTTAAGATGTATCATAGTAGTTCATTATATCCTGTAACACCTGTCGTGCCAAAATAAAACAGCTGTGAAAATAAATATCTTTTCAGTTAACCACAATGTAAAACTTTATAAAGCAATGTTCAAAAAGTATAGCTTTTATTTTGAAACTCTAAATAAGGAATGAAAAGCCTTTCAAGTTTATATCTGAAATTATTGATTCTGACTGAGACCTTTATTTGAACTTTTACACCAGAGCAGAACTGCTCTGCAATGATTCCCAACCCTTTTAATAATAAATTTAGTGCTCACTCAGCAGTTGACATACACATCATACTCACTATCACAGAAGAATGATAAAATAACAAATCAGGATAAGGTAGAGGAGTTAACATGTATAAATCATGATGCTGAAAACATGTGAGTAAATTCAATCCTCTGTAGCTTTATTATTCCTATTCTGTTTTTGTAAAGTTAAGTAATACATCTTTTTGAACAGTTTTCTAACCATGAATTTAAAAAGGCAACAACAAAAATAGTTAAATACCTAGATCACTGTCAGATATAATCCATTTTTTTTCCTTTACATTTTTTTTACTTTATTCTGTGACTGAATTTGCTGCTATTGTTGTCTTGGTATTGCTTTTTTTCAAGTCTGAAAAAATATCCATGGGAACATGAATGACAGACTTTGGGATGCTTGCAAATGGCAAGTGTAGTTTTGTTTTTTTATTAACAGCATCAGCCTCTAGGTGGCAGACTGGAGCTGTATGTTAAGTGTGAAGACAGTTGATAGATGATTTTGTTGGCACAAAAAGTCAAGGAGGAAATGTTCATCTTTATGGATATGAATTATACATTTTTAAATGAATTCAGGAGGTCCTGAAAGCTTCAAAACCCCTGTGGAACTTCAGCTCACAAAAAATTTATAAGAAAAGGCTGACCGTTAATTTTTTGTGTAGTTGTGATGCATCCAAACGAACAGAGAGGCTGTCTTAGTTCCATCAACAGATCTCAGCCAAAATGTGTTTTGCTCATAACTTCTCTCTTCATAAAACTGTGTAATGGAATAGCAAATTCATTACATTGGAAAAAAGTGTTTTTTAATTTTTTTTAAGGATTGATAGAGATGTTTTTGTTGCTAACTTATTGAAAAAAAAAAATCAAAACTTCAAACATATGAAGAATTCTTGGGTCAAAAGAAAATCCTGTAACATATACAGAATTTCAGATAGTTGAGGATGCTATTCCAAGTGGTGTTTTACAACTACTGAAGAAATCATTTGAAAATCAGGAACTAGATGAGCCAGTGGCAAAACCAATGCATTCTGTCAATGGTATAGGTAATAGATGCTGCAGATGTACTGACAAACATAAAAAGTTGCTTCTAGAGCAAACGGAAAATGACTCCAAGACAGGGACCTCTTTTCTGGAATGCTTATCCTGATATGAGTTGGCAAAATATATGGCCTTTATTCTATAAGTTTACCTTGCCTAACAATAACAGTAATGTAATATGAAATAATAAATTCTATCTATCTCACTAATTTGTACATCTCAAGATTTGCTGAGATCAGTGGCATTTGTGATTTCTGCTGAACATAATGCATTTTCTTTATTAATGTCCAGTGAACAAATCATTTTGGAAAGCTCTTGAAAATATTTTGTTTAATAATATGGCATGTGCAGTAAATTTTACACCAAAAGATTATGTTTACTGTATGAAAACAAAAGTAAAAATTAGAAAAAACACTTAACCTCCTGATACTACTTGAATTGCCTATTCATACATAAAAACATTCACCAAACTAACTAGCCGTCACCACTGAATGTAAACATTTCATCAAGACCAAAAAAATAATTGATCATTAGAAATGTATGCAAACCTAACCTGTTGAAATATTTCTTTAAATATTAGGATATTAAGTGCATTTGATCTTTTTGTAAACTATTGGTCTGTTTATTAATTCCTCTTTTTTAAAGTTCTCTTTATAATGCTTTTTTTTTTTTTTTAAGATTTATTTTTGGGCCTTTTCATACCTTAATTTGATCGAGGAAGGACAGTGGATAGACTCGGAAACAGGGAAGAGACATGCGGTAAAGGGCCACAGGCCAGATTCGAACCCGGGCCGCCCGCGTACATGGGTAGCGCCTTAAACCACTCAACCATCTGCGCTCCCTGTAATGCTTTTTTCTAACTAAAATTTCTGATGATATGCACCTTATTTTTCTTGATTGAAAAATTTATTGTA
Organism: Cheilinus undulatus; assembly: GCF_018320785.1. Taxonomy (NCBI): domain Eukaryota; kingdom Metazoa; phylum Chordata; class Actinopteri; order Labriformes; family Labridae; genus Cheilinus; species Cheilinus undulatus. The sequence continues at coordinate 30,021,147 of NC_054865.1, read as the reverse complement.
CTGTCAAGTGATAATGATGGAAATGTTTGGAATAAAGTTTATATAATTAAAAGGGATGGATGATTGTGTAGCAGACATTTCCTCATGGTATAAAGTATCAAGTAGATTTTTTTTAACTGAGCCTGGTGCAGTTGCTCTTCACACACACGTCTCTATCTCAAAAAGTGCAACTTGCGAACATAAAGAAACGCATTAAGCAATTCTAACTCTTATACCCAAATTTTAAGAACTATAGATCAAGTTCATAGTGCTTTACCAAATACGGTCTGGCAGAAATGTATGAGTCATTGCTTACAGACTGCCCACATGTACCTTACAATGAAAATATACATCCCTGTCTAATACATATAGTGAGATATATAATAAATGTATGTGTTTGGAATGATCTGGATGATTTTCTCTTCATCAGGTGTTTGAGACTAATGATGACAAGCCAGGAGTTGTTCTCACAATTTTGGAATCTGGGTACTTGATGGTGTTGCAGGGAAAGCAAAGTTTGGTAAGAAGACTGTATAAGTACTTCTAAGTATATACCCTACACATAAGTTCTTATTATATCTACACAACACTAGAGGATCAAGCCTTATGTTTTAGATCTTGATAGATAGATACTTAAATTAATTCCAAGGGAGATTCAAGATGTGTGTGCTTTCTGTGTGTTTAGACCAGACGGTTATGCTTATTGGTGGTTAAACATTTTTTGCTTTAACTAACTGGTATTTCACAGCTTCCTAAAAAATTGTGATGTGACCTTATACCAATAGAAAGACTAAACTTCCTCGCTCTTTACAATTTACCAAATTTAATGTGGAATCTTTTTATTCAACCAAGCTCAAGCCCATAGGGAACAAAAGACAGAAACACGCTTAAAATACATTCTGGGTTTGTTTGTGCAATATACTGTATCATATGATATGTGTCAAAAAAGATTAAGCATAGTTATTAACCTAGTTTTACAAAATTTTGTTCCAGCTAATTTTCTCTATTTTAATTTATTTTTTATTCTAAAACATGTAGATAAGTTGGTCCATGCTCCAGAATATTTTTTCAATATTCATGTAAAATGATGAGATGGGATTTAATTGAGATCTGTAAAAGGAATCTACTCTCAAGATAAAAGGCTTCAGGAAGGCATATGAAATATTCTGCTCAAGAGTTTGACATTTTCCTTTTTTTTTTTTTGGCATATTTCATGGGTACAGAGACTATAAATTTACATCTCTATATACAACAGTTTCATATTTTCCACTAAAATCTGATGGGCTGGGTCTGGAGTGAAATAACCTCTGAATGTTTTGGGTACAGGTTAAAGATTTGTTAAAGAATATCACAGGTGAAAACTTCAGGTTTAAGCGCATGTAAAGCAGAAGTTGGGGTTTTTATGTAAACATTTCAGGTGATGTTTAAATTCCCAGATTTTCTCCCCTTATTTAATGTTGATTCACCATGTATTTTCATAATGGTGCACTGGATTGTTTTCAGTTTTGGTGGAGCTATATGTCAATCCTTAGTCCAAAAGTTGGTCAATGTCAGTCTCTAACTATCAGGTCAAGAATGGTTAAAATCCACATCACATTTTTTAGCAGCTAACCTGTACATGTGTTAGTCTACAAAGTCTCGTTATACATCTAAAATGATAGTGAAATGCTTTCAGCAAGTAATTGTGGCCTTCAGACATAACTTCCTGACCCACAGACAACAGAAATTCAAGTCTATTCAGACTCTCATTGATAGAGTTCTGGCAGGTGACACAGCTATCTTGCTGTGGCAGGGTGCAGCGCCAGACAGGTATTCAGGTCAGGCTGAGGAGAGCTTTTACCAAGGATGATAGACTGGTCTATTAGAGATCAGTGCAGTGAACGCTTAGGAACTTTGAGTACAGGCAGCTTCATCCTGTCGACTAAGACATAAGGTATAAGGGATACTTTGAACAGAACTGAAATTTATTGTCAGAGAATTAAAGAATAGCTTAATAGCTTCGGACTGTCCTTAAAATATGGATATCATAACATAACAGGCATCATCTAACAAATTATATCAGTCTCCTTTGAATGCATATACATCTGCTGTTTGTTCATGCTGAAAATGCAACAGATGGCGGCTATTTGAGGGAAACCGACCAGTAAAGTGTTTTAGAAAAATGTTGGCCAACTAAAACCACCAGAGCAGCTTCATTGGTGCCTGGCATGCATTCAAGTCAAATTTATGTTACACTTCTGAAGGAATGAAATAGCATTCTGTTAAAGATTTCCCTCATTTGACTTAATGATGATTGGCTCTTTCTTTTCTTGCCAAAAATGTCTCTATATCCATAAATTGATTTTAAGCACTTAAATTAACTCATTAGTCAATTTCATTATCCCTTATCCTCACATTAAAGCCACTGTAAATACAACATTGTCCTTTAACTTTCTGCACATATACAGTAACTGTCATCATTATATCAGGATATGGGTGGAGATTCAACCATATCATACCATGCACTTATTTAGAAAATGAAAATGAAAACTCTGTTAATATATCAAACAGCTGTTTTTTAAGTTTAAAATCAATACATTTGAAAATCATGCCATGCAAAATAGGTTTGTCATAATCTTGAGATTCCATTATTCATTTGGCTTTTGGACTGTTTGCAATCAAGAGCTTATCCTAGGCATCAAAGCAGGTGTTGTTGGGTAAACGGAGACCCCTGCAGACATGTCTAGGTAATTGTTTTTTCACCAGCTTGATAAAGTTATGATGTCCTTTTCCACTTATCCACTTATTTAATCCAGTATTTAAATGAGCTAATGAGCAGAAATCAATTTTACTTCAACATATCAATAGGGCAGTAAATGTACATTCTTTACACATGCTGAAATACTCTTTGTGTTTGTAATCTATGAGTCAGTATAATCTGTATTTATTGGTTATGTCTGTTTTCTCTCCAGGATACAATTCCTTTGCTTTGTGCTTCAGATTCTCTCAAAGTATACCAGAAATCTGATAACCTCATGTTTCAATTTACTGTGAAGGTGAGTTGAGCTCTGTATGGCTTTCTAATAAAAGATGGTATTTTCTCAAGGTCTTTCCTCATTGCTTAATTGCTTTGAAAGGTCAGGATCATAATTCATTACAGTGAATAAATGAAAAGTAAAAATGTATGGTAAATGAAAACTTAATTATTATTAATTTGCTAGAGCACTGTCATTGTAGCTTGTTATTCAGGAAATGTGCTTTTTAAAAGTTTCCACTGATATTACTTTAAAATATTTTGATGTGTTAAAATATTTTCTTGTATTCTTCTCAGTGAGATGCTGATTCCTAAAAAAATTACTTAAAAAACGCATTGTGAAGTCTTGGCATGTTAAGATTGACAGAGACAAACTAAATTTTTTTTTGAATTTCTGCAGGGAGAGAGGCGCATGATGAGGATGCAGTTTAATGGAAGTAGCAAAGCTGAGGCTATCAAGAAGTGTTCAAGTGCTGCGGAAAAATTGATGGAGTACATACCTGTTACCACACAGAAAGACACCCCACTGGCACTGAATCAGACCCCTGCAGGGGTTACTGCACCAGTAAAACAGGTTTCTTGCTCTGCAGTTGTTATTTTTTTGTGCTGTTGAATGATAGATATCAGATGTTAATACATTTGCAACATGTTGCCCAAAAGGAATTCCAAACATTGTCCCACAAATGGTGCCTTTGTATTTGATGGTTTGTGCTTGCAAACCAAACCATGCTCTTATTCATTGTGTTGTCCCTCTGTGACAAATAAGACACTGACATCTTGTGTCAAAGTTTTGTGCCAAGCAATTTTTAAAAATAATATCAATGATAAACAAACTTTGATATAGTGATGTACTATATCATATAGTCATTATTCAGTGCTCAGTCAACAGCACTGTCACATTGTTATGGTCAGCTTCATGGACAGGGGCAAGCACTAGATGGTGCTATTTACAATACTGTTATTTTCAGAGGTGACACCACAGCTTCAGTAGGTGGACATAGATGAAGTGTGTGGTGCACAAGAGATAATAACCAATCATAACACAGTGTAGGAATGTTCCACCTTACAGATGCACCCAAACAAAGAAATGTAGAAAAAAGTAATATACGACCATACAGCCACTGGCGTTGCATACCATGTAAGTCACTGGAGATAAAGTTCTTAATGCTGTATTCTCTAGTCAGAATTGTTAATTATGAAAGCATAATATACTGCATAAACCCTAAACAGTGGAGGCTATCTACCATGCAGTTCATGCACCAGTTACATTAAAACTCTATCAATGACTATTGGTGCAGTATGGTTCAGAATTGATTTACTTGTGTTATTTGTTTTTAAAGTACTGAGGCTTCGAGCAAATGGTAAATTTAAAATAGGTTCCTGAGAAAAATTCCCATCTAGCCCTCCAGCTTACAATATTAAACTGAAAAGGAGTGGACCCTGCTATGGGTCTGAATCTGACCTTTAGTGAACAGACACACTGAAGGAGTTCACAGTGAGGATGAAAGAGCTCTGAGGGCTGGATATCTTTCAATTAGTAATGAAGCCATAGATTGGCCTCTTAACCCTGCAGTGTCATGCCGTGTTCCTCAAATCTTTTTCCTTTCTTTTTTGTGTGTAATTGTGTGTCAGAAGACTTCACAGAGAAAGTCTGTGGGAGCTGAACCTGGAGTCGTCAAAGGTTCTTTGTCCATAGAGCATCTCACCCAGGTATTACTCAAAAGTGATAGATCACAACAAACAGTATGTAACAGCCACATTGCATTTTTGACATTTTAATGATCTCATTACTTTTTAAGAGATGCAGGAGACCAAATCATGAAAGTTTCTTCTTTTATTTCACTGACCAATATGTTGGCCCTTCAACAGCACTTCTTAGGAGACACTGCTGTGACACTGCCTCAGGTGTATCACCACAGTTCTTTGGCACAAGTTGACCTGGGACCCATCCTGCGTTTATGTCTTCTTGATCCCAGCTTTCCTGCCTTTGTGGATGATGTCGAGGGGGAGTTGAGGAAACTGCTTGAAGAGTGAGAAATCTTATCTGCAGCTGAAAGCAAAAAGGTCAAGTTAGTGCAATGTGTTCTTTCTTATACAGTTTGTGTAGGCAGTGCCTGTTGGTGGTGCAGTGTTTGTTGCTTTGCTGCGGATGTTCTTCTGGAATATTGTTACACATTAGCTGTTATTGTATGTGGTCTAAAAAGGATGCTTTAAATGAGTTTCCACTGGAGCGAGAACTTAAAAAAAAACAAAGAATCTGAAACAGAAAAGAATTTCAAACTTTTTATTCAGAAAAAAAATATTGGTCTCACTCATGTTTGATCGTGGCTATATACTCTGGTCCCTCAGTTCCCACCTTGATGCAGGTCCATTTCCACCTCAACACACATGGATACATTGTATTGAAACAGGAGTCATGCAGCTACAGCAGTGAATTTTGCTATCCCGCTTCCAAGTGATTCCCACAATATTAAAGCTTCACTGAGTAAAACAAACTGCCCTCCATATATCTATTTATGAATACATATTGCATAGGATTATAGCCATGCTATACAGTTAAAGAGAAAAATTAAAAAATAGAAATCAATAAATGAAATCGGGAAATATAAAAAACATTTTTTTACAGATTTCCTATCATTTGAACACTCATACTCAAACATATACAAGACACCTAATTTACTCTGGAAAGAAAAGAAAATAATACACATATCATTTTGTTTAGATAGTTAAACACACAGTAGTCATTTTCTGTAATCACTCTCAATTAAATTTAAATACTGCCAGTCGTCGAAGCCCTTGCTTCACAATAAAAGTTCTGTTTAAAAGTGGGCTTCACAAAATCAAACAGTTAACTGACCATGATATGCTGTACAAATTTTCAAGAATAAAACTAACTATACATATATATGTATTTATAAATATACATATATATATTAAATAGGGATGACTCCATAAAAAACATAGGTCATTTTAGATGCAAAAAAAAAAGCCACACGAGGGATAACAACAGAAAATGTCTATTCTGAGTATCCTATTGCGTAATCATCTTGCATGCATTGTACATGATATGTAATACAAAAGGGATCACCTCTTCTGAGGATATGATGAAATCAATTAAGGAGACACAAACAGCACATTAAAAATGTGTACACCTTTGTGGTGGTTTAAGTCATTATTCGTCATCCTGAAATCTCCACGTTAAGACTGAATAAGGCATGCTTAAGACAGCCATTATGTTCTTTTTGTTGCCAGTGTTATGCTGATATTGTTTCTCATAAAATGAGACAAGATATGCTTTTTTCAAAACTGCCTGGAGCTCCATCCACCTCTGACACCTTCTTGTATTTCAAAAAATGCAGTTTAGCCATCTCATCTGTGAAGAGAAAATCAAGAGAAGGCATGACTATGGATAATCCTCCCTGAGAGTTCTATATTTAGCCCCCATCCCCACAACAGTGTCTTACTTGAGTAAATTGCTTATTTTGTATTCCTCTGGCGAATGTTTTTGTCCTTGTGGTTGTTTGTTGAATTTGTTTTCCTGGGAAAGAAGTAGTTATGATTTAGTGACCCAAAGGATGTAATAATTCAAAAGCAAGAAGAGGAATAAAGAAGAAAGTGCTTACATTGGTCCAACTGGTTCATCATCTTTGGGTTGAGGGAGAGAGAACAAAAAGAGAACAGAGAAGTCAAATATGAGATAAAGGTAAAGAAATGAAACACTGCATGTTTTAGCACATGATGTCTTTTCTGAGAGTTTTGCTGTTCTTTTTAAGGCAGTCTTTAGTTTAGCTATCAAAGCTAGGTTACCAGATTTTCAGGGAATAAAAATATTTAGTGATGATGCAGCTGAAAGCACAGATTGCTTGAATACTGGTGCAGCATAGTCGTGCACTGGTGGGTTGCTCAGACATCACAGACATGGTAGTCAGCTGCTGAAAAGCCTTGTATGCACAGTCTTTGTGTTTGATAAAGCAGACTCTAAAGGAATGTATCAGAGTGATTAAAGCACTTCTTGCAATAAAGGGGATTGTAGAGGCTCCCTGAAAGGTAGTTAAACCCATTTAGAAAGGGGGAACAACTCTCTTTTTCTTAAAATGGCCCATGGTGTCTTTTGCAGCAGAGAGGCTGAAATGTGTAAAACAAAAAAAAAAAAACATGTGGTAGAGTCTCCAACATAACCACATCTTTAACGCTTCTCATTGTAAACTTAACCTTATGTGCCATGTGATTCTCATGGGGTTTCTATTCATTTCAGACAGAGCATATGTGTAGGAGGGTTACAGATGGCTCACTTTAAGCCATCTTTTAATTACACTCAGTAATTTCATAATGGTTCAGAATGAGCCTTGTACTTGGTGTGATACGGTGACTGACTTGGCATTGAAACATAAGTCTCTTAGAGGATTTCTCTCAGCATCTAGTCTTAATATTACAATACGCAGTAGTTTAAATGCTTAGCCAACTCATGTTACATCAGTTAAGTAAATAAAAATCCACACTTTTACATGATTATTTTCTCAGAGGGACCAAACAAAGTATACGATTGTCATTTTCTCACAATGCAGCAGTGCAGTAACAGCAGACATTATAACGTAACATTAAGCGGCGCTTCAGAAAGAGGAACAATTGGTGAGTGACAGTAAATATTGTTGCAGTGAGTGACAGTTAAAAAAATCAACAGCCTTAGGGTCAGCTTGGTGGTTGGTGTTTTTCATAAGCTGAAAAAGTGTCGACTATTAAGTAACCAATCACAGTGAGGTATTTTCCATGCAGGTTTAAGTTTGAGATTAGCGGCATTCCATGGCATTAAAATGAAGCAGATTATGATTGTTAATAATAACAAAAAATGTTTTTGTGATCACTTGTTGAGGGACATCTGTCAGGATATACTGGTTTCACACCTAACAACTAAACACCACAAAAACAGTTTTTGCAGCATGGCTTTGATATCAAATGACAGACAATGGATTTTTACTGTGTGGAGGTTGACAGCTGGACATTGATAACAGTCACATTATTGTATCAAATCAGATTTTATTTGCTTTGGTAAGCAGTTTATGTAAGTTCAATTAAATACATAATGTGGATTTAATCTCTGGTCTTAGAATATGTGTCATTACTTGAAGAGAGCTGATATTTAGCAAATGATCACACAGCAAAAACCAGTAGTTTTAGAATCTGGATTTGGACCCCTAGATAGAAATGTCAGCCTCTGCCGCAGAGCCCTTGGCTGTGAAGAATAAAAGTGTTCAAACAGCTAAGCCATCAAGAGACCAAAATTCATAATGCATGCAGACAGGGGCAAAAACCCCTGGGAATACAGGATGCTAAAAGGAGATTTTAGAGAGGCTGTGCAGCGTGAGCAGGGAGTCCTCATTCCTGATTTGAATGGCAAAAACATGGCAAATATAATCCACCTTAATCGCTTCATTTTTCCGGTAGATGAAACCAAACTAGAGGCCATCCATGCATGGGGCTTACTTGAGTTGTTTTGTCTGTGTGTGGCATGTGTATGCACTAAAACCTTTTTTTATTTTGTTGGTATGCTGATTTAGTTTGTAAAATAATTTAAATTACTACAAACAAGTTTTGATATGATTTACTCTTTTCATTTGAAAGAATTAGACTGTATCTTCTCTGATTAATACTGGATAACATATTTTGAGCTTTAATGTGTTCTGGTAGCTGTTATGACCTGATACCTTTAGATCATAATCCGTTTTTTTGTAGTTTTTTTATGGTACAAGTTACAGTTAGTACACTATTATGAAATGGTTAATCGATATATTTTACAGTTTGCTAAAGATGAACAAGAAACTCAAAATATATATATATAAACTCTTCAACCACTTCCTTAGTTATCCCTAGTATAAAGTATACTTAATCAGCCCATCACATGGCAGCAACCAACTCTTTTAGGCATGTAGACATGGTCTGAACATGTGGAAGTTCAAACTGGGCTTCGGAGTTAGGAATTATGGTGAGTGACTTGGCAATTTGGCAGTTTTATTTTAAGGTAAATGAGAAGTTTAACAGGTGTACCTAGTAAAGTGGCAGGTGTTTAACTCCCAGTGTGCTTACTATGCACATATTGAATCTACAGAAAAAAAAATTGGAAAAGAGAAACTATTTCTACACATTTAACTGAGCAGATGTTAATTAGACTAAGTAAATGAAAAGCAGGATGTGCCTTGAAGCTCTATTTATTTACTCTGTAAATGGTGTAAAACTGTTGCTCATTGGGAGTGATTCAGTTGTTATGAGCTGGGTGTCTTGTGGTTTTGTATCTTGCTAGTATTCATCTTTTATCCAAAATCAAAGACGAAAAAGCCACATGAGAAGAGGTCAGACAAAACCTTTCGTGTTTGCTGGAAATGCCTCAGGGCTTTCTAGACATTTTGATCTTGTCACATTCTTATCTTCTGATTTTGACTGCCTCCCTAAGCACTGGCAGTTTACTGGCTTGAAAGAAAAAGGTAATCTTATGAAAGGGATGAACAATCAAAATAATTATTAGATGTTGTCATACATTTAGAATACCTCAGTTATTTTTTTTTAAATACAATGTCTAGAAAAAGTATGAAACCCCCTTGATGTTTTACACCTTTATTGATTTTATAACTCAATCATGGTCAATATAATTTGGCTTTTTTGGAAAAAAAACCCTCTTTAATGCCAAAGTGAAATGTCCTTGGATAGGTCTCAATCAGGTTTTCTCATCTGGATACAGCAATTTTCCTCCATTCTTCTTTGCAAAACTGGTCAAGCTCTGTCAGGTTGCACAGGGATTGGGCTTGGACAGCCCTTTCCAAGTCCAGTCACAAATTCTCTACTGGATTGAGGTCTGGGCTTTGTCTCAGCCACAACATTTGCCTTGTTATCTTTAAATCATTTCAATGAAGAATAAATCTTCCAAGCTGTAGTTCTCTTGCAGACAGAGTAAGATTGTCCTCAAGGATTTTCCTATATTTGGCCACATTCATTTTCACCCTCTACCTTTAGAGCCTTCCAGAGCCAAGAAGTATCCCCACAGCATGATGCTGCCACCACTGTAATTCACAATGGGGATAGGGTGTTTGTGGTTATGTGCTGTTTTTGGTGTCCACCAAACGTAGCAACTTGTCTGACGGCCAAAAAGCCCCAATTTGATCTCATCAGCCCAAAGACTTTTGTTTGTGGTTTTCATAAACAGATCTCAGGGCGAAGCCTGGAAGAGGGAGGAGGGGGTCCACCATGGTTCTCTGCTGGAAAAAGGTGGATTGTGGATTGCTCCCTCCAGGTGGGGAGTGAGCATTTCCAGGTCTTGTTCACTAGTAAGGATAAATGGGACCGTGAGATTGACAGGCAGATTGGCACAGCATCAGCAGTACTGCAGGAGTTATGCCGGACAATTTTGGTGAAGGGGGAGCTGAGCCAAGAGGCAAAGCCCTCAATTTACCGGTCGATCTACCTCCCAAGCCTCACTTATGGTCATGAACCCTGGATAATGACCAAAAGAATGGGATCGCAGAAACAGGTTTTTTGTAACCTGACACGCCAGATAGATTTGTTTCACACACTATCTGGAAAACCTTCAATACTAAGCGTTTGGGAAAGGGCAGAGGATTCGAAAAAAATCTCGGACTGTGATTGGATGAACGTTCTGTCACATCTCTACGGGCCAATCAGAGCAACAAAATGTGACACAGCCTTGGCCGAGGTGCGTGTGCACAGCTACCGAGCAATAATGCGAACCATGGGGACTATAGACATGTCAGTACACGACTTTTGCCATTTTTGAAAAGAAAACAACTCACTGCTGTTCTTTGTTCTTCTTTTAATGAAGAAATGTCGTCAAGTTCTGTTAAAACTGGTGCTTTAGCAGAACCCACGCTAAAATCATCTGCCATAATTGCACTGGCCTCTTGTTGCTGCTTGCTTAGGTCATGACTCTGCCGCCCCTGAAAGTACTACCCCTTGTCGCTGATTGGCCCTGTCACTTTCTAACTGGGCCAAAACGGTTCAAACGGGAGCTTTGGCAAGACGGATTTGCTAGTGAGAAACAAGGAAACGGGCGTATCCATCTGCTTTGCAAGGTTAGGTTGTCCGGGCATCTGATCAGGATGTGTCCTGGTTGCCTTCCCGTGGAGGTATTTCGGGCACGTATGACTGGGAGGAGACCTCGGGGAAGGCCCAGAATGCACTGGAAGGATTACGTATCCTGTCTGGTCTGGGAACGCCTCGGGATCCCCCAGCAGGAGTTGAAAAGTGTCGCCAGGGAAAGAGACGTCTGAGTGAACTGGCTTAGCCTGTTACCCCCCTGCGACCTGGCTCCAGATAAGTGGATGAAGATGGATGGATGGGGATGCTCATTGCCTTGGAATTTTTTTTTGTATCCAACCCCCGACTTATACTTATCAATAACTTTTTCTATGAGTTGCTTGGAGTGTTCTTTTGTCTTCATGATGTAATGGTTGCCAGAAATACTGATTAACCAGTGACTGGACCTTCCAGACACGGGTGTCTTTATACTACAATCACTTGAGACACATTCACTGCACACAGGTGATCCTCATTCACTAACTGTAAGACTACTAGCACTAATTGGCTCTGATCTCAGTTGAATTAGGTCAGTCACTTTAAAGGGACTTAGTAGTTTGTGTAGTCACTTATTTTATGATGCATATTTTTGTTTAATTCACATGAATTTGTAGTAATCTATTTTTGTTTTGACATTCAAGATATTTTTTTGCCAAAAAATCCAAATAATATTGACCATGATTGATTATAAAAAGAAAAAAATCTCTATATATTTCATTTGTAGATCTAGATCAGAGATACTAAGGCTTTGCCTCAAAATGGCATCATCCCTGCCCTTTTTGTCTCCAACAGTCAAGTAGCTCTGTGTCTTACCTGAACAGGATTTGTTTTTTTTTGTTGTTTTTTTTTGCATACTTTAGTGGAGCTACTTTCAGTGTGTTTCAGCTGATCCTGGTTGCTTAAGTGCTGAGCTGCTGCCTGTTGAGTTTGTCTGTTTACTTCAGTCAAAGGTAAAAGTCAGCACAATTTGTTTCTGAAATTATATTTTGCATTTTCTTCATTGTACTACCAGGATGCACTAGTAAAGTAAGAAAAGCAAGCAACTCCTGGTACAAAAAAAACATTTTTAATTCATATAGTTGGCATGGCAGATTGCGTAATATCTTTGTTTCTCCACAGTGCATTGTCATGCACTGAGGAGTAATAATGTAACATCTTTGATCATTATTAGATGTTAGAATACATCCTTTGGTTTGATGGCATTACCAGTATCTGGTGGTGTGTGTGGGGGGGGTGTTTTTGTTGAAATTATTAGCAAATTTAAAAATTACAATGTTTAAAAGAGAGCAATCAGTCACAGGTGCCACATATGCCAAATAAAAGTGAATCTGAAATCAAGGCATGCTTGAGGAATCTTAAACTGGACTTTAGCCAGTTTAGTAAGAATACAAGGTATTTGTTCATTTATTTATTCATGGACTTGCTTACTTAAAAGCTGATGGGACTTGTGTTATAACAAAAGACTAGGACTCTATGCCAATTTGCATTTAATTCCATACAAAAGATCTGCCCTCCACTGAAGTATTTCAGACTTTATACATTCAAGTAAACAAAAATGGAAACTAAAGGAGACAAATTTTCAGTTTACATCGATAGACGTAATCTTATGTCTTAATATCTACGCTAAAATATTACTCATAGTGTTCTGATCATTTATGATTGACTGTGGGACGGAAACATTCAAACTTGAAGAAAAAGAAAACGATTTCCAAAACCATGCAGGATCTGTCACTTACCACCAGTTTAGATTATGTTTCCATTTGGAAGAAATGAGGAAGGGAAAACAATGGTGACCAAACAAGTTATAATTTTGGCTACAGGCTACACTTTGATGACTCCCATTTGTTTATTCACAGTTGAGAACAACTGTACTGTGAGCATTTCCATATGAACAGCATTCAATCTACCAGCTCATGGAAAGGTTAAATGTCTTGAAATTCATCCAAACCTTCTTAGAAAATATCTGGCGCAAAACAAAAAAATGTGAACTGAAAGGTTTACATTGCAGCATTGTGTTGTCCATGTGAAACAACAAAAAATTTTAAGCGCCCACTGCTAGTAATAAGAGAGAGTTTGCTTACCGTCAATAAAGTCGTCTGGCTTCTTGCGTTTCTCGTACACAACAATGATCACTACTAGGATTAGAATTTCTGCCAGCACACCCAGGAAAGGCCAAAGCGGTGCGAGGTGGCTTCGCACCCGCAGTATAGTGGTCTCAGCCGTACTTCCTATCACGTTACTGGCATTACATTGGTATACTCCAGGATCTGATTTTATATCCAGGTTGATTATATTGAGCTCTGTGTAGTTGTCTCTGTTAGTGATGAAGAAGCGTCCAGTGGAGTTGTCAATGTCCTAAAACGCAATGAGAATTTTTCAAGTTAATTACAATGAAAATGTCTAGCCATAAAACTTTCATTTGTCTTTGAGTTTTTCTATATTCTATTTAATGCATTCCTACAAATGTATGTGTTTATGAAGCATAGGTATATTTAGTCATACCGTGTAGGATGTGCCGTCCATTTTACGCCATGTCCAGGTGGGATATGGATAGCCAACAGACTTGCAGTACATCATTGCATCTTCCCCCTCATTTTTATTTTCACTTCTCTTATGGCCGATGATATCAGGTTTTGCTGGAAAGGTGTAATAGATAAATAAATAAAGGCCATCATTAGCTGAGTTGGCAGAAGTAACACACACACACACACACAAAGGGCTGTTGTAAGTCCTAACAGATGGTGTGAATAAGGGAGGCATGATTGGCTGTTCTAGCTATAGTAATAGTATGTGTTAGTCAGATGTCTGCAAGAGGTCTGTAATTAAGAGTCTGTATAGAAGGATTGATTTGCTAGAGCTGCTTGGTTTCCTTTAAATTTGCCATAACTTGGATCTTTTGAAGTCACAGAATAGAATAGTTGACAAGCTTTCTTCAGATACTTCACAATGCCTATTTAGTTTAAGCAGCAGTGTCACAGACAAAGGTTACTAAATTTATTTTCTCAAGTTTCCTACATTTTGGTGCCAAACGTTCATATTTTGACTTCGGTTTTCCTTCTTCTTTCAGAAGCTAGAATACGAGGGAGGTTTGGTTTGTATTTCAAAGGGTTTTCTGTTTTTAAATTAATATTTTTCTCCTTTCTGTTATTTTCTTTCACAATTACAGCTCCAAAAAGTATTTGAAATGGGTTTGTTTGTACAGCGCAACGAGGGTTTAAACATTGTAATTTTTTTAGTGAAAGAAGTATTTTTATTTTAGCTGTTTAGCTGTTATTGTTGTAGACTGCTGTTTAGCTAAGATTAGAGACAAAATAATCCTATGAAACTGTCCACCATGTCAAGACAAAGACTTGGCCAAAAGTATGGGTTGACTGTGGAGTACAGCTCTCCAACTACAGCTGTATTTTGTCTGGGCTGTTATTTATTTAATTTTTGTCTTTAAGCATGTCAACCCCCACCATCAAACCCCAGAGAAAGGGACTAATACGCTGGGAGAGATAAAGTATTTCAGTACAATAAATGAGGTCATGGAAGAGGGGGATCAGTATGCTGTATGAGCTTCCAGATGTTCCCATTCAAATTATTCCACTGTGAATTCCACAAAAGAGAATCTTTACACATGGCGCTCAATGTGAACTGGCCCTGATTAATGAATAAACTGATAATGAAAATGAAGCACAAAGGTTATAGATTTAATATATCAAAGCATATGTCATGAAGCCCTGCAGCAAATGCCAACTCAAACTGATTCATCAATTGAGCAGTCTCTCTCAAGGTGAGACAGACAGGCTGTGTAACTCTGCAGAGCATCAAGAAGATAACTGTTCCTTTTCATTCACTAATCCTCAAAATTAAAATAATTCCTTCCATGCAATTAAGCAGGATAAGGTAGGAGCCCGGAGTGAGCATTTTTCAGCTGCGAATGGATAATGGAGGAGGAGGGTCTGAGCTCTTTGGTGACATCACTCCGCTCTAATTATGGTGCACACGTGCTCCCTGAGCAGGGGGCGTGGCCTAGCTCATTTGTGCTTATCGTGACTGTATTATGTCAGTGACTGACAGGGCAGAGACAGTGGTGATAAAACAGGCAGAAACCTCCATTTCACACTCATGACTGCTTCCCATGATCACTAATCTGACTGTGCTAGACAGAGGTGAGGTGACTGTTATGTTAGAGGGAGGAGGCTGCCAAGAAGAATAAAAAAGGTTGATAAAGGTTGCATATGATGTTTAAAGAGACACCGAATTCTTCATTAATTGTAGCCACATCTTTGGATTTGTGTCAGGTTTTATGATTTTTGACTGGACGTTTTTGAAGAGGAAAATTAAAAATAATCAGCATGTATGAAAATACATTTTCATAAGAAATGAGCATAACATTTCCTAAAATCGAGGAATATGAGACACCAAATATGTATCTGTGGTAAGCTTAGTATCACAGACAATAAAGTCCGCTGCCTGCCACAGAGATGGCGGGGACTGGATTCAGAGCCTTAATCCTACAACATCACAGAACCCTCCATCTGTTGCCTCTGAGCCGAGTCCTGCAAGGATGAGTGTGCCAAGGACACTGTAGGCGAGGGATCTCAGTGAACTGCTGCCAGAAGCGCATTGCAATGCTGGCTAGCATAACAGTGGGCTTGCTACCTGGGTCACCAGAGATCTTCAACACCTCTAGAAAATCACAAGAGCTTATAAAAAAACTAGAAAATGCTTAGTTTAGGTCCAGCAGTGGTTCCTGCTCCTGATGTCACATTCTGTTGTTTTAATTGTTTTTTAGTCATACATTGTAGGCCTTTTTAAAGGACAAAATCATGCATCATCAGTTTAGTTAAAAGGCTGCCTTCTTTCTCCAGGGGACAGATAGCAAGCCTAAACAGTCACAGGCCTGCAGTCCAGTGATGGCTAGGACACTTCAGTTTGAATGGCGACAAGTCCCATCATCTCACAATCCAGTGAAAGCATTGCACACACGGTCATCACCCATGTTACGCAATCAGGCAGTGCTTTAAGACAGCCAGGGAATAAGAGACAGGGCATGCTCAGTATGCACTGCAGCCATGCCACAGCAAATTGGCTTAAGCACTACACATGGGCAAGCTTCTCTTGAGCAGGGTTTCACTTGCCCTTTGTCAAAGAGTCTTTTTTCAAGTGGATGGCTTCACTGTCAGCTTGAATGAAACCAACACAGTATTTCTTTGGTCAGTTTTTCTAGCCTTTACATTTACTGTCCTACATTACCTTCTATTCTCAGACCACAAACATTTTTTTTAAATACAAAACCAATTAAGAACAAGAATCATCAGGTTTAAAAGAGAACCTCTGTGCTGAAAGGATGCCTTTTAGTTATCTTTGTGTTTGCACGTTTTGGTGAACATGTGCAGTGCCTGTCTATTTTACTACACAGTTGTCTCAGTGAAAGCCAAGAGTGACAACAGCCTCAGGATTGCCCTGTCATCACTGCTGCACTAGATGATCTCAAACATCTTTGTCAACAAGGACTCTGTTCACACAGCTTTAGGGGGTTAACTTTCTGAGGGCACCTTAATCTTTCAATAGAAAAATACAGATGACATTGTTTGACATGAAATTAAAGCTGCTTTGTGTCATGAATCAAATTAATCTAAAGGAGTCATTTTTCAATGTTATTTTTGAACAGCAGTAACCTAAGGAATGGTTTTGTTTGAACTCTGTCACAGATGAAACTTACCTTTCACTTCAATTGTTGCATTTGCATTTGGTGCCATGGTAAATGTGTAAACACACATATATTCCCCCGAGTCATCTGCCCGTGGTTTAGTGATTCTGCAGAAATAAGCACATATAACAACTTATTCCAAAACTTGAATTTACCAGTCACTGGCACTGAAAGTAGTCAAGTAAATAAAGTCAACTAATTTCAGTTTAACTCTAGTAATTACTTTAGACTACAGCAGTGAAAGCTCGAGGGGCATGCACGGCCACGGGAGACAAAATGCTGGCATAATGCTGTTATATTACGGAACAGCAGCTCTGGATTCTGCAGGAAAGGGCACCACAGGCATTTTAGCTGTAATCTTCAGAGTATCACTGATGTAATGTGACAAGGAAGTGACCAATTGGTCTTATCTTGTGGCTAGGGAGAGTCTGTGGTATGTCTACAGGGGTGACAGTAACTTTGTGCTCCAATGCTTATAGTGTGTGACAGCAGGAACTAATGACTAGTTGGTACCTTAGGCTATGGTCATTTTTTTGTAATTGGGCGCATAGGTATATTTACAGTTAGCTTAAGGCAGTGAAATGTTGCCATTTAAGAAAAAAAAAATAGAAAGCCAAGTTGATGCCTCAGCTTTAATCTTTATCAGCAATGATCAGAAGATATTTAATATTAATGGAGTACCAAGTTCAGTACTATTGTTAAAAAGAACTGCATCACTTTCTGACATATCAGAAATTAATTGAGAAAAAAAGAGGAAAAGCTCTTAAACATCCACTTTTTTAAAAAATTAACTGTTAACTAATATTTTCTGTGGCTTGTTAGTAAAGCTATTTATATTACTGAATAAAATATACATTTATAGTATATATACATAAGTATACCTACATTAAGTTGGATGACTGTAATTGCACTCTTCACTATAGAAATGTAATGCAGCCACCAAGAATCAAAAGTTATGTCCTTGTAAAGGGAAAACTACCATTCAGTAATGTGCTTTTCATCAAAATTTTTAAAATGTCTACGTACATTTCACTAAGAAAGCTTTGTTAGGTTTATGACAAAACATTTCAAAAAACACTCACGACTACTTGTTGAAGAGTAAGTGCTGTCAAGTGATAAAAAAGATGAATGTAATTTAAAGACCTGTAACTGGGGCAATGTGACTAATCAGTTCAAAGTAATTGCATGTCAGTAATCTACGAGACATTGCTTTACAGGTAAACTAACCCCACTGTGCTATTTTGAGTTAGTTTCAAGGTTTTTTCATTGTACTCCAGGCTTCATTTAGTGAAAGTTACCAAACTAGATAATTCTAACCAGGGTGCTTCCCTCCAGTTTCCTCGCCCCAGTCTACACACAGGCACCAATCAAATGCACTTGTATCTTTCAGATTTTGTATGCTCCTGAGTGTCTACATCTGCAGTGGGTTTCAGAAAGTCACAAAAATAAGATTTTTTTTTTTTTTTTTTTTGCCACTCACAAGCTTTAACAGCATGTGAGTGGCACGTGGAGGACATCATAATGGCATACAGTGTAGAAATCATCCAAAATAATATGGATCTGTGGAGCATAGGAACTTTTTAGAAGATTTTAACCTGCAAAAATGGTAGATCTCTAAGTGAGAGAAAAGGCAGCCCCTTTATCAGTGCATCAATTTGGATGTACCTGGAGGTATCTCTCTATGCAGGTTTTTTGTTTTGTTTTTGAAAATCTTAAGAGCCCATGTGTGGACACAAGGAGGAGAGATCAGGCAAGATTATTCTTATGGATGGATGATTTAAAAATAAATATAAAAAAGCCCTGTTGTTGTTTTAAATGCATCTGCGCTCACAACAGCTGAGGCCAGTATTGTATTTTCAGGTTGTCTAGCCAATCCTTTGTGGACATAATATCTCAAGGATACTCTGAAGGAGTGTCTTCAAACTCTGCACACATGTCCACTTAAAATTGAAGATGAACTTATGAAATTTTGGAGGTCATACCTTAAGGTTCAAGGTCATTGGGCCTTAAGTTTATCTTTTGCTTGTGAGTGTGATATCTCAAATACCCTTAGAGGTATTTTTATTTTTCAAAGTCACAGAAATAAGATTTGCATGCATTTGCTCTCTGACTTAGCAGGGTAAACTCACAATAATTTGGAAGTCAAAGGTCAAGGTCACTGGCTCCATGTTTCCCCTTGCTTTTAGAGCTCAACAGAGTGGTTTGGGAAGTAAAATTCTCATTCATTTCTTCCATAGAGGATTTTAATATTAGCCATATTTCAGAGGTATTCAAGTTAGACTTGCCATGAGTTTTCAAATGTTGCTTTTACACTGAGTCAAATGTTTAATAGTCACAAGTATTCAGGT
The DNA here is from genome assembly GCF_018320785.1 of Cheilinus undulatus. Lineage (NCBI taxonomy): Eukaryota > Metazoa > Chordata > Actinopteri > Labriformes > Labridae > Cheilinus > Cheilinus undulatus. The sequence goes on along the minus strand of NC_054865.1, from coordinate 30,002,030 downwards.
AGCTGATAAGTCTGACTTATACATTCAAAGTGCTATAATAAAGGTTTTTGGAAATGTTAGGCAAATTTCCCTCTTATAACAAGAGCTGCCAAAAAACTGGGCAGGCACCGTTGAGTTTTGTAAGATTTCTTCCAATCACTCTGCCACAAAAACCTCTCCAGCACTTCTTCTCTACTTTCAGTGCCTATCAATTGTATTTGTTGCGGAGGTACATGACCACCAGGCAGTTGTTGTTCTTTCATTTCTGTACATGTGTATGATAGGTGGTGAATTAAATCAGAGAACAGTAAATCCACTGTAATTTTTAAACCTTTTTTCTTTTACCAATTAAATAAAATGAATGTGTTATTTGGGGTGCAGATGAGCTTAGTGGTTTTGAGTTTGGTCTGTGGCCTTTTCCTGAATGTCTCTTCCCGACTCTCTCGTCTCCATTACTGATTCTGCCCACCGTCCTCCTCTGTCAATGAAGGCACAAAAAGCCCCAAATGAAATCTTTTTAATAAAATGAATGAGTTATTTTATTTAGGTACATACTGATAACAAGGACAAATATAAATACTTAATACCATTTAAGTTCTTAACCCTTTACAGGCGACTCAGTGAAATACTTGGGCATACTAAATTTATGTCGTAGAATATTATTGGTGGAAATCCCATGATTTTTTTACTTTTGACACATACAAATTGTTTACATTATTATGGTGAAAAACAAGGTCAATGAAGTGACTGTATATGTTTCCTTACCCATATTATATGCATGCTAATAATGACAAATATATAAATATAGTCTTATTATTATTATTTACTTGCACATTAAAAAAGTAATTTCAATACAAATGATTTATTTTACAAGATATGGTGAGTTTGTCTTTAGTTTCTGATCGCTTTAGAGGCAAGACATGTCTGGCATCAGAACACTGAATAAGTAAAAGTGATACCACCAGTTGTACTTTATAATTCCAATCAGAGACCTATAATCCTTACTAATACTGAATATCTAAGTGAATTTTAGCAATGATAGGCTCACAATAAAGATGAAAACTGGTTTATGCCATTGAAGTATACTGTAAGTGTTATACTTTTGCAAAACTGACTAAAATCTCATTTCACATCTATACCATTCATTCCAAAAGAAAATGTAAAAAACATCACAAATGTTAAATGTCTAAATGAATTTAAGCAGAAATAAGGCTCCCAGTAGAAATAAAACTGATACCACAAAAGTACAGTAAAATGGTTGTAGGGTTATACAACTGACTAAAAATCACTCCTATCTTAGTATTTATAGCCTGAAAATGTGTTTAAATCAGTAACATTTACCACTGGATAACTCTTTATTTTTCCACAAAGCTGTGGTATCATCCAACTACACTATAGAGTAGGGCTGGGAAATTAAGCAAAAATTAAACTGAATCACAGTATGTCCTGCATTTGTCAAATTGCAAACAGTGCAATTATTCTTTAAACTGAAATATGTCAAAGTACCAGTTTAATACATTTTTTTTTTGCAGCAGTGATGTGCTCTACATATTTTGCAAAAATCTGGTATATAGTTTATATATAGTTTACAAATCTCCCACTTTTCTTGTTTGTGTATGCTATCTTAATCAAGATCAGAACGGCATAAAGTTATTATTCCCTTCAATACAATAACTGATAACAAATTTGCAATATGACTCAAAATAATTGTAATTTCAGATTCTTCAAAAATCTATCAACCCTTATTTAGTCTATCTACTTTTGTGCTGGTTATGATAAAAAAGGATTTTGTATGGTTTGTGTTTGTTGAAAAATACAGTAGAGGAGGAACCTTGAAATTATTGCATTTTAAACCACAATCAAAAAGTTGGAAAACAAAATCGCAATTGGATTATTTTCCCAAATCGTATTTTCCCAACTCTTTTTTGTGCAATTTGAAGATGAGGATTTTTCCCATTTGTTGTAATGAATTAAAATGCTTTCAGGATTTTTAAAAGAAAATTGGAAAAATAAATCAATATAGAGTAAATCTATATTTCATGGTACATCAGCTTGGATGTCTTAACGTAATGACAAGGTGCTTATGGAGGAAGACTGATCCTCATGTCTAGCTAAGGACTGATGGACTGTGTTGTGAGGAGGGCGTGAAATGACAGGCCAGTGTTTTTTTTTTTTTTTTTTTTTTTTTTTGAGAATTATGGAAGCCTTAATTCTTAACGACACTACAGCCGCACAGGTCCTTACAAAAAAAAAAAAAAAAAAAAAAGTATTGAGGGTAATCAGGGTTACATGAGTAAAAATCAGCGGTAGCTTTAGCAGGTTTCTTTCACATTAACTGTAAGCCGCTAAGCTATCGCTATGATGCTCAGGTTTGTCATGTGTTCAAGTATTTCACTCTGGCGTGGCATATCTTACAAATTACTTGACTGCTGTACAAGTCTGTGTCGTCTTTAATGTTTTGGAAGCCAAACTAAGTCCATATATCCACTACGAATGCAGCACAAGCTGCACTGCAGTGGTAGGCATGAGCAACTGGCTTGCTCAGACGGAAGTCTTGCATGATCCTGTTGTCTAAGCAGAGGAGAAGTGGGACAAATTAACTGGCTGGCGGTGCCCGCTGCCAACTAGCAGTCAGGGGGTTAAAAATTACACCACAAACCACACCAACAAAGTAAATTATTAATTAAAAAAAATCTATACTGCATTTTAAAATATTGATACAGTACTGGGCTGTGAAATATCGCGATAAATGAGTGTATTGATATTTTCTAACACCCCTAATATGTCCGAAAATTTCAATTATTAATAGAAATCCTCGGCAGACAAAACCTATCATGACGTTTAGCACTACTATTCACCTTTACAATGTTTCAGTTTCATTATCTTATCATGGTCAGTATTTCTTACAATCATTTCCAATTCTCCAATTTTTATTGATTGAACAGTCACTTCCATTTATATAAAATTACATTTTCTCATTCAGTTTCCATTGATGGAAGATGATGTTCTTTATATTCTCCATCCCAAAGGATGTCCTACTAACTACTTAGAGGCCAGTTGTTTGTCACCTGTGTATTGTGTGTCTCTGCTCTGTCCTCGTGTTGGGGATCTCCAGTCCGTTCTTCATCCAAAAGCTTTCCTTGTGCGGCGTGTGGGCAGTAGTGAGGTTACACTGCAGGGTTACTGGTTTGCCTGAGCTGTCCGGCGACAGGATGATCTGATCAGAGGCATTGATCTTTGGTTCTGGAAGACAGAGACAGTGAAACCTTATCACAGAACTGGGGCTCAATGCTGTTTAAATGCATCCTCCCATATAGTAGTGGCTATAGGCTATATACTGTTTATATAGAATCTGTGTAGGAGGGTGTCTATGAAGTGAAGACAGAAGAGAACACAACAAAGACTAAAAGACACATTAAGTACATAAGACAGCTGGAATGCCTTGCATCAGCTGTTTCCCCTTAGTGGAAGAAGTTTAATTTAAATGATTAGAATACATTCAAATAACCTGACTAAAACTTGGTGGGTTATTTCCCAATCAATTATATCAATACTCTTTCTACCAAAATACGTGTGATGAGAAATGAAAACATATATTACAAAATTATTTTGTTTTTATTTTTGTTCTACAATCTGATGATCTTTATAAGGATATCTACCATATTAGAGATTCACTGTTACAGTTAACATCCGTGTTTTACTGTGAAAGAGGAAACCAGATTCACAAACATCTGTCCTAGCATCTAAATGTCAGCAGAATATTGAAGTATAAAAGCCATGTACTTGGAAATCTGAACTGCAGATTTATGAACCACTGTGTAGTCTTTTGACATTTTACATTGCTGTTGAGTGACAGCCTGAATTACTTCACCCGCTAAATTGCTAAATCCACTGGTTACTACACAATATCAAGGTCCATTTCTCAAGGACATTTGGGAAGCAGGAGGTGTCATCAGAGAGTGTGGCGCCCTTTGCTCTGCCTTGAGTTGTGAGCATGAAGGCTTCTCCGCCCTACCCCCCTCTCTCTTCTCCTCCTCCTCCTCCTCCTCCAGGGCGGGCCAACCATGGCAACGATCGGGCCCCCGAGGGGAGGAGCAGAGAGGTGACGCATCATAATCCTACTACTGGCTGCTACATGGGCCACTAGGAAAGTAAAAAGGAGGAGAAGGAAAGCAGGGCTGCTCATACTAAATGCTATGTAGCTTTAGCATTGATGGCACCTCCTTCTTGCAATTCTGTACTCAGTAGCAAAGGGATCTCTCTCCCCTCCCCCTGACACCCAACCCCCTACAATGCAGAATAACATCTACTATTAATAGTATCTTTGAGACATGCAGACCCACGCAACATGAGGTACATAAATTAGCATTTAGCAAACACGGCACAGTGGTCCATGGGCAATTTAACCAGAAGGTTGTTTGTAGGACACTTTGTCACAACTTAAAATGTGGTCACTGCTGAATAATGTATCACCATGTCAGAATGTAACCACAGTACAACTGTCCTCAGTGACTCAAGATATAGTGAAAACCTGATCCCCCTGTTTTCTCTAATACAATGCCGTATTTGGATTGGTAATGTATCCAATTATCTGTCAGATATTATTTTCCAGGAGTATATTTTATTATTAGCTCAAACATGTTTTTTCATATTAACATCATCTGGTTCTTATTAGATTGCCAGTTTTGTTTTCGTTGAGCAGCATGCAGCTTCATTTTGCCAAGATTTATTAATTCAATTTAGCTAAGTCGCTGAGACATAGTAACCAACTTGGCACGGTCTTTATTCAGGGGAGAATTATATCACCGTCAAAGGCAAGGCAGTTCTCAAAGCATGATTTTGTGGCAAATTACACTAAAAAGGTCCACCTTCAGAGTCATATCTCAACAGCTGTGTTTGCACACAGAACAGTGAGTCTCCTGAGCACATGGTTGAGCTAAATAATTTGAATTACTTATTTTTACAATAATTTTACATACATCTTATTGTTTACTCCAGAACAACACCCCTTGTTGTCACTAAACATTATAAACAGCAGAGCTTCACATACCATTATGAATGTTTTAAGAAGTGGCACAGTACCACCTACTTTAGGAAAGTTTTTTTTTTTTTTTAATTTAAGACAACTGTATAGACTTTGATCATAATCCATTGAGATACATACAACAACTTAAAGTGATACTACATACAAAATCTATTTGTATGTATTTAAGGATGAAACAAAAGTAATTTGTAGGCCTTAAAGGTGACTGTAGATCACGATTTACAAAGAAATCAGCTGTCAAATAGTTTGATTGTAATTTAAAAAATCTGCACAGGCACTTTTAATAATAGCTCAGACTTAATTCTTAATTTTGATGGACTATATGCATAAACCGATATTTCAAAATAAAGCTAACTAAACAAGTGAAATGAATGAACTCCTGAGTTACAATAATCCACATTACAAAAGGGCAGCACAGAATAATTGTTTAGGCTCTATTTTTATGTAAAATTAATGGGACTGTCAACTTTAATTGCATTAATCACGACTAACTACGATCCATAATTAGTGCACTAATTATTTTTAATTGCGATTAATTTCATGCTTCACTGTCCCTTAAAACACACTTTGGTAAGGCTACTGCAGATTCTACCTGCAGCCACAATGATGTAAAATAAGTCCACCACTGCAACTGAATGTCTAATTACACTTTTGAAAACTCACAGACAGCTCAGTGAAAAAGAAACGCCATCTGACCCTTGTGTTACTAAACATCTAACTTTTTTCTGTTCCTTTATTTCCTTTGCAATCCATAACAAGTCCTTTTTTTCTGTGGTTAAGTTCATGTCATATACTTAGATCTACTTATAAAAACAGGTCTGTATCCAAACAGGAAGTCAATTACCCTTAGTTTAAGACAGTAGAAAAACCCAAAATGGCACAAGAACAATTTTAATTACAAAATAGTGGAATTTTAAAATGCTATAAAAAGGGTATAATTAATCATGATACATCCCATGATTTCTGTGGTTAATCACAATTAAAATTTGTATCTTTTGACAGCCCTAAAAATGAACAATGATAGAAGCCCTACTGCTGAGGTTTGCATGTTTCTAGTATTGCAAATTTTTACATTTGAAATTTTATGTAGTTTAAAATAATTAACTGACCAAAGCTAATGTTCTTTGTAAAAGCAATTGTGTAACATTTTGGGTGGGGAAAAACAGTTTTATTTTGATTTATTTGTTTTAAGAAACCTGATGGCACTCCTGTTTGCATAGACTAAATATATCCCACAGCAGAGTAGTATAGCTTTGCACTAAAGACTCTAGACCAGGGAAAACAGCCAGGATGGCTTCAGGAAGTCATTGCTCCAGGCCAAGAAATAGTCTGTCACATATCCCCCCCAAAGGGATTTAACAAACGAGATATGACATGCCAATTAATGAGCTTTAGAAGCAGCCAACTTTACATTTACGTGGATCTAGGTGAGCTGTCTTTGTTTGGGTTCAGTCTTTATGCTGAGGTAAAGGAGTCAGCAGAGGGCTGCTATAGTGACTGTAGCAACATAGCAGTGTATGTGTTTAAAAAGGGAGGTGGGGCAAAGAAAACTGCTGTTTTCCCCCAAAATGTCTAATAATTCCTACAAGTTTTGAGTTTCATACTTAAAGGTAGATTTGGTTAGGGTATCACTTTAAGTACACAGAAAACATGTTAAAGATACATCTCCAGGAGATTTTATCATGCATGCATGCTTTGTGCTTGTTATTTTTCTGGGCAGGGAATTCAAACTCAGAATTGCAATCACTTGAAACTCCAAATGTCAGATGGTAGTGATAAGAAACCCTTAGTAGTAGAAATATTTTACATAAACATGCTGATCCTTGGGTTATTCTTTTGGAGCAAATCAAATTCAAAAAACTATATTAAGCAAATGAGTCAGAAAAGGCAGTAAAACTTCCCCCAGCTACAATCTGTACATATATTGATATAAGTTGGCTATCATAAATAGCCTGTTATATACATGTAGGAACTTAAATATTACATGTATATGTAAAGGGCATTTAATTCCTCAGTAATGACAGAATACATATCAGTAGAGGACTTTTATTTCAGGTTTGTGGTAGCCAAGTAGGACACTCTTAAATATAAGAAGTGACCTGCTTTTGTTCTTTGAACTTACAACAACATACAACTTATTATGTAGTATTCACACGGAAATGAGAATTTGCCAGTCCAATCAGAGAAGCCAAAAAGGATCTAACTCCTCTAAGCTTCTCAGAGAGCTTCACTATGACTAACAACATTCCACATCTCCCTTTGCTCCAGTGGGCAGAGCACTGAAGCATGGCTAGATCACAAGGGTCCAGTTGAAATTCAGTTTGTTTGAATGTTTGTGTGCACAGAGCAGAGGGTTAAAAGATATAATGTCATTACTGATTTCACATTCACACACTGAATGGCTGAGAAGGCACAAGGGTACACAGAGCAAAGGCAAGTCCAGAGAGACTGTTTTTGTATAACTGATTTCTCTGTCTCATCTGCACCAGAAATGAGGAAGTCACTGCCCTCATCTGGCTTCATCCCTTATTGGATTACCACACAGAAATTTGAAAGCAGAACATATTTGCTTTTATCAAAAGGGAGTTGACAGCAGGTATCACACTTTCAAATCTTACATATCCCTCCTTGTGTCTTCTTGCAGTCCCATTTATACCGCACCAAGATTTAGAAAGCCAAATCAAAAGCAATGTTACTTCAAAGCTCCGCTTGGTTTCCACTGACTTTTAGCAGGCAGAGCTTTGAAGTAAATTAAACAATCCAGGCAATTCAAGGGACACAACATAATGTTAAGGGAATTAGTATCACATATAAATCCAAGAATAGGAAATGGGTGAAATTAGGATACATAGAAAAGATAGTGGTCAGGATTTTGTTCAAGGACACATGAGACAGTAAGAACAAAAGTCTGGAGTGGGCAGAAAGAGAATCTGGAGATAGAGACTTGGACGTTCCTGGGTTTGTGGTCATAAAGGACAAGATGCTCAAGGGATTTTTGGGAAGGAGTTTAAAATAAAAACGAAAAGGGAAAATGATCACATACATTTTTATATTTTTCAAATATTCTGCAATTAAAATATTTCTTTATGTGAAAGTGAATTTTTCAGTATGGTGCTCACTGTCATGAGTTTGGCTCTTGCTTTTAAGTACTGGAGTGGTAAGGACAGGGTTTTTGAAGTTGGTTGACCATCTAGGTACTATGGGACATAGACCACTCACTCTGTAGCACCGAAATGGTTGCCTGGGCGCGGATCCAGGTGATGGCAGGGTTTTGTCGGAGGTCATTGCGCCTGGGGTCGTTGCTGGCCCGACACTCATAGGTCCCAGAGTCCTCCAGTGTGAGTCGAGTGATGCCGAGCACACTGACCCCATTGGTGCCGTAGGCAGTGTTGATGGATACCCGACGCTTGCGGGCTCCGTCCCACAGCTGCTTGAAGGAGTCAGCTCGGTTGATTTCAGCATACCACCACTGGATCTCTGGGGTGGGGTTACCAACCACGTCGCAGTACAGCTCAAAGGTGTCCCCCGTGAGCTTTGTCTCAGACATTGGCGACTTCACAAACCCAGCTGGAGAGGAGAAGTGTGTTGGGATGGCAGGGAAGGAAAAGGTAGAAGAGAGTTAGAGAGGAAGGAAGGTGTGAAAAGGCCCAGGGATGGAAAAGGAAATTAAATAGAATCAGTGTACATAGAAAAAAGAGGATGATCAAAAGCAGTAGAAAAAGCAAGCCCTCAAATCATTGATAGGTAGAAAAAGAAAGGGTTAATGATTGTCCATTGAGTGTCAGGGATCACTGGCCAAGCAAGGCCTTAAAGCTCTCAGTCACAGTCAGAGTCAGCCAGTTCCAAGTCGCCTTTTTGCCCTTTTCTTCTTAAATTTCATATTTTAAAATGAGTACAGCATTATTCTTGAAGTGTGTCATCCCCATGCTTTTTCTTAAAAAATCATACGTCACAGTGCATTGGATTCAACACACAACAAAGCATTCTTTACAATAAAATGTCCTTGTACAGAAATATGAAGCGAAGGGTATTTCTTTAACATTCATACTTAGTTGGTTCAGTTTGCATAAAGGTTTGATTATTAGACAGCCAAGTCAATTGGGTGAACAATCACATTTGCTTTTCTACCCTGGTACTACTTACACTTAACTTTCTTTAACTTGAAAACTACATGTGTCAGACTAGAATAAGAACACTGCAAAGAAAAGCATGTAATTTGTCAAAATCGGTGGTGTGGAAGTGTTTGCCTTGAGCTGTCTGGCTGACTGACATCCACCTGTCAGAGGAATAAACGTCACAAATGAGTCATTAGACCTGCTAAAATTAAAAAAAGGATAAAACTGAGGATGCCAGAGCACATGGTTGTCAGTCAAAAACTATAAGGCTACTTCCCACCACCAAAGATGTTAGAAGATGTATATGTTGGAAGAAAAACTGGATGATAAATTTGAGAAAGTAACTTAAAAAGTAGTTTCATTGTGCACTCTAGTATGATTTATAGGATGTTTTCACACATTTTTGTAGATGCTGCAACAATTTCCTAAACTCTACAAATCCATTATCTTAACTGTATTTATCTGTTGAGTGTCACACATACAGTGCATTTAGAAAGTATTCAGACCCCCTTCACTTTTTTCCTTTTTATGTTGCAGCCCGGTGCTACAGAAACGAAATATTCTTTATTCCCTTTAATCTACTCAGTACACCATCATGACAAAGTGAAAATCTGAAATTTTGCTCAGGTTCCTCCCATTTCTCTCAATCTTTGCTGAGATGTTTCTACAACTTGATTGGAGTCCACCTGTGGTAAAATGATTTGATTGGACATGATTTGGAAAGGCATACACCTCTCCATGAAGGGCCTCACAACTGACAATGCATATCAGAGCAAAAACAAAGCCACTATGCCTTAAAAACTGCCTATAATGTTCAGAGACATGGTTGTTGCAAGGCTACAAAAAATACTGTTGCACTCCCAAAAGCACAGTGGCCTTCATAATTCTCAAATGGAAGAAGTTTGACACAACCAGGGATCTTCCAAGAGCTGGTCGCCATCAAACTGTGCAATCGGGAGAGAAGGGCCTTAGTGCAAGAGGTGACCAGGAACCTAATGGTTACACTGAACGCCAGAGATCCTATGTAGCAATAGAACAAAGTTCCAGAAGGACAACCATCACTGCAACCCTCCACCAAACTGGGCTTCATGTGCAGATCTTCTCTTTAGCCCAAACATATGAAAGCTCACTTGACTTCACATGGAGTGTTTTGCAAACTCCAAGCTGGCTTTCATGTATTTCAAAAATCTGGTTTTTACTTTGTCATTATGGGATACTGAGTGTAAATTAGTGAGAAAAATGTTTTTTTTTCCGACTGTAGCATCAGACTGCAACATAAGCAAACTGAAAAAAGTGAAGGGGGTATAAATACTTTGTGAATGCACTGCATCTGGAGCCTTTCCCAGCACACATAGACTATGTGGGGTACACCCTTGCCCAGCCTGTTCCAAGGCTAACACATACAGATGGAAATCAACTCTCAAATTCACACCTACAGGCAATTAAGAGTCTCCGTTTCACATAACCCGCATGTCATTGAACCAGAGTGCAGACAACCCACGGCTCAAGCATATTTTTCTATAATGCTTCAAACTGCAGCATTATAATAAAACTAAGATCTCAAATATAATACACGAAAATGCATTCTGCTTTGAAAGGCTTGATTCTGTGTTGAGTTTGTATAAATATCTAAGTGGATAAAAATGAATATAGTTGAAAAAACAAACCAATCCACATGGTAAAGCATTTTCAACAAAGCCTGAAATGTCTGAAATAGCAATAAATAGATATACCTGTACACATGTATGTATAAACCTAATCTCTTCATCCATATCTGCTCTACTGGTGGCGCCTGAAATTAGGTCAGCCAGCTGTCATTTCAGATGAGCCAGACTTTTAAGAGCAGGCCTTCAAAATTCTACCACAGCCACAGTGGGAAAGGATAGTTTAAAAGACAGCCTTTTTATAAACACTCGACAGTCATCATATGAGAATCGTACAGTTAAGTTGTGATATCAGAGCCTAAACATGCGCCCAAACCCCCCTGAATCCCACTGCTGTTATTCAATCTTAAGTAAGTGGACAAATGACCTGTATTTTCTCCAAATGCATTCAATAGGGAACACATTCCAAATCTGAAGTACAGTGGAATTAATAATGAAATTGGATCCATATGCATTATTGCCATGGCTGCGAAAGTACCATGCTGTGTATTTACCTGATTCATGACCCTGTTTCACATCAGTAGTTCGCCCAACAATACACTGTCAGCCCTAATGAACCTCATCTAATGACAAATCACCTGGACCACAGACACTGTTCTCTGCCGCGCCTGCAGCCTGTCAGCTGTAAACCACATGAGCTTAAATAAATTAGAAAAAAACTGCCCTTAACTCTGCCCTGAAATGTTTTAGAGGAAATGGGAACAAAGAGCCTGTAGTCTCTGGAGTGTTAGGCTGTGTGTTGTGTCTAAATACAACAGCTTACAGGCCCTCTCAGATCCGTCTGCCTGTTCACGGTAATGTATTATAAGCACATGAGCAGATAAGCCTGTGCCAGCCTTAGGATGCAGAGTAAACATTCATGCTGTTCAGCTCATCCTCACAATAATGCCAGTGTCATTACATTTCAAGAATTTTATTGAAAGTTAAACTTCCAGGTGAAATTAATACCATTCTTGGGGTTTTCATTGCCTATGTAGTCCTTTTCTGTTGTTTGCACGGCTCAAGAACATTATTCTCAACACCCTTGACTCAAAATGGCAGTAAAAGTACAGCCAAAACATTTCAAACTTAACAATACATAAATTTCAGTCACTGCTATGGTAACAAGTCTGTTGCTCAACACCCGTTTGTGACTCACAGCCATATGAAAACAAATGAGACGATGGGAGCGAATAATCATGAACAGAATTTAGCAAAAAATAAATTAATAAAAATTGCTGTGTTCCTGCTAAGAGATGTGACTGTGGATATTTGGCGCTCACAACTTGTGTTTCTATGTGCTATGCCTAGAGATATGCACAGTAATTAGCATTTGTTTCTTTTCTCTGGAAACATCTGGGCCCATCAAGCTCAGCATAATCCCAGAGGGTGAATCCAAGCCTATCTGCCTACACTGTTAGAGCAATATTTCAATTTGACAGAACATTTACTATGGCATTTTTTACTGTGGTTATGGGTACAAGGGTAAAAAAAAGAAAGCTTTGCACATGGCACAGATGACATAGTCAACCATGCATAAGTTCTTATAATCACAGTATAGTATTTGCTTAAACATCCTAATGAGTGTCCTCCAAGGTGAGGGCAAATTAAATAAAAAAAGGAACAGATGACTTAATTTATATTCAGGCTCAGGGAGGCTCTGAGGAGAAGCACGCACAGAACAAACTGCAGACAACAGTCCGCGAGAAGACCAATTTATGTGTTGTTTAAACAAGGAGCTTATACCGGGAGTGAAAACAGAACTCAAAGCAGCCAGCTGGTTTTCGTTCATTTCAAAGGCGGGCTGAGAAACTAGACTTGACAAAGAGATGAGCAGTGGATGTGGACAGAACTCTTCAACCCAGTAGAAAAAGGCAAATCAGCAGAGTTCAGCTCAGCTCTGGATGGCTTCAGCCTATTTATTCACATGCATTTCTCATCAGACACTGACAGTTATGTGGATAGACATATTGACAGCATTTAAGTGATCCTACCTTTGTCTACAGTTTCTACAGCTCATTTTACACAGACATTCTGTAACAGCACTGTAAAGAAGCTGTGCCATTTCCCTTATACTTTTCCATTCCTCATATTATTATATTGCATCACAGTGTGATTTTTAAACTTTGCAGGCACAATAGACCAATGTTAAGTACTAAAAACAAAACCAAAAACAATACAAGCTTGACATATACACATATGGTGATAGTCTGTCCTGCATTGTCTGCTCTGTTGTGCTTTTGTTACGGCCTTCGCTGGCAGCTAAAGGTGGAGCAACTTAGCCTAGCCAATCAGCCTCCATAGTACAGCAGACCTGTCCAGAGAATAGCACGGCCTAGGCCTAACAGGGTAGCTCAGTCCTATAAAATGCTGCATAACAGGGACGAATGTCTATATTTAGAAACCCAGATGTGACACAAAAAAATGAAATGTTGTTTTTCCAAATACTCCATGTGAATGTTGTGTCTAAATTAATATTTTACTGGTCCAATTTGTGTGGGAGCCTTTACGATTCAAGATCAGTCTTCTTTCAATACCTGCCATAGTCAATGAGAGAGAACAGACTGGATGTTGTTACCAACCGAACAACCAGTTGAGCGCATGGATTGTCCTCCGTGTTTTTTTTTTTTCCTCAGAGGTCACGTTTGATCATAGATTTCAAGTTTCTGTAAAAGCCACCTCAGACTACACAAATTCAGCCTGATTTTGGCCTCACTTCAACATTGCAGTAATGACATTGCATTGTCCAACCTCAGACCTGATTATGAGTGTCATGAATGACAGTCATGTAGTGTGACGTAATTAACAATGCATCCAAGATGCCCCACGACAGCAATTTAACAAGACTAGCAAGTCAGAATTTCTCTTGCATCTTGCCTAATTGACACCCTGACCTGACATCAAGGACGTGAGTCCTAATACCTATGAACAGAAGAGCATTTGCTCCTTATTTTTCATCATCATTGAGCAGAGGTACTATCAAACAAGTCCCTACTTTACTTCCTCTAGGTATTCATATGTGGATACAGTGATTTTTTTATACATTTTTTCACATTCATAACTCAAGTTCTATTTGAAGGAGAGCTGGTCCATATTGTCCTCGTCTTGATATATCAAGAACAGTCCATAATTCTTTTTTTTTCTCCTTTTCAGAGCAAAATACTGCTAGAATCACACACAGAGCACTTCTGTCATAATTATGATTCACTCTCTTTGACCTGCTCCCCCAACTACCTGTGAACTCGCACAAAGTTGTGGAGACAGTGGTGACATCAGCACATGATGAGCAGTCAGGATCCCTCTTGTGGTATGGCCAGGCTGTTGGCCAAGACAATACAAGATTTTAGTCGCATAGTCTGACATGATGCTGTTGTGAACAACCAAAAAAATCATGTAGGCTGAGCAGGTTAATTTCAATGACTAAAACTATGACTAAAAAGGTTCATCGACAGCCAAAACTAGACTGGCAAAAAAAAGATCTTTAATGACTAAAACTGGCAAAAGGTGAATTTAGTTTTCTTCAGGATGACTAAAACTAGACTAAAATGTAATGCAGTTTTCATCAGACATTCAAAATCTGTGATATTTCTCCACTGTGGGCTAATCTGTCAAATACAGTGCAGTTTTACTTATTCTGCCTCTCAGCTTTAAAAAGCAGGGACCCCAGGTTTTGCAGAGTGCATAGAACAAACTACCAGGATTTGCTACCAGATTTAGGCAAGAGAATAAATACTTGGACTAAAAGTAAGGTTTTTGTGGACTAAAACTAGACTAAAATGTGACTAAAACTAAAAGACATTTCATCTTAAGACTAAGATTAAAATTAAAAATAGCTGTCAAAATTAACACTGCAGCTGGCCTTAAGATCTTGTGTCTGTCAGATCTCCACTGTGAAGTCGATACTACAAACAGCCCCCGTGTGGTCTCTCAGTCCAGGCCAAATCACCTTAAATGTGTATTCAAAGGACCATAATATAAAAACGCCTGTCCTTATGTCTGTGGTCTCTCATGTTTTAAATTCTTTTATTTTTTTTGAAAATTTCCAAATTTTAGCCAGCCAAAGGCTGATAATAGCAGCTTTACAGCATCACTGCAAAATGCTCTGAGGTGTTCTGCAGACTTGTGAGCTGTAACAGTGAAGAAGTGAACAGATAGAGGTAAACAGTCCAGGTGTAGCTTTTTATTAGCACCTGCATGGCAGTTACACTGAGCATCTCTTGCTGTGCAAAATATCTTATGTAACATGATGTGTATGACATTAAAACGCCTTTTAAATGAATGTGAAACACCATATCAGAACAAAAATATGGCTCTCTCCTTACAAAAGTCTCACTATACAATCAAATATTGCATGTTGGATGTGTGCATCCAGCCAGTGACCTGTGTATTACAGTTCATTTTCTGTTAAGGTCACTCGTAGTAGAAGAAGGATGTTGTCTCTTGATTAGCAGTGAAGTCTGTGGGATTTACACTTTTTCTATTTCTTTTCCTTATTGTTCTAATTAAAGATTGAGATTTTTTTTGGTTTATTGCCAGACATTAGCTTTTTTATGTATATATGTTGTTATATAGAGTATAGGATTGAGCTTTAAATAGAAATATATAGTACATCAAGTAATCTCACCAACATTTTGGGCGCTGGTCTTCTCTGTAAAGAGCTTTCTCTCTGCTAAATTCTCTGGCACTGAGGGAAGCATTATTTTTAGTTTTACTAATCTATTTTATTTCAAGCTGAAGTAGTGTTATACCACTTGATGCTGATATTGGACAGCCCAGTATAAAAGCTAACATTTTCCCTCAACAGTTGGTGCTCAACTGATTATTATAATGAAGTTGCATCAAAAAAATTGTTTTTTGTTTAGTAGAATTGGACTTTTTACTAAGGGGATGGTTTTAGGCTGGAGGAAGTTCAGTTCTGCCTCATTTAACTTTTGAACATTGTCTCAGGTGTTCCTTGATAGTCATGAGTTTTACTCTTGCTATCTGGGGTATCATCAGCGTCTAGCAAAAGTGCAGCACATAAAGAAAGATTTTCTGTCTTGGTAATCTCTGTGGCATCACAGGAAACTGCAAAATAAGGAAATGACACAACCCAAGCTGATTATCACTTGTCTCACTACAGTTTCTACATCAAGCTGCTAATCAGCTTCATAGCATAATTGCCTACGTCATATTTTAAGATTTCAGAAAAATAAGGCACATTCAATCAGCAATGTGAGGAAAGTAGAGTTAGGCAGATATCACAATTTGGCCAAAAAATGGCTTTAGGCAATTGTGCTGAGGCTAATGATATCACCGACAGTATATTCGAAACCACAATACTAGAACATTTAACTCTAAAAAAAGAATAAGACAATGGCTGAAATTGTATGTCTGTTCAACCAGAAATCTAAGATATTTCATAAACATCTGAAAAATTAAAACAGTTACTGATTAATCGTGTGAACTGATGAACTAATGTGCTGTTTGATCAATCAGGGAAAAATTTTAAAAAGGTGAAATATTAATCATTTCCACATATTGTGTAACACTAATATTACCTGTACTGTCTTTATTTTCTCTTAATACTGAACAAATGTCAAGTATAGATGGAAGTGCCTGCAGGCAACAGCAGAAAGACTGGCTGTCTTACTTGGTGCACATAACAGTCAATTTCTGCTTGTATAAACTCTGTAGGAGGAAATGCTGGAATGCTGGAAGGGATGTACACGAATACTTAAAGCTGCACAGAAGTTTAGTCAATGAAACTGTCTCCTTAAGCTCTGTCAAGACTGAGGATGGGCACAAGTCACTGATTAAAAGTCCGAGTCATGTCTCAAGTCTTACAGGGCAGGTGCAAGTTCAAGTTATGTCTCTTGTGTTTTAAATAAATGCAAATGACTAAAATAGAGGGAAACAAACATTATTCAGAGCAACTGGAAAATATTGCTCATAAAATTAGACATGCAATACTTTCTGTAAGACTTGGAGTGAATCTGCCATGTGTGAGATTACACTGGTTCTTAAATAATGTTTATAATGTACTGTAGATGAATGAATCTCCAGCCTTTCTATACAGGGTAAGGCCGGCTTACTAATCCAATTGCATCAAAGTTACATGGTCAATAAAAAACCCACCACCAAGCCTTGACTTTAGTTGCTCTTACTTATTATCATCGTGTTTGTCTTGATGTCACCACTTCTATATTTGATATTTATTGACAGAAGTTGGATTTATTTTTGCATTTTGGAGACTTTTGTTTTTATTATTGTTTTTATAGTTAATGCAGTGTGCTTCTGCATTGTTTAAGTTTTAACTGTCATTGTCTGCCGTGTCTACACTCTGTCTATTACGGACGTGTATGTTATACACAGACGTGTATTGACTCAATTAAAAAGGCAATACATCAGATAAAGAGAAACAGAAATAAGCATCATGGTGTCATTCTACGGTTTATGAGAAGTTACAACAGAGGCTCACTTCTTATCCTTCCTGTTTTCTAAACAGATTTCCTGCACTATCTGAACTCTTTGTCATTTATAGCAAGTGATGGAGTGAAACAGAGATAACAGTGAGCTGCAGGTTAACAGGAAGTTGCTAACACTGTTCGTGGAATGATTAACAGGCCTTCTTCAATACACCTGGAGTCAGTGTTGATTTTGGCAGCTATTTTTAATTTTAGTCTTAGTCCTCAGGATAAATGCTTACTAGTTTTAGTCCCAGTTAAGTCATTTCAACCTTTTGAAGTTTTAGTCTAGTTTAAGTCAGCAAAAACTAAATAATATTTTTGTCCATAAAAAGTGATTACATTTCAGTCAAAACTTTTTGTCAAAACGTACAATATCTTTATCAAAATGTGGTACAAGAACATACTTGTGTGTTAATTGAACTCAGCCTAACCTGTGATTGACAGCTAAGAGGAAGAAGAGCTATAGAAATATTGTGTTTTGATGGATTTACAAACAATAAGGAAATATTGTGGATTTTGAATGTCCAACAAAAACTAAGTTACATTTTAGTCTTGTTTTAATCTCCTCGACAAAAACTTAACACACTTTATCGGGGGTTTTATCATCAACGATCTTTTTTTAGTTTGTTGCAGTCTCATCGTTGTCAAGGTTTTAGTCATAGTTTTAGCTGACAAAATGAACGCTGCTTGTGCTCTTCTTTAATGTTGTGACTGGCTCTATCACTTATTCCCTGAGTCTGCTCTAGCTCATCATTGTGTTCTCTGTTGAGTGTGGCTGCTCAGGCAAAAGATGCAGAGAGTGAAGCCTGATAGGAGTGACTGACATTTTTTGCATGATAATGCATCAAAAATACCAAATAAAAAAGACTGACCACAAGTTTCAAACCTCTAGTCTGAGTTGAGCCTGAAGTCTTTGAAGGGACAAGTCCAAGTAAAAACTGAGGTCACATCTGCTTGTGACTTAAGAGCATCTAGTCTAGTCTCAGACTCAACATCTCATCTCTGATAGAGCATGCAGAAATGTAGACTCTGCCCAGGATTTAGCAGTTATTCCGCAATAAAACTGGTCAAATTTCTGCTGCACGCAGAGGTAGCTAAAAATGGCTGCATAGGTTTCTTTATGTGTATCTTAAAAAGTCAAATATAGAAGACTAAGTAGAATAAAAAATAGAATAACCTTGTCTACTACAACTAAAAATGTATTTAATGAAATACACATTTCATTAAATACATTTTGGAATAAATAGCTGCTGAAGTGGCACTCCAAGAGCTACTCATAGTTCCTTCCCCGCCTACTGAGGTCAGGAAATACATTTAAGTCACTTTAGCATCTCATTAAAATGCACGTTAATGTCTGTTACAGATGGAGCAAGGGAGCCAGAGATGTCTCATGTTTTTTGGGTTTTTTTTTTTTTTGTTTTTTTTTAACCCCCTGACCTGCAGATTTATTTCCAGTTCACCTTTTTAAACATGCACTACATGCTTTCTGGAGACAGCATTTATGTCCATAAATTACATTTTGCAGGTTGAAACTAGTGAGTTTTTGTCATTATCAAATAAGACTAGAAAAAATACTTGAAATAGTTTTGTACATAATTTTGTATAGACATTGTGCTGTGATCACCAGTTCATACAGTATATGAACTATGCTCATATGAGCATAGGCAGGTGCAGGCTGGTAAGCTCTGAGTCTGTTACTTCTTTACACCATTAAGAAAAATCCTGATTATGCTGGTAAAATCTGTTATGTTTATTTTCAGGTTCATTTGAATTACCAGGAGGGTGCAATAAGGACAATGTCACTGATGTGGTTGCTCTAGAGAAAATGCGCTGTTTTTTTGATAAATGTCCAACTGCTTGGTTGGCATTGGGTGTATTTTCAGTCTTTGACTACTTTTGTGGTCTGTGTGTGGCACGATCCCCTTTTGCGGCCTATTCGGCTGTACCGTACCAAAATTCTTGTACCAAAATCATTCAAGACTGTCTGGCTGCAGACAGTACACCTCTGATAGCCACTCTCACAGACTGTTCATCTGAGATGCCGTCTATTTCAGGGCAAAAGTGCCATAATTTCTTAAAAAAAAAACCTCTGGCAGTTGCGTTCATGAAATAACCACACTGCAAAAATTAAAGACTAAGAAACATTTCTGAAATTAAACAGAGAAAAAGGTCAGAGACTAATCCTGGATCCAGACCTGTTTAAGAAGTGGACAAGAATGGTGGCTAGTTTAGCTTTGTTAGCTATAGCTGAATCTAATACGCTGGTTATGTAATTAATGTTGCGACATAAGTCAATGTAGCTAAGTTAGTTTAGCAATGTGAGCTTTAGCAAAAATAGCAAAAGCTAACATTGCTATGTAGAGAATGTACCTCCAAAGCTTGTATAGCATCTTTATAAGCTTAGCTAAAGCTATGTAGCAATGTTAGCTTCATAGCTTCATAGAACACTAAAGCAGGGCACAACTTGTCCCTACTCACCCTGTCACCTCTTAAACAATAACAGCATGTCAAAGTGGCTGCACGAAACACCGGCAAATATCACGTAGCCCCATACAGGCCAGTACCATAGGACTTAATGTTGCACCTTCAAGAAAACTCATCCGTGCTTCGAGTTATTTTACCTCACCACACCACCTGAGTGGTGTGCCTCACCTCACGCGAGGCACACCACTCACCCTTTGGAGGCTCAAAATCAAGTCGGACGGACTCGAGATTTTATGAAGTCCCACAGTCTAAATGATGTTAAACTTGAGTAATAGTTATCTTAATAATTCATCCTGTAGATACTGTAGTTCCCTTTGGTTGCTTAACAAGCCAACACGTGTCTGGATTAATGTAGTGGTCTGATATGAGGCAGACGGACAGACAGCGAGGGAGATGAGGAGAGAACCATGACAGTCAGGAGTAGAACAATGCAGCATCAAACTGCATGGACTGTTACAGACTGTGAGAGTAAATAGTAAACACAAGTTTAGATAACAGGTTAACTATTAACCATTTAACTTTAATGTGACCTTTTTATTAAGTTACTATCGCTGTCTGTGGTGAGAGAACAGAAGGATTTCTTCATTTCATTATAAACATCAGTTAGGATGTGATTATACACGTGGATGTGTCTTAAAATGTTGGAAATATCTGACTGTTACAATGGTTATAATTATTTTATATCAGGGTTATCCAAACAACGGCTCCTGGGCCAACTGTGGCCTTTATTCAATAAAATTAAGGTTATTTCTATTTAATTAGTGAACTTTTGATTAATTTACATAAACAAGACACTCTTTTTTTCTGGTAAAATTAGTGGAAAGGTTAAAAAACGGAATTCCAAAAACATTAAAACAGAAAAAAACGGAATTTGGGAAGAAATCAAACAGATTTCAAAGGGCCCTACTTATACTTTGCGAGTAATTCTGGGCCTCCAATTTTCCTTCATGTCTTTTTTACTTTTTTGCCAGTATGGATGTGAAATGGGTCTTCAATTGTATTTATTATGGTCCTAAAAAAGTCTTAAAAAGTCTTAAATATGACTTGTTGAAACCTGCAGAGACCCTGGCAGCCAGACCCCTCTCCAACTGTTTGGTACTGATACATGTACCCTCACATCCCTAATTGCTATGATGGTAAGTATGTAATCTCGCCAACAAGGTCAGACATTTACACAAATCCATGGTTATCCAGACACATAATGAAGTCCTTCACACTGGCATCTCTTCTCTTCCTTACGCACTTTAGCTCACTTTACTCCCAAATGACATGTGCACAATAGTATCCAAAATAACCTGTAGTTCTCTGTGACAAGTGCTGTCTAAGGCTGCATGGAAGTCACAGTCATTACAGCCTACATACTCCACTGATGGAGGTAGAGTGGAGAGCTCCCCTGAGGACTGACAGCAAGCCACACACCACCACCACCAAGCAGCCTGAGAGTGAGTCAGCTGCCTTCCTACAACCTGGATCCCCATCCACATCCCACAACACAGACAGAGAAAGCAGCAAGTAGGAAACCCCCCTGGGGACACTGAACTGGTTATGTGCTATACAGTGCGAGTCTTGGCTATGGATGTGGGTGAACCTTTGTTTTACCTGCATGGTACTCTGACAGTCATGTGTGGCTTTACAGGTTATTTGTATGACACAACACATGATTGTCATGATGACTGTATTTTTATATCTTTGACTCACCGTTTTAGATGAGGACATTGGGAGCATTTGTGTTACAATACTACCCCAGACTACTCACAGCCCTGGTCATCACATGCTAAAAGCCATAAACTCTACTGCTCTCAAATAAAAGCACGCCATTATGATTAACCGACAGACAGACTTTGGTGAAAAATTGAAGGCCTACTATGATTAAGAGGCTGTTTTGAGTTTATTTAGCTGAATTGTTTCAAAAGTTAGGAAAAGCTTTCATGATAGAGTCACTGTCACAAATCTGATAATGCCTTAAACAATCATAAAGGTGTGACCTTTCCTGCCCTAACCAGTGTCACAGAAATAATAAGGTGTGTCAGGGAGTTGTCACTCAAGCACAGTCTGCGCACACCCACACTCTTCACAGAAAAGGTCAGATTTGGCATAAGTGAGAACACCCATGTGAATGTGCTGTGGGTGTTCATTTCAGTGACAATACTTTGGTAGTTTGTGGCAACATGTATATTTGAAGCAAAAACTCTTGTTTTTAGTCATTTGTCATTATTATTTACCTTTGGCTTGTACCAGATGGGTATAATATACGTTAGTCTCACGTACTTCACATTCCTGCCATTTTACTGCTTTAAATTTTCAGAGGAATTTCCAAACCTTTTGTTGTTTCCTTTTTGTAAGGTTTCAAAACAATCCCTCTGAAACTTGTAGCATTTTTGACTTGCAGCATCTGAGCTGTGTTCTCTCTGTTTAAAGGTTTTTTTTTGTTTGTTTGTTTTCTTGTTTGTCGACACAAAAAGCAGGGTTTTTTTAAAAGGAAAATACAGCATTCATAAGCCTTGTTAATGGAAAATGAAGCCTAGACACCACATTACAGCTCTGTCCGCTCAGTTTGTTAGATACTTTTATGGAAGTGGTAGCTTTTTGGAAGCTGAAAACACTACCTTCATTAATAATTCTTACCAAAAAACACAGTGCAGCAGGTGAAGTGGTAAATTTAAAATAGGATGAATGAGAAGCCAAAGCATACATGACTTAAGTTCTCAGAGGAGTTGATTACTGTTTTTCATACTGTATGTAATGCCTCATAAAAGGATATTTCTTGTCTGTTCATCAAAGCGAAGATACGTTCTTTGGTTCTAGATGAGGTCACACTGTAGTAAAGAACACCCCTTGGGGGGCAAGTAGAGATGCCAAGCCTTCAAAGTGCAGAAATGTAAATATTCTTAATTCTTCAGCTATTTTTGTGTCCTTAAAATAGAGAAATATTCAGATTTTTTTTTTTTAAGTTTAAAAACTCAGAGAGAAATGGCAGCAGCCAGGAATTAAAAATGCCTCTGTCTAAAGCAGTGTCACACAGTTCTCATGATGGTCTGTTTTCATAAAGTGGTCTAGTTTGGTTCAGTACAGTTTTGCCACGATTAGCACATTAAACTATAATCATCCCCATGTTTCCCTTAGCTTATGTCAGTCTCTCCAACCTCCAGCCCTGCTGGTTGTGACATGAACTGAAATCTGTCTCTTTTAAGATAGCAAGATCATTTGGCTCAGCTCATTCGAGCTGGTTGTTTGACCCCCAAACGGCTCTTCATTCAGAACCAGTTTTTGCTTTTTAAATGTGGATTAAATAACATCAAAGGCTGGAGGAAAGGAAACTGGCACTCAAATGAGAGCTAGCTACTGCAGCTAACATAAAGGAGCCATTTTGTAGAACAAGCTTGTTCATGGACCGCTCATCATCACTGTTGCTTGTTCAACAAGCAACAGTGTGGATAGTCTATTAATTTTTTTTGTAGGGGCTCAGCCAGCTTCCAAGCTCAGTGCAAGACTCCTCAAGGCTCTTGTCTCTTTTCATCTGGCTAGATGAAGCCAAATGCTAGGAAACCTGCGGGACTAAATAATTTTTGATACTATGGCCTCCATGCCAGGTGAATCTGCTAAACTGTGTCAAAAAATCACTTTTTTGTAGAGTGTAGGGATTGCATTTAATGTATGTAGTAATTTGCTGCTGAATTGCAACATAGAGGTCCATTTAGGGCTGCTAAGTATTAACTTTGCTCTGTTTCCATTCATTCCTAATGGTTGCCCCCCACTTCCTGACCCCAGTGGACATTCTAGACCACATGGTAGCAAACAACCTATTGTGAAGTATTATACAAGCATTATATGACAAGCCAAAAAAGAAAAAAGAGAGCGTTTGGGCCCACATTCTCTTTTTGCCTGGTAATACTTGAGTCTGTCTTTCAGATCACAGCTGAGAGGCAACAGTTTAATGAGATTTAAATCCCAATAACCCCCTTGCTGGGGTAGAAATGCTCTAATCCCATCCTTTAATCACAACCAGGGAGTATTTCCTATTTCTCTATCAGGGGTCAAAACAAGGGAATACAAATGATTTGATGTAAAAGCCAGAGAAACATAGAGACAGATGCATCATGGGACTCTGATTCTCATCTTTGAAATAACAAGATAATTCTAAAATTAGAGGAATCACATCACTTGCTCTCGCTTGTAGTTTCTCTTTCTGCACGAATGTTTTTCCCAAACCTTCGGCAGCTTTACAAGTGTTATTATTAGTCAACTTGACAAATAATAGGCATGAGCCTTAAGGAAAACAAGTACAATATTGTTTCTTCTTGGCAGCTATAAAATATTCACACCAATGGGAAAAGTCCGGACAGGTATATGAAACCTCTGAGTATTTTGTCTATGAGCTGCACTTATGCAGCACACTTATCATGAGTTGTCTCAATAGAAAAGCCAGTAGTGCAGGGCTGTGGCTAAGCTGGGAAATTTCCAGCAGCGAATGAGAGTCAATGTATGAATGTGAGGCAGGAGATAAACACAGTGTCCAAGCACACTCAGCGAAACTTTCCCTGGACAAATAACTGTTTTAAAAGTCTGCATCACCCTGCAGTTATGCATCGGTATATGGTATACCTGCAGTGTGCTTCATGCTGTGTGATGTTTCTCCCAATCAGTGCATTCTGTATCAGATTTCACAGTGGGGAGGCATGACTCAGAGTAAGAGCTGGCTTGGGTCCTACTGCATATTTTCCAGACTTACAAATGAACCTTTGTCCAGAGTCCGGCAGAAACATGATAATGGACATGCTGCTACATCATGTAGGCCTATTGATCGGGTGGTATGTTGCTGTAATTGCTTATCATAAAATTCAGTGTTGGACTCTTTTGATGATAATGTACCAGCTGACTAGAAACAAATTATAGAGCCCTTTATTGACAAAACAGCATATTGTAATTGCAGCACATATTGCAATATGTGGGCAGGCTTGCTGAATATCGTGCTTTTATACTTGGATTGTGTAACCTTAACAAGAAGCAGTCTTTACGGCTGTGTTCTCAGTTTTAAGCAACAGCTAAACTAGGTGTTGGAACCATTTGCATGAAAGACGGTGCATGTGAATGTTTAAAATTATTGCTTAAATAGCACTCAAAACAATGGAATATTATTCTAAAGGTTGTCCTAGCATGATCTGGGTGTTTTGATTTTCACACGCAGTGAGAATACAACAACAAAGTTGGCAGCAGGAGCAGGCTACACGCTTCATGGGGGGGGGGGATTATGTAAGACACAAATGCACATCCTCAGGTCAGCCCCAGCCACCTTCTCAACAGCTCTTTATTTTCTTTGCATAAAGATCCCATCATCTCTCAGCTTAAATAGTTCACACAGCCACCTAGTGAGCCTTTAGAACGCTGCGCAGCTGTGCACAAGGAGGCCGTCCATTAAGACTTAATGAATTCACTTTCACAAAAGGACCTTAAAGCCACAGTTCTCAGCGCTGTGTCTCGGAGGTAAAAATAGAAACGAGGCAGAATGGACAGATGCTATTTACAGTCCTCCGAATATCTGTAGCAGTAAGTGGCCACCTATAGTAGCCCTACTTTTCCGTGAACATGCGGGAAAATAACAGCACGAATTCCTGCTGCTTCACACATACAGTGATTACATCTAATGCACTTATAATTATTATGCTGCACATCTGAACCCTGAAATATTACAGGAAAATCAAGGATTGCATAAGGATCTACGCACCTATTACCCTAAATCTGAACTGTGAGAGAAATGAAATGGCTTTTGGGTGCATGCAGCGCGGGCGTATATCTGAATACCCAGCTGTAGTGTCATGTAACTGTGATCAAAGCTGTTATGAATGTAGGGTGTCTGTGGATTAGCATGAATTAAGACTTTTTACATGAAGCAGCTAAAGCACATGCACATTTAGTGACTGGATGGCACCAGTCTGTCTCCCGCTGACCCCTGCTTAAATGAGTGTTAGTGTCTGTGGGCGTGCGCGTGTTTCTGTGGTGTGAACTGGGCCTCAGTGAGTGGGCACCAACACTGGGCAAAGACCACAGGAAGTGTTTGGAATGCCTTTGCTTCAGCTCTATCAAACAATAGACAGCTTATTGCCTATTTGATTTTCCAGATAGCAAGACCAGAGAATGTCCCTGCATGTGCACAAACACTTCAGGCACCTTGGCCAAATTAGCTAAAATAATAATAAAAAAAAAAAAACATTCACGACATAATATTTGATTACATAACTGCTGTGGTATTTTAGTTTGTTGTCTCTTTACACGCAGGAGGTGTAAGTTTCCTCAGTACTTTGTTGTGAAATGATCTGGATTTTACTGATTGTGCTTCTGTTTAACAACATTCCTCAAAACCTTGTCCATGTTTTTTTTTAACATGTCCATATTAATTGAACTGTATAATCTTAAACATTTCTGTTATTTCCAAAAATATCCCTTAAATGGAAGGAAAGCGCTGGAGTGATTTATTTTTCATAATCTCATCACCCTTTCATCAAAAAACATGCCATATTAATTCCTGCATAGTGGGTGTTCAATTATCCCACAGAGAAGAGGAGGTGGACACTAAGCATCAAGATTAAAAGTGTGCACTGTAATTCTCAGCCTTAATTTTACAGACTTTGCATTGGACCTGTCAGTGATGTTGACATGTCAACACAGGAGCTGTGACAGGTGGGCAGCGTGGATGTCATAAGGCAGTTTAATACTGAGATAAGAATGTTTGTTTACAAAATGGCAATGTCAGAGAAGCTCAGATGAAAAATGAGATATTTTTAAAAACTGAAAATTCAAAGACTCCACTTTGATTTCGTGAATGTCTTGCCGGCTTGTGTGCCCCTCTGGGTGACATGATTCAACAGAATTTGAAGTCAGGACATGCTGTTTCAGAGGAGGACAGCCTGGAACACCCAACAGCATGTTGCTGACATTTACTTAAACCACATCATGTCAGCTTTTTTCTGATTAATGCACAGTGAACTTTTGAAATCTAAGTCACAAATGGGTATCCTCTGCAGCTTCAAGCCAACACTTTTTTTAATATCTGTGACATTTGCTGAACAATCCTAAGAAGAGAAGGATGCTATTGGTGATATAATAAGACAAGAAATCTGTTAGATCAGGTGACCAGCTATATCATTACAGTGGCACAGGCCCTTTAAGTGTGATACTAAGGGGCCTTTTGTTTACAGTGTTTACAGCACACACTGGGCAAGGACTGGCATGTGTTTGACGTTGATTTTATGTTACTGGATCAGCAAGCAGAGCAGGTTAGTCCTGCTTGACACACTCTGTTTCCCTACTCCCCTCCTGGCCAAATAAACTGCAACCTGGCACCCTAAGGCTACCACAGGCCACTATGTGCAAATATTCCCATCTAATTCATGTAAGAGGTGATGTTTGCGCTCGTTTGGCATCAGTAATAGTATATTATGAAACTAATTTGGCTCCACTTGGCTGACAGTGTTAGTTGATTTCTCATACAGGCACACCTTCACTTCACTCAGCTGACAGTAAATAACCTTGTAGAAATGTCACATAATGGTCTGGTTTCTCAGTTAAGAGTTCCATCCTGCGGTCAGTAACTGAATCGGATTTGTTGATGTCTTACTCTGGCCTTGTTGTCGGGATGCATGAAACTGTAGTAGTAGCTTTAACGCAGTCATACTCCAAATCCTCCTTGGAAAAACACTCCGCTCGGGCGTCTCTTCACACAAGTCAAGTCACTTTTCCCTCACCGCCCTGCTTACAATCATGCCATGGTCACATCTGCTTTCTTACCGTTTTGCGCCGAGACGAAAGGCAGCATCAAGTTCCCCAGAAGGACCACCGCAAGCATCACTGCATTAGGATGCATCGTCGGGGCTCGACGAGAGTACCAGGGTCTCGGTCGGACGAATGTGGGAGGAGAGATCGTGTTTTAATCACAAGATCTAGAGAGATGGGCCCAGCATAGCACCGGGTTCTTTAAAAATAGCACGCCGCGTATGATGACAAAATAGCGTTTGTAGATGTCTTCCTGATTGTGAGAGCTTCTGAGGACAGCGATGGGTGAAAAGGTCCGGGGACAAGGCCAGCGGCTCAGGGATGCCGATGTGCGGCCATAGGCGGTGAAGAAGCCTCGTCGGATTGCGGAGGAGAGGTCTTCGGATGTCAGGGAGATTGTCCACAGTGTAGTTCTGAAGATTCAAAGATGCGCAGAGCGATGCGCATTTACGCTCTCGCGGTAACGTTGCGGTGATTAAAATGAAAGCAGCGCACAAATTATTCCCGATGGGAGCTGATGTAGCCGAAACATAAGTCTGCTCCAAAAAGAGGAACAGATGCTGGTAGGACACCAACGGCAGCAACGACAAGCTGCGCGTGCCCTATGCGCTCACGACCGTGTGTAAAAACACACAGGCACACACAGACGCACACACACTGCCAAGAACACGTATGTAATTGATGTTGTTTGTGAACTCAGTGACTTATTCTGTGCTTCCTGCACCTAGTATGCAGGTATTTTCTTTTATTGGATGATATTTGCATCAAGTTTTTCCCGGCTCATACAGCATTTGCTGAACTGACCACGACTACAGAATCAGCATGGCGCATATACTTTCATCTTTTCAGCAGCTCTTGCAATATTAATGCATCTATAAATTCACTGTTCATTTTTCAGCAGCAGGACACTCAGATTTCCAATAAAACTATGCAAAAATGTCCAACTTGAAGAGCCAACATTTGGGCAGTCACGTTTGAAAAACTTGAAAGGATTCTGCAGATGAAATTTAAAAAGAAAAAAAAGGGCAAAGCACCGTTTTCAACAGTCCCATCTTTCCAATCCTATTTCATAGATCCCAAATACTTGCTCCTGTCAGGTTTTAATGTGAGCAGATTATGGTGATGCTCTTGAGCTCAGTGAGGTCATTTATAAATTATGTCATCACATCAGTGGTCTGGCTGTTCTCAAGCTGTATGAACCACATCCCCTTGAAAGTTCAACATGGCCTCCTGTAATCCTCTATATCCTTAATCTGTGCGGCTGCATGGGCGCCCTTATGTGGCAAGTTGTGGTAAACTGAAAAAAGTCCGCATGCCCCTTATTTTTAGATCACAGATAATTGCAACAAATCAACTAAATATTGACAGCACTTTTATCTTTAGCGTATCAGTGACTCCGTTTTTGGTATCGTAACTAACATTTATCAGATTTTCTTCAGTATTCAGTTTTTTCCTTATTTTGATCAGTTTAGTAAACAATTTTGCTTGTGGCTTTATTTGGAAGTTTGTTCTGCACTTAGCCTTTAGCTCATGCATGTTTTCTGCTGTTACATACAAAGCATCACTCCATGCTAAACTGCAGAACAAACTTCCCTCCACTTTACAGACCTCGCTCCAGTTTGTTCAAGAGAGACCACATTTCAAATGTAACCCCACCTGAAACCTAGCACAGGCCAATCAGCTGGAGAAATGTCAGAGCAGACCGCACACCCTCCTTTGTTCAAAACCAATCAGAGTGGAAGTGTGGCATTTTGCCTGAGGGGAAAACTTACCCCTGGGTGAGTTAATTACGCATCACTTAGCTGTTGCCAATGTGTTCACAACGGTGGACCCTCTTTTGGGCTTTTTACAACGATTGTCTTCATTCTTCGGTCAATCTAGTATGGAAAGTAGACAACAATGGCTTACCAGGCTAAAAAATGAACTTAGCAACAGTCCTCTGGTATCAAATGTGGCTTTTGGGTTTATCCTCATGGGACTAGAGAAGCTGGTGGAGCTGGAGTTTGAGTGTCCTTGCAGCCCTACATGGAACGGAGTATTTTCATCAGCGTTCTTCATCATTCCTGCCGTCATGGCCTTCACCTTGATGCTCATCATCCAAGGATGCAGATGTGATGCGTGGTGCAGGAAAACTGTTTCCCTCTCTAGTTTTGTTCCTGCTATCGTGTGGCTGATCTTGTTGTTCCTGGATGGCCAATACTTTGCTTGTGCTATGACAGACTGGGAGGGTAGATTTGTGGTAGTTGAAAAGGCGGCTCCGCAGAAGTGGTGCGAGCCAATTATTGAGGGAGATGTCACCCCACAAGATCTGATGCTTCGCTCACAGCAGCTCTTTGTTTCTTCTCAGGTGAGTTCAATATTTCTTACTTAATTGAAGATTATGTTGCATTATTGAAGTGAGGACACTCACCTATAGAGAATTAATATTTCCAAATTGTAACATCACAGCAACCCATTAGAAAGTATTATTAAAGCTTGACCTAAACATTCTTTTTCAATAGAACCATGGCATTTTCTTGGGTTTTACTAAACATGTTGCTTTGCCCTTTTGCACCCCAGGTTTTAGGCATAGTCCTCCTCATTTTCATCTGTATGGGTCTCGTGGTGTATGTAATCAGAGAAAGCTGCAGAAAAGAGGTGGAGATGGAGGATGCAGAAGTAGCTGAGCTAACCGTGCTCAGAATGAGCTCTCTGCGGACCAGGACATCATGAGACGGCTTTCACCACCTAACATGCATGCCCTGATGGCATGTAAACTTTGTAAATACTCTGAACTGAACAGACTTTACTGCCAGTTTTCATATCTGTTATCAATAAGTGTTGTTTAAAAGTGTCTTAAGTTAAGGAGATACTGTAGGTCATGAGTGGTCAATGACCCAACTATATGAATATAATGTAAATACAGATATTGAAAAAGTTTTTTTTTATATAATAATGTCAGTTAATATGTAACCAGCCTATGCTCATCTCATTCATACTTCTATGTAGCAACTCAATAGAATTGTCTATCTTTAAGGAGATCAATACCACATTCATGTCTGTCAGGTAGAAGCAACCGCTAACTGCTCGTTAATGTATGTTATAGCATAATGGAAGGAGAACACAGCCATCATTTATCTGTCCATAGGCAGCATACTCAGCTTTTTAGCACTTCTAGAGGAAACTGATTTTTATTATTGTTGTTTTTTTCTATTGGTATGTACGTGGATAGAAAGTTCAGGACATGTATTTCATAATTCAGGTCTTTTTGCTAGCTCAGCTAACTCGATGTAGACTTCAGTGTCATGTTACTAACATGTGTTACTGGACAGATAGAAAAATAATGTATTCATTCTATTTATTTCTCTCAACAAGATACTCATTTTTTTCTATAATACCAAAAAGGTGATAGAAGGTTTTTGTATTTTTTTGGATTTATGTATGTTTAGCCAGAAGCAATGAAAAACTCAGAAATGCTCCTTTACAGTCAATTTTTTGTATTTTTAACATTTGTTTTTTTTATCCTTGAGGTTTTTATGTGCCTTTGTACTCTCTTTATCAATGCAAGTGGAACCTGTCAGGCAGCTTATATCTTTTGTTTAATGTTAGTTCCTGTGTCCCCAAAATTGTCTATTCAAGGAGACATTTCATTTGATATGTTTTAGTTTTCCCACCTTGGGTGCTAAGACCGTCTGACTTTTAAAGGGCCTGTCCTTTTGTCTTGTCATATCTTACCATCAATGATGCAATCAGAATGAAATGATGTACGAAGTAAGGTTAATTTATGACACATATATGTGATAAGTCATGTACATGCTGATTTATGTCTTTGCTGAAGCCCACCAATAGTAGGATGTAGATTATAAAATTTTACAACAGAATGTTTTCTTTTTACTGTTTTGTAATAAAAAAAAGAATTTATTTATTGAAGTAAAACCATTGTCATAATTGCAGATGCATTTCCACAGTCCTCACAAGGAAATATTGTTGGGACTCTGATGTTGTCTTTATCTGCCACCATATCAGTCGTAAAGCTAGACTTTCTGTTTGAGGGAATTTGACAAGTGCAAGTCAGCTCCTTTTATATAATAGTAAATGCAATGTATTTCATTTCTTGTAACAGCTGAACCAAGGCCCTTTACTTAAACATATTACAGAGTAATGATTTTAAAGCAGTATATCTTCAAATGAATATAAAGACTGGCTGTACTCATATGAGTGGCACCTTTATGCTTCAGGACAGCCTTAATCCAGAAAAGATCGTTGTTCAGTGACATTATTGGCTGATTTTTGCTGCCCATAGAGTTCCTTTAGGTTGACAGGATTCACAAATACTGTAAAAGTAGACTTAGACTTGTATTTCTTGTTACTTACAACATTGCTTTAGTGCCAGTTAAGCCTATTAAGCGTAGAAATTGGAGCAGACCCTGCATGTTTGTCTTGTGGGGGGGCTTATTCAGAACTTCACAGATCGCCCTGAGGAAGTTGTTGTCTTCATCCACTAAGAACCCTTCACTCTTAGTCCCAGCAGAGTGTCTTATTCAAATTAATGTAGTGAAAACAGTCAACTACTGTTTTTCCAACAGATGGAGATGTTGAAATTTAACCTGCTTTGACTTTAGGACAGTCACATTTGTACATAGTTGCTACAACTATTTAACCTCTGACATAATTGATAAAAGGTGCAAGGTCCAAAGTACTTACTACAAGTAACAGAACAGTTTTGCACAGCCAAGCCTTAAAATTTAACCTTTGAACTACTATAGCATCCAACATTGTTTGGTACAAAACTAGTTTTTGTGGTTTAGTAAAGATAACAGACATCTGACTTGAGGATAATCAATGAGGTTGATCTGGAATGCAAAACTAGGCAGGTAACTTCCCTTCTCTAAACTTATTCTGTACTTATACTGTACTTATAATTATCACTATACTAATAATTAGCAATTATCTAAAAATCTGTGATTGGATGTGCATCATCTTATTTAACATCTATGCTTAAATTGGACCACTGGACCCTACCAAACTCATTCTGTCTGATGCTTCAAGTCCCACAGGTTGACTCTGAATTTGGGGAATCTGCCTTTAGCTTTTCTGCTCCTAAAATGTAAAATTCTCTTTACACAGTGTCAAGACTCACTCTCTAGTTTCTCCCAGACAATTTGAAATAAATCATTCATGTTAAGATGTGTTGACTTTATTAAATTGACATTAGTGTATTCTACATGAATGTTGCACAAAAAACTCCAGATTTCTACAATTTTTAGAAAATCAAAAGATAGTTGGCATTTAGGCTGCCATTTTTGTAAAATGCATTTGGGTAGTGATATTATGTGGCCATATTGTTCTTCTTTTCTCATCTCTTTGAATGAACTCTCCCTAACCTACATCTCAGTAATTTATCTCTCATTGTCCTGTTAACTAAAACTGCACTCCAGTCTGAGATTAGAAAGGTTTTAAGGAGGACACTTCATAGTAGAGTCAGTGATGAATGCATTGGCTGCATTGATCTTCCTGTATGAAGGGTCATCCTTAAAACCTTTCTAAACCTAGCACAAAAGGTAAGGAAATTTTTGTATGGAATATTTTCTATTTGTTGTAACAATGCTTCTTGGCAATAAATCTTATACTGATGATAAGTCTGTTTATTTCCCTTTTAAATGGTGCCACATTGGTAAGGAACATGCTTTTGTGGGATGAGCAGCAGAGCTGAGAATGTGGGTTGTGCCCATGAAAAATTTGCCAAATCTTCTCTGCCAGTGCCAAACAGCTTTAGATTTCAAGATTTATTGCCAAGAAGCATTGTTACAACAAAGAAATAATATACCAACACAAATTCCCCTACTTTTTATACCAACTTCATTTTAAAAGCAAGTGCAGTTTTAGCAAAGAGGATATTAAGGAAGTAACTGTTAAGTAGATTAAGGTGTGAACATTCAAGGAGATGAGGGAAGAAAAACAATGCAGCCAAATGACATCACTATCCAGAATACATTGTATCTTTTGGAAATAAAAATATTTAAATGATGAGTTGCTATCGAGCCTCTGATTTTTTATAGAATGAATAAAGCATTTCATGGTTCAGCATTTATCTATTTTTTAAACTACAGATCACATTCAAACAATAGATGTACATATTTCCTTTCCCCATAGCATAATTTTCCCTAATTATAAACAAGTAAAACAATAAAGTTCCATTTTGTATTCTGGCTAAAAGAATGAATGAGGAAACTATATTTGTCACTTTTAGTCTGATTTCACTTTCCTTTTCAGGCACATATTATAACAGGACCATAATATCAGAACACAAGAGAACAACGTCAGTAAAGCAACTGTTAGTAAAAACAATACCACATCAACTGAGTGGTAGACATACCAGGGCATCTTATAGGACTCTGTTCTCAGGTGAGCTGCACCTTTGTGTCTCATGACAAACTCTATCCAGAAGAGGGCGTTGTCCAGTGGCTTCATGGGCGTATCTCTGTGCAGCCTGGAGAGTCTCTGCATGTTCATCCTGTAGGAGGGATCAGTCAGGACTTCCTGGATTCCTTGGTAGAAGATATCTCTATTTAAGGTAGTGATATCTATGATCTTCCCTGCTCCTCTTGATTCAATTTTGAACAGATTATCACGCTGATCAAAAATCAGTGGTACTCCTAAAATGGGAACTCCGTGGTACAATGCCTCTTGGACTCCATTTGTTCCTCCATGAGCCACAAAGAGTTTAATCTTTGGATGTCCCAAAAGATCATTCTGTGGCATCCAGTCCACCAGCAGAGTGTTGTTGCCCAGACCAGCTGGTTTGTCACCTTTGTGTCTCCAGATGACTTTCTGAGGTAGCTTGGCAAAAGCTGCAGCAATGGCTTCAGACAGGTCATGGGGAAGCTCTTCAATCACTGTCCCCAGAGACATGAGTATGACTCCATGCTCTCCAGAACTCTGCACAAACTCCTCCAGGTGTTCAGGGAGAGGTTTTGCTGGCTTACACTGGAAGCCTCCCATGTATATGACATTAGGCATGGTGGGACGCGGGAACTCAAAGACAAAGTCCACTCTCATGAGCCACAAGTCAGCAGCCTGAAACAGGGAACGATAGTCTACATCTGGACCTAAGTGTGTTTTAATTAAGTCAATATAATGTGGTATGACACAGTATTCAGCAAATAATTCAGAGAGTCTAGAAACAAGAATGTTAATAACTCTCTGAAAGAAGCTCATCTTATCTGAAAACTCAGCTCCTGGCTGTGGTACATAAGAGGGAGGAGAGGGTGCAATTAAAAAATGACCTTCACCATGAGTTGTCCATCTTACATTAAACACAAGGGGCAACTTGAGGTAGTGTGCAAGTATTACACCTCCTGGTAAAACAGGGTCTGTGAGGACAAGGTCATATTGGGCATCCAGTAGCAACTTTATCAAATCTTTGTTTTCAAGAAGTTGCTTCAGCATTTTGGATGTTTTCTCATGCATCTCTGAGATTACTTTTCCTTGTTCATTTTCCAGTTTGAAGCGTGCCCAGGCAGACCTCCCCTCCCTCTGAATCTCCAGCAGCTTGGTTACAAAAGATTTCATGAAGTCTTCATCAAATCCAGAGTCCATTTCAAGTGTGATTGAAGTGTAGAATGGGGAGGTTTCCTTGATGTACCAGCTGTCTGGTGATCGAACAACAGTAATCTGGTGACCTCGTGTGTGCAGGGCCTCGACGATGATGTTCATGTTCACCCAGTGGCTCCCATCCATGGGGAACACAAGAATCTTTCCTCCATAAACCACCATTGTACAGAGTGAGAAGGTGGTGATCCATATCCATTGTACATGCATCTATAGTTTAGAGGAATAGCATATCATATCTTATGAAATATGTCATATGCAATACAACCATAATCAAAACAGAGAGTATGTGCCAAACTTAAATTGTTAAACTAAGATCCAGCTAAAATAGTCCTTATTCCAGTTGGATGGGATTGTTGATGAACGATACAGCAACTGACCTCTCATCATCAAGAAATATTTTCTGCCAAAAACATATGTCCCTGAGAGGATCCCAGAGAAACGGCAAATTTAAATACAACATGCAAGTCCTAAATAAGTGCTAATCTTAGGAAATATTGTACTTAACACAACTGAACACTGATTAATTATTTTAAGACTAAAAAACACTATAGTTTACCTTTTCTCTTCTTCAGAGAGTTAAACACGTCTTTGTCCTCTCAGGTTTGAACTTAAGAATGACTTCAGTGCTGTTTTACTGCAGTTTTATGTGCTATACATGTGATAAGAAAGTACAAAGGAGAGTCCATAATTGAACTCTAAGAAGACTAGAATAGAAGCCTTTCTTGTCATGGAATACAATGGAACTGCACATGCTCCTCCCATTGATACTTGAAAAACATGTGCAATAAAAAAAATCATACTAATCAAAACAAAAATTTACAAAGTGATAAAAACAATAAAAGAGAAGGCACGGGAAACTTATCAGTATACGTATTAAATATAGAAATGATATAGAACATCATGATAGACTGTCCTATACCAGATGTCACTCTATGTCAGAAATTCTTGCAAACTTTAGAAAATGGGTAAAATCATTTTCTTGCTGGAAAATACATCTTCCACCAAGCTGTAGTTCTCTTGCAGACTGAATAAGACTGTCCTCCAGGGTTTATGTTTTCCTGCATTCATTTTACCCTCTACCTTTTAGCGTTGGGTATTGTTAAGAACCTCACGATTCAATTCAATTTCGATTCTTTAGGTTGCAATTCGATTCGATATCGATACGATTTTGATTTAAATGCTTCAATGTCGATTCAGTAAGAAGTAGTAATACACAAATAACCTGTTGACAATTTTTTAATAATTTTTTTCATGCCCATGTGAACATATTTGGTAAGTCACCTCACATTTTTGAGCAATAAAACATCTGAAGATAAAAATTTGCACAATAATAGCTTATTTGTGCATATGGAGTACAAACGTAAAAAACATGACAGTTCTGTATAAACACTGAAAAAGTAAAGTGCATGTAAACTTAAATAATATGTCTGTCCCTTGGAAATTGTGATAAATCTCACATAACATGGTTATAGTTGGTTGTTGTTTGGTTGAGTGAGGCCTCCATCCATACAACGCACAGCGACCCCCACTGGCCAGGAGGTGAATCGATTCAGAGGATTTGCTGAATCGATATTGAATAGGGGAGGGGGGGATATTGCGATGCATCGATTACTACCTTTACAAGCCTTCCAGGGCAGGCTTCCGAGAAGCATCCCCACAGCATGATGCTGCACTCCCTTGCTCCACAGTGGGGATGTCGTGCTTGTGGTGATGTGCAGTTTTTGGGGTCCGTCAAACATATTGTCTTGTCTGATGAGGCCAAAAAGCACCATTTTGGCCTCATTAGACTGAAGAACTTTGTTACACTTGGCCATGGAGTCTCCCACATGCCTTCAAACTCTAGTCGATATGTTTTCTTGAACACTGGATTTCTCTTTGCCACTCTCTCAGGTGACTATCCAGGGAAACAGTTGTCGTATGCAGAGTCTCTTCCAAATCAGCTGCTGAAGCTTGTAACTCCCTCAAAATAGTTAAAAGGCCTCTGTCATTAGTCTCCTTCTTCCACAGTCACTCAGTTTTTGAGAATGGCCTAATCCAGGCAGATTTGCATATTGCCATAATTCTTCAATTTCTGGATGATGGGTTTAACGGAACTCCAGGAGATTATCAGTGCCTTGGAATAAAATTAGCATCCCTCCCCCACCCCACCCCCACTTAAATTTATCAATAACCCTTTCTCTGAGTTGCTTGAAATGTGTTCCTTTTTCTTCATGTTGTAATGGTAGCCAAGAATACAGATTAACCAGTGACTGGGCTTTCCATACACAGGTGTCTTTATACTACAGTCACTTGAGACACATTCACTGCATTCAAGTGATCCCCATTTCACTAATTCTAAGATCACAAGCACTGATTGGACCGCTGTTGAACTGTCTCAGTTACTTAAAGGGGGTGGATATTTTTGCAATCAGTTATATTAAATTGCATATTTTTGTTTATTTCCCATCACTTTAATGTCAAAAAATTGAGATTATATTGACCATGATTGACTTACAAACTCACTAAAAAAGCAAAACATCCAGTGGGGTGAATACTTTTTATATGCTCATTATATAGTTTTACAAACCAAGAGCATTACTGTTTAATACACAAAGCCTTTGCTACCTTGCTACCTAAGTTAAAACAAGACTAGGTAAAAACCTAGTATATGGCTGACCGCAACTATCTAGGATGCCTGTTGAAATGCCTGACTGGCAGAGTGATTTTGTCATTACTGTTTTTTTGCTAGCCAAATTTATTGTGGCAACTTAAACGTATGTAGCTACATACTGTCCTCTCTCTCTCTGTCTCCTTTTAATAAAGCTCTTCTCTGTGTACATATGAAACTCTACAGAGACATGTGTCAGACTTCACTGATAGAGACAGACAGTGTCACTGGAAATTAAATGTTTTTTTTTTTTTTTTTTTTGTAGATTTAAGTCTTTAATGGTAGTAATTCTGTTCTAAAAATGAAAAACTAACTGTTAATGAACTGTTTATTCTAGAATGAACATCCATGAACATTTGTTATTCTCCTCAGAAAGGTGTGTAAGGGCCTTTTTATGTGTAAAATTAAGCTGAATTTCTACTTTAGTGTTCCTATTGTTTTTTTTTCTATCCGGTAATTATCAGTAAACATCACATTTATCATATTCCCTACAAATAAAGACGTGCCAAACGTTTAAGTAGCGTTCTCTTAACAATGCAAATGTGGAGATTTTAACATTTATTTGTTCTCCATAATCATATAGTATTAATGGAATATTTTCTTTTTTCTTTTTTTTTCTTTTTTTTTTTACATAGTGCACACCCCTGGCTCCCGCAGGTGACAAAGACACACACAGCTGGAGCGCACACACACAGCACTGACCCGCTGATCCTCCGTGGTCAGAGAGGAGCTTTAAGAGGAGAAAGTTCTGCTGTTTATCCTCCAGTATTCTGAAACTTTTGCCCTCAACAAATAGAAGCCTTGAGTCCACACAACAGACATGTTAGCGTGCTCTCTGTGTAGGTGTATGTGAGCGTCGCATTTGTGTGTGTGTCACTTTTATGCAGCATGAAAGCAGACGAAGAGAGAAGAGCAGCTGACGCTGCTGCGTAAAAGATGCAGGAACAGTCAAGGAGAAAGGGATGATAGGATAAAGAGTGATGGGGTACAGGAGATCATAATAGAAAAATTGAAAACCGAAGATTGTGCACAAGTCTAAAATCATGAGTCCGAGTCAAGCACAAGAACAGCAGTCGGGTTCATAGTCTAACAGCAACATCCAAGCTAACAGGACAATAAGGACAAGCCCACCGCCATGATTGGAAAGCCATGCTTAACAGACCGTGAGTAGAGTGAGAACATTTTTTTTCTGGCACAGAAAGCTGTCAGTGTTGCTCTCTGTGCTTGTTTGGATGAGACACGTTGTCTGGTTCAGACAAAAGCGCCGCTGCGGCTCAGTCCCAGCTAATGACCCAGCAGGCCTGCTAGTCCTTTTCCCATAACTATCACATAATCATGGCAAAGCGGGGCAGCAGAAGGGCGACATCATCGTTTTCTGTCGCAGAAAACTTTCCGTGTTGCTGTCAGCCCTAACTGTGATGAAGAAATGTGTTGGTCTGGCTAAGGCTAAGCTAACATTCGGCTAGCAGCCATAAATACAAGCACAACAACTAACCTTTCCCCCTTTAACTCTCACACATGCTGAAGCTGGTTGGCAGAAGAGCAAAAACACCCTTTCTGTTACAGAAAGCTTTTAGTGTTGCTGTCTTCGCTGATTTTAAAAAAGAAATGTCCAATTTTGACTAAAGTGGTGCTGTGACTTAGTTAGTGCTAATCACTACACAAGCAGCCGTTGTCCACAAGCATTCACACAAGAAGTTACCTTTACACCCTCAACTATCACGTAATCATGCCAAAGCAGGTCAGAAGAAAAGTGAAAACATCTTTCCCAACATGAGAAGCTTATATGGTTGTTTTTATTCTTTGTCACAGAAATGTGGCACAGTTCAAGTTAAACATGCTAAAGCTATATCTGAGTATTTAGAGCAGAGGAGACAGCCATTAGAGGGCTTTCAGCACAAGTAAACCCTGCCCATAGCGCAACTCTATATGTATGGCTCTAGTTAACAGAGTGGAGGAACCCATCACTGCCAGCATTCAGTACAAGCAAACGCAATTCTATTGTAAGTCTTATAAATTAGTTTCACTCACTCAGTCAGTTGCTTACTTACTTACTTACTTACTCAGACACAGATATTGCCATGTGTAGGGCTGACCTCAGCAGTCAGCCAAAAATGATTGAGGTCATTCATGATTCTTCATGTTTGGGATTTTTGTTTTGTTTAGGACCCTTCTTTGACAGTGTCCTTTAACTAAATTACGTAGCCTATATATTTAAACAGTATCTTGACACTAAAGCAAAATAATTAACTAATCCTGTTATATAGCTTTCCACAGATTTTTTCTTAATTTCTCATCTCTCTTCTTTCCTACTGGAATAATTGTCTCACTTGATTCAAGACAAAAACAAAAAATTCTGAATAAATCTTTGAAAAAAGATTAGGTATTTCTAATCATCTCCTAATAGCTATTACAAATAATCAAACAGAACTTAAAAATTATATAACCTAGAATTACTCAAAACACTACATGTTTAGGTTAAAAATCATTTTATTGTTAAAAATGGAAGGATTCTACTCTGATTTCTAAATAATAAATCCAACCTCCCTGGTCTGTTGAGATTTGTGTTTTCTTTTGTCACACAATTTCAATCATGGGCAAACTAAATTAAAGTAGTGGATTATCATGGCAGCATGTAGAGTTCTAGCTTTAAGTTCTGAATTAGAAGGAAATGTTGTAACAAGCTTTTCCATCAGTGAGTTATTCAGGAGGCTCCTTTTTGACAGCATTTACCCAGACCTACTAAGATATACAGTGGCTCTAAAACATCTGCACACCCCTGTTAAAATCCCACAATGTTGTGATGCAAAAAGATAATGCCTCCAGAACTTTTTCCACCTTTATTGTAACTTGTTGCATGTACACTTCAACTGAAAAACAAACACATCTTTCAGGAGAAATTGATTTTGATAATATTTGGTTGCATAAATGTGCACATCCCTAGACTCACTTTTGATTTCTTTACACCTTTCAGTTTTTTTGGGTCTATCAGTGTAACCTATCTTGACATGGCAAAATTTGTCCACTCTTCCGTTCAAAAGCACTTGATATCTATTAGATTATGAGTATATGTCATGTGTACAGCCCTCTTCAGGTCACTGCAGATTTTCATCGGGAGTCAGGTCCAGTCCAAAACTTGTATCGTCTTCCATTCTTTTGTAGATTTGGATGTATGCTTTGGGTCATTCTCACGCTGAAAGATGAAACTGGTCTTTCACCTTCAACTTTCTCGCAGATATCAGAAGATTTTATTCAAAAACTGATCCATATTTAGAAGTATTTATAATTCCCTCCACTTTAACTTTGAAACAAGTTCCAGCTGAACAAAGAGCCCTAGAACATGATACTCCCCCCACTATGCTTCATCATTGGTATAGTGTTCTTTAGTGATTCTATGCAATTAAGTTTTATTCGTAAAGCACATGTCATACAACGGTAAACTCAATGTCCTCTACAGTAGATTAAAAACAAACTTTAGAGGCAATAAACAAATTAACACCTCAGTCACCGACACACTTAGAGTACAGGTTTGAGGCTTTTTCCTACAAGAGCATATACTAAATACAAATATGATATACTGCATTTAACAGCCAAGTGCCTGAGGGAAGAGCAAAGTATTCAGACCACTCTTTAAAGGACTTAAAAGTTCAACTTTGGTCTCATCAGACCAGAGTAAACTTTACCATATGCTTTTCCAAGATGTAATGTACTTTTTTGCTAAATTTACCTGGGCTTGTATCTTTTCTTGATAAAAAAAAACACTTCCATATTGCCACACAATTTTGTTTTTATTAGTTATTTGTGTTTCCCCTAAAATATTTTGATTACTTTGCTTGAGTTGTATATGTCACAGTCACATTAAAGTTGGAAAAAAGTTCTGCAAAGGTATACCAAAGCATTATTTTTTAACATCACAAAAATGTGGAACTTCGAAAAAGGGTTTGGAGACTTTTTAAATACTTTTTGTAAGCTTCCAGTAACCCCAATTAACTAATACAGCCAAAGAGCATTATGTATTAGGAGTATTCCTGCTATTGCCCATGAAAAAAAGGTTAGATACAGAGCATTCATCTTCTTACTGGAACCAATAAAAATGACTTCATTTTATTATTTTTTTCAGTGTTTTATTTGTACAGTGTTGTTTCTGAACAAGGTCTTCAACTTAATTTACAGATGTAAAAATACATAATCAAAGAAAATGATCAAAACACCTTTAAATGCCACATATAATCCATCTAATATCATGCCATTGATGTGTTCATTTCTATTCCTGCCAAACTCTTTGTATGTATTTGGATGTTACTGTAATGCAGGGGTTCCAAAACTTTTCAGCCGGTGACACCAAAACTAGCAGTGGCAGAGACTGGGACCATTGACCCAGGAGGTGCTTAAAGCATTATGTTGCACAATGCATCATGTACACATTGTATTTTAATTTGTTTCTGTATACTTTAGTTAGATTTTAACATAAATTTCACTTTTTAACTATTCTTGTATTTTGAATTGAACTGCTGCAGTAATGGGTTGTGAAACAATTTGTCTTAATCCCAAGCATAGTTTTTTTTGTCTCACTAGTTTAATTCACCAAATGTATCCCTGAAGTAATTATTCCTTTTTCACTTTATTCTTGCACATTTTATTTAACAGACACCTGAAAAGTGTGAAAGAAGTTACAAGTATAAGAAGCAAAACTCCAGTCAGGAATAAAATGACATCAACTGAGTGGTAGGCATACCAGGGCATCTTATAGGACTCTGTTCTCAGGTGAGCTGCACCTTTGTGTCTCATGACAAACTCTATCCAGAAGAGGGCGTTGTCCAGTGGCTTCATGGGAGTATCTCTGTGCAGCCTGGAGAGTCTCTGCATGTTCATCCTGTAGGAGGGATCAGTCAGGACTTCCTGGATTCCTTGGTAGAAGATTTCTTCGTCCATGGTAAAGATATCTATGATCTTCCCTGCTCCTTTTGACTCAATTTTGAACAGATTATCAGGCTGATCAAAAATCAATGGTACTCCTAAAATGGGAACTCCGTGGTACAATGCTTCTTGGACCCCATTTGTTCCTCCATGAGCCACAAAGAGTTTAATCTTTGGATGTCCTAAAAGATCATTCTGTGGCATCCAGTCCACCAGCAGAGTGTTGTTGCCCAGACCAGCTGGTTTGTCACCTACATGTCTCCAGATGACTTTCTGAGGTAGCTTGGCAAAAGCTGCAGCAATTGCGTCACTGAGATCCTGAGGAAGCTCCCCAATCAGTGTCCCCAGAGACATGATGATGACTCCATGCTCTCCAGAACTTTGCACAAACTCCTCCAGGTGTTCAGGGAGAGGTTTTGCTGGTTTACACTGAAAGCCTCCCATGTATATGACATTAGGCATGGTGGGACGCGGGAACTCAAAGACAAAGTCCACTCTCATGAGCCACAAGTCAGCAGCCTGAAACAGGGAACGATAGTCTACATCTGGACCTAAATACTTGTTTATTAGGTCATTGTAAAATGGTACAACAAGGTATTCAATTTGAAACTCTGAAAATCCAAAAACAAGAACATTAAGAACTCTCTGAAAAAAGCTCATCTTATCTGAAAGCTCTGTTCCCGGTATGGG
The DNA here is from genome assembly GCF_018320785.1 of Cheilinus undulatus. NCBI lineage: Eukaryota > Metazoa > Chordata > Actinopteri > Labriformes > Labridae > Cheilinus > Cheilinus undulatus. Next base: position 29,958,702 of record NC_054865.1, on the reverse strand, counting down.
TACATAAGAAAGAGGAGAGGGTGCAATTAAAAAATGGCCTTCTCCATTACTTGTCCACCTGACATTAAAAACAAGGGGCAACTTCAGGTAGCGTGCAACTATAGCTCCTGCTGGAAAAACAGGGTCTGTGAGGACCAGATCATATTTGGTGTCCAAGAATGACTGTATCAAATCTTTGTTTTCAAGAAGTTGCGCAATCATTTTAGATGTTTTCTCATGCATCTCTGCACCAGCTTGTGCTTGTTCCCTTTCCAACTTAAAGCGTGCCCAGGCAGACCTCCCCCCCCTCTGCATCTCCAGCAGATTTGATGCAAAATTTGTTATAAAGTCTTCATCAAATCCAGACTCCATTTTAAGTGTGATTGAAGTGTAGAACGGGGAGGTTTCTTTGATGTACCAGTTGTCTTGTGATCGCACAACAGTAATCTGGTGACCTCGTGTGTGCAAGGCCTCGACGATGATGTTCATGTTCACCCAGTGGCTCCCATCCATGGGGAACACAAGAATCTTTCCTCCATAAACCCCCATTGTACAGAGAGAGAGGGTGATGATCCAAATCCATTGTGTGTACATCTACAGTTAGGGGAGTAGCATATCATATCTTATGAAATGTGTCATATGCAATACAATTAGCAGTTTTATCAAACAGCACACTCACCTCACCAAGATTGTACAGTTTATTTCCTCAAAGTCAGAGAAACTCTTGCCCTCCTTTTTTACAGTTGTTTTGTAATTGTAGCCTACTGCATTAGGTTTAGTTTAGTTTTTTTTGCATTTTATAACAAATTTAGTGTCACCATGGGATACCTTTAGCAACAAAGCATGTGCACCAGAGAGGATCACAGGGAAACAGCAAGATTTAAATTAAACATACAAGCCAAAAATGAGTATTAACCTTAGGAAACATTCCACTTAAAACTATAAAAGGTTTTTTATTTATACTGGATAGGAATGTAAATACTTCATTTACCTTTCAGATAGAACAATGTCACTCCTCTCCAGTTTCAACACGAGAATGACTTTGGTGCTGCTGTTTTCTACTCATCATGCATGTGATAAGAAAGTACAAAGGGGAGTTCAAGTAGTTCAAATAGTTGAACTTTAAGCAAACATCATAAAAAACTAAAACTAGACTCCGATGTCACTAGTGTTCATGAATATTAGAATTTCATATTTACATGGTCAGTTCTTGCAAACTTAAAAATTTCAGAAAATAGATTTTAAAAAAGGGCTGCAAGCAGTACTGACGGGCTGTCGCACACTGATGCATGTTAGGGTGTATCGTTATAGTTGGGCAACCCATGCAGTGTGCTGCAACACAGTGCAGACACCACATAGATCCTCCCAGGGCTGTCATTAAATAAAAAATAATGAGCATATTGCTCTTTTTTATAGGTAGAACTGGCTGTCAACTGTAGGTGGCAGTATGACTGTGCAAGATGGTCATATATAGATGTGATTGGGCCAGGACTGATATTTTTATCATGTAAAATCAAAGATGTGGCATTTTATGTTTGAGGTTTTACTGAGGTTTTATGACATTAATATTTAAATGTGTAGAGGGGCAGACACTGATCATGCATGGGAAATCTGAAGCAAATCATATAGTAACGGCAACTTCCTGTGAAATTGGTGAGATATTGTAATGCTCACCATTAGCAGTAAGGTGTCCCTTCAATGAAAAATGTCAGTGCTATGGAGAAATATTTGGGACTTCAGTTAAAAGTCTGAGCTTGATAGTTTCAACACAACATAAAAAATAAACACTATAAACAGCCAAAATGTTGGTTGTGAATACCTGGAAAAAATGTCATATCTGCCAATACCTGCAACTAACATTTTGAATCAGTACAGATACCAAGCGATATGGATTATCAACAATATGGTGCTGTATGAGAAACAGCCTTTTACTGCAGCTTTATTTCTATTGAGTTCACTTATTGTCTCTAATGGTGTGCTTTGGTTACACCCCTTTTGCTGTTGTAATGTTTTTTGGAATTTCCACTTGTGGGACTAATAAAGGAATATCTTATCTTATGATATTATGCTAATAATGTAATGCATTCCTAATTACTGAGACTACGTACATGTTTTATATGGTTTATGGGTGTTACATTTTTTTTTATTGTATCTTTATTTGAGAAACCAATACATAGAAAAACTGCTTTAAATCTTTGCCTATGTTACACTTTTATTTGACACTTTTTTTGGGGGGGGGGGGGGCTAACCTTACCCTGATGGGTTTATGTGGCAATTCTATTCAAGTTACAGCATTACACTTTTGGTTCATTATGGTTAACTCATTACCAATTATAGTTACAATGGGCAAACTATAAAATCTAGAAATGTCAAGGACAGTCTCTTGAATTCAATAATGACTTCACTAAACTTGATTCCTCTCTAGTGAAGCTACAATAGTTGTGCTGTATCAAGACCCTAAGTAGAAAAACTCTTAAACACCCTTTTTATCAATGGGTAGCTATTTATTCTGCCAATTTGTAATTAATCTAAACCTTGTGAGATAACATAAATTAACTTCAAGTTGTGGTTTCCTGCTTCTATTTCATACTACAGCAGGACATTATTCATCAGAACTCCTGCCAGTGCGCATGAACAAGGGTTGGATACAGAGCAATGATACTTCTACAGGAACCAATATGAAATTCAGGATTTTGATTTTTTAAAACATTTTATTTGGACAATGTTATTCATAAACATAATCTCAACATAAGTAAAGTATATATTTATACATTTATGATCACATGAAGTAAATAACACAAAAAATCCTTTAAATCTTGACATTGCATTGTAAAAATTTTATTCCAGCCAAACCTATTCTTATCTTTCTGTATTGTTGTTTTTCATCTTTAATTTGTGCACAAATTGCATATCCCTTGACTAATTACTCCCTTTTCACTTTATTCTTACACATTTTATTTAACAGACACCTGAAAAGAGTGAAAGAAATTACAAGTATAAGAAGCAAAACTCCAGTCAGGAATAAAATGACATCAACTGAGTGGTAGGCATACCAGGGCATCTTATAGGACTCTGTTCTCAGGTGAGCTGCACCTTTGTGTCTCATGACAAACTCTATCCAGAAGAGGGCGTTGTCCAGTGGCTTCATGGGAGTATCTCTGTGCAGCCTGGAGAGTCTCTGCATGTTCATCCTGTAGGAGGGATCAGTCAGGACTTTCTGGATTCCTTTGTAGAAGATTTCTCCATTTAAGGTAGCAATATCTATGATCTTCCCTGCTCCTCTCGATTCAATTCTGAACAGATTATCACGCTGATCAAAAATCAGTGGAATGCCTAAGATGGGAACTCCGTGGTACAATGCTTCTTGGACCCCATTTGTTCCTCCATGAGCCACAAAGAGTTTAATCTTTGGATGTCCCAAAAGATCATTCTGTGGCATCCAGTCCACCAGCAGAGTGTTGTTGCCCAGACCAGCTGGTTTGTCACCTTTGTGTCTCCAGATGACTTTCTGAGGTAGCTTGGCAAAAGCTGCAGCAATTGCGTCACTGAGATCCTGAGGAAGCTCCCCAATCAGTGTCCCCAGAGACATGATGATGACTCCATGCTCTCCAGAACTCTGCACAAACTCCTCCAGGTGTTCAGGGAGAGGTTTTGCAGGTTTACACTGAAAGCCTCCCATGTATATGACATTAGGCATGGTGGGACGCGGGAACTCAAAGACAAAGTCCACTCTCATGAGCCACAAGTCAGCAGCTTGAAACAGGGAACGATAGTCTACATCAGGACCTACATACTTGTTTATTAAGTCATCATAATGTGGTAAAATAAAGTGTGCTATTTGAAACTCTGAAAATCCAAAAACAAGAACATTAAGAACTCTCTGAAAAAAGCTCATCTTATCTGAAAGCTCTGTCCCTGTCAGTGGTACATAAGAGAGAGGAGAGGGTGCGATTGACAAATGGCCTTCCCCATGAGTTGTCCATCTGACGTTTAAAACAAGGGGCAACTTCAGGTAGTGTGCAAGTAAAATACCTGCTGGAATTGCAGGGTCTGTGAGGACAAGGTCATATTTGGCTTCCTGTAGTATCTGCATCTGTTCCTTGTTTTCAAAAAGCTTCTCAACCATTTTGGACGTCATCTTATGAAACTCGGCAGCTCCTTGTGCTTGTTGCATTTCTAGCTTAAAGCGTGCCCAAGCAGACCTCCCCTCCCTTTGTATCTTCAGCATATCAGCAACAAAAGCCTTCATGAAGTCTTCATCAAATCCAGAGTCCATTTCAAGTGTGACTGAAGTGTACAACGGGGAGGTTTCCTTGATGTACCAGCTGTCTGGTGATCGAACAACAGTAATCTGGTGACCCCGTGCGTGCAGGGCCTCAACGATGATGTTCATGTTTACCCAGTGACTTCCATCGACTGGGAAAACAAGAACTTTCCCTCCATATGCTGTGGTTGGACAGAGTATGCAGAGAGTGATCCAGACCCACTGTGAATACATTCTCACTCTGATGTTGGAAAAAGAAGATTAAATCATTTAAATTAGATATTATTATCAATACATCTAGCATTTCTTTATCAAAAACGGCATGAACCTACATTCAAGGGATGCAATTTATCATTTAGCTGTAAATGAAAACTGTAATATTTACTCTTTATTTTAGAGAGTGTACTATGTTTAGCCAGCTATTGTTATATATGAACACCACATGTAGGATTAATACCAAGCTAAAAGTGAATTTTACATTTTTATTTAACAGATTTTTAATGCAGTAACATTTTCAAAATGTACCACAGGATTAATTTAACCAAGACCCATGTGAATCTAACTAAAACAGCAAGAAAATGTATTGCATGCAGGTCTGTGACAGTGACCCTCTCTAAAAGCAGTAGTTCACATTACAAGAAAGCTAGTCATATTTGAAAAGCTGAAGTTACCTGTTTTTGGTACACAGTGTATTTTTGGAGTATTTTCTTGTGCTCAGCGATCAACCCTGCTGCTCCTTTCAGGTTTAAGACCTTGAGTACTGCAGTGTTCATCCTATAAAACATTTCTGATAAGAAAGTACAAAGTCATTCCTTGTGTATGAAATCTTAGGCCGGCCTGCAGGAGAGGCACACCTTAGGACAACTTCAGTCATAGTATGACAAGAAAATTCAAACACAGATCTGCAACTCATCCCAGGCTGAACTCAGTATCAGGGCTTAAGTGGTAACTTTAGACTTTGCAGAGTAATGCCTTTGGATGAAAAGCCCAATCCTTCAACAATAGGCATCATTCACTAAAAATGGCCCCTCCCATGTGTATCATTAGCTGGCTAAAGCTTTCAGCAAATGTCTCTGTTTTTGCATGGAACAGCGGCTTTTAACACTGAAGATCACTTAGTCTTTTCTCAAAAGCTAAAATCAAAATCACATAGAAATTTTCCTGTGATTCATGTATACAAACTTTCTTACCAAATAGTTTTGATCCACATAAAGGAAAGCACATAGGAATGAAAACACATCTGGGTTTCTTTTGTCCCACCTACAACACTCTACACATGAGATTCCTGTTTCATACAAGAAAAGCCCAACCTGCAAAGTCATCATTGTGTAACAAGCCAGAGCAGCAATGTTATCAATAGTGCAGAGTGAGTTTAAAATGACTGTACGTCGTCTGCCTCATGCTCACCTTTCACACATTTATTGCTGTTTGTTTTAAAAAGAAGCTGGATTTTGATTTTAAGAACTCTTTTAATCTTAATGCTTAAACATACTAGATTTAAAGCACCTAAATCACAGTGGATTCAATGCAAGGCATGAGGTTTCATTTGGATGGGGCAATTACCCATATTGGTTTATGAATAATCCCAATCAACTTTTATTTAATATGCACGTTCTGACTTTGATGCCTGCATCTTGTTCCAAAAAAGTTGGGACAGGGTCCAATAAAACCTGGAAGAATTATGGGGTAACCCTTCCTTTTACTGTCCCCCAATTACTAGGTATTTACCTGGTAAAAGTATGTTAAATTTGAGTGTTGTTGGGTAATTACCACTGGCAATATATAGGTAAGTACAGAGAAACTACAGCTGAAATGACAGGTATTTACCTTTAAATATATGGTAAATTGTAGTGTTATTAAGTAATTGCTATTGGAATACAAGCTACAGCTCAAATTATAGTTATTTACCTAGTAAATTATATTGTGTTATTTGGTAAATACCATTTTAAAAAAAGGTAAATACAGAGATACTAAAACTGAAATATTAGATGTTTACCTGGTAAATATTTGATATTATTCAGTAATTACCTTTAATAATAAGTAGCTGAAATACTTTGTATTTAAGTAAATGTATGGTAATTATCATATATCATTTGGGAAAATACCACAAGTAATAAGTAGGTTATTGAAAAGAAATTACAGCAGAAACATTAAGTGTTTACCAGGTGAATACGTGGGAAAGTAAGATTAGATGTACATTATTTCCTTTGCCATTCAATAATTCAAAGTTGTACCATGTAGGTTCTAAAAATATGACCAAGTAAAACACAACAGTTTACGCAGTAAGTAAACTAAAATTGTACTGTAAAAGGAAGCCTGGCATGTTTCTATGTTATTACCATGTTTAATTTGAAATAGATTAATAGATTAATGCTCCACAACACCCATCACATTCCACAGGTAAGTAGTTTAATTGGTAACAGCTGATTGTCACATGACCAGGTATCAAAGGAGCACTCCTGAAAGGCTCAGTAATTTACAGTCAATAATGACTCTGGGTTCTGAGTCCATAATATCATTAAAAGATTCAGAGAAGCCAGAGAAATCCCTGTGTGCACTTCAGGGGAGAGGGAAAAAAAACAGCACTGAATGCCTCTGACCTTTCGACCACTCAAGCAGCACTACATTACTGTCATCATCATATGATGGATATTTCAGAGTGGGCTGTAGAATATTTGAAAGAACAATAGTGAAGTTATGTGGTGTGGTAAGGAAGATGCACGGTCTGCTCATTGTTTGGAGGCATAAAGAAGCAAACTAAGACATTCACTTTAAACGTACAGCTAACTACTCACAGAGATAGATAATGATGGATACACAAGGAAGCATATCTTAACTTCTCCTGTCAGTAGTTAATGATCCTTTGGAAAACATCTGATGACATTTACCCAGCATGAGAATGATAACATGGGTAGGGCACTAGCTGTGGTTCACCTCTGTTCACTCTGACCATGCTATCAGAATAAAACAACCTTCTTTATTGGGAGTACCTCTCCAACTGTTCTTGGACAAAGGTTAACCACAAAGCACATATTTCTCAAGTGTGAAAAATAAAGGATGACTTTATTTACCTTAATTACAAGCATTTTTATTTACACATATAAGAAATTCCCTTTACAGTGTAAGTGACCTTAGTTTCTATTGAGGAGTTGCATTTGTGTGCAGTCAAGCATCTCACAATAATCTCAGTGCCAACACAATCCAGCTACTTTTTGAGTAACTTGATATTAAATGCATATAAATTTAGAGATTACTCCCTTTTCTCTTTCATTTTACATAAACTGTTAAAGAAGCACCTGAGAAGTGTGAGTGCAGTCAGTAGTGAGAAAAGAAGAGCTCCAGTCAGGAATAAAATGACATCAACTGAGTAGTAGGCATACCAGGGCATCTTATAGGACTCTGTTCTCAGGTGAGCTGCACCTTTGTGTCTCATGACAAACTCTATCCAGAAGAGGGCGTTGTCCAGTGGCTTCATGGGCGTATCTCTGTGCAGCCTGGAGAGTCTCTGCATGTTCATCCTGTAGGAGGGATCAGTCAGGACTTCCTGGATTCCTTGGTAGAAGATTTCTTCGTCCATGGTAAAGATATCTATGATCTTCCCTGCTCCTTTTGACTCAATTTTGAACAGATTATCAGGCTGATCAAAAATCAATGGTACTCCTAAAATGGGAACTCCGTGGTACAATGCTTCTTGGACCCCATTTGTTCCTCCATGAGCCACAAAGAGTTTAATCTTTGGATGTCCTAAAAGATCATTCTGTGGCATCCAGTCCACCAGCAGAGTGTTGTTGCCCAGACCAGCTGGTTTGTCACCTTTGTGTCTCCAGATGACTTTCTGAGGTAGCTTGGCAAAAGCTGCAGCAATTGCGTCACTGAGATCCTGAGGAAGCTCCCCAATCAGTGTCCCCAGAGACATGATGATGACTCCATGCTCTCCAGAACTTTGCACAAACTCCTCCAGGTGTTCAGGGAGAGGTTTTGCAGGTTTACACTGAAAGCCTCCCATGTATATGACATTAGGCATGGTGGGACGCGGGAACTCAAAGACAAAGTCCACTCTCATGAGCCACAAGTCAGCAGCCTGAAACAGGGAACGATAGTCTACATCTGGACCTAAGTGTGTTTTAATTAAGCCATCATAATGTGGTATGACACTGGTCACAACATATAATTCAGAGAAGCCTCTAACAAGAACATTTAGAACTCTCTGAAAGAAGCTCATCTTATCTGAAAACTCTACTCCTGGCTGTGGTACATAAGAGAGAGGGGAGGGTGCGATTAAAAAATGGCCTTCACCATGAGTTGTCCACCTAGCGTTAAACACAAGGGGCAACTTGAGGTAGTGTGCAAGTATCATTCCTATTGGAGAAACAGGGTCTGTGAGGACAAGGTCATATTGGGCATCCAGTAGCATCTGTATCAAATCTTTGTTTCCAAGAAGTTGTGCAATCATTTTGGATGTTTTCTCATTCATCTTATTGCCCACTTGTCCTTGTTCTAGTTGCAGCTTAAACTGCGCCCAAGCAGACCTCCCCTCCCTCTGAATCTTCAGCAGCTTGGTTAAGAAAGCCTTCATGAAGTCTTCATTAAATCCAGAGTCCATTTCAAGTGTGACTGAAGTGTACAACGGGGAGCTTTCCTTGATGTACCAGCTGTCTGGATGTCGCACAACAGTAATCTGGTGACCCCGTGTGTGCAGGGCCTCAACGATAATGTTCATGTTCACCCAGTGGCTCCCATCCACGGGGAACACAAGTACTTTCCCTCCAAGAGCTGTGGTTGGTAGAAGCATGCATAAAGTGATCCAGACCCACTGTGCATACATTTTCATTCTGAAATTTAGAATAAAACAAATTGTAATTACAACAAGAGAATAAAATTAATTCCCTGTTTGTCCAAGAATATGTTGCTAAATTACCTTCCTGTTTTTACAGTTTAATAGGTATTTTCCACAATGTGTAGCCAGTTAATACAGCGAATCAAATAAAGGATTACCATGAAGACAAAGGGGTGTCTACATTTTTTTTTATTGATGTGAATCAAAGTTTTAATCAGTAAATAAGTCCCTGCACTGAAACCTTTTGCTTTAACATGAACTATAAGAACTCATGCCTGCAACATGCACCAAAAACATTGGGACAGAAGCATGCTTACATCTATGATTCTTCACTGTATATACCTGGGGACTGAAGACAGTAAATGTTTAAGTACTAATAGGAGAATTGTTTTCTATTCTTGCTTGATATACATCTTAAGTTGTGCAACAGTGCAGGGTTACTTTGTGCTTCATACTGTGCCTAAAAATTTTGACAGGAGAGAGGTCATGCAGGCCAGTCTTGCACCTCTTCTCTTTTTTAACATGAAGCAATGCTGTTGTAACTGACTGTAAGCTCAGGCTCAGAGAAGTTGATGGGACCTCTGGAGGTTGTTGATATATGGCTTTCACTTTGCATGGTCTTAACTCACATTTGTAGATGCAGCGATGTATTGTGTTTACTGACAAAAATTTTCCAAGCCCAAGTTGAAAAATCCAACACAAAATGATGCAGGGTTTTATTTTTTTAGAGTACTGCCAGAGAAGGCAAAGAGCCCACCCAGTCTTTCACAGAGCGGAGAACCTTTCGTATTTCGCCTTTCAGAAGTACTAATACCCAATATATTCCATTAGTGGTGCTATTAAAACATTACCAATTGAACTACTTCAATGAGGAAAATTTGAGGGGCTTTTTGAGCATGTCCACGACTTTCCCAGTTGTTTCTAGACTCTGTCTTGACTTTGTTGGAATGTGTTACAGACATTTAATTCATGATGTTTGTGAATTTAAAAAAAAAAAGTTTATCATTAAAAACATGAAATAGCTTGTCTTTGTGTTGTATGCACATGAATATTGTTTTTTATTTTAAAATTACTGTATTATATTTTTATTCACATTTTTGCAACTTGTCAGAGTTTTGGGGATTGGTTTGTAAAAGAAAAAAACAAACTCTCTACTGAAGAAAGTAAAAACTGCTTGTTACCTTGGGTTTCAGCTTTCAAAAGGGGGAAAGACTTTGGTCAAATTACATCAGGATCTTCAGAGCACTGCTGAAAAGAAAGTAGAAACCGGTGTCAAACTACTTTAGTTTGTCAAAATTTGATTTGATATCAGTACAACAAAAATTGTTCACACACAGATTTTTTTTTAAAAAGGGGGATATCTTTTTATATGACATCAAAAATTCAGTTTGTCTTTCATTGTCTTTTCTATGGTATTTAGCATTCGTCTTTCTAGTCTTTAATCAGCTGCATTCATGCATCAATGCCCTTATCAATGCCTTTCTTCCACACACCGTGAAAACAAGGTCTTGCCAGAGGCAGTCAGTGAAGAGAGCAAGAACAGAGAAATCAAGGAAGTAAACATGGTGGAAAGTCACAAAAACAGACTAAAGCAGTCGAAAGTGTGGCTTCATTTCTCAAAAAGTGAAATGAACAGCACATCGTATAATGTCTGCTGAACAGTGATTTCATGCAAGGTATGCATCTTTTTGCACAAAAACTATTAATTCTGTACAAAAGTTCAATTTATTTTTGTACTTCTAGAGATGTAGGATCCAGAGTCTAGTTTTATATTAATTTTAAGATTTTATCTTTCAAAGAAAATTACAAGTAGCATTGTATTCTAATTCAAGTTCAGAGATTGAAGATCCAGAGAGCAGTTTGTTGTAACTGAGACATTTCTTACTTCACTCACACTGAAGGTGACACACATCTTGTTCAGAGAGAAAGAGGCTCAATAAAGTTTGTGTTGTTAACAGGGAAAACCTATATAGTCTACTTTTTCCCAAAAAAAATTTACAGGAAGGACTCTATAATGGCATCGATATTAATGAAATCTTATCAATTCCTAATAGTGAGAGTTTTGCATACACCCAGACATACACATACGGTGTGGTTCCGCTTTGGGGCCAACATTCCACATTTCTAGCATGTTGATGTATCTGTTCCTACCTCTGATGGAGGTTCATGGGCATTTTGCCTCTATGTGTTGTAATAATAATAAAATTGTATGTGCAACGTAACACAGGCTAAAATATTTTCCTAACACAGACAATCTGTAGGCAATATTTGCATTGGGATGAAATTTTGGCTGCCTCTATGTGTACTCAAAGGTCAGTTTAAGGCTGGGTGAGGAAAGGAAGTTTAAACACAGCTCTGTAGCTTGTGGATTTGTTGCCATCCTGGCTGACGGTTGCACTCAAAAAATCAGTATTGAAAAGTTATTTCATGACTCCTTACAAAAATCTTTGATGCAAATGTAAGAGAATCAATATGGCCACAAATAATGTGGTGGCTGTGCATAAAGACTCATGGTGCAGCTCACAATCAATCCAACAGGTGGCAGTAGAAGCCAAATTGCTTGATATAGTGCACATTTCACATCTAAGCAAACAAGCAAGGATAAGAATTCTCCATCACCAGCAAAACTAAAAGCAAAGATTATGGGAGCACACTGAGAGGTCAGGAATAAGACGTGAGTCCTGCAATAAGTAAGCCATGCAGAAACAAGCTAGACTTGTTTACAGAGCCAGTGTGTGCTGTCCTGACAATCACTGAATGCCGCTTTCAAAACAAAGTTTTCACATCTTTAATGCAGGTCCAGAATATCACAAGGCATTGTTGTGCTTTATTTGATGAAATCTGCACCTGTACAGCACAGTGGGTAACAAAGGCTTCAGGCAGCAGCTTGAAAAGAATGAGTCATTCTATTGAATTCCCACCTGCTAGCTCACAACAGAACTTGTACTGAAACTATATGGAGATCTAAAACAAAAGGATATCCTTGTAAATGCAAGTGGATACATGGTCGAATGAAAGCAGAATATTATTGTTGATTCAAATTTTTCAAAAAGAAAAGAAAAAAGCAGAGAAGCACAGATCAGGAGAGTTAAGTTTAAATAATTGATAATGTTCATACCTATGATATTATTAACAAATGTTAATTAACTTGTGGGATCTCTGAAGACCTGGATTAAGTTATTAAGATGTTCAACATGCTATGCCTTGCCATTATTCTCCACAGGTGTTGTAGTTCATCCTTTCTCAAACTTCAGTATAGTGACTCAATTTCAGACTTGAAAATCTTATGGGGCCCATCAAGTTCCTTGTACAACCGTAACACCAGACTCTGATATAAAACTTAAATGTATATACTAATGTTCATTCACAGGGAATTTCCATGCAAAATAATGGCTGTCAGATGTATTCACTTTACTCAAGAAGTGTTTATGGGGTCACAAAGTACAATTAATGAGTCACTGTTATTTATTTTGATAAGCCATCTGCAAGGTTACATAATTTTCTTTTCTAATATTTATCTCTGTAAATATGCTTTGTCTCCACCTTATTCCTAGTGCCCATGATTCTTTGTGTGAAATATGGGTGCAACTGCTGGTCCTTTCTAGCTAAATTGGACTTTGCATAGAACTCTTAGCATAGAGATGTGAAACGTGATTATTAGAGCAATTTGGACATTAAAATATGTACAGTTCGTCTGTTTCACCTCGAACGGAATATTATTCTATATAATTATTCTTCCTACTAGACAGTACAAAGTGACGACATTACCTTGGATAATCTAGACATGCATATTCAGCTAACTTTACTAGCTTTGTATAGACAATTACGTTTCGTTATATGAGTTTGGACACCACCTTCAGATAACATTTCTTGTTTGAAATCCTTACACCACCAACTAGTCCCTCTTAAAATGTGGGAATTATATTGATAAAACTATCTATGACTCAACTTGTATTCTCTTCAGTTTGGTAAATGACAAGTTTTGAATTAATAAGAAATTGATATTGAAAGAATTACATCCCAAATGGACTTAAACAGTGTACAGCATGTTTAAAACACTGTTGTTAAAGACATATATTTAACTTTGTCACGTAATTAGCACCACAAACAAGCAACAGGTACTGAGCATTACAGAAAATATAATTTTAAACTTTCAGCTCATTTAAGTTTAACTTTGATTACAAAAATATATCATATTTACAAATTTGAGATGAATTCCTATCAAAACAACTGTCGTTCTTTGAATGGTCGTTCTAGGATACATGTATTTAATTTACTTCCGCTTTAGTACCAGAAGTTTCGCCCAAATTCAGATTCACAGTAGCCGCCCCAGGAATAAAGTGGATACGGACCAGCAAACTCTTCCCAAGAAACATTAATCTCTCTGAAGACACTGATAATTTCTTACAACCAGGTAGCGAGCAGTAGATTTGTTCAAAACTAATACGTGTACTATTATGCTATGTATCCAGTGCTTGACATTAACTTTTTTACCAGGCCCAGTGACTTTTTTAAAGATACAAGTCATATGGTTAGCATTATCACTAACCACAACTCTGCTGTAAGGATGCTATATACAAACAAAACACACGTCATCTGCCTTCAAACTCCCAATATCTTGTATTCTCTTTTAAACTTATGCAGTTCTTATGTTTTTCACTCATTGGTTCCTCCATCAACAAAAGGATATTAATGAAACAATATTTCTAACATGGAGCACATCCCCAGAGATAAACATCTTGGCAGCATCAAGGCTTAATTTTTGCTTTGGCTCGCGCATTAACAAGTCTCTGCATGAGCACTGCATCTCACGTGCATCAAATCTAGAGCATACAGGGCTCATCTATTTTTCCACTAGATGTGGGCATTTGTTGGCCAAAACATACAGGAAAATGATGAATAGAGATCCATCTTTACCTTGTTATTGTGTATATGTACAGAAATGGACAAAAGTATTGGCACCCCAGGAATTTTTCCAGAAAATACACTATTTCTCCCAGAAATTCTTGCAATTACAAATGTTTTGGGTATACACATATTGATTTCATTTATGTGCATTGGAACAACACAAAAAAGCAGAAGAAAAAAGCCAAAATTGACATAATTTTACACAAATCTCTAAAAATGGACCGGACAAAATTTTTGGCAGCCTTTTAAAACTGTGGGTAAATCATTTTATTTCAAGCATATGATGCTCATTTAAACTCACCTGTGGCAGTAACAGGTGCTGGCAATCTAGAAATCACACCTAAAGCCAGGTAGAATGTGTAAAAGTTGACTCAACCTTTGTGTTGTGTGCCTGTGTGTGTCACACCAAGCATGGAGAAGAGAAGGAAGAGCAGAGAATTGCCTGAGGACTTAAGAAGCAAAATTGTGGAAAGATATGAACAATCTCAAGGTTTCAAGACCATCTCCAGAGATCTTGAAATTCCTTTGTCCACTGTGTGTAATATAATCAAGAAGTTTATAACCCATGGAACTGTGGCCAATCTCCCTGGATGTGGACAGAAGAAAAAAATTGACCAATGAATGCAACCCAGGGTAGCTGGAATGGTGGATAAACATCCTCAGTCAACTTCACAAATTCAGGCTGTCCTGCAGACTCAAGGTGCAAAAGTGTCAGCTCAGACCATACGTTGTCATCTAAATGAGATGAAGCGCTATGGCAGGAGACCGAGGAGAACCCCACTGCTGTCAAAGAGACATAAAAAAGCCAGACTTGAGTTTGTAAAAATGTACCTTAGTAAGCCTCAGTCCTTCTGGAAGAACATTTTGTGGACAGATGAGACTAAGGTAGTGCTTTTTGGAAAAGGACGTCATTCTATTGTTTACAGAAAACAGAATGAGGGCTACAAAGAAAAGAACACAGTACCTACAGTCAAACATGGTGGAGGTTCAAAGATGTTGTGGGTTTTTTTGCTGCCTCTGGCACTGGGTGCCTTGACTGTGCAAGGAATCATGAAATCTGGAGACTATCAAGAGATTTTGGGCCGCAATGTAGGGCCTAGTGTCAGAAAGCTGGGTCTGCGTCAGAGGTCATGGGTGTTCCAGCAGGACAATGACCCGAAACAAACCTCAAAATGCATCAAGAAATGGTTGGAGACAAAGCGCTGCAGAGTTCTGAAGTGGCCAGCAATGAGTCCAGATCTAAATCCCATTGAACACCTATGGAGAGATCTTAAAACTGCTGTTGCAAGAAGGCACACCTCAAATCTGAGAGACCTGGAGCAGTTTGCAAAAGAAGAGTGGTCCAAAATTCCAGTTGAGAGGTGTAAGAAGCTTGTTGATGGTTATAGGAAGTGATTGGTTTCAGTCATTCTTTCCCAGGGAAAAAATAAAATAACCCCTTAAAGAATGTGGTATCATATTTGATCTGAATACAATCTGATAAATGATAAAAATGGCCTCAGGTGGATTATCAGTTACCAGAAACACCTAATGTTTCAAATGAGATACAAAAGATATATATGTTAAATTTTATAGAAATTTAGATTTTTTGGGGATTTCAGTAGAAAGTTAAATAATCATTGAGTCCCAAAAATTTGGAATTTTCAAGCCATAATTTGTGTTTTCAGGCTTTAAGGGGTTAAGTTGAGGATGCCAACAATTTTGTCTGGTCCATTTTTTGAGTTTTGTGTAAAATTATGTCAATTTTAGCTTCTGTCATCTGCTTTTTTTGTTGTTCCAATGCACCTAACGGAAATCAACATGTGTATACCAAAAACATTTATAATTGCGACAATTTCTGGGTGAAATGGTGTATTTTCTGGAACAATTTCAGGGGTGCCAATACTTTTGTCCATGACTGTAGACTGTTCTATGAAATATGGAGAACCTGAAAGTTAAGCACCATCAAACAGGATAGCAGGCATATGCAAACCATCAGTTGAGTCTTAAAACATGAATGTTTTTTTTGATGCATCAGCTGACTGCAGCCTGATTGATAGTAATTTATGTATAATTCTAGCAAACCCCTTATCAGTGGTCCCTCATGTTTACTCTGGTCACGTGGAAACACAAAATACTGCTTTTTGGATCTTAGACAAGGACTTTAAAACTATATTAAAAGAGACAGACAGGTAATACAAGAAAAGAAGAGTACTGGGTGAGAGGGCACTTAGAGTATATAATTCTTACCAATGTACTCCAGGAAAAGACGATAACCCAAGATGACCAAACAGAAAGCAGCAGCATTGTTCCTTTTAGTCTCTTCTGTTGTGTTTTTTAAAATCCCCTCTGACTGCACTCAGATGTCTAAAATCAGATGTGTGACTTTCAGAACAGCTGCCAACAACTCTTTAGATCACTTACCGATTCTTAAATCAAAAGCAGACTTTAATTTCAAATCTGACAGTGAAAACTTTCCCAAGAGCAGTGCAGTCGAAAGCCCAGCTGGCCAGGGAACAGCTTAACTGCGGGAATATAAACACTTCCAGGTTCATTTTGTCCCACCCACAGTACAATCCAGAGGAGAGTCCTATCTCATATTACAAAAAGCTTAACATACACAGTGCAACAAGATCCAGCTGGAGGGTTATCCACAAAGGAGAGCAGTATTGTGCAATGGTTTTAAATATGTTTTGCCCCAAAGTACATTTTTAGAGTTGATTTTACTGTCATTAAACAATAATTTATCAAAACATTGGAGATTATTGTTTTTAATCATAGTACATGTGAACTTTATTGTTTTTGTTTCTTGTTGTTATTTTATCCATTTCTTTGTCTGTTGTTGACGTACAGACCATGTTTCCTAAAGATACTGGCACAAATGTGAATAAAAACAGGTTACAGTGACCTTCGAATCATTTCCAAGCTAAATTCAATTGGATTCAACACATGAAAGCATATTTAATGTTTAAACTGATAGTCTTTTTTTTTTTGTTAAATACACACAATCTTAATATTATACCTTTAACATGTTACAAAAAGTTTTCACTATGTTTATCTCTATGTGACATCCCTTTTTTTCTAACAACCCTAATACGTAGTCTGAAAACTACTTGTAGAAGTGTTGGAATTCTTTCCCATTCTTGCTTGATTTATGCAGCTTCCATTGTCGTATGATGCTCTTCATTTTGTACCATACCATACATTTTCAATGGGAGACAGTTCTGGACTGCATCCAGACCTGTCTGGTACCTGCACTCTTTTACTGTGAAGCCATGCCATTCTAACTCCTGCAGATTTTGGCCTTGTAAGCAGGGATGCCCCTGAAAAAGACATTGTCTGGATCGAAGCACATTTTGCTCCAAAACCTGTATATATACCTCTCAGTACTAATGCTGCCTTCAAAGATGTGCTAAATACCCATGCCACAGGCACTAATACGACCCGACATCATCACGGATGCTGGCTTTGAACATTGCATTAAGATTGATATGGATGGCCCTTTTCCTCTTTTGCCTAAAGGGATCCATTGTCATTTTTTCCATAAACAATTTCAAATGTGGACTCATCAAACCATAACACACTATTCCAGTTTAGGTCAGTCCATTTAAGATGAGCTCAGATTTAGAGAAGCCTGTGGTACTTCTGAATGTTGTTGATAAATGATTTTCACTTTTCATGGTAAAGCCATAACTTACATTTGTAGATGGTTTTCAAAAGTCATGTTCATGGCATTCAATCTGGGTTTTTAATGGAAGACAGGTCTAGACTGCAGCATTGCCCCTCATGTGCAGAAATTAAAATTTCTAAGTTCTTGCAACTGCTCATTAAAGATTATTATTCATAAACTGTTGAAGTGCTTGTCCACACTGTCTTTCACAAAGTGGAGAACTTAATACTATTGTCGATTGCAAACAACTGACCCTGTCAAGAGAGTTCATTTTACACCCAGTCAGCTGTTAGTAATAAACCTACTTACCTGTGGAATGTTCCAGGTGTTCTTCGAACATTCCAGTACTTCTTTTGTGTCCCAACTTTTTTGGAATATGTTGCAATTCACAGTGTGTATATTTTAAAACCAATTAAGTCGATCAGTTTAAATATTTGATTAAATTAAAGTTGAAAACGGATTTTTGACTTTGATTTTTTGAATTTGACACAATATTCTGTGTTTTCTGTGAAATGACTTTGTACTTAGGTGGTAGTGATGGCTGTTTTTGGGATTAGAGTTTGTATGTATTGTTTTATGATTTGGACCTTTGTGTCTGAAGTAGAGAATAAAGTAGATCTGTTTAATCCAAAAAAGATTACTAACATTTTAGAACAAAGCCAACATGATTTTTCATACTCCATTAAATCTGAACAAAATTAATCTGAAAGTACAAGAGAACAAACATAAGATAAGGAATAACTTCAATAAAACCCACATGGCTGATAGCGTGACTCTACACTTAATACACTGACACAACCCTTGAGTAAAGTTTGAACTTTGGATTTGCTATAAAAAGGCAGATTAAGAGCATATAATTGTAGTTCCTGAACAGATCAGTGCACGCCCAGCAGACAGAGTCTCCAGCTATTGTTAAACTGGCCAGCAGAAGGTGTTATTATAGGTCAAAGTTTAAAAAAAAGATGTTCTGCTAAACATCTTTTTTTACCCTACAGTGATATGACATTGTGCACTGTTTATTTATCTTTGTCATGTGAATATATTCTATAAGTGAGGTTTTTTGTATTTCCTTTGACCTATAATAACACCTTCTGCTGGCCATTACCTTTATGCCTAGTTGGCAGGTCCCTTTCCAAAGAGCACCTCAAACAAACTTTTATTGAGTACTAGAAGCACTCCTTCCTATGGTTTTTTGTAGGTTTAACTTTTGTTTGGGGTTAAGGTAAGGGTTAGGATGCCAACAGTTAAACTGTTAAAAGCCTGACCTACAAAACTGATTACAAAATATTTCTTACATAATCCAAGTAGCTAAGTTATCTTAAGCTACATTTGCTAAGTCTCACATTGGAAACGCTGACTTAGCTATAGTTAGCTCAGCCACGTAGCTAATGTAGCCCCAGCTAAGCTCACAGCTATGAAACTATGTAAGCTAAGCTATGTGTCTACATTATCAACATAACTATGTTAGCTTTAGCTATGTTTTCAAGAGCTCATGTTGCTAAAGCTGACTGAGCTACATTGGCTAATGTAGTAACTGCTTCTACAGCAGATCTACATAATACATAAATCCAAGTTTAGACTCATTACCTTTTTCTTTATTTTACTTACAGAGAAAAATGTCATGATTCGAAACTAGGACTAAATTGTGTATGGCTGAATTTTGTTTGGTCCATAATGTTTGCAATGTGGTTACTTAATGAGTACAACCACTGGGCTTTGTTTAAAAGGAAAGTTGAATTAAAAAAAAACTTAAACTTGAAATGCATTTTACCATAAAATTATGGCACTTCCTTTCTGAGATATACAGTGTCTCAGATGAGCAGACTGTGAGAGTGGTTCTCAGAGATGAATCAACTGCTGCCAAACCCTTCTCAGCTGTTATACAAATCCACAAAAGGTCAGTAAGATAATAAAGAGCACCAGTGGAAGCACTAAAGATAAAGTATTTCATTAGGAAAATTTGCTTATTAGAAAGCTCATAACATTCATTACGGTCTCACAAATACTTAATAAATTATGATCAAAATGACTTAATCAAGATATTGTCTTTAAAGTTTCGGTTATTTATTTGAAATGTTGTCATACTGATTTTTAACTAACATCTAAAAATTAGCAAAATCTGTACATATATTAAAGCCATATTTGATTTTATGAAATTGTCTCCCTTAAATGATTAGTCATGTTTCATTTTTCTCTTACACATTCTGTTGTACAAACATCTAATCAGCATGAAAACAATCAAGAGCACGAGAAGCAAAACTCCACCCAGGAACAGAAAGACATCAAAGGAGTGGTAGGAGTACCAGGGCATCTTAAATGACTGTGCTTTCAGGTGAGCTGCACCTTTATGCCTGATAACAAACTCTATCCAGAAGAGGGCATTATCCAGTGGCTTCAAAGGAGTATCTCTGTGCAGCCTGGAGAGTCTCTGCATGTTCATCCTGTAGGAGGGCTCAGTCAGGACTCTCTGCACTGTCTTCAGGAAGTTGTCGTCTTTGTCCACTGTTTGAAGGCTCAGGATCTCAGCCCCACCTCTCTCTTTGAGGCGCAGCAGGTTGTCGTATTGGTCAAAAAACAAAGGAAGACCCACAACTGGGACTCCATGATACATAGCCTCTTGAACTCCATTTGTTCCTCCGTGACCTACAAAGAGTTTAATCTTTGGATGTCCTAAAATATCATTCTGGGGCATCCAGTCCACCAGCAGGGTGTTGTTTCCCAGACTGGCTGGTTTGTCACCTTTGTGTCTCCAGATGACTTTTTGAGGTAGCTTGGCAAAAGCTGCAGCGATCTCATCTGTCATGTCAGCAGGAAGTTCACTCACAAAAGTCCCCAGAGACATGAGTATGACTCCATGCTCTCCAGAACTCTGCACAAACTCCTCCAGGTGCTCAGGAAGAGGTTTTGCAGGTTTACACTGAAAACCTCCCATGTAAATGAAATTAGGCATGGTGGGACGAGGGAACTCAAAGACAAAGTCTGCCCTCATGAGCCAAATATCAGCATCAAGTATCAGCTCCTTATAATCAAGACCAGGCCCAAGATATTTGTTGGTAATTTTTTGGTATGTTTGGCTAACAATGTGATTTTGTGTTTCTGTTACTAGATGTAAAGCCACATTTTTGACTCTCTGCCAAAAGGTCATCTTGTCAGTGTTTCCAGACCCTGTTATAGGAATGTATGATAAAGGCGAAGGAGCAATACCATGGTGAGCCTCACGAATTAATAGCCAGCGAACATTGTAAACCAAAGGAATATTCAAATATTTGGCCAAAATGACTCCTCCACCCCAGCCGGGATCTGTGAGCACCAGATCGAACTCGCTATCCTTCAACTTCTTCAACAGCTCTGTGTCATCTAGGACGCCTCTAACAAAATCCCCCACAGCTTCATGAGCGTCCACAAATGTGCCAATCATCCCCACAGATGTGTGGAGAAAACTAATCAAGGGAAGAGCCCCTCTCTCAAAATCAATAACCTCTTTTATGATTTTGGTTATGAACTTCTGATCTAAGCTCCTCTCCACTTGAACTGTAAAGGAGTCATAATAGGACGATTTCTCCTTGATGTACCAGCTTTTGCTTGAACGTAGGATTGTGAGACTGTGTCCTTTCTCGTGCAAAGCTTGAAGCAGGACATCCATATTTACCCAGTGGCTGCCTTCTATAGGAAGGACTAAGATGTTGCCACCTTGACAAGCTCTGGGAATGAGGATGAGCAGCAGCAGAGCACTGCAGCAACAGAGCAGCCTCATCTGAAATGAAAACATCGACGGTATGAAAAAATAGGAAGAGCGAAAAAGAATCCCCTTTGAACACTTAAAAAATATCTAACTGCAATTGTACTGGTTGACTTGTATTGCAAAATCAGTATGAGCAGTTGAATTGAGGGGAATGATCATTTTTATGTCATTCTCATTTTGAATGAGAAAAATGCATGCAAAATTAAGGAAAGGTTTTTGCAAATTATTCAAAAGATGACACTTGAAAGCTTGCAAAATGTGTAAAGATTTATATCTCTGCTGGAAAAAAATGTATTAAACTAGTATTTTGACACATTTCTGGTAAAACAAATTCTACACCGTCTGCAATTTGAAAATGCAGTAGGCCGTACTGCAATTGAGTCTATTTTTTAATTGATTGCTGAGCCTTCTATTTAGTACTTTAAGTGAACTTTGAATTACCAACTTTTCACATTTACTTGAGTCAGGCCTGCCCACAGAGTTGGCTGAGCCCCTGAAAAAATACAGCAAATTGGCCCTCCCCAGATCTGATTTATTGATATGTGTGTTGGATCCATAGCATCCTGGCTCACAGTTGCTTCATTTTTGAGTTGAAAAGTGAAAAAGTGCCATTTTAAAAGTGCCTTTGGTAAACCCTTTTCCTCTCTGTTTCCACACATTTTTCCACTTTTTACCCGTTTTTGTCCCTTTTAACCAATTTTTTGGCACTTTTTAAACGCTTTCACCAATTACCCACCCATTCTGCCCCTTTATTGCCTTTCTTAACCAATATTTGCAGCTTATTTCCTACTTCTCTCACATTTTTAAACAATTTTGGCCATTTTAAACCAATTTTTGTCTCTTTTAACAATTTTTTGTCACTTTTAAACTGCTTTTCACAATTTTCCTGCCAATTTTTGCCTCTCCTAACACATTTTTGCAACTTGTATCCAATATTTGCCAATTTTACCCCATTTTGCCTCTTTTTGACACATTTTTGCCACTGTTTAACTACTTTCCATCTTTTTTCCACACATTTTTGCCCCTTTATTGCCTTCCTTAACTCAGTTTTACGGCTTTCATAGTTTTTTGCTTCTTTTTAGCCCTTTTGGCCATTATTTAATTAATTTTCCCTTAAATTTATTTCAGTTCCTTCTACTTTACTCTCTAGTATCCTGACATTTTTGCAAGTCATGTTTGTGCTAAGTCTGACACTACTTCCTAATGGTTTTGAATGTGCCTATTTACATTCAAATTAGCAAAAAAAAAAAATCTGTTTTCAGAAAACTCTTTATATATTTATTTATTTAATCTAGTTTAAATAAAAGAGGCGGTATTGTACCACAGCATGAATAAATTGCATTATTCTCCTTTCCTTCATAAAAGTGGTTATTATTCAGTTTAAATAGAAAATATGGTTATCACAGACTAACTTTACAATGGACCATGAGCACCTACCATAAGCGACCTTACTTCTACACCACTTTCACTTAAGTAACCGTGCTTTTACTTGAATAGTCCTGTACTCTTTCCAGCTCTGTAACTTTTATTTTTTTTTATTATACTGTGTAAATGAGTATTTTTGGGAAATGTCACTATACTCCATTTGGACACACTTTCTCTTACTATCTCCATCTGTAAAATCATTTCTATCTTTAATAGTCCGACAAACTAAATTATTTCAGATTCCAAACTTGGCATTTTAACACAAGCTCTTGTAGATTCAGATACTCTCTGCAGGACTTAGGACACAGACATTTGCTACGGGAGAAACTCTTCTGTACCACCCAGTCCGACTCTGAGCTAGCCCCTCCAACATTTCGAGTGCATGTATCGACTTCCTGTTTCAAAACAAAAATCTGAGATACTTAAAGCAGAGATACTGCATCCGAAGGCAATAAAAAGAGACGTATCAATATGTTCGGACATTGATTTTGATTTATAAGATCACATGACCTAATATATATTCAGCTTAAATGAAAATGTTTTCATAAATAAAAATAATGAATGATTTGAAATTGTAATAAAAACGAGGCATATTTAATGCAACCAGTGGAGCTAAAATGCTAATATTTATATAGAAAAAATAAATAATATTTAGAGATTTGAAATGTAAAATCAAGAGGCGTATCTTATGCAGCCAGCAGAGTACTTTGATCACACGTTGATTTTGAGTCAATTGATGACATGACCTGGAAATTATTGCGCTACAATGCTAATATTTATAGATTAAAATTGATAGAAATTATTGAGAGACATGAAATGTAAAATCAAGAGGCGTATCTCATGCAGCCAGCGGGGTACTTTGATCTCACATTGATTTTGAGTCAATTGATCACATAACCTGTAAGCTATTGAGCTAAAATGCTAATATTTATAGATTAAAATTGATAGAATTTTTTTTGACATGAGACATAAGACATGGCATACACCTCTTGTTTTTACATTTCAAATCTCGTATAGAAAAAAATAAAAATTCCTATCAATCAATCAATTGACTCAAAATCAATGTGAGATCAAAGTACTCTGCTGGCTGCATGAGATACGCCTCTTGATTTTACATTTCAAATCTCTAAATATTATTTATTAGTTTTTCTATATAAATATTAGCATTTTAGCTCCAGTGGTTGCATTAAATATGCCTCGTTTTTATTACAATCTCAAATCCTTCATTATTTTTATTTATGAAAACATTTTTATTTAAGCTGAATATATATTAGGTCATGTGATCTTACAAATCAAAATCAATGTCCGAACATATTGATACGTCTCTTTTTATTGCCTTTGGATGCAGTATCTCTGCTTTAAATATCTCAGATTTTTGTTTTGAAACAGGAAGTCGATACATGCACTCGAAATGTTGGAGGGGCTAGCTCAGAGTCGGACTGGGTGGTACAGAAGAGTTTTCCCCGGACAAAATGTCTGTCAAATATCCAACTTAAAACTAACTTCACCGCGGTGCACAACCGACCGAAATTCTGTTTTCGTGAAGTAAACTAAACCTTCAAATATACGTAACACAAAGCGTTTCTACTTACTGTTGTGTGTATTTTCACTGGAACAGGGATGGTTTGGGATAACTGTTCGAGCAGAGAGAAGCTGTCCAGCGGGTTCAGATGAAAACAATGCGGAAGAAGACGGCAGCAGACTGTGGTTGACTGGAGCCGGATACTGTGGGAGGTCGTTACGGGTGAAAGTCTTTATATACATAAGTTCGTTACTCATTGACAAAATCTCCATTTAAGAATATAGCCTTTCAGCAAAAGTATGTTAGGGTTTATAATAACTGCCACTCTTTGAATAACGTATTTTTGACCCCTTTTGGATAGTTTTACGATGCAGGTACATTATGGTAATAAGACTGTTTGTTTTCCTACCCTAATCTAAGCTGATAAGGATAGCCAAACACAGGGAGGATCTTTGTCTAACTGAAGTAAAAGGCATTCGAGCCCGGGCTGCTTATGGCATGTAATTTTTAATTATGTTATTATTAGTCTGCTAATTATTTTCAGCTAACAAAACCTAAATTGTCAGGGACCTTGTGTTGACAGCGGTGGAGAAGTTGCACGTTGATCCTTTTGCATGTAGATTAAATGCTTAGGCAGAAGTAGCTGTCAGACTTCCTTCTGCAGCTTATAAACGATATAAAAATCCCACCATTATTATGAAAGTCATAAGTTAAGTCAAAACCTTACACCACCAACTAGTCCCTCTTAAAATGTGGGAATTATATTGATAAAACTATCTATGACTCAACTTGTATTCTCTTCAGTTTGGTAAATGACAAGTTTTGAATTAATAATAAATTGATATTGAAAGAATTACATCCCAAATGGACTTAAACAGTGTACAGCATGTTTAAAACACTGTTGTTAAAGACATATATTTAACTTTGTCACGTAATTAGTACCACAAACAAGCAACAGGTACTGAGCATTACAGAAAATATAATTTTAAACTTTCAGCTCATTTAAGTTTAACTTTGATTACAAAAATATATCATATTTACAAATTTGAGGTGAATTCCTATCAAAACAACTGTCGTTCTTTGAATGGTTCTTTGAGTCGTTCTAGGATACATGTATTTAATTTACTTCTGCTTTAGCACCGTAAGTTTCGCCCAAATTCAGATTCACAGTAGCTGCCCCAGGAATAACGTGGATACGGACCAGCAAACTCTTCCCAAGAAACATTAATCTCTCTGAAGACACTGATAATTTCTTACAACCAGGTAGTGAGCAGTAGATTTGTTCAAAACTGCTACGTGTACTATTATGCTATGTATCCAGTGCTTGACATTAACTTTTTTACACAATTCCTCCCAGAAATTCTTGCAATTACAAATGTTTTGGGTATACACATGTTGATTTCATTTATGTGCATTGGAACAACACAAAAAAGCATAAGAGAAAAGACAAAATTGACATAATTTTACACAAATCTCAAAAAATGGACTGAACAAAATTATTGGCAGCCTTTTAAAACTGTGGATAAATCATTTTATTTCAAGCATGTGATGCTCATTTAAACTCACCTGTGGCAGTAACAGGTGCTGGCAATCTAGAAATCACACCTAAAGCCAGGTAGAATGTGTAAAAGTTGACTCAACCTTTGTGTTGTGTGCCTGTGTGTGTCACACCAAGCATGGAGAAGAGAAGGAAGAGCAGAGAATTGCCTGAGGACTTAAGAAGCAAAATTGTGGAAAGATATGAACAATCTCAAGGTTTCAAGACCATCTCCAGAGATCTTGAAATTCCTTTGTCCACTGTGTGTAATATAATCAAGAAGTTTATATCCCGTGGAACTGTGGCTAATCTCCCTTGATGTTGATGGAAGAAAAAAATTAACAAAAGAATGCAACCCAGGGTAGTTGGAATGGTGGATAAACATCCTCAGTCAACTTCACAAATGCAGGCTGTCCTGCAGACTCAGGGTGCAAAGTGTCAGCTCAGACCATACGTCGTCATCTAAATGAGATGAAGCGCTATGGCAGGAGACTGAGGAGAACCGCACTGCTGTCAAAGAGACATAAAACAGCCAGACTTGAGTTAGCAAAAATGTACCTTAGTAAGCCTCAGTCCTTCTGGGAGAACATTTTGTGGACAGATGAGACTAAGGTAGCGCTTTTTGGAAAAGCACGTCATTCTATTGTTTACAGAAAACGGAATGAGGTCTACAAAGAAAAGAACACAGTACCTACAGTCAAACATGGTGGAGGTTCAAAGATGTTTTGGGGTTGTTTTGCTGCCTCTGGCACTGGGTGCCTTGACTGTGCAAGGAATCATGAAATCTGGAGACTATCAAGAGATTTTGGGCCGCAATGTAGGGCCTAGTGTCAGAAAGCTGGGTCTGCGTCAGAGGTCATGGGCGTTCCAGCAGGACAATAACCCGAAACAAACCTCAAAAAGCACGAAGAAATGGTTGGAGACAAAGCGCTGCAGAGTTCTGAAGTGGCCAGCAATGAGTCCAGATCTAAATCCCATTGAACACCTATGGAGAGATCTCAAAACTGCTGTTGCAAGAAGGCACCCCTCAAATCTGAGAGACCTGGAGCAGTTTGCAAAAGAAGAGTGGTCCAAAATTCCAGTTGAGAGGTGTAAGAAGCTTGTTGATGGTTATAGGAAGTGATTGGTTTCAGTCATTCTTTCCCAGGGAAAAAATAATAACCCCTTAAAGCCTGTTGTATCATATTTGATCTGAATACAATCTGATAAATGATAAAAATGGCCTCAGGTGGATTATCAGTTACCAGAAACACCTAATGTATCAAATGAGATACAAAAAATAGTTTTGTAGTGAGTTTTGTGTAAAATTATGTCAATTTTAGCTTCTGTCATCTGCTTTTTTTGTTGTTCCAATGCACATAAAGGAAATCAACATGTGTATACCAAAAACATTTGTAATTGCGACAATTTCTGGGTGAAATTATGTATTTTCTGGAACAATTTCAGGGGTGCCAATACTTTCGTCCATGACTGTAGACTGTTCTATGAAATATGGAGAACCTGAAAGTTAAGCACCATCAAACAGGATAGCAGGCATATGCAAACCATCAGTTGAGTCTTAAAACATGAATGTTTTTTTTGATGCATCAGCTGACTGCAGCCTGATTGGTAGTAATTTATGTATAATTCTAGCAAACCCCTTATCAGTGGTCCCTCATGTTTACTCTGGTCACGTGGAAACACAAAATACTGCTTTTTGGATCTTAGACAAGGACTTTAAAACTATATTAAAAGAGACAGACAGGTAATACAAGAAAAGAAGAGTACTGGGTGAGAGGGCACTTAGAGTATATAATTCTTACCAATGTACTCCAGGAAAAGACGATAACCCAAGATGACCAAACAGAAAGCAGCAGCACTGTTCCTTTAGTCTTCTGTTGTGTGTTTTTTTTAAATCCCCCCTGACTGCACTCAGATGTCCCACATGGGGTCTTTTTCAGGAAATGAGAGTGCTGTTTTGTGCCAAGAGCTCTGCATTCAATTTGTGTTCCTGAGTCTCCCTGAGCAACGTTGTTGAATTTGCATAAGAGATACATTCAAAAGCTCTCTTCTGAGAAAACAAGTAATCCCTGTGAAACAAATCCCATGCACCTATTTTTCCATTGATGAAATGCCTAATCCTGCAACAATGGGTGTGATTTAATAAAAATCTCCCTTCTCATCTGTAACAATATCTGGTTAAAGCTAAAATCAGATGTGTGACTTTCAGAACAGCTGCCAACAACTCTTTAGATCACTTACCGAGTCTTAAATCAAAAGCAGACTTTAAATTCAAATCTGACAGTGAAAACTTTCCCAAGAGTAGTGCCGTCGAAAGCCCAGCTGGCCAGGGAAGAGCTTAACTGCGAGAATGTAAACACTTCCAGGTTCATTTTGTCCCAACCACAGTACAATCCAGAGGAGATTCCTATCTCATATTACGAAAAGCTTAACATACACAGTGCAACAAGATCCAGCTGAAGGGTTATCGACAAAGGAGAGCAGTATTGTGCAATGGTTTTACATATGTTTTGCCCCAAAGTACATTTTTAGAGTTGATTTTTACTGTCATTAAACAATAATTTATCAAAACGTTGGAGATTATTGTGTTTTTAATCATAGTCCATGTAAACTACATTGTTTTTGTCTCTTGTTGTTATTTTATCCATTTCTTTGTCTTTTGTTGACGTCCAGACCCTGTTTCCTAAAGATACTGGCACAAATGTGAATAAAAACAGGTTACAGTGACCTTCGAATCATTTCCAAGCTAAATTCAATTGGATTCAACACATGAAAACATATTTAATGTTCAAACTGATAGTCTTTTTTTTTTTTGTTAAATACACACAATCTTAATATTATACCTTTAACATGTTAAAAAAAAATTTCCACTATGTTTATCTCTATGTGACATCCCTGTGGTGATTGTGCATATTTCTGTTTTATTTTGAAAACTTCCAGAGTTTTGCTTCCTGCTTTGGGCTCTGTTGTGTTAATCTTCACAGAGATTGGGCCCCTCCTCCGCACTGGTTCCGGCACCCTCGCACCTGCACACAATCTCTGCAATCACCACGGCCTCTTGAGCTCTGCTGTGAGGAGCTGCAGGCGCCAGATTATTCCACTCCTTTCTCGTGAATCTGTGGCTTACCTTGTCTGTCTTACGTTTTTTTCAGTGCCTGCCAGTGCCGCCAGTGCCTTCGCCCAATCTCTGCTCCACTGCCCGACTCTCACTCACCTCTCTCTCTGGACTGCACGTTGCCTCACAGACTCACTCACTTCCCCCTCGCTCTAGACTTCCAGCCTCACAACTCGGACTCCCTCTCGGATCTCTGGCTCTGGACACCCCCCCCTAAAACTCTATGGACCTCGTGGATCTCCCTCACCCTCACTCCCTGGCCCCGGACCCCCCCCCCCCAACCTGTTCCTGCATAATAAATCTGTAAAAACTGTTGCTTCTGCCTCCGATCTGCTTCTGGGTTCAGATAAAAACGACATCAATCATTACAGAATAATCTGGCCTAGACATGGACCCAGCAAACCTGGAATCCATCAAGGAAGCACTCTCCACCCAAGGATCCCTCATCGGCCGTCATGACAAGATGCTGCAAGAAATCATGGGAACACTCCAAACTCTCCATCTTCAGGTTACTCACATCACCTCGCAGCTCAACCAACCCAGCACCTCCAGCGACGACTCCCCTGTGAGTAACTCTACTGCTCCTGAGCCTCCCTCTGCTACCCCCATTCTCCACAAGGAGCCACACGTCCCCGACCCCGACCCCTATGCAGGTGATTTAGGATTTTTGTGGGCAATTTCTGTTAAATTGTGCTTTAGTTTTTGAGTTACAGCCCTCCAGTTAACCCAGTGATAAAGCTAAGATTGCTTATGTGATTAATTTACTACGTGGTAGAGCAGCGAAATGGGCAGCTGCTTTGTGGAAGAACTCCTCTCCTGTGTTATCCACTTTTGCTATTTTTTCTTCTGAGCTTAGCAAGGTTTTTGATCATCCCATTAAAGGGCATGAAGCGGTCAAAAGATTGTTAATGCTAAAACAAGGGTCTCTGTCTGCCGCTTCATATTCCATTGATTTTTGTATCCTGGCCAATGAATGTTGGTTGGGATGAAGCTGCATTAATGGGGCTCTACCTTAAAGGGTTATCCGAGCAGTTAAAAGACGAGTTAGCTTCCAGGGATGAGCCCTCCTCTCTAGAGGAGCTAATTTCACTCTCAATTAAAATTGACAATCACCTGAGGGAAAGGTTTAGAGAGTGAGCTACCAGACCCCGTAGTGTGGCGCCCCCCTCTGGGACTGGGTCTCCTGAGCAACCCCCCTCTTCCTCGCTGGCTCCTTCGTCCCCCGCTTTTAGCTCTTCAGCACCCCCGGTGGCCTCGGAGGAACCCATGCAGCTTGGTAGAGCTCGACTGGACCCACACGAGCGCCAGAGGCGTCTGAGCAACAGACTCTGCATCTATTGTGGTCTAGCCGGACACTTCATTGCCTCCTGTCTCTCGACAGTAAAAGACCAGGCTCATCATTGACAGAGAGCGCCATGGTGAGCCAAATCTCCTACCCCCCGGCTCTCCCCCTCGCATGTCCCTTCCTGCTACCCTCCTCTGGGACCAACACTCTGCCCCTCTTCAGGTGTTAATTGACTCAGGTGCCATTGATAATTTCATCCATGAAGGATTAATTCAACAACTTCAACTCCCACGTGAACCCTTTCCCTCTCCCAAGAAAGTGAATGCCCTGGATGGCCGCCTCATCTCCCAGGTCATGCACCAGACCACACCCCTCACTCTTCTCCTCTCCGGCAATCACAGAGAAACCATTCAACTGTTCATCATCCCCTCTCCTATTTCCCCAGTTGTCCTTGGCTACCCCTGGCTCCAGCAGCACAATCCTCAGTTCGATTGGAGGAACTCCATCGTCTCCAGCTGGAGTCTTTCATGCCACTCTGAATGTCTCCTGTCAGCCAATCCCAGAGCCCAGAACCCTCAGAACCCCCTTTGCCTCTCGACCTATCTAGTGTCCCCTCCGAATACCATGACCTCGCCCCTGTCCTCAGTTAAGATTTGGCACGCACTCTACCCCCCCACCGCCCTTATGATTGTGCCATAGATCTCCTCCCTGGAGCTCCCTTACCCACCTGCCGCCTTTACAATATCTCTCATCCTGAAAAGGAGGCCATGGAGGCCTACATTGAGGAGTCCCTAGCCAATGGATTCATTAGCCCTTCTTCCTCTCCACTAGGGGCAGGCTTCTTCTTTGTGAAGAAGAAGGACTCCTCTCTGCGCCCTTGTATAGACTTTAGAGGACTGAATGATATCACTGTTAAAAACAAGGCACCCCTCCCTCTCATCGACCCCTCTTTTGAGCCACTCTGCCACTCTCAAGTCTTCTCCAAATTGGACCTACGTAACGCCTATCACCTCATCAGAATTCGGAAAGGTGATGAATGGAAAACCGCCTTTAACACCCCCCTTGGGCATTTTGAATTCCAGGTGATGCCATTCGGACTCACTAATGCATCTGCCGTTTTCCAGACGCTCATGAACGACATTCTCAGAGACATGCTCAACCGCTTCGTCTTCGTCTACCTAGATGACATCCTTATCTTCTCCAAAAACCTCCAAGAACACAGACAACATGTCCGCCTGGTCCTAAGTGCCTCCTAGAGAATAAACTCTATATCAAGCCAGAGAAATGTGAGTTCCACACCCCCTCTATTAGCTTCCTGGGCTATATCATAGCCCAGGGACAACTCAAACCTGACCCAGCTAAAATCGAGGCTGTCTCAGAGTGGCCCACCCCTACCTCCAGGAAAGAGCTGCAGCATTTCTTAGGCTTCGCCAACTTCTACCGTCGCTTTATCAGAGACTACAGTAAAGTGGCCCTTCCTCTCACTTGCCTTACCTCTTCCAATATCCCCTTCCAGCTGTCACCAGAGGCCGCTGTAGCCTTCTCCCGTCTCAAGTCCCTGTTTACTAGTGCACCTGTTCTTAAACATCCCGACCCTAAGCTGCAGTTTGTGGTGGAGGTGGATGCCTTGGATACCGGCATTGGAGCCGTGTTATCCCAACGGAGCCCCGAGTCTAACAAATTACACCCCTGCGCCTTCTTCTCCCGCCGCCTGTCTCCGGCCGAGCGTAACTACGATGTGGGAAACAGAATTATTGGCAGTCGTCTGGGCACTCCAAGAATGGCGGCACTGGCTGGAAGGCACTGAAACACCATTCATCATCTGGACAGATCATAAAAACCTAGCCTACCTGCGCTCAGCTAAACGGCTCAACTCCCGCCAGGCTCGTTGGTTCCTCTTCCTCAGCCGTTTCCATTACACCCTCTCATACAGACCAGGCTCCAAAAATCAAAAGCCTGATGCTCTATCTCGACAGCATTCCTCCCCCTCTTCGTCTCCAGAGCCCGACCCCATTGTCCCCCCCCCCGATTTGCAGGGGCAGCTATGTGGGAAATTGAACAAGTTGTTCGTAATGCCCAAAAGGATCAACCGGACCCGGGAAATGGACCCCCTAACCGGCTTTATCTCCCTGATGCCGCCCGCTCTCAAGTCCTTCAGTGGGGGCATTCCTCTAAGCTCTCCTGCCACCCAGGGGTTTCACACACTCTCCGTTTCCTCCAGGAGCACTTCTGGTGGCCCACCATCACCCAGGACACTAAGGAGTTTGTCCTCGCCTGCTCTGTCTGCGCCCGAGGTAAATCATCTCACCAACCCTCTGCTGGTCTGCTGCGCCCACTGCCCATCCCCAGCCGCCCCTGGTCTCACATAGCTGTCGACTTTGTCACTGGAGTACCGCCTTCCGAAGGTAATACTGTCCTATTAACCATCGTTGATCGATTCTCCAAGTCAGTTCACTATGTGCCTCTCATCAAGTTACCTTCTGCCCTAGAGACTGCTAACCTTCTTGTGCTCCACATATTTAAATGGCACGGCATCCCCAGCTATATAGTGTCGGACCACGGACTGCAGTTTGCCTCCCAAGTTTGGAGGGAGTTCTGCAGGGCAGTGGGCACGACGGCCAGCCTCTCATCAGGATATCACCCCCAGACGAATGGCCAGACAGAGCGGGCCAACCAAAACCTTGAGGCTGCCCTGACATGCGTCACTGCTCATCACCCTGCCTCCTGGAGCTCACATCTTGATTGAATACGCTCATAACTCTCTCACCAGCTCCGCCACAGGTATGTCTCCTTTTATAGCATGTTATGGATATCAACCACCCCTTTTTCCTAGCCAGGAGCATGATGTGGTGGTTCCTTCGGTGGGGGAGCATCTCAAGTGGGTCCAGGAGGTGTGGAGGAGAGTTCAGGCAGCTCTCACTTGGACGGCAGAAAGAACCAAACACTTCGCTGACCTTCGGAGATCTCCCGCGCCCGAGTACAAGGTGGGACAGATGGTGTGGCTCTCCTCCCGGGACCTTCCCCTCCAGGTCGAGTCTCGTAAGCTCTTTCCTCGCTTTATTGGTCCCTTCCCTATCACCAAAATCATTAATCCCTCTGTTGTTACCCTGAAGCTTCCCTCCTCTCTCAAGATCCACCCCACTTTTCACGTGTCTCTCCTCAAGCCTGTATCTTCTAATGACCTCATCCCTCCGGCAGTTCCCCCTCTTCCCCCCCGGATCATTGATGATCATCCTGCCTTCACTGTGGACAAGATTCTGGATGTTAGGCCTCGAGGTCGGGGCTACCAGTACCTGGTGGAGTGGGAGGGGTATGGTCCCGAGGATCGCTCTTGGATCTCCCGCAAGCTCATTCTGGATGACTCCCTTCTACGTGACTTCTACACGGCTCACCCGGATAAACCTGGGAGAACGCCAGGAGGCGGTCGTTGACGGGGAGGTACTGTGGTGATTGTGCACATTTCTGTTTTATTTGGAAAACTTCCGGAGATTTGCTTCCTGCTTCGGGCTCTGTTGTGTTTATCTTCACAGAGATTTGGCCCCTCCTCCGCACTGGGTCCGGCATCCTCGCACCTGCACACAATCTTCGCAATCACCACGGCCTCTTGAGCTCTGCTGTGAGGAGCTGCAGGCGCCTGATTATTCCACTCCTACTGTGGTATCGGCCTCATGCTCGCAATTTGTATTTCCAGTGATTTATGGTGCTTTTACCAGTGCTTTCTCGTGAATCTGTGACTTACCTTGTCCGTCTTACGTTTTTTTCAGTGCCGCCAGTGCCTTCGCCCAATCTCTGCTCCACTGCCCGACTCTCACTCACCTCTCTCTCTGGACTGCACATTGCCTCACGGACTCACTCACTCCCCCCTCGCTCTAGACTTCCAGCCTCACGACTCGGACTCCCTCTCGGATCTCTGGCTCTGGACACCCTCCCCCCACCACTAAACTCTATGGACCTCGTGGATCTCCCTCACTCTCTGGCCCAGGATTCCCCCCTCCTCCTCCTCAAACCTGTTCCTGCACAATAAATCTGTAAAAACTGTTGCTTCTGCCTCCGATCTGCTTCTGGGTTCAGATTAAAACAACCTCAATCATTACAATCCCTTTTTTTCTAACAACCCTAATACGTGTAGTCTAACAACTACTTGTAGAAGTGTTGGAATTCTTTCCCATTCTTGCTTGATTTATGCAGCTTCCATTGTCGTATGATGCTCTTCATTTTGTACCTTACATTTTCAATGGGAAAAAATGAGTACTAATGCTGCCTTCACAGATGTGCTAAATACACATGCCACAGGCACTAATACGACCCGACATCATCACAGATGCTGGCTTTGAACATTGCATTAAGATTGATATGGATGGCCCTTTTCCTCTTTTGCCTAAAGGGATCCATTGTCATTTTTTCCTTAAACAATTTCAAATGTGGACTCATCAGACCATAACACACTATACCAGTTTAGGTCAGTCCATTTAAGATGAGCTCAGATTTAGAGAAGCCTGCGGTACTTCTGAATGTTGTTGATAAATGATTTTCACTTTTCATGGTAAAGTCACAACTTACATTTGTAGATGGTTTTCAAAAGTATTCCCAAACCACGTTATAAGTCATGGTCACGGCATTCAATCTGGGTTTTTAATGGAAGACAGGTCTAGACTGCAGCATTGCAGAAATTTGTGGGCTGTGGATGGTAAAATTTCTAAGTTCTTGCAACTGCTCATTAAAGATTATTCATAAACTGTTGAAGTGCTTGTCCACACTGTCTTTCACAAAGTGGAGAACTTTATACTATTGTCGATTGCAAACAACTGACCCTGTCAAGAGAGCTCATTTTACACCCAGTCAGCTGTTAGTAATAAACCTACTTACCTGTGGAATGTTCCAGGTGTTCTTTGAACATTCCAGTACTTTTTCTGTGTCCCAACTTTTTTGGAATATGTTGCAATTCACAGTGTGTATATTTTAAAACCAATTAAGTTGATAAGTTTAAATATTTGATTAAATTAAATTAAGGTTGAAAAAGGATTTTTGACTTTGATTTTTTGAATTTGACACAATATTCTGTGTTTTCTATGAAATGACTGTACGTGGGTGGTAGTGATGGCTGTTTTTGGGATCAGAGTTTGTATGTATTGTTTTATGATTTGGACCTTTGTGTCTGAAGTAGAGAATAAAGTAAATCTAATCCAAACAAGATTACTAACATTTTAGAACAAAGCCAACATGATTTTTCATTCTCCATTAAATCTGAACAAAATTAATCTGAAAGTACAAGAGAACAAACATAAGATAAGGAATAACTTCAATAAAACCCACATGACTGATAGCGTGACTCTACACTTAATACACTGACACAACCCTTGAGTAAAGTTTGAACTTTGGATTTGCTATAAAAAGGCAGATTAAGAGCATATAATTGTAGTTCCTGAACAGATCAGTGCACGCCCAGCAGACAGAGTCTCTAGCTATTGTTAAACATGTTAACTCATGAGCCATGTTAAAAAAAAAAATCCAAAGACTGTTGTGAAATACCAATATATATCAGAGTGCATTAGTAATAATTTTGTCCTGAAAATGCCTGGGAAGTTTCTACTGAGACACGAGATGTAAGGAGAAACAGACGTAGTATCTGTGGTGGAAAAATTGGTATAAAATGCTATGACTTTGTCCAGATAGATACAAACATTTGTCAAAAAGTATTTGTCCATTACATTATAGAGTTGTAATGCCCTTTATCTTACAACACAAAGCCACTGCCTTTGAAGCTGATTTCATTAATCCCTTAAGCTAAAGCATCAGTCCTGTTCAAAGGAACCATACTTGTTAAAACATGCTGCCGTTAATAGAGTAAAATTGTGTCTCCTTTATGTATAAAGAAACATGCTAGATTTCTACCTTTTTGAGTAAACTTTAAAACAAAAAGATTCAGATGTAGGCTGCCATTTTTTCAACGCATTCATGGTAGTGATGCCACCTGATTGCAAGGTACTTCCCACATCTTCTAAACTTAAAACAAAAAGTAAGGCAATTTGTGTTTGGTACATTATTTCTCTGTTGTAACAATGCTTTTTGGTAATAAATCTTATAATGTTGGAAAGCCTTTTTATTACCCTTTTAAATGATGCCACATTTGTAAGGATCATGCATTTGTGGGATGAGCAGCAGAGCTGAGTATGTGGGTTGTGCCCATGAAAAATGTGCCAAATCTTCTCTGCCAATCAACATCAACATCAATTTAATTGTGTCATTCATAAAATAGTTTAAAAATGGTTGACACGTGGTTTTAACTAAAAGAACTCTAAATGAACAGTGTTTCATGGGAATTTTCGTCAACGTGTAAATCTACTTTTGAAAACTTAAGAACACAAAAGCCTTGCAACCCCCCCAAATCTTTAGCGCCCCCCTCAGGGGTCCCAAGGTTGGGAAGCCATGCAATAAATAGTGGTCGGTTGGAGGTATTAGACAACACAGAAATGTATTTTATATAAACAGACTCTGATTAAACAAGGAAACATATTTAAACATTATTTGTATTACATTTTGATAACATTGATCCAGAATAGCAGATTAAATATTTGCTGGCTTCCTCTTCTCCTATCATATACTCTCTTTGGGCATTATCTATTAGTAGCACTGCTACCTTGGCCCTTAAACAAAGGCTTGATTGCTTTATTGTCTTTATTTTGAAAATGTCAACAAAACACAAAAGCATAATTGGTTGACAAAGGACAAAAAAACAGGATAGTTAAAAATAATAAAGTGATCTTTTACACAGTATCAGCATCCATATCCAGCATGAAGCAAAATGTACATGTTTGAAAAAGAGTAGGAGGAAGTTTACTCTTATTTTATCATTCTCATTATTTTACTTCTCTATAGGACACAAGTTACAATAATCTTCTTCTTTGGGACAGAAAATCCTATTTTTAGTTAACTTCTTCAACTGAAATAATTTTTCTTTGGGTTTGTTTTTTAAATCTGTGACTCTGTATCTCAAAATGGAATATACCCTAAAATGTTATAAATAGAATTAGGTTTAACTTTTGTTTGGGGTCAAGGTAAGGGTTAGGATACCAACAGTTAAACTGTTAAAAGCCTGACCTACAAAACCTGATTACAAAATATTTCTTACATAATCCAAGTAGCTAAGTTATCTTAAGCTACATTTGCTACGGCTCACATTGACTTAGCTATAGATAACTCAGCCACATAGCTAATGTAGCCCCAGCTAAACCCACAGCTATGAAACTATGTAAGCTAAGCTATGTGTCTACATTATCAACATAACTATGTTAGCTTTAGCTATGTTTTCAAGAGCTCATGTTGCTAAAGCTGACTGAGCTACATTGGCCAATGTAGTAACAATAATTGCATAGCTATGTTAGCTAAAGCTAAAGGAGCTAAAGTGAGCCACCATTTCACAAGTTTGCTTCTACAGCAGATCTATACATAATACATAAATCCAAGTTTAGACTCATGACCTTTTTCTTTATTTTACTTACAGAGAAAAATGTCATGATTCTAAATTAGGATTAAATTGTGTATGGCTAAATGTTGCTTGGTCCATAATGTTTGCAATGTGGTTACTTAATGAGTACAACCACTGGGCTTTGTTTAAAAGGAAAGTTGAATTAAAAAAAAAACAAACTTAAACTTGAAATGCATTTTACCATAAAATTATGGCACTTCCTTTCTGAGATATACAGTGTCTCAGATGAGCAGACTGTGAGAGTGGTTCTCAGAGATGAATCAGCTGCTGCCAAACCCTTCTCAGCTGTTATACAAATCAACAAAAGGTCAGTAAGATAATAAAGAGCACCAGTGGAAGCACTAAAGATAAAGTATTTCATTAGGAAAATGTGCTTATTAGAAAGCTCACAACATTCATTATGGTCTCACAAATACTTAATAAATTATGATCAAACTGACTTAATAAAGATATTGTCTTTACAGTTTCAGTTATTATGTGAAATGTTGTCATACTGATTTTTAACTAACATCTAAAAATAGCTAAGTAAAATCTGTACATATATTAAAGCCATATTTAATTTTATGAAATTGTCTCCCTTAAATGATTAGTCATGTTTCATTTTTCTCTTACACATTCTGTTGTACAAACATCTAATCAGCATGAAAACAATCAAGAGCACGAGAAGCAAAACTCCACCCAGGAACAGAAAGACATCAAAGGAGTGGTAGGAGTACCAGGGCATCTTAAATGACTGTGCTTTCAGGTGAGCTGCACCTTTATGCCTGATAACAAACTCTATCCAGAAGAGGGCATTATCCAGTGGCTTCAAAGGAGTATCTCTGTGCAGCCTGGAGAGTCTCTGCATGTTCATCCTGTAGGAGGGCTCGGTCAGGACTCTCTGCACTGTCTTCAGGAAGTTGTCGTCTTTGTCCACTGTTTGAAGGCTCAGGATCTCAGCCCCACCTCTCTCTTTGAGGCGCAGCAGATTGTCGTATTGGTCAAAAAACAAAGGAAGACCCACAACTGGGACTCCATGATACATAGCCTCTTGAACTCCGTTTGTTCCTCCATGAGCCACAAAGAGTTTAATCTTTGGATGTCCTAAAATATCATTCTGGGGCATCCAGTCCACCAGCAGGGTGTTGTTTCCCAGACTGGCTGGTTTGTCACCTTTGTGTCTCCAGATGACTTTTTGAGGTAGCTTGGCAAAAGCTGCAGCGATCTCATCTGTCATGTCAGCAGGAAGTTCACTCACAAAAGTCCCCAGAGACATGAGTATGACTCCATGCTCTCCAGAACTCTGCACAAACTCCTCCAGGTGCTCAGGAAGAGGTTTTGCAGGTTTACACTGAAAACCTCCCATGTATACGACATTAGGCATGGTGGGACGAGGGAACTCAAAGACAAAGTCTGCCCTCATGAGCCAAATATCAGCATCAAGCATCAGCTCCTTATAATCAAGACCAGGCCCAAGATATTTGTTGGTAATTTTTTGGTATATTTGGCTAACAATGTGATTTTGTGTTTCTGTTACTAGATGTAAAGCCACATTTTTGACTCTCTGCCAAAAGGTCATCTTGTCAGTGTTTCCAGATCCTGTTATAGGAATGTATGATAAAGGTGAAGGAGCAATAGCAAGGTGAGCCTCACCACCCAATAGCCAGCGAACATTGTAAACCAAAGGAATATTCAAATATTTGGCCAAAATGACTCCTCCACCCCAGCAGGGATCTGTGAGCACCAGATCGAACTCGCTATCCTTCAACTTCTTCAACAGCTCTGTGTCATCTAGGACGCCTCTAACAAAATCCCCCACAGCTTCGTGAGCGTCCACAAATGTGCCAATCATCCCCACAGATGTGTGG
Organism: Cheilinus undulatus; assembly: GCF_018320785.1. Classification (NCBI taxonomy): domain Eukaryota; kingdom Metazoa; phylum Chordata; class Actinopteri; order Labriformes; family Labridae; genus Cheilinus; species Cheilinus undulatus. Next base: position 29,919,106 of record NC_054865.1, on the reverse strand, counting down.
AGAAAACTAATCAAGGGAAGAGCCCCTCTCTCAAAATCAATAACCTCTTTTATGATTTTGGTTATGAACTTCTGATCTAAGCTCCTCTCCACTTGAACTGTAAAGGAGTCATAATAGGACGATTTCTCCTTGATGTACCAGCTTTTGCTTGAACGTAGGATTGTGAGACTGTGTTCTTTCTCGTGCAATGCTTGAAGCAGGACATCCATATTTACCCAGTGGCTGCCTTCTATAGGAAGGACCAAGATGTTGCCACCTTGACAAGCTCTGGGAATGAGGATGAGCAGCAGCAGAGCACTGCAGCAACAGAGCAGCCTCATCTGAAATGAAAACATCGATGGTATGAAAAAATAGGAAGAGCGAAAAAGAATCCCCTTTGAACACTTAAAAAATATCTAATTGCAATTGTACTGGTTGACTTGTATTGCAAATTCAGTATGAACGGTTGAATTGAGGGGAATGATCATTTTTATGTCATTCTCATTTTGAATGAGAAAAATGCATGCAAAATTAAGGAAAGGTTTTTGCAAATTATTCTAAAAAAACTCTGCTGGAAAAAAACTGTTTTAAACTAGTATTTTGACACATTTCTGGTAAAACAAATGTTGCACCGTCTGCAATTTGAAAATGCAGTAGGCCGTACTGCAATTGAGTCTATTTTTTAATTGATTGCTGAGCCTTCTATTTAATACTTTAAGTGAACTTTGAATTACCAACTTTTCACATTTACTTGGGTCAGGCCTGCCCACAGAGTTGGCTGAGCCCCTGAAAATACAGCAAATTGGCCCTCCCCAGATCTGATTTATTGATATGTGTGTTGGATCCATAGCATCCTGGCTCACAGTTGCTTCATTTTTGAGTTGAAAAGTGAAAAAGTGCCATTTGTAAAGTGCCATATGTAACCCCTTTCATCTCTGTTTCCACACATTTTTCCACTTTTTACCCGTTTTTGTCCCTTTTAACAAATTTTTTGGCATTTTTTAAACGCTTTCACCAATTACCCACCCATTCTGCCCCTTTATTGCCTTTCTTAACCAATATTTGCAGCTTATTTCCTACTTCTCTCACATTTTTAAACAATTTTGGCCATTTTAAACCAATTTTTGCCTCTTTTAACAATTTTTTGTCACTTTTTAACTGCTTTTCAAAATTTTCCTGCCTTTTGCCTCTCCTAACACATTTTTGCAACTTGAATCCAGTATTTGCCAATTTTACCCCATTTTGCCTCTTTTGACACATTTTTGCCACTTTTAACTACTTTCCATCTTTTTCCACAGTTTTGCACCTTTATTGCCTCCCTTGATCCAGTTTTATGGCTTTCATAGTTTTTTGCTTCTTTTTAGCCCTTTTGGCCATTATTTAATTAATTTTCCCTTAAAGTTATTTCAGTTCCTTCTACTTTATTCTCTAGTATCCTGACAGTTTTGCAAGTCATGTTTGTGCTAAGTCTGACATTACTTTCTAATGGTTTTGAATGTGCCTATTTACATTCAAATTAGCAAAAAGAAAAAAAGAAAAAAAATCTGTTTTCAGAAAACTCTTTATATATTTATTTATTTAATCTAGTTTAAATAAAAGAGGCGGTATCATACCACAGCATGAATAAATTGAATTATTTTCCTTTCCTTCATAAAAGTGGTTATTATTCAGTTTAAATAGAAAACATGGTTATCACAGACTAAGTTTACATTGGACCATGAGCACCTACCATAAGCGGCCTTACTTCTACACCACTTTCACTTAAGTAACCGTGCTTTTACTTGAATAGTCCTGAACTCTTTCCAGCTCTGTAACTTTTGTTTTTTTTATTTATACTGTGTAAATGAGTATTTTTGGGAAATGTTACTACACTCCATTTGGACATATTTTCTCTTACTGTTTCCATCTGTAAAATCATTTCTATCTTTAATGGCCCGACAAACTAAATTATTTTCGATTCCAAACTTGGCATTTTAACACAAGCTCTTGTAGATTCAGATATAGCCTACTCTCTGCAGGACTTAGGACACCACTCCCAATGTCCCGGTTAACGTTAGCTGTTCAAATGACCTAAATTCTGTTTTCGTGAAGTAAACTAAACCTTCAAATATACATAACACGAAGCGTTTCTACTTACTGTTGTGTGTATTTTCACAGGAACAGGGATGGCGTTGGATAACTGTTCGAGCAGAGAGAAGCTGTCCAGCGGGTTCAGATGAGAACAATGCGGAAGAAGACGGCAGCAGACTGTGGTTGACTGGAGCCGGATACTGTGGGAGGTTGTTACAGGTAAAAGTCTTTATATACATGATAAGTTCGTTACGCATCGACAGAATCTCTATTTAAGCATACAGCCTCTCAGCAAAAGTATGTTAGGGTTTATAATGACTGCCACTCTTTGAATAACGTGTACACTTTTGACCCCTTTTGGATAGTTTTACGATGCAGGTACATTATGGTAATAAAACTATTTGTTTTCCTACCCTAATCTAAGCTGATAAGGATAGCCAAACACAGGGAGGATCTTTGTCCAATTGAAGAAAAAGGCATTCGAGCCCGGGCTGCTTATGGCATGTAATTTTTAATTTTGTTATTATCAGTCTGCTAATTATTTTCAGCTAAGAAAACCCCAATTGTCAGGGACCTTGTGTTGACAGCGGTGGAGAAGTTGCACCTTGATCCTTTTGCATGTAGATTAAATGCTTAGACAGAAGTAGCTGCCAGACTTACTTCTGCAGCTTATAAAAGATACAAAAATCCCACCGTTTTTATGAAAGTCATAAAGCAGAAGTGGATCAAACCATTTCGAAAGGGGGATGGTGTGATTTCACGTACAGTACATGTGACTTATGTTACAGACAGGAAATCATTACTGAAGGAAGGTTTATTTTAATTGCTTTGTCAACATGGATATCATTTTATGTCTTTTATAAGTAGGATATTGAAACTTTATACGAAATTGCCTTTTGAATTACAGTTTCTTTTGAATGAATTTTTCAAAAGGGTGATTGTAACTGATAGTTCTCGCCAAGGCAAGGTAAGGTTTATTTGTATGGCACACTTTTTCATCTTGGGCAATGAAAGCCTAAATGCATATTCATGTTTCCATTCAGCCCTATTAATGATAATGGATAACTATCCAAAAGTTCAATTTATTAGGAATTTCAGCATTTACAGTCTGCCTTGTCAAAGAGAGGGGGATAACTAACCCCTCAACCTAACCTTAACCTTAACCTAACCCCACTTCAGGGCTCTAGACTAAACACCTACCCTACTACCTTGCCCTAACCCTTAGAAAATGCTGCATTATTACATGATGGATGGAAAATGTATTACAATATTACATAATGCAGTGCTACATGCCTTATTACTAATGTTAAAGAATGAGAGAAACACAGGGTCATCAAGTTTTAGCCATGAAAGTAAAGTGACAGTGCAGAGTTGTAGTTAAAATAGAACATTTTAGAGTGATCAGATGTTTTAGTCAAAGGCAGTAGAGAGCAGGTGCGTCTTGAGCCTTGATTTAAAAGAGCTCAGACTCTCAGCAGACCTGATGTTTTCTGGGAGTTTGTTCCAGGTATGCAGACATAGAAACTTTAAAGTCTACTCTCTTAGAGACAGGGAGCCAGTGTAAAGACCACAGAACAGGACTGATATGGCCCACCCTTCTGGTCTCAGTGTGAAGCAGCATTCTGAATCAGCTGCAGCTGTCTGGTTGACTTTTTAGCAGAACAGTAAAGATGCTATGAGAGTAGTCAATTAGACTGAAGATCAATGCATGGACAAGTTTTTCAATGTTCTGCTGGGACATTAGACCTTCAATCCTATATTTTCTAGGTGGTAATGAGCCGACTTTGTAATTGTTTTATGTGGTTTTTAAAATTTAGGTCTGAATCCATGAAGACACCCTATGTCATCTACATAGTTGCGGTCATATATTTTGTTGTTCTCTATGATCTGAGCGAGTGGAAGTATATAAATGCTAAACAGAAGAGGTCCTAGGATGGAACTTTGGGGAACTTTGCATACATTCTTAGTCTGCTCAGATTTAAAGTCATGTATTGACACAAAATAGTCCCTGTCCTTTAAGTAGAATAAAAACCAATCTAGTATTTTGTCACAGTTTGCCAGTTGGTCCAGTAATATGGTTCATGCAACTCTGAGATTCATAGACTAAAACTGAATTTCTACCACAATTTGTGTCAAAGAAGATGTCTTAAACCCTTTCAACAGAGCAGTCTCAGTGCTGTGATATGATTCTCTAAAGCTTTGTTATTAGAAATGTAAATAATCCCTGCATCACTTGTAAGGCTGTAAAAAAGCTGCAAAATCTGACCTTTTAACATGTATTCACTTAAAGCCATTTTCACATTTGATTAAGAAAAATCCACAGTAGATAAAACTGAACATTAGTTCATCTATGCTTAACAGGTAATCCCTCATCATCTTGCATCAGGATTTCTTTCTCAAGGTCTCTGGATGAAAGATTGCATCAGGAACAAATTGCCATCTTCATATCTGAACAGCAGAAGACTGAGTAATCTGTGTGAGAATGAAAGTTCTGTTACTCATTTTTAGCCCATTTTCAACCTCTTTAAATTCTGTAGGAAATGTAGAAGGATTCATGCTTTCATAACAATAAAGCCATTCCCTTTTACAACATTGAAAAGATAAAGCAGTTCAGTGTATGTAAGACTGTCATAGCCTCACACATTCAGATAAATACAATTAAAAATTAAAACTGCGTTAATTATAAATATCAATCTAAGAAATTGATATTCATCCTTTATTATAAAAATTTATTTTTAACCACAGGCTGGATATTGATTTTTTTTTCCAATCACTTGCAGCATCTCTGGGTCCCCCACATTATGCTGTCGCCATGGCAGCCAGCACACACATGCACATGCACACTCATCCTGAGAGATTGTCAGTGAGTGGAAGGACAAAATGTTGCATCACATATCACTGTGTGCGCCATCAGATAAGAGGCAGGAAAATGTTAATGTGCAGCAGAATCTCCTGCCACTGTGAAGAGCCGGCTGAATGGAGGGGGCGACTATCCCCGCCTGTTATTAGTGACCATGAGAATGATAGAAGACGGGGAGGAGGGGGATGTTGTGGTGGCGAAAAGGGGGCGGACTCTCTATATGGAAGAGGAGGAGGAGGAGGATGCGTTGTCTTTGCACAATTGGAGGCAGCAGGGAGTGAAGCAGCATCTGTATGAGGCGAGAGAAGGAACCTGCGTGCAATGGAGGAGCCCTGCTAGAGCTGCACTGCCGCTGTTGTCAGTACCACAACCACCACCACTCAGGATTGTGTATTGATGGAAAAGACTTAAGCAGGTATGTCTGCATTGTTTACTGTGTAAAATGGAACAATTACCTGAGAGAGGGTCAAGCATACAAAGTGAGGGTAGAGTGCATTCAGGCTTGTGCTGTCCATTAAAGATGTGTTATTAATTTCTTGTTATTATCATCTTTTCTGTCTTTACAGTGCATATCCGAGGTAATCCATTGAGATTGCATGTCGTTTTTCTGGAGGTATACTTTACTGACTCCTTCAGAATTCAGACCCTTAACTCTGTACTCTCATAGCTAAGACGTTTCTCAGGGTACACAATAACCTCTGTTTTATTTATTTATCTTCCAGCTCTGTGATGCCCAAGGGACTAGGTGTGTGGATCCAGTGCCACCTCTGATACGATGTTTAGAGCAGGAGGGGCAGCCACCTCTCTTGCATTGCTGCTGCTGCTGCCTTTGCTGTGCTGTTGCCACCTGTGCCACTCACTGCGTAAGTTTCCTAAGGACTGGATATGTCTCGTCATATTATAGCCTGTTGATAGCTGGAGTGTGACAGATGGTATAGATGAGGACAAGCTGGACTCCAGTGGAAGTGTCAAAAACCATGTAAGAAAAAATACTGGCAGATGGTCAGTGAAGGGTGAATGGAGCATGAAAATTTGGAGTCAAACTAAAATATATGTGTGGGATTGGTTTGTCTTACGTTCTAATTTTATTTTTCATTTAACTTTCTCTTTTTGACCAGATAATATATTTAGATTTAAGAAAGCAAAACTGAGCTTAGTTTATTGCACCATATATGAGGAAACATTCCAGTTATCGAAAAAGCAGCATATTTTCATCTCTTACTCTGCAATGTACAAAAGCACTTACAGTTCGTCGGTTGTTTCTCCTAAAACTTATTAAAGCTCCTACTGGAAACTTTTGGTTTGTTTGGCTTTTGCCACTCCCTGTGGATAAAGAGAAAAATGTTATTTATTTGCTATCAGTATTAGTGTTATACTGCAAAAATACCTAGTTAGAATAAAATAAGGAAAAAGGCAGGCTGGGCTTTCCAATTTATAGTTAAATTTAGTACTTTAAAAGTGTCTAGAATTGGTCCAAACTACATATAGTAAAACATCACTTTTGAAAGTTTTAAATATTTTATAGTTTGACAGAGCTGAAGCAACTCTTGAAAATCTGTAGCAGGGTTGGTCTCTTCTGGCAAGAACAAAGAAAGAGTCAACCTCAAGGCAAGGCATCCTTTCAGAATACCTAAAGTCACAGACAGGAGCCCTAACACATTGGATAACTTCACTCAGGTTGCAAATCTGTAACAACAACCCACAGGAAATATGACCAAAAGAACCCCAGCATGGATCACTATACAACAGGCAACACCCAAACACAACTAAACACATATAAAACAGATCTCAACACTTGCCCAAGGGCATGATTGGGAACTTGGCCCACACCTCCCCCCGAGCTTAGATCAGCTGACTCTTTACAGAGTGAGTTAAAAACTTCACTTTGGGAGTAAAAATCAACTTCAAAGTGTTTAACCTTGAAGTATCAACACAAGTTTTGGGATGTGATGTGGAAGCGTTATCTCGCTATATGCTACTGTGTAGTCAACAGAGGTTAAAAAAGTAAACGGGGGAATTGCACTCAAGTAAAAGTACAGTTACAGTTCTGGTTAAAACTTACTAAGTAGAAGTAAAAGTACTGATTTCAAAATTCTCTCAAAAAGTACAAGTAGCCAAAAACTACTCAGTTACAATACACTGAGTAAATGTAATAAGTTACTTTACACTTCTGAGAAATAGTTGATCTTGTTGCTGATGTTTTTTTTGTACATTTGTTGGTTGTAATGTGATTTCAGCCAGTGTCATTACAAGATAGTAACTCCACACAGGAGATGTAACACAACAGCTTGACCTATTTCTTAAATTTTTTTGTTATTCTTTTCATGACATGAGACAAAATAAAAAAACAGTAATGTTAAACAGCGGGCAATGCTGCTTTTGGCATTCTTTAAAACAGTCTGCTATCAGAACGTAACAGAATTCTACTTTTTTGTGGCTTCATATCAGTAAACAAGACATTTTATTTACTTTTTTGGTGCATCAACAATTGTTTTGCTTCTCAGCACCTTATTATAAAGACTAATGTTTAGAAGTTTCCAGTAAAGTGAAATTCCAAGTATTATATGTACAGCCTCAAGGTTAACAAGGCTGATACAAGCTCATAACTTGACTGAGACAACCACAGTTTGACTTGAAAATTGTAGCCACCGCAACAATAACAACAGCTAGCAGAAACAGCAAGTGAAAATGTGTTAAGCTTAAGTTATGGACCGACAGCAAAGCTGGATGGACAGAGGAATTCGTTAAATGCAGTGTTAGGCAAAAGGAAAGCGACAAATGATAAAGTCAAGTATAGTCCATTGGCAGTAGAGTAAGAGGGAATATTGTTGCTGTTGCCATGACAGTGCCTGCACAGCTATGTATTGATAGTACACTCATCTGACTTCTGCTTCACATTGAATAAATGTCCTTCTGTCCATCATTAATGTTTTGCTTATTCATCTGCTTATACATATGTGTCATCTAAGGTGGATCCCTAGGTAATCCCAGCTGCCTCTATGGTGCTAAATTGTGTATACCGTGCGTGATAAATTCAGTTTATACTTGATAATGAAGAAAATCGTGTGCCTTCTCCTGCACCCACAGTCAGCAATAAGCACTGACTCAGCTCTTCTTAAAAATGCAGGAATCAGTCCATGTTAAATATTAATATTACTCAGCTTAAGGTGAAATAGAGCATTGCCTTTACCTCATAGCACATACATTACATTCCTGTGTTTGTAAATTCTGCTTTCACACGTTCAGTTCATCATACACTGAAACATAATCATGCAGACTCCAGCCGTCTGCTAGTTGCTTTTTGGTGAAAGATGATAATAATGATAGTGTCAGAGAAGCTGCAGAAATGATGAATTTTCTTATCACGCAGTCATCGATTGGGGGGTGTAGGGGCCTCGTCTTTATTGATCCACAAGCGCTGAAAGGGTGACACTGAACATTTATGCTCAGTCTTGTGGTAGATTTCCAGCCACGTTCTGGGTCCATAAATTGAGTATATTACCGCTTTGTGAATGATTTAAGCAGCAAGATGAAAGAAATTGTGCGTAATTCACACTGTAATCGATATGTTCTGCAGTGAAAAGGAGCCATGCCTCAGAAAAACAATGCAGCAGTTTGACTGCAGTTTAAATCAGAATAAAACTCTCACATATCTCTTACACTGAACGTCATGACTACAAGTGCATGCAGGGGTAAGAAATATTTGCAGATAAAGTGCAAAGCTCAAGTCAAGTTTTGGCCTTTAGCTGTTGACAGTCTTGTCACATAAAAACACATCCGATATGAACCTACATTTATACATACCGTATTTGATCAGTAAGCAGTGATTGTTTCTAACGATTTCACTTAAATATGCCTGCCTAATCAACACTCAAATGAGTCAGCTTGCAAAACAGGCAAAAATGCATTTGAATTTCTGACTGTGGTGAGTGAGAATGTAGTAAAGAAGAGAATCAAAGCATAAAAACACAAATCTATGCCTTATCCAAAACACTCATAAAAGACTAGATGGCAGGATTCTCCTCTTTGTCAACTTTATTCTTGATTTATAACACACAACAACATAAACCTGTGACTACAAAGTCTCTAGTGGATAGAAAAGTAGAGAAATTAAAAGGCATATCCAGCCTCCTACAGATACTCTATAATCATCATTTTCACATTGAGTGCATGGTATCAAGTGTTAATTTGCTTATTCTGGCATTGATATTCAGGCTTTTCATTCGTTTGAAGTATTATTCTTATGTTAAGTATTCATTGCCGCCTGGATTTAAGCTTTGCTTTGAGATTTAACATTTGAATTAAACACTGGAGTAAGGTCAGAGAAAGAAATGCAGTGAGAGTACTATAACTTTTACTGAGAGTCTTCTATGGGAGTAGTGATTCAACCAAAGGTGCCGCGCTATCTACAAGTTTATAAGTTCATGCTGTCTTTTTATGCCTTTTAGGGGTTCCAAAACTCTCCTCCTATGCAAAAGCAGAGGACAAGCTGTTCAAATACCTCTTTGGAAACTACCAGAAATGGGTTCGTCCAGTAGAATACTTAAACCAGACGATACGGGTGAAGTTTGGACTTGCTATCTCCCAGCTGGTTGATGTGGTGAGCACATATTTATGATATTGTTTATGACTGTGTGTCAAAGACTACACTACAAACAAAGTAAGGTGGGCAGACAGAGTGCTTCAATCTAGTACTATATTTGTCGACTCGGCTGCTTTTCTTAAATAATATTCTACTGTCGACATTTTACTGTTCTAGGATGAGAAAAATCAGCGGATGACAACCAATGTGTGGATGAAACAGGCAAGTAGAGCTGACCTAAACAAATGATACAACATGGCATGTAGATTGGTTAGGGTATGATTATTGCTGTGGAATATTTTTAAACAACCTCTGCCTTACATGGTACTTAGACACAGTTGGTCAGCCTCTTTACACCCTCTTTTAATCTGCTCAGGTGGCATTTCACCGACTCTTCTTATCTTGATGAGTCCTCATGGTGCTCACTGCCCACGCACCTTTCATCACAAGCCCCCCTCCTCCTCCACTCCTGCTCCTGCTCCTGTCACCCTAATTCATGGTCATGGGTGTCTTATCTGTCACACATTTTATGAATTATCCGCCCAGAGCAGGCTGTACCATGAAGGTTAGCTGCTCCCTTTCACTGTGATGGATAGAATCAAGCAAAGAGAGAAATGAAGGGCATTGAACCTAGTAATATGTATCTATCACTGTTATTTGCAAAATGGAAAGAATGGCTTATCCTTCACAGTGTTCTATCTTAAGGTACTGATCATGTACAGCATTTGTGCTTAGTAATCTAGATACAATATTTTTTGTAAAGTTGCATGTAGAAGAAAGCTTTTCAATGGCTTAGAATTGGGACATAACATAACATTTTATTTCATTTAAATGACTTTGTAGAAATCTACATTCACTTTGACATTTAGAGGTTATTTGTAATTTTTTTGTGTTAAAAAGGCAAATTATTTTGACCAATAACGTTTTATTTAATTAATAAGAGGGTTAAACATCCAAGGGGGTGAATACCTTTTATAGACTCTGTAGAAGACAATATGCAAAATATTTTTACTCTAACAATAAAGGCTTCAGAGGCTGGGTTAGCTTAGCAAAGCTCAAAGATGAGAAACCTCTGCCTCAGTCAACATCCAACAAAAACCCACAGTTATCATTTTTATTCATAAGCCTTGTATTCTGTTTAGCTAAATTGGTTAGCATTTGCTTATCAGTTGGTAAATTATTATTAGCAAGCTGTTGTCTGGCCAGTTTGACAATCTTTGTGATGTCAGCGGTACCTTTGTAGCATACAAACATGGATGTTATCTGTATTTCCATTAAGCTCTCAGCAGGAAAAATATACTAGGCAGATTACCAAAAGTTAAAACTTTTTGTCAAGCCCCCTCAGCTTCATTTTTACTTGTTATTCCTAATTTTTTCTATAATTTAGGAGTGGATTGACATGAAGCTGAGATGGAACCCTAATGACTATCTGGGTATCACCATAATACGAGTCCCGTCAGACCGCATCTGGCTCCCTGACATTGTACTGTATGATAAGTATGTATTATTAGATACAGAAGGAAATTGTGCTAACAAATGCCTTATAATGAAAAAATCTGTCATCTAGCTGTAAGTTCTATATATTCAAGATAAATGAATGTTTTTCTTTCAACAGTTCGGATGGGCGATTTGAGGGAACGGTCACTAAGGCTGTTGTAAAGTATGATGGAACCATAACATGGACCCCACCAGCCAATTACAAGTCAGCCTGCACCATTGACGTCACCTTCTTCCCCTTTGACCTCCAGAATTGTTCTATGAAGTTTGGTTCTTGGACGTATGATGGATCCCAGGTGGGTTTTTACTTTGTTGTACAAGCATGGCACACTACTTAAGGCATTGACAGTGAATGACGTGAAGTTATCTCTGTATTTATCAGGTGGATATCACACTGGAAGACTTCCACGTGGACAAGCAGGACTATTTTGACAACGGTGAATGGGAGATAGTAAAAGCCACTGGCAGCCGTGGTGTCAGGACAGACAGCAGCTCATCCTATCCCACCATAACCTACTTCTTCATCATCCGCAGGCTGCCTCTTTTCTACACCCTCTTTCTTATCATTCCCTGCATTGGCCTTTCCTTCCTCACCATCCTTGTCTTCTATCTGCCTTCTAACGGAGGAGAAAAGATCTCTCTCTGCACCTCAGTCCTGGTATCACTCACGGTTTTTCTCCTGGTCATCGAAGAGATAATCCCGTCCTCCTCTAAGGCTATCCCTCTCATTGGAGAGTATCTGGTCTTCACCATGATCTTTGTCACTCTCTCTATCATCATCACTGTCTTTGCCATCAACATCCACCATCGCTCCTCTTCTACACACCATGGTATGGCACCCTGGGTGAGGAGGATTTTTCTGCACCAGCTGCCTAAGCTGCTGTGCATGCGCAGCCATGCAGATCGCTACGCCACAGCTGGAGCAGCCAGAGCCAGAGGTGCAGTAGGACTGGGTCTGATCAAGGACCCACAACCTGAACTGACTCCTCTTCTCTACACCAGACACAGCCTCGAAGCTGCTTTGGATTCAATTCGCTATATCACCATGCATGTGGTTAAAGAAAATGAGGTCAGAGAGGTGAGTATGCAGAGTTAAGGGTTTACTTCGCTGTAAAGGTGATCCAATTCCAGAGCAAGAACTGGGAATATCTTAGAGGCCTTTGTGTAGTCAGTACACCCATCCTGATTCCTAAATTATGATGCAAAAGAGAAAGTAGTTTAAGGTAAGGTATCATATGACATTAGCAACACAAAATTAATGAATGAAACATTCATCAAAGCCCATAAATCTTAGCAAAACTTTTCTTTTAATTTTGTAAAGTCATTTGAGCATGTATGAACTTTTCTAATCTGACTACCCAAAGTGCTTTTTACACCAGGTAATGCCTACCCATTCACTCTATGATCACAACCTGATGGTTGAGGCTGCTATGAAAAGTACCCCTTAGTCTTAGCCATGCCTGCTCAAACACTTTTATACACCACTGCTTCAGCAGAAGAAGCAAACTGGGGTTAAGCTGCTTACAGGAGCAGGGAATCAAAACCTGACCTACTGATAAGAGATGACGTGCTCTACCACCATCCACATCCACTCCTCCAATTACAGATCTTATAATAAGATAAGAGAAATAAGATATTGATTATTAACAATCATTTTTTGGCCTGCCTGAAGGTGACTAGTTCAAAAAGGTCTGCAGGAATTTGTGATTTTGACCTCTTTGTGTTTGTAGGGCTATCAAGATTAATCATATTAATTGCGATTAACTGCAATCTACAGTTAGTGCATTCATTTCTTTAATCACTATTAATAGCATGCTTGTTTGTCCCTTTTATCAAACACTGGTTAAGCCACTGCATCATCTCCCTGCAGCCACAGTGATGAAAAATCATTCCGCCACTGCTCCCTAATGTTTCATTTCACTGTTAAAAGAAAGCTCAGGTCAAGAGTTACCTAAACCATGTGTGCTCCAGTTCAGTAGTTACCAGTTATTATGTTTTAATTTAAAGATTTTTATGTTTCTCCAACATTCAGATAAACAGTGAGCCAAGCTGTGGCTTACTTTAGCTTAGCTTGTTGCTACTTCGATGTTTTTATATAGTTTAATATTTTTATGATGAGCATGACCAACCCATACAACAATAATAGCACTCAAATTGATTATGGGATATAGCCAAAAGCCTTTACAAAATAAAATGGCCATTGTTATAATATGCTGTATATTTTAATAGTAATTGGGATGTATGCTTTAGGTACAGTATCTGCCAGTACTAAAATCATTGTAGTGGAATTGGTATAGAAAGAACAACAAAAAACTATCAAAAATTCTATGTTTAGTAACAGTCATGGCTATACTGTCATCATTGGCCACATTCCAGCTTTGTTATTTTTCATGATAATGTGTGTAAGTTGCTTTCCATTGTCATTGTCATTTGTATTGTTACTTTTTCTAACATTTGTATAACTGGAAACTAACATGCTTCTTTTTTGTCCCAGGTGGTTCAAGACTGGAAGTTTGTAGCCCAGGTCCTGGATCGAATGTTTCTTTGGGCTTTCCTCTTGGTGTCTATCCTGGGCTCTGCTCTCCTCTTCATACCAGTTATTTACAAATGGGCCAACATCATCGTCCCTAACCACGCTGGAAGCATCCTCTAATAACCACGCTCCAGCTCACAACTGACTGATGGAGGCAAAGCACATAAAACAGCTTGTTATGGCTCATAGTTGGGACTGAAATAGTGAGATTAGCACTCAGATACTGGCCCTGCTGTGATTATCTGCAGTCACTCTCTGAGCTGAAGCTGTGCCAGAGATCAGGCTGCTGTTTGCTGAGTTTATCTCGCAGAAACATGTTTTTACTTTGAGGGGGATTTAGAGTTCTGTATTTGTGAGAAAAATGATAAAAACAGATTTATTTCAGCTCAGTACAACTTTGTCCCTGTCATGGCAGCTCATCAATAAGATAAATAGATCCACACACAATAGATGGAAGGGGACTTTTGTTCTAATTTTACATAGAGCTTTACATCTTTCTATTCACTTTCTATGATAGTCTCTGATTCGGAAGCTTACCACTTTATCTGTAGTACATACTTTAAATATAATGAATGATTCAACCCTGATATCATGGCATCAGCAACTGTCATGTTTATATTGAAATTCAGTGGAATATTCTGGAAGGTAATCATTTGAAATTTGATGTAAGAGCTGGAGCACAATTCTCAGATGAGAACTACAGAAAATTCTATAAAAACACCTATGTCGCTACAGTTACATAATCTCAATTTACACATGATAATTCTGAGTGCATGCAGGTCAAGCACAGATACCCACATGGTTTAATATTTCTCTATTTATTCCACTTGACTGTGTGTGGGATGAAGGAGAGGTTGACTTTCTTGCCAATACTTGAATTTCTCCAGCACAGCTTCCTCTCAGCAAGAGGACATATTCTTCTGTGGACTGTAATACTATCCTTTGTATGAGACAGGTACAAAGATAATATAAATCCAGGATGTTTTTAGCCTACTGTAGCTTAGCATTAAGACCTAGCGTCAGTTAAAATGAGGCAGGCCTTGTTGTTTGATTGATGTTGCATGCAGATACCTCAGAAGACTTAGAGACAAGTAATAACAGGCCAGAGGTTCTCTATATTCACCACCATCAACAACGAGGAAGTCGCTGTCAGCCTTTGTTGAGCCTGCACTGCCACTGCATGGCCATGCCACCACATTGCAGCTTTGATGAGAAGAAACAAAGGCACAATGACAAGCATGAACACGTTGGTGACTGAGGTTTTGACATCTGCTGCACTAATGTTGTGGTTGCTATACTACATTGAATGTAGAGTATAAATAAAAAGTGATGAGCAGATAGAAAATGCTGTGAATTTTCGGCTTTTTGTTTAGATTTTGTTTAAATGTGTGAAACATATGAACAGAAAAAATATGCAGGAAAGTCCAATATGAAGCGGTGGGGTTTTATGCAGTTTTAACACATGCATCGTTGAACATTTGAAAAAAAATTTTGGCAGTTTCCAAAAATTTTTCCATGTTAAGCTTGGTTTATACTTAGTGGTTAAATCTATACCCAAATTTCGACTGTGTAGTTCTGCAACACTCTGCCTACTCTCTGCTTGTTTGTGTCCAGGAAACTATGGCAACCGAAACCAAGCGTATTGTATTGGAGTTCAAGAATAATGGACGTCCATCCAGTTGACCTAGACATGCCTCTCCCCACTGACACTTTCCAACTCCTCCAAGGGGGTACTGAAGCGTTCCCAGACCAGATATAGAATCTCTCCAGCACACTCTGGGTCTTCCCCAAGGTCTTCTCCCAGCCAGACGTGCTTGGACAAACTCCAAAGGAAGGCACCCAGGAGACACCCTGATCAGATTCCTGAACTGACTAAACTGGCTCCTTTCAATGAGTTGGAGCAGCTGCTCCACTGTGAGATCCTTCCAGATGTTTAATGGTCTCACCCTATCTCAAAGGCTGAGCCCAGCCACCTTCAGGAAAAAATCCTTTCAGCCACTTGTATCTGTGATCTCATTCTTTTGGTCCCTACCCAGAGTTCATGACCATAGGTGAGGGTTGGGACGTAGATCTACTGATAAATCAAAAGCTTTGCCTTTTAGCTCAGCTCTCTCTTCACCACAGAAATCCAGACTGCAGTACTGCTGATACTGCACCAATTTGCCTGTCAATCTCACTCTCCCTTTTACCCTAATTCATGAACAAGACCCCAAGATACTTGAATTCCCTATCCTGAGGCAGAGGCTCACTCCCCACCCGGAGGGAGTTATCTGCGGTTTCCCAGAACCATGGCCATAGACTTGGAGGTGCTGATTCTGACTCTCATCCCGACTGCTTTGCACTCAGCTGCAAACCATCTGACCATAATCTGTACATTTATCTCACACCAAAGTAGACAAAACATGCTCCTAGATATTACTCAGAGACTGATAGTTGCCTGGTGCCTTCCAGTGGACCAGTCACAAACTTTGAAGTCATTTTGATATGTAATTACATTTTTGAGGAAGTGTATATCAACTACACACCATCCCCACTGTGAAGCACAATAGTGGCAGCATCATGCTGTGGGGATGCTAAGCAGCTGGCCCTGGAAGGCTTGTAAAGGTAGAGGGTAAATTGAATGTGCCAAAATATAGGACAAAAGATTTTACTGCAAGACAAGCGGATTCAGTTTGCAAGAGAACTACGGCTTGGGAGAAGATTTATTTTCCAGCAAGACAATGACTTGAAGCATACAATGAAAGCTACACAGAATGGTTTAAAGACAGGGTGAATGTTCTGGAGTGGCTGAGTCAAAGCCCAGACCTCAATCCAGTAGAGAATTTGTGGCTGGACTTGAAAAGGTGCAACCTGACAGAGCTTGAGCAGTGCTGCAAAGAAGATTGGAGTAAGAAGGATACAAACCAAGAAGACTAAATAGATAGAAAGGATTGTTTTTTTTACCACTGTTGCCTCTGATCTAGAGCTTTGCAGGTGTTATGCTTGCTAAATGAATCAACAGAATTACAGGATAAGTCCAGAGGCATAATGGTTGAAGGAATAACAATTTTCTTTCATATATGAAAATATCTAAAAAAGTAAGGGTAGATTATTCTGGAAAATTATTTGGCATTCCTTTGTGTTTTTAGGCCCCTTTGCAGATTTAACCTAAGAATTCCACTATTATTTGAACAACCTTGGCTCTTTCCCAAGGGTCAGAAGCTTAGCAACTCCAGTTTTAGTTTGCATTACATTAATCATTTATTTATGTGATTTATCAAAGAGGTCCCCATGGGGGTAAAGGGTTACTAATGAGCAAATGTAACAAGTCCCAACTCAAAGCTTTAACAAAGACCCCACATTGTAGCATATTCATGGGGAAAAAAAATCCCAAAGAAGCTCTAATCCAAAGTCCACTTACATAAGCCCTCCTGGAATTTGTATTTACTCAGTGTTGCATATGGTGGTCCACACTAACATCTGAGCACATGCAGCACAGAGAATGAACAGGTATGTCACAGACACTACAGTTTCTATGAATTTGTCAGCTCATATTCTTACAAAGATGATTCAAATGTTTTTTTTTCTTTCAGGTTGAAGATGCAACAAAATGGAAATCCAACATTTCTTCTCTTGCTGTGCACAGTGTTTCTCTCATGTAGAATATGCCATGGAGGCAGAATCTTGATCGTTCCTTTAGAGGGAAGCCACTGGGTGAATATGGACATTATGATCAAAGCTCTGCACTCTGAAGGTCACTCAGTGGATGTGGTCCGGACAAATCAAAGCTGGTACATTCAGGACGGCTTCCAACACTACAAAACAATTACTGTTCCTGTCGTTGAAGCTTTCAACCATGACTTCATCAAACCGATCTTAGAGAAGATCATTGCCATTGAGAGGGGGGAGAGCTCATTTTTAAGCTTTGCAAGTTTGCAACTGGAGATGTTTGATGCCATGTTTAACATGCATAGAATAATCACCAACATGGCTAGGAGCATGTTAAAAGATGAAGATTTAATGAACAGATTAAAGGAGCATGACTATGACTTGGTCTTCACTGATCCTGCATGGGGTGCAGGTATAATCTTGGCTCATGCTCTGAAGCTTCCCCTGGTTTATAACGTGCGATGGATAACAAGTGGAGAGGGACATTTGGCCATCGCACCTTCTCCTTTATCTTACATCCCTCTGACTGGATCAGGCCTGTCAGACAAAATGAGCTTCATACAAAGATTTCAAAACCTTTTATTCTATTTCATTTGGCAAGCTCAGGATGCATTCCTAATTAACCCACAGTACCAGGCTGTTTGCGACGAGGTCTTTGGCCCTCAAGTCAGATACAGACACTTATTACAGGGAGCAGATTTGTGGCTCATGAGGGCAGACTTTGTCTTTGAATTCCCTCGTCCCACCATGCCTAATGTCATCTATGTTGGAGGTTTCCAGTGTAAGCCTGCAAAACCTCTTCCTGAAGACCTGGAGGAGTTTGTGCAGAGTTCTGGAGAGCATGGAGTCATCATCATGTCTCTTGGGACTTTTGTGAGTGAACTTCCTGCCGACATGACTAGCAAGATTGCTGCAGCTTTTGCTAAGGTCCCTCAGAAAGTCATCTGGAGACATAAAGGCAACAAACCAGCCAATCTGGGCAACAACACTCTGCTGGTGGACTGGATGCCACAGAATGATCTTTTAGGACATCCACAGATAAAACTCTTTGTGGCTCATGGAGGAACAAACGGACTTCAAGAAGCTATCTATCATGGAGTTCCAGTTGTGGGTCTTCCTGTATTTTTTGACCAATATGACAACCTGCTGCGCCTCAAAGAGAGAGGAGCAGCAAAGATTCTCACATTAGCCACTGTAGACAAAGATGAAAACTTTTTATTGACCCTGAAAGAGGTCCTGTCTGACCCCTCCTACAGGATGAACATGCAGAGACTCTCCAGACTGCACAGAGATACTCCCATGAAACCTATGGACAGCGCCCTCTTCTGGATAGACTTTGTCATGAGACACAAAGGTGCAGCTCACCTGAGAACAGAGTCCTATAAGATGCCCTGGTATTCCTACCACTCCTTTGATGTAATCTTATTCCTGTCAGGAGTTCTGCTTGTTTTATTACTACCAGTATTTATGTTGATCAGATGTTTATGCACTGCTGTGAGTAAAAATAAAGTAAAGCGTGACTGATCATTCAAGGGATATAGTGCCCTGTGTATTTCATTTTTATTAAACAAAATATGCTTAAACATGAGGAGGATTTTTGGACATTTTTAGACTAAAATAGACCGTAATTTGTGCAATGAATTGAAAAAGGGAGATAGAATGGATCTTAATCTCAATCTTTCTGCAATTATAAATTTCTGTTAAACATACTGCCTTTAACCTTTAACATGAAGCCATCAGAATTCATCCCTTCAGATTTAAATAAAAAAATAAAGTTTCTGCAGTACAAGGATTCATGGTTAATTTGTAGATGTAAGATTTCTGTGAAGACCAAAGTAAGCTCTCTCCACTAACACAGTGGTTGGTTTGATGCAGCTTTTCTTAAAAACACATAAGAACAACCGGCCAACCCCTTACAAAGGTTGGAGGAAAACCCTGAGTCACAATGTCCCGCGTGGCGATTTTTCTTTTCAACGTGAGCTCAGACTCCTGTTATGCTTTCACTCATTATGTAAGGTGACCTCACATACTGAGACTGAAAAACCAGGGGAAAAATTATGAAAAAGGAATTCAAGCTCATAGGACCAAAGCTTTTACGATGCCTCTAATGCCTTAAGCTTCTTTGTTTGGGGGGCGCCATCAAAAATGCACACAGTTTTCTTCTGATTTTCTGACAGACGAGTCCCTCCCTCAGCTGCCTATTCACACGCTGTATTCTTGCAGGAGCTGCAGTAGTAAAGAAAGATAGCAGCAGGTAGCATGGTGATACATACAGCTCATCAGTGGAGAAAGTTGCATCATATTTATAGGAACCAGTGCTTCTATGGATTGTCTTTATCAAAAATAAATAGTGTAACCTCTTTGGTTGAGCTTTCATAAGGGTTTATTCTATGAAATGATTAACAGTTTTTAATTGACACAAAAAGGCAAAAGCTACATGTATGAAGTGCGATTCATTGTCTTTGGCAGATTATTTACCCTACACACACAAACATACTGTATATAAGAGAAAACAATCGATTGTAGAGGATTTTGAAACTAGCAGTACTGGTTAAATAAAAAACAGACAGTGCTATTTGGTGAAGGGCATGAACCAGTCCAGAAAAATATCAAGGAAAACAAGACACTTGTCTTTGCAAAAAAAAAAAAAAAAGGGGGAAAAAAGCCTTTATTAAACTGGCATGTACATTTATAGAGCATGATTAAAACATGTTTTGGTATCTAGAAACATGTTGAAGTCTGTTTTTAATCACATTTTACAGCGTGAAGTGGAGAGCACTGCATGTGTCATCCAGGAATGAGAGGATATAAACAAGAATAACTGCAACACTACAAGGTGGAACTAAGAAATTAGTAATCAACATGACTGATAACCATATAAAACAAATAAAACTTTCATTTCAGAATAACACAGCTGAGCCTAATATTTGATCAGCTCATTAAATACATTTTGAAAAGTTACCCCAGTAATCCACATTAATGTGCAAATCATTTTTTTTTCTTTGAAGATTTTTTGACTTTGAATCATTTTAATGCCTTTATTTCGACAGAATCAAAAATGGAAGAGAGAGAGAGAGAGAGAGAGAGAGAGAGAGAGAGAAAGAGGAGAAAGACATGTGGGAAAGGAGCCACTGGCCAGACATGATCCCAGGCTGTCTGCTAAGAGGAAACAGCCTCTGTACATGGATTACACAACATAACCACCTGCAGTCCACTGTCCTTTTAAACTTGACCTATGTGAGTCATTCTCCTCTCGAGCTTTCATCTGGTAAAAGGTCCAGGAGCCAGCAACAGGTGAAATATTTTTTGTTTTTGTTGTTTTGCTTTCTAAATTCCTGTTTATTGTTGTTTTGATGCTGCAGATTTATCAAGTCAGTTTGAAAGGGGCTAGAGGCAGAATTCATAGTTATCAAAGCTTTTAATTATTTTTGTTTGACTGTGGTTAGGTTAGGAGGAGAAATGTCAGTTGTAGCTACACAATAAAAAACACAGTAAGCACTAATAATGAGTTTTGAGTCTGATCAGACAGGTGCTGATAGGCAGTGCACAGGGTGTAAAAGAACAGGTTTAAAAATAAAAACATTAACAAATCATTAAGTGTGTGATGTTCATAACTGCTATAATATGTTCAAACATAGAACTAGAATATTACACCACGGTTAAAGTACTGTATCAACAAACCAAAAGAAAAACAGGATACCATTCTGTTAGCATAAAAAGCAGACATTACCATTACAGTAGTGTAACACACACAGGCACTACAAATAAGCACTAAACTGAAATTAAATCATACAAGTTGACGATTCTTTATTTTGAAGGACTTGGCGTACACATATTGATGTCCTTCAGGTTCACCTGTGGTTGAGAAGTTTACAGTCAGTGTGATCTGTTTCACATCAAGATTTCTCGCTCAGTTACTCTAGCTTCTATAAATACGCTGAGAGAGATACAAAGGCTCACCACCAAGCTCTATTCATATCAACTCACATGTGCTATAAATAACATTGAGGTTTTCCTGTAAGTTAGACTGAGCTACTGACAGAAAATACTTGTTCTTTGATCTCAGACCCTGATCGTTTCTCTTCATGTAGCTGTTAATGTAACCATGCAAGGAAAGAAATACTAAACAATTAACAAGAAAGTGCCTTGACATTTCATGGGTAACTTTTCTGCCAGTATGTATGAGAATACTAAATAAATATAACTCCCAGTTACCCTAATTTTAAAAATCAGAATAAATCAGAAAGCACACCCTCTCTTATCTAGATAAAAAACAACAGGAATTCAAATGAAGATTTTCAACACAAACCAACAACACTGTAAAGTCCATCATCATCATCTTCAGGGCTTAAGGGTTCAGCTTCTTCAGCAACCACGCCATGTAGATTCCTGAAAATGTTGCTTATTAATAACAATGATAACAGCACTACTGGTATAATAAGGTTATTTCCTTATTCATTCATTTAATGGCACTAGAATATACTTTTTTTCTTTTTTTTTTTACCCCTTTGATGCGCATCATGGGTCAAAAGTGACCCGGATGAGTTTCTATTATCTATATCTTTGGAATAAATTAATTTCGTCATTCAGTCCTCCAGGTATTCCTCAATTAACTTGTTTTTAATCATCAAAAATCCTTATTTAATTTTAACTTTCTTACTTTTTGAGTTAAACCACTTTTTCATCACTACCCCTCTAATGCACAACATGGGTCAAAAATGACCCGTATCCATTTCCTGTGTTATTTCATGTATAGGGCTGAGAGTTTCTAAATTTCTTTAAAGAATTTTTTTTAATCTGCAACTGTTCCAATTATTCAGTAAATATCTGGTTTTTGTAATGTACAAATCATCATTTTTATTTTCCCTTCCTTACTTTATGAACAATCAGACTTTTTGTATTTCTACATCAAGTTTACACACACGGGTCAGAAATGACCCACACACATAAAAGTACTTTGTGGGATACTGTGATGTGTTTCAGACACTTCACAGCTCAACACAGCTGGGAGATGTAAGAACTTGCTTCATGTTGTTGTTGTTTACAATTGTTACAACCTTATGTCTGAAAAAATAAAATGACAGTTCTGAAAGATGACTGTAAATAATGTTATTAATTTTAGGTTACCTTGAGAGAGAGAGAATACATTCCTTGTCAGAGAGTGACAGTAATAACTATTAGCTAGTTAGTTAGCTAGCTTGCTGTTGACATGATCCATTTTATTTATGTTTTATTTTATTTTATTATTTAGTTGCTAACCTTTGTAGTTAGCATTGCTAGGCTGCTTATCTTATGAACACAATTACAAGGAGAATTTAATCACAAGGGCAGAATTTTTGCAGAGTGAATGATTAGCAGATCATAAAAATAGGAGGGTTTTTCCTACTAAAAAAAAAGACATAAAATGTTGAAATTTTGAAAAAACTAGGAGTATCCGTCCTGTACACGTCCCCTATTTGTAAAGTTTATTTTGATATCAAAGTCAAATGATTGTTTCCTCTTCTTATTGACCTTTTGACATAAAAAACAACTGAAAGAGAGCTTAAAAATCACCCTTTCCACACAAAGTGATTACAATGCAAAATGTTGCTTTGTTTACTTGCTACCATGAAATGAAAATAGCACAAGATGCCATCACATTGACGTGATTATGGACTTCTTTGGTTTAAAGAATCCAGAAAGCTTAGCTTTCCAACTCTTTTCTCCACTGATAAACCAAGTGATACTTTAAGCTTAAAATGATTATGTCAAAAAGGTGTGAACAATGCACGCCACTTGTTCATCAAGGAGCTAGGCAAAGAACTTGTAATGCCACGTATGAAGAGGTGCATGTAGGGCACGCTGAAAATTCAAAAGCATGTCATTGAGACAATGGGAAGATGTGGGTTAAAAAAAAAAAAAAGACAACAAAGCCCCCATTCAGCCACAAGAAGACATCAGGCAGGAGGGCCAAAGAAAGAGGAAGAGGTGTGCGATCTGCCCAGTTTTAAAGACAGAAAAGGCAGCAGCTGGTTATCCCAGTGCACCAGGACTGTGTGCAAGGAGCCCAAACAGACTGTGATCCTTTGTGAGGCATGCAAAAATTAGGATGGCAGTTTGTGCTTTACTGAAGTGCTGTGTTTAGTTGAACACAGACAGAACACAATTCAGCAGTTCTCTGTTATAAAACAAAAGTACAGTTCAGTTCAGCAACTGAATCCGTTATCTGTGTATGTGTGACAAATTTACAAAATAACACGTTGCAAATATTGACTACAAAAGTGTTTGGCCCCATTTACTGCTAAAGTAATAATACAAGATCAAATCATTCAATAATAAATCACACATGGAAGGATGGGTCATTTTTGACCCGTGTGTGTAAACTTGACGTCGTAATAAAAGAACTGGTTCTTTTCATAGCATAAAGAGGGACGAATCAAAATAATATTTGGCAATCAAAAAAAGCATATTGAAAGAATATTTGTAGTGATTAATCATAAAATGAATTTATTTAAAAAGATGGAACAAAGATAAACCAGCCAGCATTAAATAGCCATGGAAATAAGTACAGGTCATTTTTGACCCATGTTGCGCATTTTGGGGGGGTATTATGTTGCGCATGAAAGTGTTAAATAAGTGATGAATTTCTTACTGTTCTTCCTCCACTGAACTGAAAGAGTTGTCTGAAAAAAAGAGAAAAAAGTTTGTTGTTGAATGAACAGAAACTTATTGGGTACTTTTATAGGTTAACACTTTTTGAAACATTTATATTTTCAGAATAGTAAGACAATTATTATGAGTTGTAGATTATTAATTATGAGCAGTTATCATTGTGGTTGTTTAAAAAAGTGGTCACCAGTCTTTTAAGGATTAATATTACATATGATGTAACAAAAGCTCGATCTACCCACCCAAAATCACTTTAAAAACACAAATATTTTCTTTTGAGCTTATATAATTTAATTTAACCCAAATTCAAACTATTTTACATGCTATCACTGTGATAAAATGGAAAGATTGAAATTACAGGATATCTAAATCCTGTTTTTAATTATAGTTTCCATCTGCATGGTGATAAAAACTCCAAGTTTTCTGCAAGTAACAAAAAATAGAAGTCATGTTTGCAATTATGTAAAATGGTAAATGGACTTGAGCTTGTATAGTGTTTTCTCATCATACTCAAAGCACTTTTTACACCACAGTTCACACCCATTTACTCATCATTCACACACTGATGGCAGAGTCTGCTATGCAAATTGTCCATCAGTATTTACTTATTCTACTCACAGACAATACCTTATAATACCTTTACCCTTTTATTCTTCTAAATCTCTTAACATTTAAAATATACTTTACGAATGAATATTGTAAATAAACATAAACAAATGCATTTACAAATACAAGCCTGACATACACTGACATATTTAATGTAATAGTTTGCTGTAAAACATTCTTGATTTTTACACCAGGTTTGTTGTACAAGTGTACATTACAAGAGAAAGCATAATGCAAAAATGATCCAAAGACAGTGCAGGCCAATTTCCTGTGACTGACTTTAAGCCAAATGTAAATATCCTTTACAACACCGTTTTTTTTATATTATATTTAACTGTTATTTAACCAGGAGAAAAAACTTTTTGAGATTAAAAATCAGCAGCACAGTCAAATCACAAAGTAAAACAGCAAAAACTCGTTAAGATCCCCTACAATCAAAAGACATCTTCAAAACATCTGCAGCCAGATGTGTCTCATTTAACTTCCTCTTAAAAGTGTCCAAGACCAGCAAATTTTATGTCTTCCTGTGAATCACTCCAGGTAGAAGGAGCAGCAAATTTAAACACATTTTCCCCAGATCAGCTCTGACTCTTGGAACAGACCGTGAGAAAAGATCTTGTGATCAGACTTTATAAGTTCCACAGTAGGTCAGAAGGTGAGAGGGAGGAAGACCAAGAACAGCCTTGTAGCTAAGAATATGCCAGGTGGTTAGTCTACAAGATGACAAAGAAGACCAACCAAAATGTGCATACAACAAACGATGATGAGTGAGAGCTTTAAAGTTAGGGATGAATCTCAGAGCTTCATGGTTCACAGTTCATACTCCTAGTGTAAAGCATTTAAAAAAAAAAAAATCAAAATGACCACAATGTACAGGATGTAGTCATATAAATTTACTGGGAAAAACTTTAAAAATATGCAAAATTATTGCTCTTTTTCAGTAACTATGATAGCTTTATTCATGCCTCTTAAGGCTTGAATTTTTAGTGCATTTTTAAATGACTGTCAAGAATAATCTGTTCAGCCTTAAATAAAGAAGGGTCATATCTTCTATGATCCATACATGAGCTTGTTGTGATGCTATTGTTTTTTTTTCAGACAATGCAAAATGCATCCAGATGATGTTTTCAGGTCATCAAAGATAATTTCATTACATGCTCCCCAGAGAATGTCTTTACTGTAATTCTATTTTCAACATACCGTCCTGTGTTTCCAGATCGCTGGCCTCTGCCTGCTCCTGCTGCTCCTCAAGCATGTCTGAATCTGCCGGCTCACTCTCTGCACTGTTGGAAAACACAATCCATGGTTTTAAACAAACCCTTTAATCCAGCAAGCATTGTTTGACACAAACATCACAGCAGATTCTTTTGTTTGTGTTCTCTTTTTCCCCTTTTTGTTCACTGTGGAGAAATCTCACCTAAAAATGTCTGAAAATGGTCTGGTATCATTTGTGTTGTTATACTTTATTTTTTATATGTTTGGAATTGCTTTTATTCTTCAGACTGAATTAATCGACTGAATCAACACTCACCATTGGTTGCACAAAGCTAAAGCTGGTTCTGTTGACAAGGAAAAACACAATTTCAGGGTAAATAAACCATTATTACACTGTTCTCTGCTTAATACAGTAATGAGGAGTTGAAGAGCTTAAAGTGAATGCTAAAATATATCAATATCTCTTATAAAGCTACTTTCGGTTTGAGTTTGTCCTGTACACAGGACACAATACACAGTGTTGCCAAAAACTTTTCACTATACATGCCTTTAAAGTATTCAGCCCCTTGGATGTTTTACCTTTTTTTAATGATAATCAATATAATCTTTTTTTTTTTAACAAAAAGATCTTAAGATCTTAAATGTCAACCACAGCACTGAGTCTGTGTGGATAGGTTCCAATCAGGCTTGCACATCTGGACACTGCAATTTCACTCCATTCTTCTTTGTAAAACTGCTCAAGTTGTGTCAGATTGCACAAGCATTGGGTGTGAACAGCCCTTTTCAAGTACAGCCACAAATTCTCTTGTCTTTGAACCATTTCGATGTTCTCTCAAGCGATATGCTTTGGGCTATTGTCTTGTTTTCTCTTGCAGGCTGAATTACAGGATTTTGCTGCTTCATTTTACCCTCTAAGGCAAAAAGCACCAGTTTTGTCTCATCAGACCAAAGAACTTTCATCCACTTGACCGTGGAGTCTCCCACATGCCTTGCCATTATTTAATTGACATTACTTTGTAGAAATGCCTTCACTTTGGCATGAAGGAGGTATTTTTCTATTTTCTTTTGTCAAAAATGCCAAATTGACCATGATTGATTTATAAAACCAAGAGGGTAAAACATCCAATGCTTTTTATATTTAGCTATTAATCATCAGTCTTATTCCTGATGGTGCCATGAAGAGGCATCAATTCTGATTTCAATGAGTTTCATGACTGAAGCTTTACTTACTTGTCGGTAAACTGACAAATCTAAATTTGATGGCTATCTTTTTCAAATGTATTAAATGTGCTGACCGTGTTTGTTGATCCACCACTGACACAAAACCAGAATGATCACAGCAGTTATCACCACAACAGAGATAACCACTCGCATGTGACCAGCTGAAAAAGAGCACAGACATAACATGATCAACATACAGAGTGCTTAACAAATTTATTAGACCACCTGTCATATTTGTCCCAAAGACCATCCAGCATCATGAAGTGCTTGAATGCGGACTCTTTCATTTTCAGTGAGCTCTCCACGTTTTACCATTTTGAACAGGAATGAGGAATTTCAAACTGAATTCCCCTTTTTATACCCAAATTTGAGCCGGCTCACTGGGCTTCTCTGAGAAGACAGAAATGAATCAAGCATAACATTCAACCGCTAAAACTAATTTTTCTGTTCAGGAATAAAAGTAAATAACTATACTTTGACATATGAATCAAGAAATAATAATGTGCTTTACTATTTTTTTTAGGTTTTTGTAAATCAGTAAATTTGAAAATTCATGGATAACAATAATAATTAAGCATTAAAAATATCATTTCGGTTAAAGAACTTCTACATATTGGTGTATTAACCATTGCAGTAACATAAAAAATTATCTTGGTAATTACCAATGCTGTTAATTTAGGGCAGCTGTGGCATAAACCTTAATTTGGGTGGTGGTCTAATAAATTTTTTAGGCACTGTATCTATTTTAAATATATGCACTTCTCTTTGTTGAACAATTCTTAACTGATTCCCTGACCTTTGACTTCAAGGAGCACTGCATTATTTCCTCGGATGATCTCTTCATGCTCCTGGACGCAGCTAGACGGCAGTACCACACAGCTGTAATGACCTGAATCCCTCATGGCTGCGCCCTGGATGGTGAAAGTGGCCTCCATCTTTGTGACATCAAATGTTTCCACCTGCAGGATGGAGTCATTCTTCCACAGGTAAGAGTGGATGAGCTGACACTCTCTCAGCGTTTGCAGGGTGACAGAAAGAGTGCACCTGAATTCCACGTCGTCTCCTTCTCTGACAGAGGACAGCCTGGGTACTGAAATATCTGCAGGGAGAAAATTGGCTGTGCAACAGGCAGACAAAATGAGTTGAGGTGAATAACACACAAGGAGCTTTAATAGAAATGAAAAATATGTACCTATAACCAGAATCTGGAGGATGTTGTGTCCTCTCTTGGTCATCTTGCTGGACAAATGATTCCTTAAGGAGTAAACACAGCTGTAATTCCCACTGTGTGTATGATTGACTCTACGTATGAGAAAGGTGGTATCTATTTGATCAGGCTTCTGCAGTATTTTTTCATATGCAACATCATCTTTGCATAAATAAACATAAACTTGGGTGTTTTTCTTCCCAAACGTGCTGCAGGTTAACTCAAGGTCACTTTTCTCGCTGATCATTTTCTGATGGGCCAGGATCCTCGCAGGGGAAAAATCTGTCACACAAATAGATACGGTATTGAAAAACCAAGTGATGAAAAATAAATATTTTTAAGAAGAAAGAGCCCAAAAGTTTTCTAATGAATGAAGAGCTCACCATCAGTTTGGCTTGTGACATAATTCATAAGAGCACCTGTAAGAAAAAAAAAGTTTTTTTAGGCACATTTGCATGCAAAAAAAAAAACAAAAAACAAAAAACCATCAAATAAGTAAAATAGATAAGTTTTAGATGTACTTACAGAGAACAGTGATGATGAAGTTCATTATAAACAAAACAAAGCCCACAGACACCCTCACAGCACCTTGTGAAACAAGATCTTGTCTTCAACTACAGACAAGTGCAAGAGAAAACATGCTCACAATATGTTTACTTACTTCCTGTTTGATTGGTCAGATCTAATCACTTTGGGGCCCCTTTGCTTCACAGTTAACCACAAGTTTTGGTTGCATGTGCTTTCTTTTCTCTAACTGTTCTTCCTTCACCTCCACGCAAAGAGACAACATAGCAAATTCTTCAAAGGGCTCGTTATTTAAAGTACCTGTATTTCTGATATCACAGAGTAGCTGTGTGTGAGATCTTCTGTTCCTCTGCACATCAGCCACACATGAGTCCTGAGTGAGCTTTAATTAAATTCATTAGCAAGATTTCTTATCAGATGTGACAGAGAGGGATTACACTATCTGCCTGTGCCGCCCTGCCAGCTTTCAATTAATACGGGGCTAGATTTTGTTGTAATCACAGAGCTCCCCATCTGCTCTGATTTGAGGTTGAATAATGAGATCCTGACAGTGACATAATGACAGAAAGATCCCACGCATGCAGGAGGCTTTTGACATCAATATTTACAGTGATTTAATTGTTTCTTATAGTCTGCCTCCTTATACATGCGGAGAATGTGTTAGCTGCATCAAACATGACGGCTGTGACCAAAGGTGGAAAAAATACACAATTATTGTACTTCAGGAAAAGTAAAGTTACTCTCATTAAAAATGACTTAAGTAAAAGTACTGGCCTATAAATCTACTTTAGTAAAAGTAAAAAGTATCCAATTCAAAGTTGACTTAAAGTGCCGAGCAGCTACTGAACAGTTGTACAGAAAAATGCAATCTTTCCTTATTGGCAAGACAGTTTTAATTTCGTTGACTAAAACTATGACTAAAAATGTTTGTCGACAGCCTTTTCTCCATAACGAAAACTAGACTAAGACTAACAAAAATAGATCTGTGATGACTAAAACGGACAAAAAGTAAGTTTAGTTTTTGTCAAAAACTAGACTAAAATGTAATGTAGTTTTCATCAGACATTCAAAATCTGTGATATTTCTCTACTGGTGGTAAATCTGTCAAAAAACAATGCAGCTGTAGTTATTCTGCCTCTCAGCTGTAGAGAGCAGGGACCCCAGGTTTGGCGGGGTGCATAGAGCACACTACCGTGATTTGGTACCAGATTACGGCAAGAAAATAAATGTCTGGACTAAAAGTAAAGACTAAAACATGAAGACTTTTTATGGAATAAAACTAGACTAAAATGTCTTGAGTTTTCGTCGACTAAAACTAGACTAAAACTAAAAAGGTTAGAAATTACTAGAATGGGACTAAAACTAAAAGACATTTTGTCAAAATTACCACTGTGGCAAGATCAAAAAGAGACTAGATCTCCAACCAGGTTGTTCAGGTAAAGTCACACCTCTATCACAAAGTCAAATACACTGCAAAATTGACAGTGTTGATTAAGTTTAGCCATTTCAAAGCATCTTTACGTGTCCATCCATAGTTAAACTAAACTTGTGAAACGGTTAAATGTTTTACAATATGACAGAGCTGCAGTTACTCTAGAAAATCTGTGGCAAGCTGGGTCTCCTGTGGCAAGAACAAAGCAGAGTCAACCTCATGGTAAGGCAATGCATACTGATATGGTATGCTTCCTTCAGGAACACCTGAAGTCACAGGTGGGGACTTTAACTCAGTGGATAACTTTACTTATGGGTAATGTGTCTCACATTAAAACAACAACCCACCAGAAACACAAGCAAAAGAACCCCAGCAAGGATCATTGTACAACAGGCAATGCCAAAACACATTTAAAACACTCTGCCCAAGGGCACAATGGGAAACTCCACCCACACATCCACCCAGATATGAAACCACAGAGGGCAGAGCTTAGATTGGTTGACTCTTTACAGAGTTAAAGTAACACTGGTGGATCAGCACTGTCAAGTAACTCCAACACTAAAGACCGTTTCACTCAGAATGGAACTAAAACTATACTTTGGGGGGGAAAATCAACTTAATGTAATTAGTAGTAATGTAATTACTTTCCACCCCTGGCTGTGACTTAAGGTTAAGGTTTGCACTGCGATTTGTATAGCTATGTTTATGTAAACAGAAATTCATTTAAATAAATATTTGAAAATAGTTTAAAAAATCTTTAGAGAACTTATGTTTTTTTATAAAAATCAATCAATAAATCTATCAATCAATCAATCAATTTATCTATCTATCTATCTATCTATCTATCTATCTATCTATCGATCTAGAGCAACTATGGCATCATTTTACTTTAAAAGTACACTGTGAAAAACTATTTGAAAGTGGTAAAAGGCAATTGAATTCAGTTTTTCAGCTCAAGTTTACTTAATGCAACTTCTTAGGTTGAGCTGAAAAACTGAATTTATTTGTTTTTTACCAACCGAATCAGTTTACTTTTTATAGTGTACAGTTACAAGACCTCATGTAGTCAAAGCATTCTGGCCTGGTTTGATGCAGAAAAGGGGGAAATCCAATAAGTCCTTCATTTATCCAATAAGTGTACTTACTCTCTCTATTGATTGAGATCCAATAAGCTGAGTTAGCTCATAGGGGGCATGGAGGATATAGAGTAATACACAGATCTTCACTGAGCCCCCCTCCTCCTCCTCACAGTTATTGTTGCGTAAGCAGAAACACTAGTGGTTTAGAAAAACTAATCAAGATAAAGATCTATCTCAGCTGATATAGTTTTAAAAGATTTATTTACAGACATAGGTCAAACAGCACTTAAATGTGTTATTTTAGATATCTATTACTCCTGCACATCTCTTACATTAAACGTATTACATGATCAAAAAGTGGCATTTTCTTCTCTTATCTGATCTGAAAAATCATACATGGATCAAACTTTAGCTGTCTTTATGCATTTAATAATGTAAAAGTAATGAATATAAATATGAATAATGCCAAAAAAATGCAAGTATAGCTTTTATAAAGTTTTACACTCAGGACAATGTCTCAACAAAATCTGACAACTAAAACTCCCCTTAAACAGGCTGCACCCTTTGTTATTTGTGGTTACATAGATCGACCACATGATGGCACTCTTTAGACACCCTTCTTGCCCACCCTCAGACACAATGAATCCATTTTAAACTTGGAAAAATTTCACAATAACCACCTTGGAACGATGGATATATTTTTGGCATGACACTCAAAATAGATCTCAAATGAAGCCTTTCTTTAAGGCTTAAATAGATCATAACGGTATTTCATATACTTAGTTTTCTAGCATCATAAAAGTTACATTTTAATGCATCTACATGCTTTTGAAATAGGTACTCAGGATTGATTAAATCTATTATGTTTACTCATCAGCATGGCATTGTGGGTTCAATCATCATTCATAGCTATATTTCACACAATAGATCAGTAACCACTCTTGTCTCTGCCATAGCCATTCAGCTAAGTCCTCAGCATCAGAGAGCCCTTAAACCACCTCAGCAAACCAAAATCATCAACTCTGTGTGCAAAAAAACAAACAAACACACAAACAAACAACAACCCATATGAGTCAACATTTGGCAGACACTGTCACTTTTTCTTCCTTCCTTTGGACCTGCTCTGTTTTCTCTCTCTGAGCCAGGTTGAGAGTCTTACATGGAATGAGTGCCATCTCGTTCAACAGTCTGGAGTATTTGTTTTGTCTCATTGATTCAAACGTCTTCTCCAAGTAGGAGAGGCTGCAGGAAGAGGCCAGCTGTTCCCAAGATGCACACAAGCACAAAAACCCAGAGGAAGATCCTGTCGATAACCATGGCCACATACTTCCAGTCATCCTGAACCTGAGAGAGGATAACAGAGAGAAAATGTAAGGGGATGTGGTAAAAGGTCTTAAAATGTATAGATCTGGCTTTGCTCACCTCCTTCGCTTCATTCTGCAGCCTCATGTTCTCTGCGATGTATTTGACGCTTTCAATGGCCTCTCTGACCTCAGGAGAAAGTGGCAACAGCGTCATTAATCCTGCATCTAGAGATTCTGAACTGGAACACTGACTCTCCCCTCCGACAGCACTGCCTCCTCCAGTCAGTGCCCCCAGGCTGCCCAGACCTCCGCTCCCTCCTCCTGAGTCTGCAGGCAGTTTGCTGGATCTCTGGTGCCAGCAGCAGTTGCAGTGTCCCTCACGGCACAGGAACGCAGAGCCTGCACTTTTGCCCGAGTCTCCACTTAAGTTATTGAGGTTGGAGAGCTCTGTGTTGTTGAAAAGCCGGTGGCGATTCGTCAGGGTGGAGACCACGCTGGAGGCCAGGGCCTGAGGTTTGTGCTGCTTCTGTAAGGTACTTGAGGAATGAATGGCGCAGGGCCTTGAGTGCATCATATGAACACTGCCGGCCACTGACACCTTCTCGGGGTCCCTCTCTGGCCGGGTCATGAACATCACTTTAGGCAGGAGTCCAAGGAAGACAGTCCTCACCCAGCAGGGCATTGTGTGGGTCTTTGGCGTGCGGTAGTGCACGTTCAACACAAAAACAGTGATGACGATAGAGAGGGTGACAAAGATCATGGTGAAGAGGAGGTATTCGCCAATCAGAGGGATGACGAGCGAGGTGGAGGGGATTGTTTCGGTTATGACGAGAAGGAAGACAGTTAAAGACAGCAGGACAGAAATACACAGAGTGACTTTCTCACCACAGTCAGATGGGAGATAGAAGACCAGCACAGTGAGGAAGGAGATGAGGAGGCAGGGGATGATCATGTTAATAGTGTAAAAAAGCGGCAGACGGCGGATGTATAAAGAATAAGTGATGTCCGTATAGATCTCCTCGCAGCAGTTGTATTTAATGTCATGTTTGTAGCCTGGCGCATCAATGATCATCCACTCGCCGCTCTCCCAGAAGTCTTTAAGGTTGATTGTGGAGCCAATGAGCACCAGATCGATCTTAGCCTTGTCGTATGTCCAGGAGCCAAACTTCATGGTGCAGTTTTGGTAGTCAAAGGGGAAGTAAGTGACATCGATCTTGCAGGAGCTCTTGAATATGGCTGGGGGGATCCAGGTGACATCACCGTTGTAACGAAGCAGGGCCTTTGTTTTGTCGTCCACCTGGAAATCTCCCACTGCACTGTGGAAAGAGAAGGTGAGAGGAAGAGAGACGGTTGGAGACCATTGAGTCATTAAAAGTAAAGCTGAAAGATTTGATCAAATGATTACTGTGCTATAAGGAAATAATCCAAAAAGATGTCTTGTAGTTTAATTAATGACTCTATCATGCTTTTAACCATGTACTAGGGTGTAATATCATGTCATGTTTGACAAATGTTTTAAGAGGGCATTTGTCTATACAATTTATTTATTCTGCTGTCCTGTGATTATGAGTTAATATTAATTTTTCTCAAGATATTGAGAAATTAAGCCATTATTATGGAGTAGCAGCATTACTATGCCAAGATAACAAGACATGTAAGCCCAAATCTACAGAAAACAATGGAAAATTACTTATTATGACAGGAAAACTAAGTCAAATTTAGGCTGTATGTCTGCTTAGTGCTTAGCGAGTCAGTATTTGACTCTCCTGTAGGTTTATGTGAAAAGAAAAGATGACCCATACACAATATGAAGTGGCAGCTTATGTTGTTTAACATCATCAGCAGTCATCTATGGCAAATGGACCAAACATTCAATAAAGACATTGAGCCAGGTTTATAATTGTTTTTTTTGACTTACTTGTTGTAAAGCACAATGTCTGGCTTCCAAATCCTGTTAGACGGGACTCGTATAAACTCCACACCTGCATAATCTTTTGGATTCCATCTTAGTTTGTAGTCATTCCAGATCTGAAACACAAAAGAGAATTTACATAATTAAAAAAAGCATTAACTTGATAATAGCTGATTTTATGAGTGAGTTTGAGGGTCTAAAAAAATTATTTGATGGAAAAACTATAAAAGAGCAACTTCCTTCTCTGGGTTCATTTTTAAAGTTTTATCTAAATTCTGGCCACAAATCTATTAAAGATGCATATTAGATAGTGCTGTTTTAAAGCCACTGGCAATAGTTTAAGAAAAATGCATTATTGCTAGGGCCTCATTTTCTCACAGAGGGGATGAGATGTACAGCAACAAAAAAGTAGGATGTTTTACCATCTTATTGATTTTGTAAATCAATCATGGTCAATATAATTTGGCTTTTTCACAAAAAAAAAATTGAAAAAAACTCGTCAATGTCAAAGTGAAAACAGATTTCTACAAAGTAATGTCAAGTGAATAAAAAAATATGTCATGTAAAATAAGTGCACAAATATTAACCCCCTTTAAAGTGACTGATCCAAATCAACAGAGGTCCAGCTAGCTGGTGCTAGTAGTCTCACTATTAGTGACAAGGGGATCACCTGAGTGCAGTGAATGTGTCTCAAGTGACTGGAGTGTAGACACTTGTGCCTGGGTTCTTCACCAGTCAAGCTTTATGGGATAGTGTCAAAGAGAAAGAAACTGTTGAGGAAAACTCATATAAATCTTGACAAGAGTTTGCCAAAAGGCATGTGGAATACTCCATGGTCAAGGGGAAGACAGTTCTTTGGTCTGATGAGACAAAAATGGTGCTTTTGGGCCATCAAATAAGACAAGATACTATTTTTGGTGGACACCAAACATTGCACATCACCACAAACACACCATTCCCACTGTGAAGCACAGTGGTGGCAGCATCATGCTGTGAGGATGCTTCTCAGCGGCCCTGGCTTGTAAAGGTAGAGGGTAAAATGAATGCAGCAAAATATAGGAAAATCCCAAAGGACAATCTTATTCAGTCTTAAAGAGAACTATGGCTTGGGAGAAGATTTCTTTTCCAACAAGACAATGACCTGAAGCATACAGTAAGAGTCAAACCCCAGGCCTCAATTCAAGGAGAATTTGTGGCTGGACTTGAAAAGGTCTATTCATGCCTGATCCCTGTGCAACCTGACAGAGCTTAAAGCAGTTCTGCAAATGATGTAGTAAAATTGCAGTGTCTAGATGTGCAAGCTTGATTGAGACCTATCCACACAGGCTCAGTTCTGTGATTGTAGCCAAAGGTGCATCTCCTAAATACTGACTTAAAGGGGGTGAATATTAATGCAGTCAATTAATTTACATTTCATAATTTTTATGTAATTGACATTACTTTGTAGAAATCTGTTTTCACTTTGACTTGAAAGGTCACATATTTTACCCTTAAAGACAAGTTTGTTTTGTTCTCAGAGGTTCCCAAAACATGCCTGTGAAGTTTGTTGCTGAAATAACACTCCAGTATTGGATTTCTGCATGTCTTAAAAACCCTCTGTTTCAGCCCTGCTCAGAACGAGCTGTTTCTGTGTCTGTGGATTTAAATGTTACTGAGCTGTCTGACCCCACCCCTCTCAGGAAATTGATGTGGCTTAAAAGATGATCAGGGGAGGAACTTTCTTCCAAGTGGAGAGGGCCAACCAAAACTGGGGCTGGTGCTAACTCCCCACATGACATCATGAGGGGAAAACCTGAGAACAGCTTGTTTCAGCACACATTTTCTGAAAGGTGAGAAAGAAAGGGTGGAGGAAATAGATTTTTTCTGATTCTGGGGGAATTGTGGACAGGTCAGAGGTAGATATTTTTGTTAGAAAAGGCTGAAAAAAGTATTTTGCAAAGCCAAACTGCATTGACCATTTTTGTTTTATAAAACCAATTAAAGGGTAAAATATCCAAGGACATGAATACTTTTTACACTGTACATCCTAGTTTGTTAGCGTGATGCTTACACATAATGAAAATGATAATTAACAAACTAGCGGTGTTGAGTACAACACATTATTCCAGAAGTTAGGGGACGCGCAACTCAGATTAGTCTTTTTGCATCTTTACAGTCGTGTCAGCTCACACAGATGCAGATTCATTACAGTAACGCACCACAAAAAGTGATGACTATCTTCAAAAAATATTTCAAGTTACGATAAGTCAAATGAACACTCCAAAATTATTTTTGTATTAACTTGAAAATTTGAAAATCACAATATCCCTACATGAGAGAATGGCAGTTTACATGATGGCTAAAGCTGCCAGCATCCCAACATACATCTCTAGCATCTCTAGCTTTTTAGAATGCTTCTTTCCATTCAATATATTCTAAAAGTGTGTCCTAAATAGTTTTATTAAGCTAAAAACAAATATAAAACCCAAATAATACCAGCTGTTTTCTCTTGGCAATTATCTTTTACATTAAAAATGTACACTGGTTGATTTTAAATGTATTCACTTCTAAAATGTCCCTCATAAAAACAATGACAAGTTGCCATCTCCAGCTGCAGCATATAAACAGAGTTTTCACAGGATATAAACTGAATGAAACAGTTCACAGCTTCCAGTGTGTTTTATGGACCTTGTGGACCCTGTTTGTGACCCTCCCTTGAGGACAGCAAATGATCCTTATGGGAACGATCTTTGTGTGCAACCATGTAAAGCTTCCACAGAGATATAAAAATCTCACTGAGTCAAGAAACAGAAAGTACCCATATGTATCGTAAGATTTAAATGGCCAGCTGTTGTTACACCGCTATCAAAGACTCAAAAACAACATTTAATATGTGTCTGATCTCTCAGCACCAAGCAACAACCGTAGCACGAGCATGGCTCCAGCACAGATGTTTATTCGCTCCACACTCATAATATGGGACCTGGAAAGCTGCCCTGTTTCATTTCATGCTGCACTGTTTCACTGCACAATGCAGCAAAAGAGAGGAGACAACATGTGGGAGCAAATGACAAAACATCCAGCTTTACAGTGTTTACTGAAACTGGTTTATTTATGATGTAGATATGTTCTGTGTTACCATCTATCTACCAGTAAAATCCTTCAGAATCCCCATGCTGTTAATGTTTGATGTCAAAGACTAAATTATGGACCTTGGCAAGTGTGATAAATTCCAGACCTCAGTCAAACCAAAAAATAAAACCCTCATATTGATCATGTAAACTAGGTTCATTTGGTTCATGGAATGTTTTTTTCCCAAAAAGAGGGCAGGATCAATGTGTTTAAAGAGCTCCCCTCCATGAATAATTCATCTTGTCAGTCTAGCCACCAAGAATCATGTATGACAGAAGGCTGGATCCATACTTGATGTCCTTGTCCAAGGTCCATTTGCACAGTCACGCACCATAAACTTACATGCCTCAGCCACAGATTGGTCTCCATGATCTGATTGACTTCATCCTAGAAAACAGAAGAGTGAAGATGACGACATTTAAGCAAAGAAAAATTAGTACAGATTTTAAACATTCAGGTGTTACAAGCCAACATCCTATCCGTAGTAGTTTGTGAGCACAGAGGGTCACACCTCTCCGTATGTTAGACAAGAGGATTAACAGAAGTACACCTGAGTCCTGTACGCCTGCAGTGTAACCCACATGACACTTTGGGGTCACAGCACACTGTTTGCTTTGATCACAACAACTCAGGGGTGAAGCTGAAGCAGAGGGACTAAAGGGGGGCAGGGAGAATGTGTGTTTGTGTGTGTGGGAGGGGTTTGTGGGTGACTTAGACCGTGAATGAACAAATCTCATGACCCAGTGCATAGCATTAAGCATTCATGTTAACATGTAGTATTCAGTAGGGGCTGTACATAGCCAGTGCAAGCGCTGGTGGAAACAACACCATAGGGCTTACTTTATTTGATATCTTTGGAAATATGTTGATTTGGTAGCAAGAGGACATTGTGTATCTAATCACTAAATCAGGCGTAGTGCAGAGGCACCAAGGAAGTGATGGGATTCAGATTAGATAAGGAATTATTTAGAACTGTGTTTTTTTTACAACCTAGAAGAAGGGCTATAACTTAGGTCTTATTTCCCTTGCAGCTTGATTTTTGTGTATGGAAATTTGGAGAATAGTCAGTCTTTCCTCCTTGCCAAATGCTGGATGACAAAACTATAATATTTGTAATTTAAATGTAAAGCTGCAGCAGAAGTTTGCTTGGCATGTCTTTGTTTAAATATTTCCTCCTTGAATTAACCATCAAGGTAATGTAATGTTTTAATGGTATTTTAAAGTGCTTATGTGGATAAGGATAGGCTAGCTGTTTCGAGTCTCTATGCCAGGCAAAGCAACACAAACATCGTATCTCAACAACAGTAGTAGGGTTTTTTGCATGGTGTTGTCATATAAGGACAGTGGGTCTATTTTACTGTATAACACATTAAGGACACCATTGTGTAGCACAATATGGGCAATTCTACCAAACTGATGCAAAAACAGAGAGAGGCAACATTTATTTCCTGTTGTTTTTATGCCTGCATAATGATAAATCCATAGGGTTCCCATTTCTACTTTCTTTCACTTAAATCTTGGTATTGTTTTCTCAGTTTCTCAATTTTTCACTACTGAAACAAAAAGTTCAATGAGAGCATAAAAACGATCTTCCAAAGCTTTTTATAGTTTTTGTATAAATCTACCTGCAGATTACTTTTTTCTAAATAATTATTATTAACACCATATTTTCATTAAACATTTTTGAAGTGGACAGCAGTCCCCAAATCTATACCATATATGTTTTTTGGCTGACCACTGAGGTCAGCCCTACAGATGGGTCTGTCCGTGTCTGATTGACTGACTGACTGACTGAATGAGTGAGTGATGCTACTTTTAGGACCCTAACATAACAAAGTTGCATTTGCTTGTACTGAATGCTGGCAGAGATGGCTGCCTCCACTGTGTTAACTAGAGCCATACCTACTGAGTTGCTTTATGGGTGGGGTTTACTTGTGCTGAAAGCCCTCTAGTAGCTGCCTCCACTGCTGTAAATACTCAGATATAGCTTTAGCATGGCCTCTGTTTCACCAGAACTGGTCCACATTACTGTATGACAAAGAACAAAACAACCCTGTAAGCTTTTCATGTTGGGTGAGATGTTTCCACCCCTCTGCTGATCTGCTTTGGCATGACTATGTGATAGTTAAGGGTGTAAAGGTAACTTCTTGTGTGAATGCTTGTGTCCACAATGGCTGCTTGAGAAGTGGTTAGCTCTGAATTAGTCACAGCAGCACTTAGTCAAAACTGGACATTTCTTCATTAAAACAAGCAAAGACAGCAATACTAAAAGCTTTCTGTAACAGAAAGGTGTTTTGCTCTTCTGCCAAACTGCTTCAGCATGAGTGTGATAGTTAAAGAGGGAAAGGGTTTTTTGTTGTGCTTGTATACAACGGCTGCTAGCCGAACGTAAGCTCGGCCCTAGCCAGACCAACACATTTCTTCATCATAGCGCCGAGTGAAACATAGAAATCTTTCTGCGACAAAAACAATATTGTCCCTCTTCTGCCGCCTCGCTTTGGCATGACTATATGATAGTTACAGGGACAGGATAAGTTATTACACAGCTAATGAGTTGTTGTGTCCCAGCTAATAACTGAACGAGCAGGCCTGCTAGTCATTAGCTGGGACTGAGCTGCATCTGCCTGTTGTCTGAACCAGACAACGTGTCTTATCCAAACAAGTGCAGAGGGCAACACTGAAAGCTTTCTGTGAAACAAAAAATGTTCTCGCTCTACTCCCCGGTCTGTTTCGGCATGGCGTCCCGATCGTAGCGGTGGGCTTGTCCAGTATTCTCCACCGTTAGCTGTTAGCTTGGATGTCGCAGTAGGACTGCTGCAGTTTACTCTGAACCGCTGTTCTTGTTAAGAGCCACACTGACAGCTTGTCTTGTGCAGAGGAGGGGTTTTTGCGCATTTCTTGTGCGTCAGCGTCAGCTGCTCTCATCTCATCCTCATCTTCTAATAACTATTCTATGATAAAACCAGTTTTACACTTGTATTTGTTTCTAGACTATAGATTACATAATTTTGGTGAAATTGCACACCTAGCATTTTATTCAAATACTTACAAAATTTGCCTTAGCTATATTTCCTCAGTTTTACACCATAAAAAATTCCCGATGCCCTCATATGAGTACTTCCTGTGTTGCGCTGTTGTAGCTTGTTGTAGCTTTGATGATAAAACTTGACAAATTTGCAGCCATACAATAAAAGCTAACTACAAATGTTACCAAGCATAGAAAAGTTAAAATCGTAAAATTTGAAGTTTTTGTATCTTGAACAGTTTTGTGTTGAGACTGGCTATAGAGCATTTCAGAATGGTGGCCATCTGACACTGATAATTGTAACTAGCTTTTGTAATCACAAGATGGCAGACAAAGTGTCCACGAATAAGGCCAAAAGGTAAAAAATCATCTAAATAAGGAGTAATGATGCAGGGACCCCAAAATGTAATGTCCTCATATAAGGATGCTGGGATGTGGGGGTTAAAACATTACAATATCATATATTTTAGAACTTCATGGTGTCATAAAATAAAACTACACATATTACACATATTATACTAGTATACAATACTGGACATGCATGTTTTTGTTGTCTTGTTACAGAAGCAGATATCCTCAGATTTTTACTAGTATTGTATCAAAGTTTTAAAAATCAGACCCCTGAAAGATAGCTGCAGAAGCTAGATTGATGACCTCCTCTAACACTTGCAAGTAAAAGTGCACAAGGCCATTTCCTGACATGTCAAGCCTTATTTTATAGAGCTGTCACCTTTTCTTCACCCTTCACTCAGAGAGCCTGTCATATGAACCCTGCTTGTGAGATGATGGCTGACCCAACACGCCCAATGAGCTATTGATGCTCTGAATGAGCTCATACAGACCGGCTGTAATTGGTGTGGGCTGACTAATACCGATCGCATCTGTGTTAGCAGCAGCAGGTGTGGTGAGGGAATAACCATCATCCATCAACACAGGGATTGCCTACACACAGGCAAAGGAAAACAGATTGAGGATTGCGGCACTGTGTCAGACCCCACACGTTTATTAGGACTGTTGAATAGAGACTGCTAACAGGCTGCTTACAGACTCATATGGGCATACTATTAATACTCAAGGCTATACAGTCTTGGTTTAATACTGAAATTTCCAAAAATAGTTTGACATAAAAACTGTCAAAATTTTGGATCAATTATTTTTTTGATAACACCTTTTCAAATGGGGGGGGGGGGGGGGGCAGCAAAAACATGACCTATTGTAACATTAAGTTGCAATAACAGTGCTATTTTTTTTAATTATTCACCATTCTTTTCAAAACAAGAAAATATACATTAACCCCTATTCAATAACATGGATGTGCCCATTGAGCTCTTCATAGAAAACTTCATAGGGGTGCCATGACCTGCACAAAAGGAAAGGAAACTAAGGCAACTGTTAAGGGAATACTGAACCCAAAATTACTGCTTGTTAAGATATTTTCAGCTCTTAAAGAAAGTGAATAGTAGCCAGGAGGCTAGCACTAATGCTACTGATCCAACATGTTTTGATTATATACAAATTACATTCAGGGAATGGCTTGTTGACATTGTTTTTAAGAGCCATTTCTCTGGGCAGATCTGGGTATTGGAACAGGTACCAGTACTACACAGTTAGATAAAAGGAACAATGTCCCTCTGATAAACAGCTTATCAACTTTTGCTGAGTCAGTCATTCACAGGAAATGCTGTAGTTTATGGATTTTCACTGTTTTGACAAAGCCAGGTGTCTGTAGCTCTCCCCCTGATTTCAATAATTTTGCTAAAAATAACTAACAGGCCTACCCCTGTCACTCACTATCCACAGACAGGCTAATGTGATGAGGTACAATTTGTCCAGTCGTGATGTTTCTGCAAGTAGAGCTGTCCTTTCTGTCTGAGGCAAGCC
The DNA here is from genome assembly GCF_018320785.1 of Cheilinus undulatus. Classification (NCBI taxonomy): domain Eukaryota; kingdom Metazoa; phylum Chordata; class Actinopteri; order Labriformes; family Labridae; genus Cheilinus; species Cheilinus undulatus. Next base: position 29,876,771 of record NC_054865.1, on the reverse strand, counting down.
TTTTTGCTTAATTGTCGAACATCCTCTCCGGATGTGTCTAAGTCTAACGACAGGGAGAGGCGCCTGTCTGCCCTGCAGCCTGCAGTCAACAAGCAACATCCCAACCTGCTACTGAATCCTGAGGTGCTCATGTGAAGTGGTAGTGATCGAGTGATTGAGGCATCCCCTACGCTGAGAGGCACTCACACAGCTGACACTTTCCATCTTGTCCTGTCCAGACAAACAGCCACACTGCCTCTTTTCATCAAGTCCCCTCCTCGGGATTATAAACCAGGGGCTACTATGCACTGGCAGGGAGTGTTTCACTCGCCAAGTTCCCCCTGTTTGTAAAACTTTGTTGTTCCATGTCCTCATATTTCTTCTTGTGCTCAGACCTTCCATATTTAATGCTGGCTTTATGTTATCCCTTGTTTTCCCCTCAGGTCCTGACTGCTCCTTCAGCAGAGTGATAAATGCTGACCATGGGGAGTTGGCTTGTAATAAGTCACTGGAAAAAGAAACCTGTTACTTACCACTTTGACCAGCTGTGACATGGACACCTCGAACTGCACAATGACAGGGTCAGACACATTTTCCACCGGCCGTATGTACTGGTTGTATTTGGAGAAAATCTCAAGGAAGAGCTTGTGCTCTGCGTCTGAACAGGAGCTGCCTGATGAAGAGCAAAGGGTCAGACAGATGACTCTTTCACTTTACAGCCTGCTTACAAGGTGAGGATAACAGCAGGATGAAGCTTTGTTAGATCTCATCACACTGAGGGGTAGGTTCTTCATTTTAACCACATTTAACTTTCCTGACTCAAACAAATAACTACTTTTTACAAGCATATTGCTAAATCAAATTATGATAGTTCGTTTTCTCAGGTTTTCTTAAGAGTAACCCCCCCCCCAAAAAAAATTCCTATATTATCTTATGATTTATCATAATGTCTGCCTTTTGCAAAATGTAGGTGGACTCAATGAAGGTGTTTTTAGTTGCCTATGTGGGTTTTAAATAGCTAATTTTGCATGAGTCTAGCCTTAGCCTTTAACCTTACATATTTCCATCATTACTGTTGCAATATTATTAAGAACGCCATGCAGAGCAACAAGTAAGACAGAACATTAAACAGTAGGCTATCTTTTATCTCACCTGGCAGCAGGCACAGAAGAAAAAGAAGCAATAACCACGCGGGAAAACTGGAGAAGAAGTATACTTCCATCGTGTCTCCACAGACGAGTTGAACATGAATCCACGCAGGGTCAGAGGCAGCAGCTCCTCCGAGCAGACAGCAGGAGAAAGTGTGAGAGTGAAAGCAGCTCCAGAGAGCAGCAGAGAGCAGAGGGAGAGAAAGGCAGAGCCACGCATGTGACGGAGAGGAGTCATACATTTAAGTGAGAACACACATGCAGCCTGCAGAGACACAATCCGATAAAACGAAGGGGGGCAACATAGTCTCTTTACCTGGACTACACATCACAGCCGACTTCATGTGACTTCAGATCACTTCTGTAGTCGGGTTTATCTCGCTCCTTTAAATTAAAAAACAAGATCTATCTTCATTTTTAAAACAGACTTTGTATTAGACTTCCTTAAAGTGGAGGTTTTGAGGGAAAGAAGAAGTCCTGTCCTTAAAAAAAATCAGTGAGCCTCTTTGCGTCTTTGGTTTCCACGTAATAAAAGGTTCATCAAAAAAAAAATCTGTTTTGTAGTTCACACGCTCATACATTGCTTTCTCTTGCCTAGCCCAGTTACCTGAAATGGGCGGGTCTTGGAAAACGCTGACGTGACGTAGTACCTCAGTCTGAATTTACATTGTAAAATCGAACAGTAAAGGGACGTAAAACAAGCTATTTCAGCTTTCTTTTCTGAGTTGATATCACATTTTAGTATTAAGTAAACAGTGCTTGATAACTCCAAGTATTTTTTCTCATTGTACTCAAATTATATGACAGTTACCCCTTAATGAACATAGTTTTCCCAGAATGCTTTTGGGCACTAGCTACGTTTGCACCAGGACTGAAGTTTCCCTCTGAGTTAGATAAGTCCCACCTAAGGAGTCAGAACATTCCTAAAATGATGTTCAAGAAACAAACGCCGACTGGATCACAGTGCACATCCCCAGATTCCGTTACTTTTAGACTGTCAAGATTACTTACTGATGGCATGGTTGTTCAGATTCAAATATGTGAAACACATAAGGGAGAATTGCAATGGATGAAAAACACGAAAGTTTAATGTTTCAATTTGAGTCATGCATCAAATATAAGCCTACTGTACCTCTGCATACCAGAGCAATTCTAAAATAAATAAAGAGGATCCATCATTTAAAGAAAAAAAAAAAAACACATTTTTTTTGGTTTATAGAGGTTTGAATATTTGACAAACCAAACTTAGATGTTTTAAGTTTAAAAAGTTTTAAATCTATTTTTCAAAAAACTCAACATTTTAAGATTAATGAGTTTTAAATTTACAAGAAAAAAAAGAATCTTTAAATAAAAAATCATACATTTCCAAAATTTCAAATTTGTGAGGCTATAAAGATGAAAAAATACAGAGGAGGAGTAGGGACACAATTGAGGGGAAAAATTAATGATGTGCACTTGGAGAATAAAGTCAAAATGACCAGCAAAAACTAAAAAATTGTGAGCAAAAAGTTGAAATTTCAAGAACAAAGTTGAAATAAATTATCAGGAAAAAAGTCAAAATTTTGATGATTAAATAAAACCTTATTAGCTTACAACAAACCAAGCAGACCTTGAACAACCCACTGTGTTTATAAGCTAAAATTTTGACTTTATTCTTGGCATTTAGACTTTTTTCCTTATCATTTTGACCTTATGCTCAAAGTGCAAATTATTAGTTTTTCCCTCATCTCTCGCACTTAATCCTCTTCTGTATCAAAATAACCTATCCAGTGGAAGAAAATTATACCAGGTGAAGCTGTTTGTCTCGTGCAAGTACTGCATTTGATAGCCAATAGATATAAATACTAATCACTGGGAGTAAGTAAGCAAATACATGAGATTTTAGTCCAGAATCATCACATTATCATCAGGATCCAGACTTCTGGGACCCCCTGTTGGGAACCATTGCTTTATGTAATAAAAAAGCTGCTAAATGAGCATTAAGAATTAGTTACTATACATGAAGATTTACAAAACACTCATTCTTATGTTCTCCATTTATATTCCATCCACATAAGAAAATATAAACTATGACGAATATTTTTTGAATCTTGAAATAACAGTATATAAACCAGAGGTTCAGATATAACAAGATTTTTTACCCCAAGATAAGAACTGATTATCTTGTGATTTCTAGATAACAACCTTTGACAGCCTTTTTCTGCTTCTGTATAAATGTAATCACACTAAGTCAGCTGCTTAATGAATCAAACCATATCAAACCACATTCTTGGTGAAGCAGATGAGCACACTAATTGAGCTGTAACATCTCTAACACATAGGTCAATATTTTGTAATAATAATAATAATAGCTTGGACTTATATAGTGCATTTCATGAGACCCAAGGTCGCTTTACAGAAGAGTGGAAAACAAGACAACACAAAAGACAAACACTTATTTGAGTGTATGTAGGGGTCAGGTTTAGGAGAGACTGTTATGGTGAAAATAAATCAAAAGCTTCTGTGTGCTGCTGGGTTCAGGTTTAGGTGGCCCATCAGCTTTAGAACATAACAGTCTTATTCTTGATTGGTTTATTGTTCCTTAATTGGTTTAAATTTTTACATGCACCTTTTTATCTCCAAAAAACTATCAGAGCTCAGGTGTTTATCACACTTTTTCCTCTCTCTTTTGTCATCATATAGTAGTATTTCTTTCTTTTCTCGGTAGCCAGCAGGGTGGCCATTACCAGGACCAGTGGTTTCACACTTCTTCCCCTCAGCTGGATAATGGAGAGGTCCAAGTGCTTTCCTGCCCTGCAGAGGTGCCCTGAAATGATAAATCTTCTGAAGCTCCAGAGATGCTGTGCTGTGTGTAACACTGTGCTCCGTCAACTCCAAGTGGAGTAAGTGAAAACAGAGCTGCTCCCAGGGGGGATTCATATAGGAAAACATCTCATCAATAGAGACAGACATGTTAATCCTACTCCTGTTTATCTTTAAGGACTGTAGATCTGTAATGTAGACACATTAAAGCTTCCCTCGCCTGCCCCTGAGAGAGGACAGTTCTCAGAGCAATGTTTCCATGCATATCTTATTAGACACTAATGACAAACGGCTGCTGACACGAGCCTCATGATTTATGGGACCTTCCGCTGAGTGTTGAATGACGACGACTCCTCCTGCTTTGTTTGGATTGAAACATGATGGATTGCCGGGGCTCTCCCTTCACTAATGGCAGGAAGCTAACAGGTAAACCAAAGGATAAAGAATGTGAATGATCTTGACAGGTTGAAACAAAGATTAAAGGAAAGTAGATGTGTTTATTGGTGTAGATATCAACTTAAAAACCAGCAGTGGGCAGAATCTGTAACAAGCTCACTCAGCAATGTTTATTGAGCGGTTAATGTGTGTGCGGGTAAAGTTCAGCTCTATGGTGTGTATGTGAAGCATCATTTACTGTGTATTTGTCTGCTCTTGCCCCTCTACAAGCACTTAGCAGAGATCAACTTTTGTGTAATGACACAAATAGCACCCTTAACAATTCATTAGTTGAAACAACAGAACATTTTGTCTTATTTGCGACTCACAGATTCAAAGGCGTATAAGAGATGTTTAAAGGATTTTTATGGAACAGTTCTGTGGCTTTAAACACACAAGATGTCATGACAAAAATCAGCTGTTATCTGTTTTGTTTTGTCAACATTTTTTACTTTTTTGCCCGGTCGCACATTCCCACATTTCAAGTGAACAGCTGTCTTACCTACAGCATTTGATGAAATGTTCTTACTGGCACATCTTCAGCTAATGTATTGGCTCTGAGCATAAACTTTATCACTGGCAACAAAGATTAGCTAAGCACTTTGGCTGGATCCTGACAATTTAAAGACTTCATTGGTGATTTCATAGATTTAATCAAACTGAAAGAGGGCACAGTTTATCTTTATTATCCATTCTTTAATCAAACATTTCAACTTGAGCACAAATAGGGGGCGAAACATCTGACAGCAGTCAGATTCATCTCATTTCTTGGTACAGTAAGTGCAGTGATTGTTGCATTAATTCCAGTTCTGCAGAGGTCTTTTGTAGAAATGAAGAAAAACAACCCCTGTGCTAAGCTGTCCTTTTATGCCCCTCAAATGTACAATACATTTATGTTTCAGATGTGGGCGAGGGTTGTATTGCTGCCAACTTTATTGGTTTAGTCATTAGCATATATTTTAGTCAGGTGCCAGTATCTTATTGGTTCATTTGATGAATGGTTACAAGTTCATTTTCCTGGTGTTTTTTCTAAGGTTTGGACCAGGCTGTGTTCCAGAAAACAATTAACACCTTGCAACTGAGATATTTCAGCTCCTTACACATCAATCTTGTGATAAACTACAACTTGCCCTGTGCTCTTTGTTTTCCATCACATGCGAGGCATTTCCGAGCTGGTCTGCTGACTTGGCACAATCTGACTCTGGAAGACAGGCTGAAGAAATAATCCCAGAGTTCCCACTACACACACAATCACAAAGATCCACAGGAACATCCGATCCACCACCATGGCCACATACTTCCAGTCCTCTATTACCTGAAAGCATACATAAATCACATTTACATTAGTAACTGTGTATGTTTCTTGAAAGAAAAAAGGGAAAGAAGGGGTATTAATTTTGATATCAGTATTGCAGAACAGTGAGACGAGTAGAAGGAGGCTGCCATGCCTCTCTGCAGCCACTCGAGGGCAGAAAGAAGTAAAAGAATGGTGAATAAGTGCCAGAGTGATCCTCTCTATAATTCTAGGATCTTTGCATTCAACTACAATGGCAAAACCAAAATGACGATTCTTACCGCACGTTAGTATGGTACTGTGTATGCAAGCTTTTGAATTTAACTGAATGATAATAAAAATGTTTATTACTCTTTTTATCTATGTAACATTCACAATTTAGTTTGACTAAACCTATGTTCAGGGTTTAAATCATTTTTAGAATTTATACTATGTTATGTAGGGTTTTTTATTGTTGCATAGACCTCCACTGAAGTTGCTGTTGACCCTTTAACCCCATTTCCTGTCCTTGGTAGTTGTTGAAGCAAGTCATTCCTCATTCCTGGTCTCCTCCTTATTGTATTGATTTATCAGCGAAAGCGATTGATTACCTAAAGTCTGCCATTAATTTCCTGGGTCACCGCCACTACTTAAGGTTAGTAGTATTTGTTCCTGCTCCTCAGAGGTCACAAAAAGTACAGTAAATGTTATCTTGTCAATGCAAACACTATTGATCCAGTTTATTGGGTCAATAAAACCACTTATCTTACCAGTTTTAGCTTCTAAATTCAACGTTTTTTTTCTCTTGCAAGTTTCAAGTAGCATTACAATGTTCTTCTTCTTCTTCTTTTTTATTTGCTTAAGTTTCCTGGTTAAGCTCTTGTATTTCAGATTCCTGTGGGAAATACAGTACTTCCATATAAGCATTTGGACTGAAATGACAGCAACATTACACAGACATGTGAATGGCATCAATCTATCTTTTAGAAAAACAAAAAATATGATTTTTCTAATAGTAAACAATTTCTTTACTATCAGTTCAATTGAATGTGGTGACCAACATTAAAAAGTGGTTTTATCATCATTCTATGTAAGGTTTTATGCAATAGATTTCTATTACCGAAGTATAAACCAATATTTTTTTTTTACTTTATCATCATCATTACTTTAGGAAATGTTCTTCTCAGGCAGAAACAGAAAATCACAAGCAGGGTCTGGAAGAACAGAGTGGTTCACTGGTGTATGACTTAGATGCTCTGGGCATGCATGCATACAGCCATTCAGTGCACTATAAACTCCACATTAGACCCAAGTAAGATATGGAAAATGTTAAAATCTTTGGTCAGGAAGACCAAGATAAATCAGAGAGCTTTTGTGCACTATACACTAAACGGACAAAAGTATTTGGTCACCGGTTTATTATTAAATCCTGGTGTTTCAATCAGATCCAAGCATCAAGCCATACAGTCTCCATTTGCAAAAATTTGTGAAGCAAAATGGGTCGTTCTGAAGAGCTCAGTGACTTTAAAAACTTTGCAGTGGGAGCTTCACTGAATGGGTTTCCATAGTCTACCAGCTGCATGCACCAAGTCCAATGCCAAGGGTGGGATTGAGTGGTGTAAAGCACACCGAAACTGGACTGTGAAGCAGGTGAAACATGTTCTGTGGAGCGATGAATCGCGCTTCTCTGTTTAGCAGTCAAGTGAACGGGTCTGGGCGGATCCCACGAGACTGCATTTTCCCAACTGTGAGGTTTGGAGGAGGAGGGATAATGGTGTGGGGCTGTTTTTCATGGTCTGGGCTAGGCCCCTTATGAATGAAGTGAAATCCTAATGCTCCAACATACAAAGACATGTTGGCCAATACTACGCTTCCAACTTTGTGGCAATAGTTTGGGGAAGGTTCTTTTCTATTCCAACATGACTGTGCCCCAGTGCACAAAGCAAGGTTTGATGAAACATGGCATGGTTTGAAGCCCACACAGACCCTGACCATAACCCCACAGAGCACCTTTGGGATGAACTGGAACGGACACTGCTAGCCAGGCCTTTTTGTCCAACACCAAACCCTGACCTTGTAAATGCTCTACAGAATGAAAGTGCAAAAAAATTCCATAAAAACACTCCAAAGTCTTGTGGAAATCCTTCCAAGAAGACTAGAGGATGTTAAAGCTGCAAAAGGGGACCAAATCCCTATTAAAGAACATTTTTTTGAAAGTGTGTCATTTCAGTCCCCGTTGGTGTAATGGTCAGGTGGCCAAATACTTTAGTCCATATAGTGTATGGGTTTTTAAATTTAATTGAAGTTATGATATATCACATTCTCGACATAAATATTGCAACAATCGGATATAATCAATATAAATATTCTGCTGAGTAATGAATTCCTACTTTCTGATTGAACTCCTCTTGTTTTGTTGCTCTCAGTTCTGCATTTACAGCCCTCTGAATGAGTACTCATTCCTGATATGTAGCCGTTTTTTTGTGTGAGTCAGTGGCTCAAACATGTTTCATATATGTTTTTTATATCCACGTATACGCCCCGTCTTTAACTGTCTGCTCTGCCACCAAGTGGAGAAAGAGAGACAGCTCCGCTGATTGTAGAGGCACAAGAAGACAACTTAAGGAGAAACAACAGAGTTTCCAAACTGAAGAAAATATGTTCTTTGGTTCAACTAAAGAGATCAACTTTGATGAGTTTCACTGAATGGAGAGTCCTACAAACGGCTTCACTCAGCACTTAGCAAGGAAAGACGGGCAGGGAGGAAGAGAAGTGGACCTCTGATAGACAGTTTTGTTTTTCTCTGAGAGACTGGTTCAAAAGTGTGAAATGTACAGGATATCTACCCTGAAAGTTGCTCATTATGCCTTTTCTTACAAAAGCCTCAGATATAAATATCTAATTTCTCTAAAAAATGTCTACTCAATGCTTGATGTTCATATGTGAAACTCTTTAGTGGCACTTTTCCAATTAAATATTCAGCTAACATGTGTATACGTACGCTCTGATCATCGTCGTCTCCCATCATATGCTCTGCAACAAAGCGGACCCCATTTACTGCCTCTTGGACTTCAGCAGCCAAGTCTGAATTTCTGCTCTGCATCTTGTGATCAAGATCTTGTGCAGAAGCAAAACTTGGAAGGTAATCATTTGGTCGCAGTTCCCCTCTCCTGTAGGAGTGGCTGTGACTCAGTGAAGGAGCTGCATTTTTGTGCCCAGGGGTGGAGAAGGCAGAGTCAGGGGACAGCAGAGCAGCAGATGACATGGTGATACCTGCTTTGGACGCAACTGGGTAACTCACGCCCAAAATGGCTCTCCTTGCTCGCAGACACCGCTGCTGACGAAGTCTCTGGCGTGCTGAGTTATTGTGAGGGCGTCTCATGAAGAGTAAGGCGGGTAGTTTGATGAGAAATATCATCTTAACCCATGAGGGCATGGTGTGAGTGCTAGGGGAGCGATGGTGCACATTCAGTACACACACACTGGTGATAATGGAGAAGGTCACCAGCACCATGGTGAACATCAGATACTTGCCAATCAGGGGTACATCCAGCGAGGTGGGAGGGACGATCTTTGAGATTAGAAGCAGGAAGACAGTCAGGGCCAGAAGCACAGAGATGCAGAGGGTCATTTTCTCTCCACAGTCTGATGGTAGGTAGAAGACTAAGATTGCCAGAGAGGTGATAAGAACACAGGGAATGATCAGGTTAATGGTGTAGAAAAGAGGCTTCCTCTTAATGATGAAGTCATAGGTGAGGTCTACATAGGTCGGATCCAAAGGGTTGACAGTTCGTCTGCCTGGAAGCGCCAGAATATCCCACTCCCCACTGGGTGTAAAATCATCCATACTGGCCGCCTCAGACTTCAAGATCAAGTCAATCTCTGTGTGGTCATATGTCCAGGAGCGGAACTTGAGGGTGCAGTTCTGCTGGTCGAAGGGAAAATGCTTGACCTCAATCTTACAGGCGCTTTTGTAGATCGCTGGAGGAAGCCAGTTGATGGTGCCATTGGAGAGGACTATAGCGTTGGTAAAGACTGTAACCTCATAGGTACCATCAGCACTATGGAAATGAGAAAAAGAGACAGAAAGGTGTAGAAGTCATATAAGCTAAAAGAATCTGACAGATGTTTTCATTTCATTGCTTCCTAATTGATAACACAACACTGAAATCCAGAGAAAAATCTGACATTTCATGTTAAAAAACAGTTTTATAGCCCATTAGCTACCATCAGAACATGGTAAATAGTATTCAGCCATTTCCTCATTAGTATTAAGAATGATGAAAGAGATAGAAAAGGCATGTATTATTCACAGATTTTACTGCTAATCTTACAATGTAACATTAACTGTGTAGCCCTATCTTTTAGATTTACTGTTGTTTTCAAGATACACACAGAATTCCATCAAATATAAACTCTACAGGGACTTGAGTAATCCATGGTGAACTTTTTTATGCCTAAAATACAGAAATCATCCCATTTGGCTTCTTAAATGTAAAGTAATAGAAACATATTTTTGTTCCACTTACATCAAAAATTAAGACTGAGCCTTGCTGTAAAGCAACATTTTTAAAGAGTACTTGTCCTTTTAAATTATTAATGCAGTCATTGTGGAATTATCGACTCCGTCTTCCTTACTTGTTGTACAGAACGATATCTGGAAGCCAGATGTGTCTGGAAGGAATTCGTAGCTTGTCGATACCTTCATACTTTGCAGGGTCCCAAGATAACCTGTAATCCTCCCAGTGCTGTTGAGAATCAGAAAGAGACCAGTTTATTGACACGCTTTCCCTGGACCAACCTATTTCTCATTACATGCTTCATTATCAGTGAAATATGTTTAGAGCACAATTATAGAGGCATATTGTTCCAGGTTTAAAGAGGAAGAAAGGATATGGTTTAATTCAAGTTCAGACAGAAGGACATTTAAGACAAAACAGGCTGATGGAGTTTATGACACTGAGCCACATCAAACTTACCTGAGTGAGCCAGACATTAGTGGTCATAATCTGTTCTCTTTCATTCTGGAAAATTACAAGTGAGAAGACAATTGATTCAGACAGAAATATAATGGAAAACATCTTAATCTAATGCATCTAACAAATATTCCCTAAGTCAGGGGTGTCCAAACTATGGCCCACAGGCCAACTGCAGCCCGCGGCCCATTTTTTATTGGCCTGCGGCACATTCTAAAAATAAAACAAAATATGGCCTGCATGAGAGCATAAGGCTTGTGCTTGACTGTATTGTACTTCTTAGTTTCGACACTAGGTGCAGCTTTGTTGAAGAGGCAGCTTATCCATGTCAAAAGACAGGTGCCATCACTCAAAGAGTTGATAGGTGATGAAACATGGCAGAAGCAAAGAAACGGAAGATATAAAGTGAGTGTAGAAAGTCTCAGGCGTGGTGGGAAAATGAGTATTTCTTCACTGAAGTCTAGGGGAAGTGTGTCTGTTTAATCTGTGATGAAACCGTTGCAGTGATGAAAGATTATAACTTTCAGCAACACTATGAAACCAAGCATCAGTCTTACACCTCATATACCGGTGCCGAGTGAGAGCAGAAAGTTAAGCAGATGACCGCCAGCTTGCTAGCTCAGCAAAAGTATTTTTTCCGTGCCAACAAAGCTCAAGAAAATGCCACAATTGCCAGCTATGAGATAGCTCATCTTATTGCCCGTCATGGAAAGCTTTTGTCTGAGGGAAACTTCATAAAATATGTTCAGAGGAAATGCAGGACTTCAACAATGTTAGCATGTCTAGGAACACAGTTGCCTGGCAAATCAAGACTTGTCGGCTAACTTAAAACAACAAGTTTCAGACAAAGCCTGTGCTTTCGATTTTTTACTCACATGTGACGAGAGCACCGATGCCACAGACACCGCACAGCTCTTAATCTTTTTACAAGGAATTTACGACAGCTTTTGAATTACGGAGGAGCTGCTTGATCTGATGAGTTTAAAAGGCACAACAACGGGTAAGGACATTTTTGAATGTGTCAGCGGCTTCACTGAAGAACAAACACCAGCTTCTCTCCCTACACAACTTCTACCAAAGCTTGGAAAAGGAAAAGTTTCCTCTGATGACGCGCCATGCAAAAAGAATACTGTGTCTGTTCGGCTCAACATACACATGTGAGCAAAATTTTACTTGATGACTTTGAACAAAAGTGAACTAAGAACCAACATAACAGCCATCTATGTGATATCCTTTGCATCTCAGCATCCAAACTTGCTCCGGACATGCCAGCCATCCTCCAGTCAAAAGTGCAGCAGCACTGCTCCCACTGAATGCAGCCCCGCTCCCGTCATGGGTGAGTTAAAATATATGACACCCAGTATTTATGTGTTAAAAGCCATAAATCTTAATAAAATAAATTTGACATTTTGCTAAAAGAAAGAAGGTAGCATATTCTAATTGTATATAATCCTTCCTAACTACGTTATTTGTATAGGCTTGGAGTTCATTTGTAAACTAACATCTGCTGCGAAGAAATTGTTGACATGTTTATTTTTTACATCACTATATTTCAAAACATGAACAGTGAAAAATTAACCAGCAAATTAAAAACCCAATTCATAGCACCCTGGTGAATAAAGACAATGGATTACAGCAGAAAATAGCGTGGATCGAGCGCCGTCTTTTGGTCTGGTTTAGAAAGCAGACGGCTCTAATCATCTTTAATCCTTTAAAGCCTGAATAAACAAATTATAGCCAGAAAATTCTAATTTTTTGGAACTAAAATGTTTATTTTACTTTCTACTGAGATCCAAAAAAATCCAAATTTCCATAAAATTTAACATATATTTTTTTTTGTATCACATTTGATACATTGGGTGTTTCTGGTAAGTGATTATTCACTTGAGGGCATTTTTATCATTTATCAGATTGTATTCAGAATATTTTTAGTAATATACTGATCATATTGATTAGATAGAGGTATCACAAAAGTATGTATCAAATATGATACAACAGGCTTTAAAGGGTTAAGTACCATCACTACTATAAAGTTACACAGCTTCCTGCAATTTGCTCTTGTTTTGAGTCTGAATGTGAAGATGAGCTGTCACTGTGAAAGGTGCGTCTTTTCATCCTTAGCAGGGGTGGATCTAGAGGGGAAGACCCCCTGAATTCTGACTGGCAATCCCAAAATCCTTAACAGTTATGAGCTTTTTATTTTAAAAAGCCATTAATGGAAAGCTGTGATGCAGGATATTTTCTATAAATATTTTAAACATTTTAACGTTGGATTCACTGTCTTTAATACATTATAGGTAAGCTTTCTCAATGTGGCCTGGCCAGCCTTCAGTTTCTCCACTTGCAGCCCTCGGAGAAAAAATCTGGACACCCCTGCCCGAAGAGATTGAACCGATGTACAACACAGACATATGAGATTGCTTCCTTGTAAGACCAGCTTGAAGAACCTTATCAAAATGGTTATAATTGCCAAAAAGGCTGTGGCAGACCAGAGAAATCCTAACTCCTCTATTAATAGCCTGTGCAGTCTCAGCTCCATTTGGTTGGTAAATCCAGTACAGCACATTCAGTTAGTATGGGGACTTACCAACAAAACTGAAATGCCTTTGCAGATTGACTGACAGCATTTCTATTTGCCTATTTGCACAACAGCAGTAATGATGTGGTCCATATTGCTTTCCTGCTGAGTGACACCCTGAGATGTCACTTCCACACATTGCTCTGGAGCAAACCTCCTCTACTAAATTCCCTTTATAAAGGTTCCAAGATATGGCCAGACTTTGGGTGGAGTGCATGTGCAAAGCATCAGGCATTTTTATGCCTGTGCAGGTGTAGGAACATAAGATGGCTTCAACTATCCAGTAAGAAGGGCATTCCTTGCAAAGAACCTCCTCATTACTTGGTTTAGTAAAATAAATAGCTTATCTGTTGTGCATATTCCAAGCGTCCTTTCAACATGCATAAATAAAACAGGCATCATCAGACTGTTGCTTGTTTGATGCTAAAAGGGGCAGAGAAAAAGATGTTAACTACAGGGCCTTGTAAGGCAGGTATTTAATGGATGTAAACAGGGCTAGAATGATACGTCACCTTAGCCCTTTGTTAGCACACGTTTTATATAAACTTAGCAAAAAAAGTAAGTAAATCTGTGTTTAGTAGGTTATTTCTTTGTTTTAACAATGCTTCTTGGTAATAAATCTTATACCACTGGAAAGCCTGTTTATTACCCTTTTCAATGGTGCCACATTTGTCAGCAGAGCTGAGTATGTGGGTTGTGCCCATGAAAAATGTGCCAAATCTTGTCTGCCAATGCCAAACAGCTTATTTTGCTGTTGCTATTGACTATTGTTCTGAGCTTCTGGTACCCCCTGAGAGCATGGGCCCAGCTACAATGGTCAGTAGATGTCTGCTCCAAGAATCGGCATGCCACGTTTGACTGATCTGGGTAGGGCCCATGCGATAGGGCAACTTCAAGCTGATGTTCTGCAAAACCAAGTTGCAGCATTGTCTGGAGTGAGCCCTAACACCATCTCCCTCACTGGAAAAAAGAGGCTTGTCATCATTGGAGGCAATCTCAATGCAAAGAGATATCAAGATTAGATTCTGCAACCAGTGGCAATCCCATATCTCCACAGTCTGGGACCGAACTAAGATGACAACGCTCAACCCCACAGAGCGGGATTTATCAGAGACTACCTCCAGAATTTGTGAGTGGAGAGGATGGAATGGCCTGCCAGCAGTCCTGACCTCAACCCCATTGTGGGATCAGCTTGGGCGTGCAGTTCGTGCCAGAGTGACCAACACAACAACACTGGCCAACTTGCGACAAATGCTGGTTGAAAAATGGGATGCCTGCACTGCCTACTGAAGAGCGTGTTTCTTGCTCACTGAATTCCGGAATTGGCTAATAAAAATGGAATTTACAATTTAACGCAGAAATCACAGAATTGAATAAATTTGACTGAAATGCTATGTTTTTTTAAGAAAGAGGAACGTATATCTGGGGGATATGTTCAGGGGGATCACTAAAGCGGGTCACAACTTGTGCCTCACTTCACAAACACTCAACCCCTCCTAACAACAATACAAAGCATGTCAAAGCAGCTGCACAAAACACCGACAAACATCAGGTAGCCAAGTGGCAACCTCCGGTCCTGAAAAATGAAGCCAATGCGGAAGTGCAAAAAATTGCTATACCGCGAGTTTCCACTAGAGGCTGGCTACAGGAACGCTGGAAGTTCCATCTGCACACATGTTAAACAGCCGGTTTTGACACACAAAATAAACTAGTTTACAGCCTGGTTCAAAACACCAAACGTGTCTAATTAGCTAGTGTCTTATTGTGCTCCCACTGTACGGGGGGTGAATTTTTTTGTACCACAATTGTTTGGATTATGTTTAGGATGAAAGCTGATTGGCACGTCTCATTTGATTGACAGATAGCTCAGCAGGCAGAGGCTCCGTGTCTGTCAACCGGAATGCTAGCTAGCAGGCTGACAGGAAGTCACGCTTAGTGGGCGGGCCATTAGGTTGATCCAAAGTTCAGTTGAGACCGCGATTTCAATATGGAGGCCTCCACGAATGGGCTTCAAGAACTGTTTTAGCCCGCCTATTGTAAGCAGACGACTGACGTCACACGGGGTTTGTCCAATTCTTTCTACAGTCTATGCAGGTAGCACAACACGGGGCAGTACAGGGCGACATAATGTTGCACCTTAAAGGAAACTCATCCATGCTTGGGAGTTATTTTACCTGACCACACCAGAGAGTCACGGAGAGAGAGAGGTGTATCTGTGCGCGAGCCACAGCTGAAGTCGCAACTTGAAGTCCTACTCACTCCTCCAGGGCTTCAAACTTGAGTAGGACGGACTTGAGATTTTAAAAAGTCCTGTAGTCTAAATGATGTTACATTCAAGTAACAATTAGCTTAATAATTCCTCCCGTAGATACTGTAGTTCCCTTTGGTTGCTTAAGAAGTCAACACATGTCTGCATTAACGTAATGTCTGATATGAGACAGACAGCGAGGATGGAGATGATGAAAACCGTTACAGTCAGGAGTAGAACATAATGAAGCATCAAACTGCATGGACTGTTACAGACTGTGAGAGTAAAGAAAAGTTTAGGTAACAGGTTTACTATTGATCATTTAACTTTAATGTGACTTTCTTATTAAGTCACTATCACTCTGTGTTTGAGAGAAAAGATGGATTTCTTCATTTACATTATAAACATCAGTTAGGATGTGATTATACACGTGGATGTGTCTTAAAATGTTGGAAATATCTGACTGTTACACTGGTTATAATTATTTTATATCAGGGTTATTCAAACAACGGCTCTTGGGCCAACTGTGGCCCTTTTTCAATAAATTTAAGGTTATTTCTATTTAATTAGTTAACATTTTAATCATTTACATAAACAAGACACTCTTTTTTATGGTAAAATTAGTGGAAAGGTTAAAAAACGAAATTCCAAAAAATTAAAATGGAAAAAACGGAATTTGGGAAGAAAGAAAATGGATTTCATAGGGCCCTAGCTTAATGGGTTGCCTGGATCTGCGTACTCTGGCTTCCTCCTTCAGACCAATAACGTGCTTTTTAGGTTAATTGGTGACCCTAAAATGCCCGTAAGTGTGAGAGTGCCTGGTTGTTTGTCTCTGTATGTCAGCCCTGAATTAGCTGGCAACCAGTCCAGGATGTACATGCCTCTTGCCCAGTGACCACTGGGATAGGCTCCAGCCCCCCACAACCCCAAAAGGGAAGCAATGTAGAAAATTGAAGGATGAATTGATGGTTCTCTTAGGATCTGAAATTAAGTGTTTTTAAGTGTAGGATCGTTTAAACTATCAAACTATCCCTTTGTTGTTATTCTATTTGATAAAAATCAGCTGCTGTGGTGAATTCTGTAGGATGTTTATTGTTTCAAATCACCATGTAATGTGATGCGTATTCTTGCCTGTGTATCGTGATACGTACCGTATCATGAGGCTGGAAAAACCCACCTTTACCTTGGATAGGGAGCTCGCTCACCTCCAAGCTGAGATCGAAGACTACGGGTGGGAGTGTGACCATGAAGGAGGTCAGTGAGGTAGGGTGGGGCCAGAGCATTAAGGGCTTTGAAGGTAAGGAGCAGTATTTTAAATTGAATCCGGTAGGGGATAGGGAGCCAGTGGAGTTTTTGGAGAATGGGGGTGATGTGATCGCGGGATCCGGTATGGGTGAGGAGGCGTGCTGCAGAGTTTTGGATATACTGAAGTTTATTGAGAACTTTGGAAGATGTACCATAGAGAATGCTATTACAATAGTCTAGTCTGGAGGTGATAAAAGCATGGATCAAGGTTTCAGCAGCAGAGAAGGAGAGTAGTGGGCGGAGACGGGCTACCTGGTACCTGGTCTGTCTCTCATTGGCCAATTTAGGCCACGGTTGGATAGGGTTCTTCAGGTTGCCCTCATGCAGATGCAATCCCCACACTTAGGGTTTAAAAGGGAACCAATATTTTTGTAATAGAAAGTGCAAAAACAGTCCTAAAATCTTTACACTATATTTTGATTTCGCCAACTATATTTATCAAGAGGCCCAAGCAGTTATCTTGAATGCAAATGCACATTTTAAACCCTGTTTCTTTTTTGGACCATTTTTATTGGCATTGCTTACATCAGACAAACTGGTTTAGCCCATCTTGCATTTCCCATATTGGCATATCTAGCCTGGCAAAAACTGTTGCCTTAATTGTCCTTGTAGGGTGACCCTTGCAAGTAGAAATCTCTGGTGTTGAAAAATAAATCCAATGGAAAAGTGCAAACAAAACAGCAGTTCCTTGAGTGTCTGCTTGAGGCTGACTACAGAAGTCTTACAAGTCCATACTACACCTGTACTAAAATGCCATTTTTTGCAGCAGAATCAAGCATGTTTACAACCTGGTTCAATTTTTTTTGTCTGAATAACTCATGTTTTCTTTGACAAATGCTGCAGAGGTGAATATTTTTTTAATAACTCATCTGTTTTGGTTTTATGAGGCTAAAGTCAATCATGATAGCTGACATGGGTGATCTGATGAAAAGCACATCACATTTTAGCCATTTACCAGGAGGCTTAATGCACAACTCGACTCCACCTCTTTTCCCGTGGCTTGGTTGACTCAAAGTTGGTGTGAGACAGAATTTATATGACTGCCATCGATTGGCTTTAATTTGGTTCAACTGCACTCCAGAAGTCAATGAGTGATGTCACTGAGACTATGTTCATGTTTTGTTAAGCCTATGTTCCCTTGTTGTACACTTGTAATGGTTTGTGGGCATTTGATGTCTGACTAATCAGTGATCTATAGCTTTAGCACTCCATCTTTTAACATTGATTATACCAAAAGTACTCAGGTGTTAAAGCAAGTCTTACTCTGAAGTAACAATTGTTTTACCCGAGGGCAGAGAAGTAGCGATACTAGAAAGTGTCAGGTGAACCTTTTTGTTGACTGTCATCTTGAAGGTAGCATTTACTTTTAGGTGACGACAAACACAATTCAAACCTTTATGCATTCACAGCATGCGTGTAGACATGTTTACTGACTGCACTGTCATCATACTGCCATGACATACACTTTCTATAAATTGATATCAAATGCCAATTACTTCAAGTAATACAATGCAAACTAATAAACTGAGGCTGTGAAAGCACCCTGCTGCCCTGATCCGCAGCCTGGATGAGTTTCCACTGTAAATCAGAGGACAGCCTCTTTCACTGGGGCTAAAACAGCTTTATGGCCCCTTTTAATCCAATGTGCTGAAGTTTCAATCTCGACATGACAGAGGCAGAGATCACAGCTGACCACATCCATCCAAGGCTTCATCCATTCTTTTAGAGCTACGGCCTCTCTGTGCAGGCTGCCATGGAATTAACTGCTTTCTCAAAGCTCTGTGTCTCCTGCTCTATCTTTTCTATCATCCTCTTTCTTTCACTCTGTCTTTCCCTTTTGGTTTGCCCTGTACAGATTCTCTTCCTAAAACACTCATAATGGACAGGACAGGAGTATTTGGTTCCTTACCACACTGATGAGCTGAGCCAAAGACACCTGCAGCCTCACTGTGACTCTGGCACTCCTGTTGACAGCCGGGCGGATCAGCGGATTATAGCGACTCTTTCCCAACAGCCAGTTCATGAGACGCTCCTCTGAGTCAGCACAGCTGCTACCTGGTGAAGAATAAGAGTAAATAAAGCTGATCAACACATTAGACGATTAAAATGCTGTTTCTTGTAAAAGCTCATGGATACTGATGCTTTCTGGAGAGGAAACTGAGATGCGGAAGATGTGGTTTGATACGTTTTTTTTTTTTGGTGAGGATTTATTGTTCTTACCAGAGATGGAACAGTTAACAAATACATTTGAAGTCACCTTGATAACAGCTGATCAGTTAATTCTTTAAAAAATCATTTGAAATAGCATAAACTTCAAGCATCAAAAATGTCTTATAATGAAAGCACTCTATTTATACTATATTGCCAAAAGTTTTCGCTCACCTCCCTTGACTTGCATATGAACTTAAGCGATATCCCATTCTTAATCCATAGGTTTTAATATAATGTTGGTCCAGCTTTTGCAGCTATAACAGCTTCAACTCTACTGGGAGGGCTTTCCACAAGGTTTAGGAGTGTGTTTATGGGAATATTTGACCATTCTTTCAGAATCACATTTGTGACACACACACACACACATATACACACACTGATGTTGGACAAGAAGGCCTGGCTCTCAGTCTTCACTCTAATTCATCCCAAAGGTGTTTTGTCGTGTTTGTCGGACTCTGTGCAGGCCTGTCAAGTTCATCCACACCAAACTCTCTCATCCATGTCTTTATGGACCTTGCTTTGTGCACTGGTGCACAGTCATGTTGGAACAGGAAAGGGCCATCCCCAAACTGTTCCCACAAAGTTGGGAGCATGGAATTTTCCCAAAATCTTTTGGTATGCTGAAGCATTCAGAGTTCCTTTCACTGGAACTAAGGGGCCAAGCTTAGCTCCTGTAAAATAACTCCACACCATAATCCCCCATCCACCAAACCTTACACTTGGCACAATGCAGTCAGACAAGTACCATTCTCTTGGTAACTGCCATACCCAGACTAATCCATCATATTGCCAAATGGAGAAGTGCGATTTGTCACTCCAGTGACGCATCTCCACTGCTCTAGAGTCCAGTGGTGGCGTGCTTTACACCACTGCATCAGATGCTTTGCATTGCACTTGGTGATGTATGGCTTGGATGCAGCTGCTTGGCCATGGAAACCCCCTCCATGAAGTCCTCTACGTACTGTTCTTGAGCTAATCTGAAGGCCACATGAAGTTTGGAAGTCTGTAGTGATTTACTCTGCAGAAAGTTGGCAACCTCTGTGCACTATGCACCTCAGCATCCGCTAACCCTGCTCTGTCATTTTACCTGTGGCCATGGAAGTGATTGGAACACCTGATTTCAAGTATTTGAATGGGTGAGTGAATACTTTTGGCAATATAGTGTACTTACACAAAGCAAAAAAAATCCTATCATCCTGAGAGCTGTCTAAAGACATATTTCTGAGTGGAACAAAAAGTGTGGGGTACAGAAGCAGAAACTTCCAATGTTTAAAGATGACAAAAAATCTTTTGTGCCAAAACTCAACAATTCCACAGTTGAGATTGACTGGAAGCTCCTCAGAAACCCCATTATACCGAACATTAAAGCACACATTTGTCCAGCAGAAACAAACATGTTTAGCGTGATGCAGAAAGTAATTACTTTATCTTTGTTTTACTTTAACCCTGAATTTTGTTTTAAAAGACACAGAGCCACCTCATAATGAGAGCTGTGATAGAAAGAGAGCCACTGATTTGCCCAGACTATATAAGAGTCCAGGCTGCTTAGATTTTTATTCTAATTCTAACATGGGACATTGGACAGCAATCAATGCAATGCCCAAGGGGGCATACAACTGAGGACTTTCCTCTCTGTCTGGCTGTAGAGCCTAAATCAGACACCACTTTCACTTCCTCAGCGATGGGCAGATAGCGAGGGGAGTGTGTGGGAGGAATGTAAAAAATAATAAGTGTAGCTTAAGAATGACAGTGTAGATCTATTTTTAATTGTTCTTATTATTTTAATGTATATTTGATAAACTAATTTGGGGTTGACATCAAAATATGAAGACGAGACAGTAAGTCAACATTTCAGCTTTTATTTCCAGGTATTTACATCTGAACCTGATACACAATTTAGAAGATATCATTATTTGAACACCATTTGAGATTGACTTGGCCAGTATAAAACCTTCCACTTCTTGCTCCTGATGAACTCCTTTGTTGTTTTGGCAGTGTGTTTTGGGTCATTATCTTGCTGCATGATGAAGAATCTCCCAATCAGTTTGGTTGCATCTTTCTTTAAATTGGCAGAAAAAATGTTTCTGTAAACTTCTGGGTTCATTTCTGCTGCCATCATGTGTTACATCATCAATGAAGACTAACAAGCCCGTCCCAGAAGAAGCCATGCAAGCCCAAAACATGAAATTACCTCCACTGTGTTTCACAGATGAAATTGTATGTTTGGGATCATGAGCAGGTCCTTTTTTTCTACAAACTTTAGTCTTTCTGTCACTTTGGTAAAGGTTTAACTTTGTCTCATCAGTCATTAAAAACTTTGTCCCACAATGTTTGAGGCTGGTCTCTGTACTTTTTGGTAATTTCCAGCCTGGCCTTCCTGTTCTTCTTGCTAAGGAGTGGTTGGCATCTTCTGGTGTAGCCTCTGTACTTTTGCTCATGAAGTCTTCTGTGAACAGTAGATGGTGATACCTTCACTCCTGACCTCTGGAGGTTGTTGCTGATGTCACTAACAGTTGTTTTAGGGTCTTTCTTTACAGCTCTCACAATGTTGCTGTCGTCAACAGCTGACGTTTTCCTTGGTCTACCCGTCTGACATCTGACCAGTGGTTTCTTTCTTCTCTAGGATGTTCCAGATGGTTGTACTGACTATGGCCAGTGTTTGTGCAATGGCCCTGATTGATTTTCCATTTTCTCTCAGCTTCACAATCGCTTGTTTTTCACCCATAGACAGCTGTCTGGTTTTCATGTTTGTTGCACCTCTAACTATAAATGTAGTCTGCACAGGCAAAACCCAAATCTGAAACTGAGTGCAGCCATTCAGCGCTATCGATTGTTTGAATAATCAATGTAATAAGACACACCTGGCCAATAAAACACACCTGTGAGTCACATGTTCTAATACTTGTACTCACATGAAAAGTGGGTAGGTTCAAACAAAAGGTGCTATCTTCTCAGTTGTCAGATCCAGACGTAAATACCTGGAAATAATAGCTGAAATTTTGATCTCTTGTCTCATATTCATCTTTTGATGTCAAACCCAAATGTTTTTAGTCTAGAAAAATAAAGGAACTGGCCTCACTGCCCCAATACTTTTGGAGGGGAGTGTATAATATCTCTCCAAGTCCCTGCCTCTGGACTAAAATTCAGACACTTTTAGAGGAAATGAACAAATTAGTCAGGCAAATCCTTCTTTAGCAGCTCACCTAGCACCACAAATGGCCCCTTACTAACCTCATGTATAACTTTAAAGGTCTTCTGGAGAATAGCAGGTATAATTAGGGAAAGCCAGACTTTACTGTGTTCTGGAAATTACACTGAAAGGTTGCAGAGCCATTACAGAGTAATTACATTTTGGGGGAGGGTAGATAATTAAACACCACGTTAGGAACTCTTTTTTTCTTTTGGAACTAACTTTTGGATGCTTATTGGATGTTACAAATTAGAGGAAGCTCAAAATACCAGCATTTAAACTGCACCTACTTCCTTCCATCTCTGATAAATGAGGCCTACGTTGAAGGTGAAGACAAGCCTGATTGAAACTGATGATCATTGCCTCTCATCTGGAGCAGAATGAATACATGTGGTACTACCTCTTCTATTTTCCTTACATGCAGCTGGTTATTAATGCCCCTGCATATAGCCTGGAGTAGCTAAGTCGACTTACTCATGGGAAACACTCCAATGAAGTGAGACTCTCACTGATGGGCCTGAGCTGTCAATATTCTGCAGAGAGATTTTCATGACTGAGAATCAGCACATAAACATTCAGCACAGCTTCATATGATAAGTCAAGAGCAATGTAAGGCTTCTAACCTCAGTGTTCCTCCTTTTACTGAATTCCAAACTCTGTTGGCATACAGACTCCAGCTCTGCAGGGTGCAGCTTTGCCCATTGTGTCAGAGAATACTGTCAGTCATATCTCTGAGGTCCCATCAAGCACCATCTGATCTTCACAAAGCCCTTCAACTCTTCAGACATACACAGTGTGAGGCCAGCTCACATGGGGTTAAAGCATCTTAAAAACCATATAGATTTGTCAGAGCCTGCTTTGAGCTGCCACTGTAGGTGTGTGTATGTGTCTGTGTGTGTACTAAAGTGAGTGTTGTGTGTTGACATTATGTTGATTGAAGCTGAGGTCAGGCGTGTTAATACGGTGCTAGAGTCAGCCATTATGGAGTTGATAAGGTCACTCAGTGAAGTAAACTGAAAACATGATTCTACTAAAAACTAATACAGTCTGAGTCCTGAGAGTATAATGAAGTCAGTGAATGAACCAAAACAAGGCAAAGGTTGAATGCTGCTGCAAATACATTTTTCTGTTCCTAGTTTACCTTTAACATATTGTTATATGTATTGTGTTACTTTGACATAATGACTTATTTGACTGATGAAATATTCAAATTTGGAGTGTCACACTTTACTTTCTTTTCTTAAATTAATTTGTGATTCATAAAAAAATCCCATTTTCTTAACTGGGGAGCCAATATTTGGCTCTCTGGTTGAAAAAATAAAGAAAGATCAGCTCAGAGGTTTCACATCATTTTACAGAGTTTTAAGCTCATTTCTAAATTTTAACTGTTCTTGAATATTTGATATCTTTAACCTCCCTTTGTGTAGCCTATTTAAATCAAGAGTACCTGGATGCGGCCGAGGACCTCCACCCCATACTGGAAGTCGGAAAATCACCGCCATCTCGCCTTCTAATACCGGAAGTCACTTGAACTGAACGTCTTCTTCATTGTTTCAATACATATATGAAACTGTATTATATATAAAATTACTTCATTTTAAATCATGGATTACATGTTTTTATTTAACTGAGAAAATACAAGAAAGTGGATTCTGCTTTTACGTTTCACTATCAGTTACTATTTTAATATGGATCATTTATTATAAATAATTAATTCAAATCCATGTAATTCCGTTGTTTGAGCTATTTATTCCGAAAACTTGTACAATCCTTGTCTACTGTATTGGATGAAGTAGGCGACTTGCCTCTGGCAACATGGCAGCCACACTGGCGTCCGGCCAGCCAGCCAATCTCCCGGCACATGTTATGTCTGTTCTCAGTGATTTTTGAATTTGGATCATAAATCGATTTATTAAAATCAATATTACGTGATCGCTGTGCTTGTTCATCTGAAAACTCACATATTTTTCTTCTACTTGTATTTCTTTATGTGGCGAACCTGGCTATATTAATATGGCGGCGACACATGGAGTAAACAACGAAGAAGACGTTCAGTTCAAGTGACTTCCGCTATTATAAGACAAGATATGGCTTCGATTTTCCGATTTCCGGTATGGGGTGGAGGTTCTCAGCTGCATCCAGGTCCCTCTCATTTAATTCAAGAGGGTCTGGCTGCAGACCTCAACAAAACCTCTGCGCTGGGATGTTCAGCCGCAGACCTCTATGCTGGGGCATGCAGCAGCAGACCTGGGGCGTGCAGCGTGTTAGCTGTTGTTAGCATGACTGGACCGCTGATTCTTACTAGACCTTAGCATAGCCCCGTATGCTGGGCGTGCAGCAGCAGACCCCGGCCCTTACGGGGTCCACGCTATTAAAACCCAAGTGGTTAGATTTAGGCATTGAAACCCGAGTGGTTAGATTTAGGGTAAGTCAGTGGGCAAGGGGCTAGAGCAGAAAATTCAGCTTGGGTAATATACGTCATCGCCCCAGTGTAGAGGTCCACGGCTCAGGCAATGTACGTTACGCCCAAAGACTGTTGAAAGAATTGGACAAACCCTGTGTGACGTCAGTCGCCCCAGCGTAGAGGTCTGCCCCGGCGTACAGGTCTGCAGCCAGGCAGTCTCATTTAATTCGGTGTCAACAGGCCCCCTTTCATGGAAGAACTGACCCATCAGATTAGTCTAGATGAAATAAAGGGGCCATGCCTTTGCTTAAATTAAGTTTATATTAAAGTATAATTATAATAAAACCCCTCCACCCCCTTAAAAACCGGGATTAACTTTTTATTAAAGAAATAATGTAAATTTAAAACTTTAAGTTGACTTCTGCACGCGCACAGGCTTCACATGAGCGCGCACATGGACAAAGCACTGAGAGTTCAGCTGCACACATGGTTAAAATTTCACATTTAACCGCCAACACACAGACTAATTGTTAATTACACGATGGTTTAACCCATATTTGGAGCAGGTACACAGATACAAGCACAGAACCAACCAAATAACTTCTACAATTTGTTTTGAAAACGTTTCCAAAGTCACACTTACCGTGGAGCAAAGAAAAAAAGTAAGCTAGCAGGATGGGGAAAGCCCGAGTCATTGTTTCAGCACCATCTGCTCCTCAGGAGTTGTCGCTGATAAAGCCTCAAAGCAGCGGTAAGCAGCGCGCTTCCTTTCGGACATGCCGGACGTCTCGTAGTTTGGACATTAACCACTGACCAGCACTGTGCCAGACTCAGAAAACGTCTAACCGATTAGTGAGATATTTTTCCTGCTCCGCGTGGCAACTTAACAACTAATCGCGCCATAAACATCCCAAGAGTGTCCTCGAGACAAACGACGCGCAGCAGCCTGTCCGCGCGCGCTGCTCTCCCCCGTCCCCCAGCAAGTCATGCAGGTCCTAGGACTGACATCAACTACAGTTACACCGCCTCAGCACATGATGGTAGGTAATATAATATAGGCTGAATCACACTGTTCGCATTTTTGTGTGCTGTTTTGTTTTTAAAAGGACATTTTAATGTCTTAATAAACAAATGTTTTTTTTTTTGTTACTTTTGGGTTTTGGTAGGGAGACGCCTCATTAATTGCAGTCAAAGCACCCAGCATTACATATTTCTTCCCTCATATCTGTTGCCCTCACAGCTTCATTAATGACTTTAAATTAGCAAACATATGATACAATATACTCTACTCCATTTTCCTGTAATAATGAGTATTTATTCATGGATGTTTTCTCAAAATCTTGACTCATTTGGTAACAAAAATGTTCCCCCATGTTAATGAATTTCCTGAGATCACAGGAAAAGAAATTAATGTAAATTGTTTTGCGAAGAAAACAAGAGTTTTACTGGTACGGGTGTCACTTGTTATGATGAGGAAATCAGAATTAAACAGATTGTATGAATGCAGCCATTCCCTCTAATGGCTTTGTAATTCAGCATCTTCCCTACAACAAAAACGACACACAATCATTATACATTTTGTAAACCCTCCATGATTTTTAAAATATATGTTTTTTAAACTTCCTGCAGATTTAGAATAAAATTGAGAGCTGTTTCTTTTAACTTCAAGTCAGTAGATTTGATCCTCACAGCACTGGTCAAACTAAAGCTAAAAAATACAGCCCAGACACCTGAGTACAGATGTTTTTCTAAACATCTGGGCCCTAATTCTCTCCCCACCAACAAACATTAGTTTTATATTCCTGGCAACTTGTGATAATTTGCTGACTTCACACTGCTTTGGCAAGTGTGCTGAGGAGTTGACAGTAAATTATTCCTTGGTCCAGGATGTAAGATTTATTGTGCTGAGGTCCAGTCAGACCTGGAGCGGTGCAATCTTAGCGTAGCAGATTTACAGTCACAATGCTGCTTAAAGCCTCATTATAATGGCCAGCAAAGGAACTGTAGCAGGCAGGAGGAGCAGCCTCAAGGACTCCTGCAGGGTTATAAATTTGAACTCTTTTCTGGATCATTGAGAGCAGATCAATGGGAGCTGATTAGGTTTTGACCCTCGCTTGTCTCTTATCAGGTTGAATGGGACAGAGCCATGGACTGTGCAGTTTGCTTATTTGTTTGTAGAATTATATTGTTATAAATTATTACATTTCATCAGATGTGTAACCTTCTGACTCGGCACCTGCATATGCACTTTATGTAAATGTATCTGTAACAGCCATGTAAAAGATGTGATGAATAATCTATACATATAAGGGGGTAACTCTCAGATACAGAAGTCAACATTAGAAACCATTGAAATAAGCATATAGGTCAGTCGCTGTATATACCCTGAATGCAGTTCTTATATCAATCACATAGACTTTTATTGGTGTCTTAATCTTAAAAATTGTATCTACAGCCAAACACATCCTTCGATAGCTCCGTCTCTCTGTGCAAATCCACTTTGTGACTGAATTCTGAGTTGCTGCTGTTCCTGAACGCTTCCACTTTCTAATAATATCACTTACATTTGACTGTGGAATATCAAGCAGGGATGAAAACAAACTGTCTTATTACAAAGATGGCATCCGTCACAGTACCACAACAAAAACGACACACAATCATTATACATTTTGTAAACCCTCCATGATTTTTAAAATATATGTTTTTTAAACTTCCTGCAGATTTAGAATAAAATTGAGAGCTATTTCTTTTAACTTCAAGTCAGTAGATTTGATCCTCACAGCACTGGTCAAACTAAAGCTAAAAAATACAGCCCAGACACCTGAGTACAGGTGAGTACTCTTAAAGTCATTGAGCTCTTCAGAACAACCCAAGCAATATATTGTAAGGAAGTTTTTCTACCAAAGAATTATTTTGGTGCAAAATAACTGAATGCAATCATTTCAGGATCCTGAAACATCTCTTATTTAACCCATCCAAGCTATCTCTGAGATAGTTTTTTTTTTTAAGAATCCGACAATAAAGTTCTGGGTACCCCAACTTTCAACAGCATTTTTGTATGTGTTTTTACAAACCTTTTAAACACATCAGTGATTTTTTCAGAGAGATTCAGATTAGGGCTGGGTAATTAATTGAAAATTAGATTAAATCGCAATATGGCCTGCTACTATTTCTAGATTGCAAAGATGCAGTATTTCCCTGACCTGAAATTTGTGTTAAAATACAATTTTTAACTTTTTTTTGCAGCAGAGATATTATGCATGAAATATCATGCAATTATTCAAGTGCCATTTTTTTAGAATAGTCAACAAAAAAAAATTTGATTATTTTCCAAAATCGTTCAGCCCTAATTTAGGTTCAACAGATTCAGGTTCAGGCAGGCAAATTTTGTGAGCTTCACATAAAGGAGTGCTCTTTCTTTGCCTTAAGTTCATGAAACAACCCCAATCACAGTTTCTGACCTGTCCTCTGCCAGTCCTTTGGTCTTAAGGGCAGCTTCCAAAATCCTTCCTAGCCCTCCAGTTTCTAGTAAGTGATCCTTTCAGAACTGTGGACCAGTTCACACACTGATCCAAATTTTATCCAGGATTTTTACACACAGGCTGATGGCAGCATCAAAATAGCAAATGATACAGTGCATCTTTCAGCTACATGGGACAGAAACATGGACCCATACAAATAGCAAACCAACATGGAGGCCTTCTACATTTAAAGCCTTCAAAAGATACCTTTGTCTTACATGAGCAAACATGGAAGTGGGTGGAGCAAAAAGGTGCAAGAGCATGTTTAAATTAAATCAGTTAATAAATAAGATAAACTGTATTGCATTTTCATTCAATACAATACCACATGTGAACCATTAGAGTTAATATGCTGGGTGACGTCATTTTTGCCTCCATGTCCTTTATTAATATCCATCAAGCACACTTCACAGAATGCATGGATACTATCCAGGTGACCTTTGGTCTTACACTGATATTGATTACTGCAGCTTTGCCCAAATTTGCCAAAGTACTTCAAGTTTTTTTTAATGAAACACTGTCCATAAAGTAAAGCACACATTTGAATCATTATTGGTTTCCAGGTTATAAACACAGATGGTTGAATGTTTTTTTGTTGTAGACTGTGAATATTATGATTTTTTAGATGCTCTAGTGAGTTTGGTATTTTCAAACATACAAAACATATGGATCCATGTGTATGGATTATTAGGGATTGTATCATCTGGAATTCATAGTAATTTCATGAAAGAAACTGAAAAAGTGGACAGGGGCAGGAGATGGCTGTGAAACACTGAAGAAACCCCAGGAAATGGGAGTGTTGGCAGTTGCACTGTTCACAGCTAATCAATGCAAAACAGACGTCTTATGAACAAAAAAAGACTTTACCAGAGGCCTCCTCCAGCATTAAGCCTTTCATATTTAGCAAATACTCTATACCATCCAGCAAAAGAGAACTAAAAGACATGCTCAACAGTTGTCATAAATGGGGAAAATGCTTTGTTTGGCTTTCAACAAGATTATTTCTGATGTAAAGAGGGAAAATTTAGCTAATTTGTGAATTGATTGGTTTCTCATGCAAGTCTCCACTGGCATCTGAAGAATCAGCAGTTGTAGTCAGTTCTGAATTCCATACAGTATAAAAATGAACCACTGCCAGCTCATTTTGTAAATGGCTGCCTGCTTTACCACATCACACAGTGATGAACATTTACAGGGACACAATCTGTGAAATAGTAAATATCTCCTATATCGTTTCTGATTGGAGAGCACAAGAGTGGTTTGGACTTGGGACTCTAGCCAAGGAAACTGTCAGTAACAGGGTATTGTCTTTGACATTTCAAAAGATAGATAATTATTCATTTACTTAAATAGGCCAAATGAGAACAGCTCATGTCACAGGTCATTAACAATATTCAGCTTTTCTTTCATTACTTTTTGAATCAGTTGATAAATAAAGTAAAACAATAACTGCCAAGTTTCAAGTATTTACTCCAAATATTTCAAAGGGTTGAGGTATACAAGACAACTGATGGGATTGGTTGTGCTTAACAAATCTCCTGAAATAACACACACATGCACACTCATATGCAGGTGCATTTCCTTTTGCAGCGTGGCATGGAGGCGATCAGTCTGTGGCACTGCTGGGTTGCTATGAAGCCCAGGTTGCTCTGATAGCAGCCTTTTGTCTGTATTTTTGAGTCTGGTGTCTCTCATCTTCCTCTTGGCAATACTCCAGAGATTCTCAATGGGATTTAGGTCAGGCCAATTGGCCTGCCAATCAAACACAATAATAATACTATGGTTGACAAAACAGTTCTGGCAGTTTTAGCTTCACCGTGGGCAGGTGCCAAGTCCAGTTGGAAAAGGAAATCAGTATCTCTGTTAAGCTTCTCAGCAGATGGAAGTACATATTTCCCTTCCAGTCAACTTTCCATGAATGTGCTTTGATAAAGCCACTGAGAACAGCCTGCCCTTTCACCAGTGACCTTCTGCGGGAAACCCTGTTGATCGTCAAGTCAGCAGTCTTCCACATGATTTTCACTGTCTTTAACAAGAATGATGGCTCAGGAAACCTTTGCAAAATTGACTTTTCCATATAATTCTAATATTTTAAGATGGTGGATTTCTGATTATCATGAGCTGTGAGCCATAATAATCAAGATTTTAAAAATATTGAAATATTTCCCTTTGTATGAGATGAATCTAGAATTTTTGGAAATGTAACTTTCTGAAGTAAATCATGGGAAAAATCAACATTAACATGATATTTTATTTTATGAGATGCACCTGTGTATGTATGGCAAGATGATAGTTATGTCTGAGTTTCTTTGTATATACCACTTACTGGTGTTACAGTTTAAAGAGTTACCATGTTAACTGGCGACCTCAAGACCTCCAAGTCTCCTTAGATTATGAAACATGTTGAAACTGATAAGAACACTCAAAATACCTTTAACTGTTCATACTAACATCAAAACAAACTGTTCAAACCATTCAATAGCAGATTTGAATAACATGGTAGATATTTAGTTAACACCAAAACACTGAAAGTGTCTGTTGTTCATGCACTGATTCACAAGTTTGTTCAAACTTTTGTATGTTTGTGGGTGGTGTCAAACAATGTCACAGACAGTGACAAATATGCTCATCAGCTCAAATGTTGATGAGATATTTGACCTCCTTTGCTGCTCCAAGTCAACCCATCACTCATTGTTGCTAGGTTAGCTAGCTGAATATCATCTTGTTGCCATCCCGCAATGCAGAGTTTGACCAGTTCACATAGCATTTGTTTATGCGTACGGAAAAGTGTTTCAGCCCTGTTAAGCCTCTGAGGCTGACTGTCTAAACAACTTCACTTCACCATCATACCTCTGTGACATTTACAATTAAGAAAAAGTCAGAAAAGTCCTGCTGTTTTAAAGGGGACTGTAATGCAGACCCAAGTAAACTTTGTAAAAAAAACTGATAATAATTCAATATGTTCAGCAACATGCAGCTATAAGAAGTTGAAGGGTCAGCATACATCAAGCTACTTCTTTGTCTGTCTGCAGTGTCCCTGCTTTGTTTTGTTCCTGATATAAAAATGTTCTGTTATCTTCCTAAACAGACTTTAGCTCATGTCTTTAAATCATCCTAATGATTTAGCCTGCAGGGGAGCCTGTCTTTTCTCTCCATGGACACAATAAAAAGAGGAAGCAGCTCCAGGATCCAAAGATTTAGCAGGCTGACAAAGCACTGAGACAAACTAATGAGAAGAAGAGTTTTCAGAAAAGTCTTGTAGATTTTTGTTATAAATACACAGCCTCAAAATCATGATTCTACAAATTAATGACTCTCCTCTCTGAAGGAGTTGTTTGACGTCCCTCTTCCTCTGCAATCTGAAAGTCGCATTGAACCACACAACAGTTTGACAGAGTGGACATGCTGACATGTTAACTCACTGTTTAGCGTATGTGTTTGAGTGAGAGATTTCTCTGCGTGCCAGGGAAGCGTGATGGAAGAGGAATGGCTAATCAAAGAATTGCTGCTGTTGCAGTACCATGTTGCACCGCTGCAAACCAACCCTGTGAGGGAAATATATCAAGCAGGCAGTTCATTACCTGGAGTGCTTGGATCCTGTACTTGGGAGTCGCAGCCTCATGTGAGGATATCGATTGCCCATGCCTGCAGGGAGGTAAAGCCCATCCCATTGGTTCATGTGAGATGTTTTATTATTAAGACCTATTGGTATCGATACCAACTTTTCTCCCTATATGTGGAGGTGTGTAGACTGCTCATTTTTAGAGTTCAATAAACATTGTTTCTCTTAATCCCATTAGGTTTTGTATGGATGTAATGTCAAGAGTTGAATCATAATCTTCAAACAATGCTGAAGAACTTCCAAAGTTAATGTGTTTCTGTTGCTGGCCACATGATCACAGCATGAGTTGTTCCTTGTTCATGTACCTTTTAGTTGTAAAAGAAACGTTGAAATTGTGAAAGAAAAAGAATGAGGAAGTATTCCCCTGTATGAGGATTTATCTCAGCAGTCCATATGTCTTGCATTAGACTGAGCGGTCAGTAATAGATAGTCTCTGTGGAAGACAGATTAGCCTGTTCATTAATGCATTCAGCTTCTCAATGATAGACAGGAAGGTGAACCACCCAGTATGTCACACAGCAAGGGTGAGGAAGACAGATTATCTTAAGTGGCACCTGCAGATAGAGCAGGACTTAATGTGACCTCCTGAATGTGCTCCACAGTGACATTTTTTACAGCTCAGGAGGGGTATTAAACCACACCTGTCTTTAGGTTTTGCCCCACAAATCCTTATGAGATTGATTGGTCCATGCTTTCTCAGAGCTCCTCTTCTCCCTGAAGTCTGATTTACAGCTAGCCTTCTCCTCGGGTCCATAGTCAACCAAGGCCTTTTTTCTGGAGCGGACTGAAAGGACTTTTCCAAACTGTGTGTGAAGTTTTAAGAAGCTGATGCACGCATTAGACTGAAGAAGATAGAGTTTCATGATGAAACACCTTGATGTTTACTCTGCTTTGAATATTTCAAATTTAATTTTTTTCCTGGTGCCAGTGTGAGCTCTCTTACGTAGGCACTATTTGTAGACATGCTCACATAAAATCAGATCTGACATGAATCGATTGTTTCTGCCCTAGATGAGATCCTGATGTGCTTAGGTAAATGTGTGTCTATAACAAGAGCCAGATCACAGCAAAGCCTTTCAAACTGTGTCAGTCTGTTTACCCTTCTTTTGTGCTGCTTTTGTCACACGAGTTAGAGGTGTTGAAATGGATGCTAATAGAGGTTAAAAATAGTTCACATCGAGGTAGAAAAATATATTTTTAAAAAATTTGGTAAAAAATGTTTGGAATTTCCCTGGGAATTTTTGCAACCTGACTGAAAATTTTATGAAATATCCTCATTGGGAACTATGAGTTTTAAATGCTTTACTGTAGAGACAGCTAGTGAATAGAGTTGGAAACTGAAGAGAGAGAGAGAAAGAAAGAGAGTGGTAAATGACTTGCAGGAAAGGAACCACAGGTCAGATTTGAACCCAGCCTTCAGATCATGTACATCAACCTCAGTACATGGAGCACATGGACATACAGTAGCCACTAAACTTCCAGCACTCCACCAATCTAGGCTTTATGGCAAGGTGGCAAGACAGAATCTTCTCCTCTGTGCAAGACACATTAAAGCCCCCTAGGCTTTCACATGCAGGTTCTTGCAAACACCAAGCAGGCTTTAATGTGTTTTGCACCAACCTAAGGCTTCCACCCAGTCATTCTGCCATAAGCCCAGATCAGTGAAGGGCTGCAGTGATGTTTGTCCTTCTGGGACTTTGCCCAATTTCCACACAGGACCTCTGGAACTCAGCCAGAGTGACCTTGGGTTCATGGTCACCTCTCCCTACTAAGGCCCTTCTCTTCAAATTGCTCAGTTTGGCCAGGTAAGCAGCTCTTTCAAGAACCCTGGTTGTGCCAGACTTCTTCAATGTGAGAGTATAAAGGTCACCATGCTCCTGGGAACCTTTAGTACAGCCTGAATTCTTGTAGCCTTCCCCATATCTGTGCATTGCAACAATCCTGTCTCTGAGCTCTGCAGGCAGTTCCTTTGACCTCATGACTTGGTTTTTGTTCTGATAGGCTTCATATCTTTTCAGGCACATCAAACCCCCTCAAAACAACAATAATAACAACAATTGTGTTTCATGGTAGACACTGGTTAACCTGACACGCCAGATTGATTTGTTTCACACATCCATCTGGAAAAGCTTCAATAGGAAACGTTTGGGAAAAGGCAGAGGCTTTGAAAAAAGCTCTGAGTGTGATTGGATGAATGTTCTGTCTGTCACATCTCTACAGGCCAATCAGAGCAACATAATACGTGACGTGGCCACTATCGAGCTGCACGTGCGCAGCTACCGAGGAATAACGCGAAACATAGCGACTATAGACATGTAGGCTAAGTACACGACTTTTGTCATTTTTGAAAAGAAAACAACTCACTGCTGTTCTTTGTTCTGCTTTTAACAAAGAAATGTCGTCAAGTTCTGATAAAACTGGTGCTTTAGCAGCATCCACATTAAGCTCTTCCGCCATAATTGCACCGGCCTCGTGCTGCTGCTTGTTTTCGTCACGGCTCCACTTGGTCCTGTCACTTTCTAATTGGGCCCAACCGGTCCAGATGGGAGCTTTGCAAAATGGATTCACCAGTGTAAAACAAGGAAACTGGCATATCCATCTGCTTTGCAAGGTTACAAAAATGTGGCACCCTAGCAAAAACATAACAAAAACCGAAGAGCTCTGTTTTTGAACTCAGTTACGTCTTACAGAGTTAGAAACTTAGGGGAATATGGCCAGTATACTTGGCATTGTATTTCAAAATGTCAAGATTAAAATGTGCTCTTGCCAGGTGCATCTCAAGACTCCACCTGGCCACTGCTTAACCCTAGCTGTCTGAGGAACTGTGACTTCTTCATGAATTCCATTTATCAAAAACTCAATGCCTTTGTCCTCAGACAGTTGGAGTTAAACACCAACTCACTACAGTAGAAGACACCTGACACCTTGAGACAGAATAATCTCAAAGTTTGGGCCAAATGTGGTGAAAAACAATGATACAGGGCCTAAAAATATTCACCCTCATGGATGTTGTATCCTTTAATTTGGCTTTTTTTGGCCGAAAACCCCATTAATGTCAAAGTGAAAACAGATTTCTACAGATTAATGTCCATTAAATAAAAATATGTGTGGTAAAATAAGTGATAGCATAAATATTCACCCCCTTTAAAGTTGCTGATTTGTTGCCTAATTCAATAGAGGTCCAGCCAGTTGGTGCTAGTAGTCTCACAATAAGTGAAATGAGGATCACCTGAATGCAGTGAATGTGTCTCAAGTGGTTGTGTTATAAAGATACCTGAGTCTGGAAGTTCCAGTCACTGGTTAATTAGTATCCCTGGCTCCCATTACACCATGAAGACAAAAGAACACTCTAAGGAACTCAGAGAAAAGGTTATTGAAAAATTTAAGTCAGAGAATGGATACAAAAAAATCCAAGGCTCTGAACTTCCCCCAGAGTTCAGTTAAATCCATCATCAAGAAATAGAAGGAATATGGCACATGTGTAAATCTGCCTGGATCAGGCCAGCCTCACAGCCTGAAGCAAGAAGGAGACTGAGATGGGAGAGACTCTGCATGACAACAACTGTTGCCCAGGCTCATACCAGTCAAAGCTTTATGTGAGAGTGGCAGAGAAAGCCACTGTTGAAGAAAATTCAAATTAAATCTCAAGTAGAGTTCGATAAAAGGCATGTGGGAGACTCCGTGGCCAAGTGGAACAGAGATCTTTGGCTCTCTTCTTTTTTTTTCTGCACAAAATCAGACAAGCTTCAAAATCCCAAATTGCAGAGGTAGTTCACTGCTCACCATTAACATACCTCCTACTATCAGTTAACTGTGAAGGTAAATCCAACCTTCTTACAATATTACAACAAAAATGGTAAAATCTATCTTTTACACTACAGACATAAGTTTTCACATAAAAATCTATAATCCTATTTTTCCATTTGGAAAATGTGTTTTCTGGTAATGCATTGCACACAACCATTTTGTTCGTTTTTCATATGAATTTTCCAGTCTATCATCAACACTTTAGCATTAAAGATCCTTTTGCTACATTCAATCCCCTGAGCTCATTTGTGTTGAACAGGATGAAGAAGAGGAGGTATTGGTCATGGCTGGATAATTATGATGGAATAAGACTGACATTGCAACTCTGGTGGTATTGGACAGTTGATGTTAAACTCCTCTCCTGGGGCTCATAGCAGGGTCAAAGCGGTGCAGATTCTATCAATGCCTATCAACGCTGGACATGAAAATGACCTGCCTGAACCTGAGCAGCAGGGTAACATGGGAAATACACCACCATGAGGAGGGTCCCAGTGGGAGGATGTATCTTTAAGAACAAAATAAGTCCATCGTAGGGTGTTATATGTATTAGTAAAATGAAGTCAGATAAGAGCAAATCTAACTATGCATTTATTTGGATACAAAATGTTTCTTCTTTCAACGAATTTATGCTGAAAACCTCATAATAATCCCTAAAACAGAGACCTAATACCATATGGACTACCTTGAAATTTAATTACAGAAAAAACAATTTGTGTGATTAATGTTTCAGACCTGACTGGATCTTTCATGATGCAACTTAATCCTTTTACCGCAGAGAATTGGATACAGTATCTTGAGTTAATGACATCTGTACATTTGGCCAGTGTTATGTCTCTATGATTCAATTCTATGTCTGTGTTACCATTAAACCCACTCTCCAGGGAAAAGGATGGAGAGGATGAAGCCTTTCTGTCATCTAGGGTACCCAGGAGACCACAGAGGCCCTCATCATTATCACTGGGAGCTCATCATGGTGGGCTGGGCTCAGATGGCGATGTGACTGATTGCTGAGTGTCTGTCTGGACTGGCCGCTAATGATCCTGGGTAAAGATAATCAACTAACCACAGGCAGCCTGGCTGGTAGTTACTCCAAAATAAGTGAAACAGATTGGATACGAGACTACATTCCTCCTTTGGAAATCCAACAATTCATCAATTAGCTGAGAGCAAACACATCCAGGTGAAGTGAGTACTTTGTTTACTGGGGGTGGAGAGTTGAATGGTGTTTACACATGCACACAGATGCTTTTCATCTTGTTGCTCTCTTGCATATTCCTCCAGATATTGTTTACATGAGTTATGTGCAAAGAAGGAAATCAACCCACATGTTGTCTCTGAAAATGATACATGCTCTTATTAGACAGATGGTAACAAATGAATACTGTGACTATTCCCTCCAATCTATCGTCTAACAATATTTCTACAAATCAGGAAAAGGATTAATTTTATTCACATCTAGTAAGATGAGAAAATGGATGCCAGTTTTACTCTGTCAAATATAATGCTACAGCCAAAACCAGAGCTTTGTCAAATGGCTGTGAGATAGTCTCATGCACATCTAAAGCTCTGTACCATTGCCAGACATCCTACTGAGTTCAAAGTGTTACAGTAATGTCAACTAAAGGTACTGCTTCAAAAAAGGATATGTGACCATGCTCTTGCTAACCATTATATGTGCATTATAATTAAATATATAATAATAATGTGTAATAATATGTTGTGTATTAACTGAGCAGGACTATCCAGTGTTATAAAAATGAGGCCAGTATGGAGATGCAAAAATAAACTGCAGCTCCTTGAATGTCCACTTGGCTGCAAATAGCACTAATAACACAGATGCTGAATTGCCCATATTTGGCATGAGAAATAATCATGCCAAAACCATTTTCAGACCAAAACTAGTTATAAAATCAGTTTTGGTCTGAATAATTTGTTTTTATAAGCTGCAAAGGGAATGTTTTTTATGTTTTTTTAAACTCATGAGTATGATAATATTGATGTCTAGAGTAATGATGAGCGTGACAAATCGGAGTGACAGATGGGTGCTTTGTTGCTGTCAAGGAGGTGGCTCATCTTTGGCTGTTTCTAAATTGACTGCCAGGTTGAAATTATTTCCAACATGGCAACAGCCATCACTGGTTTTCGGACACCAATGGATGATGTCATTGAGACTACATCCATATTTTTAAACAGTCTGTTCAGCTTTGGTAAACTAGGATAAAAAAAGCAGAAGACTGACTCAAAAGCGAAAGGTAAAAAGTTTATTCTCCAAAACACAAAAAAGGCAGGCAGTGGAGACAGGGAGTGAGCTGGCTCATTGAAGCTGGAAGACTAAAACTTAACTGGAATACACTGGAAACACGTCGCCAGCAGCGAGGTACTCAAAGGTCTAAACACCAGTAAGAATCCAAAGAAGAAGAAAGCACTGCAGAACAAGAGAATTATATTAACAGAGTGAAGACCAGGCCTTTATATCTGAAGAGATAAGGGGATTGAAGACAGGTGTGCCTAGTCTGCTGCGGTGGGAGAAGCCACGCCCCCCCTCTACACATGCTCAGCTGGAGGAAGAGAAGCAAAGAACAGAAAAGGGAGGGGAAGAGAAAAACAAAAACACAGAAACAACACAGCAAAAAACAAAACTAATGCAGAACCATGACAGTATTGTATTACCAGCAGTGTTCACTTTCAAACAGCTCACTAAAGGAGAATTATTACATCCTTTCCCAAAAGCCTGCCTGACTCTATGGTAGCCTGTGGGGACCACATTATAGTGTCTGAATAAGAGTTTGATTCTATATTCTTAAATTGAAACATTATTTATATTAAGTGTGTAATATTGTTGTCCTTTCATATCTGTAAATATGATTGGAAATAACATGAATTTAGACCTAATACAAAGGTTTTAGAAAAACTAAAATATCTAATATACTATTCAAGAGTAAAGAAGTGCATATTTTTGAATCAACAGTTGTCTAACTTTGTTACCATGTGAAGCTAGCTGTTTCCCCCAAATACAGAAGCATTGGCGCAGCCTGTTGTTTTAAAATGGAGCAAATTTTCAGTAGATTAACACTGAATACAGCTCCTTTGGATGAATATCTTACCAACAGAAAACAAAAGGTACAGATTAAATAAAATGGAGATAAGGATACAATTTTAGGTCCTACTTAGGCCTGTGTCTGTGCCTGACCTAATTCATGAGAAGATGCACAATAAAATCAGTCTTGTCTTCAACACAGTGATGAAGTCTCCTCTCAACCCCTGGTGACTACATTAATTTGTATGAAGTCTAACATCCCCGCCTGTCTATAGGGATGCGTTCAGGACGGCAATCCAGATTACATGCTGAGGTCCCAAGAACATAAACTGAGTGTCTGTTGCCCTTGAATTAATTAGACATTTGAGACATCTGATGTAATTAGAGAATGATTTATGTCTTTGATGTGAGATTTTATTGCATTAATATCCCTTTGTTTGTGTAGGACATTTGTCTGATAGAAAGCACAAAGATTTATCAGAGAGAAATCTTTGTGCTGAGGTGACTTATGACTTTTCATTTCAAGCTTAATGATCAAGTTATGTGATGGTTTAAATAAAAGACTCTGTCCTTGGAATAAATCCCACAGAGAGAGGTTAGAGCTGTGTCCCTGCTTTGATGGACTCTAATTTGTGATCCTAGCATAGCAAAACCTGTTATGGGTAGCTAATCTTAAATTTCATTAATAGTGTTAATGCTGTTGTAGGGAACATCTGAAGGAAAAGTTTTACATCGAATCAAGCTGATGAGGACACCAGTAAAAATACTGCTCCCTGTCATGAATTTTAAGCAGGGCAACGGAATAAAAAAGCACATTGTTTCTTATGCATTAACCATTCAGATAGCAATGCCATATAAATTTAAAATCTGTTTTTTCCACTGCAGAGTGCCATACTGGCTGAAAGGCGTGCGTTGTGGATCTGACTTCATCTGTTCTCTCTGGCTGTTGGCCTGGTGAGCTCCAGAGAGGTTACTGACTAGTCCACAGGCAGAGGTAAATTGGATGTGTCACAGCTCACAGGAATCCAGATGGTAGGTTGCTCCCCTTGAGACCCTCTCCTTCTTGAAGCCTCCACAGTGATCATAATCATTGGTGGAAAATGTTATCTGCCACATACAGCTTCTCAGCACAGACACCATATGTCCCCACCTTCTCTCATTGTTTGATAGCACTCCCTGTTCTCCACACGTAGGCTGCACTCTCAGGACAGGACAGGAAGAAGACAACTTTTGGAAACTTTTGTATAAGCAGGTGAAAGGATCACAGCGATGACGTCAGGAAGAAAGATTAGTTGGGTCATTGAGGGTCATTCTGTACTGCAAATTATTTCTTGGGTTCATTGAAAAGGTTAGAGGGAAGTTTTAGACGAACAGAATCAAGTATATCTCAGAAAGGATGTGCTGCAATTTGCCACTAAATATATCCAGTTTTAGATTTTTTAAAAATTCCTCCTTAGTCATAAACAAAGTCTGGCAGTTGCATTCAGGGAATAACCACACTGAAAAAACTACAGACCAAGCAACATTTAATGAATAAAATAGAGAAAAATGTCAGCGGTCTAATCCGAGATTAAATTATCTACAGATCCATTTTAGAAATAGTTACACTAATGGTGGCACACTTTAGCTCACTAGCTATGTAATGAAAGTTACTACATAAGCAAATGTTAGCTTTAGCAACATGAGATTAAGCAAACGTACCTACAGATTATGCGGCTACGTAGATAACATATCTACTGTAAACTACTTTGTTAGTTAGGCTTTAGCTACTTAGCTCCATTATCTAAAGCTAAGTCTATATCTATAGTGGACCTCTTGGCCAGGGCACCCTTGTGAAAGAGATCTTAATTTTAACAGGTTTCATCTGGTTAAATACTAATTAAAAAGTTAGCTTTAGCAGCATGAGCCTTAGCTAAAGCTTACTTAGCTACACAAATAACATAGATACTTATATGTAGCTGCTTTGTGAGCTCTGTTAGCTACGTGGCTATGTTAGCTACCTAGCTTATGCAGATAACAGAGCTACGTATGCTACGCTTGCTGTGTCAGGGTGTTTTCATAGAAGACAAGGTTTTTTTCTCTGCTTCATTAAACCTTTTGTAATCAGGTTTTTTTACTTTAAACTTTTGGTATCCCAGCTGTTACCTTAACCCTTAGCGTGTATATCTATTCTGAGATAGGTAAACAGTGTTTCAGATGAACAGTCTACAGCCAGACTCCTTTTGCCCACAGCTGAGGCTATAGTGTAGCTTTGACGCAGAAGCATAAATCAGGCTTAGAGTAGTGTATCCCCTTGGATTCCTGAACCTCTCAAATCAGATGTATCATCAGACCCTCTATACATCAGACATAAAGACATTCCTGGGGTTGAAAAACACATGCATTTACATAATGCTCTAGACATTTAACATATCAATGTCATAGAGGCTTATAAGAAAGGTGGGACATTTTAAATGTCATCTCATTCAGGAGCAATTAAAAGCATCTTTGGCAGGCTCATATAGATAATAGTTGTGGTTCTGAACTTGTGCTATGAATGAAAATAGAGCTTAAGAGTTCAAAGCAAACCTTTCTAATGTACTTCTACACATATGCACAACTGGTCAACAGTTATGGCTGTAGGGGTACAGAAGTAGAGTTAAAAAAAAAAAAGCAGACTGGCAACAGTATTTCCAAAGCACTGATAATGAAAATTATACCCAGATGAATATGGTGCAAACATCTCCACAAATTGGCATACATAAAAACAAAAAGATGTATAAGGACAACTACTTTTTTGCAGTTGCAGTTGATATTTCTTGTTTGTTGGTATAGCAAATAGATCTCACACTCTACTACACACTCTGCTACTCTAATGCAGCAAAAACACACAAAGTCATAGTGATGATGATGATTTATTTTGGTGCCTGCTTAGTTCTGAGCTATTTGAAAAAGTATTTACTCAACTGTCAGCAGCTCAATCAAAATCTCAGGCCCATTAGAGAATAAATGCTACTCCCCGCCTGCATGTGGCTTTATTTCAGGCCTGTTGCCTGGGGTGAGGCAGGTTATGATTTAGATGATATTTGTCCTCTTAGCTAATTGATTTAAGCAAGTCCCCCTTCCCTCCGTTGCCAGCCTGTCAGGGCCTCCCACTGCCCCTCTACACTATGTTACCATTAGGAAGGCTACAGTAGATTGGCAATGGTGCACTCATTTATGAGCGCCCCTCCACCAGCCCATTTTGCCTCTCTCCAGAGCAGCAGTGTCCCAGAAAGTAAACAGACTTTGGCCTGAATGTGATTAGGCAGCAGTTGACTTGGTTAGACCACATGAAGAACCACAGATCCCACTGCACATTGATGCTCCACAGATAACCTTTATCCAATTAGACTGACAAAACACAGTCCATTTATCCATTACACTGTAAAACATATGAAAAATATATGACTTTTACAAAATGTAAGGATGGCCATCAAATCATTTTCTTTGCATCATTCATGCTAAAGTACTTCTTTTAAAGGCCTGCTTCCAGACCTTTACTCTCCACATCAAAGCTTTAATCTGAATTCATGTCTGGTTCTAAATTTAAAAGCTACAAGGTGTATATGTGATATAATCCTGATTTCAAAAACGCACACAGCATCCTTGATAAAATGTGTTACATTATTAATGTTGAGAGAGTTTCAAGTGTTGTCGTATATTCGCTTGTATGCCTGATTGTGATATACTGATGCTTTAAATCACTTTGGTGTGTCATTTGATGTACAAGGTGTCTTTCTGCATCTCATACAAATGCTTTAGTAAATGCTGGTGTGTCACACAGATATACGTAGTGCCTGATTCCTTCTTATCCAACATAAGGTCAACATCAAACAATACGTCAGATTAGATCAAAGCAACTATTTTCATAATTGGGGTTAGGGAGAGAATCCTGGGATAGTCTAAAAAATGCATCAAAATTTTTGGCTTTTGGCTCCTCAATGTCCTAAAATGATCCTAAAATAAAAATTCTGCTCTGGCATTTAAGCCCTTAATATCTGCCCTCACATTTGGTAAAATATGAAGCAGCAATAGGGCCCTAAATACCGCCACTACTTCACTGTTGGAATAAAAAATGTCTGTACTGGAAAGTACACAAAGTAAGGAGTCAATGTCAAAGAATTAGACCAGTATTGATGCTCATCTAAGAATAGATTTTGTTAAATATTACGTAATATTTTTGTTCAATATGACTGCTCTAGTAATTTAGGTAATAATGGTTAAACCAAGAGATTTTCTCAGTAAACTGTTCTTTGCCGTACTTTTACCTGTAGTTCATATATTATATTTGTCTTTTGTACAGCCTTACGTGTAGTATACTTGACTTCCAGTTAGGAAAATGCTCTTATTTTGAAAGACAAAAGAATTTCTGGTTATCACCACTTTAGTGTTAAATCAACTATGATGAAAGAAACAGAAAAGAGTAAAAAGTTTGATCTCATTTGGCTCATACATTAACAGGGGTGGAAAAAGTACCTGACTATTAATGTAGTCAAGTAAGTAAGTACAGTTACTCTGGTTAAAATTTACTCAAGTACAAGTAAAAGTACTGGTTTATAAATAAACTAGAGTAAAATTTAAAAGTATTTCATTTAAATTAAAGTACTAAGTAGATACTGGGAAGTTGTACAGTAGGATAGGATTTTTCCTTATTGCCGAGAAAAACATGGGACTATGGATCTCCAACCTGGTCACAGCTGTCACTATTAGACATGCATGATACTGGATTTTTACTGATATCTAATATGCTGATACTTACAAATTTATTTTAGCAGACGCAGATACAGAAAACACACAATTTAATGTTTGAAGATGGAAAAAAATGACACTTTTTTTTTTAACTTTACTTAAAATTACTATAAAGAGTGAAAAATTATGAAAATAAAGAAAAAAACTTCAGCTTATGTAGGTCTGTTGGTCTAGGCTAAAACTACAACCTTATTTGTTCATATAGCTAATATTTACAGCTGATAAGAGCAGATTTTTGTAGCTAAAACATCAGTTGTAAATATCAGCGGATATTTTCATTCAAGCAGATACAGACAATTATTTTTTTACACTAATATCTGTTGGTACCAATATCATGCAATACTTAGATCCCTACTTGCTATGTACTACTTTGTAGACAACAAAGATAGAAAAAGTACAAGAGTATTGTCCTCAAGTAAAAATACAATTACAAAGAACCTACTTAAGTAAAAGGAAAAGTACTGGTTTCAAACTTCACTCAAAAAAGTACAAGTACACAATAAGCTACTCAATAACAGTTGTTTAATAAAATGTTATAAGTTACTTTCCACCTCCGTACATTTATAGTGGAATAATGGATGATGTTAAAATGCCAGTTGAATATTTTCATGCCTATACTGGTGAATTTCACAAACTAAGCAGTTAACACTTAAGACAAGTGGTACTCAACCTCGCCCTACTCTGGAGTCAGATTAATGAAAAAATCTTTTCGTAAGAGCCAAAATTATGCCTTTTGTCACACCTTTTTTAAAATATTGATCAGCAGTTCATAAAACTCAAGATTGAATCAGTAAACTTTATGAAAAGACATATCAATGGATGTCTCTCTTTCTTGCTGCATCTAGCTCTTTCATATTGCTGGTGTTGAGCCAAACCTCATATCTCCAAGGAGATATGGAGGAGAGATCCCGAGCATGGGTTCGCATTTTCCACACCTACACCACCTGGTAACTCGGGATCTCTCCTGCTCAAAACTTTCAAATGAAGTTTCTCTGCTCTCTCTTTCAGCCCGC
Source organism: Cheilinus undulatus (assembly GCF_018320785.1). Taxonomy (NCBI): domain Eukaryota; kingdom Metazoa; phylum Chordata; class Actinopteri; order Labriformes; family Labridae; genus Cheilinus; species Cheilinus undulatus. The sequence continues at coordinate 29,832,452 of NC_054865.1, read as the reverse complement.
TGACTCTCCGTCTGTATAAATTTTTCTTCGGTGTATGCCGGTCCTCTCATATCCACAGTAAACAGCACATCATCATCACTCATCATATCATCTTTGTTTTAGCTTGATGTGGTGTTATTATCCCTGCAGAAGCCCACAAAACCACACAGCTGATCGAGGATAAAAGTGTGCTGCGGAAGGAGACAATATACCGAAAGCTGCATCGTAAATTAGTGCCTGACAGAGAGGGGTTTGTTTTTGGAAGAAATTAAGTGCTTTGTACATTTTTGACACAACTTACAGGCAAGCCAACACATTTTCTTGGCCCACAGTAAAACAATAACATGTTGACCTTTATTAAATGTTTTATGGAAACTTTTCCACGTAAAATGTTGAATTTTGTTAAAAACAAAAATTTTATCTGTAAAATCAAAACAGAGTCAGAGCTGCAATTAATACAAGATATTTATTAAAACTTAATAGTTTTACATTACATGCGAAAGCTTTTCAAACATGAGTTGTAACTGCTATAAAATAGTTTCTACTAATAACAAACTTGTTTTGATATTGAAGATACCATCAGTGAAAAAAAAAAAAAGCCAAGCATTCTCAAAAGTGACATTAAAGTGGGCTCAATCTGAAATCTACATTGTCTACACAATTAAAACATTTTAATGCTGTTTAAACAATGTTTCTCTATTAGTGTAGGGAACTACAGTAACCTATTCACTGTCAGGAAGATTATAGATGAACTGAAAAACACCATGAGTGACATAAAAAAGAAAATCTGAATTATTACTGTAACTCAATTTAAGTTCGACCAGCCACATATTCAACAATTACACTGTAAAGGTTTATTTTGGGCATTTTTGTGCCTTTATTTGATAGAGGAGGATAGTGGATAGAGTCAGAGATGGGGGAGAGCAGGGGAGAGACATGCGGTGAAGGGCCTCATGCCGGATTCGAACCAGGGCTGTCCGCGTACATGGGGCGCGCCTTGACCACTCGGCCACCTGCCCCCCCAATTACATTGTATTTTAATAGACATTTTTAATTATAGCGAGGAAAATTCTCACCAACAATAAATTTGCTGTTGTCTTTTCCAAATATTTGATACAGAAAAACAGTTAGAGCCTGTAAGTGGCAGCTGGCAGACTTTGATAACTGTCAGTAGTTATGAGTAATAACGATCACAAATCTGAATTGACATGTTAAGAAATAAAGGGACTACTGCTAAAGATATAGGCAAATGTAAATGCAATATACCAATGACTTACACAAGAGTCCAAATATTTTGATACGACTCACGCATACAGTCCATTCATAGCCTTAAAAGGGAGGAGACGTGAAAAGTGACCGAGCTGTTCTCCCTGTCATGGACCTTCCACCTTTTTTGGCTGATGAAGTTTGTTGTCTTAGTGCCTGCCACTTGTGGGCTGATTCACACTAAACATCTGAAATCACATGAAATGAAATTATGAGATATAATTTCAAAATATGTTGTTATTCATTACTCATAGAAGCAAACTTTACAGAAAGATAATCCCCCAATATTCTGCCTCCAGCAGAAATTTACCTTGTTTAATTCCAGTGTGATAGAAGCTTGCTCTTGATACAGCGGATTGAAGTTTTAGAAGCTTCAGGAGAAGGCTGCAAGCCATGCTGCAACGTTTGGATGTGGAGGCACAAGCGCCTCAACCTCGATGCTCAACATCCCAAGAGCTGCTGTGAGTAAATCACCTGAAAACATAATCATATTGTTTACTTTACACACAGGCTAATATACATATTACTGATTCATGGCTTACAAACAGTCTCAATTATTGCAATGCTTTTCAACAAATTAAAATCAAAGGTATGGATACCTCGGAAAACTAGTCTTGGACAGTCAGGAGGCCTCAGTGTCAACAACTGATGACAATGACTATGACAAAGACAGAGAAATACATAGTTATCAAAATTTAAAAGTCACTGCTATGAGCTTTACTGCTGGGAGTAATGCTTCATGTCAACCAAACACATAAATGTAGTTTAAAGAGAACAAGTATCAAATATACATTGACTTTAATAAAAAATAATATTTAAACCTAACTAGGGCATGAATTTTAAGTTACCTGAAAATAACACATATTATTAATGTGAACAAGTCCTGTAGTTCATTTTTTGAGTGCATTTTTACGTAAAACTTGTTAAACTACGCGGATAAAACGTTCCTATCTATAGCCACTATGCCCCGGATCTTTCTGGGCTCGTAATAACCACAGGAGGAACTTTCACAGTAATCACTGGAGGCTAATGCCACTACTATGGCCAAGTATCTCATGCTACCTGACTTCAAAAATCCCAAAATCTCCCTTTAAAATGTAAAATAATTGGCACAGCCTGTGCTCCTTTGATTATGGGTAGCTCAAAATTATGATTCAAAGTCATTTAATTGTGCAGCTGACGATTTTGAGTATAAAAGCGCTTTCAAGCCTGTACCACAGCCTTGTTAACTTCAACACAAGTCCTGCCTCTGATAAGGCAAACAATCATTTTCAAGGATGCACTGGGTTGGCCAGTCAGGTTAAAGGGTTACCCATGGACACCCCCTTGATCCACCCCTGCTTTTTAGAAGCATCTAAAGCCTGATCAATACTCCTGCATCAAATCAACACCATAGCATAAGCCAAGGTCTGCATAGCACTGAACTAACATAAAGACTGCCTGATGTATCATACATTCAAACAACACAGACTGCAAGCCCTGGGTAGCAGAGGTCATTTCCAGTCAGTCTACAGGAATATTATGTAAGATAAATAGCTGCAAACAACAGGAACTTTAGTCAAACCAACTTGCCAGCATCTGAAAATGCCCTAAGAGAATTTCCTCAACAGTGTGTTCAGTGCCTTAGCACACACTTTCCTGCATTATAATCAACAGCTGTTCAGTGTTTATCTGCTGAAACTTTTAGAATTTAATCAGGGTATTGCCGAGGACATACCAGTGCACAAATATGTAAGGCGTAGGCCACTACTGCAAATGTGAATTCATGTAAAACTCTAGAGTTGTTTGACCTGTGAAGTAAATGAGCAGCTGACACATGCCTGGTGATACTACTTTAGCTCAAGGTGACATTTTCGTTTAATTCATTACATTTCAGATTAATGGCCCTCTGTGGGCTCGTAAGGAAAACACTTAAGTTGACCAAGACCCATGCATATGACAAGTGTCTTTTCAATGTGATAATGACAGAAAAAGACACCGGTGTGAGGAATGTATGAAACCAACTTGACTGTATTGCTAATTCACAATATACCACGTCTTCATACTAACTCTTTCTTTTATTACATTTTCAAAGAAAGACTAATCAGCTGTTTTTGCCTTTAGTAGTTTTTTTCTTTACATTATTCCAGACATCTTGCTGTCTCTTCTTACCAGATTTTCAGTTTATTTTGTAACCAGGGTTCTGGCTGCAGGTTAGTGAGAGAAACGCAGCAAATGCAAAACCTGTTATTGTACTATGGGGGACAATTTCCCAAGATACTTGTCAATTTTAGGAGGATGCTTCCAATTACATATTGGAAAAAAGTAAGAAGGGTGGTGCACAGCGTTTCTCTCTGGTGTAGTCAGTCCTGCCATAAAGAGTGTAGACCGAGAGGACTGCAGCTGAAACTGCTGGGCTGTGCTCCACATGGCATGTATAAGATTATGTCTATGTTTTATATAGGTTTATGAATTCATTTTTCTTCTTACTAACCTATTTTTTAAAGGTCTTTTTTTTTCATTTTTGCCCATATTTGGATAGGACAGCTGAGGAGAGACAGGAAACAAGGAGAGAGAGAGTGGGGACAGACTTGCAGAAATTCTGTAACCATGTGCACTGAGGACTACAGCCAAGGCATACAAGCACCTGCTCCACCAACTGAGCCAAAGAGCACCTGTTACTAACATAAATTTGACACACATCGTCAGCAGTTCTGATTATTTTTCCATTTTAAATGTAAATTTGTAAAGTAAAGGTGTCTTTATTTTCAGCAAAGATTAAAATGCAACATATAACGTAACAGCCACTTTGATTTTTGGAATGGTTCTTTCTTTGGTGACGGTTGGGAAAAGCTCAAAGCCCCTGTAAAGTGAAATCCCACATTTATGTCTTAATACACAAGATACGTTGGAATCAGAAATTTGTATTGTTTGAAAAGGGAAATTGTAAATGAGATATAAGACAGGGAACAAATGTTTGACTTTACTATAATGTTACCATGTATAAAGTTTTTAATTACCTTTTCGGTTCTGTTTTTTCCTTGCCTGCTAAAACTCTAACATAGACTAATGAAAAAAAAACAGGACTACCTGCAAACTACAGCCCAAACTGAAATAACAAAACCCAAAAATGTACACATGCATGAAGAAAATGGAGAAGGGTAAGAACTACTTGGAAAATAGTGAAAGATGATATTATGGAAGAATACAACTGTTTAAAAAAATTGTAGGCAAAACCGAGGCCCTACAACCTGATTAGTCCAGGTTGTGTGTTTTCACCCCAGACTCTCCCTGCTCTTCTACAGACCCCTTCGCCACTCTGCAGGTGCACTCAGGTGTGCTGCAACCAGAGGGAGGAGTGAGACCATGAGCTGGGCCACACAACATGCCTGAAATATGGTCTTTTGTAAACACAAGCCTCAGAGAATTTAATGGAACTTTTTTTTTGCAACATAAAACAGTTTCCACAATCTTGACCTAGAAGCCTTTCACATCTTAACCAAAGGCAGTTATTCAGAAGAGGTTGACTACGACTCCATAGTTTTTTTGAGACATTAATCACACTGAACATGTAAACTCCTCTATTTGTCTGACTTTCACCCAGTGTGTGTTTTGTGCTAAAACTACTTGGACTCAAAATGCAAACACATTTCATCCCAAAACAGCTGTTGCATTTTACTTTAGGTTAAGGCACACCTTGAAATATCCAACCTGGTTGGAGATTCATATCCTCGTCATTATGGAGCTTTAGGAAAGGATCATGTACAAGCTCCTTGGGTACCAAAAGTAGCTCCAAAGTCCTTTGAGTAAACTTTGAATGACTTACTTTTTGACTTACTCTACTACATTTTAACCAAAGTAACTATACTTTTACTTGAGTATGATAATTTAATACGTCTTCCACCTCTTGTTACTACAACTTGGTGGCTCCAATTAACAGCCCTATTAAAAGTCATGGCTGTTTTTGATATTTTAGAGGGCCATTTGTGGGTGTGGTTTCAGTGCCCATAGCATCCCAGATCAGAGATTACTGCTTAATTTTTAATTAATTTTTAAAACTTGATTATGTATATTTATTGAAATATGTCCAGACGGTACATATCCGTATCATTTAAAAATAATAGTAATTAATTCAGCTGTACAGGCTTAAAATCTCTTGGTTTTAAGGATAGTTTTCCCCTTACTGTTAACAGCCATCAGGGATCTTTTTGTCTCTCAAAAAGGCTTTACTTCTCTGTCATGGAGTCAGATTTAAGCTTTGGGTGGCCATTGTCCAGCTGTAGGTATGAGAGGTAAAGCTCCTCTGTAGATGGCCAACCATTCTTGTCATTTACGTGGATGATTCAGGCACATATGACCCCCTCACTGTGAGGCCTGTATGTCCTAGATTTGAACTGTCTCCTCTGTCTCCGCTCTATTACTCACTATTCCCTTGAAGAAAATTGACTATCACTCCTCGCTGGTGGGAATGGTGCAGTCTCCTCTGACAAACGGCCCTGCTGGATGTGGTGAATCAGCAGCAGGGCCCGGTGAGGGATGGCTTCAGGTATCCAAAGCTAAACAGCTAAACACCTCCAAAGCAATACAAAACAGTGGCTTAACACCACAGAGGCTCTGATGCAGCATATTTTTAAACCAAGGGTCTAGTTTACGCTGTTCATAAAGGCAGGTTTTAGTGAGCTCAAGAGCAGAAACCTTGTGCTGTATTGCAGGGCAAGGTTTTTGGATGGAAAAGTCAAGGAGGATCAGCTGGTGCTGGTTCACTTTTGTTGTACTATTAATTCTTTGTAATAATACGCTGCCATACTGAGTGGTTTCATGTTTCATGTCTAATAGAGGTAGTGCTATCTCCTCTTAATGCAAAACAATTTGTGATCGAGTATCCAAATGGGATGTCAGATTTGAAAAATACAAGAATTGACATCGTATAATGAAGTTAGGGTAAAACAATAAAACAAATAAAGCCTGCCCCTTTGACTTTAGCTCTGGTGTTGATCATAAAGAAATAAAGGCTGGTAGATGATTTGCTCTCCCTGTCTGGGCTGGAATGAGGAGACAAGGCAGGGTTTTAATTAACTTTTGGTCTAGTGCAGATGGAGGGCAGAAGAGCAGGATAAATCAGCCAAGACAACAGCAATCTGCCTCTTTATTAGTGCGTACACAAGCCCTCTGTGACAAACTACGTGTCAGCTGCTCAATCATAAAACAAGGCCGAGAAGACAATCAGGATTCAGCCAAGATGATTGTTTTAGTTTCTTCTGACCTTTGACAAGCTGAGTGTGAGCCTTAGTGAAAAGATGTTTTATTCGCCATAAGACTGACACATAATTCAACCATTAAGTTATATCTCATCTTCTCAGTTATTCATATCTTCCCCTTTATTTACATGTCCTCATGACTGAAATGGATGTGACATTGTAGATGCAATCAATCAGGAGTCATATAGAGTATCTTCCTTTCCTGCAGCAAAATGTGCACATATGCAAAGCAACATTAAATATTTATGCATGTTATATTTTACTGTAGAATTTCGTTAATAGCTTGTCAGGATTTGAGAGGACACATTGTGGAATAATTAATATGTCTACAAGTGACAACTTTATCTTTTACTGGAAGAACATCTAGCGTGGAGGTTTAATTACACTGGGCGGAGTATTTTATAGCTGCTGTCTTCTATAACATGACATTACAACAGCAGAAACATGTTGAGAGCAAGTCCCTCAATACAGTCTCATCAATAAGCAAGCCACACAGAGTAATTACACACCAAGAACATATAGTAATTGATTTAACCTGCTTGTGCAAAGACGACATGGGATGTCAGTGCAATTCAATGAAGGAAACCTGCAAGGAGTAAGTATGGGATGTATGGGTCAGATGCAGAAAGTAATCCATTAATCAGGTCTGCAAGTCATAAGAGTTCACATTATCAGTCATAATCAGAATTGAAGTATACATTTTAACTGTATCTAAGTGAGTTTCTTTTTTTAGTCCCATTCAACTGTTGAATCTATGAAAGCCCTGAGAGGTCATACATCTTTTAATTTTATTCTACTCTGTTATTCCATGATAATGACTGAATCTTGGCTGTTTTCTCAAGATCTTGACTCATTTCTCTCATTATCTTGGGACACAATGCTGGCTTTCTAATGAAAATGACTACATTTCTCAAGACTTACTGTAAATATCTCATTATCATGAAACCTCATGATTTTCATACTCAGGTAAGAAGATAAATAACTGATATCTTGAGAAAAAAAAATGAATTTACCTGCTATGAGTGATGTTTCTTCCTGAAAACTAAGGGAAGCCAGCTGACTCATATTTTTCAGACTGTTAAAGTCATCTTAAATCACATTTTTTTTTAAATGGGCAAGAAATGGCAAATAGGACACAATCCAGCAAAATTTCAATTAAAATTTGCAAAAAGGGGGGAGCAGGTGGCCTTGTGGTTAAAGGCGCTCCCCATGTACGCGGGCGGCAGGGGTTGGAATCCAGCCTGAGGCCCTTTACCGCATGTCTCACCCCCACTCTTGACCCTGTTTCTGACTCTATCTACTTCCTCCTCTATCGGAAAGCCTGAAAATAAATCTTAAAAAAAAAAACAGAGTGGCAAAAAAGAGTGTAAAGTGGCCAAAAAAGAGCCCAAAATGACAAAAATTGGTTATAGGTGGTGAAAATTGGTTAAAAATTGTTAAGAAGGGGCAAAAATGAGGGGAAAGTGGCAGAAATAGGTTAATTTCAAAGAAATGGAGCAAAAAAAATGGGAAAGAGAGGCAAATAGGGCAAAAACAGCAGAAATTGCTGGAAAGTGGCAAGATAGGGGCAGCACTTAAAGGGATACTTCAACATTTTGGCAAATTCGCCCATTGCCATAATTCCTATAGTCTTACTAATAGGTTCATTTATGTTAGTTGTCGGTGCCAGCTGTTTCTAGATGTCGGGGGGACTGATATACCAACTGCACAGCTAACGTTACGAAAGCAGACGGTATTTTTTGCTTTTTTTTTTTTTTTTTGATTTTTCATCAAACTCATCAAATACATAATCCAACAACTCCAAAACGCTCTTGTGGACAAGTTGTGACCTGCATATTCACCACGCTATGAAATAATCATGGAACATTACGAGACAGAGATGTTTTAAAGTTAAATGCAATGCCGGACCTACACTCCAGACATGGCTGGTGCACTGTGTCACTCCCCCAGTGGTTTACTCAAGAAATAGTTCCGGGTGTTTGCTTCATTTGTCATAATGTTACATAATTATACGTTATTATTTCATAGCGTGGTGAATGTACAGGTCACAACTTGTCCACAAGAGCGTTTTGGAGTTGTTGGATTGTCCTTTTGATGAGTTTGATGAGGGAAAGCAAAAAATATACCGTCTGCTTACATAACATTAGCTGTGCAGCTGGTATATCGGTCCCCCCAACATCTAGAAACAGTTTGCACCGACAACTGACGGAAACAAACCTATTACTAAGACTATAGGAATTATGGCAATGGGCGAATTTGCCGAAATATTGAAGTATCCCTTTAACCTTGCAAAGCAGATGGATACGCCCGTTTCCGTGTTTCTCACTGGTGAATCCATTTTGCAAAGCTCCTGTCCGAACTGTTTGGGCCCGGTTAGAAAGTGACAGGACCAATCAGCGTTGAGGGGCAGCACTTTTGGGTGCAGTGGTGTTGTGATGTAAGCAAGCAGCAACAAGAGGCCAGTGTAATTATGGTGGAAGACATCAGCGTGGATGCTGCTAGAGTGCCAGTGCCAAAAACAACAAAAGTAGCGTACTGACATGTCTACAGTCACCATGGTTCGCATTATGCAGTTCTGTATGGAGTTTACTCCTTCAGTAGGGGCGCAGCTCAGTAGCAGCTTTGTCACGTGCTTTGTTGCTCTGATTGGCCCGTAAAGATGTGACGGAACGTTCATCCAATCACCCTCAGAGGTTTTTTTTTAAAAGCCTCTGCCCTTTCCCAAACGCTGTCTATGAGTGGTTTACCAGATGGATGTGTGAAACAAATCCATCTGGCATGCCAGGTTAGGCAGCACTGGGTTAAGGGAGAGACACATGGTAAAAGGAGTAAAAAGTGGACAAAAACATCTCAAAGTGATAAAAAATGGTTAAAGTTGCAAAGGAAGGGTCAATAATGTGGAAAAAGTGGCAAAAATAGGTTAACTGTAAAAATAGGGCAAAAAAATAGCAGAAAGTGGCAAGATAGGCTAAAACCATTGGGTTACAAATGGCAAATATAGGCAAAAAAAATGTTAAAACATCTGCAAGAATGTAGCAAAAATGGGTGAAAAAATGGGGCAGGTCAATTGTGTTGTCAGGGCAGCACAAAACAGTTGATCCAAGGTGCTTTATAGTATACATACTAAAGACAACATTAAAATTAGGAAAGAAGACACAAGTAATGAAAAAATAAGCGTGAAACCAAGAGAAATTAATATTTGTAAATTTAGTAGATGTGTGGTGAAATTACAGTGGACGTGATTTTTTTCACTCTCTTTACATCCCAGAAGGTTGCTGAAGTTGACACCACTTTGTAAGAATATTTGGAAATTAGCCAATCAGATGAGACTATGGTCATGAAACTGTCAAACAAGACAGGTCAGAATTATGCCTAGGAAATCTCGCTGCCCTCTGCCCTCGCATCATTCAGATCACAGCATGGCATCAACCTGACTCAAATGACAGGACACCACCTTCAGACAGCAGACATACTGGAAGCAGTATGGAAGTAGATGTGTAATTTTTGGTTAAAAAACATCTTTACTCAGTTGCTACTACAGCAGCAAAATAACACTAAATCTGATGACGACACAACTCCAAAGCTAGTGTTATGAGGAAGAACGGAGGGAGTTTTTATTCCTGCTTAATGCTTTCTGAAAAGGTTTCGTAGCAGGGCAGGGGGAATCCTAGAATAGCCACACCGCCAAATTCAAATAATGGCATTAAATGCATAATACCCATGTGTGTTTATTGACTAGTTCTGACTGTACTAAAGTTACCGTGACATATATAAAAGAGGTTATTTTAAATGGAAATGGATATGTTGTGCCTTAAAATTTTGACTTGAGCTTAGGTGTGCCTTGGGCAAGAAAAGTTGAAAACCACTGCTTTCAGTAATGTTCCAAAAGGAAAGGTGCATGCACATTCAAGGTGTTTTCTTTCACTTGCCTCTCCTCCAAAATTATTAAACTATACTCATGCAACCCCCACTGCTTGTTGCTTGGAAACAGAGTTAAAAAATGCATGGATTAATTTGGGTCTCCCTATCTTTATATCTGGAAGTAGGACATGATATTATAGTTTAATAATGAATTAAATAATAATATCCGTCAAAGAAAAGGGCCATGGAAAAAAAGGTCAACAACATTTTGTGTTTTCACATCTATTCTCAGTGACCAGCAAACCAGCACCTTTGTTCCCCCAACCAAAAATGATTGCAGTGCTTGCTAGACTGGAACCTTGACCTTTTTCAGGGAAACATTACATTAACAAAGCTCTTGGCCTTAATGCACACTTGCTGAGTTCAGGTAAGAGTTTACTGCACACAGTGGCAATTTCACCTCATATATGTGGATGAATTTGTGCAGTGGGTGACTGAGGGTGTTTGAGGACACAAGGAACAATATTTTACCCAAATAAAACGCTGTCTCAGGTAATCCCTGGTCATCACAGCTCACACTAGCTGTGGCTCTGCTGGTGTATCCATACACATCACTCACCACATGCACAGCTTTGAACAACAGGTTAACCTCCCCTCCTCCTCCTTTAAATTTATGGTTCTTTTTAATGGCAAATCAATAAGTTGTTCCTCCACATGGACACCTTAATCTAGACTGCAGCACGAGAAGTGAGGCTTATAACTTAAACAAACTGATTCAGCTTTGCCACATGTTCATACCTCTTCTCAGTCTGCTGAATGTCAGAAGTAAGACTGGTCACAGGCACACGTGGCCTGACATTTTTTGACAGGGGTGGTCCAATTGAGGTTGGCATGACATTAAGTAAGACGCTACCCCAGATAACCTACCCTTACATTAGAATAACAAAAGTATGAGATATTTTGTCAGAAAGTATCACTTTCACATTTACAGGACAAAATCAGGAAAGTCAAGTCGTACTGTATATTGCTACTAAAACAAAATTGCTCACAGGAGCTCTAACATACATTATATGGGTTAAAGATGGTGAAACAGATTTATGACAGGGGCTGATGCCTTCAAAGGCTACCCCCTGAAAGGCCCCTGATAATATACATCTAACATTCTGAATGAATATTCTCTATAAACCTCTATCAGTATTGTCCAAGTGAGCTGACTGCATAGTCCTCTCTCTCTCTCTCAAGCACGTATTTAGAGGAAGACAAATGAAAGTAACCTTACTGAAAGAGACCTCATGATAGCATAATCATGGGTGACAGGAAAGCACTATTCTGGGCAACTACTCCCAAATCTCTCCTGATATGGCCTCACTCACTGAGAAAATAGCTCCTAAACTTTGCTTTTAAGGTTTGCTGCGCTCTCAAAAACCCACACTATCTATCTAATTTAATTCAGTGACTAAAAATAAATGCATCTTGAAGGTGTCTGCCAGCTCTGTTGTATTTAACCTTTCTTGCTCTTTATCAAAAGTCTGAATATATTCAGGTTTTAATTTCCTGTAGATAGCTATCAAAAAGCAGTTTCCAGGCAGAAAGGTTTCACACTTGTCTGGCCAAATGTCAAAGCTGTATTAAAAAATAATGCAAAATAAACTGTGATGTAGCTTAGAGCACATGAGCTACAAATTACAGGCAGGTCAGACCTGAGAGGTCCAAAAACTGAGTACATACTGCCCTCTAGTGGGCATCAAATGTTACTACAGATGTGATTTAATGCACAGGTATTGTGGTTTTGACTGAGGAAACCACAAAACAAACGGGCAATAAAATGTTATTCAGTCTTCTGTGAGAAGAGTATTTTTTGTGTTACAGTCTTTTGTGCAAAGATGTGAAAAATAACATTTTGGCATGCTTCTGTTGATGTTCTTGTTGGATGGAAAGGATAATAATATTGGTTAAAGGCTGAAGACTACTGACTTAGACAATACTGACCCCAAAGGGAAATTTATCTTCCTAGTTATGTATCCATTTGGCTAACAAAGTACAGTTTGTGTCATCCCTGTGGATAATACAACATTAACTGGGGTTGGCATTTCATATCACGCCTGCCTTTCATTCTAAACCTTTCACTCTTTTGCATTTTGGTCATTATTGTCATTTTACTGCCTCATGTCTATAAGATGTAAACATTTGTGTTTTGTACATGAGGTTCATCAATCATTCAATACACTATAGTCACCGTTACATACATTCAGTCACATAAAGCAATACAAAGACCGTATAACTTGATCTCCATACAGGCTGATCTTTTTAGGCTTCCATCGGACCAAATCTAACATAAATCATAAAATAACCTGCCTAATTATGCAAATGACACACAAATACATGTTCCACTTACACCAGGATATCATGGGTCTGACATCTCTGTGTACCTAATGAGCAAGTCAGTGACTAGATGAAGTTTATTTCCCATCTAAACAGAAATACAGCTGACATGACAGTGTATGGAAGAGTCAAGCAATTTAGGTGTAAACCTGACCTCAGATCTTCACAGCTAAATCAACTCTGTAACTTTATCTGCTTGTCTTTCATTTGAAAACTGTGCTAGAGTCAAAGGAATGGTGTCAAATCAAGACCTGGCTTCAGGAATGGCTTAAACCTTCCTTTAATCCAAGCAGGTGAGATTACTAAAATAGTCTGTTCAGACAAGCTGTTAGTCAATGTCAGCAAGTTCAAAATGCAGCTCCAAAGGCCCTGGAAAAACTAAGCTATATGACCACAGTAGACTCTAAATACAAGAGTGCCTGGTTGTTTTTCTCTGTTTGTCAGCCCTGGGATTGACAGGCAACCAGCCCAGGGTGTGACCCACCTCTTGCCCATTGACATCTGGGATAGGTTTCAGCCCCCCGTGACCCTAAATGGAATAAGCGGTGTACATAAGGGATAATGACCACAATATGCTAGTTCTAAAATCTTTACACTAGCATCCCTTTATGATAAAATGTCACTATTTCTGCATAAGTGTATCTATGGCTTAATCCTCTTATCTCTGCCATGTTTATAAGATATAAAAACCTCAAGGACCCTTGTGGGTGGCTCCAGGGCTGGCCCCAGGACTATCCAAGGAGTTAGAAGAAAACTTGGTTAAACAGCATATTGTTACCATGAAGTAAAGATCAAGAATAATCTCCCAGTTTGTGTTATACCAGACCAGGTTGTGACTACCTTTAATTTTAAAACATTATTATAATAAATAATAATATTATTGTTATTATTATTATTATTATTATTATTATTATTATTGTTAGGTACATTGCCTACTCTTGCCTCTATTTTTTTAAACTAAAAATATGACTCCATTTTAAGCATTTTAAAATTATCTTATTTTTGTCTTTTTTTGCCTCTTAAATGAATCAAATCCTTACGACAGTGATCATCAACCAGTGGCCTGAGGGCCACATTTGGCCCCTGCAAAGCTTTCCACCTGACCCCATGTAGGTTATTACATTTGGAAAATATGGAGATTAAAATATGCTGTAGTTTTTTTTCTTTAAATACCTACAACTATTAAATCAACCGTAAAACAACTGAGATTGATACAGTGGTATCAGGACTGACTTCACATTTAATCTGTTTTACTGAAACCAAACGTCAGGCATTCTGAATGAATATGATGCATGATAAACAGAGAGAAATTTTTGGACCCAGGAAAGGACAACAGCTCCAGAAATAAATAGCTAAATTAAATATCTCAATCCCTTTCTTGTGGCTGGCTGCAGAATAGGTTCAAGTGTAAAGGGGACGTATTATGCAAAAATCCCTTTTCAAGCTTTTCTAACATACACACCACTTTCAGAAAATGTGTGCTAAAACAAGCCGTTCTCAGATTTTCCCCTCACGATGTCATGTGGGGTGTTAGCACCACCCCCAGATTCGGTTGGCCCTCCCTACTTGGAAGAAGGTTCCCCCCTCCTCTCCTGATCTTCCTTTCAGCTGCCAGCTGAGAGGAAGATCAGGAGAGCCACATCCATTAAGCCAGATCATTTCCTGATAGGGGCGGAGTCAGAAAGCTCATTAATATTTAAAGCCACAGACTAAACTCAATGAAACATTTGCTTAAACTTTTAAATGACTTTGGCAACATCTCAGGGTATAAAGTTAACTGGAACAAGAATGAAGCAACTCCTCTCAATTGTGAGACTTTTCCAGCCCTTCTTGATGCAACCCATATAATATAGAAGAAGGAGTGAATGAGATACCTTGGTATCAATATAATTTCATCTGTTGATAAAATCTTTTAATTAAATGGCCCTAAAATAATAAATAATATAAGAGAAGATCTTAGTAGATGGGAACACTCCCATTGTCTTTGTGTGGATGAGCAGAAATACTGCAAATGAATGTCTTTCCTAGGTTATCTTTCATAATTGCATCAATTCCATTGAAAATCCCTAAATTCTGGTTCAAAGAAATTAACAAAATGTTTAAAGCATTTCTTTGGGGGAACAAAAACCCAAGAATTGGTTTTAACAAATGTACCAGGCAGAGGGATAAAGGGGGATTGGGAATACCTGATATATATTTGTATTACTTGGCCTTTAATGGTAAATATCCTTTGCTTTGGGCCTATCATGAGCTATGTGAGGTTGGAAGTTGGATTTCATAGGAGAAGACTATTGTGGAGGAAGATCCAAAGCAGATATCAATATCCTCCTTGTGGTACAAAAGTCCATATACTAGTAAATATCAAAAACCCAATTATTAACTTCTCATATACCATTGCAAAGGAGATACAAAAGAAATGTGCAATCAGTGGATTACTGCTTCCTTTATGTCCATTATGGAAGAACCCGTTGTTCACTGCTGGTGGGAAGACCCTTTTAAACAAGGAATGAAAAAGACATAAGATTGAAAAATTGGGGGAAATTATAAAACAGGAGAGAATAATGCCATTTAATGAAATCAAAGCTAACTTTAATTTTAACAAACTATGTTTTGGGGACCTCTCAGGTCTGACCTGTTAAGGCATGTTTTGGGGACCTCTGAGACCCATAAACTTGTATTAAAAGGGTAAAATATGTCCCCATTAAGGCTTTGAATTGTGTAAATTTGGAAAGAAATAAAATATTAATATTAATATTGATATTAAACAGCAATATTTTGATTTGTCCAAAATATTAATTTTGATTTAGTTTATTTGAAATTTGGGCCCACACAGCACCTGCCGAGAGAAGACTGGCCTACAAATGTTGATGATGAGCTCTGCCCTATGAGGACATGAATCCATGTATTTTATTTGCTCCCATTTCCTGTGACAAGGATTAAATTTTGATTGCTTTCTTGAGATCTTCACTTATTTTTCTGATCATCTTGGCACAATAAATCTGAGTAAGTTCTTGAAGATCTCGTAAAAATACCAGTATTAACTTATGAGATATGTTGGGATCTTGACAAACAAACCAGGATTTACTTTCAGAGTAAAGTGGAGCAAAATTAAGATGCATGGATCCATGTTCTCCATTTTAAGGCTAATGTATTTCATTGAAATCAGATTTTTAAAAATATTATTTGTCGGCCTTCATAAAACATATTCGTTAATATTTAATTTTTGTCTCTTATTTTGTTTCTCTTTTCAGGGTGTTCTACATTTTGTAGGACAGGGCATTGTTGAAAATTTGATTTTTGTTTATAAAAAGACTGCTATTTAGGAAAACTTTGTGTGTATTTTGCACTTTGACGTTATTTTAATATTTTCAAGTATCTTTGATTTATAACATAAGGGGACCAACAAAGTCATGTTCTTGGTAAAACTTGACACCAACTGAGGCAAGAAATCACTTTTTATACAACATCACATAACAGAAAGCTTTCTTTCCTAGTTAATGTTTGGCGAACCGTTATAGTGCTCTAAACTTTGCTTTATTTTCTTACTCTGAAATAAATCGAAGACGCGCTGAATGCTGGGATTCTGCGGGAACGGGTAGATTGCAGAACGCCATCTTTAAACCCCACAAGAGGCCAGCTACAGTTGCATACCGGAATGAAAAACACTATCCCTATAGCGGAATATAAGTTCAAATTGTGGAGCTGGCATGGTTGTTCACCGGTCAAATAACCCATAAGGAACTGTCCGATGGGACTGTAAGGAGATGATCACGGGACACCGCGGGAGCCTTAAGCAATTGTTGTCATAGGCTGGCAACAACAATAGACGGAAAGACAACAACAACGGACTAGCAGGCTAACTCGCTAGCTAGCTCCTTGCCAAGTGCTGCGCTGGTTTTGAATGCTAACTGAAAGCTAGCTAACGTTAGCTACTTCATCAGCAAGTCTGTTCAGTTGCGCTGAAATTTGACCAGACTCTGCTTATAGCTGGTAGTTGGTGACTCGCAACGCCAGCAAGGACTACCTGTAATCTCCTTTCCACTTTTTAGACCAACTAAGAACTAAAAATTGCGTAGTGGCATTGGTTAGCTGAAAGCTAAGTCCCGACTTCTCCCTCTCCCCAGCGGCCCAGCCGGAGATGCATGGAAGATGTCGGTGTCGGGGCTGAAGGCCGAACTGAAGTTTTTGGAATCCATTTTTGATCCAAACCACGAACGCTTCAGAATCATTGACTGGAAACCTGACGAACTGAGCTGCCAGTTTAATGTAACTGGAGAAAAGCTGTTAATTATCCACTGTAACATAACGGTAAGGCGACAGAAACAGAAATGCCGGGGTTTATACTATTCCTTCTTTGGCCGTTAGCGAGCTAAAGTTAGCAGCAGGTCTACTTGCTAGCTAGGCTGCAGGTTACCTTCATAACTGTATTATCTGATGCTATGCGGGTCAGGTTGTGCGTAGTTTCATAATACATTGTCTTGTCATGATGTTTGTTGGTCTGACAGACATCATTAGACTATGTACTGCTTATTATGGGAGGTAATCGTTGGTGGAAGCTAACGCTGCACTCTGAATGCTAATGTCGTCAGTCCCAATTTTGCGTTATTTACTGTCTCCTTGTTCAAATCTGCGACACACAAATTTATGGCTCAGGTCAGATGCAATAATACAGCTGTCGTTTTTTTTCTTGTTTCACTGTCTGTAGGAATCTTATCCATCTACCCCGCCAATATGGTTTGTGGACTCTGACGATCCGAGCTTGGCGCAAGTTTTGGAGAGACTAGACGATGTGAGAAAAGGAAACACCCTGGTAAATATCCTGACCTTGTTTTGATATATGTCTCGCAGGAAATGGGACAATTTTCTACCTAATGTGAAAATCAGCTGACAATCCAGTCATATATAACAAAAACAGTCTGACAAACTGACTAAACACATACACAAGATATTTTGAAACTGCAAAACAATGGTGGTTTTCTGATGCAGCAGTCAGTTTTACCAGAACCAACTTTGGGCAAACATTTCAAATGCACAGTTTAATTTGCCCAAAAGTATTCTCAAAAGTGGAAATACAGTCGATGCAGCTACAGACAAAACTCTTTCATTGTATATTTGATGTATGAGACAAAATGCTGGATGAAACGGCTACACTTAGAGCCACTTAGCTGAATTACTTAGCAAAATAAATATTGACCAGGTTGCCTCCTTAATATGTACCCCATACTTTACATTATTTTGGTATAATTTCAACATGCTGTGTTTAGCATCACTCGAAGAAGGCAGCCAACTGTGGTTCTTAAGATATTTTGTTGTAACCCTTTTATATTTTTCCCTATTTTAATACCTGTTATTGAGATCTGTAAAATATTGAGTTCCTGAGGGTTGAGGGTTTGTGTATTTGTTCTGAACAGTACAGGCAATTACATTTTTTGCCTGATTATTTCAACATTAATGCTATTTTAAATAGCTAAAATTCAGCTGCATTTTTGCATTAAATTTCCTCTGAGTGGCTTACTGGCCTTAAAGAATAAACAGCCTGCATGTGCTGTATAATTGTGTGTGGCTTTGTTCTTAGTTATTGTGATGAGCATGTATAACCAACAAGTACAGACAAGCAGGTTTTCAACAGAGCAAAAGGCCAGATCATTAGATCATTGGGACAACATTTGAGCTCAAAATGCGTGTGACGAGCAGGTTCTTGTGTAATCCCACGTGTGGTGTGACATCCTGAGCTTAGTTAACCTACTTTTTCCACACAGCTTTGTTTGGTTGATACAAAATTCTGCTAGTTATTGGACAGAAGATTTTCTTTTGTATTTGATATTGCCAGTCATCATTCCTGAATTGGAAATTGTTTTAATTATTTGTTAGCATAAGCACAAATCTTCCTTTGGAAAAATAGGATTGTCATTTCACTTTTTACAGTGATTTTAGTACTCCTTTAAAGGGATACTTCAACATTTTGGCAAATATGCCCATTGCCATAATTCCTATAGTCTTAGTAATAGGTTCGTTACCTTTAGTTGTCGGTGCAAACTATTTTAGATCGGCGCTGCCAAGTTCGGACCTGCTGTGCCAACTCAATGTAAGCAGACGGTATTTCCGGCTTTCCCTCATCAAACTCATCAAATACACAATCCAACAACTCCAAAACGCTCTCGTGGACAAGTTGTGACCTGCACATTCACCATGCTATGAAATAATAACATATAATTATGTAACATTATGTCAAATGAAGCAAATACTTGGAACTATTCCGTGAGTAAACCACTGGGCGGAGTGACACAGTGCAGCAGCCATGTCTGGAGTGTATTTCCAGCTTTGCATTTAGCTTTAAAACATCTCTGTCTCGTAATGTTCCATGATTATTTCATAGCGTGTTGAACGTACAGGTCACAACTTGTCCACGAGAGCGTTTTGGAGTTGTTGGATTATGTATTTGATGAGTTTGATGAGGGAAGCTGGAAATACCGTCTGCTTTCATTGAGTTGGCACAGGAGGTCCGAACTCCGCAGTGCCGATCTAAAAATAGCTTGCACTGACAACTAAAGGTAACAAACCCATAACTAAGACTATAGAAATTATGGCAATCGGCGAGTTTGCCAAAATGTTGAAGTATCTCTTTAAATTTGATTTGCACCAAATTTGCAAAGGCAGAAGACGGCTCATGTTGACTAAATCTTTTGGGTGAAAATAACCTCTGTCCTACATTCCTGTATTTGTTAGTTGTATTTCCACAATTTTTGTTCAAATCCACATAAGAGAGTGATCAACCAAAAGGCTAATGCTACTTATAGACTGCAGGATTTTACATGGTTGAAGTACTGCAGTTTGAAAGTCCTGCCGTCACCCCAATTATATAATCATAACTCGTCATTGTTAAGAGTTACTAACTGCTAGTTTTGCAACCTGGAACCTGCAGTTTTAAAACACTTTTAGAAATATCCATGCATATTACCCATCATCTTCTAAATAATCAACTGTTGTTCATGCCTTTAGTAGTGTTTCGGTCACATGCCTGCTCTGTGGCATTGCTTGAATAGCTGCATTCATAATCCTGACTGTTTATCTATCTCTGAATCTACTCTTCTTTTATGCTTCGCCTCCCCTAGCTTTTGCAGCAGTTGAAGAAACTCATTTGTGACCTCTGTCGGCTGTACAACCTTCCCCAGCATCCAGATGTGGAGATGCTGGACCAACCCTTGCCTGCAGGCCCTGTGGGACAGGACAGAAAGGTAAGCTGCCTGGTTTAGTCTTGTCAGAAACTTCCCAGGCTGTGGAATCTGCTAGCAAAGCCAGGCCACCCTCTAATATCTGATTACTCTAGAGGAATATTCCATGCATATTTAAATGGAGATGTTTAATCATTCACACACAGAACACACATTACAGTGGGCCTTGGTGAGTTATATGAAATTGTAAGAGAATCAATAGGTTCTTTCTGTTGTCATGATCAGTGTAGATTGGTCTAATTTAGAAAGAAGGGATCAGCAAGTGCAATTGGTCTTTTTTTGTCATTTAATTCAGCCCAACTAAATGCCTTGTGTATGGTGCATGTGTGTGTAGCATGGGACAGAAGAGGTCACATCTGAGGAAGAAGAGGAAGAGGAGATGGGGGAGGTGAGTTATCAAATACAATCACAATGTGGTTCTTAACAGGTTGTTAGATGCGTAGTAGATTTTTTTATCCATGCTTCATTTAAAGAGGAATGTTAAGGCTATTGACGTAGCATGCTAGTATTGTACTTGTTTTTTTTTTTTTGTTTTTTTTTTAGGAATTTATAACAAATCAAGGATGCCAGTTTTACACAAGATAACACATGATATATGTGTGGTAAACAATACTGAGCACATCTTTTAGCCAGCTGCTATCTTTTCTTACTTCCGTATGTATTTTGTGCATCTAAAGATATTGAAGATGTGTAAGATATAAAATCTGACCAACAGGACATAGAGGATCTGGACCACTACGAAATGAAAGAAGAAGAGCCTGTAGATGGAAAAAAGTCAGAGGACGATGGCATTGAAAAGGAGAATCTGGCCATCCTGGAGAAAATTCGAAAGAATCAGAGGCAGGACCACTTAAATGTAAGGGTCTTTTTTGTCAAGCGCTGAAAAAAGGGGGCATATATGCAACTTAATTTATCAAAGAACTAACTTCATACCTTGAGAGATAATATTGAAGCCTACATTTTAATTATTTATCTAGTGGTGGTGTTATTAGTCCTCTTGGAGTCTTCTGCCCCTGATTGAGCTGAGGGACTGTTTTTGTTTTATTAAAATACATTTATATACTTTGAATAAAATTATGATAGACATTTCATGTTTAAAAAAAAAACAGACAAACACATTTTTAAACATTTGAAGGATCTGTGATAATTTTCTGAAGAAGTGCAGTGATATAGGCTTTGATGTAAAATAAAGCATTCTCTTTGAAGTCTGAACACATAAAGTACAGATGAGTTTTACCTTCACAGAGAGTTCAGCACTGTGCTCTTAGTCTTTATTGTTAAGGTTGTTTTGTATTTTGCAGGGGGCTGTGTCTGGTTCAGTGCAAGCTTCTGACCGCCTGATGAAGGAGCTTAGAGAGATCTACAGGTCTCAGAGTTACAAGACAGGTATGCACAGTGAACAATGGTCTGCTCTTTGTTCCAGTTCTGAGTGAGCAGTGCATAAACATGGTGGACCAAAAAATTGCAAACATTAATGATCGGTTTCACTCTCTTAATGAACATTAAAAATTGCAATACAAGAGCCATGATTTGACTGGCATTTCAGAGTTATTTTAATATAGTTGTGCAGAGTAAACAGTCTTCTAATGGATTGATTGTATGTCAGTTTCACCTTCTTGTGGATGTTGCGGCAGGACTGTGTACTACTACACCATTGACTGTTATTTCTTGGATCTTATGTAGCTTTATCAATGGCAGTAAGCATATCATGTGCTTAAATCAGCAATTATACAAAGAAAAACAAAAATCACTGAGAAGTAAAAACAAATCCAGGCTTCTCCAAATACATCACCATGACTTGCCACTCTTCTATGCTGTTTTGTTCAAATCATCCATACTGCTTTAGAAGCCACAGAAAATACTTGAAGAGGATGTTTTTGGCTGTCTAATTGATTTTTATGAACCTTTATTTACAGATTCTAGATACAAATTTAGAAAAGTTTTATCTGTCCCTGCAAACAGATAGCTGCATACAAGTACAGCTAATAATCCTAATATGTATCAGTTTAACTTGAGCCAAACATCTGCTTTATACTGTGTCACAAAAACCAATCAGCATTCAGATTATTGCACTACCTGAAGCACATCTGAAATAATTGACCTGACCTCCTTTCAACCAAAGTTGTCTTTTTTTCTTGAGGACAGGCCTGAC
The DNA here is from genome assembly GCF_018320785.1 of Cheilinus undulatus. Lineage (NCBI taxonomy): Eukaryota > Metazoa > Chordata > Actinopteri > Labriformes > Labridae > Cheilinus > Cheilinus undulatus. Next base: position 29,810,343 of record NC_054865.1, on the reverse strand, counting down.
AAAGCTTGAGTTCTGACTCTGTACAAATCTACAACTTGATAGTATGTCAGCAAACTTTATCCCTCCAAACTGGGCAGACCACAGACGTAACGACAATTTCAAACAGTTTATCATTTTATACTCCTCTGAACGCTCACACTAGACAACTCAGCCAGACTGTCAGACCACTGGAGACCACAGACCTGCTTACCCACCAAGAACCTCACAGCGATGATTCCCCACACACGAGATTTCACAGAATCTCGCGTGGTCAAATGTGTCTTTAGGGTAAAAAAAAAAAAAAAAAAAAAGGATCATCATGTCCTCGGCTTTCTGTCCCTCCACTGTCCTGGCATATGTTACTGTTACACCAAAAATCATGAAACAAGGAAAAGAATATGGATGAAATTCTAACTGGAATGGAGATAAAGTAGTGCTTAAAATTGTATTGTTTGTGAGGGTTCACAATACGTTACATCTGGCTGGCGATTACGCTACCTGGTCTGCTTGCTCTCATTGGTTGTTGTAGGCATTACGTCAGAGGCATTACAGCCTAAAATAATAAATGTCAAACATGTCTGATATTTACAATTTAAAGTCTGGGAGGCAATGATGTGATTTGGAGCACTAAAATAATAGTGTTAAACCACACACTTGAGCATTATTCAGAAAAATAATCGTCTCTGTGAGCCTCACTTGAGATACACCCCAATGATTGTGGAGGAGGAAAATCCAACCCCAAATCAGGCTTAAAAGACTCAAAAGGTGAACCATTCTGTGATGACAAAGAAAATGTCAATGTTTATATTAGACATAAATGTCAAATGGAGAAAAAGTCTTGTCTAGTGGTGGCAGCTTCCCGGGAAATGCAGAGAAATTCACATCTGTCCCAGAGGTCTATATTAGGCATCAATCAAACACTGATGAATGATTGGGTTCTGAAATCAATTGGAATTAATTGAACTGAAAATGGCTTTCCTGTCTGAGGTTTGTACTTCAAAAAGGGGACATATTTAGTTGGAAACGCCTCTGAAACACACTGTTGTTCATCTCATTGGGTCTGGAATGAAACTTTGGACATGTGCATGCAGCGATAGGCTATATCAGGACTAAATCTGGCTACATTTTTGCCACCTGAGCTAGCTACATGCAGAGCTACAGTTCTAGCTTGAATGAACCGTTTTCTCCTGTCCTTGTGACTTTGAGAATTTGTACATGGTACAATTTCAGTCGCACTAACAAAATATGTACTTGAAAAATCCAGTTTTTGTAAGACAAACAGAATAAATACCCTATATTTATTTTAGACATCAAATCAACATATTGACAGCGTTTGCCAGCTTGGGCCGGCCACACATTAGATGATTTTTAAATCTTTAACGATTTTAAAACTGTGGGAGACCACAGATATGAGGACAGTTTCAAATGATTTTTCATCTTTAATCCTCTGAACGCACACACTAGATGACTCAGCCAGATTGTCAGATTACTAGAGACCACACACCTGCCAACCTACCTACGACCTCACGTGATCATGTGACTTCAGATAAAACAAACAAACATGGATGTCTGTCAATACCGTCATGCTGTCCCTCCACCACAGAGTGCCCTGGCATATGTTGCAGGTGCAGGAAAAGTCATAAAACAAGGGAAAGACTCAGGATGAAATCTGGCTGGAATTAAGGTACAGTTGTGTTTATCGTTGTGAGCAGTGAAAGTACGTATGATCTGTCTGGTGACCTGGTCTGCTCGCTCTTATTGGTTGTTGTAGGTACTCTGTCAGCCACACTATGACCTAGAATCATAAATATCAAACATGTTCGATATTTACAATTCAGGGTTTGGGATGCTACGACGTGATTTGGAGCAGTAAATTAATCGTGTTGACACCACACACATGCAGACTATTCAGACAAATAACCGTTTGCGACGAGGTTCAAGTCGGGATACACCCCCAAAATCGCTGGGGGAGTCAAATCTTGACTAAAATCGGTCTTAAAATCCTATAGTGTGTGGCCGGCCTTAGTCACAGCTGGAATGTGACAAATGGAAACATGGAAATGCATTCCCTCTCTCGACAGAAGCTAACTTAAATCTGTTAAATGGGACATAGCTCCTAATGGTACTCTATAGTATTTTGTGCATTCCAAGATTTTATATTTTTCATTTAATCCCTCACCCACACATTCACTCACTGATTGCAGCGGTGTGCAAGTGGTGTGGACATTTTTTTGAATTGGTGTGACACATAGGCAAGAAATGAAACAGTTTACGACCTGTTACACCATCTTCTTAGCCACAAGTACATTAGGTTAGAAACATTCCTCTCCAACAAAGCTTGAAATAGCTGTTGATAGATACTCAAAGAGATGAAATAGAATGGATTACCAATAACAATATATTCTGGTCTTTGCCTCACTTAAATCAAAGAGAACAACTACATGTCAACTGTTTCCTCCACCTTGCCTTGGAATACCCGATCTACAGGCTCACACTAAATCAATTTCTTTTGCAGGCATTTATTCAGTCGAGCTTGTTAATGACAGCCTGTATGAATGGCACGTCAAACTAAGGACGTAAGTACCTCTGGGACTTGTCACTGTTGTGCTCTTTTTCTGTCTTCAAGCATAAACTATGACTAATTGCATGTTTTGATGGCCATCAGGGTGGATCCAGATAGCCCCTTACACAGTGATTTACAGGTCCTAAAGGAAAAGGAAGGAATGGACTACATTTTACTAAACTTCTCTTATAAAGTGAGTAAAACTGACTCTGCATTAATGACATTGAAACACTGTTTAGTTGTCTTTGAAGTCAGAAAATTAAAATTTTACTGTTGGGTTATCCCCATAGGATAATTTCCCCTTTGATCCACCATTTGTCCGGGTGGTTTCACCCGTGCTTTCTGGAGGGTGAGTTCACTAAACCAGTACACTATACAGTTTTCTCTGAATTTTCCAAGTAAGGCTGAATAAGTGTAAAAGCGATCTTTTAAACGGTCATTTTCTCTTGGCAGCAGACTTCATTGTGTTGTTGTGAAAGCCCTTTATCTTAAAATTGCTTTCCATCTCTGCTGTAGATATGTTCTTGGAGGAGGTGCCCTGTGCATGGAACTTCTCACCAAACAGGTATTTGATGAGCCTTAACATTTATGTGAGAGTGTACTGCATACAAACTATTTTGGCTTATATTTGCTGCTGTTTCACATTTTTAATGCCTACTTTTATTTGCCCTTTCTTTTCCTGTTTGCAGGGTTGGAGCAGTGCCTATTCCATTGAGTCTGTCATCATGCAGATCAATGCCACTTTAGTCAAAGGAAAAGCCAGAGTGCAGTTTGGAGCCAATAAAGTAAGTGAGAAGGCACTAAAGGTTTCACTTCAAGTCAAGAAAGCCCGGTAATATTGATCTTATGTAGGGACTACTGTGGGCCATGACCACAGAAGTTTCAGATCTAGTTTCCTGTCTCTCAGCAGTGGCCCGTGTGAGAATCTACTGCTGAATGGAAAGTTAACCTTGCTTAAACCCAGCTTATGCTGCACTTTAATGTTGCAGTCACTTGTTCGTTACATGTTTTATTAAAGGGAACTGATTAGACTATCAGATGAGTATGTAGCTGGTTACGTGATGAGGTTTATGCACGGAGAGCATAGATATGCTCTAGTAATTTTGCCTTAACAAATTAAAATCCAAATGTTTTCTTAACCCTCTGAATTGATCCTTTCAAACAGTTGGTAAATGTTTGTCGATGTGATAGTTTTTGGGCCTTTCAGCCATGTCCAGGGTTGTTGGTTGTTGACCTGTTTTTTCCCCTTCAGTGCCTCCACTTTTTATAATTGGAGTATCTCAGGAAGAGTTATAATAATTACCTTTAAAATCAAACATCACCTTGGAATGAATGGCACACTGAAAAGATTTTGGAAGTTTAATGTGAAAGTTGTTGTATCTTGAATGATATTAGTCAAGAAAGCCCTGTTAGTCTTTTTTTTAACAGAGCTGATGTATTGCTTTATCTTCACCATAGTCATGCGCACATGCTCAGTAGTCACGTTGTAGGATCTGCAATGTCAGTAGTCATCTTTGTATGCTACAACATTCTGAAGCAGTTGTTAGATGTGGTGGAAGTAAACAGCAACAAGGGTCTGCTGAGGCAAACCCTTTGGCAAAACTAGTGTGAGGCATGCCAGTTAAGCCTCCTTATATTTTGCAATCTGTGTGAAAGAAATGCAGGCAGAACCACTGCTGAGCCAGCTTTTAAAGTAGTAACATTGGTGAAATAACCTCTGTGTAAATGGCAGGACAGAACAGTGCTGTACATGTTTTTTTTTTTAGTGGGAGTGAGGCTGCTGTAGTTCGTTTACATGCCATGTTGCATAAAATAGAAAAATGGGACAGCAATATTTAGGTAATGTGTGGTTTAGAGACATTTTACAATCTCTGAGTTAAAAGGGCTATAGAAACATCCAACAGTAATTCATATATGCATTTGATTCTTGATTAATGCTCCTATTTTGTCCTAGTTGTATAATTTTAGCATTTTTATCATGAAACAATTTGTTGTTATTTATTTAAAAAAATAACCAGACCTGTAAAAGTTTACCCAAAGCCCGATTGGAGTTTGGTGTCTATGTTCATGATGAGGCTGTTTCCACAGCAGTCAGGTGTTAGTGAGTTGCCTTGGTTATGGTGACGCTCTGTCTGTCAGTAAAATTGTGCTGCCTGGCAGTGGGTGTCATAGAAAGAAATCATATTTTGATTACTTATTGAAATTTTTACTATTCTTGCAAGGGGACAGAATGAAAAGTCATCAGTCACATTATAGAAAATGGATATGAACTATATATGGGATTCTAAAGCCTGAAATACTGCTGAAACAGAGGTCTGTTACTGCATAAAAATGTTAACATGAGCTAAAAGCACATTTAGAAATGTTAAGTAGATCAACATCATTTATGAATTTGGTTCCATGTTATTGAACATGTATCCCAGGGGGTTTTGTTTGTGTGGATTGGAGATGGGATGTCCTGCTTGTTTGTCCAATGCTTGACATAAAAATACCTTTGGTTTTCAGTTTCATGCTCTATATCAATGGTTGGTGAGAAACAAACCAACATGTGGTTAATAGATAAAGGCACATTGATGTTAATTGATTATTGATGTTAACTTATGAGCATTGACTTATGCTTTCCACAATAGTATCTGTAAGATCTTTTTTTAAATCATTTTCTCAGTGTACCTAATATTTTTATTTATTCAAGGAAATATCACCACGTTAACATGAGCGCAGCGTAGCAGATCTTTCCAGTGTACCCTTGGAAAGACGACCTAGTGTTTTCTCAACCATTGTGGTTGAAAAAGCTGACATCATAATTCATGCCCTTTTGATTTTGATTAATCAGTAAAGGAGAGGTAACACTGAAAAAGTGTGGCACTGTTCCAAGAGTTGAACCATTTTTAACTGGAAGTGCTGTGAGTGCAGCGACAAAAAACAGGAGTTACTAAGGACAATTTAGCACCCAGGATGGTGACTGTTAAAAATGCTGATCTATGTTGGTTTTGTATTGAAAATGAGTGCTGGCAGCACAGAAAATAACAGATATGGGCCTAGGCCCTTGAAATTGAAGTGCTTATTATACAGATGGACCATAAAAAAACCCTAAAGTTAGGGTGAATGGTTTTGGCAGATTGTGTTCACACAATGCAGCACGCCTGGAGAATATCTGGGAACTTTCTGTACTTTGCATGTGTGAAAGGGACTTTTCTGGCATTCTGTGTTAAAGTTCATCCAAGAAATAGTAACGGTTCTGCCTTCTGAACTGAGTTATAGAGCTATGAGATTGCTTCATTCTTACTAACCAAGTCTCAGTCATTTAGATGTGCCTAAAAGCTGTGGATCCTTGGAAGGTTCAACATCATATCTTAAAGGGCTTGTGTATGAATTTTGATGAGATGTTTTTGTAATTTAATGGTTAAAAATGGAGACTGTATTCAGCATCCTTCACCACACATTTTGTTTTGTTCTTGAATTCAAGGTGAATTCATTGGTGAGATACATTTTTTGTGGCTCGTAGAAAGCAGTTGTCATTGCTGTCTCCTGTTCTGTACTGTCATTTTATGGCCATTGCACACTCTAAGGGTTGATTTTCTCTTTCATGTTTTAATGCAGAATCAGTACAATCTTGCCAGAGCACAGCAGTCCTACAAATCCCTGGTTCAGATCCATGAAAAGAACGGTGAGTGCTTTTGTCTCCACTTTCATAGAGTGCATCACTGACCTCGTTTACTGAAACCAAATCCCTCCCATGCATCAAAACTGATATTAGTGCTTGTACTGTGTCTATGTATTTAACAAGGACAACGTTTATGCTCATTGTTGCACTCTGTTGGTTTCACAGATGGATTTAAGGGTTTATAGAAGCAGAATATAATCATGATTCAAGTTGCACATGAAAAGTACAAGTCGCTTTGGCTGTGCTGTCAACATAACTCTAAATATCCCTTTATTTAAATTTCAGAGTGAAGAGAGTGAGCCACAGTTCATTTTGGGGGGTTTTAGTTGAGGTCTAGAGCAAATTTTTGTGACACATGGCTTCCTCACAATAGTTAATTTGAGCGTTTATTACCAGCAAAAACTAAACAGAACCCAAAACACATTGGTATTGAGATTAATACAAGTTTTTAATAGAATCATAAAGATAAAAATGGAAAAATTGCACAGGACAGCTGATCAAAGATCACTATGAACAGGATGTTTTGTTGGTACATTTTTGTTGTTTGATTTTCATTAAAATTTATATCAATACTACAGTTCATTTCAAAACCAGGAGAAAATATGTAAATAGCTTCACTCAGTCAGACTACACTGAGCTATATTTAGTTGAAGTTGAACATAAAAGGAGACATTTGAAAGCTTGGCTGAGTCTTTTTAAAATTCTGAACTTTTTATGCCCCCTGGTGTTTTGGGCCTCTGCACTAAACATGGTTGACATGGTTTGAAATGCTGGTGAAGGCAGCACGGCAGAAAAAAATTAATTTACTGAAATGTTATAACCCATCCTGACATTGGTGGTTTGTGAAAGTAGATGTATGTTGTTTGTTTGAGTTTGTAATTCTTTGTTATGTCTTCCCTCAGGCTGGTACACACCCCCTAAGGAGGATGGTTAAACAGACTTTTGCCTTTCCTGCACTGGGACCACATGTCTTTGATTTATTTTTTCTCAAGACCAATATTTTTTTAAATCCCTCAACCATTTTGTTCTCTTCTTGAGAGTTTGAAACTCCAAAGCAATTTTCTCATTTAGTGACCACTCGGATACTAGCACATAACACACACTCTCACCTGACATTTTTATCAGCTACTCCCAAGGGTGTCCTCTCTTCAGATTATTATCTCTCTGTACATCTTTTGTGTTCTGCGATTCATCCCATACTTTAGAAACCGGTGGACTAAATATTACGTCAGGTCACCCTTTTGGTTTTGGCGTCAGGCATGCCGAGGTTACCTGCTGGCTGTGAGTTGAAAGGTGCGGCATGGCTTTATCCAGCAGTGTGTTGCTCTGGTTACTGGACTCCTCTACGCCTCTCTGGCCACAGACTGGGTCTGAGAATGGCATGTGCGACATACGCAGCTGATGGAAAGAACCGCTGCCTGTTCTTTCACGGACAGCTTCTGTAATATTGTGCTCATGTATTATCTTTAAAATGCCAAGATCCCTCCTCTGGAATAATGTGCTTCTGAGGCTTGCTCGCTTCCAAACCTCTTTATCTTTAAAAGCTTGAAGCCCTGAGGTCTGGGGGGGGGGCAGGGTGGATTAAAGGACTTTTACCACCAAAATGAAGAACAACATCCTGCTGAGCTCCAAAGTTGGAGACTACCATCATCTTTACAACCAGCATTGGAACATCTTCTTGCAGGATGGGTTTGCTTTTTGGCTAGTAACATGAGCAGGCAGGCAGGGCTTGTTTGGATATGATCACACTGTAATGTAGTTGATTTTAACTCCAAGTGTAAACATGTAAATTTGTATTTCTGCAAAAGGATTTAATTGTTTATAATGTAACCTTGTCTGGGTCTTTGGCTTGGCAGAGACTGTATTACTATATACCCTTGACTATAAACAGCAGGGGCACTGCAACTTCTTGAGACCCATTTAGAATAAGAAAAAATTGCTTCATGGATACTCTTGCAGAAGGAAACAGAAGTATGCCATGTTCTTATGTAAGCTTAATGACTACTGCTTTTTTTGGGTTTTTTTTTTTTGTTTTTGTTTTTTTAATATTGATTTGTAATCCTCATGTTATTGGCAACATTAACAGAACCATTCCCCTCTTTTGATGGCACCTCTTAACTACAGTAGCTGTTACAATAACGGCACAGATACAGCTGTTTTCTGGCATTCCAGAGGTTTGGCTTTTCATATTGAATCACTCAAACCGGATGAACCTCAGTCAGGCTATGCAGCGAAGACACAGTCTTGTGGAGTTTTGTTGTACTGAAGAAATTAAGTCTTAACAGCTTAACAGTGTTGTCACCTGCTTAGTTCTTGTAGCTGGTTCACATCCTGAGCACTTTGCAGTCATAACAAACAGTTTAGGAGGGAGAAAAAAAGTGACCTTGGCCTTCTGACTTTTCCTTCACCTCACGGCTGTCTTTTATTTTTTAAATGCAGCCAGAGTTTCAAATTCACAGCAATAGTCTCGACCGTATACCTTCTGGCTTCACACCTGGGGAGATCGACTGGAGTCTGTTCCATTTCCAGAATATTTCTGTCTGTTGAATAAATATTTGTTCAGATTTGCCACAGGAAAGGACCCAGCTCTTCCCATTAGCACCTCTCTGGCTACTATTCATAACCACTCCTAGCACTGCTGCCCCCCTGTCAGCGTGCTGGGTCTTTGATGTAATGTGAATAATATGCAGAAAAACTGCGTGGATCATTCCAGTTAATGCAGTTACACGTTTGTTGTGGGTGTTCTATTGTGTGGTTACTTGCATTGTTTTAAGTATATTGTCCTGAAAACCAGCATAGAAAGCTTAGTTATGCTAATTCATACAGGCATTCCTCAATTTTGAGTTGATTTTAAGTATATTTTCTCAGTGATATTAACCTCAGTCACCAATATCTTTAAACAGGTAGAGATGTGTATAAAACATACATCAAGTTCATGTTCAGCATGTGTCTGATGTTTGATTGGACGTGCTGAATGTGTGTAACAGATTTCACCCTGCTTTCATGTTCCACCTGAAGAAAACTCAACATGGGTCTTTGGCATGGTTGTTAGCTGTTGTGATGCCATTGGTAATGTATCATTCACTTCATTCTGGCCCCTATGTCGACCCCACCCCTCTGCATTCTCTGGAGAAGCAAACTCAGGAATACATACTGCACACTTGAATTAGCAAAAGATTGCCTCAGAATTTTGTCATGGAACGCAAGAATTGGATTTGTCAGTCTTTCGTTGGGCCATTTTAAATTGATTCCTCTGTTTTACCTTGAGGCATCACTATCGGGTTCGCTGTCAACGCGTGCTGATTCTTTTCAAGGTTGATTAAATATTACTAAGCAAGTTTTATGGAATGATCAGATGATTATTATCCTGTGCTTTACTAGAGTTCAGGCCAACCTGTTTCTTTGATATTGCTGTATGTTGCATGTCAGTATATCAGTGGGTGTTTCCCCCAAGCTACTGAAGGTACATAGTGGTTGGAAATGGTGGTGAAGACAAGATGTATAATTTTTTAACTTAACCTTCATCAGTGCACAGGATAATAGCTCCCTGTCTTTTACATGTTGAACCAAGTCAGGAAATATAAGAAACGCATAGACTTAACAGGACATCTACCAAAGTAGCAGTGCAGATTTGTGTCCCACCAGAACAACTGTACGCCCACATCTTAACCCTGACTCCTGGAATAGCTCTGTATTTTAAGTCTGTTTGTGCACTGAATAACAGCTTCTCTGACACCATCTCATGTCGTCCAACTAACAGAAACCTTTGAGTGAGCCACATATTGGTCTGAGGTCTAAATTAGCCTGATACTGGGTTCTTTACCGTGCTTCATTAACTGCAGTGGCCGGGTTATAAAGTTATGCACTGTTAGCATGCTTTGGTTTGGTTTCATTTTTTTCCATTGCAAGGGTGATTTTGACCATGTAAAGTAATTTGTAAACTTGCATCAAGTTTATGAATAAAGAATTTTATGAAATATGTGTATTCTTTTTTGAGTGAAGAAATGGTGAATGCAAAAACAAATGTGAGTCATATGAGGTACATGAAATAATACAGTGGTAGAAACAAAGGTGCTGATTAAACAACTTATATTACCACAGACACACTGGAACTGTTTTCAGCTCATGCATGCAATAAATTCTTGTCAGCTCATGTATGGCTCAGTATTACTGATCTACAGCTGTGCCATCAGGAATCTGACCAGAAAAAAGTGCATTTCTTTTGCCTTCCACCAGAGGGCATTATTTACCAAAGGATTTTTGTCTATGGGTTTACTACCCTTGACTTATTTTCTAAAGGGGCTGAACCAGTGCCCCTCTGGTCTCGCTCTGTTTGACTCTCAGGTGAAACATTGAGCCCATTTTAAAGTCCATTGTTCAGCACAGAAAAGGATGTGTTAAACTAGAACTACCTACCTATAAAAGGCTGTTTTGTTTTCTGCTGTATGAATGTTATAAGCAAGAGCTGACCACAAGGCTCAATGACCTTTACCTAATAGGTAATAAGTTCAGCTGTGAGTGAGGGTGAACATATAGTGCATTCAGGAAGTATTCAGACCCGCTTCACTTTTTAAAAAACTATAAAGTTGCAGTTGGATGCTACAATTGAAAAAAAAACATTGTTATTCTCATGAAAGTGAAAACAGAATTTTAGTTTTTAATCTATTAAAAATAACTGAAATATAACATTGACATAAATTAAAGTTAAGTAAATTAAATTGTTTAGACATGATTTGAAAAGGCACACATCTCGCTTCAGAAGGCCTCACATCTGACAATGCATATCAGAACAAAGACCAAGCCATGAGGTCAAAGAAACTGCCTGCAGAGATCAGAGACAGGATTGTTGCAAGGCACAGATTTGTGGAAGGCTAAAAATAAATCTGTTGCACCAAAAGTTTCCAAGAGCACTGTTGCCTTCTCAAACGGAAGAGGTTTGGCACAACCAGGACTCTTCCTGGTCATCTGGTCAAGCTGAGCAATCAAGGGAGAAGGGCCTTTGTACAAGAGCTGACCAAGAACCTGATGGTCACACTGACTACTGAGTTCCAGAGATCCTGTGGAGATGGGACAAAGTTCCAGAAGGACAACCACCACTGCATCTCTCCACTGATCTTGGCTCATGGCAGAGAGGCTTTAAGGAAGCTGCTACTCAATTCAAAGAGCTGTGCCTCCAGCAATCCTGTCTCTGAGCTCTGCAGGCAGTCCCTTTGACCTCATGGCTTGGTTTGCTCTGATAAGCTTTGTAAGCTGTGAAGCCTTCCGTAGAATCATGTCCAATCAATTTAATTTGACAGGTGGACTCCAGTCAAGGTGTAGAAACATCTTAGCAAAGACTAAGAGAAATAAAAGGCATCTAAGAGAACTATCAAGTGTTTTTGCAAAGGGTCTGAATGCTTTTGTCAATGTGATACTATAGTTTTTTTATTTTTAACAAATTTGAAAAGAAATCCTACATTTTGTTTTCACTTTTTCATGATGGCGTACTGAGTTTAGATAATTGAAAATTAAAAACTTTTTTTTTACTGTAGCATCAGGCTGACACGTATGAAAATTGAAAAAATTGAAGGGGGTCTGAATACTTTCTGAATGCACTGTATGTGCAAAGTAGAGATATTTCATCAACAAGCAAGGGATGCCCATGAGCCCCATTATCTTGACCTTTGACCTATGACTGCTAAAATGTTATCAGTTCATGATTGAGACAGACCTGATTTCTGTGCAAAGTTTGATGAAAATCTGACCAAGCGATATTAGTTCACAAGAACGGCCCAGACAAGTCTATACATAACAGCTCTGCCCTAAGCTATCGCAATGCAGAGATATGGAAGTCTGAAAATAAATGCTGATTAATGGCACCTTGATGTCATACAGCATGACACTGATAATGACATTTCCACAGCAGCTTTTAAAACGATGAAAACATTGGCTGACAATTTCCTGGTCTTTATTTATTGGTATCCATCAGAGTGCTATCATCTCCATCCAGGATAGATGAATAAGTGGTTTAAGATTGAATTACATTCTGAATTATCACTTGATAATGTGAAACAAACAAATAATGGACATAATGGACAGACAGAGCAGCTTTTTAACAGGGTTTTCTCATTTGGCCTTAGAGGAACTGATTGAATAACAATACAACAAAGCTTATGATCACCATCCCAATATCACCTTCAGATATCCTACAGCAAGGAAACTAATAGAGACAGCAGCCTGTAGTTTGCCCAGAGGGCAGTGAAAGGGTGAATCTGTGGAGTTTAGGTTCCATATTGCAGTGTGTAAAAATGTGAGTTTAAACCAGTTTGTCTTGGTGGGCGGTGATTTATGGCAGCCTCCTGAGGGTAATGGCTGGAACAGGTGGTGCTGCGCTGGATGAGTGGGATGAACAGATTTAATCCTCCCTGCTTTTGTAAGAAAAAATAGATTTCCTTTTGTCATTCCCTACCTATTACTCAAGCTATGTTTGTGTATGTGTGATAGAAGTAACCACTAGATGGTATTGGAGCTCTTCTTTTTCTTAACTCCAGGGTATCATCGTAGAATCAGGGGCTAGATAGAAGAAATGTAATAGCAGGTGATGCTTCATTACAAAACCCACTCCTGATCTGTGTTGCTCATTTCCTTCGATTAATCAAAGAAAATATTGTCAGACATAGGACTGGCTAAGACTGAGTTACTGAGATGATTTAGGCAGTCTCTAAGGGTGCCACCCTCTCAGGGTGCTGGCTAAAGCCCTAAATGTTTGATAGGAGCCCCTAAAATAATCTGAAATAAAGTTTACTATGAGAATGACTAACCCTATCAACAAAAGCAACACAAATATAATTCGCTATTTTTTGCTTAAGTCAATAAATGTAAGTAGGGGCACATTTAAAGTACATTTTAGGTACACATTTAAATGCTTTAATCTTAGTTAAGTTTGCAAAAGAGCATTAGACAGCAGGAGAAAAGTACTTATTGGAAAAAAAACATTACTTTATGTTAGGATTTAGGATTAAATTCTCTTCTAGAAGCCTAAAACATAGAAAAAAGTCAGTCCTGGTGCCTGGGCAAGCATCGCTTTAAAAAGATGTCAGATTTATGATAAATATGTGCATCCAATCAATCTCCATCAGTCTCTATGAGGAGGAGGGCTCCAGTACATAACAGGACGACCTATTGAATGTGTGGTCGATGGTGTTGTAGCAGCCCAGATAGTTATGGATATGAAAAATCATTCAAGCCAATAAGCAGGGTATGCTTTTTCATGACATCTGGATCCTAGTTTGAGCAGTTGGAACACAGTTCACACATAAAACCTAATTTGCTAATATTACAGAGACATATTCTTGTGTATGTGTGGGATTTTCAAGCTGGCCTCTTGGCCAGAGAGTACTGGACCAGGCCTCATTATCCGGTCTGTTTGTCCAGCCTGTCGTTTGCCACGGACGCAACATTGTGAAGAGACGAGTTTGAGGCTCCGGGCCCAGAGGAAAGAGTCTGTGCATCTCTGTGATTAACTGGCTGCTGCCTACTCTAAGACAGCAAGAAATAGCCGTCTTTACCTCCCTCACCCCAGGACAGAGCAGAGCACACGGCGGCCGCATTCAGAATCAGCTGGAGTTGATTGATAGCCTGAGGCTTAACGTCTGCGTCCATCAGAACTTGAATTTTACTGCTCTGCCTTCCATCAGCAACAAACTCAAGTGTAAAAACCCAGGCTCAGGCTGAATGTAGCAGGGAAGCTGCAGAGAATTTTACCATTTGCCTTGCTGATCTTACTAACTTGTCTGACTTGCTATGCTATTTAGCATCTAAAATTAGCCCTCATGTGAAAATAGCACAAGTCATCTTTATATTTCGAAACAATAGGGATATGAAACAGCATAAACTACTTTTGCAGTAAGTTGGAGGCCTTGGGTAATGAGGTAAAAGGGTTTAGTGCTGAAAATGTGATGGGAATACTGTTGACACGTGTTTATTAGCAACTAATTAGCTTAGCATACTGGCAAGAATTTGATTCCTTTGATGGAAAATAGCTTCCCACCTGCTCTTTATTTTTATTTTTTTAGCTCTTTCAATAAAAATGTGCACAAAATATCTTATAAGCAAAAATGCTGAAAAAGAAAGGTAAATATCCACTTAAAGGGTGTATTTTTAAGCAGTATATTTTTAAGGATATTAATTTTCAGTTTAAAATGTAGCTATTAGTAGTTACTACAACTAGTGGGTGAATTAGTGAAGGCTGCTGTTTCTGGCTGGATCTTTATCTTAACAATGCTAGCTAACTGCACTGGATCTGGTCCTCTTCATGCGCAATCACACAAAGGCCAGTTTCCCTGTACCATGTTGTGGCACAGTGGGTTCTTCCTCCCAAGTCCCCCGCTCAACTGTATTCACATTACTCCAAGTCCAACTGGGCCTGAGCACAGATACACAATATAGACAAAAATATTTAGCCACCGGATTGTTACACCAACAGGGACAGTAATGATATTGTATTCAAATATATACTTTAATGTAAGGTTGACCCTCCTTTTGCAGCTTTAACAGCTTCCACTCCTCTGGGAAGGATTTCCACAAGGTTTTAGAGGATTTTTGTAGGAACTTGTGCCCATTCATTCTGTCGAGCATTTATGAGGTCACGCACTGATGTTGGACAAGAAGGCCTGGCATGCAATCTGTGTTTCAGGTCATCCCAGTGGTGCTCAACGGGGTTGAGCTCAGGCTCTGTGTGGGCCAGTCAAGTTCTTCCTCACCAAACTCATTAAACCATGTCTTTATTGTCCTTGCTTTGTGCAATGGGGCAGAGTCATGTCAGAATAGGAAACGGCCTCCCTCAAACTGTTTCAAAAGATTTGGAAGCATAGCATTGTCCAAAATGTCTTTGTATGCTGAAGCATGAAGACTGGCCTTCACTGGAGATAAGGGTTCTAACCTATTACCTAAAAAACAGACACATATCATTATCCCTCCTCTACTAAACTTCACAGTTGGTACAATGCAGTCAGGCAGGTAACACTCTACCGGCATGCACTAAACCTTGACTCACCCATCCAACTACCAAACAGAGACGCATGATTTATTTCCCAACATACTTCCACTTTCCACAGTTCAGTGTCGGTGTGCTCTACTCCACTTGATCTTACACTTTATTTAACCTTTATTTAACCAGGTATCTCCTTCACAAGGGCGACCTCGACATTGCCCAGCCCGGGCAATGTACATCATTACCCCAGTGTGGAGGTCTGCTGCTGAATGCCCCACCATAGAGGTCTGCAGCCAGATGCCTCTCAAATTATAGCTAGATCCTATTTTAAAGAGCAGGAATCACAATAACAATTCAGAAACACAAGCATAAAGATTTTCTTGCATTAGAAAAATAAAAAAAATACATTTGCATTTCTACTCTTTACCTTGAGCAACCAATGTTGTACAGCCCCTGTTAGAGAGTTTTTTGAACCTGTAGGCTAGCTTCTGATTATGATGTAGCCTTTGGGAGAAGCTCTAAACTTTATGGAGCTATTAGTGTAGACACTGGTTAAAAACAAGACTTTCAGAAAGACTTCTTTTTTCATTTGCTTTTTATTTTTGTTACACTTTGACTACATCAGCAGTTTTAGACTATTTGAATCAAAGTTGATGCCTTCTCACTCTCTCTAAAACAGTTTTTATGTACTGTATGCAGCCAGTGTATAAGAATGATAACTACTCAGACAACAAAAAGAAACCAGTGTCACCAGATATCTTGAGTACTGCTGATAGACTGTATTATGTTGTGAGGATAAGGCATTTTCCAATGTGATAGGCTACAGCACTAATATGTTAGGCCTACATACAGGATGTAGATTTTCTTAACTGTCTGTAACTCTTAAACAGTATTTTAACCATGCTAAACATGTTAATTTATATACCTGATCCCTCATCGGCATACATTCTTTGTCTCCTCTTCAGGAAGCTAGAGTAAAAATAAAAGAAAACTACTACACAGTCTCATTAGTGTGCAACTATCTGAAGAAGCCTGCAGTCACTTTTTATCCAGATAAATTTAATTAATGTAATCTGTTTTTGCCAACCCATCCAGTCAGTGTCCCAAGGAAGCTTTAAATGGTGCCACATAATCGTAACAAAAGCAGATGGTTTTAGAGACAGCAGGTGATTCCTGGTATTTATAGACAGCCAACCTTAGATGTCTGTGTGAGTCTTGTTAGAATAAATTGAGGACACGGGCGCAGAGCTGCTGTCCTTCTTTGAAAGACAAGGCTGAATCAGTGGCTGGACAAGGACCAATCACACCATGACTCTGAATGACCTGATGTTAGAGCAGAGCATCTGGAGAGCAATAAGACAGCTGTCAGTCCAACAAACTGTTACTACTACACTGCCATAAAAGTCTGCAATGCACACACAATGTGTTGTTGTTAGATTAAAACCAGCTCTTCTTTTGGCATTTACAGCCAAACCAAATTAAGGCCTGAGGTCATGACCTGTTTCTCATAAAATGTGAAACTGTGGTAGGAAGGGGATTCGCATTATCAGAGGTATTAAGCTTTTGGAAATAGCCTGTGAGGCTGGAGATGTGTGAAAAGGTCAATAAAGCAGAGGCAATAATATATTATGATTCTTCAGGGAATCCCAATGCAATGTAAGCTTGGATAAGGTAACTTAAAAAAGTAAAGTCAACTTTAAAAAGTCAGAAATGAAAACTGAAAACTTACGTTAAACGAAATTGTTATTTTAATTTCACTAAACTTGTCTATAAGCAATGATACATTAATTATTTCTTTTCATCTTCACTAGTTAGCTGGGGTATTGCTGTTTTCTATAGTTTTAGAGGTGCAAACCAACATACTGCTCATCAAACCCTATCTTATGACTACAATACATGGACAGCAGCAGTGACAATACAAGATAATGGGTAGTTTTATTTTTTTTTTTATGCTACCTTTTTTCAGATAATTTAAGTTTGTTTTGTGTAATCATCAGAACTGCTGATATATAAAAAAGTTTGATTTCCATTTGTTTAGCTATGGAGCAGAAGTCCAAGCCTGGTGATTAGTGAACAACACTGTCAAAGAGATTCTGAAAATAAGATGTAGACAGTTTTCATGGAGGGCATAACATGTAGAATCATGGTAACTATCAGGTCTTGGAATGCAAAGGATGAGCAACAGTACTTGAGTTACAGGCACCTAATGTCTCTTTGTTTCAAGACAGACAGGCTACAGAACGTAGATCTCACATGCCCCCCTTGCAGACCAGACAATGCACCTGCCAGAACAGAGCACAATAAAACATTCAACGTTAAAATATAAACCTCATCTGCAAATCCTAACCAGTTAACTTTTAATATAGCAGAACGAACACACTCTAATGTAGCTAAGACTAAAGATAACAGAACTACAGTTGCTAGCATAGCTACATAGATAGTATAGCTACATAGCAATTGCTGCTTAAGCTAATGAAGCTATGTTAGCTACATAAGCTATGTAGCTAACATAGCTACGTAGCTGAATGTAAAGGTTGCTACGTTGCCCAGTACACATACTCATATCCATAAATAGTAACGTAACACTTGCATAGCTATGTTAGCTTTAGCTAAAGCTAACACAGCTAAAGCTTTGTCTACAAAGGTCTACACATAATCTGACCCTCAAGTAGATGTCAGAACTTTTTGTGTTATTGATAGAATGTTGATTTGTCCCTAATGTTTACAGTGTGGTCATTTAATGAATGCACTGTAACTGCCGGACTTGTTTATGACTAAAGTTGAACATTCAAAAATGAAACATATGAGAAGTTCTACTGGCAATTTATGTCCCTTCTGTTCTGACAGATGCAGAGTTTCACAGCAGTGGTCTTCAAGATCTGCAGTTGGTAGCCAGACCCTTTTCCTCTGTATGGGCCTGTGAGACAGTGGACTGTGGGTTACAGCACAGATCTATAAGTAGATCTATGTAGGTCCCTCTATCTATCTATCTATCTATCTATCTATCTATCTATCTATCTATCTATCTATCTATCTATTTCATTGCTGCGCTGTCCTTGAAAGAGAATATCTTTGGTGGATTAATCATCAAAGACATGAAAAATAAAGCGGTGGCTGGACAAGGACGAAGAATTGATCATAAAATCCTTAGAAATGCCACATACACATTCTTTGACACCATTCACAAACACACCCAACCAGAGGGAAAAAAGCAAAAAAAAAAAAAAAGGGGGGGGGGGTTGAAGTTCAGACTAAAAGCAAAGATATGATGTAGCTCATTGATCATTTAGCATTAGTGTTGTCACTTAAATAGTGAATGCAGCTCTTTTGTTGGAGAAAATAGAGTTTGAAACAATAGCCCACACATATGCTGTGTAACAGACATCATAAATCTAATAAAATTGCAAAACTTGAATGCATGTATTCTTTTGTTTGCTAGAAGAAGCTTTGTGGGATTTAGTGTCTTCATCAGCAGCAGTATTTCTGAGTAATAATGATCATCACTAAGCTTCATTTCGGCAGTGGTTAAGGAGAAGACTAAGGTTACTTCCTCTTTTGAAAGGAAGCTGGTTTTATTTAATTTAAAGTAACCCAAACACTTGAGAGAGCCTGGTTGCTCACAGCGCCAATGAAAGACTGACCTTCACATGCCTTCGTTTCATGTCTCCATTAAAAGATTCACTTCAAATGTATTCATATTTCGCCTCTCAGGCTGCGGCCACGTCACAATCAAGAGCCAGAACGCATACATTACACTAAAAGGCCCGCCTCAAAATCCAATTCTCCCTGCCTCAAAGTGTATGCAAATATTAATGATCCATGGATCTGAATTTTGCCTCATATTCTGTCGCCTTCATGGCTCTTCTTATACAGATCAGATTATTCTTTACTTTTCAATCAGCCCTGACTGTGTTTACCCCTGACTGCACAGAAACACCATCATTAGTTCTGTTTTCAGAGAGAAAACGGTTACAAGACTCATACTCCTTCATCGTTTGGTCTCAAAATGACCCAGTGATGCCCTTTCTTTTTCCATTGATACTTTTGGAGGTTATTTCACCTTGAGCATTGACGGCTTGTCCACCCTTTCCTGAGAGATAGCCTCCGGTTCAGTTCAGCATGACGGTATGCTTCCCTGCGCAGACTTATACTTCAGACCAAGCTAAATGGATTTCCATTAGTGGGGCTATGACTCATTCCAGATGCTTACTCAATACTGTGTGGGCACTGTAGCAGAAAGTTTCCCTCAGAAAGAACAAAAAGGACGACGTTACCAAATATCCTTGTACAAGATAATGCCCAGAAAGGGCTGTGTTGCTTCCTTTTGCATCACTAATGACAGCAAACAGTGTGCTAATTGATACTGGATGTTATGCATACAAGAAGATTAGATGTGAAAATATGACAGATGACTAACTACTTTGGAAAAGTTGGTGGTAAATTGAGCAAAAATGGGAATAATTTCAGTCAAATTGCATCTTTGACCTTTCAGCTTGCTATAGGTTTGTGTGTGGGAGCTCAGGGCAGTGAGTGCATGTTATGTTCCTTCTGCTATGTGTACATCTTTACAGCCGTGTGTCTGGATTCAGGCTAGACCTGCACTGGTCGATCAATAGGAAACGCAATGATCTCGGTGAAATGGACCATCCATCTAACCCTCATACAGCTCTGAGGAGACGAGATGGAACTAAGTTATTGTCTGAGCATTGATTCAGAGCTTTCTAAGGAAGCAGCTCTTTCTTCCCCTTAAAGAAGCTCTGGGGGGTCTTAATGAAAAACAGCTAATTCATAAAATACAACCTAGATATAAATACCTCTGATGTAGAATGAATTCAAACAGGTATGGATCCTTTTTAAGCTGCATATCAGAAGATGAATGAGAGGTATGAGTTTCATATGTTTTAGTTTCTGTGTCAAGCTCAGTTTGTATTTATGGGACTTCTGCTATAATTGGAATCCTTGGATCTCTCTTGCAGTCAATAAGCTCAATAGCCCACCTGTGATGGGAGCACAATATGATTTCTGTACTGCCGCTAGAAGTAGCAATTTTAATCCCTTTTAAACTTTTTAACTGCATCGTAGAGGCATGTTTCCATGACTTGTGTTTGCACAGAGCTCTGCGGGGTCCACACTGATTAATGCGAAGTCAAGTTGGTGATTATTGTTTCATTATATTAGGTTAAGCTGGATAATCTTTTGTTTGTTCTTTGTTGCTGCAGGTACTTCAACAGTTATTATTATGCAGAGTCATGCAGCTCTGCTCAGGACCTCTTTAATGTTTGTTTCTCTCCCCAACCTGTGTAGGGCAAAGGGCAAGGCCACATCTCTTACAGCTAGGGTTGTCTCTACAGATTTGCATTGTGCATACATTTCTAATGTGCCTTTTTTTATTTGTTTTGTTTTCACCATTACATGATATGTTGTGACTGAAATGACAATTCTTGTTGTTAGTTTCTGGAGAAAAGACATTTTTCCATGTTGTAGGGAAACACACTGGTGTAATTAATGACATTATTCATGTCTTTTTGCCATTTATGCCCTGCTCTAAAAGTCCTTTTACCGTGTATGATTATTCATCGAAAAAGGGCACCGTGACTTTAATGGTTATTAATTATGTACACCTTCTTTTTTTTTTTTTTTTTTTTTTTGGGCTGTGAGCTGTCAGAATGTCTGCCGGGAAAAGTCGCTTCTAGAAGCCACAGCAGATTGATTTTCTGTTTAGCTGAACTTTGCAAGGAACAGATTGAATCCCTCATGTTCATTTTTTAACTTTTTGCAATATGTTTCACCCTTTTATTGATCACAGAAATCAATCAAAATAATTTAGCTTTTATTGACCAAAATCCCCTCTTTGACATCAAGGTGAAAACAGATTTCTACAAAGTAAAGTCATCAAATACAAATATGGAACGCATGATAAGTGACTACATAAATATCCACCCCCTTCAAGATAGTATTTAGTAGATGCATTTTTGGCTTGTACATCTGGACACTGCAATTTCACCCCATTTTTCATTGTAAAACTGCTCAAGCTCTGTCAGGTTGCATGGGGACTGGGCATGAACAGCCCTTTTGAAATCCAGCCACAAATTCTCTGTTTGATTGAGCTCTGGGCTTTGACCCAGCCACCCCAGAATATTCTTGTTGTCTTTAAACCATTTCTGTGTAGCCTTCACTGTTTGCTTTGGGTCATTGTTTTTCTGGAAAATAAATCTTCTCCCAAGTCGTAGTGCTCTTTAAGACTGAAAAAAATTGTCCTTCAGGACTTTCCTATATTTTGCCACATTCATTTTACCCTCTACCTTTACATGCCTTCCAGGGCCGGCTGCTGAGAAGCATCCCCATGGCATGATGCTGCCACCACTGTGCTTCATAGTGGGGACGGAGATGTGCAGTCTTTGGTGTCCACTAATCATAATGTCGTATTTGATGGCCAAATAACTTTCTTTCACTTGACAATGGAGTCTCCCATGTGTCCTTTGGTGAAATAAAGATTTAAATACTCAACATTTTCTTTCTCTTTGCCACACTTCCATAAAGCTTTGACTGGTGAAAAAGATACTGGGCAACAGCTGTTGTATGCAGAGACTCTCCCATCTTAGCTGCTGAAGCTTGTAATTCCTTCAGAGTAGTCATTGGTGTCTTGGTGGCCTCTCTCAATAGTTTCCTTCTTGCATGATCACTCAGTGTGTGAGCATAGCCTGATCTAGGAAGATTTCCACATGTGCCATATTCATTTCTTGATGATGTATTGAACTGAACTCTGGGGGATGTTCAATGCCTTGGAAAACAATTGTATCAACCCCCTTACATATACTTTTTAATAACCTTTTCTCTGAGTTGCTTGGGGTGTTCTTTTGTCTTCATGGTGTAATGGTAGCCAGGAATACTGATTAACCAGTGACTGGACCTTCCAGACACAAGTGTCTTAATACTATAACCACTTGAACCACATTCACTGCAGTAAGGGGATCCCCATTTCACTAATTGTGACTCTACTAGCACCAACTGGCTGGACCTCTGTTGAATTAGGTCAGTCGTTTTAAAGGGGGTGAATACTTATGCAACCACTTATCTTATATATCACATCTCTTAGTTAACTGACATTACTTTGTAGAATTCTGTTTTTGGTATTGATATTAAAGGGGACCTTCAAGGGAATGAATACTTTTTATAGGCCCTGTATTTGACTGTACTGTCTAGAGTTAGGAAACGTACCAAATTAACTGATCCACTCCTTGCTACTTTTATGGCACCCTATTGTTTGGGCACCAAGTGTAAAGTTATCATATGACCTTGAGTTATTTGTTGTCCGTGAAGAAGGTGGTTCTGATAGTTAGCTCTTTCTTGATGGAAATTGGCTCCCATTTGTGAGAAGCCTTCTTTTTTCCCTATTTTGTTATTGATTTAAAATGGCCATAAAATGATCTGCATCTCTTCAAAGAGCTTTATTTCCCATCACAATTACTGGACAGATATAGGTTGTGAAAACCCAAGCAAGATCAGGATTAATGTATCAAACTGTACCAAACAATACTGAATCAAATCAAACCATTTGGTGGAAATGCATCACATATGACCTAGCATATGCACAGATTCTCAAAAAGTGATCCTTCATAACTGCTGGAACACTGTTTACACATGTACAGGACAAAATCAGTAAAGAGATAACACTTTGTCCTCAGGGGGCGCCAAAATTAATACAAGTTCAAATCCCTTACTGGAGCTTTAAACATTACTATTTGCTCTAAATATAGTTTCATCATAAACTTTTGACTGGCAGAGTATTTTGTCTCTGCAGCCAGTCAATATTTATCTTTTCTGCTCCACCAGTGTGTTTTCATGTCTAGACTAGAGCATCTGCCTGTGACTGATGGTGGGCACCAAAGCACACAACACATCTTCTGTACGATGATTTCCCCCGATGACTCCGTCAGGTGGAGAAGCAGGAGAAAATAAGGAAGGACAAAGAGGTGAAGGAGGACAGGGAGAAGGATGTTAAGATGGAACAGGGGGAAGGAGAGGGTTTGAAGGAGGGATGGAGGGGATGACAGAGCTCCTGGGACTTGGCTAAAATGCTCCCCCCTTCTTAATCTCTTGCTCTATTTTAAGGAGCGGCAGGGGGATGTCATAGACATGAGGAAATCGGTGACAGATGATCAGACATGAGGGGCACTCACAGACCTGATGAATGGGATCTCTAAATTGGCTGAATGGCGAAACCACTTTGGAAGAAACAGGGGCCAACAGAAAAGACAAAGGACTCTTCATTACTTGGGGACAATTGCATTAACACAACTGGCTTTGTGCCATGAAGTAATATTTGAATTACTTTTTGTGCAAAATTATGCATTTGCAGGACAAAAGCCAGTATAAATCATGACTATGCTCCACAGATATGAGTATAAACACCATTTCCTTACTAAAACATGCTGAAAAACTGAAAGAAACTTCTCCCTAAACAGTGTAGATTCCTGTTCAGGATTAATATTTCTGTGTGCTTTTGAGTAAAAAGTAAGAGCTTCATTGAGAGCGATAAGGTTGTCGAGTCATGGTGGTGATAAGTGTCATATCAGCCTGTCGTCTGCCTCTTGGACCCACAGAGGAAACTTGTTGTATAACCTAATGTTAGACAGCAACTGCTACCTGCACACAGAGGACTCCTCAGTGCTTTGTGACTTTAAAGGTGCAGTAGGTAACTTTCAGCCAACCAATGCTAATTTTTTTTCTGTTCTACTTAGATGAAATGTTCATACACCCATAGGGAGCTCTTAATGAGAGGAGTAGAATGACACTATTGCGAGACCTCTGTGTTTCCATGCCTCAGTAATCAGCAGTCAAAAATTCTCCACCGCTCCAGGTATCACCAACCAATCAGATTCACCTCTGACCTTTCTACCCTGATTGGTTGAGAGGCAGGGCTTACTCCCTCGCCCTGGTTCGTCAAGGAACTCCTCTCCCTGCGTGAACGCGCTGAACAAGTAAACAGCATTGATAATGGCTGAAAATGGCTGACAGTGGTCACTCAAGGAACAGAGAAAATATTCTAGTTTTTTTCCTTTGCTAACACAGCTATCAGCATGCCAGTAACAACACGACTAACACACTGCAAAGTTTACTGGAAGAGTGGCTTGAAACAAATTTGTGATTTAATTTTACTCTAAAGTAAAAACTTTTTAACTGCACATCTACAAGAACTTTACAAGTCTAAGAGAACAAAGTAAAAGTATAGCAAGTCCTGAAATCGCTCAATGTGAAACTAAGGTATAAAGTAGAATCACATCAAAAAGAGGAAAATAAATTATACACTAAAAAAAATAAGGGGCTGTGTTGATGTTTCAAAATCTCTCCCCTTGGATGTTAGCCAAAAAGTTACCTTCTGCACCTTTAAGAGCATGCACGCTCACATTTTTTTTTTTTTCACACAGTATTACTAAACTGATGAACTACCTCTCTCAGGTAGAAATTGGGTCATGCAAAAAGTTCAAGTGTTACCATCTTTTCCTGTCGTATTGCAGTAAATCATGACCATTTTTCATCTTTTTTTCTGTTCGTTTGTGTGATCATAGAGGCTAAAGCACAACACTGAGACAGACAAATCTATAATATGCTGATCTTTCTGTTGCCAATGACACAGAGGATCCCAAGGCTGTTTTAGCTGAGTGTGACATATGTTGGCATTACATTGCTTTTCCAACAGCCGGTTAGAGGCATTTCATTTTCACATACGTTTGAATTATACCCCCTAAAAAGGCATCTTTTGGAGCCTTCAGGCCAGATAGGATGTAGGGCAGGGCCAATCTCATACACCCGAGCCTCATCAATCTTCTGGTTCATTCCGTTCACAAAGGGAGGTCCTCTTTCACTGGTGAGAGCAGTCGATAGACCACCGCCACCCAGATGAGAGCAATTCTCAAAAAAGAAGTCTTATCACAGGGCAACGGTTCAAGAGTGATGAAGCAATCTTTTGTCAACTTTGAAAGATGGGAATGAACCCCACTGAAACTCCTCTCCTTCTTGTCATCCTTCTCTGATGTCTTCATGAAGTAACAGCCTAGGGATGGTTAGGTAAGCTTAGTTTGAGGGCTGGGAACAGGGTCAAATGTAGCTCAACTCTGCTTTTTGACATGTAAGACAAATTGTTGAAATGTCAGAGCTAGCCAGCATGACTCTACTTTTATATATAGATTTAAAAAAACAAATACACTTTTATGCTAGCCAGCATATCTTTGCTGTTGTATGCTTTTCAACGTGAGTTAGCGTGAACAAGTCTGCGTTTTATTTTTATGTTTTATGAATAAACAAATACCAGAGCTAGCCAGCATTAGGCTACTCTAGTTTTATACAGATAATATGTGCACTAGCATTGCTCTGCCTTAATATGCTATTAAAAATGTTAATTAGCTTGCATAAGTCCTCTTTTTCACAGTTCAACAAATGTCTGAGCTAGCCAGCACAACTCTTCTTTGAATAGATAAAAGTTTGTTGGCTAGCTACTATTACTATGTTTTAAAACACGTTTACAACAGCTAGCATTACTTTGTTTTTGTATGCCTTTTCAAATGTGAGGTAGCTTTAACAAATCTACTTATGTACAGGTAAATACCAGAGCTAGCTGACAGCACTCTACTTTTCATGGAAAACAGTATGTGCACTAGCTAGCATTCTGCTTTTGTTTGCTTTTTCTAATTCAACTTAGCATGCATGAGTCTGCATTTTTCACTGTTAACAATATACTCGCTAGATTTCTTTTGTACACTTTTATACTAGCTATTATTACTCTGCTTTAGTTCACTTTTGCAAAAGTGAGCTGGCCTGGAACATTCCCCTTTTTTTAACAGATAAATATCTGAGTTAGTCAGCATGACTCTACTTTTGAAAAGAATGAACCAATGAACCAATGCCTGCTTTCTATGCTTTAGAAATGTGAGTTAGCTAACATGAGTCCTCCTTTTTCACAGGTAAAAATGTTTGAGCTAGCCAGCATGGCTTCACTTTTATATAGATAAAAAACAAGTGTACACTAGCCACTACCACTCTGCTTTCGTACTCTTTTTGCAGGTGTTATTACTTTGCTTTTGTATACCTTTTCAAATGTGAGATTGCTTATACTAGTCTGGTTTTTAAGAGATAAACAAATACCAGCGCTCGCAATTATTACTCTAATACAGACAACAATGTGTATGCTAGCTAGCAGTACATTGCTTTTTTATGCTTCTGAAAATGTCAGTTAGCTTGCAGGAGTCTGATGCACTTGCTATAATCAATCTGCTTTTGTACACTTTTATGCTAGTGTGTATTTGTCTGCTTTTTTATGCTCTTACAAAAGAGAGTTAGCTAACATTATTCCTTTTGTATGCCTGTGTATGCTCTGCTCTTGCACACTTTAAAAAATGTGAGTTGGCTTGCATGAGTCCTCTTTTTCCACAGATAAACAGATGTCTGAGCTAGCCAGCACGAGTCTACTTTTATACAATTACCAAATTACAATATGCACATTAGTTTGTTTGTTTGTTTGTTTGTTTTTTGGGGGGGGGGCAGCACCGAGCTTGGCCATGATCAGGAGTTGCACCTGAACTAAACAGGCTCCACTACTCTATTCAGTTCGATTCTATTTAAACAAATGGCAGGGTCAGCAAGTATAAATCTACCCAATTTGCTCCCATGCTTTGTCATTGGCATGTAAAGGCTCATTTATGCTCTACACAATCTATGAAAATAGATATGAGCATTGTAAACATTTGTGCCCAGGTGAGCAAACATCAGTGGTATGTTTGTACTTTTACTATAAAAGTTTACAATAATTGAATTTCTTATAAAATCATAGACATCCTCAATCATGTAGCC
The DNA here is from genome assembly GCF_018320785.1 of Cheilinus undulatus. Lineage (NCBI taxonomy): Eukaryota > Metazoa > Chordata > Actinopteri > Labriformes > Labridae > Cheilinus > Cheilinus undulatus. Next base: position 29,783,319 of record NC_054865.1, on the reverse strand, counting down.
ATATTTTTTACATTTATTACAATCATGTAAGCTTCAGTGACTATCTTTTTTTTTTTTTACAATGTATTTCATATTATCAAGATCAAACTTGCATGCCTATGATAGATTTGAAATATATAAAATATTTTAAATATATCCACACATGCATATGCTCTCATAAATAAATATTCTACCTGTAGAACTGCCTGCCATGTCATGTCACGTCTCAAGCGAGGACTAATATAGAGATATAGATTAATTCTGTATCAGTGTGTTCTTTTCTCAGCCTGACATCTCACGCTCAACCTCCTATGCATCACTGGCAGAAAAGATCAACACTCTTGTACTGTGTCACGTCCTTGAATCAATTTCACGTCCTTGACACGACACTCTTTAGATCAACGGGCTGCATCTCAAACATATCGCTCATGTTTTGCTTGTGAAGTCAAATAAATTAACTACTGAGGGACTGATCCTCTGTGATGGTGAGGAAATGTTTGAATGAATATTTACGCTTTAATTACATAGTTCGTGACAAAAACTTTTTTTTTTGCTTAAAAACCAGTAAGAAAATATGGACACATTTTTCTATGTGTTCACTAAAGAACACTTGCAGTTTTTCCTTGTTTATTGGAATAAGGGAAAGGAGTTATTTTGCAACTGCCATTAAAAGTTATGAAAAAATAGTGAGCTATAGCAGCAGTGGTACCTCCAGCTGTTTAAATACCACATCTAACTCCAGGTGGTGCCCTTTAGAAAGCTTCATGCATCATCATAATAATGCCTCAGCACATTTTTGGCATGTGTTGCATTCCTTAATTTGCAACATTATCTGAACCTCAGCCAAGCCACAATAACCATTATTCATGTCTTTGTTCCTCTGTGCATTGCATTAAATTGCCAGAAGGAAATAAGAGTGGTGTGTTAGCAGGAAAAGTGTACAAACAAAGTTTTAGAGCATTCACATGCCTGACAAGCCAGAGTTTCCATAACAACTGAGGTCAGTAATACCAGCGAGGAGCTTTTAACAGCAGGGTACAGCAGTTTGGAAAGGTTATGGGGTAAACAGTGTGTGCATATTAAAAATTGTTATCATGCTGCCAATGCACCACAACATTAAAACTCTGGAGGAATGGTAAAAAAAGAGAGAAACAGCACAGCCGCTCCATGCGCCCTGCTCTGATTGATTTGCATGAGCGCCATCGTGCCAAAGGGAAGTTTTATCAGTGTGGAATAAATCCTGATGATATTTAATATATCCTGTATGACCTCTTCCAAGGGATTTGTATAATTAGGTGAGTGCTGGCAGGGATCTGCTAGGAATAAGCTCCTCATCTGTTGGGGAAAGATTTGTGGGTCCACAGGTGGTCACAGTGTCGACAAAAGTCCATGGGCGAACATGAAACTGTCATCACTAACATCTATTCACTCAGGGATACCTTTTTACACCCAGGTCAAGGATTAGCATGGATTTTTTTGGGCCTAAAATCAAACCAGTGTGGCAGTTTGGGCGACTACGTTGAGCTTGGTTACAAGTGATGGTCACAGCAAAGGACCAGCCAATGATACAAGAAGTCACTTCAGGCTAATGAAGACCAGAACAGGTCAGATGCCAAAGGGAGGCTAACCCTCAGTGTGAATGATTGCGTGGATGTCTGTTTTACCAAGATCTCTTCTAAAAGAACTCCTGACCTCAAAACCCTTAATCATGTAGTCTGCAGTCCATGGCAGATATAACTCCAGGGCTGATGAACCATTGATTGGTCAAATGTGTGCATTTTAAAAATAATTTTCCTTTCTTAGTTTTAGATTAACGACAACTCAGTGTTTAAGCTACGGATCATAATTTGGCTATCTATTAAAGTATGTCAGATCACCGGAGACCAAACACCTGCCAACCTGCCTACGACCTTGGGTGATCACTTGACTTCAGAAAAAAAATAATACGGATGTCTGTCGAAACTCTCTTGCTGTCCCTTGACAACAGGCTGCCCTGGCATGCATTACAGATGCAGCAAAACATAATAAAACAAGGGAAAGAATCCTGGCTTTAATGAAGGCAAAGTAGGTTTACACCTGTGAACGGTGAAAGTACGTACAGTATGATCCAGCTGGTGGCGATACCTCATCTGCTTGCTCTCATTGGTTGTTGTGCTTCATCAGAGGCACTAGGACCTAGAATGCTAAATATTAAACATGTTTGATATTTACGATTCAGAGCCTTGGAGGATGTGACGTGATTTGGAGAAGTAAATTAATCGTGTTGGCGCCAACCAGGAGGATATTTCAGACAAATAATCATTTGCGATGGGGCTCCACTCAGGATGCTTCCACGATAGTAGGGGGAGGCAAATTTTGCCTAAAATCGGAATTAACATCCTGTAATGCGTGGCCAGCCTAAGCAAATTTTTGTTTGGAAGGTTATTTCTTTTCTGTAACAATGCTTCTTGGCAAAAAATGTTGTGCTGTTGGAAAGCCTGTTAGTTCCCCTTTTAAAGAGTGCCACATTTGTGGGATGATCAGCAGAGCTGAGTATGTGTGTCATGATCCAGGTTCTGATTTGTTAGGTTATGAGTTTTTCTAGTGTATTTCCTGTGTTTAGTTTTGATCCCTCGTGTTTTCCTTGTTCTGTGATTTCCATGTTTCTAGTTTTACATTGTACTTAGGTTTTCTAGTTTGTATATTTCTGGTGTTTAGTTCTTAGGTGTTTCTTGTAGTCCTTGTGTTTCTGTGTATTTTGTGCCTTATGTTAGTTCAAATTCATGTTTAGTTACTCCTTGTATTTCATGTCTAGTTTATTCCTTGTTTCATGTCTAGTTTTATTCCTCGTGTTTCATGTTTAGTATTCCCTGCTTCATGTTAGTTTTACATTCCCTGTGTTTCATGTTTAGTTAATTCCTGTGTCTCATGTTTAGTTTTACTCCCTGTGTTTGTGTAGTTTATTCCCTGTGCTTCTTGTTTAGTTATTCCATGTTTAGAATTACTCCCTGTGTTTCATGTTCAGTTTTCCTCCCTGTGTTTTAGTCTCCCTCCTTGTGTTTGGTTCTTTGTATCCTCCTGAGTTTCCTTTGTTCAGCCTCTAGTGTTTAGTTTTGTCATTCAGTCCTCGTGTGCTTCTTGTGTTAGGTTCCATGTTTCCTGTTTTACTTGCCTTCCCTTGTGTGTGATTCCAGTTTTGCTTCCTGCTTCAGTTTCCCTCCTCGTTGATTACCTTCACTAGTTTCACCTGTGTCTGATTGTCCACACCTGTCCTCCATTGTTAATCACTCCCTGTGTATTTAAGCTCTGTGTCTTTCTGTGTCTGTGTCGGTTCATTGCAAATGTCTTCCTTGTGCTTGTTACTCCTCGTGTTAATCTCAGTGTTTTCTCCTCGTGCTCCCTGTGGATTTTGCTTTTGTTGGACTTTGTTTTAAGTAAGTTTTTGTTAATGGCTTTTTCCTCGTGATCCTCAGTTGCTTTTTCCTGGACTTTAGTTTGTTTAATTAAATCTTTCTGTTTTATCTGCATTTGGGTCCTCCGTTTCCTCCCCGTAATCGGTGACAATGTGGGTTGCACCCCTGAAAAATTTACAAAATCTTCTCTGCCAGTGCCAAAACAACTTATTCTACGATTGACTTGTGTTTGGAGTTGTTTGGTGAAGATTGAAGTCTGAAGAAACAACAAGTACAGACAATTTAACAATTTATTCATATAACAAACCGGAGTCTCAGCAGCATACGGAAGAACCACACACAGCCACAACAGCCTGGCATCTCCTCCTCATGCTGGTCACCAGCCTGGTCACATCCATTCCCCAACCAGCGTTTGTCGCAGGTCAGTCAGTGTGGTTTTGTTGGTAACTCTGACACGAACGGCACACCCAAGCTGATCACACAAGTGTTCAGTGGAGTTGAAATCAGGACAGCTATGTTAAAACCCACAAAATTTTGGTTTGAGCCCCTTAAATTAAAAATATTGATCCAGTGTTTAAATCCTCAGGCATGAGCTAATGAGCTAATATGCATTTAAGATCTAATTGGTAAAATGACACTTGGACAAAGGTTAATAAAGCATAATTCAGTGTCTTCAAATGCAACTTCAAGAAGAGAAACAGAAACTTCAATGAATAGAATTGTTTGGAGGTGAAATTTGTTTCCTCAGTGAAATAAATAGTTGCATTATATGTCTGACTTCATGTTCTGAGACATATTTTTTTTCACTTTATCTGAATATTTAGACTGTTCAGCTGATAAAACAGTCTTAATAATTTCTAGTATTTTAATAATGGTGTTCATCAATTTTAAAAATGAACATGTAATGAATTCATCAATTGTCCTTTCTATAGGAAACCTGTTGCATTGCTCTTTGGGAGGTTTGTGTACAGCTCTCTTAGCCTAAAAACACCAATTATAGCCAGAAAATTCTAATTTTGGGGGCTGAAATGATTATTTAACTTTCTACTGAAATCCAAAAAATCCAAATTTCTATAAATCTAACATATTTTTTTGTTGTATCTCATTTGATACATTAGGGATTTTTTAGGTAACTGATAATCCACTTGAGGGCATTTTTATCATCTATCAGATTGTATTCAGAAGTAATTTATTGATCATATTGATTAGATAGCGGAATCATAAAAGTATGTATCAAATATGATACAACAGGCTTTAAGGGGTTAAACATAGTGAGTATAAGCATGTTGTTGACTGAATATGGATGTCTGTTTTTCTTCTTTTATCAGGTTAAGCTGCAAACTGGTTTCCACACACTACAAAGCTAAGTAGCAGCCAGCTGCTATTTCAAAACAGAAAACAGGATAAGTATCATCCAATTATCTCACTCATGGGTTCAAAAAACCTGATTGGGACATCCCTATCTGAAATGTTTCTTTGGTTTGAAACATTTTTGACTCAGTGCATTCTACAGGCCTGCAGTCTGGTCTCCCTACTGTATGAAAGAGTTTGGTAACTATTATAGATGAACTAGGGTCCTGTGAGAGCTGTGTCCTCCTTCTGTCATCGTGGCCTCTCTATTAGTCACAGAAAGGGAAGGAAAGAAGGAGAGCCACTCTAATTATCCACCACTCCCCTCAAGTTATGTTAATGGTGGCTTCCGGCTTAAGTAGGCTATCTATATGCAAAGTCTCTTCTGATGAATTTCTTCATCATTAATTGTTAATGTTTAACTGTATCGCCACATGAGAAGAGAAGGATGTTGGTTCTTCACCATATTGCCTCATGAAAGCATGACACGATGAAAGTTGGCTTGACATTCAGGACTAAGGAGGACGAAGAACTACACAGAGCTTTTCACTTTGATATAATGCATTATTTGGGGGTAATTTGGCATTTATCAACCAGAAATGATGATTAACTGAAACTCTTAATGTGATTTAATGTCTTTTGTGTAATAAAGCATATCCGTTAAACAAATTACATTGCAAAATGTGTGCAAACAAATGGACTCATTAGTAACAATAACATATTTGATTACAGCTGCAGACCCAAAGTGTTATCTGGAGAATATATTACATGTGAAACAGACATAAATTCAAAGCAAATTAAGTAATAATAAAATTATTTACATTACAATTAATCAAAACAAATGGGGCTAGTTTGAACTGTTGGAGTTGGGAATTTGATGTAAAAATAGAGCAACTATTGACGTTTCTGTCTAATTGTATTTAATCAGCATAATTCAACTCCTCATGGCTCACTGTGTTCAGCAGATTGATTTTGATCCTGTTGCCAGTTTCCATCGAAGCTGAGGGTTTAAATATTTGCTCCCAGAGATTTCACTAGTTTATCTGAAAAGTTTCAAAAAGCCTAAAAGAAAGAGAAGACTGACAGCTAAACCACAATATAAGCACTTTTTCATTTAAGTGGAAAATTTTGTTAAGGGAAGTTTTATGACACAGTTCAAAAGGCACATTATCACAGTTAAGTTCAAAATGTTGAGATGTTTTGACATGATAAAACAAGCTATATAATCGACCACATGGCCCTTTCCAGTGAAACAAAGAAGGGGAAGGAGGGCCAGGGTGAGGTACCTGGTCCAAGGGTTTCGCTTGGGCTTAATTAGGCTGTTGCCTTACCTCCCCCTGGACTGTCATTTTCATGAGGGATGAGAGGTGAGAAGCTGGGCGAGCAGTGGAGATTTAGGGCCTGTGTCCATAGCTTGCTTTTTTTTGTGCTGGCTGCACCGATGACCTAATTTTCAGAGCACTTCTCACCAGCATTCCTTGTTGCAATGTTGCAAAAAATTAATCCTGCTTCCCTGGGTAGAATATGTACGTTGTTTTAAAATGATTCTCTGTGCTTCATCTTTCTGTGTTTCAAGAAAATATCACATAGAAGACATGAAGACAATGTAAAGGACTCCTGTCCAGACACAGGCAGCAGCTGCAGACCTGAAAATTACCCTTGACAAAAGACAAAGAGAGATGAGTTAGATGGATTCCTCTTCCGTTATTGTCAGATGCCCTGCCCCAGCTTGATTTTGAATGGCAAATAAGGGAGAAGTGACACTGATGAGCAAATGGCTTTTTAATGAAGTGTGCTTTAAGTGCTGTGACAAAAACTGCTGTCGCTGAGGATTTTTCTTCTGCCTGAGTGCTGAGCGCTCAGAACTGTACTCGTTTGTTTTGAAATAAAAATAAAAGCTGGCTATGGACACAGGCCCTAATAAGTTTCTCCCACCTTTGAAGAAAAAATCGCTTTTTTTACAAAGTCTGAAACTGCCAAGTGTTTTTTTAATTTTTTTTTTTATTATAATTTCCAAATCTGGTCAGCAATTCTCAAAAGCATGTTCCTCTTTTATCTTTTACACAGATACAGCACCAGTCCTGCATTACAACCCAACACTTATCAAGTCTTTCACCTTGAGATGACCTCTGAGCTTTGCATAATTCCTCTGAAACAGGATCTGGATTGTGGTGAGTACAGCAGCACTAAACCTCTGCTCCCAAGAACCCGGACCTCAATCATACCGAGAACTTGATCCACACACTCTGTCACCCACCAGGAGTTGAACTTTTAGGCATTTCATCACCTTCACAGAGTGTCTTTTAAAGGTCTGGAAGATGAGATGTTTCTGTAGTTAAAAATGCTGTGTTAAAGGTTCTAAGTCATGTAAAGCAGGTCATGTGACAATTATTGAACTATTTCAAAGATGGAGCAACCAAAAAATATTTAATAGGAAAATTTGACACTAATATTTGGGGATATTTTATCATAAAACAACATATTTCGTTGCCAATTAGCTACAGTTGGTTATCAGCGATTGCTAGCTAGGATGTAGCCTAGCTAACAGTAAGTTAGCTTGAAGTTAACGCCTTTCTTGCTATATAAAGTAACGTCACTAAACAAAATAAAAGCTGTCATTCACTTCCTTGCTAGCACTGATAAAAGTAAACAGATGCTAAAGTTAGCTGTTGTCAGAGTGTAGCAAGAGTAAGCTATACTGTTCTCACACCTACTAGCCAGTGCCAGTGAAAAAACAAGAGGTGACAATGCTTTACCAGAAATCCCAATCTGGAACAGCAGAACATTTTAGACATACTATTTTAGCTTCCCTCTCAGGAGATCAGAGGAAAAGGGCAAAGTATTGTCAGCAAATGTTCTTTTCCATTTTTTGTATGTCCATGTCTATGGCAGCTACAAGAGTTCAGAAGCTTGTATTTTAAAGCTTTTTTTTTAGGATGCCTGCTGTGCTTTGCTGGAATCATATTTGGTTTGATATGCCTGAAGGTCGTTGAATACATTAAGCACATGAGGCACATTGTCATCCTACCACTGAAGTGAAATTATGAAGACCGCTGACACTGGAGTTACACTAAAAGGCTTTCCACCGCAGCAAAGATATTCAGGAAGGTGGTGACACACTTATCTTGTTCCAGGTTCGATTACACTGGTAATGTTTCCTCTCTCCATTAAGTGTATTTGATTTCCCGCTGAGGGGTTGGCTGGCAGGGCAGAGATATGACAGCAGCACCAAGGCCAAGAGGGCAGCTCTTGCGAGCATCACTTCCACTGATGTGCCTGGAAGTGAACAAAAAGTGGCAATGCTTATACAATTAGAGCAGAGACTTTGTCAGACCTCATTTTTGAGAGAGGGTTTGAGCTGCATCCCTCAGAGAGTATTATTAATTCACTGCCCTTGCCCACTCTGTGGAGATACAGCAGGATTACACAGCGCTGGATGACTAAATGACATGCTAGGAAGAGCCTTTGCTATGATTACAGGAATACATTTTCCTGCAGGTCAAAAGGGAGCCATCTGCAAAGTTAAAGGCAAAAGGACAGTGGGGTAAACATAAAAGTATTAAAAGGATAGTTAGGTTGAAGAAATAAGGTGTCAAGAGCTTCTTATTGGAAGTGACAGGAGTGGCATAAGTATGCATGCATTAGTTCTGTGCAGCATCATTGACTCATAATGGGAGTTCAGTGGCTTCAGAACATAAGAGCATTATCTTCATATCTTCAAATAGTCTCTGAAGAGCTGGCATGTAATAGTTTTAGACAACTTTTTTCCCTCAAATGTGTATAAAATACACACATCTGTGAAGATTTCTCACTTCAGTCTCATTTATGCTCCGTCTTCCAAATGCATACAGTCAAGCGGAGCTTCCTGCCTGTACATTGTTTGTTGTTGATATTTTGAAAATGGGCGAATAAAAGAGCCTTTAAATCATTATGTAGACATTGTTTTTGTAAGAACATTACTCATATAAAATTCTTATGTACAGTGATTATTGCCAGACAGTCCCTTTCCCTGTATGTTAGACCCCTGCCTAAAAATGAAAAGTATTTTTTCTGGGCCAACCAGGATTTTATCTCCAACCTAGAGGCTATGGGTTTTGTTCTATGGGTCTTTGGGCTATTACTACAAACAAGCCCTGTGGTTGGAAAAAAAAAAAAAAAAGTACTAAGCCATAATACAAGATAACCTTCACTGTTGAACATTAGTTCAATCATTTTTGAAGCATATGTGATTCTCAAAAGTAAAAAAGTGAAAGGTAGGTTATAAAGGAACTGCATTGGGGTCAACTGACTTTGTCACCACCACCAAGCCTCTAACTTGCATTTGAATCTCCCAACTCTTCTGTAAAAAGACTTTGTCTTTAGTGTGTCCAACCACCTGAGTAGTTTTGACACAAATAGCAACAAGAGAATAGTTTAAAAATTCACAAGTGGGCAAGTCCAAATTTATTTTATTTTGTTGAAAAAACATCAAAATGTCTTAAGCTTGTGTTTACCACATACCTTATTTAGGGCATCAAGTATACAAATTTCACAAGGACTATGAGATGATGAAACTGAAAGTGCTAAAACATGAGCACATTTTCATGTTTTCGGGTCTCATTAATGCTGCACCTTTTACATGTGTGTTGGGAAGAGGGAGTGATTTAGGCTGATGTGACTTCTCCTTCTCTGACCAGTCTGTCTTCTACGCAGTCAAGCAAATGTTGCTTTTATGCCATTCAGTGCCTTAGAAATCATTATTGTTAGCTTTTTGCTTGATTTTTCTGCCTTATTTGTTCTAGACAGAATTGTATAGTTGAATTCCCTCGATTTTCTAAACTTTATAAATGACAGACAGCCTTCAAATCTTTCCATCATTGTGAAAATAAATATATTTCTTAGATTGAAAAGATTCAGTAATGTGACCTCCGATACAGTATTGTTAAGTTATGGTTTTCAAAAAACTTTGAACCATCTCCTTCTTTTTAGCATAAACAAAGTCCACTATACGGACAAAAGCATTCAGCCACCTGGACTGGAGTGACATTGTCTTCCACAACATGTACTTTAATATAGAGTTGCAGATGTAACCCTCTTCTTGGAAGGGTTTCCAGAATATTTTGGAGAGTTTTTGTGGGAATTTGCACCCATTCATTCTGTAGAGCATTTCTGAAATCAGGTGCTGATGATGGATGAGAAGGTCCGGCTCATAATCTCCGTTCCAGTTCATTCCAAAGGTGGGGTTGAGGTCAGGGCTCTGTGTGGGCCAGTGAAATTGTTCCACATCGAACTAATCAAACCATGTCTTGATAGTCCTTGCTTTGTGCACTGGGGTACAGTCATGAAGGAATAGAAAAGGGCCTTCCCCAAACAGTTGCAACAGAGTTGGAAGCATAGCTAAATGTCATGGTATTCTGAAACATTAAGGTTGACCTACACTGGAGATAAGGGGCCCAAACCCTGAAAAACAGCCCCACACCATTTTCCCTCCCCCACCAAACCTCACAGTTGCACAGTGCAGTCAGACGGGTAATGTTCTCCTGGTATCTCCCAAACCAAGACTCACCTATCTGACTGAGAAGCATGATTCACCACTCCACAGAATATGTTTCCACTGCTCCACAAACCAGTGTCAGTGTGCTTTACACCATTCATCCGACACTTGGCATTGGACTTGGTGATGTGAGGCTTGCATGCAGCTGCTCAGCCATGGAAACCTATAACATGAAGCTCCTGCTGCATTGTTTTTTTGTTTACATTAATTCCAGTGGAAGTATGGACCTCTTCAGAATCAGCAGAGAACTGTCGACTTTCATATAACAATGGCCTCAGCAGTCATTGACCCCGCTCTGTGATTATACACGGTCTTCAGCTTTGTGGCTGGGTTGCTGTTGTTCCTAACTGCTTCCAATTTCTGTTAATATCACTTACAGTTGACTGTGGAATATCCAGCAAGGATGAAACTTTATAAACCATGTTATTGAAAACGTGGCATCCAAGACAGTGGCATGCCTGAAGCTCCTGAGCTCTTCAGAACGGCTCATTTTGTATCACAAATGTTTGCAAATGGAGACTGCATGGCCAGGGGCTTGATTTCATACACCTGTGGTAGCAGGCCTGATTGAACAACCTGAATTTAATTATCAACAGGCATGGCCAGATATTTTGGTCCATATAGTATGAATCCTTTTTTCAAAAATTATTGTTCAACTGCACCTGCAGAAGCACATGAACAGCACACATTTCTGCCAATAGGTTTTTATACATAAACTACTATGAATAATAAAATCAAAGGGGGAAATATAATTGAATTTGCAGGGATGTAGACAGTACTTTACGAGAGAAACTAAAAAGATCCCTTTAAGGTTAGTGCTCTGGCTTACCCAAAGATAATAGATGGCTGTCTCATTTTTGAAAAGTCTATTAACTTCACAACACAACAAAATGTGAAAGAAAGTACATGGAGTCAATATTTTCTGTACATCCACTGTGCAAAAGGGTTTATTTTTGCCCCACATCGATAAAAAGCTACTAGGCCATCAGTCACACATGTCAGGACCAATGTGGCCTGAGTCCTAAAAACACTGTAGGAAATACACTGTCATTCTCCTTTTTAGAAAAGGAAGCTCATGACTCATTTATGATTGATCCTTACTTACCTCCAGCTTCAAGTTTGTTTCTGACTTGATGAATGTTGCCGTGAAACAGCGAAGGGGGAAATGGATTTTTTGTCAGATGGGATTAAGTAGCGTGAGATTTCCCAATTAGCTATATTTCACTTGTCAGTTTACATCAGTGAGGCCGAAGGGTGGTTTGATAACACTGATAAAGTAAAGGAAGAGAAGGAGGAAAAAAAGGGGCTGTGAAAGGATGGGAAGAGGAAGTTTGAGAGATTGATAAGTGAGCTGAAAGGGACATGAGGTAAAAATGTAGCGGGAGATGAGAGAGACGGGTGATTGAAAGGGGTATGAAAATGGGAGCGGACTTTGAAAGAGTGAGTCAGTGTTTTTAAAATGATGTCTTACTGTACCAGGGGGATGATCATGCAACCTGAAGCACCACTGCACGTCGAGGTACAACATTGCTGCTTTTAAGAGGAATAAATAAGGTTTACATAAATCAACATCTACATGACTACACTTATGAAATCCAGATGTGTAGCATAGATGTGCAGAGGTGAATCTTTGTCACTACTGTAAGTGGAGTGAAGATGTGTTTAAATAACATCACCTTGAATGTCAAGACATACAGTAATTGCTGTATAGGATAAAATATTGCATTCTCTTCATGACAGTGCTTATAAACCACAAACAATTACAAGTAATTGCTAAGCTATATGAGAACCCTTCATAATGGGCAGAACAGATGACTTGAGTACAACTTGCATCACTGGGTCATTAGAGAATGAATGACACAGACTGATGGATAGAGACAAGAAAGAAAAAAATCTGATGACCTTTTTTTAGGCTACCATCTAATCTCAGTCACAGTGGTAAGGTGACTTTCAATGTGGTGGTAATAATTACCAGGCCAGCTTTGGAAAATGGAGCCATGTGACAAAGAAAGAAACTCAAGCTCTCAGCTAAAAACTCAGTATGGTAACTTCACCACACAGAAACCCAGTGGCCAGACTTTGGTTCTACAGCATTCATTTGTGTTTGTGTAGGTGAAGGCATTGTACTGGACATAAATGTACACAGCAAAGTAAATCAACACATAAGCAGAGACAACAGGACAACAAATGCAGCTTTCAACAAATAACTGGAAATTATTCCTCAGCTATTTCTGCCCAGATCAAAGCCTCTTACTTGTGATCATCATGTGATTAGAGTCGGGTGTCCAGCTGGGTCCAGAAGTGAACACAGCTTAGCCCATTGATGTTCATCTGCTCTTTCTCCAGCAAGTGAAAAGTCTTGTGACATCAGGGATCAACTTTAGATTGAAAGCAGGGCTTGTATCATCCTTCCAGTGGTGGAAGTAGAGTCATGGGTCCCTCTTCTGACACTGGTGGGCTTTCTGCAGCACTCCTGTCCAGACGACAAAGGAAGATAACTCTTTGTACTCAACCAGCCAATTGCTGATTGTGCCAAAATTTCAGATGAATTTGGGAAGCAGAAAGTACACAGTGGAAGGCAGCTGGTCTGCAGCTGTGAAACGGCAATGGAAAGGTCATGAGGAGGGGTCACAGGGGCCTTTATTACCTGTGGACAGCCTGCAGTTTCTCCTCATGTCTCCTCCTATCAGAAAGGAGAATAGCATTCCGCAGGGGTTACTTGGAAGATGAGTCCCTTGGTTTTTATGACTCATTGTCTGACAAATTCTTACAAACCTACCATGACAGGCTTCAAAACTGCCATGTAGGCCAAGTCTTCGTTTCACATATGGCTGGTCCCTACACACTTAACTCATCCTAAATGTATACTGACATTTGCGTCATTCACAAGAAGTAGTGCTACTTTCTAAGGTAAAATGTGAGTTATTTCTGAATAGAAACAGAGAATTCCTTCTCTAGGAACATAACACCATCCCTCACATCCTGCATCCTTCCTCACTACCACCACCAGTACCTGCTGGAGGTTTCTATCCTGCTGTCAAATTCAATAGACATCACAATTTTCCACGATTGCAAAATAAATAATCATTTCCAAAAAAAAGTCTCAGCTGATTTAGTTTGATTTTGGGTGATCTCTTTTGTCACTCTATAATTCATATGAATTTTCATGATAGGAAGATCATGATAGGCATGAAAGGTATGAGTGTTATTAAATAATGGTGATAGACACTGTGGGACAGAGCTTTCTATGGAGGTTCTAGTCTTCTGTGACAGCACAGTTCTTTTCATGATCCACTGTGTGAACCTTCATGAGTTGATACAGAAGAATGACTGACCACTGTAGCATCAACGCTGAGGGAACAGATGGTGTAAAAAATGACTGTAGTGTCTCATTAGTAACTGAGTATGGAGCGAGGGACAGCCACTGTCAGAACATCCCACCACCACGCACACTGATGGCTGCCATCATTTCCAGGCTGTGGAACATATCCAGATAATATCCAGCATCAAACAGCTAGTAGTTTGTACATTAGCCATGCATCCATTTGATATGAATCACAAATTAAAGTGCAGGAACAGGTGTGCATGGGAATGAGTTCTGCTATGAGAGCAAGGGCTTCTAATTTAAAAAGAAAAACTCACACTTTCTCTGGGTGCTTTGAGGATGCAGATTTTGGCCAGAACAGCAGACTTCAACAGGTCGGCTTCAGTTTACATGCATTAGTTTTTATATTTCCCAACAGATCTGAAAATGCTGATCAGCAGCACTAAGAAACCAAGAGAGAGACGCTGCTGCTTTTAGCAACATGTAAATGCATCTTTATGCAATATTTGAACTGAACAGATTGGATTTGAGTAAATGTTACCAATTTTAACAATTGATGATTACAGTTGCACCTTTTGACAAAATACTAGAGTTGGATGAAGCTGACAGCAGTTTTATGTGGCGTTTTCAAGAAGGAAAGATGCCAAAGCAGTCCTTTTACTGTATGCCTGTTTTATTTATGAATGTGCATGCATGAAGATGTACATGCAAGTTTTATGTAGAGACTATAATAAGAGTCAACAGCCACAGTGATGTTAGTGAGTAGTTTCTTGTCAGACTTCCTGAATCCTTGAGTTTTGACTTTTTGGCTGTCATGATGTTGGTTTCCTGGAGCTAGAAGTAACCATATTTGGACAAGATGTAAAGTAAGGGGATTTTATGACTGTGACCAATGGGGACTAACTTTGTTTTGGATCCTATATTGAAGGGTCATTCTAACCACATATAAGTTAGGAACACTCTTGTCATACATTTAACCATATTATTGCAAAATGGATGTACAGTTTTGCTTGGCAGAGAAGGCTCTGCTCAAAAGATGCTCCCTGTTAGTCAAGTAGCATGCTTTGACTTTCCAGGGAGTCCAGGGATACAATAATATCCATTTAGAAGCAATAAATCCATAGTAGCAGTAATCTGAATATGAGGGTGCAACAAGCTATGCAATATGCAATATTAGGAGGAGACTGGGGTGGAGGAGGTTAAGCTTTTCCAGCAGCAGCGGCATGAAGCATCAGCATTAATGCAAGCAGAGATTAGAGAGAAGTATGTCATATTTGAATACACCACTGTGTTGAGAGAAATAGCTGTGACTGGCTGTGGGAGCTGAGAGGCGATAATTGGGATCAGCTGGCCATCAGCACAATGCTAGGCTGCATTTTTTGGAACTGCTGTAATTTTGTCAGCCAATGAGGTTAATGTTGTTTTATTTAGTCCTCTGGTCAACATTTAATGATGTGCCAACGCACCATCAAAAGTGATGATGAGGAACCATTCAAATAATACCTAAATAATTTAATCAAAAAAGTAGCTTTCGGTCAAATTTTGATGGGAGGGAATTAATTTCAAGTCTTTGGTGGTCTCATGACAGGCTTGTGATTTAGTCATAAAACAAAGGAGTTGAACTTTAGTTTGTTCAATAGAAAACTCTACAGGGCACCTTTAAGTCTGATATGTCACCCCAGTGTCAGGTGTATCTTCTTGCAACAGAATTATGGACCTTATGTGCTCTGCCAAGCACATGTGTCCATGTGACTAGGGCCTGAAGGGCTGGCATTTGGGCCCAATTCAGGCAAAGCTCATCAGCTCCTTGCAGCCCCCATAGGTGACATGTGAATTGCCTTGGTGGGCTTTAGTGGAGCCTATATTTGTTGCAAGGAGTGCTACAACATAACCATCAGGTCCCAAATAGATATTTTGTGCCAACTTTGACTGGATTCAATGACTGAACCTTGCTCCCTTTAGTGATCAAGACAGGCATGGAGCCACTGGACCTGCTGGCTGATGGACCGCTTTCTTGTCCTCTTTTGGTTTTCTAGAATAGACTCAAACTCCGAAAGAGCCCACAGCAGTTTTTACTGAGTCCATGAAACTCATAAAGCCTTTAATTCAATAACTCAAACTGTGAGAATTTGGAAAAATATTGTTTATTTTTTTAGAGACAAGAAAGCAGAGAGAACTAGATTTAATCAAAAAGGGCAAATTTGTCCTCAGCTCCATGGATGAGACAGAGCTCATCAATGATTCCCGGAAAAGCATGTCCTCATCAAGCCATATAAAACATGAGAGAAGTAATTACACAGTTCTTAAAGGGGGAAAGGCGACAATGTCCTCCACAGTTCCTTATCGTGCCGACTGATTCATGGATTTTAATGGGCTTTTAAGCCAGATTAAAAACCGGATGCCCCCACTGTTAAAGCAGCACACGGTTTCAGAGAATTACATTTACGAGATTGCCAATAAAACCTGAGGATGTCATAGGAATACAGATGACTCAGAAGAACCTACATCAAAGTGCTGCAGAACTTATGAACTGTATTGGCTGAAAATTCAGAACTTCTGAGAATATTAGCATTTATATTTCCAGGATGTGTTTGTAATTTTTCCAACATTGTTTCTATGAGTCTCCCTGTCAAATCAATCTAAAAAAAACATAGTTGGCTTTTTCTGCTGTAAAAGATGAAGGATGCAGTAGAATTACATATTCAATCATAGCAGCTAAAACCACAAACTTTGATTAATTTTTTCAAACAAAAAGCAAAGTGTTGTTAACGGATACATTAAAAAGACTTTTTCAAAATCTGAGGTGTGATGGAAAATGTAGGATAAAAGAAGAAAAGGCACCAAGGTTGGGCAGACACAATCCAAATTGCCACATAGTGTACAACAAAGTGCAGAGTAATAAATAAAAAGAGAGTCCTGTGGCAGTAGCAGTGATGTCTTCCCCCTCTGCTTCGACAGAGGTGTCAGGATGGGTTTTTGTGGTCTGCAGTGACATTTCTACTCTCTGTTGGTATACTTCTTATAAGTTTTACAGCCCTTTTTTCTCTTTTGATTGATACACTAGTATTTCTGCTGTCTTTTCCCTGTGTTCACAGGTGCCCATACTTCTTAATGACAGATTGATCATTTGTTAAGCAGGACACACTCTGAGAGTCCACTCCAACACAGTGTAAAGAGCTTATTCACATTAAACTCTTCGACACAATGATCGCAACATTTTTTATTAGAGTAAGCATGAGATACTTGTACCCTTTTGAAAGGATAAGTGCTCGGTAAAGAAAACCTTTAGCCCTTAATACTGACCCTCAAAGGTCAACCCTGCAGACCATTGGGAAGGTAAAAAACCCACATGATCAAGTATGACAGTATGGGGGCATCGAGCTTGGTCCTGTACTGCTCTGGTCTCCCGATGGCCATCCTCCAGGCTTGCGCCAGGCCCATGCCCTATCTCTCTAGGTTTCCTCCCAGCTGCCCCCTCCACAACATACATGGTTGCCCCCAACATCTGGACAACTATTCTTGATGCTGATGTTACACATAAAAAAAGTGCAAAGAGAACACAAGAGGAAAAAGAGTGATGAGAAAGTTAAGCACGAAGACAGACAGCCAGGGTGAGGCGCTCAGGCCAGCACTCTTACCTGCCTGACTGGGATGGTTCTCACCTCCCTCTATTCC
This sequence comes from Cheilinus undulatus, assembly GCF_018320785.1. Classification (NCBI taxonomy): domain Eukaryota; kingdom Metazoa; phylum Chordata; class Actinopteri; order Labriformes; family Labridae; genus Cheilinus; species Cheilinus undulatus. The sequence continues at coordinate 29,766,065 of NC_054865.1, read as the reverse complement.
TTTATTTTACTGGGTGAAGAGAGAAGAGAAGGAGAAAAGGAAATGGGTTGTCCTTTTACCTTTATTTTGGCTCCTAGCTGGCATTATTCCTTCTGATCCAAATCCACTGAACAGCTTCATATGACGTCTCCTTAACTACCTTCCTGGCTCTAAGTAATGCAACTGTTTAACTTTCTGTAATCACCTACATCCTACTTCACAAGATGGCCCCTAACTTTCCATCCTTGGGGTTCAGCTTGTGCCTCCAAATATGCATATCTAAGCTTTTTCCTTTCATTTCTCCTCCACAAATATCTCCCAGAAACTGTCAGTTCTATAAAATAAACTGTCCGCAGCACATTTAACAGAGTAACAGACATGAAATAAAGCAGTTATCAGCACAGATCAAAGTCATTGGTCAAAACAGCCCCCAAAGCATCATCCTCCAATGGCTTTAATCTACTTTTAAAAAGATTTAAAGGGACTAGCTCCCCAAGACATAGAGTCACGTGTAAGTTCCAGGCTGCAGGAGCAGTGTACCTAAAACTCCTTATATCCATTTTAAGATGAACTTTGAGTACAGAGAGCAAAAATAAGTCTTGTGACTGAGTCACAAGGCGAAGGCTGTAGCTTCCAGAACTTTTCACATGAATAAAATCATACAGGTATGATGGAAGCAGGTTGAGTTTAGTTTTAAATAAGGCTTTGCCAGTGATTTAGCCTATGCCTTGATATGAAGGCCAAGAAGCTCAATCATACAGACTACAATGATGAATTAAAGACTTAAGATTGGTAATGAACCACATCCCCCCATGGTATACAGTACCTAATGATTTAAGGCATTGAGAAGATGCATGCATATATCAAACATCACCATAATCAATCTTTGTCGTTGTAATAAGGCTTTTTCGACAAAAATATACAAAAATACCTCTTTAATGCCAAAGTAAACACAGATTTCCACAAAGTAATGTAAATTAAATAAGTCAGGGGATGGATACAAATAAAGAATTCCAAGGCACTGAATATCCCCTGAGTTCAGTTAAATCCATCATTAAGAAATGGAAGGAATATGGCACATGTGTCAGTCTGCCTAGATTAGGCTGTCCTCACAAACTGACCGTGCGAGATGGAGACAAGTGAGAGAGGCCACCAGGACGCCTATGACTACTCTGACTGATTATACTTTTTATAGGTACTGTAAAGAAAGATTATCTACAGAATAAAGAGGTAAACATGATTGAAACATCAGCAGAAACAGAGAGCTGTTCAGCCAGGTGAGTCTTCCTCAGAAGTATTCAGAATTAATGTTTGCTAATTTTTTGTATATGCTCAGGTAACACATTCCATGGAAGCATGACTCTGCACACTACAGGGCTTTTTCAAGCATTAGTTTTCACCTCAGGTAGTGTGAATCTGCCTTCAGTAGAATGCCTGGTGTTAAAATCATGCTCATCAAAACAGAAACATAAATTTTGAAATGATTCCTTGGGCAATTGAGTCACTGAAATATTTCTAATGAAATTAAGCAATGAAGCAGTGAATTTTCCTTTTACCCTTAACCATAACAGACAGTTATGGTCTGAGCTCATGTTCGTTCTGTGTGAGCAGTGCAGTAATCAGTGCTGTCTTGTTCTGAGTAATTTTCACTTACTTTAGATGAGATTTGGCAGCACTTGACCAAACCTCTGAAGACTAGGCCAGTGTATGTTGTTGGTTAGTGTATTTAATTCACAGATCTAATGCTATATCTGAGTGCTACCATTTTTCCTCCTAAGCCAGCTTAAACTGCATCCTATACCATGAAAGCAGAGACATCTGGGTTACTGTTAGTGTCTAGATAAAAAAAACATCATTTTCCCTTCTGTGTACTCAACAAATACATGATTCAAAAGTAGGGTTGAGATGAAGCACCAGTGCCTCATGAGCATTGCAGCACACGGACAAAGCAATGACATCACAGCAGGATTTGACAATACTGTAGAATGTACAGAAATGATCTATAATTAATCTGTTGTTTATGAAGATATTTTCTATTCTGGAGCTCGTTTGATGGATACTGGAATAATACTGTATCGCACTGGGGGGAGGAACCACCATAGATGTAAAATCCTAAACTCAGACAGGAAGGACTGAATACATGAGGTGAGGCAGATTTGCCCCAGGTTTGGTAACACGTCTAGATGACAATGGGACAACAAACAATCAAAGAAGCTGACATCATCCATGATTGGCAAGCACATTCAGAAACTATTCAGACCTCCTTCGCTTTTCCAGTTTTGTTCTGTTGCAGCCTGGTGCAACAGAATGCATTTGGATTTTTTGTCATTAATCTACTCTCCATCAGTACCTCGGCATGACAAAGTGAAAACAGAATTTTAAAAACTTTGAAAATAAATTACACATTTAAAAATAAGAAGGCCTCACAGCTGATAATGGAAAATCTAAACCATGAGGTTGGATTGATGCAAGACACAGATCTGGGGAAGGCTACAAAAAAAGTTCTGTTGCACAGAAGGTTCCCAAGAGCACAGTGGTCTCAATAATTCTCAGTCTGGCACAACCAAGACTCTTCAAGAGATAGTTGCTTGGCAAAACTGAGCAATCAGAGGAGAAAGGCCTTAGTAAGAGAGGTGACCAAGAATGTGATCATCACCCTGACTGAGCTCCAGAGATCCTGTGTGGAGATGGGACAAAGTTCCAGAAGGACAGACATCACTGCAGCTCTCCATCAATCTGAGCTTTATGGCAGAGTAGATGGAAGCCTCTCCTCAGTGCAAAACACATGAAAGTCCGCTTGGCTTTCATTTGGAGTTTTTTTTTTGTTTGTTTGCAAACTCCAGGCATGACCACATATCATATTTACTGATGTTTATGTGGACCTGTTTTCAAGTCCTTGAAGCAGAACCTGAAGGAACATCAGTCTGGTTTATCAGTGATGGAGGTGAATATGAATTAAAATGCTGAAGTATTGTGAATACGAAACTTTAGATCAGTTGAGCCTCTGCAGTGATTCAGTTACTTTTACTTTAGTTAATCTGTGAAAAGATCACTCTGTGGTTGTTAAATCTTTTTGCAATACTTTGGGCTGTCACCTGTATTTAAAGGAGATTTCCTACCTAACCTTGTTTGATTTTAACACAAGATAAGCTTAATGTGACAAACTCACATGGTACAACTCGACTTTTATATTATGTCTTTAAACTGTTAAAGTGTCAGGTGCATTCACTTCATAAAGCTTTTATGGAAATAACATCAGTATTTAACCAATTAGAAATCACATTAATTACAAGACAACTTTATTTAGCCTGTGATAAATATTCATGGATCTGACGTTTTTTTTAGTCTTTCCCCTATAAAACCAACCATGTTATCAGACACTGTGAGACTATTTATGCAGCTAAAACATAATCCACTGTCTTTAGTTGCCTTGTCACCTTAGACATTATTATACTGTATTGTTGATTCGCTAAAATTTAAGGTCATAATTTTCCTTGAAGGTAAGAGGACAGAGTATTGAACTGAGTTTGAAATATATTCACAACTAACTATAATAGCCCAGCTTCATCTTGTGGCTCTATTAATGTACCTTTACGACTCCAAACATTTCAATAAACATATTCCATCATGTGGGATCTGTTCTGACTATGCTTAACATCGTCAAGATGTAGTTATTAAAACACAGCAGTTCTCTTGCTTTCCTTCTGATTCCTTTCACCAGTATGAATTTTCTTCACCTCAGTGGCTGACACTGCAGAAACTTGTACTGCCTGTGATGCCACATGCATAGGCTCTAATATTTTACTATTACTATTTTAAGGTTCACCATACTGAACCAAGCCGTAATCAATCAAACTTAAGCACCTGATGGAAACGTGGCTTAATATACCCATGTCTACACTGCATGCTGTGCTGAGGCCCACTTCTTTCAATTGTTCCAGGGCTAAGGAGGTACCATGCTTGAGCACAATTCAGTGCACTCATAATTTAAAAAAAGAAAACAGTAAAACTGAGCCATGAAGGATAAATGTTATCAGATACGGTACGGATTGCCTAGTGTGTGCATCCCATGCCAACATTTCATAGTAAGGCTGAAAAATGGTGTGAAATCAAATTAAGATCAGCATAAGAACTGAGAAACCAACATGTACTCTCATCTAAAGAAACACAAGGAAAGTGTCTTTCTCTCTGCCTGACTTCGACTCCCATCATATTTTTCACACAGCCAGCTCTCCAGTGGCCACACTGCAGAAATTTATTGTCCTGCTTGCACTATATGAGCAACAGTCACTATGGGATTTACTTTGCAGTAAGGAACATCAACCCACTCCACCCCCAAGCCCAAATTGATTACAAAACCACATTCTGCTGACACTGACACATCAGTGAGGCTGAATATATGTGTGCAAGTGTGCTCGTGAGAAGGGAGGAGAGAATGGGGGAGAGAAGGAACCAGAAAAACAGAACGGGGGAGAGTCGGGGGATTATAGGTCAGCATTATGCACACGTTTAGCATGACTGGAGTTATTTCCGACACTTTTCAGTGTGACATCGAAAAGAAAAATGCCGCTGCATTAGTGTGGAGAGCAGCTGGGTAAAATCATATATCTTTACATTTACAGTAACTGGAATAACAATCTGAACGTGAGATGAAAGTGTAAACACAAAGATGGCTTGCTCCTCCCAGAAGAAAGTAGACTAAAAGGATGCTTATTTGAATATGAAACAAGGGATTTAAAACTGTTCCTTAGTCATCTGTGTTGCAGATTAAAGATGGGCAAGTATTTATCAGCAAGACTGCAGCAAAAACCAGCTGTATTTGTCATTATTGCATCAGTGTGTAACTATTTTCATCAGTTGGTTTTATTGCCAGACAAATTTGGACATACAAGGACTTTGACTTGGTGTTTGATACAAAACAATTTACATATAAGAAAAATAAGAAATAGCTGGAGGCTATGAAAACAGCAGCACTCGTGCTGTCAGGGAACTAAAATAGAAGAACATAAAAGTATAAAAGCAACATAAATAAAATATAAGAATGTGAAGAACACAGAAAGTATGTACAAAAGATGCAATGGAGAAGCTGTACTCTCAAACACATTAGTTCTGGTTTAGCTTTACATAAGTGTGATATTTACTGCCTCTGAGTCTGGATGGGCCAGAGCAATGTTGATGAGGCTGACAGTAGAGGTAAGGAAACTGTTCTTGTGGTGTGGGGTTTGATCCTGATGGACCACAACCACTTGCAGGGGGTGAGGGTCTCAAAGAGCTCATGTCTGAGGTGGTTGGGGTCAGCCACAATTTCACCTCCACATCTCAGAGTCTTGCAGCTGCACAGGCTGTGGAGAGATGGCAGGCTGCAGCAAATCAGCCCTCTGCAAAGCAAATATGTTGCAGCTTGATAGTCCTTTTGCAGTTTACCAGACTGTGATGGTTCGGTGATGGTAGAGTAGGGGGGACTATCATTATCTTTGATAGCTTCCACAGGAAGCACAAGCTTTGCTGTCCTTTCTTGATGAAAATATTTTATCTCTCACTTGAGGTCCTCAGTGATGATCAAGGCTACATAAGGGGGTATAAATGGGAGAGCCGTCTAGGGCCCAGCCAAACTGGGGGCCCAAGAAGGTCAGCAAATTCATGGTCCATTGGAAAGTTAATCTGTGATTTAAATATTTCATATTTAACCTGAATATATGCTTTCATACAATTTAGCCTTTATCAAATTGTAAACCCCTTTTCTAAGTAATGTCATACTTTGTAGCTGGCCCATAACGTGCATAAACATCAAGATACAAGAAAGAAAGTAAAAAGAACTAAGACAACTTTGAGGGAAGCATGACTCAGTGATTGAAAATAATGGATAAAAGTGACAAGAACTGGTGGAAAAAGAAAAAAGAAACATGGGTTAAAGGGTACAAAAAGGGGTTACTAAAATGCAAAAAAGTTCAAATGCATGGAGGAAAAAATGGTGAATAGGGGCTAAAAGTGGCAACAAAAAAAGTAAAAATTAGAGAAAAGCAAAAGTGGCAAAATGGATCTAAAGTGGCAAAAAAATTGCAAACATGGCTGCATAAAGTAGTGAAAAGAGGTTTAAAAGTGACCAGAAAGGGCAGAAACTGGCAACATTGATAACACAAATGGTTTGTGTGGTGAAAAGTTGTTAAAAAGTAACAAAACTGAGTAAATTGTGACAAAAATGGGTTTGAAATGGGGAAAAATGGCTGGAAAGAATGGTCAACAGTGGTTAAAAAGTGTCACATAAAAATTGTTTTAACATTAGAGCCCAATAAAAGCTTGGCACAGCTCCTAAATGAGGCAACTGTTAACTAGGATAATAGCACCAGTGCTATTGGTCCAACACACATGCATTAATATCAATAATACATCAACTCTGGGGAAGTTCCATTCTCTGGGGTTTTTTTTTTAGCAGGCCAGCCAACTCTGTGGACAAGCCTGGTGGTGATGGTGCCCAGGGCGTGGACAGAATTCACAGTTGTGTGGAGTCCCAGATGGTGACGGAGGCAGACCCCATTACACTTTCCACCTGTAAGAGAACTCACCCCCATCAGAGATAAATCCAATGACAGTGGTGGTGGCGGTTGTTGATACAGGGAGAAGGAGCAGAGGAGAAAGAGTGCAGCCTTAAGGAGAGCTGGTGCTGATGATCCTGCAGTCAGAATCATGTTTCCCCAGGGTCACCAGCTGTCTCCTGTAAGACAAGAACTCTGTGATCCACTTTCAGGTGTCAGCAAGTTCAGCAGGGAAAGCTTGTCCTGAGAGCTGGGATTAATTAATTCAAAGCAGAGCTGAAATCTACAAGCAGGATCCTGGTGTAGGTTCCTGCTGAGTTCAGATTTGTTGGCTCTGCGAGCAAACAGCAGGTGGTCCTGGAGAGTGTCTGTGATGTGCTTAATATGATGTTTTAATACTAATCATCATGAGATAAGAGGTGAAATAGAAGTACCATTTCATGAAGAAATACCCACAAAGACCATGGTGGTTTGCCACTGAGGAATCTTGTAGATTTAAAGAAAATACACACATGAATGTAGCTACTATATCATAAGACAGGGTACAAAAATGCTATTTTGACATTTGCTTGTGGTTTCACATGCCACCCCTATAACTGAGTTCCCTGTTCTTGATCACTGAAGACAGTTATTTAACATTAAGTTAAAAAAAAGCAGAATTACAAGTTTTTCTTAAAATCTCATTATTGTACTTGAGTAAGCTTCTGATTGATATTGCTGTAAATTGACCAGGGCCATCTACAGAAATAGCTGGGCCACTGAAAAATCCAAAGAAATGTGCTCCAAAGTTGTGATTTATTGATGACCTCAACGCGTGTCTGTTGGATCAGTAGCATTCTGCTAACAGCTAGCAGCTAACAGTTACAGCTAACAGTTATCTCAATTTGGACCTAATAAGTGTGTCATGCTAATTGTGTCTGATTAAATTGTTAAATCATACCACATTTTAAAACCTTTTCACACTTTTCACACTAAATTTTTCCACTTCCAACCATTTTTTACCATATTCTTTTGGCAACTTTTAACCCCTTTTGCCACCTTTTTATAGCCTTGTTCTCATTTTTGACACTTTTTTTGTTACTTTAACCCATTTCCACCACTTTTTTGCCTTTAGTAGTTTATTTTAGCTTCTAAAATCTCCTTTCATCACTTTTAGTCCTTTTACCACAATTTTATTAACACTATTGCCACTTTTTGCCACTTTCAACCCATTTTTGTCACATTAAACCCATTTTCATCACATTTTTTCCACTTTAACCTTATTTTTGTCTCTTTGATCCCATTTTTGCCAATTTTAACCAAGCTCATTTTGCCACTTTAAATCTCCTTCCTACATTTTTAATCCATTTTCTCACTTTTATTGCCAATATTAGTAAATTTCTGCCATTTTTAACCCATTTTGCCCCTTTTCCCAACGCATTTTACCACATTTAACCCAATAAGGCTGCTTTTGCCGATTTTTGCCATTTTTAACCTTTTTTCACCATTTTTTTTTTTTTTTGCCACTTTTAACCCTCAACACATTTTTGCAACTTGTTGCCCATTTTTGAATTATTTCCCAATTATTTAATTGTTTTCCACTAAAGTCATGGTTTCTTCTACTTTATTTTTTAGTATCCTGACGTCTGATGTTGCTTTCAGAAAGGTTTATTCAGTGTGCTCATCCACATTAACATTACCTTCAAAAAGGTCATTCTACTACTATACTATATTTTCCTATATCATTAATAAATAACATTCATTTTTGCTCTGATTATTATTCAGCAGCAGTTAACAGATAGTAAATATGGACTGTTAAAGCATACATTTTAAGAAAGAAGATCAGATAATGAGGACTGAAAGGAGCATATGTACTGTAGTACCTTTAACCCTGAACCAAGATAAAATCAGTGATGTAAGGATTCAGGAACAAAAGAAAATTCCCTGATATATAATTAACCCTCAGGGGTCCATGATCATGCCGGTGTGATCAGATCAAGTGACATTTTCAAAGCGCCGTAACTATAAAACTAAAACATTATAAGCACTATAGCACTATATGTTCATATTTGCATCCTATTTTTACTTTTTTGAGTTTTGAAACAATTCATTGAGCATGTTTGTGTTTTTTTAATTGTAATAAATAGTATATTTTTTTAAATTCGGGTTTGATTTTTGTGTGTTTTTAGGCCCTAAATGATCATAAAGTAGGTTTAAGTGAAAAAATAATTATCAACTCATATAGAGAAAGTTGTGCTAAAAAAAGATACCAAACATGGGTATATTAAAACTTTTTTTGTAGGGTATATAAAGGCAAAATCAAAAGTTCTCAAAAATGGCCAAAAAAGGCTCAGAGCCCTAAGGGTTAATATTGGTAAGGTGACTCAGGATAAATAAGTGTACAAAGATATAACAGGCCCAAAAGCCGCTAAAGCAGAGCAATGTTGTAATACTTATACAAATATCAGGAGATTTTCTGTGATTGTGTACATTTTTTGTGTGACCTTTACAAAAATACTTGAGGCTTGTTAAAGGTTTCTTGTTGACACGCATCAGTACTGATACTTCAAGTGCACTAACAAGACTAACATTTAGCTCTGAGGCTTTCCTCAGTCTGAGTATGAATTTCAGCCATCATCTGCAGGAGGAGAGCATGCTTTACATTCAGTTCCTAGACTCTGTCAGCTATCCAGTCTTTGTTTACATTAGTTCTGATTGCAGCACATCATTTAGGACAGTGTCTTTGCTGATTGCATGGGCATGGAGAGCTTCTTCAAATACTGCTTGTTTTCATCAGTATTTAGATGAAATCAGTGAAACCAACTTTTAATGGGCCCACTGTTGACTGCGTCTTCATAATTTGCAAAACGTGTCTCCATCCCCCTCTTTCATACAAAAGTGAAGCCAAAATACCTCTGTGAAGAGTGGTGACATCAGTGATGTAATTTGGAGCTGACATGGGAATAGCAGAAGGGGCTAAGGTAAAATGGGTGATTGCAGATACATTCACTCCCTTTAAAGTGACTGACCTAAGTCAACAGAGGTCTAGCCAATTGGTGCTAGTTCTCACAATGAGTGAAATGGGGATCACCTGAGTGCAGTGAATGTGTCTGAAGTGATTATAGTATAAAGACGTCTGTGTTTCGAAAGTCCAGTCACTGGTTAATCAGTATTCCTAGCTACCATTACACCATGAAGACAAGAGAACACTCCAAGCAACTCGGAGAAAAGGTTATTCAATAGTATAAGTCTGGGGATGAATACAAAAATACAAGGCACTGAACATTCCCATTATTAAGAAATGGAAGGGATATGGCACATGTGTGAATCTGCCTAGATCAGGCTGTCCTCACAAACTGAGTGACCATGTGAGAAGGAGACTAGTGAGTGAGGCCACCAAGACACCTATGACTACTTTAAAGGAGTAACAAGCTTCAGCAGCTGAGATGGGAGAGACTCTGCATACAGCTGTTCATCCAGTTCTTCACCAGTCAAAGTTTTATGGGAAAGTGGCAAAGAGAAAACCACTGCTGAAGAAAATTCAGATTAAATCTCAACTAGAGTTTAACAAAAAGGCATGTAGGAGACTCCATGGTCAAGTGGAAGAAAGATCTTTGGACTGATGAACCCAAATGGTGCTTTTTGGCCATCAGATAAAAAGCTATGTTTGACAAAACACACCATCCCCACTGTGAAGCCCGGTGGTGGCAGCATCATGGTGTGTGGATGCTTCTTTGCAGCCGGCCCTGGAAAGCTTGTAGGATAGAGGATAGTTTTTAAAACACAGGATATGATGTTATGGATCCAGAGTGCAGTGGACTATGCATGGCAGGGCTGTCCTCCTCCTTGAGTCAAGCTTGCACCTGGCCGCATAACAATTCAGGACTAGATGGCTCATTCCTTATGTACACCCCAAGAAGCTGTTGTGAGGCACATGAGGATGTTTTGGGTTCAGGTGGCCAAAGGAGCAAAGGATTTCACTGTGGTCTTCAGGTGGGCACCCTCATTCATTAGTGTTTCATTGATGAGGCCCACAACCCCTCCAGAGCATCATCTGGCGTCCCAGGTGTGCCCCCCTCCACCCTTCCATCTCCTGCTCCCCCAATGCCAGCATGCTGTTATATAAAATTAATATGTGAATGTATAAGAAAAGCCTGGAGGAAAATCTTGTCCAGTCTGCAAGAGAACTATGGCTTGGGAGAAGATTTATTTTCCAGCAAGACAACGACCCCAAGCATACAGCGAAAGCTTCACAGAAATGGTTCAAAGACAACGAGAAGAATGTTTTGGAGTGGCAGAGTCAAATCCAAGATCTCAATCCAATAAAGAATTTGTGGCTGGACTTGAAAGGGGCTGTTCACACCAGATCTCAATGCAACCTGACAGAGCTTGAGCAGTTTTGCAAAGAAGAGTTACTGTTCAGATGTGCACGCCTGAATGAGACCTATCCACACAGACTCAGCGCTGTGATTGCAACCTGCTTAATACTGACTTGAAGGGGTTGAATATACACTATTTTGCCAAAAGTATTCACTCACCCATCCAAATAATTGAAATCAGTTGTTCCAATCACTGACATGGCCACAGGTGTATAAAATCAAGCACCTAGGCATGCAGACTGTTTCTACAAACATTTATGAAAGAATGGGTCACTCTCAGGAGCTCAGTGAATTCTAGTGTGACACTGTGATAAGATGCCACCTGTGCAACAAGTCCAGTCGTGAAATTTCCTCACTCCTAAATATTCCACAGTCAACTGTCAGTGGTATTATAACAAAGTGGAGGCGAATGGGAATGACAGAAACTCAGCCATGAAGTGGTAAGCCACGTAAAATGACGGAGATGGGTCAGCAGATGCTGAGGCACATAGTGTGCAGAGGTCGCCAACTTTCTGCAGAGTCAGTTGCTACAGACCTCCAAACTTCATGTGGCCTTCAGATTAGCTCAAGAACAGTCTGTAGAGAGCTTCATGGAATGGGTTTCCATGGCCGAGCAGCTGCATCCAAGCCGTACATCACCAAGTGCAATGCAAAGCGTTGGATGCAGTCGTGTAAAGCACACTGCCACTGGACTCTAAAGCAGTGGAAAAGCATTCTCTGGATTGAAGAATCGTGCTTCTCCATCTGGCAATCTGATGGATGAGTCTGGGTTTGGCAGTTGCCAGGAGAACGGTACCTGTCTGACTGCACTGTGCCAAGTGTAAAGTTTGGTGGAGGGAGGATTATGATGTGGGGTTGTTTCTCAGGAGCTGGTCTTAGTTCCAGTGAAAGAGCCTCTGAATGCTTCAGCATACCAAGAGATTTTTGACAATTCCATGCTCCCAACTTTGTGGGAACAGTTTGGGGATGGCCCCTTCCTGTTCCAACATGACTGTGCACCAGTGCACAAAGCAAGGTCCATAAAGACATGGATGAGAGAGTTTGGTGTGGATGAACTTGACTGGCCTGCACAGAGTCCTGACTTCAACCTGATAGAACACCTTTGGGATGAGTTAGAGTGGAGACTGAGAGCCAGGCCTTTTCGTTCAACATCACTGTGACCTCACAAATGCACTTCTGGAAGAATGGTAAAAAATTCCCATAAACACACTCCTAAACCTTGTGGAAAGCCTTCCCAGAAGTTGAAGCTGTTACAGCTGCAAAGGGTGGACTGACGTCATATTGAACCCTATGGATTAAGAATGGGATGTCACTTAAGATCATTTGCGAGTCAAAACAGGTGAGCGAATACTTTTGGCAATATAGTGTATATGGAGTCCCTGTTTTCCATTTAACATTGCTAAAGTGCTCTGAGTAGTCAGATGACTAGAATCATGCTGTCCAAGCTCAAATCTATTTAGCATTTATCGTTTTCTTGGTCCTGACGTTTATATCTGTTTAAAGGGCTTGCTTTCCTGAAGAATGAAGAATGCATTATTTTTATTCCTCTCATGTTTCCAAGTGAGACAGAGATAACAAGGAACATACAGATCTGGATTTAAAAGTTCATATACACTCTGTGTTCAATACACATACAGATATGCGTGGCAACTGCTCTTCACTGCATTCATTTCATTCACATTTCTGAAACTTTCTGGAAATGTCAGAAAATTTCAGAGAATAGGGTGCAGTTAGGAGATGGTTGTTAGGAGCTATAAACATGATGTTACCTCGCCTGGGCACAGGGACAACTACAACAGAGCCCAAACATGAACTGAACATGAGATGGATGGCAGCTAAGGTGAAATAGAGGTCATTGCTCTTTATAAGATGTCCATCCCAAAATATAATGGTATATGAGTTGTAATGCTTATGTTGTATGGCTTTGTATTGTTTGTAGTATATTGTTGGTATTCTATGGGAATAGGAGGAAGTATAAATGAGTCTTGAATGTCAATGAGAATATAGTTGAACGATCCCAGACATGCATATTTCTTACGCTCAGGATAAGCCAGCTGTTGCACAGCATGCAGTCATTAACAGGGAAGAATTCCACTGACATGTTTAGGCAAACACAACAGGTACACTCATTTGATGTTATTCTAGAAATCTGCAATCTTAATATCCATGTGGAATACTAGTCTAAAGCATGGGAGTTGTTTTTTGTCTTGTAAGTCTTTCAGACTGAACTATACTGTTACCTGCTTTGTTTTCACCACCTGCCAGCTCCATCACCTTGCCAAACAATCAATCTTGTCTGATCTATAATGATTTTGTTTGACTTAATTATAGCTACACCTGTTCCACAACCCAATTCTAAAACATACATACTGCAACTGCACACATCAAAGATGCAAACCACATAAAAGACAGGCTGACAGCAGAAGATGGGAGATTATCTGTAGCTATATTCTTTTTGCGATCCTGACATTGCTTTTCTAAATGAGGTCCATCCTGACAATTCACTTCAGTCGGTGAAAGCAGTAGCAAACAACACCACCCATATGGCCAGGTGAAAAAACATGTAACAAACAAGGTCAGAGTGGGGATTGCTGGAGGAAGGAGACAGAGACAGGAGGAGCAGAGAGAAGGGGTGTCTGCTGAGAAGGTCACGCTCTAATAGATGTCTCATTGCATTTAGTGCTTATTCCACACAAATGCAATGGACTTGAATAATATAGGCTCAACAAGTAAACATTCAGACAGGAAGCTATGCAACATACTTACAAAAACATACATAAAAACATACATATTCATGCCCTCCTGAGGCACATGTTCCAAATACTGTGTATGTATTATTTGGTCCCTGGCTTGACAAACATGCAATGACTTCTGCATCCTGGGACAGCGTCTTCACAGTTAAACATTGATTCAGTGCAAGAGAGGCTTCTGAATTATTTTCTCTCTCCAAGCTGCCTGGCATATTTCTTGATAAAACTGTGTGCCTCAACTCATCCTTCAAAAATACCACAGATGGTTACCAGCTTTCTCCGGAAGCGGCAGGATGCCAGTGTTGCTTTCTTTTCCTGCCTGGGACAGGTGGTAGGTGTAAATTCTGTCCATCTTGGAATGGTTTGGTGTTTAGGATGTTTGCCAGGTTTACACCATCCAACTGTACCAACATGTAAAATCAAGAAAGTCCACAAAATCTGCCAAAAAAACGTCACCTGCAGAGGATGCACTCTGAAGATCCAGTGTCAAGATTTCCTTGACCATTCACATCCTCAACCTGGAAGCCTCAGTCAAGCTCAGCAGCTGAATACTGAGAGAAGTGAGAGGAATGGGCGGTGGCCAAATCTGCGCTCTTTGGCAATGTGTCACCCTGATGATATTTGTAACATTGGATCACAGATCTAGTGCCCAGGAACAGATTCAGGAAAAAGAACAGGTGTTGTAAATTCAGTTTTACTAGGTCAGTAGGTAGTCTAAAACCAATGAAACAAATAAAACTGAAATATTTTTAAAAATCAGCTTTTTGATGTCCTTTGCACAACAATTATGTCTGTGAGCAGTAAAGGATTGTTACACATATACATGTGTCCTCCAAAATCAGATAAGTTTTTGATTTTGTATTTTGTGTTCTAGTTGCAGTTGCATCAGTGATTGAAATATTGAAAATATACTGGTGAGGTGATCTATAAACAAGAAATTAGCAGGAGTGATCTGGCAGATGGAACTGCAGAAGTGATGCCACGCCTCCTCTGCTGACAGCAGGGCACATTAAACTTACCAGGCAGATATCACAGATTTCTTACACATATGTCATCAACAGCTGAACAGATTCTCATGTTTTTGAAGCAGATGATTAGGAAAAGTTCCCTGACTGTGTCGCTGGTTTTCATTCAATTTTTCATACTTTTCCTCCTCTCCTCTGCTAATCTGTTTTGGAAAGCTGTAAGGAGCTGCATTAGTTACCACAAGGGGTGTAACAGTTCACAGAGGTCATGGTTTGGTACATTTCTTGGCTTTGGGGTGATATTTGATACGGGTTTGGTTCATCGGAAAGAAAAGCATCAAAATGTCCCAAATCAGAAGTCATAGATCAACCTTTAACAAGCCTGAAGCTTCAAGTGTTGCTCTCTGCCCTTGTTTTAATAATGACAAGTTGTCCAGTTCTGACAAAACTACCGCTGTGGCTACGTGAGTCCAAGCTAGTCACTCCTCTAGCAGCCATTGCATACAATCATTCACACAACAACTAACCCTTTACCCCCGTAACTATCACACCATGGGACGATAGGTACAGGTGGGGTTTCACAGCATCTTTCACATCATGAAAAAATGATAGTGTTGTTTTAATTATTCATTTCATGCAGAAACGTGGTCCAGTTCTGGTAAAACTCGTGCTATACTAGAAGTATATCTGAGTTAATCACCACAGTTTAGGCAGCCATTGCAAACGACTTTTGGCACAACTAACCCCTCCCATAGCTTCTGCCTCGTTCTCCTCAAATGACGCTGATTAGTCCGACTCTGTACGGCTCTGAAAGTCGCTTAGTCAGTCAGGCAGGCAGTCCCATACAGACCCATGTGCAAGGCTGACCTTGCTTGGCATCATCATATGTAAAAACTTAATGTTAGTTGTGAGCAATGTGAGTAGATCAAAAAAGCTGGGACAGAAAATGGTGAAAAAATTCTAATTTCAGCACACCCATGCAGTAAGATCAGATTATGTCATTGCAGAATTTGGTTTTGAATATAATTAGTTATTTGTGTGAATTTAATATTAGCAACTATACCAAATACCTCCAACCCAAGGTGGCACATGCTGTATCATCCAGGGCTGTAAATGTGTTCCTCTGAGTATTGCACAGAGCAGCAGCCAGGAGGCTGGATCTTAGAAAAGGGGACTCAAGGTGGCTCTGTCTAGTCCACTTACCTCTTATTTTCTGTCCGGGTAATTACACCTGAAATTGGCCAAGCCCAGAACACTTTCAGTCCCACACTCTCCTATTTCTCTACAGGCCCTTCATGTAGACACACACGCACCATACACACACAAATACACTTTATCTGGAACAGCTTTGTGTAGAGCTTTTTTCTTTGCATTTTGTCTTCTCTCCTTTTTGCTGCACCTTCCTCTCCCCTTTCCCATTTCCTCTGACCAGCTCTGTATCTATTAAGTGTGACATTTCATTCTGCTTTTTAATCACCTCTCTTTGCTTTGTCCTTCTGGAGCCAAATAACTTCATAGATGATGGTCATAAAACCCATACATTCCCTTTCAGGAGGTACACACAGGCACAAACACAAATTCATGATGTTGGAGTTCAGATGTCACCTGCTGCATCTTTGACAATATTTCCACCTCTGAGACTCACAGGGTTTCACAGTGCCATGATTTTTCCGCACATGAAATATTGATGAACTGATGAGTTAAAAGTTATTAATTGAGGTATTTGATCCCAAAGTTCCTGTGCTACCTATCAATACCTCAGGCAGAGTCAGCTGATATTATGGCTGGATGCAGGGTGGATCGAGAGACTTAGTTCATGACAGTATGTTTGAAACCCGCTGACTGTTAATTCCATCTAAACAATCACAGAAGATAAGATGTGCTGCTCATCTCATCTCTTGCCTTTCCTCAGTGTTACCCCACACACATGATTTGACAACATTTCATAGTTATTGTTTTGTAAATTTTTATAAACTGCAGAAAAGTGAAAATATCTAGTGCCTTTCTATGAAGGTCTACCAGCTGCTGGATGTCCAAGTGCATTGTGGAGCTGCAAGAAATGTGATTAGTTCATGGCACTGGATTGCTGTGTCAAGCTATAGGTGACCTGGCACGCCAAACAGACTGTTTCAAATATCCATCGCATGGATATACACTATATTGCCAAAAGTATTTGCTCACCTGCCTTGACTCACATATGAACTTAAGTGACATCCTATTCTTAATCCATAGGGTTCAATATGATGTCGGTCCACCCTTTGCAGCTGTAACAGCTTCAACTCTTCTGGGAAGGCTGTCCACAAGGTTTAGGAGTGTGTTTATGGGAATTTTTTACCATTCTTTCAGAAGTGCATTTTGAGGTCACACACTGATGTTGAACGAGAAGGCCTGGCTCTCAGTCTCCGCTCTAATTCATCCCAAATGTGTTCTATCGGGTTTAAGGTCAGGACTCTGTACAGGCCAGTCAAGTTCATCCACACCAAACTCTCTCATCCATGTCTTTATGGACCTTGCTATGTGCACTGGTGCACAGTCGTGTTGGAACAGGAAGGGGCAATCCCCAAACTGTTCCCACAAAGCTGGGAGCATGGAATTGTCTAAAATCTTTTAGAATGCTGAAGTATTCAGAGTTCCTTTCACTGGAACTCAGGGGCCAAGCCCAGCTCCTGAGAAACAACCCCACACCACAATCCCCCCTCCACCAAACTTCACACTTGGCACAATGCAGTCAGACAAGTACCGTTCTCCTGGCAACTGCCAAACCCAGACTCATCCATCAGATTGGCAGTTGGAAAAGTGCGATACAGAGAACATGTCTCCACTGCTCTAGAGTCCAGTGGCGGTGTGCTTTACACATCTGCATCTGATGCTTTGCATTGCACTTGGTGATGTATGGCTTGGATGCAGCTGCTCGGCCATGGAAACCCATTCCATGAAGCTCTCTACAAACTGTTCTTGAGCTAATCTGAAGGCCACATGACGTTTGGAGGTCTGTAGTGATTGACTCTGCAGAAAGTTGGCGACCTCTGCGCACTTTGTGCCCTCAGCATCTGCTGACCCATCTTTGTCATTTTACGTGGCCTACCACTTCGTGGCTGAGTTTCTGTCATTCCCATTCGCCTCCACTTTGTTATAATACCACTGCCAGTTGACTGTGGAATATTTAGGAGTGAGGAAATTTCATGAGTGGACTTGTTGTACAGGTGGCATCCTATCACAGTACCATGCTAGAATTCACTGAGCTCCTGAGAACAACCCATTCTTTCACAAATGTTTGTAGAGACAGTCTGCATGCCTAGGTCCTTGATTTTATACACCTGTGGCCATGGACATGATTGGAACACCTGATTTCATTTATTTGGGGGGGTGAGTGAATACTTTTGGCAAATTGGTGTATTTCACATTCATCTGGGAAACCTGCCACACAAAGCATTTGGGAAGGGCAGGACTTTTCAAAAAATTCTCGAAAGGCGATTGGACGAATATTCTGTCTGACGTATTCATGAGGGGCGAATAAGAGCAACAACACAAAATAAGGTAGCAGACTCTCCAGTGCTTATCCGCTGTAACTATTAAGCCAGCAGGTCAGCAGTAGACAACATCTTTTCTGTCATAGCTTTCAGTGATTTCTTTGCTTTTTATTTGATTAAGAAATTAGGTCCACGTCTGATAAAACTGCTGCTATTCATAGTTACATCCAAATTAAATGCTATGCTGGAGGCAGCCACTGTGATCGGCTCACAGTGCAACCCCACCCATAGCTACCGTCTCATTTTCCTCAAGCAATGCCAATTGGTCAGAATCATTTTTGCACAAAGGATGTGGATTGGAACTTTTCAAGATGGATTTTCCTGAGGACAGACAAGGGGTTTGGCCTGCTTTGCAAGGTTAGGTTAGCCCTTGCTTTTAGGTAAGGGATTTAGTAAAAAACAACGGCACTGTCTTTCTTTGTTCATACTGCAAGGATACAGCATTAATTAGAAGGCAGTTTTTTTCATTCTGTAATATTCATCCATGTGATTATGGTTTATTCTTTAGTTAATGCAGCTTGAAATGTAATTTCATTGGAAAAACTAAATTTAAATGACAATGAGGGCAGAGTTGAGCAGCTCTTGACTTGGAAATGTCTAGTGGAGTAACAATGTTACTTAGAGGTCTGGAGTAACACTTTACAGATGGGAGATTGGACAAAAGAATGTGCAGCTAACGGCAGAGAACCGTGATCCTTTGAATAAGCAGCAAAAAGCATGAAATAGATACAGCTACAGAACGGCAGCTTTGAGTAGAAGTTCCCACTTCTTCATGTAGCAGTTTTTAAAATAACATCCAGTTTTTCCACAGCACTGATAAACATTTCATGTCTGTCTAAGACATGGACCACTACAACTACAAAAATTAAGAATTTATCCAGCTTTGATAACTTTTGGAAACATCTGAGGTAATGTGAGCACTCAACTAAAAATATAGGAGTAGTCATAAAAAAATTGAAGATATTCCAGTGATAATAAATCCACATATTGTATTTCAGAAGACCTATCTGTTCCTCTGTTTCCTTTAAAACATACCTTTTCCACTAAGCAACCCCTAATGAAGTACAGTATGGAAGCCCTAAGAGGACATGCATCTATACATTTTATCTTACCCAAATTTCCAATGACGAGTAAATGTCAACTGTTTTACCTCATTTATCTCATTATATCAGGATATCAGCATTTGTTTTCTCATGATGAAAAAAAAGGAAACATATTATCACAGAATAACTAGAATTGTTATCTCAAGAAAAGCCAAGCTCTTTAGAAAATAGCCGAAATTAACTTGTTATTATGGGGAAATGGAGATGACTTCTTCGGGCTTCCATAGTAGAGCTTTACGACTATGCTGACTAAATATCCAGTTGTTGAGTGACTTTGAATACCATTGTCCCTGAATTTGCAGCTCTTTTGCTCTAGTGAAAAAGCTTTAGCTGTTGCAAATAACTTGTCAGTCAGTGTAATAGAGATCCTCTATTCACCAGAAGCATCAAGTTATCAATCATAAGAAATAAACCTATTAATGCTGAATGGGGTGTAAAGTTCAAAATAGAAGACTTTGGGTACAACATGCATCATAATATCCATTTATTCATCATTCATACTTCAAGGCCTCCACTTCTTGTCCTGGGTCACATGTATCAGATCTGTGACATGACAAGCTCCTTGTGCTCTGAAACTGCATTTTTCTCACACGGTGCAGCCTTTCCCTTGTCACTGATGAAGAAAGACAAATATAGATGGTTTTCCAGTGTGACACATCACCAGTGGTGCCAAACATATGCATTCAAAGTCACCCACAGTCAGCAAGGCTCCAACACTAATGTCCACAGGCGACGGCTCACCAGAGACGGCTGTGTGAGCGCTGCCATGTCGGCTGAAATCACTCTTATCCCACTCAGGAGAATGTCTTTGGCTGTCCTTGGAGGGGAGCAGTCAGGGATGGAGGGAGGCAGGCAGAGGGTGGTGTAGATGGAGGAGGAGGAGGAGGGGGGCTGGGCTTCAGGGACTGCAGGCATTTGTATTCCCCTCTCATGTGTGACGGGGAGTGAGAAAGGTGGGGAGGCACAGGAGCACAGCGCTGCACAGCGGGGGCTTTAGCAGGACCGTAGCAAAGGTTCTGGAATCAAAGATGCAATGTAACGAGATCTCACCATCACCGTGTGCTGCTTGGCCTCTGTGGGTGGGAAATGAGATGCTGAAGTAAACAATGAGATGTCACATTCAAACAGAAGGACTGTTGAAATGAAAGCAGCTGTAAACGCACACTAGAGATGCCTCTTGGATTGTTTTTCAAAAAAGATATTTTTAGATTGCTGCATGGAGAACCAATCGAACGTGCCTGTTAAAAGTATTCACCATCTTGGATGTTTTAGTCTTTTATTGCTTTTATAAATCAATCATGGTTGATAAAAAGGTTAAAAAAACTCTTGAATGTCAACGTGAAAACAGATTTTCCAGATTGGTCCAGCCAACTGGTGTTAGTAGTCTCACAATTAGTGACTAGAAGGTCCAGTCACTGGCCAATCAGAATTCCTGGCTACCATTACACCATGAAGACAAGAGAACATTCCAAGTAACTCGGAGAAAAGGTTATTGAAAAGTTTATGTCAGGGGATAGATGCAAAAAAAAATCCAGTGTTTTGATGATTACCCTGAGCTCATAAACTGAGTGACTGTGCAAAAGGGAGACTAGTGAGATAGGCCACCAAGACACCTATGACTACTCTGAGGGAGTTACAAGCTTCAGCAGCTAAGATGGGAGAGACTCTGATACAACAGCTATTGCCCAGGTTCTCACCAGACAAAGCCTGATGGGAGAATGGAAGTGAGAAAACCACTGTTCTTTGGTCTGATGAGACCAAAATGGTGTTTTTTGGCTATCAGACAAAATGCTATGTTTAGTGGACACCAATCACTACACATCACCACAAACACACCATCCCCACTGTGAAGCACGGGCGTGGCAGCATCATGCTGTGGGGATGCTTCTAGGCAGTCAGCCCTGGAAGGCTTGTAAAAGTAGAGGGTGAACTGAATGTGGCAAAAAAAAGGAAAAACCTGAAGGACAATCTTTTTCAGTCTGCAAGAGAGCTACAGCTTTGGAGAAGTTTCATTTTCAGGCAAGATAAGCGGCACAGAACTGGTTCAACGACAACAAGGTGGATGTTTTGGAGTGACAGGGTCAAATCCTAGATCTCAATCTAGTAGAGAATTTGTGACTAGATTTTAAAAGGGCTGTTCATGCCCGATCTCCATTTAATCTGAGCCGGTTTGCAGAGAAGAATGGAGTAAAATTGCAGTGTCCAGATATGCAAGCCTGATTGAGATCCGTCTGTCTGTCCGTCTGTCTGTCTGTCTGAAATACCATTAATGGCATCCATGCTACACAAGCGCTGTACATGACTTTTTTATTACAACCCAATTACTTTTACGTGCTTCTGAGTTTGCCTAACTGAATATACTTATAAGAAATGGGTTTGACTTTGAAGCAACCTGAGACCACCTTTTCTAGTCAATGCAGATTGTTTTTTGTGCTGCATCACTACCATTGATGTGTTCATATATGTCCAAAAAAAACGGCAAATGGGGCAACACCCTTAGTTTCAGAACAATATTGTTTGACAATGAGGATACAAAAGCACCCCTTTTCTTCAGTCACAAAGCATTTTCCCTTAGAGCATTGCGTATTTAGATCATAAATTAGATTATTAATGTGTTGGCCTGAGCTAGATCTATCAAAACTGTACTCTTAATGTGAGCACTCACCTCTCATCCTATCCCATGCTTAATAAATTACCCACATATTCAGGTCTACATCCAGTCCATGTGCCACCCCACTTAGCTGATGATCTCAACCAGAATGGCCCAAAAATCAATACTCTAATAGACATCCTCTATACCTTAATCAGGTTCATCCAAATGTCTGACCCAAACAACTGACTCTGTCCAGCCTCCTGTTACAAAAACATACATTTATCTGTGAGTGATGAACAAGTCGTAACCCTAAATTGAGATGTGGACAGTGTAAATAATCCCAAAGCAGCACTATTGATCTGGCAGCAGAGCTAAGTGGCTCAAAAAGCCTCGCTGACATCATTTGGCCATTAGTAAACATAATGGCTTTCTCTGAGTGTGCATTTTTCTTCATACAGCGCATACATACAAACACACCATAATGCAAATAGACTTAGCAGAGGAGTAACTGGTAACATGATCAGAGTTAATGTATGCAACTTCACCAGTGTTGTTGTTGTTATGGTGTGAAATTCAATCAAAAACTACATCATCATGAAAAATCTGATGGTCATTTGAAGTTCAAATATCAGAAATTCTGTAAAGACTGAAAAGGCTAAAAGTGCTGCAAGGCACAATTGAGCTTTGGCCTGAAAGTACGCTCCCACATGTCCACAAAGTTATTGCTAATTCAAAAATTTGCTGTTGTGGTTTTGTAATGTCTGCACACTTACATTAATGGACAACACTCTGCTGGTCTTTGTAAACCAAAGTCCTGGACCAAATTCTACTTAAGATTCCCAGCCACTCAGACCCATTCTTCAAGGAACCAATCCCTGCAACTTTTGGGAAAGTTACTAACAAACAAACATTTTTAGCCTTGTTTTTGATCAAGTACAGCTAAAATAGTTGTATTTCTATCACCTCAGTATAAATGATATACATTAGCAGCATGTAGCCCCTGGTTGTATTTATAGAAACCTGCTGTGATACCCTGATCTGAGGATATCATTGGAAAGCAGGAGGTAATCCTGAAGACAAACTGTGCAGACAGGACTATAGCTTGGTTCCAGCTGAGAGGAAAGCTCCAGGTTTTACTGTCATAGAAAGGTCACAAGTGAAAGATTGGAGCCAGGTGTCATGGTGGCCTTTAACACACCATTGGCCCTTTTTGCTCTCGCTCTTTTCATGTCAGCCTTGATAACGCTGACAGCCGAGTTATATATTGTAATGAAATCCCAGCGTAAATTTAAATGACTCTGAAGATATTCTGTTAATGAAGCCTTTTGTTGAATATTTTAATTCACTTTTTTTTGTCCTCTACAGTTAAATCTCTACCTGATTTCAGTCTTTATACACACTGGTAGACTCATTACTCTGCTGTTATTATTTACAGATCTGATTTGTTTTCTTATCAGTAAATACAGTGGAAAGAAAAAGTATGTGAAGCCTTTGAAATGATCTAATTTTCTGCATTTATAGGTCATCAAATATGATCTGATCTGCATCAAAGTCACAAGTATAGACAAACACAATGAATGTAACCTAATACCACACAAATAGTTATAATATTTTATATCATTATTGAAGACTGCCATTAAACATTCCCAATTCTGCTGGGAAAACATCAGTGAACCCTCAGGGTTATGACTCCAAAAAGAGCTATTTGGAGTCAGGACTTAGTACACCTGGCTCAAATTTGAGCCAGGTGTGGAGCAAATACGACTTATAAAAAAAAACTAACTTTTTTGAGTTTGCTCTTCTGCTGATGTGATCTATGCCTTGCAAGAAAGAGCTCTCAGAAGACCTTCAATCAAGAGTGGTTGAATTGCGTAAGACTGGAAGAGGTTACAAAGTCATCTCATGACTTCATGTATTCAGAAGTCTACAGTTAGGCAAATTGCTCACAAGTTAAGATAATACATTGCTGTGGCTACTCTCTGTGGAAGTGGGCACCCAGCCAGATTGACTCTAAGGGCGCAACGCAGAATGCTCTGATAGGTTAAAAAAAGAAAAAAGAAAAGAAAAGACTCCTAGAGTAACAGCTAAAAGCTTAAAAGAATGGATGGAACAAGTCAACTTCTCTGTTCATTTGTCCACCATACGCTAAAGATTGAACAGGCATGGTGTCCATGGAAGGACACCACGGAGGAAGCTGCTGCTTTTCAAATAAACCATCACTACACACCTGGTTCACCAAGGAGCACCTTGACAATCTGCAACGCTATTGGAAAAATGTTTTGTGAACTAATGAAATTAAGGTTGAATTGTTTGGGAAGAACATGCAGCACTGTGTATGATGTAAAAAGGTCATGCATACCAACATGAGAACATCATCCCCACAGTGAAATACAGTGGAGGAAACATCACCATTTAGGGCTGTTGTGCTGCCTCAGGATCTGGGCAGCTCGACATCATCAAGAGGAAAATGAATTTCAAAGTTTTTCAAGTATTTTCAGGGAACTTGAGGGGATAGGCTTGTATGTTTTGGGGACTTTCATCAAGATTTTTTGGACATTTTCATGAGATTTTTTGAACTTGGAACTTTAGAACTTTCAGGCAAGTTTTACTGGACTGCTTAGGCTAATGATGAAGTTTCACTGAAGCATTTTTGGGACTACAAGTCTGCAGTCATTTCAGCACCACTGTTTAATGGACAGCTCCCCTAATCTCAGAGGTTTGTTGTCATGTTTTAGAACTGTAATAGCCACAGCGCTATCCATGGTCCTGAAAGCCCCATCTTTGACCTCTGTACTCTGCAAGTACAATAGACTAAGTTACACATGTTTTCTGCCCAATTAGGCAGTTTTTCTCACATGCAGTTTTCAGATCCATTCAGATTTTCGAAAAAGCATTATGTACAGCAACCTTACTTACTGATTCACATGCATTTTTTTAGATTCAGATTTGATGTACAAGACAAAATGCTCTTGTACTGCAAAGAAAAGGAGCAATGGAGATGATTTTGTGTGTTTTTTAAACTCCATAAAAATAAGGAGAAAGCAAACACTGAGCCCAGCCACTCCTGACAGATCCCCTCATATATTTAGGTTATTTGCATAAGCTTATACGTCACAGTGCCTTATTAAGGGCTAAAAAAAAACATTGAAGTGATAGAAGGGAGCGTCTTAGTCCTGTTTTCCTGCTTTATGTGGTTGTGTGAACAAATTTAGGCCTTAATCTATTATGTTGCATGGTAATGTATCTAAAAAATTTCCAAGACAGTCTGGCTGCAGACCATTTAATTCTCATAAACACTCAGCCATTCATCAGAGATGCCGTCTATCTCAGAACAGAAATACACGATAAAACTTTTAAAATTAAATCACATTAAACTTATATTTAGAGTTAGGATAAGGGTCAAGGTCACAGTTAGAATACCAAAAGTTAAGAGTTAAAAAGCCTGACCTTAAAAATCTGATTACAAACATTGAACAAAGCTGAGTAAAAAATCTGCTTACAGGAAAAAAAGTTTTTCCTCCATGAAAAATTCTAACATAGCCAACATAGCTTACATAGTTCCATTAGCTGCATAAGCTATGTAGCCAACAGAGCTACATAGCTAATGGTGCTAACGCTAAGTTCACAAAGCAGCTACATTTAAGTATCTATGTTATCTGTATAGCTAAGTTAGCTTTTGCTACGTTTGCTAAAGCTCATGCCGCTGGAGCAAACTTAGCTATAGATGATGCTAGGCTCACACGATAGCCATGTAAACTATGTAGGTACGTTATCTACATTAGCATTAGCCATGTTTGCTTTTACTCTCCTTGCTAAAGCTAACTCAGCTTCACTGGCTTATGTAATAACTTTAATATATAACTGTGTTAGCTTTAGCTGAAGCTAACTAAGACAAAGCGGGCCACTTTTCATAACTATTTCTCAAACAGATCTGTATATAATTTAATCACAAATTAGACCTTTATGAAATGTTGCTTATTCTGTAATGTTTCGTGAATGTTACTGCCATACTTTGTTACTGATTAAAGTTGAATTTTAGTTCAAAGAAATCTAAAACTGTATTTACATTGTATTGGAAAATAATGAAATTTCCTTTCTGAGATACACAGTGTCTTAGATGAACGGTCTTTGAGAGTTGCCATCAGAAATGTTTTGCAGCCTGACTGACGTTTTGAAATTTCCAACCATGCAGGTCTATCTACGTCTGTTGCACATTCACTTTCATCCATTCCCTTTCCCAACCAGTGTTTTTACATCCTGCTCCCCACCTGACTTTAACACATCATCAGCATCATGTGCTTGCAAACAATCTACAGTGTGCTTCTCAATAAAATATATTAAAAAAGACATCAGCAAAAAGAAACAGATGCTAAAATGGAAATTACATAAAATTACTATAAACAAGTTGTAGATTAGCTTGCTTATTTTCTCCCTGGGACTAGTATCTTTAGATCCCTACATTTTGCATCTTGCCCAACACTGTATAGATTATTCTTTAAAAAGTCTTTCAGATTATGGTTTTATATAACACCTTCAGATAGTCTTGATGAAGTCCTTGACCCAGGATTGACCCTGTTACAGTATGAGAGCTCCAACAGTGTCTCTGTTGGCTTTATTTGAAGAGAAAACATTGTTTACAGCAATGCAGCCCTAAGCCCAGAATTTTTTTTCTGTGTTGATTTACATTAGATACAATCATTTTATTCAAGATCTTCTCTCCTAACTCTCCAAGTTGAAACAAGTTGCTGAACAAAAACAAACACTCTCAGTGATCTAAAGCCAGGGAAAGCAAATGGGACGTGTTCCCACTCTGCTTTTGTTCTGTCACTGTGATTGCTTGTTTACCTGGTATTAAAATGCAATCTGTGTCTGGATATGTTACCTGCAGAAGGCAAATGTTTGTCACAGAATCTAACAGAATTCAAATGTGATACATCTGCAAAACACTTTCTACATGGTGATTGGATTAAATATGGTTTTAGTGATGAGAAAGCCCTGAAGATGCATGGAGGAGTGTGTCTGAGTGCATGCATTTGATTAGTAAATTTGGGTTTGTGGATGTCAACCAACTTTGTTTGTGTGCAGCTCTTCCACTTTGTGTGTGCATGGAGTTTTGTACATGTTTGTGTATGTGCATGGAGTTGAATGCATGTTCATGTGCATGCTAATGAAGTCAGTGCATCTGAATCCAGGCAGCTGGTGACCTCTGTGATGCTCAGTCAGAAGTCAGAACGGACCAGGGCAAAGGTGAGTATGGACTGCCAGGGTGGTCGATTAGTATGAAGATCTGCACTCACACAGGAAGCTGAAAGCAAAAGGATAGGATGGGTGAGCAGCACTGTCTGAATCCTCGCCTCATTTTCACTGCCTGAAACCATTTTATTTAATGAACGCTCCACACAAAATGACTATACCTTGTATAATAGTTTATGGTTGAACCCTTTGCTCAAGGCTTCTCCATATAACTTACAATTTATTCCTTTATATCATTTACTTCAATTAAATATATTGTGAGTGGATTGCTCCCATGGGGCCCAGGTTTTATCACTGGGTGTTAATTATGCTCACTCAGATGGGACACGACTTGCATCCGTCCTGGGGAACGATAAAACAGAGCTCTGCTTCTGGGAAGAATGGGCTGGTTCATCTAATGACCCTAATGTGTGCATTGGCTCCAGTCCTGTAATGGAGGTTATTGTCACATGTGTCTGCAGCACTCTATCTGTTACGGGAAAAGGTGTCACTGATTTACAACTAACTATGAGAGAACAAAGACAGAATTAGCTACTTGCAACACAAAAAGCAAATCCACTAGGAAACTATGTAGATTATGAACAGAAATATAAAATGTGCAGAACGTTATAGCTAATTTTGAGATGTTCTATATTCTTTATCCAAACCATTAAAAACCCACAAAGGTCATGTCCTGATAACTCTGTGCCTTACCTTTTTGCATGTACCAGTTATTCTTAGTACAGAGGACCTATTTTTTCCTGCGGCTCTCCATCTTTCGTACCGTCTGTCTCACTATCGTCTTGCAGAACTTTCTCTCTTTGAAGATACAGACTGCTCTCTCAGGGGAGGACCTGTCATATTGGTTGTATCCAGAGGGAAACAGAAAAGGTGCACTGCTACATTTAGAACTCAATTTCAGTCATACTTAAAACAAGTCAGCTCATACACAAAAAAAGTCCCCTTTTTTTCCTCACTTCCTCACCCTGCTGGGTTAAATGATTTCCTAATTTGTCCTACAGGGTCCTTCTGTGTTTGAATGATATAGTGTTTTAAATATCCATGCAAGGTTATATTATAGTGAATGTCAAAGGTCACCTTTCATCTATATAAAAAAGCAACCCACTCAACTCTCCTCATATTTAAGCCATAGAAGTTTTAAATACTTTTAAAAAGACAATTGATTCTTAATTTTGACCTCAGAGTTATTCATTTATCTCTTTTGCTTTTCTGCAGTTTGTTTTTGGTTTCAAACTCTACTGACCTATTATGCCCCGCTCCCTTTGCACACTTGGCCAAACAAGCTGAAGTTGATGGTTTTCAATTAAGTAGGCTTTAAACACAACCCATTGACTACAGTTAACACTAATGTGTGATTTTAAAATAACAAAATTATTATGACCAAGGTAAAAGGATGAAAAGGTGAGCTAATGTTAGGGAGCTGAATTTATCCATAACATTACAGCGATTAACTAACTGATGATATTGTCTTGTACGAAAGTTTGCTGTAGGGTGATGCTACTGGCATTATTTACGAGTGTAAATAAACATACACTCGTAATTATATAACGCTTTATTATATAACGTATTATAAACGGTGTAGTGGAGAACTAAAAGGCATATTTGTGCCAAAAATTGAGGCTGAAGTAAGGTGTAGAGGTAGCAAGTAAGTAAGGTTGTGCTCTGGATGTCCTTGCATATCACCAGGGGTATGGGAAAGTAATCTGTTGAAAAAATAACTATTTGGTGAGCAAACATGGCCTAGGATATCATTGGGGCAGAAAGTAGGGTTGCCACAAGCCCCTGGTCATGCTGTGGATTTACAAAGGGTCCAAAAATCACTGATGGTCTCCTCCGGACCTAATATCAGGGGTGAAAAGGTCAAAAGAGATGCTGTTGAGCTTGACCTTGAACTTTGCAGCAGAATGACACACATATATTTTGACATTTGTTGAATGCTCCCCACCTGCTCCTCCAGCCTTGGGTTGTACATCGGTCCTCGTGATGAATCTTTGGTGCCCTACATGCATAAAACGTAGGCACATGACTGTATACATATCACTTTGCAGCACACTTTGCTGAGTTCTTCACATCACTGGTTCATACTTATCCAGTATCACTGTTCCTCTCTTTCATATTTAGCCTTCATATTGCTGCTGTCTTATTTAGATATGCCACTCTCTTTCACTAATTCATTCACATTAGAGTTGTGTGCAACCCTTCACTTCCCCATCATGCAAAATTGTCATTTTTATCCCCTTCTTCATACTTTCAGTCACAGGCAACATCATCAGCCATCATCCGGTCAGCCCCAGTCTTTGTGGTGTGATCAGCTTTTTCATCTTCTCAGCCCCAGGTGACATCATCAGCCAAAACCTCCACCCATGTCTAAACTCCACAGAGGAATCACCCTAATTTGACATTATTTGTAAGTAAAATAAATCTTAGACTCCAATATTAGTCCAAGATGTCCTATCAGGACACTAAATACTATATTTTAAATACTATGGTGCAATAAAACCAAAGCCCAAATCTACTCTGTCAATGGTTTGGCTATAAAAACAGGTTATTATTTTCCTTTATTTCATGTCTTTATTTGAATATTTAGTTGTTAAAATGAGGCAACTTTACAAAATTCTGCCAGCACAATAGATTACTTGCTTGCACCAATGATAAGGACTATTTCAACTGACTGTTCTTACTGACTGTTGCTAACTTTCCAAGCCATTTTGTATGTCCAAGCTTTGTTCAAATCTGCAGAAACTCATTTTAAATTCTGGGCAGATTTCATGTCATCTGAAGAAAGCACAAAAGCCATGCTGATTCCCACAGAAGTGTGTCTTGCCTATAAAGGACACAATAATGGAGGCTTAAGTTTCGATCCTTTACGCATTTTGCACGGTATAAAAAGTTGCAGATATTCATGCCATATTGTAAATGTGGTAATAAACAATGCCACAACAATGCAGGAGGTGTTAAAAGAGCATTTTATGGTGCTCAATGATGAACAAGTTTCTGTATCCGTTCATATTCTATAAAAGCATCATCTTATGTAATGTGATCTTGATGATTTCTACACCTGTCAAAGATATCCAGGTGAAATGTTCTCCTTTTCCTTTAATGCTTTGAATAACATTGGAAATGTGAGGGTTTTTATTCAGGCGGCTGCTATCAGCCAAACAGGCCCAGAATTATAGCTGCTCTGAGACAATGGTGAAAAAAAAAAGACAGACAACTACCTGCAGCTTTCCCAGCTTTCACTGCACATAAAGATACATCTAATAAACTGCTGCTGGTTATTGCCGAGGCGGCTGTTTCCCAGAGAAAACAAGTGTGGCTCTTTCAATGGGAAATCTATGTTTGTCTGGCGTGTGCTTTGCCTTAGGGTTAACAGACTCACTGATTTAATCAGAGAGGTGGTCACTAGGGAGGTGAGTGTGCATACTGGAAGTCATACATGTGCATTATTCCAAGAGTAGAGCGTACATTTAAGAATATGAGCCCCACGAGAGGAACAAACTCACAACCTGCCAGTGTTTGTTATTTTCTTTGCCCATTGGCTGAGTAAATAAAAGAGTTGAATAGGGATGGAAGTGTAGAGAAAGACAGATGTTTGGATGCCTTGCACATATTAAATAGTGCATTTCATTTTTTTGGTCCATTTCTTTGAAGGAATTAACAGCACCCTATGATGAATTACAATAATTATGTTGAAGCATTTGTTTTCATAAGTTCAACTTTGAATTTTGCATAATGAATTAGTTTATTACCAATTACCTGCAAAATCAGGCTCAGTCTGAGCAGAAATGCTATAAACAGAGGCTATGGTCCTCTTTAATGCTGGTTCAATTTTCACATTCTTCCCTACTATGCCTTCAATCATGTCCTGTCTCTCCTCAGCTCTCCTGTTAATAACAATTAAAGGCACAGACAATAATGGTGAAAACAATTGTACAATCAGTGGAATCCACTAACTGTATTAAACAAGGACGTAGTCTCTGTGATGTCCTTTGGTCAGCATAGCTACAGGCTAAGAGGTGGAGCTGAGGAGCTGAGGCCTGAACAAACAGCTACACCAAATCAGTGAGATCAGCTGCACTACCAATTTTGCATAAATGTTAGCTTTGATTTATCAAAATATAAGAATTATATAAAAAAAAAAAACCTCTGCCCTATACAGTTTAAAGCCATTAAAAACATAAGCTAAACAGAGCTTGGTTTTGTACCTGCCTGTTAACATGTTTATTTCTGCTGTTATTTTATTTACATGGGTGTTAATGGGACTTCCCTGGCTTTCGCAGCCAGTCTCAAGTGGGTACTCAAGGAACTGCGTTTTTTTTTTTTTTTTTTTTTAACATAAACATTATTTAACACTGGAGATCTGCATCTACCAAGCTGCAGAAGATGAAATGGCCCCGTTCAAACTGCTTTGAAGCGACAGGAGACATTCGGAGTTGATTTAAAACTCTACTCGCTGACGAGTAGAGTGGTTGGTTGTGCTCATGACTCCTATCCGAGTGCACGTTTCCAGCTCTTTAAGCAGACTAGGGTGGTCTGCCTGCATCCATATGACCAAATGGAAACGGACTTTAGCATTAAGTGTTCTCAGTGCTGAGTCCCTACTATGAAACCACCCTGAATGACGTCTCACCATTCTAAAGTGTAGTATTTTTAAAGTTGATTAGCAAACTTACCAGGCTTATACATCAAAGTTTAACACGGTAAACCGTCAACAAGCTAAACCTTGGTGTCCATGATCCATGATGCTGTCAGTAACCTCTTGTGAGATCTCTAAGAGGTCAGAATATTGTTGGCAGTATAAACCACAGTTTCCAGAAATCCTGTTATTTCTACGGTTCTCTCAATCCATACTCAAATCAATACAATATCCATTATTTGGAAACAGACAGCAACTGAGAAGCCATGTGAGAATCTACAGCTTATTTTCTCTTGCAGATCTTGTAAACATAGTGGTTTTTCTTTTTATCTATTCATATCACCTTACTAATTTGAACTTAATCCAGCATGCCTGTTCATTTCCTGTCCAACTATTCTGAAGTTCCACTATGAATTCTTGGATATTTTTGTGTTTGCAGGCTTTCTGTGAATTGGTCCTGATGCTGTCCTCCTTATCCGATCACTGAACCGTAGAATCTGAGGACATAAGCTCTGGATTGTTCGGGTCAACAGCTTGAAACAGGTCAGTGCACCTGGATAACAGGGTTCAACTCTGACTGCCAGCTCTGATCCAAAATTCAATGCAAATAAGACCTTCGTATGCTCACTCTGGGAATGAGATGCAGTGTAAGTAAAATAAGTCTCTCTACTGGGTGAGCTGAATATCATCACATCATTGTGACATTTCCTAAGAGAAAATTCATCCCTTTTGTCCTGGGTTTGGTTCAGTTCCTGACTCTTCCTTTAACAATGTCCTCATTTACAGTCTTTAACAGATTCACACCTTAAAGGAAGGGGCGTAAAAGTTGCATGCTGCTTAATTGAGCAGCTTTATGGACATCACCTGTCTGCTGTAAAAAGAGTTTAGCTGGTGCTGTGTGTTAAATGAGGCTGTGGTTATGGCTGCCAGTGGCGAGTCATCAGCCATTGATCAACCTGGACATCCTCCCGTCTCCCACATTGCCCACCACACATCCATCATCGTCTGCAGGATGTAATCATCCCTCTCAAAACAGCACTTCTATGGAGTCTGAGGGATCTGCTCCTGTGCATTGACAAACCCATGAGGAAATTACTTATCATCCACAGCTCTTTGGTTGTCGAATACTGTCAGTCTCTCCTGCTTTTTTTTTGTTGAAGTCTCAAAACTCTTCTTTTTCTCTCACTATCTATTTTCCCCATCTGAACGTAAAATGAAAATGAGAAGGCCATTGTCTGGTGATAATTTCCCGAGGGTGAGGCCCATTGAGTGCTACTGAGCTGTGTCTAATTTGTCTGGGAAGGTGTTGCAAAGGTACTCAAGAATGCTGGATGTTCATGTTTAGTGGCATGTGAAACCTCACAGCGGATTCTCACGTCTGCTGCATTTCTCCACAATTTAGCCATTGTTTTCACATGTAAACAGTAATGTGCCTTTGTTCCCCTGGAGCTCAACAAAGTCCAGAAGCGTGCTTTGTGTTATTGTACACCTGGATAACAAAAGAATGTTTTTGTAGATACAATGAAGATTGCATCAGGCTGCAGAGATTTGGTCTTTCTTTAGGCGAATCTTAACCCAAAAAAGTTACACTGAGAGCCACACAGAAAGAACTAAATCAATATGCAATTACAAGACAAAGAAGTCATCGATAAACTAAAGATTCAGGGGAGCAAGCCAACCACAACATTAAAAACCATACTGGAGATCAATATTTAATTAATCAGATTACAATGAGTGCACATTTTTAAGACAATCATGCACAAAGTTAACCTACATTAAAGCACATCCTCTCAGATATTGCAATAATTATCCACATTTTTGCAAACTGTGTAAAATACATTAAATAAGACACATTTATGTGACTTTCAGTGTAGATGTCTACTATTGCACTTTTGCACCAGTCTCTAAGATCAAAACAAACTCCATCAAGCCTTCCCTTCTCCTCAACCCCTCACTCAGTGTGCAGCTGTTTGTAGGTCTATGGTCTTGCCCCATGTGGTGGCAGGGCTTGTGGTTAGGCGTTGTACACACAAGATAACTGTACTATACTGAGGTGTGTTAGGAATGATTTAACCAACAGAAGACAATCAGGGTGGCCCTGATAGGGAATCATGAAAGATAACAAATGTGTTTAATATTTTGGATCACCAATCCTGTTGTGTTGGGGGAACACTAAGGACAGCCAAGCACACACTCTGGGGATTGTCACATACAATGAAACGATAGCCAATCAGAAAATAACACAAATGCTTATTTAACGTTTCCTTCAAAATAAATCACTTCCAAGAGCACCAGTGTAGGTCAGTTATTAGAGCAGGCACCCATTTACAGAAACTATAGGCCACAATAATTGACAAAACTGGCAGAGAGGACCAAAATTGCATCTGCAATGTGTGTAGCACGTAGCTAATAATCTGCCAGTTTTCCCAACACATTATGGCTGCAGACTGCTAATCTCTGTAGGCCACTCTCACAGACCATTCATCCCAGACGCCCTATATCTCAGAAGAACAGAAATACGTGCTAAAACTTTAGAAATAAAATCGGATTAAACTTCTGTTTGGGGTTAGGGTAAGGGTTAAGGTGATGGTTGGGATACCAAAAGGTAAAAATCCTGACCCGATAAACCTAATAGAGAAACATTTGATAAAGCAGAGTAAATATTCTGCTTACAAGAAAAAAGCTTGTCCTCCATGAAAACATTTTAACGTAGCAAGTGTAGCTTACATAGCTCCATAATTGAAGTAAGCTATGTAGCTACATTAGCTAAGCAGCTATGCATCTAGCAGAGCTAAAGCTAAGCTCATAAAATAGCCACGTAGAACTTAGTTACAGATCATGAAGCTGATATAGCTGACATAACAAAAGCTAAGCTCATAATGCAGTTGAGTAAGCTATGTAGCAACATTTGCCAAACTCATGTTGCTAAAGCTAATTTAGCTGGACCTGTATTTAGCTACATATGTATATAAAATAAATTTAAATGTTAGAAATAATTCATTTTAAGTTTAAACTTAATCCAACATCATTTTTCTATTAAGTCATTCTGTAAAATAGAGCTGTGGAAGAATACAGTCAGATACAGACTTCATCAGCTTGTTTTCATTACTAAAATGTTTCCTCGTTCAGCATTTAACCACACAGACTCAATCTCAGCACAGCAATCAGAGTATCTGCTCAGCAATTAATTATCAAGCAGGCCTGTCAATGTTCGTTTCCTTCATTTGCTTCCTGGCAGACTGCCTCCATGTTCCAAGAATGCAGAGGAGGAGCACTTCACCGTTGAGTTCTCTGTTTGGAGCTGTAAACTTTTTACCACATAAGGAGAAAAAACAGGGAAAGAACTGCTGTAAGGGTGTAAAAATGTCAGCCAAGACAAAATTGAGGGGCACTCTCATCATCCATGGCATGGAAACCCTAATCATTGTGTTATTGGCTTTGACACATGCACTGCCAGTCATCGCTGAAGCATTAGCATGACAATAGCAGTAATGCAAGGAGCCTCTGGGTAATATTTCTCATCTTTTACAGCCCTCCCAAAAATTGCTGCGCAGAGTATTTCACCAAGAAACACCCCTGAGACTCTTTACACCTCTATGCAGCTTCTCTATTAAGCAGAATTCCCCTTTTGCAGTATACACACCCAGAGCCTGAAGCTTCATTCCCCATCAAACACCAACACAGGCACTAATGGAGCAGCTTTTAAGATTGCCAGATTCACCTTATCACACACCAGCCGCAGTTCACCTGCACAGTAGGAGTCTATCACTGTTGGAGAAGTACTTTAGAAATTAAAATTAAAATGAAAAAGAGAATAGAGATGGATGCAATAGGGAGGCATCTGGCTATGGTACCCTGCAGCAAAGCAATCAATATAAGTTTAACTGCAATTCTCACTTTGGTAATTGTGCTTTGGAATAATGAAATTGTAGTCAAGGTGAAGCATGACCAACATAATAATGATTCTGTTGATGCAATAACCAGAGGGTGTGAGAGGATGATTTTTAGCTCAGGGGTAAATTCTTTCATTTAGCAAATTTAACGCTTTTCCAAAAATTAAAGGAAAATAATGATAACCTCAGTGTAAGGTTTGTAATTTTAAAAAATCCACATCTGACTGGAAGGGGTTTTAGCTCACAATAGCATCATTCATTTCCACTGAAAGCCTTCAATAACTGGCTTCTGAGGATTTTGTTGACCCCCCATGGGGGTGATCATACATGGTGTTGCATACTGTCAGTGCATTATAAAGAGACACAGAGAAAAGATGAGCACAAGCAGTAAATTTTCATCTGTCAGAGGCCATTGACCGTGTCACACAAAGCAATCAGGCAAGCTTGTGAACCAGGCTGCCCTGATCCATCACAGTCACACACATTACACTTGGATCACTAACATGGTGCTAAACACCTTCGATCTTAAAGCCACATAAAGTCATGGCACAGAGGACAAAAAACTTCTTCTGTTCTTCTTTTATCAGCAGTGTCTTTTAGGATACATTGCCATTTAATTTTAATGCATGTGCAATTTAACCATACATATCAGTGTTTTCTTTCTGCCGTATCCGTTCATGGTTTTATTCTGCAAAGGTTTGCAGCATTTAAGTGTTCAATTTTCACACTATGATTCAACTTAATAAGCAGTAAATCCTTATTTTGCACGCTTTATTCATGTGGTTTTATATCAAACTGGGTGACATACTTTGCTGGGTTCAAAAGGTAACATGTCTGCTGGAGTTCCTCTCTTGCCAACAAAGTTTAGGCTTCTCAAGACTGGCAGATGAATCATTAAATCAAAAACCAGAGGAAAATATTTAGGACAACTCAGAGATGGATCCCCTAAATAATTCACAAGGCTGCAATTTTCACTGTTACTTGCTGTTAGATCTGCTGAAAGACTACGAGAGAGCGGGCCAGTGAGATGTGATATAATCAGAGTTAAGACACCCAAAAGATGAAGAATCTGCCACAGAGGAAGGGTCACACTTGGCCAGCATCAAACACCTGTGATTCAATCTATTCCATCTCCAAGTGGGTGTGCAGATACTCTGTTTATACTGCAATAGCAGCAGTTTATGGTTTTTGCGAGACTGCAAGGAGTGATATTTTAGGAGTTCCTTGAATAATTCCATGAAAAAGTAAGCCATCTCTGCCTGAGTCTGAGCTATAGGTCTGACATTAATCAAAAGGTGAAATATCCAAGTGATTTCAGGCTGCAGCATCTCTTGGCTTACAATCTAGCATGAGAAAAATCTCACACAGATGCTGATTTCATATAAAGGACATTATCAGGCTCAAGACATGAAAGTTCAGATGTTCACTGGAATGTAAAGAATCACTACAACCTCTGTAGAGTCTGGAAATAAACTTTAAGACACCGAAACAGAGCTGAGATTTTCTCTATTCCAAATAAGGATGATATGAATTTAGGAATGCCTCATACAATTTATTTTACACTTTCCTTTACAATTAAGGCTGACAGCTTACCATGACATCTAAGTAATTAAAGCACAAAATGCTTACTCCTCTGCCTGGATCAGCTAACAAGCTGACTGCTATAAAAGTAGTTGTATTAATATCCACACTGAATAACTAAGATGCGGATCTTGATCTGAAGAGCGTAACAGTGCCAAATGGATCAACTGCAAATTTGAAAAACATGGAACCATCCTAATGAAGATCAGATAGCTGGCACACAAGAGTCTTGTATTTGATGAGCTAGACAAAAGTGGATACCTGATATACTTAGATATATTAATGCTTTCTTTTATGCTTGCTTTTATATTTTCATACATAGACCCCTTTTACATGGATATTATCTATTGAAAATGGAATCATGATTTGTTTTCAGATTCAGAAAAGTTCCAGGTTCAAACAACATTTTTGGAACAACAACAACACAGATCAGCAAAATGCTGCAGTAATAGTCAGGCCAGTAGTCCATCCATCCATTTTCCTTTGCTTATTCATGGCCAGGTTGAAGTGGTAGCAGGCTAGCAAGTCAACCCAAACATTTCTCTCCCCAGTGACATTTCCAGCTCTTCCTGGGGGATTCCTAGTTGTTGCAGGCCAGATTAGATATATAATCTCTCCAGTGAGTTTTGGGTATACCCCCAAGTCTCCTCTCAGTTGGACACACCTTGAAGACCTCCAAAAGGAGATGTCCAGGAGACATCTTGACCAGCTGCCCGAACCACCTCAACTGGCTCGTAGAGCAGCAGCTCTAGTGTTAGCTCCATCTGGATGTCCAGCTGAGTCTAGCGACTCTCATTTGGGATGTCATTTCGACTGCTTGAACTCACAATCTCATTCTTTCACTTATTACCCAGAGTTCAACCATAGATAAGGATTCGACTGATGATGGACCAGTAAATTGAGAGCTTTGCCTTCCAGCTCAGCTCCCTCTTCAACAGTCCGGTACTACAGTGCTGCCAATGCTGTCAATCTCACTGTCCTTTCTACCCTCACTAGTGAACAAGACCCTGAGGTACTTGAGGATTCACTCTACAACCAGAGGGAGCAAACCACCCTTTTCCAGCAGATGGCCATGGCTTTGGGCTTGGCGGTGCTGACCCTCATCGCGACTACTGTGCACTCCATGACAAACTACTCCAGTGTGTGCTGGAGGCCCCTGGCAGAAGAAGCCAGTAGTTGCTGGTATAATTTTGTAATGAAAAAACACACAGATATGCACATACACTTTCTCCCACATATTGCTGAGTTTTAATTATACAAAAAAAGACTAACACAGGATTGTTTGCATGGATGGATGATGTGGTAGGATTGCTGCTCCAAGTGACTCTAAGATATTGGCTATTGACTTGAGCTGTATCAGTGTGAAAGGCCCTCTCACACTGGAACTGTAATGTGCATGTAGAGAACAAAGAGGGATGACTGGCTGCTCAGTATGACTTAAGTGTAGATACTGTAAAACAAAGTTGGATGATCTTGGAGAACAGGGGGAAATCATGTCTAATATAAAAAAGAGAAAACCAGGCACTCCAAACATGCAAAAGGGACAAAAATGAAGGAGGAAACTTGTTTTAAAAGCCTAAATTAAAATTGACAAATCATTTAAAAAGCCAAAATGTTGCAACGGAGTCTGTCTTCATCAAGGCAAACAAAGGGACAAACATTTGGGGTGAGGTCACACCTCTGTTTAAACCATAGCCAATAGCAGACTTGATCAAATTTAATTTGGCTCAGCAGCAGATCAAGTTTTGACCCTGCATAAACCAGCTCTAAACGGCCTTTGTCAAAACACTCGGTTTTAGTGTGTTTAAAAGCAAATGAGCCCCCTCTCACCCTGTCCCTTTCTTTCATGGGATGTTCACACATCTGTATATCTGTATTATGGTGATAATGAGAATTATAGTAATATAAATGTCATTTTAATAACACCCAATGGAATATCACAATGAAAGCACATTGAGAATAGACCATCAGAGCTGATAGGTGAACCACAAACAAAGGACTGGGTCAACTTATTTCACATTTTGTAAATCTGTTGCTATACCCAAATATACATCCAAAAGTATTACAAAATGAGTTTTCATGATATTTCCCCTCTAAAGAATGTATCTAAACCTCTTTTCACACTGACTGGCAACAAGAAACATAAGTAGGGGTGTTCTTATGGCTGCATGACTAAATACTATGCATGGTTTATGTGAAGAGACACTTCAGGAGCTCACTAGACAGGGTTAGGATCCACATCAGTACACTGCTCTTGTTTCTGAAGTAGCCATCAAAGTCTGCAATAAAAAGAGTGAATGTAAGTTTAGCTCATATCTATGCACACCTGCATGCGGGTAGGCCACACACATAAATCAGATTAGAAATCTGTCCTTGTCCTCTGTCACAGCCCAGGCGCCCATTAATACTTCATTTCATCTCTGCAGTGGCAGCATTTCTGGGACAACCAAAGGTGACAGCAGCACAGTGGCTGGCTGAGAAGCTAAAGGTGCTATACCTCTCAAGATCCCAGCCTGCACTTAGATTGACAGGCACAGGAAAGCAAACAAAGCCATGGAGAAATGGACAGGATTGATCCACATACAGGCTCAAACACAAGGCATGGTACCTTACTGGGCTGAAATGGCTTTATAAAGACACGAAAGGCAATATATTATATAGTACTAGAACTGTACTGTATGTACTGTACTGTACTGTACTCTTGTTTATTGAGATCATGCATTTGTACTCTACCATTAGTCGTGGACATGCTTAGTAATAAAGGTAAACGCTTAAAAGTTTTAAGCATGCTTTTTATTTGT
Source organism: Cheilinus undulatus (assembly GCF_018320785.1). Taxonomy (NCBI): domain Eukaryota; kingdom Metazoa; phylum Chordata; class Actinopteri; order Labriformes; family Labridae; genus Cheilinus; species Cheilinus undulatus. The sequence goes on along the minus strand of NC_054865.1, from coordinate 29,726,090 downwards.
TAGCCTAAAAGCTAACATTCGGTTAAATACTTTAATGTGACTAGAAGCAGAGCTGATATGGACCAATCAGACAATCGATACATTACATAAAAGAAGGATGACTGACTGTTATAAGGGATCTAAGCATGCTTACTGTTTTTTTTTTCATTTGTCCATAAACAAATAATTGTCAAATGTAAGCATTAAAAGCCTCCCCTCACTCCCTCCACTACATTCACAGTGGAAACACAGTGTCTGTGCTGTCTACTGGAGCACTTGGCTATTGATTTCTTTGCTTGTGGACTGTGGTGATACAGCTGATGACTGACAGGAGATAGTTACACCTTCACAGATGTTCCAGTCTCAAGGCTGGAGAGCCAGCTTATAAAAAACACCTGCTTACATGACAGAGTGAAAAAATGACTGGCATATTTCATAACCAGCAGCTGCTTCACTTACTTAAGTATGTTTCCATGGTGACAACTGCATTGTGGATTTACAGAATGTTTCCCAAACAAAAAACATAATTGGCTTGGTAAATAAATGATGTGGCAGAAAGAGCACAGCGAGAAACCATAAGTGGATGACTTAGAAGGACTGAACAAAAATCACACTAAAATAAGCAATAGCAAAAAACTAAGCTACAGTCTAGACCTACCCTATTTGTAAAGTGTCATGAGATAATGATTAATTATGAACTGGCACTGTGCAAATAAAGACTGATTTACATAAGTTAAAGCCTTTGAAATAGCTGATGGTGTCAGTGACCAGTAAGCTACCACATACTGTTGTTTTCTGTTCAGTCCAGAGTATAGGCACTGCTTTTGCATTTTTTCAGTGTTTTCTAATAGTTTCTATGTTTAGATCCTGCTACATACTCCACTAAGAGAACACCTCAAGAAAATTAACTCAGTCAACAGCATCATAATTAATCAGTTATTCAGCCAGCCAGCCAGAAACTTTGCCACTCCTCAGTCTCTGAAATAAACCACCTTAAACTGCCTACTTCACCTAGGTCTGCTCCTGGGTCCTAGGAGAAATTTTGTTATGTTGCAGTAAAAAAAAAAAAAAAAAAAAAATTCTCCTATCATTAATCTACACTCAGTACCACATCTTGGCCCTCACATGGATTTTTTTTGCAAACTCCAAGTGGGCTTTCATGTGATTTGTACTGAGGAGAAGCTTGTCTCGCCAAAGCCAAGAATAATGGAGGGCTGCAGTGGGGGTCATCCTTCTGGAACTCTGTCCCATCTCAACACAGGATCTCTAGAGCTCAGTCAGAGTTACCATCAAGTTCTTGGTCACCTCTCTTCCTTCACCTTACAGAGAGGCGTGTGCTTTTTCAAATCATGTACAATCAGTTTGATTCACCACATGTGGACTGTAATCAAGGTGTAGAAATATCTCAGCAACAATCCAGAGACATGGACGGAACCTTAGCTAAATTTTAAGCATTTGTGCAAAAGGTCAAAATACTTATTTCAATGTGATATTCCATTTTTTTTTCAATAAATATGCCAAAAATTCTAATGAGCGTAGATTAATGAAAATAAAAATGATGGGGTCGTAGCAAGTGTGAGGGGGGTCGGACATGGACACTCACTATGATCAATCAGTGCAGTGCCAGGTGTGTGTGTTGCTGATTGCCCTTATTGGGAACAGGTGTGGCAAGATTATAAATACTCTTGATTTGCAGTACTCTGTGCTGACTCATTACCTCACCCCCAGAGATAAGGAGAGCATCTCTTCGCATTTCTTGTGGATTTTCCAGAACTCTTTGGGTGAACATTTGAAGAATTACTAGTTGACCAGTGCTGTACGTGTTTTACACTGTCATGTTGTCCATGTTTCTCTTATCAAACCAGCCATTTGGCTTTGTATTTAACTTTAGGAGTTTACTCTGTCTCTCATACATGTTCAGTTTTTAATAAGCTACACAGCAGCAGTTGTTTTGCTTCAAGGTTACATTTAGGATGGGAGCTTTATTGATTATTATTTAATACTGACTTCATTTTATGACCTCTCCCTTGTAATGATTTGCGAATTTTGTGGTTATCCTTCCAGGATAACTTTAAAGGTCACATATTATGCAAAATACACTTTTTCAGGCCTTTTAAGCATTAATATGTATGCCTGGCCTGTCCATGATCCCCCCAAGAATCAAAGAAATCCATATCTTCCCCCTCTCTTTCTCCACCTTTCAGAAAATGTTCGCTAAAACAAGCTGTTTTCAGGTTTTCTCCTCATGATGTCATATGGGGAATTAGCACCAACCCCAGGTTTGGTTGGGCCCCCCCTACTTGGAAGAAAGTTCTGCCTCCTCTCCTGATAGCTGAGAGGAGGATCAGGAGAGTCACATCCATTAAGCCACATCCTTTTCCTGAGAGGGGCATAGTCAGGGGGTGGAGTCAGACAGCTCATTAACATTTAAAGCCACAGACACAGAAACACCTCGTTATGAGCAGTGCTGAAACAGAGGGCTTTTTAGACATGCAAAAATCCAATACTGGAGGGTTTTTCAGCAACAAACTTCACAGGCATGTATTGGGGACCTCTGAGACCAATATAAACTTGTCTTAAAAGGGTAAAAAATGTGACCTTTAAGAACCCCCCTCTTTGTCTGCAGTTGTGTCCCGCTCACCCTGCTCTGACAGCCAGAGGTTACAGACCCAGAGCCTTCTTGCTGTGAGGCAGTGGCACAAACCAACCTACTACCCTGCATGCTCTCTCTATTTAAGTTAATTTATTCTACCTGACATCATATTTTAAAAAGATGAACGCCAGCAGGGGAATCAAACACAGAACTTTTTCACTGTGAGATGATAGCTCTAACCATTACAACAAACTGCTGCTCTGCAGTCTCACCAGTGCATTTATTCTCCCTTGTGTCATGTTGATTCAAAAAGAAAAAGCCCCAGGTGACTGATTCAGCTTTCAACATTCAGCTTTATTAATGGGAGACAATATTGCTAAACCTTTTAGCACCCCCAGCCCTGCAGTTTTTTCAGGTTGAAGTATTTTCCTCATGACTGCATTGTTACTTTTTAAAAAATCGCTTTCTTTTTCACAGTAAGCCATTGTGTTATGAATAAAGACTTTGCCAGAGACATTCAAAATTCCTTTTTCCTGGTACTTCAATTAATGAAAAATGTCTCATTTTTCCAAATAACATCAGTTCTTCTCAACGTCTGCTTTGACTTCGACAGCAAGCCGATGTGAGACAGGCATTTCTTTCAAACACAGAGAAACACAGATATACAGAAACAAAGATAGAAAATCAAACTCCTTCTACCTCAGCCCTTATACTGTTGTAATGTTATTATACAGCTCATGGATACTGTTTTGTTCCTTTTGATGAAGTATTTACAAGCTTTCTGAGCAGGCAGGTGTAACAAAGTGAAATTGCTGAGGCTAGAGAGCAATACATTGCAATTCTGACGTCACGCAATAATGTTCTGCATTGTGGTGAGAAAAAAAACATAGGATGTTTGCAAAGGTACTGAAGAAAAGGATAGTGCTCATTTACAGATCAAGTGGCACTCATACTAATGGGTTTTGTATATTTCTGTGTCTTTGTATTTGTATTTGTTTGCCCTCCCATGCGTGGCACTACCTGGTCCTGCTGTGGAAACATTTCCAGACTATGTCTGAAAAGCCCACGAGCCGACAGGCTTAAAGAGAAAAATAAACTTGTAACATGTCTCTCTCAGCATGTCAGACGTAGGAGCTGTGCAGCAACTTTTGAAGGCATTAGTGTTCGCCTATGGCAAACCTAAGCTGTCATCTCGACTGAACTCTGTATATTTCATGCTTTTTAAAGATACATTCTGCCAGCATCCATATGACTGACACAGATATGAAGAGAAACTGAAATCTCCATCCAACAAGTTTTTATTAGCCATGCAGCCAGGCAGGCGAGAGAGTAACAGGACTTTTAATACATCACCAAATCAATTTTATCGATTGGTTTCTTCAAAAAATTAAAATTACAAGTATCAGTGTTGGAAACTTTGCACCTTCAACTCCAGGAAATGGTGCAATGAATACAGCAACCCTACTGCATACTCACCTGCATCTCGGTCTTTGATCTAATGTGAATATTGACATTTTTTTACCAACACATCACCACTGTCTCTAAAATACTTTAATAACGTAAGCAGAATCCTATACTATTCTACATACATTCCCCCATGGCAAGCAATCTGCTTGCGTAGGCTACTTAAGAGACTATTTGTATCCTGTAAGGTGCTGGATTACAGGATTTACATTTTAAAGGGTGTCAGTGATGGCAGCTGGAGGAAATTGTTGAATGCAATTGTAGCAATGCAATAAAAGATCTGTGATGTGAGTCAAGCTTAGCAAGCTAAATGACAAACCTGCCCCTGCCAACCACAGATCCTCTAATACCCACAACATAAGACAGGCTATTACCCTGCAGGAGCACTGGCAATAATATATCACATCCTGTGGATGTATAAACTCAGAGAGGGGGGTAAAGTACAGCCTTATATACCTTAAGATATACAATGTAATGTGTGTGTTTAATCAAGCCTTTCCCTTTGTTTTGAGGGATTGTTTTTCCCAGAGCTTGCAACAAAAACATCACATTTTACTATAAACTCGGGAGCATCTGAATCCATTTTGTTTTTTTTCTTTTAAAGCTTTTATGGATAATGCACTAGTTAAACAGATTAATGTCTTTGCTGTGGGGTAAAATTGTTCCTATAAAGTGCAGGGAAATTGCACTGGTCAGATTTCCCTCAGCCTGCCCAAAGTGCAGTGATGGCAGCATTTCAGGAGAGAAATAATAGGTTTTGTTTTGATCTGTGGAGCATGGAGTTGTCTGTCCCAGGGGCCTGCCAGGGTTAAACTCTGATCTGTACACTGTGACTTGCCCAAGGCTGTGTGTGTGGGGTTATTAAAAAGAAATATTGCTTCATAAAAGCCCTCTGCACTGCAGCCATGACTCCTGTTAATGCACACTGTTGCTGGAGTGTCTCTGAGAGGGGAAATGGGATTCTTTTTAATCTGCCCTCTGATTTGAAAGACAATTAGAGTTTAGCATGTGAACTCCTGACCCTGTCTGTTCGACTGAAAGACACCTTGGAGAGAAATGTTTGTATTATTGCTCAGAACAATTCACCACCAATACTTGTGGACTAGTGTAATAAACTAGAGCTAAATCAGTGCTGATTGTTAAAATAGACTAAAGCATCCATCTCCATTGGTCATTTGCAATGCAATTTGCAATTTAAACAGTCTGCAGTGGCCATCTGGACATGGGAGCACTGAGATTAACCAAAGGACATTTTACCCTTGAGTTATAGGCTGTTTGTGGAGAAACAAGAAGAGATTTAAAGCAAACAGTGTTTCTTTATCAGTCATAAATGGATTTAACTCCGGGGTGAAGTGTGAGGGGATACATATTTTAAACAATTAAAGCTAATATATTTGACAGTATCATAACAGTATTTAGATGCAAAATAAAGCACACAGTCATGTTGGTCAGCCACAATACCACTGTGGTTGTACCTCATTTAAGTTTAAAAGTATTGCGAAAAATTTACCTAATCAAACTGGGTGAAAACGACCTCAATTTTGTTGTGTATATTCTATAGGCTGTTTATTTAATTGCAGCCGTGCACATTCAAGAACAGTCATTGGGCAAAACAGGCATAACACAAGGGGGAAAAAGGGCACTGAGTACCTGGGCCTGCAGTGAAAGTGTGTTTTTATTTAATTTTTCTTAGTTATTAGTGTCATTATTGAATCAAAAGCAACTAAATGAGTTGGTCAGCAGACTTCAATTTGTATCAAATAGAGGGGAATAAATTACTGGGGAGTCCCTGCTCCTCCCTTGAAAATGTCCTAATGGTATAGTCCAGTGCTGCAAAATAATGCAAGTAAATTTAATTTACCTATAGTAAAAATATTGCTCATACATGGGGAAATTATGGTTCATAAATACATTTAAATGCATAGATATTTGTAAGAACATCAAGATCATTTGTTGCTTGGCTTGCCCGTTAAGGGGGTCTTGTGTAATATTCTTTCTGGGGGCCCAAAATCCCTAGCTATGCCCCTGTTGGGAAGACCCCATTAGATGAATTTTACTTTAATTTCAGCAAAAATCTCACAGAATTTCCATTTGTTATTTTACATTCATGCATTTCATGGATGTTATAAAGAAAAATGGGTCAAATATACAACTTGAAATGATTTTTAAATATTCTTGTTTTTTGCAAAGCCTCTGACAACCCACGCTCAATGTCTTGACCTCCCTTGGATCCCGACCCACACTTTGGGAACCACTGGTGAAAAGGATAAAAACACATTTTACTTCCACAACTGGCATCAGCACACATCCAGCAGCCCAGAAATGATAAATATTTAATCATTCATTAAATAGTTCTTCATAAAGCACCATCGGCACTCATCTGTGGATTGATGAGTCCAAAAAAGCAGCACATCCTTAGGGTCTATTTAGCGATTTATAGTTTATTTATTTATTTCACCTGTGGACTCATACACGCAGTTGTGACAGAGATATTCGGTGTTCAACAGTCGGAGGAGTTTGAGGAGTCCGGTAGGTGGCAGTGAACGTCTCAGGTAGGGAGGGCAGGTTGTGGGGGGGGGCGTGTGTGTTCCTCTTGCACAAGCGCTCCCACGTTGCGTAGGCTGGAAACCTGACGTGGAGAGCAGCCGAGCGGAGAGTGACAGAGTTGCGGCGGGGCAGATCAGAATCCCCGTGGCTGCGTCTCCCCTCCTCCTCGCGCGCTCGGACCGACACACAGTCGCACGAGACTGGCGACACGCTCAGACACCGGTCGGCTGGCCGCGGGTGACCCGGGTATCCCACTTTGACGACCAGACTCGGGCTCCGCGGGCAGGAAAAGGTGAAACTAAACTACATTTGACTTGAGAGCGATGCACTGGCAGCATGGCCAAGTGGTTCAAGGAGCATCTAGGATTCAAAACTACCAAAGCACCCCCTCCGGCGCCTCCCAAACCGGACTACAGACACTGTCACACCGGTGTGCCCGGAGCGCCTGGCTTCCAACAAACCAGCACCGGGGCCACCTTCCCCAGCCCCGCTCAGCCGGACATCCTCGCTGCTTACAAACTACAAAAGGAGCTGGACTTCGAGGACCCATACACTCCAGGTGGAAATATTTCCTACGGCTCGAGCTTGAACACTGTGGGGTCGCCGGACATCAAGTATGTGTCCCCCAAACACCGACTTATCAAGGTGGAAACTATCGAAAAGAGCAGCCCTGCTCCGGGCGGCGGTGTCACAGTCACACAGGCTGTTGCTGTGGGGAGTGTTAAATCTCCCACTTCACCTCCCTCTGAACACGGAGACAACAAGGAGAAGGTGGGTGAAGTCCAGAAATTAGTCTGTGTCAAAGTATAAGGCAACACATGAGGCTAATATCTCAGATTAACTCAAATGCCTCCTACTTGTCAGTGTTGCTAAGCCTATTTAACGTCTGTTTCACATAACTTTTTCAACTAAAAGGAGAGTGTTGCGTTTTATTTTATCCACAAACTGTTGCCAACTTTATTAGAAATGAAACGTTGGCTGGCTTTGAAACACTTGACCTACTCATGTGAGGAATGAATCGTTACAACCGGCAGAACTTGTTATCACAACCCCACAACGTCTGTCCACAAGAGTTGCGACATCCTCCTCTGTCTAATAACTAACCTGCACTACAGGGAGTGCTGTGGAGGGAGCAGTATTGACACATAAAGCTCAATATCAGAGCACAAATGATTAAATCCTGAAAAATGTAATATTTTGCTCACCTGTAGTGAGTGACTTGCAGGGAAGCTCTGCTTTAAACCTGCATCTTATTCCACTGTGATGTAGACGTATTCACAGTCTCTGTAATTGAACTGAAATCTTATTTTTTTTTAACTACACAGATCAATTTTGTGATTGTTATTTTTACAGCAATGCTTCCTGCCTTCAGGGAAGCAACCTGTGATTGTTTTATGGATATATGGGTTTAATTTGAGTTGTTCTTGGCACAAGTCTCTAAATGTAACAACACAAGCCTCACGCCTTTGTGTTGTTACCTTTGAGGTTGTTGGCTAATACACAGAGCCTGTCATGCACTCATCAGCAATGAGTGAATGTGGAGACAGACGGGCAGGCAGGCAGAATGCATGAAAGCTTTGCCTTGGAGCAGCACACTGTCATGTCAAGCCTGCCAGGAATTTATACACAGCCAGGTCATTTGGAGAAACTTGAGACGTTCAGTGTCAGAGTGGCTGAGGACGGACCATATGATGAACGCGACTCCTTGGAGGAATGCTCAAGAGAAGGCAGGATCCTGTGAAAATACACACGCCTCCTACTTAGATCACGTCCCAGCCACAACTGGGCTGGAAAAATGTTGCGGTCATCTTGATTTCCTCTCCTCTGTCTCCAGCCTCCTCTTGTGTTTGCCTTCACACCTGTCTTGTGATGTTTGGCCAGTTCACAGTTGGTTTTATTTCAGAGCTTTTATTTATGTATTCCGTGGTGTCTCCAACCTGTCACAGAAGTAATGCGCAGAGGGCACTTTTTTAGTTTTGCTCCAGATTTGATCACACAAAACAAAACTTTAACTGTCATGGATTTCCCACAAGACCACAACAGACTACGGGAAGCTCCGTCTGAAAATGTTAGACACTTTGTGTATTTTTCACAAATTTGGTATGCAGGTTGAACAATAATACAGCTATTTGTTATCAGCAAACAAGCATGAAAGCAGAATTTCCATTTTCACCCTTCTGCTGCAGCTGTTGGAGCTGATTAAACAGATTAGAGGTTTCTCATGTTAATTGGTGCTTATTTGGATTCCCCCAGTCAGGAATCCAGTTGCTTCTGCCCCTCCTGTTTCTCCTTGCATGTGCACATATGGCTTTAACAGGCAGGCAGATGATTGTATAGTTAGGTTCATGTGCCTCACACCTCCAAGACTAAGTGATGTTATAGATGTGCTAAAGCAGGACTGACAGCTGGTGGGCTTAAGCAATATGACAGGAGAATGGTTTAAAGGTTTCCTGTCAGGTGTTGAAGGTTAAATAAAAATGGTTTAATGGTGGAGAAGGAAGTGTCAGAGGAAAAGGGAAGGCTGTACCCACCTCAGGATTTTGTCAGTCATATCAGAACTTGCACTTCAACTTCAGGCTTTGACCATTTGTTCATTTTTTTCCAGTTGAGTGCCACAAGAAAAACTCTTCTATCAGCCTATATTAGTCTCAAGTTTTACCTTCAAGAAACGCATAAATCAGTCATCCAGAAGGATCCGCTGTTGGCCAGACATTAAAACATTTTTCTGAATGTTTCCCGACATGTCAGAGACAGAGTTTAAGGAAGCTAAAACTCCCTGAAACCTGGATTTGAGGACACGGAGATGCAAGGATTCTCAACATAAAACTGTTATTCCAGCCCACTTGTTCAATAGCATTTAAGCTGTCTCTAGATATTCTGCCTTCTTCGAAAAAAATATCTCAGGAGAGACAAAAGCTGCAGGAATCTTCACCTAATAACAAACTGAGCATTCACAAAGAGGCTAGTGGCAGCTCACCTCTGCCTCCTGTAAACTTGTCAAAATTAATGATAGTTTGTTACCTTTCCAGCATCTTTTTAACCAGTTTTAAAGCTATATACATTCAAGACTATCAAAAAGTTGCAAAGCTTTGAAAAAACTGCATCTTTTTCATAAGATAGGTGAACAGGAAAGAAAAAATCTATTAATTTCTAGCAACCGCTGGGGCATTGTCTGTATTGCATAAATACTAGGGCTGTGAATCGTCCAGTATCTCATGACTTTATTCCATTCTGATTGTTGGAGTTATGATTCATTTAATTTTTTCAATTCAAATTGATTTTCAATTCACAACACATTCCCTAACTGGTACAGAAAAGGGATTATTTTAATCTCTACTTCATTCTGTTGACTGCTAAATAAGAAAAAAAATGTGACCTTAAGCTAGATAATTAAATACTTGTCAGAAACTTGCCAGTGGAAAAATGATGTGATCATAACTTTAAATCCTGTACTGTTGATGACGCTAAAATGAGTGCAGGACTTTGAAATGACACATGCAGTGAATCTCATTATGTGTTCAGTATTGGCTGACAGACCGATAAAGTGATGTCAGCACACTTCGCATATTGGTCATTCAGTTACCTTTACTCTTACCTCTTCTTAAAAGGAACCCTACGTCATAAGACAAGTTCATCTTAATGGATAGACATTTCTATCTTATCTGCAGGTTGAAAAAACCCTCACTAGATATCTATATTTTGGGAAAATTTAAAATGATGAACTCACCAGGAGGCTGCCATGTTTTAGTCCACTGGGCAGTGTGATGTCATAGGACTTCAGTGGTCCTCTGCATGTACTATTTCTATGCATTAGTGCCCCTTCAAATCTTTTATATTGTGAACATGGTTGCACTGTTGGGGAAGAGAAAATTATCAAGACTTTATTCTCAGTAAAATTCAAAGTGGACGTAGTCATAGAGGCAAAAAGACGGAAAGTGGAGCTGATTGTAAATTGTCTGCATTAGTGCCTGCAGAGGGAGAGAGAGAGAGCCTATCTAGGTGAGCAGTGAGATGTGCATCTTTAGATACCTCGATTCATATCAGGTCATTTTATTTTAAAAGCAGGAAATAATGACTAAATACAACAAAAACATATCAGTCCAATAATGGTAAATTTATCTGATCATGCAGAATTCCCTTAAAAGTCATAACACTTTTCTTTTGTGAAAACTGAACAGAGACAGCTTCTAGCCACTCCATAGACATTGGTAGTTTGTCAGTATTTCAGACACATCCATGCCAACATTACCAATGCTGGCAGCTGGTGCTGCTAATGCTAACAGCTCAGCTAAAGAGGCATGTTAACACACCTCCTACAGCAACTGTGTGTACCAGAGAAGTTAAAGATTGTGCATGGAGGAAAATAACAGCTAAAACTGGCTTATTTTAAAATGTAGGATGAAATTAAGAACATTTGAAAATATTGTTTTTAGGCAACTCTGCTTCTGTCACAATGGACCAGCATCTTATTAGAGGCAGATGCTCAATCATAGATTTAAAGAGTTTTAACCTGAGCTACGAACAGCAGCGCACATGGTGTAAGTAACAGGCATTTTAACATGGTGAGCTTTTATGTAGTTAAGAGTCACATTCAGTCAGACTGAATGTTGCTTTGCAGATTGTTAGAAATGACTGATGGCATGGGCAACAAGGGATGTGATAACAAGCCACACATTTATTTGTTAAGTTAAAGAGAAAATGTGTCACTCTGTCTGCTTTCCCTCAGTGTTTTGGCCCTACTCCCCTGTGTGTAAGCTGCTGTCAAAGCCAGGGGTAGACCTAGTGAATGATAGAAGTATGAGGGGGTTTAGATTTGAAATAAGAAAAGGACTTAAAAAGTTAAACAATAAAAGACTTCTTTTGTTTTTTGTTTTGATAGATGTCCATAAAAGCATTTATTTCCCTTTAAAATATGTTGCATTTCTTTCCATATTTCAACCCTTTCATGGTGCAACCCCAGATAACTTGTATTAATTCTTGTACTTTTTGTTCAGGCTGCCTCTCCTCTTCTCTTCTCCATAGTAGTGTCTTCAGTCTCTCAGCAATCTGCAGATGGCTGCTTCCCCCATTGGAGGTTACCTTGTACATTTTAAAGTATTAAAAAGTTAACATTTACTTGAAAATAGTCTGCGCTATTATGTGAAGGCATAATATGTTTTTTCCAAAGTCTGCCAGTTTTCCACTCTCATCCTGCTGAGTTGTGCTTTCAACTTGTGTTTTACTGTAAGTCACCTGACGACCTCAAGAGGGAAGTTAAGTGTGCAGCAGGAATACCTTCAAGGAAAATTTGTCACCTTGCCCCCTCTGTTACACATGCTGTATCTGAATGTGCCTTTTAAACAAATGATTAATTAGTTATCAGCATTAGAAACCCTTTGGAGTCTCAGTACTTCTCTGTAACTACACTGTTGTTTCAAGGCTTTTATGGTAGAGCCTTTATGAGGATTACTGTTTGGCTAAAAGCTAAGGATTTTCCCTCCAGCTGTGGCCAGCCATGATAATTGTTTGTAAATCCCTGTTAGAGGGACTCTCCAGGTGATGTTAAAAGTGTTGTTAATGTGCGATTGTCCCATTATAAAGACAAGACTTGTGAGAACAGTCTCTGTGGGAGGATGTGCTGTTTGCTGCTTGTTTTACACACTCTCCCTCCAGGCTATAGTATTGAAAGGTTGAAAGTGTACCACTTCACATTATGTGTTCTTGTTTGGTTTTATAGCTGCTTTTCTCTGGGATTTATGTTGACAAACTAGACAGACATCTGGACAGTGATTAAATAAAGAGAGAATGTGTTTTGGGCATGTAGCTCAAACATGGACATTTATTGTCATTGTGATTTTTGAATGGACTCAGTAGCTTCACGTGAACTCTGTCGTCCTCTTAAAGCACAGACTAACCGCTGACTACCAGAGACTGAGCAGTGAACACACGAGTGGCTTAACAGCACTGCTTGGTCACATTGATGTTTTAATTACTTGACTCATGAATGCTAATTATATCAGTGCTCCCCTAATGCCTGAGATGCCAATAGTAGCATCAAGTGAATTTCCTCAGTCTGTTTGTACTCAGCAGGACTCTAGAGTGAAAAATAAGAAACTCAGAAACAGTTTCATGCAAAATCTAATCTGTTTTGTTTTTATGAGTCGTCATCTAAAGGGTGTCACTTCATTCAGAGGATTTCTGTGTTTTTGGAGTTGTACCCTTCATATTTAAATCAGATTTCTCCTTGTAGTTTGGTGTTTTCAAGACATTGTAATGTGTTTTTGCTTTGAATAATGCCAAGCCCTTCACGGTAGAGTGAGTTGAGGGAGATGATCAATTATCTTCATGGCTTACAGCTAATTAAAGGCCTCATCTCCCAGCTCATCGCACCACTCAGCACTAACCCAACTTCTCTCAAGGACACGGGGAAAGTGATGATGGGTTCCACTCGGAAATATGTAAACAAAAGCAGCGTAATGTGGAGCTGACAGGCTGTGGCATCCTTGTAAAGAGCAGCCGTCATCATCAGTATCTGTCTGTGCACCTGGGAAGCTGCTGTTCCAATCTAACTGCAGCTCCTTTCATGGCTCGGGGACTCTTTGAGTCAGTGATCCTATGAGTTGGCTTCCATAGCTATCTATAGAAAACCTGCACTCGGCTCAGAAGCCCAGACAGCCAACAGAGACATCTGGATCCACAGATTTCTTCTCTACATCTCCACCTTGCACCTTTTTTACATGACCTCGCTTGGCATTTCGATTGATTTTGCTGGAGGTGGAAAACTTGAGTTATCTTTGCCAAGAAAGTTGTTTCTTTGATCCTGTGCAGATACATGTGAGTTAGATTCAATGATATTTCATGAGAATAGTCAACAGATTTTAGATAGAAAGTAAGGCCATAGATCAAGAAAGAATTTATGATGTTTTGAAGTAACCTGACACTCCAGATGGATTGTTTCACACATCCATCTGGAATACCTTCGATACTAAGTGTTTGGGCTTTGAAAAAAAACTCAGTGTGACTGGATGAATGTTCTGTCTGTCATATCTTTACGAGCCAATCAGAGCAACAAAACATGTGACATAGCGGCGACTGAGGTGCGCGTGTGCAGCTACCGAGGTATAACGCGAACGATGGTGACTGTAGTCAGTACACAACTTTTGTCATTTTTAGAAGGAAATAACTCACTGCTGTTCTTTGTTCTTCTTTTAACGAAGAAATGTCGCCAAGTTCTGATAAAACTGGCACTTTAGCAGCATCCACGCTAATGTCTTCTGCCATAATTGCACCAGCCTCTTGTTGCTGCTCGCTTACACCACAGCTCTGCAGCACCTGAAAGTACTGCCCCTCGTCGCTGATTGGTCCTGTCGCTTTCTAAGCGGGCCCAAAGGTTTCAGACGGTAGCTTTTCAAGATGGATTCACCAGTGAGAAACAGAAACGGGCGCATCCATATGCTTTGCAAGGTTAGTTTTGAAGCAGGTTCTGTGAAATGTAACCCCGGCTTACTGGTTGGAGAAAAATCTATGAAAACAGATTCTGCCTGATGATTTTCTGCCATTTTGATGGGTAAAAATGGATACATAATGCATGTTTATTATTTACAGAAAGATAGTTCACATAAAACAGGCCTGTGTTATTTCATTATTATGTGTAAATTATCAGTGTGTAAGACGTAGTCTGTAATTTTCCAGTCTATAACAACGACAGTGAGACATCTACAGGCACATTTAGCTGGATTGTTAACCTTGTTTTTCTATCTGCTAGGCTAATTAGGGCAGACAGCTTCAGTTCGACTGGTCAGTTGTTTGGTCGAAAAGCTTTTGTTTGACCAAGATCACTCTGGTTGGTGAGTCGCCCATCCCCCTCCCCGTAGATGCTGGTCAGGGGGCAGACGCGTAGTGTGCAGCTGGCTGATAGAGAGATGTACTGCAGGGGACGAGGAGCAGCTCTAGGAATAACAGGTGGGGAAGTACACAAAGCTACGCAGAGTGGGATATTTTCTGTCATTTTACATAACTAATGCTCAGAAACAACACATCAACTCATCACAGAGTTGCAGGCTGTTTGTATTGAAGTGGCGCTCCTGAGTGTTTCTGCTCTGACCTCCCTCACTGCATCAACTCCTGTGGTCAGTTTAATTCACCTATTGGTAAATAGGCTGCGTGGTATAATCACCTTTTAGAATCTCCTCAAAGTGTTCACGTTAGCGTTAGCTTCTCTTTACAGACAGGCAGAAAGCAGAGGACATAAAAGGTGATGTCTGCTGGTCGTTAAATCCTGACGAGCGAACTTTTTTCCTCTCACCTCCGTAAATAAACGCTGCCTGCTGTCTGCTTAATGCTCATAAATGACACGGCGCGTTACCGTTATAAATGAATGAAAAACGATGATCTGAGGTTATTTTGTAGCCTGTATGAGTTTAAAGAGATGCCACACCGGGATCACAGAGATCAAAGGCAGGTGCCTGCTGATTATGTCTCAATTAATTATATTTTTAGTACGACGTGATGAGCCTAAAAGATATATTAATGCTTCAAAGGCTTGTTACATTCATTTAAGGATCATTTAGAGTACCAAGCAGGTGCAGTGAGGAACCTGTATGGATTAAACAGGTCCCCAACGAGCTGATTTTTAAAAGTTATTTTTCTTTTTTTTTTTTTTTTTTTTTTTTTTTTTTTTAACTGAACGACCAATCGATTGGTTGGTGCCTGGGTGCGATTTTGGTTGACCAAGTTTTTCTTTGGTTGACTACAGCCCTAAAGCTACTATACACTGAGTGGGCACTTTATTAGGTACACCTTTTCAATTGCTTGTCAATACAAATAGCTAATCAGCCAATCATATGGCAGCAGTTCAATGCATCATGGACATGCAGCCAACAATGTGCAGCAACTGCTTGATGCCATCATGTCAATATGGACGGAAGTCTCTGAGGAATGTTAAAGTATGCCACAAAAGATTAAAGCAGTTTTGAATGAATATAGATCTACTAAAAAAGCAAGGACCCAGCTGGTGTAACCCACTTGATCTGAACAACTTTCACCAGAAGCAGAGTAAAGAGAGCATTTTCATCAGTGGCACAAGTGCTGTGATTTTTTCTTTAATGTCTTAAACTTGAGGAAACTAAAATATTAGTCCAAAGTCAGATACCAATGGTTGTTTTGCGTGATATTTTTAATATCTTCAATATAGGCTGCCATAGAAGAATTACTGGTTCGTCCTTTTGCCTTTTAACTTTGGATTTTATTTGGATGCGTAATGATCAGATTGACTTCAAGATTGGGCACCATGGTATGTGAGGGAGCTGAATTACATCCTCCTCAGACACACCTGCCAAACTGGAGTTTTCTGACCTGCTTTGACTATGACTTAGATTACAGCACCTGCAGAGCACAGCTGAACCCGGTTCAGCTTCATTTCCCCACAACCTGAATCTCTTCCCTTAGCCTTTTCGCCCCAGCACTCCAGACATGAGTAGAGTTTTACAAATGCATCCCTACGGCCATTCACGCTCTCATCTGTGCCAGTGGTATGGGAAAATGTCAAGCACAAACGTCAATATCACTTGGCTCTGTGAGAGTGGTTTTCTTCAGGGGCAAGAAAATGGATAAAACATCAGAGCCTATTGTGTTTTTACTATTGCGCCTCTTTTTAAGAGCAGTTCTCTAGTTTTTCTGGATCAGACAGAGGCTGAGGATGGGCTTAAATGGATGGTTTACCTCTGCAGGATGTGCCTTTGTTAGACCTTAAACAAACCTGCCTTTTGTTGAAGGTACCCAGTATTTTTCTACGACTATTTTCACATCTGGCACTGAACAAAATGAACACATAATGGAAATAACATAGCTTAAATGTGCAAGTTTAAGCTAATCTCTGCTAATGTGATAATGTTATATGGTTGAAATAAGCACAGAGCTGTTGTTTGTCTTAACTATGCTCAGAAGTGATGAATTTGTTCCCATCACTTGTGGAGAGATTGTGACTCACACCTTTAGTAAATGGATAATTATTTTGGCAATTTCAATATATTGTGTAAAATGAAGCAAGTGCTTTGTCATGGTTTATCTGACTCATATCAGTAAAGTCTTGCCTGTGATTGTGAAATTTCTGTTTCCACTTCATCCCACTCTTCACTTAGGTGTTGAAGAGTGCCATGCATTTCCTGAGCTATTTTAAGTCTTTGAAGTACTCTCCAAAAGCCATCCTAAGCCAGATCAAGAGTGCAAGATATTCAGTTTGAATATCAGCTATCGAAAATAATACATACTTTATTTCCTTTCAAATAGATGCCATTTTTCTTTTATTACAAAAGAGAAACAGAAGAGATTCATGTGACCTGAATAAGAATCCTGGAAGTGCACTTTGAAAGGAAGGAAGGAGAACAGGGCCAAAAAGCCTATGTGAGTTAAGTTCTGCCTCTCTGGAGCAGGATGAAGTCATAGGATGCACGTGAAGCCATAATGTCATTGCTATTTGCTTTTTGCATAGACGTAGTTTAGGTGAGTCAATACATCCTGTTATATTAATAATAAACGATGCCCAGATTTTGAATACAACCCTCACATGCACTTGGAAGTTTTTAGAAATGGTGGCCTTTAGCCATTGTTTGCTTATTTTCATCTCCTCTGTCTGGGAACTTTCTTAAAAGAGTCCCGATGGAGTCTCTTATGTTTGTTGCTCGATTTGCTTTTTCTATGACTGCACTGGAACATCAGTCACACAATTCCACCAGGTCACAATTATCCTGCAGACTTGTGCTGCAACTGTGGCCACTGGGGAGCTGTGCACACATGGCTGTGTTTGGTTTAATGACAGTGTGTCTGTGTGTGTGTGGAACCGAGTCTAGAAGCTGGGAGTCCTGGTGGGCAGGCACATCGTCACACACCGATTAAAAGGCAAACAAATTGAGCGCCAAGCTTCATGCCATCTGAGGCACAAAGAGCGAATCTGCTTGAAACACTGACTTAAGTGTGCTGTTTTGGAGGAAATCAGTTGCAGTGCCCTTCCTTAGTAAAAACTATGCAAATTTCAGCTGTAACTAAATAGTTATTTTTGCATCAGAATCCAGCCGGCGATGGAGATCACAGAGATTTGATTTGCCTTTGTGTCTCCGGCGTGTTAGTGCAGGCTGTTGTTTTTGTGTCACGCTGCATGAGGCAGCCAGACTTCCACCTTGCGAACGGCTCTGGCCTGTGATCTGAGCACCCACCAGGAAGCCCAACACTTCCATTTCTTCCTAGCAGGATTCCAGGCTTGTTTCTTTAAATTCTTGATAAATGATACATAAGTCTACTTTTAAAAGTCAGACATATTCCTGCTGGGATCTGTGGTCTGATTTCACTGTTTTAAAACTATTTTTAAAATAATCTACTGTAGTGAAACTAAGAACATGAGTCAAGAAAGATACTGCAGCTTGTATTGGTGGAAAATAAGGAATGGCCTGGTTGCTCCAGGATTTAGGAAGTGCTCCCTTCCTGATAGGAAGTGTTTACAAGTTGGTGACATTCCCTTTATAACTTGACAAGTCTGTGCTCACCCCACTGCGTGGGCTGGATATTCTTTCTGTTGCTTGTGTGCTTAAATATAACAAGGCTTAATGTTCTTGGCTGTTGGACACGAGCAATCTAGATGTTGGAAATAGTGACAAATAGTGGCAGAACATGCCTGCTGTGTGCTCTGCTGAGGGCTCGCAGTGCTCTCAAACAGACTGGTGATTGTCCCTGCTAATGTAGCACCTTGTGCACAGAGAGGTGGGAAGCCATGTAGCAGTGGCAGCTAAGGGACTCCACCCTGCAGGCTCTACTGTCAGCGTAGGCGACGTGCTGGGACATCAGTGCATCCTTGCTGAACAGAGGCTATCTGAGGCCACAGAGCTTCAAGACGTCTCCTTATCAAATTGTGTAGCTTTGTTTACTGCCCGTCTGTGGCTTGTTTTTCCTCCCTGCTCTATAAATCACTCTCCAGAAATCAAAGCCTCTGTCCCTGTGGATCCCTGCCTTCTGTTTCATGAAGCCCTACTTTCCTAATTGTGTCAGTTTTTATCTTATAGCAGCCATGGTAAACAATATTGTTTTCCTCTATGTGTTGTGTTTGCAGCATCGCATGGGAGTGAATTAGAAGTGTACAGTGTGTGTCAGCATACTTGTGTGCTTGATGGGCAAACAACTTTGTTATCCTTTTTCAGCCTCGTTCTCAACAAATTGGAGTTTCCATAATAACTGCAGTGATGTGGGGAATTGTTGCAGAGCGTGTTGAAGACAAATTGCTCATTCGCATTGGCATGGGATTATTATTTTGCATAAAATTCCAGCAGTCCATTGTAGCAACTGAATTATTATAAACTCTTCCCGCTTTATAGCAGAAACACTGCCAATAAATCTATCACAGAGGGAAGGGGGCAGAGGAAGGGAAATTGGATTTTGTCAAGCGTGTCGTCAAGTACTTAATCTTGAATATCTGTCGCATATTAAGAGCACCTTCATAGGGTGCAACTCAAAGCCTCCTCCCCTTTCTCCTCTGGAGGTCTTAACTGGCTGTGTGGAGTGTGTTTCAATGAAGGAGGTCCTCAGGGACAAGTTAGGGTGTTTTTGTGCATGACTACCTTTGGGTGCTGAAGAAAAATGCAGTCATACATCAGTGGTAGGGACTAGAAACTTATTGTGAATACACATGCAGCTACTTCAAACCATTCAGTCATTTCTAAGAAAATAAACAATTATTATTGTATTTAGTTTTCCCTGTTCAGAGTTTAGTCTGTTCGATTTATTCCAATGACACTCATCTTTTCTGACCTTAAGACTTCTAAAATAGATCATTCTTTTGTCTTTCAAGGTATTGAGCAAGTAAGAACTTCCCCTTGTAACACTGAAATTTTAAATCTTAAAATGACACAAGTAATTGTCAAACAAATCCATATCTGTTTTGACACAGCAACAAAAAGGAGATCCCAGATACTCAATACTGGGTAATGTGTTTTTAAATGACCCTCTGGGAATCCTGCACACTGTATTATTGTGCAAGAACATTGAAAATTTTAACAGTCTTTGCAGTTTAGAAAGCATGCAGGAGTTTGGCTGCAGTTTGAAATGGATTCATGACTTTCTTAAACTCACCTGTGAAGATGTCACTTTTGAAGTTCTGGTGCTTTTTGGTGCTGTTGAACTTTAAAACAACATAGATTGCACCAATTTTAAAAAACCTCAAGCCCATCAGGAGCTGCTTCTCAGCTGCCAAAATTGTTTGACACATTTTTCTTACAACTTTTCGGTTTTATTTTGTATCAGCTGTCCTGTCCAGTTGGCCTCTTTTCTGATGTTGTGTCTTATATAGCACATTGTCATTTTCAATTTCAGTGTTTAAGGGATACAAAGGGGGATTCTAGGATGCTAAAAGTACTTTTGATAGCTTTTAAAGATACTAGGGGCCAAAAAATGCAAACAAGGCCATAAATGCAATGGATAAGAGGAGAAATTCACAGGCACATCTGAAAAAATGTGAATATCTGGGATAAGTTCATTATTTTGTACAACTTAATTAAAAAAGGTAAAACTTTCATACATTTCATGTTATTACACATAAAGAACATTATTTTAAATTAGTGAATATTGTCTTTTTTCCACTCTGATTTATTTACGTATTAACGCTGCAGTTGCGTGAAAACTGACTTCTTCTGTTTTTCTTCTTTGGTCATTTAATAGCTGTTGCAACCAGCATTGTTGTGCGTATGTCTTTCAAAATAAAAGAATAGTCTTTTCACCACGACCCCTTCCCCAAGCACACAGCCATGACCCAGTGAAACAGCTCTGCACCCACTTTGAGGTCCAAAGCCACCAGTTGAGAACCACAGATCCAAAGGGTCAGGCAGGTTGGCTGGCCAATCAGGTATAGTGCCACAGTTTGCAAACCAGTTGTAGTAATTCTGGTACTGTGGGAAGGTGCCATGTTTTGCTGGAAAGGGAAATTCAGCATCTCCACAAAGTTTGTCAGCAGACAAAAGCACAGAGTGCTCTAAAATGTCCTGACAGATGGCTGCATTGACTTTGGACTTGATAAAACAAGGTAGACGAACATGACATGGCACCAATCATTTCCCATGCTTACTGAAGACTCTGGGTCCTTGATTTACTAATTAATATCCAAATCTACCAACATCTGAAAACAGGACTTCAAACCACTTAGAAACATACTTTTTGCACTCACCTGCTGGTGTTGGTCCACTGTGTTTATCATGTCCAGAGTAAGCACAGCTGTCAGCCTGAAAGTTTCAGAGCACTCTTTCCATCTGCTGATGAGCTTTATTAAGATTTCCCTACCCTCAGCGCCAAAACTACTGTTAACTAATTTGTTGATTGTGGTATTACTGTGCTTGGTGACGGTAGTTATCAAAGTGGCCAGGGCTTCTGTAAACACCTCAGCAGTGCCACGTAATTTTTGCAAAAGGATCCCTGACCAAGTACAGAGTGCATAAATGAACAGCAGGTCAAATCTCTGTAAAGTAAATCCTTTTGGTATAATGTAATATTGTTATTTTTGAGGTACTTAATTTTTATTGTCATGGGATGTAAATCAAGATCTGAAACAGTTTTCTTTCAGTGTAATGAATCCAGAATATCTGAAAGTTTCACTTTTTTAATAGAATTACAAAAAATATATATATTTTTAAGGATGTTACAGACATAGAGTAGGAGGCATACAGTTCCACCAAATTCTTTTCCTATTTTACATTTGAGCACTTTTGTTGGGTTTACCCTGCATGTTTGAACTGAAATGGGGATTAAAATGTTTGTTGTGCAGCACACAATGTAGGTAGTTTTGCCAGTAAAAATAACCCGCTGTGCTGTTAAGGCAAACTTAGCCCCTGATAATGATTTGTAATTGCATTTACAGCTGCATCTGTTCTCCGTGCCTCACTTAAAACTGTCTCAGCTAGACCAGATGATTAAATCATGTAACTGTGAACTCTCACTGACATTAAGACAAGTGAAGTTACTTGCAGTTTCATGGCAGAAACGATAACTCAAGTTAAAATGACAGGAGATGATCCTGTTTTTAGCAGCTTGCTGGTCAAAGATGTCTAGGGATTATTTTTAGACTTACAGTGGATTATCTCTGAGTTCTTCATGATTGCCAGGGACATAAAGTCTGATTTAAAAATTTGCAGCATTTAAAATGAACTCTAGATTTGTGCTGCACTGATTTATGAACGCATGGTGGCAATTTCTGTGATTTTTTTGTTTTTACTGATTATTTTTCACATATTGTTCGACATTTAAACGCCAAACTTTTCTACAGGTGCAATAAAGCCCGTAAACTGCCATAAACAGCGACATAATTCTATGGTTTTTAATGTGGAAACTATCCAGGTGTATATTTGTGTATTTTTCATCCAGTTCCATTCACTGTTTTTCCAACTGCACTATTTATATACATACTGCTGATGTTGTTATCCTACTGAAGTGTGGAGCACGGTATCAGCCTTGCTGTTGCTGCATCTGGAACCATTCCAAGCATCAACAACAGGCTAAATCAGATGTGCCAAATGAGCCGCCTTCACCCTGGCTGCTGCACGAAAGCCGCCCCACATGGGTAAGAGTGCAGAGTTCTGAAGAACCAACATTTAATGTGGTCTGAATCTTAAATGAGGGGTGTGTGAGTGTGTGTAATAAATAAGTCGGCAGCCAGAAGTGAGCTGTTCTTTGAACAGTGCAGATGTCTCTGAGGGAGACACATGTGAGGCTGGTGGCTGAGCACATTTATGTGCAGAGGGGTGTGCTGAATCTAATCCTCAAAAAGTATATAGGACAGTATATATCACTCATATGCTCCCTATAGCTTTCTGATGGCAGCTGTTATTAGAGAAATGCCCTTTTGAGGCTGTTCGGTAGGAAAGGAATATAGAACGGCAGTTTTCATGATCTTATTTTCATCTGTCTTTGGCTCAAATTAGTTCTGAAGAGCTGTAGACATGCTTTTGTTATAATGTTTATTAAACCAGAGTTTGTTTTTGTTGAAAGATGAGTGCTTACTCACACTGAATTGCTGCAATTCTTGTTTGATTTTCAATTAGGATAAAAGCAAAGCTAATGAATTCACCTGGAAATAAACTGAAGTTAAATGTGGTGAAAAGCTCTTTGTTGGTGTGTGTACTGCAGGAGCGTGTGACTGTGAAAAAGTGTCTTTACAGCAAATTGAATAATTTGATTACAGCTACTTCTGCAGACTCCTAAGTAGGCCTTTAGAGGAGGTGCATCACTCTTCCAGTGTCACGTAGCGGCAAAACTCCAGCAGCAACAGAGTCTTAGAAAACATTTCAATGAAGTTTTTCAAATGTCAGTGATGCACGGTGGGAAATGCACTCCTGCAATGTCTCTCCTTCAACGGCAAAGCTAGTTTTTTATCTGCCTAATCCGTTAGGGAGATATTGAACCCAGCAGGGCTCAGTGTTCACAAGAGGCCTTCACTGAATTGTAACCAGATTTTGGCTTGCCGCTTTAAAACTTCAAAGTATCTCATTGATAGTAAGTGCATTATGTCTAAGAAGCTGTGAACATATTCTCTTTAATAAATAGCCTTTGGGAAGTCTTTCTTTTTAGAAAAGTGTGGATAAGTTATCTCCAGATGACTGTGCTGCACACACAGCACTCATCCTGCATTTACGGACTAAGATAAGGCAGAGGGGCCATCAGCAGAGGCACTCCAGTGACGCTCAACCTGCTGACTTTGGCTTTTACATGAGTGTTTTTCCATCAAACAGGAGAAAACATACTTTATGCATGGCAGCCCCATTCTGTGGAAAAAATTCTCCCCTCATCTTTTGTCTTCTCTCCCCTCCCTTCAGCTCCATCCACACAATAGCAGCATGTTTTCTTTTTTTTATTACATTGAAGAACAAAAGAGCAATAGCAGCAAAAAGGAGCCTTCTGAAATGTTTTAATGCAATTGAGCTGCTAAGCACTGGGTTGTATTAGGTTATCGGTGGCTGAAATCCCTTGTGGCATGAGACATAAATCACACACGTCAGTCCTCTTTCTTTCTTTTTTCCCCATCTCCTTCATGGCACAGACTGCTGATTTCTCTGGCAGCCTCAAAGGAGCTTCAACCTTGACTGGTCCCCCGATGCTTTCAACCCTTCCTGGACCAGCCATGACATTCACATCATATTCCTGTCTGCAACAATTCAGCGTGAAGTCTTTGTTTTGATTCATATCTTGCATATTGTTATCTGATTATTTGAGGATGAAATGATCAGCCTGCCATTTTGCATGTGCTTCCAATTTTTTATGTCTAAATGGGGCATGAATCTTGCTAAGAGCCAGACAAAAAGACATTTAATGAAGTTTGTATTTCTATTTATTTAGTTTCTGAAATTTTGATTCCTTTGTCTGTGGTTGTCTGATAAGCCAGTGAAACATTAAGAGTCTCTCTTTTCTAACTTTAATGGAAGACTGGGGCCCAATCGAATTGTAATCCCACAAGCTCTCACACTGTGGATCATTAAGCCAAGGTGGCAGGTGTCTGTTATAGTCTCCCTCCTTTCCTAATGTTCCCACTCTGTTCCCACTGATTTGAAGGCAGCTTTGCCGCCTGAGAGTCGCAGTGCATTTCAAGAAGTCTGAAGCCAGAGCTCCAGCAGGTGTAAGACATGGTCAACCCGGGATATGAGCTTGGGAATGAAAGGTATTGAGTTATTTCTCTCTCAGTGCCAGAGAACAGTCAGGACCCAGCATACGCAGGGATATGGCCTAAGCCTGTGAGACAGCTTTGAGGCATTCATACAGGCTTACAGTGCAGCTTAGCAAAGACCCGATGTATGGAGGCTCTGCAGTCTTGTGCTGAGGGGGAATTTTTGGTTTTATGACAAGTGCAGCTTGGCTGCAGTCCTGACACACCCTGACATGCCATGAGGCAGATGGTATATCCCCAGGTGACACCCGGGCTCTGTGGCACCCCTCTCCCCACAACCCCACACTCCTCCTTCTGTCAATTGGTCATCAGTGCAACGGGACAGGAAGGACACACGGGGACAGTTTGGAAAAATTAACCACCTCTGCTAACTAAGAATGAGGTAGGCATAAGGTGCTCAGTGATGCTGGCTTGCTGAAGCAGGCGATAGTTACAGCCCGAATATGTCTAGTGGAAAATGAAGGCTAAAAACTAAAGTTAATGACAGAATCACTTAGATGACTTACCAAGTCATAACCAAGGCACACAGTGGAGCTCCTTCTCATAATCCAGGTCAGAGGTACTCCCTTGATAAAAAAAGATTCTTCCCAAACAAACAAACAACCAACCCCTGATAGTCATCTGCATTGCTGCTGTAATTTAGATGATTAGTTGCTTCATAGTAATGCATTTGCCAACAGTTTAAAATGAAAGTGAAAGAGGCGTCCTCATTCTTCTATCACAAACCTCTCTTTGCTTTTTTTTTAATTAAAAGCTACTCAGGCTAGACACTTTTCTGTCAAAAACCTGAATTTGCTTTAAACAGGAACAAAGACATCCTTACTAACTTTCCAAAAAATGTGAGCCAGGTGTTGAAAGGAACTTTTACTATTGAAAATTTTTAAGTGTTTATTATAAAGGCCCGACCACCTCACTTGGAGCAAGGATGCTGTTAAATTAACTGCTAATTTGAGGACATTAAAATGCCGAAAAACTCACCAAAATTTCCACAATTATCAGTCGTGGTGATACATTTTGTTTTCTAGTGGTTTTGTGCTTGTATGACAAAAAACTGGCTCCATGGCGCCCCCAAGAAGCCTTTTTGGATAGCCCCTCCCACTGGTTTCACCTACATGCATGAATCTTAGTACACTGTATCTGTATCATGTCCAGACAAACAAAAACTAATATAATTCCTTTTAAAAAGTATGTAAGAGATCAGGACGGATGAAGTATAATTTTTTTTACTTTTTTTTTGGACGTTTTACACTTCTCACATTTCAAAAAACCAGTCCAAGGAATTTTATCTGATTGATTCCAGTATTATTTTACTGATTCTAGACAAGTTTGAGATCTAAAGCTATCAAAATCTCGAGTTTTTGCAGTAGGGCGGGGCCATAATCTGGCCCCAATGTTTGTATTTTGATTCTTTTCATCTTACATCAATTCAAACAATCAGCCCCTGCAGACCATTCAACCTGAGGATTTTTGTCTAATTCAATAGACCGACAAAGAACTTCATGAACATTCCCAATATCCTAAAAGGAAGTCAACTAGCTTCACCTCAATTTCAAAATGAGGAAAATAAGACTTTTTTTATGACATTTACATGTAATAACTTTTGTATACATTACTATTTGTTCTTCAGCATTATCTGGCAAGACAACAGAATCAGACTTAACATGTCTACATGCAAACATGTCAACAAAGTGCCCCCTATTTTAAACAGGAAGTACCCTTTGTTTAGTCCTCTTAGTGTGTTGAACCTCAGATTTTGAAAGAAAGGCCTCATTAATTGTCCAAACACTGACCTGTTTCATTACAGGATGCCTTGTCGCCATGGTGACCATTTTGATACCTCGTCGTTTGATGGGAAGTTGGTCTAACTCTCTTATGAAACACCTGACTTGCTTCAGATTTCACATATATGATCATCTGCTACTTTACTATTTAAATGTTAATTTCATAGTTTTGCTGTTGCTCCACCTAACCTCTAACATAAAACATACCATTTGCTTTCAATTTTACATGAGAAACATCAGAACTGACCTGATCACATCTACATTTTAGCAACATTCTGCTTGCAGCCCTAGTTATTATTGACTTCATTATTAACTTGTAATAAGTAATGGTCAGCCTCTATTAAATGTTAACAGAACACAGAAAAGCAGAAAAAAGGACCAACTGTGACTTCCTGGCTCCTCCTGTTTTGCTTTCAAACCACCAGAGCCATTACATTTTGATTTAGTTTGATTTTGATTGTCAGGGACAGCAAAAAACACATATGTTACGGTTCAAGTGGAGTGTTTACCGTCTCTGCCGTCTAATACCACGCTTTTTGAGACATTTGTAAACCAAAATTTGCAAGGCATGAATATTAATGAAGTGTTGGTTTCAATCGTTTGCATATGAAACACGAGCTAAAGGCCAAATGAAATCTTGAGTCCTGAATCCTAGCTTTGATTTTATCCTTGATTGCATCTAATCTCAAAGCATTAGTATACACAATGCTATCGGACGCTTTCATCACATACGCCCTTTATTTCTCTTACACAGTGTCAACAGGAAAGACAAAAGATGATGTCATGTGTTTTGAGTTGTTATTTCCTTCAACATGCACAAATGTCCTTTTGCTCATGAAGGTGATTGAAGTTAAGGTGTAAACTGAGCTGAAATCAAAGCAAAAGAGCACATGCGAAACTAGAGTTGTCTAAAGCTGCTGTAGCAATTATAAAAATGTAATATTTGGAGTGTTTCATCTTATTTATGGGCCTTAGTCTCATACCACAAGGCCACCCTTCTACATTATGTTGACCACAGTCAAATAGACTCCAGTTATGCCTCACATTAGGTGATTCATATGTTTTTATAGCAAGGGCAACATCTCCTAAGTTTGGGGGGTGTTTGCACTGACAGTATCTGAGTTGAGCTTTGGCATAAGCTGAGTTTCTGTGTAGCAAGGTGCTAGATCAGATGGTAATCACACTGTTGCATAATCTCCTGAAAGTCTGGGGGTCTCTTGGGCCGAGGAGATGTTGCCTGGATGAATTTTCATCAGCGTTTGAGAGAAATATGTATATTTGTGTGGCACAACAGCAACCCAGAAACAATGTTTGTATTGGATGTTTTTCCACCAGCTTGAACTCACAGAAGCAAAACATTCGAGGAACCCATAATTATGCTGTGGCAGAAAAAAAGTTTTCCCCAAAACAGATGGAGGGAGAATATTGAAGAAGCAAGAGGATTTAACACAGTAGCTGCTCTGAAACACATCCATGAAACTGACTTATAGTTTCTGTAATCCACCTATAGGGAAGGATGATGTGTGCAGAAATATACCTGCTCCATCATGCAGCCACTTAAGAAGCTTAAAGAAGTTTTTAGCAATTTAACATGGAAATTTGTAGACCTTTTTTCCTTTCTGACTGTCGCATAAATGAAACTTGACCTCATGAGAACTGTAAAAATGTGAACACTCCCAGTGAGATATCTGGCACTTTAAAGGCTATGTCTGTATATTATACCTGTTTCCCTGAGGCTTGGCAGGTGTATCTGTGCTTGAATGTGTGTATTTGTCTCAGATGAATGGCCTTTCTTCTTGTAAGCGTGCTGTCTCGGTGGCAAAGATGCCTCCACCTTGCCTCCTCTTGGCAAGCTCAAGTAGCAGCACAGCGGGCATGAGGCTAGGTCCACCTCCACTTTTCCCCGCCCCGCCCGCTTGGCCCCATCCACCAGATGAGTGATGAGCTTGTTTGTAATGAGACCAAATCCTTTCCTGTTACATGTGACTCATAGGGTGTAGTGCCAGTCATCTCTGTTATTATGCTTGCTTAGTGTTTTGCATAAGCATTTCCTCATTTGTTTTTTTCCAAAAATCTTTCCATGTTACACAGTGCAAGCAGTGCCTTTCCACTTCGTCTGATTGACAGGACTGCAATATGAGGGGCCTCAGCGGAGAAAAAGTCAGTTTTCTAACAGCTGGCTAAAACCTTAGCCCTCAAAAAACCTGTCATAAAATCCTTGGTCCACAAGGGCAGAGGGCTTAGATGGGATTTTATCTCCTTTCACACTGGTGGTATTATAATGTGTTATAAAATTCTCTGGGCTGTGAGCATTTATGCCTTAATGCATTAATAGTGGTGCAGTTATTATTATTATTTTCCATAAATGTAATGTGAACATGAAAAATTAAAGTTGTGGTTATTGTTTGTTGTAACCTTCTTACAACAAGTCACAACAAAAAGGCAATGACAATCTTGTTCGACCTAAACAGGACGTTTTTTAGAGTCATAAAACAGTGTTAGAGCAATCTTAGCATAAATTCCTTTGAATGAGAAAAGACTGGATTGGTAACAAATTTTATAAAAATGCCACAAAATCCAAGGTGGTCTTAAGACCTCAAAGGGGGTTCATCTAATCCAAATATAAGTAATTTTACAATTCATATAGAGCTGACTAAAACACATGACGAAAACTCAGAGGACAAGGCTGTGCTGGCTCATTTTTGTAACTTTTTGACACGTTTTAATCCACTTTACTAAGATTAATGGCTCTACCACTGTTTAAAGGCTAAAAAAGAACACTTCTTGTTTCATGGCGAACAAAAAATTGCCATAACTATAATTTTTATACAACTTGAGCTCAAGCTGACTTGAACGCACTGGCAAGCATTTAGTTTTCATGTTCATATTACATTTGTGTGCAGTTTTTACATTTGCAGGTGAAACAATTATTTAGCAATTTTATTTTGCAGTTATTTTGATGATATTGTTCATTCCTATCAAACTTCCTTAAATAGAAGCACGCTTGTTTCCAAACAGGAAGTGAAAAAGATTAATCATTGATTAGTTACAGAAATTCTGAGATTAATCACAATGATTTTTTTAATGATTTGGCAGCCCTACGAATCAGAGTCTTGTACGTATTCTTTTCTGTTACACATGAATGTAATGCATAACTGTTGCTAACTTCAGTAATCACATTACTGTCACTATAAAAATTATCTTGTTACTTGAATTTGTCAATGTTATTCAGCTGCTAGTAACTGCTCAGTGGAAAGACAGAAAAACATCCCTTTTGATGCACGCTTACGCTAAAACCTCTATGACATTATTCTTTGACATTGGCTTGAGTCCATGGAAACAAAAATATCAGAGCATTTTGAATCAAGACATCTTACAAGGTTTGGAGATATACACACTGCTTTGGATTGGTTGCAAGAAAAAACAAGAATGTGATCATAAAGTCCAAACCAGTGGTTCTGAACTGGTCAAGCTTCAGGACCCACCAGTCTTCTTAATGACAAATTGTGACCCAAAATTTTCAAAATCTTTAGACAATGCACATAAATTTATGAGAAAATGTTGCATTTTTGATCTTGACAGAACAAAATAAATGACAGAAAAAAGAGCCAAGAAAAATTTAACATGTTTTACACCCCATTGTCCCATGACAAAATGAGGTTTTGTCAAATTTTCCAGAGATCTTGAAGAGTTACCTTATTATCAAGGGAAAAGCAGCTTTGTTATGGCAAGAAAAGGAGAGAAATTAGTTGAAATAACAAGAAAACATTTAAATTGACCTATTATCATGGTAAAATGCAGTAAAATGAAATTTACGACACACATTCGTGACCCACTGTTAACAGCTTTGACCCACCAATTGAGTGCCAGTGCCTAGGACAAAAACAAGTCACTGTTAATGCAAAATGAAATCCTTCCAAACAGCTACAAAGACAACATGCAAACATGAAGTTGTAGCTTTGCTTTAGTTACCAAAGACCCCCCAGACCCTGGTGACACTTAAGATAATAGCATAATGTCTTCTCTAGCCAATCAACTGAGGCTTGATTGATTTTCAACAACAGGTGCTATCAAAAGCTGATATAAAACGGTTTAGCGTCACATTTTTTATATTATATAGGATAGAATAAAGAGCTTGTGTATGTCCTTATTTTAATAATAAAGATTTGTGCTGATCCGGGCAAATAACTCATAATTTTTGCTTAACAATTAAATGACCTGGTCTCAGGTGATACACAGGTGATACAACTAATTACCTCCAGCAGTGACACTATGTGTTATTTAAATAAAAGTAAATATTAATTGGTAATAAATCACCATTTTTAAATAAATCACAACTGTGCAAATGAGTGTTTTTAACCATTAAAGCGACCAAACATTTCAAGAAAACAAATATCCCTGATGCTCTGCTCCCTAAAGGTCTGAGCAGTATTTCTGGGTCTCAGGACATCCACCTAATTGCCATGTACTGCACAAAATACTCAGCAAAAGAAAAAGACTGCAATTAGCCGTGGCTCACTGCCAGCTCGGCATAAATCTGCCAAATAGTTCCTCTTAAGAAAAGTTGAGCAGTTGTGGTCTCCTTCCCTCTACTTTTGAAATGTGGGCCTGTCACTGGGCTATCATATAATTAGGGTGGCCAGCAGTAGCAGCAGAGAGCGTGCTGGAAGGCTAAAAAGCTGAGGCATTGTGCCGGTGTGCTGAGGCATACAGAGGTGCAATGTTATTTATGTGTTTCTCCCCTTTATCTGCTGCCTGCCACTGTGGATATCACTTGGTCCCTTCCTGGGCCATAGCAGTATCTGTCATACAAGCCTCCTGACGTCTAGCCATGTTGTTGTGTTCAACAGAGCAGCAAACTGAATTCTCTTCTTGCTATTTCACTATTTTCTGTCCCTCTGTCTCATATTTCTCTGATTTTTTTCTCCTCTGCAGCTCATTATTCTTGAAGACTATGCGGATCCATTCGATGCTGAGCAGGCTGGTGGTACTCAGACCAGTACAGAAAAAGTGACAACGGAGAATGACGGCTACATGGAGCCGTACGAGGCCCAGAAGATGATGGCAGGTAGATCAACACTTTCCAGTTTTTATATGTCTCTATTTATTTTCACTCTGCTCTCTCTGTCTACCTTTAAACCATCAGGTATCATAGGATATCTGACAAATATTTCATTACTTGGTGTAATTAGCATGCAGTGTGAATTTCCCATATGTTTCCAAGCTGGAAATTAATGAAGAGGCTGAGATGGCCTAATGCCCCCTTACATGACAAGTGCAGCAGAGCAAAGATGACCTGTGTGCCGTGAAAGATGTCAAAACATCTCAAAAGTAGCGCCCTTGCACCCAGAAGTCATCCAAGCCTGCAAGTGTTTGTTTTCTGCTGAATATTGTGTATGTGGAGGCAGCCACTTGCTGGGATTTCCAGGAAGCCTTTTTTTGAGACAACAATAGCAGTGTGCTAACATAAGAATTCAGCCAAACCACATTCTCCACATGGCATTTGTCACAGCACACATTCACTCTGTGGCTAAGGGAGCACAGCGATGACAGAGAACAAAGAATGTGCAGAAAGAACGCTGAAATGATGAAAAATGTGGAGAGAACAAAACATGTGGCAGCTGTTTGTGTGACTGTCAGACCTCAAACGGATGCTCCTGATTCCCGGATGGCTTTAAATATGGATATTTTAGCCTTGATAAACTGACACAGTCATATCATTTACAGTACACTGGTAGCCTTCGCCCTTCTGCACGTACTGTACCTTATAAACACATACCCACACAAAGGTTTGACTGCTCTAACAAAGGCAGGACATGAATGTCTCTGTCCCTCCTCAGCAATTTTCCTTTAATGGGTCTCCAGATAATCTCTTGTTTCAATCTCTCTTACTGGTTTGACCTCTGGCCCAGTCATTGCCTCAGCTGAGGACAAAAACTTAAGATTTATCTCCTCTCGGATGGAGGAAGCTATAAAGAAAGAAAAATCAGACAAATGCATTTGTTGTACCTCTGGAATCTTGAACTGATTCCAGGTATTTTTCTTTTGTATTTCAGCTGGACACAGTTAAGCTTTTGGCTATATTGACTGGATAAACTCTGCTGGCAGCTATTGTCTGTTTGATCTGATGGAGTCTTCATTTTGCTTTGTTGTTATTGTTTCTGGTTGCTCCTGTCTTTGAAACCTGGAGTGTTGTTGTTTTCAGGCTCCCTGCTCTTATCCATCATATCTATTGATTGCCATATTTTTTATTAGGGTAGGGCGTTGTTTTGAATGTTTGCCGTTTGACTGTAATGCCATCTTTTTATTGTGTATAAAATCATTGGCTCATTCAGTGGATGGTGTTTAAAGGAAGAAAAATATTTGTTTTACCCTATGAAGCCTCCCAAAATATTGCAAAAATCAAATATTTTGCATCCCTAACTGATTCAGGAGAAGCTGTGTTGCTGATTTTCTGTATCCAAGGTTTAAACAAAGAATGAGTTTGCTCTGTCAGCAACACACAGCGCCAAATTCATCTTGTTCCGCTTGGAAAGTCCCCAGTTCAATCTAAATGGTGTAGTTTGGGGTTAAGCACCTTCCCCACGTTTACCTCAGTGATGTAATGAGCATCAAGGGCTGCTCTTTGACTCGCTTT
The DNA here is from genome assembly GCF_018320785.1 of Cheilinus undulatus. Taxonomy (NCBI): domain Eukaryota; kingdom Metazoa; phylum Chordata; class Actinopteri; order Labriformes; family Labridae; genus Cheilinus; species Cheilinus undulatus. The sequence goes on along the minus strand of NC_054865.1, from coordinate 29,693,427 downwards.
CTCTGTGCGAGGCTGAATGCGTTCCCCAATACATCTGACTATGGATGTAACATAATTGCTGCATCTCTCATTCTGACAGCTTATTGGTCAGGCAGAACTGCACACTCAGAATAGTTGGCTAAAAAGGACAGAGAAGAAACACTGCACTGGCTGCTGCTGCACCAAAAGCAGGGAGAGGACCAACCTGCTCATGTGAAGCTGGAGGCTTGCATCGCTCCGTGTCTCATTCTGTCACCATCATCCCTCTCTCTTTACCATCTCTGGTCTCTTAAACCTCTTCAGGCAAGGAAACTTTTTTTTTTTTCTCAATGACAACCTGCACTGTCAACAGCACTTTGGTCTGAGATGTCTTCAGCCATGGCTCTTAAAGCCTCACTCTTTTTTGTTCTCAGATTTTTGTTTTCACACTCAGATGCAAATGGACACAAACCCAAAACTTAACAAAACAACAGGAACTTTTCTTCTTAAGGTTGTCAGAGCAGATTTACCACTGTTATCTTTAAACCAGTTGATCTACATCCTCATAAAGCAGAATTTAATGTCTCTGCTTGTAAGATTCAGAGGTGTGTCGAACAGATGGTTTCACATCAAAACTGTAATAAGATTTATGAAAAAGATGAAAATGAATCAAGCTGCCTGACTTTAATTTGTCACCATGGAGACCTGTAGGATTTCAGTTTCAATGCAAGACGGACACACACAAATAAACCTACGCATGCACACTGTTGCAATCACTGTTATTTTAAACAAAGCATCTGCTGGTAGTGATACTGATAATGTTAAAGGAGCTGTAACCTTGTAAAGCTGATGGACTGGTCAGATTCCATGTCTGTCATCCATGTCTTAAAAGGCTCACTCTGAATAATTTGGCTGATCAGAGTCATTATATGAGAATGAGGTGGTAGCTCCAGGCAGGGTGAAGTTTACTGAAGGCTGGTAAACAATGGTGGCCAGTGAGAAGATTAGCATAGATGCAGCTATATCACTGGTTCTGTCAGAACTGAACAACATTTCTTTATCAAAAGAAGGGAAAAGATCAGCACTGAGAGCTTTTCTTTGTTAAGATGTTTTGCTTTTCTACCGATTTACCAAATTTACCAACTGGCTCCGCTGATACTACACTGGCCAGAAAAAATGAACGTCACAGACCGAGCATTCATCCAATTATCCTCCATATTTAACAATGACCATGGACTGTTGCGTATATAAAATACATCCCGTGCAAGGGATATCTGAAGCTGGAATTTCAGGTTAAAGGAGCTATGAAATCACTTGTATATCAACTTGGGAAATCCCTGCTTGTAGCTCTTGTTTCCCTCTTTACATGAACGAGCTCTTGCATGTAATGACTGCTAAAACTAAATAAATGTTTATACCTATAGTGTAACAGTAATACTTCTGGCAGTTTGAACCAGGGCTGGTATGTCATTAGCTAAACGAACCCAGCTTCACTTTCGATATGAGTAGGGAGGTTGAAAACCACTGCCCTATGGGACATAAGGCTTGAGTGAGATTTCTCGAGTAACCCCTAGAGCTATGCCAGCAGGAGCACAATGTCCTGGCAGGGTCATCCAAGCTGGACAGGTCTAAGGGTAGATTCACCAGTCCTTGAGGCTAGGGATTGGGTGTAGCACTAACAGTGCCACACTATAAAAATCGTAACTGTTACAGAAACCACAATGTGCAAGCCCAGTCATACATATGAGCAGATTTACAGCCAAAATCGACCAATACTTATTACTGATACATTGTAAATATCAGCAGAATAATTTTCATATATGCAAATACTGATTATATGCCAATAATATTTGACATCTCTACTTTTTTGCCCTTATTTTTGATATGATAGCTGAATAGAGATTGGGAATATGAGGAGAAAGAGTAGGGGAAGACATGCTCTAACTGAGCCAAACCTCACCCAGGCTGTCTGTTTTCTGTAGAGATAGTAGCATATGGTAGAGTGTATCAGTAGCATAAGCAGTCATCCAGATGTCTTTATGTCTTAATATCCCATTCACATTTAATAATATTAATTGAACCTCAGATTTCTTTGAAGCATATCCACTACAACTTTATTTTCCACAGGAGAGGAAGTAGGTTTCAAAGCTATTCACTGCTTTGTTGACACTTTCTTTGTGTTCCAAGTTTGGCTTCTCCCATTGATTCTCATACCTCCAAATTCAGCTTTAAAGCCTACAATTAAACTGCACCATAGTTACAAAAGTCTGAGGCCCAACCCTGAGATAGAACAAAGCCACTGTTGAACTGCTTTGCTTCATTATCAAATCTCACACACACAAAAATACATTTTATGTTAAAAAAAAAAAGGATGTGCTGTTTTGAAGATACAAATATAATCTCTTCATTACACAACATTCACACCTTAAACACACAAACACACAGAGTCAACCACATTGTAGGAGGTGTGGCATGTCAGGCCTGGGGCGAAAAGTGCCACAGCCGTTTACATAACAGAGCGTACACTCCCACTGTGCATGTGTGTAGTACTCACGCATTCATTTCTGCAGTGTGTGTGTGAGCTAAACTGAATGGAGCTGGTGCTTGAATGTGAGGGAGAGAGGGAGAGCTGTGTGCTCCATGTCTTTCTCTCCCAGGAGCTATCCACAGTGAGGTTGAGCCGGCTGATTTATGGGCCCAGCTGGAGGGGCATGTCACGACTTCCTTAACCTGAAAAGCCAGCTCCACCCCCCCATAAGCTGCTCCACAGTGGCTGCCGGCCGGGGCTTACTGCACCACCAGCAGCTATGTGAAGACATGTGCTCAGGCACTCTGTCTTTACGTTTCCTGCATGTGTGTATATCCAGAGTGCCTTGAATGTTTGTCATGTCTACACGCGTCTGCCACTGCGTGTGTTTTCTTTGTATTTGTGTCAGTCAGTTGAACGTGTGTGTGAGCCTGGGAGTGTCAATTGGTGTGTTACCCTGACGGTGTGTTTCTTGTACTTATGCATTTTGAAAGACTGTAAGCTCACAGATTCCACAATAGCAAAAAACACTCTTGCTGCATCTTGTCACCATTTCTACACAAACAAATAAATACAGGTGGTGTTAAAAATAATCTTTCCCACAATACATCATGATACCGATGTTGATGATTTTGCATTAATGCAGAGCAGAGCAATGCAGATGCAGACAGACACTGCTTGAATATATTTCTCCTTGTTACTGGACCCACGTTAAATACTGTAATAAAACCTTTGTCCCCATTCAAACTGGGATGTTTTCAGTGCAGTTCAACCAGTGGTGTCCTGATCCTGATCTTGTATGTCACATCTGAGCCAATATAATCATTTTTTAATCTTTAGGTGATTGGCAGTTTGATCTGATCAGCCCAGCCGATCATTTGCCTCAGCTGTCGTTAACAGAGTAAAATTTGCAGCAAGCCATAAACGCGAGAGTAAGACAACAAAAGCAGCGGTAGCCACATTGGCAATCCATTGGCCAAAATGTCAGTGTGGAAATACTTGCTTGAGAGTGACAACAGTCCAAGACAGTCCAACATGACCGTTTTGCGAGGCGTTAGCAGCAGGGCTGTGTTTAATACTCTAAATTTGATCCTGGAAAGCAAGCATGCAGTGGAATACAGTGTCTTCACTGTAGCAACAGAGGAGAGGGCCACTACACTGAAGCAACAAACTCTGGATTTTAAGAGGAAAGATAAATACCCTTGAGAGAGCGATAAGGCTAAAAAGATCACATTAAAGGTGATTGAGATGCTGGTTTTCCTAAACAAGAACCTCACTTTATTTGGAAGTAAAAGGTAGTAAAAAGGAAAAAGTTCTGTAGCAGCTCCAGTTAGAACTATCATAACAAAAGTGCCTTGTGTTTAATACTCACGTGTTACTTCAAAGTCTCAGATTAAGCTGCTACATTTTAATAGGGATTTTTATTTTGAATCTGTGTGATTAATTTGTTTTGATCCTATTCAAGTCAAACTGTTTACAGCACTTTAAAGTAGAGTTGGGATCTTTTGAACACATTTTTTAGTTCAGTTTTTGTTGTAACTATAGTCAAGCTAATTATACAAATTCTGATTGGGATTGTTATATTTCAAATGTATTTATTGAATTTATCATTATTGTTACTACTGAGGCTGTTTACACCATTTTTAAGTCGAACTGAGGTAATTTTGATTCTCTTTTTTAATCCATTTTTTCTCAGATAAAGCTGATTTGATCACTTTAAATAGATTTTTGATTCTTATCTGGGTTAAATGGAATACAGTTGAGTATTGGATTGGGACTCTGAATCAGTAGTTTCTCAGTATTAAAAAAATCAGATTGGAGGCTGGGACTGGAGGCCTGATTGGGATATTCCTAATTTTAAAAAGTAGCCTATTTTAAAGGTGTAGTGTATAAAACTGGGAATATTAGAAACATAGCAGTCAGATTCTTGATTGTAATGTTCACTTCTTGGGGCGTAAATGTGGCAACCTGTGGTATCTGAAAAAATGTATATCTCTTATCTGGTCCCTTCTGTGTTGCTGTGGAAACATGCAAAATGCAAAAGTCCAAGATGGCGGAATCCAACAGGGGGGGACTCTTCCTATATATGAATAAAAGGTTTATTCCAAATGAATAAAGATAAAACAATTTGATGTATTCAGGTGACAAAACACTGATTTAGATGGACCAAATTATAAATACACATCTATACCATTTTTACCAAGTTTGTTCCACTAAATGCTACTAAGCTAATTGTTACACACTGCACCTTTAAATCGCTCTGCTTTTCTCTTCCTTTGTTAGGACAGTGTTGGCTTTTGAACACAGAGAGACGGAGCAAGTCAGGGAGAATTAGACAGACAACAGCAATAAAAGACAATTTAATCGAGGATAGATGGGCTTTGATATGTGTCTAGTATGTTTCAGTACTGTCAGGATCATTAAATGTAGTAATGTCAGATGTTACTAGAAAATAAAATACACACCTGTGTGTACCACAAAATGTCACAGAATATAAATTAACTCAGAGCCCAATATGACCAGCTTACCAGAATCCTGACAGAATCAAAAACTGCCTAGCAACATGGTAACAATGTTTCCTGATAGTTTTGAGTTTGTATAAAAATCATTTTACTGAAACAGGAAGCTGCCCGACACATTTTCAGCTTGGATCTAAAATCCTAACACAGTGATATTAAATTTAATCCTCTCATTAAATAAGACCAGCATGAGTGAGGGAAGGAAAGAGAAGAAGGTGATAAAACTGGTTTCAATATGTAGCATGGTTTATAAATGTTTTTAAAAATCAGAATAAAATGGGGAAAACCCAGCTAAACCTTTAATTACACTTTCTGTTTTGACATTCTTTTGACAATAGCTAATATTTTCAATGCAAACCTTTTATCTGAAATGAGAGAAGAGTATTTGAAGTTTAATTGTTAATGCTATTCATCGTCATTCTGTTAAATTACATCATAAAAAATTGATTCATAATACATTAAAATAATTTATCTGACAGCTTGTCTCCATTACAGTAGCCATGTTTAGTAGAAAATTGATAATGCAACCCATGTTGATGAATCATGACGCATCACGGTATCCAATCAAATCAAAACATTGACCTGATAATTGGAGTCAAATTGTGAGACCTTTTAAGATGCACAGCTCTAATAGATACACACAGTTCCATTTACAGCAACTCCTACTACCGTACACATACCTCAGCTGTCAGCAAGGCAATTCCCTTCATACCTCAAGACTAGCTGCAGCACCCAATCACAAAAGGAGCTGACAGAAGATGGGCTACAGTCAACCTTTTGTTCCTCTGTCCGCCTTATTTGACTTTGTTTCCTTGTACATTGTTGTAGCTGTTTCAACTTGTTACACTGAAAGGGGCGGGGCTTGAAGTGTATGGCATCCTGCATCACGCCATTTCTCAATATATACACACTAATCGTCATCCTTCCCAGTCAGTCACTCAGGCAGGCCGACGGCCATGTGAGACTTTTCCCACAGAGCAGAGAAGGCCTGTTGTGCAAACAACGTGCATGACTGAGCTCTTCCAAACAAACACACTCCAGGCCACCCCACTCACCAGTCCTCAAGTCATATCCACACAGCAGCTCAAATCTGTCTGAACAAAAATAACCCCAACAGAATGAAGAACTTTACACTTGTGGTGAATTTATTACTTGCCATGTCAAAGCTGTAACCTCAATTTGTCCTCATTCCATCTTTCAGGTCATCTTCTCTCATTTAGCAGCAGGGCTGTTGTGCAAGAAGGCCGTGACGCCTGAAGGGAAAATCCTTGATGTTTTCCCCTAATGGTTGACTCATGTCAGCTAGGTGTTTACTATTTCTCTCCTTTTTCTCCCGTCTGACTGAGGAATGTGCTGGGAAATGTCTCCTGACACTGGCACCTCCTCCACCACACTCCCAACCATGAGGATACTTCCATCCAGAGCCAAGGAGATGAGTCATTAGCGATGGAGTTGATTATTTCAATTACTCATGATAGCATGGTGCTAAGCCCCCTGTTGGCTCTATGGGATAAGTGCCAGGAACATTACCCATTTGGCAATCGCTTTAGTGGGGGAGAGAACACGCTCAGAGGTGGAGACACTGCAGGAGGAATGACACAGGGAGGAGAAAAAGATTGGGGAAGTAGTACCACTAGAGCAAAAAGAAAACATGATGGCCAGTTTGAGACCAAAACAAAAGAAATTTTAAAAAGTGGCTTTGAAGAGGTCCAAAGGCAGACATTGGAGACAGATTTGTGTTACAGCACCTGTGGGTTCGTACACAGAGGCCATGTAAGAGAACAGAATAGAGGCATGGTGTGTTGAATGGTTCCCACCTCCTCCTCACTCACAAGAGTAAAAACTCACCGCAGGCGATGGCAGGTACATGTGGCAGCACATTTCTTGGCCTGTAACCTTGCTTTTATTTCCCTGAGCAGTAACTTGAGGAATATCCGGAGCATGCAGCAACAGTGATGCTTCTACAAAAATGTGTTCTTTTCTCTGAAATCCTGTAAGTCTGTGCCATTAGTATGGGAAATTGTCCTCAATGTGTTGTCAGTAAAGCATTCACAATGCTGCAGCTATCCTCCCCACTCAGTTTTTTTCTGTCACATGTGCCTCTGCAGTGCATTAGCTTAAGAATTACCTTGGCAACACATTTATGCATTATCCTGGCTGATTACAGGCAGCTATAAATAAGCTGGACTGCAAGGCCAGTAGCCGAAAACTGGACAGAGAAGTGAATAATTAACACCTTCCTCATTCATTTACACCAAACAACTGCTGTTAGAGGTAACATGCTATGCACTCAAGTCACTGCTGCTCTTTCTAACAGCTTTAAATGATTTGATAGGCTTTTTAACATTATTTTTTTTACAATTGCACATGTCTAAATAAAAAAAAAGAATGCCTTAAACCCAATACCTTCAGCTCCTTACATGGACGTAAGTATTGGCACCCCTGGAATTTTTCCAGAAAATACGCCATTTCTCCCAGAAATTCCTGCAATTACAAATGTTTTTGGTATACATGTGTTTATTGCCTTTATGTGCATTGGAACAACACAAAAATCCGAAAAAAAAGACAAAATTGACATAATTTTACACAAAACTCAAAAAATGGGCCGGACAAAATTGTTGGCACCCTTTTAAAACTGTGGGTAAATCATTTTATTTCAAGCATGTGATGCTCATTTAAACTCACCTGTGGCAGTAACAGGTGCTGGCAATCTAGAAATCACACCTGAAGCCAGTTAGAATGTCTAAAAGTTGACTCAACCTTTATGTTGTGTGCCTGTGTGTGTCACACCAAGCATGGAGAAGAGAAAGAAGAGCCCAGAGTTGTCTGAGGACTTAAGAAGCAAAATTGTGGAAAAACATGAACAATCTCAAGGTTTCAAAACCATCTTCAGAGATCTTGAAATTCCTTTGTCCACTGTGCATAATATAATCAAGAACTTTATAACCCATTGAACTGTGGCTAGTCTCCCTGGACGTGGACAGAAGAGAAAAATTGAAAAAAGAATGCAACGCAGGATAGTTGGAATGGTGGATAAACATCCTCAGTCAACTTCCACACAAATTCAGGCTGTCCTGCAGACTCAGGGTGCAAAAGTGTCAGCATGGACCATACGTCGTCATCTGAATGAGATGAAGTGGTATGGCAGGAGAACGAGGAGAACCCCACTGCTGTCAAAGAGACATTAAAAAAAACAGACTGGAGTTTGCAAAATGTACCTCAGTAAGCCTCAGTCCTTCTGGGAGAACGTTTTGTGGGCAGATGAGACTAAGGTAGAGCATTATGGGAAGTGCGTCATTCTACTGTTTACAGAAAACGGAATGAGGCCTACAAAGAAAAGAACACAGTACCTACAGTCAAACATGGTGGAGGTTCAAAGATGTTTTGGGGTTGTTTTGCTGCCTCTGGCACTGGGTGCCTTGACTGTGCAAGGAATCATGAAATCTGGAGACTATCAAAATATTTTTGGCCGCAATGTAGGGCCTAGTGTCAGCCAGCTGGGTCTGTGTCAGAGGTCATGGGTGTTCCAGCAGGACAATGACCCGAAACAAACCTCAAAAAGCACCAAGAAATGGTTGGAGACAAAGCACTGGAGAGTTCTGAAGTGGCCAGCAATGAGTCTGGATCTAAATCCCATTGAACACCTATGGAGAGATCTTAAAACTGCTGTTGCAAGAAGGCACCCCTTCAAATCTGAGAGACCTGGAGCAGTTTGCAAAAGAAGAGTGGTCCAAAATTCCAGTTGAGAGGTGTAAGAAGCTTGTTGATGGTTATAGGAAGTGATTGGTTTCAGTTATTTTTTTCCGAGGGTGTGCAACCAAATATTAAGTTGAGGGTGCCAAAATTTTGTCCGGCCCATTTTTTGAGTTTTGTGTAAAATTATGTCAATTTTGTCTTTTTTTTCGGATTTTTGTGTTGTTACAATGCACATAAAGGCAATAAACACATGTATACCAAAAACATTTGTAATTGCAAGAATTTCTGGGAGAAATGGCGTATTTTCTGGAAAAATTTCAGGGGTGCCAATACTCTTATCCATGACCAGGGTTTTTCCTGGCTCATGTTAAGGCGGTGGTGGTACCATTCTGATCATGCGTACCCCGATCTTTCTAGGGGGGTCCGGGGGCATGCTCCCCTGGGAGAAAATTTTGTACATTTTAAAGGTAATTAGATTAATTTAGTAAACTTCGAGAGTGGAATTAAGAGGCTAAATCTACTGAAAATGCGCACACGTGACAGACAGAAATAGCGGAAGCGCATGCACATATAAGGACAGCACGCTGTCATACGCCTATTCTACAGCGTTAAGTGGAGGGAGAAATGCTGAGAAGATAAAGCCCTGTGGTTTATCCTTAAAGCTAAAAGTCTCCCCTACTTTGCGTGTTTTTAGCTCACACACACTCAACGCAGCGTTCCTCTGCGCTCTCCTCAGAGTGTCTGGTGAGTGGTTCAGCTTTCATCCGTGCTGTGTTGATCAAAAGACAATAGGAAGTTCAGGAAACTCGCGGTTCTTTTCTTCTTCTTTGGCAGGTTTGGCACCAACTCCTGGGCCCAGCGCCGCCTAATTGGCTTAACACCATAATTTCAGTTAAAAATATCATCCATTTGCTGTAATGCTTGTCAGATATTACAGTTTTTCATGACGTCAGAGCTTTGAGAGCCGGTGGTGGCACGAAATTTCCTGGTGGCGTCTGCCACTGAATTTAATATGCAGGAAAAACCCTGATGACTGTATGACCAGTTTCTTGCATGTGGGCCTTAATGAATGTCAGAGCCAGATGTTTTTGTCTTGTAAAACCAAACTTCTTCCCTGAGTGGGATTAAAACAGCTGCGCTCAGGATACTTTCTCTGTGTAATTGTCCCTCAACCACAAACACAGACATTGCATTGTATCTTGCTTTGGTGAGCGACTCAGTTTAATCTCCTGACTAATTTAACTCCTCATTATAATATATCTGTAATGCCAAACTAATATCTACAAATTGCATTTACATACGATTTAATTTTATGTCAACAGGAAGTGAAATTCTGGTCTTGATCGCTTTAGTTTAAATGGGACAAAGTTTATAAATCATGTGGCTTATTTAACTCTAGGTCTCGTCAAATGGTAAAAATTCCTCTTATAAAGGTAAAAATAATTCTTTATAACTGAACATCGAATCCTACTCTGGGCACAGGCTTACTTATTTCAAGACAGGTTGGTATGTTTAGTCTTGGTGCAGCGCTAAAAGGCATCAAAATTATGCACAGAGACACCATATGCTTAAAAGTCAAGTTTGCCTGGGGCCTCCAAGCCACTTAAACCGCCCCTGATTATGTGACCTCGAGTGACCTCGGTGTGTAATGGGAGAGTCAGAGAGTTAGAGAGTATCATTATGCTTCATCTCTTAACTTCTTTTTGCCGCTATCAAAAATTACCATGCTTTCTTATTTTGTCCCTCTGTTGTCTTCTCTTTTGCTCATGTTACTCTTATTCATGTCATGGACCACCATGAGGAGTTGTTAATTGGTGATGTAGAAAGTCAAAATGGCAGAGAAGTATATATCGATATTTGGTGCCAGCATTTGGATCATTGTGTCACACAAGTTAGGAGACAAACACTGCTATACTTTATACACCCCTCAATCGCACATAAAGTATTTGGATCTCTGTTTACTGAATCCTCCATCCAACCAATTAGAAATCACATTAAACAATAGAGAGACTCTGAAATGAAACTATGATTTATTCAGCTGTATTTCAAGCCACACAGTGAAGCTTGTCTGCAAACAGACAATGCAGCTATTTAAGCCTTACAGTAGGATCTGATTCCAGTGTGTTTGGTATTTCTATAAGATTTGTTGACATATGCTTTGTGAGTGATGATAACTTTGGGTTACTCAGTTGAGTGATGAAACATGACATGGCCAAAAAGAGGTGTTAATCCAATTTGACTTTGCTGCAGGGTTTGGTAAGATATGGCCATAAAGATGAGGCAATATGTTTTCTAGATGATGACACAAGACACCCTGCAACACAGCAGGTCATTAATGATGTTGTTGACTCATAAAAAGTAAGGAGCCTTGTATTATTTCTTGTACATAAGCCTTAATTTTAGACAAAACCATGACCTAGTTACACAGCTATAATAGGCAAATTTGTTTCAAGGCTTGTAATTAAGTTTTTAGTTCCAAACAGAGAAAATCAAAGCAGTCCACTATCCCACCTCATTCCCTGACAAGTCATTATGTCCACGCCCTGTTCAGTGGTTGCCAGATTTTGTCAACAGCGAGCTACCCACTTGTCACATGTACATGATCCCATGAGAAATGACTGACAGTTATTACACACTGATCTGACAGGGTGGTACTGAGTGATGCAAAACCAAAGCTCCTCTGTGCCAGAGCTGGTGTCAGGTGGCTTTATTTTTTCTTTTTTGGGCCTGGTGTTATTGTTGGAGAAACCGTATTATTTGAACATTTAAAAGACTGTCTTGTCAACAGTATTCACAGTCGAGTGAGAGCAGAGGTGTATTTAATTTCCAAAATCACAGGAATGTAATTAGATCCCACAGCAGTGGATCACTTTGAATCTAAAATGCAGTTTAATCGAAGTAGTTTGTCAGAAAACTCCCTCATGTTTAAAAAGGATCATGTACATCGATGTACTGGGTATGATAACAGCAGAGGGAGTCTGGTATAAATTTGCATTTTTTCCCTTTTTTAAATAATGAATTTATTCTCAGTTTTTTGATACATTAAAAACACTTGAATCAGTACAATTTTCTTCATGAAAGTGTGAAAACATTACCAAATGGCTGTAAAGACCCAACAGTAAGATCTGTGTTTAATAATTGACTTCAGAAAAGCACACTCACTTTGTGAATGGGTTCAATGTTTAGTCCTTGGTTGTGACCTGACTCAGCAGCACATCTCACCTCATTAATCGTTTTTGTAGCAGGAACTGAAAAGCAGCCAGGAAGTTTTAAAGAATGAAGTTGTAAAAGTCTTTTACCATGAAACACAAATATCACCTCCTAAGAGAAGAGCTGTGATTTGTACATGACACGGTGTAGTGAGAACGTGCAGAACAAGGGTGTACTGAGTAGTTTAACTCTATCATGCTGAAAAATGGTACATGCCGTACAGCTCGTGCTCAGAAAAACATTTGCTGACTAATTTGATGCTTTAGTGTGTTTTCTTGACTTTGACATTGACATACAGTCCAAAGAAGTGTGTGTTTTTGTGTTTGTGTGTGGACTGCAGCCTCTGTGGTGTAGAGGGTCATTTGGTAAACCTAAGCGTTGAAGGTGTGGGAGGACAGCTGAGAGGGGAAGAAGCAGGAAGACTGACGACTTATTGATGAAATGAGAAATCTTTAAATATCTCCTCCTCCTCACTCTTAGTGATGAATACTGTCCAGTACTGCTGCAACTCAGACTACACTTAAAATGATCACAGAGAGTTGTTGATTTAAAGTAATATCCAGACTAATTAATATGTCTGTGTTTTAAATCTCACCAACTGTTGAAGACTTGTGAAAGCAACTGAAGTTTCTGGATTTGGAGCAACTTAATGTGACAAAGTGAAAAGCACAAGTAAAAACCAGTCCAAAAATCTGTATTAGACTTGCTTTCCTCCCTATTTTAAAAACCTGACCTCTGCTAAATTTCCTCCATGATTGAGAAACTTTACATTTCTCTAACATTTCAACTGACTGCACATATACACCCACTCAGATATTTCAAAGGTATCTAGACTGAGAGGAAGTGCACCGTCAAGAGTATTTCTGCTGGCCTCTGATAACCCGCAGTGCCAGGCTGCGCCAAGCCGAGGATTGATAGGATGGCAGACCCACTATCCATCCGTCACAGCTGAGAGGGCTGGGAGGAGCTGGAATGCAGGAGGGAGGGCCTGGGCAGCCACTCTGGCACAGGTTGGAGGTGCTGAAGTCATTCATTTTAAAGGTAAAGATTAATGACATCATTAATCCATGTCCGGGCCACTGCAGAGGCCAGAATTCATACCCTCTGCTGGCTACTGAAGGCCTGCAGCAACATGCACAAGCCATGCCAATGAGCACACTCACATATACCGACAGAGAGGCAGCTGTTGTGTACGCAGACTCACTTTCCTCTGGGTTATATGATAGGTCAGGTATCCATTTGGTCTAAAGTGGTGGTGGAAGTTGAGGTTGTAGCTTGTAGCTTTGCAGGCAGTTACTTGATGGAAGTTATTGGTCTGATTTTATAGGCTGCTGAGAGAGAGACAGAGAGAGAAGGAGAGGGGATGACAGACTGTGAATAAGTAATAGAAAGAGACATTGCTGGCACCAATCTGATTACAGGACTCTTTTTTGCGGTGGCTACAGAAAAGCTGGAGAAGAAATCTGGCCTGTGGACTCTCTAGTGTGACAGAGAGCTGTGAGGTGTGAGTGGGCAGTCAGTACTCTGCAGCTGTTGAAGGACACAACAGAGCAGATGTCCCCCCCACCCACCCACAAAAAAAAAAAAAGAAAATGGGATACAGGGCACGTACGTGAACACCCAATAAAAACTTCCAAAGAATAAATGCACACTTTGGTTGTTTGTGCTACCCAGACACAAACATTTTAGAAGTAGATAACCTTGTGGAGGCCAGTCACAATGCGTTTATATAAATCACCTTTTTTAAATAACATCAAAGAAATATCTATTTTACAAATGCTTTAAAACTATCTAATGAGAATGAAGAGACTTGGAGTCAGTGTTGGAATATGGCTTCTGTTAACCTGTAATGTTTGGGATAAATGATTCACTGCAAGGTCATCAGGATCAATACATTTAATTAGATGTCATACTGTATGTATAGCACATATCCTACAAATATAAACTCACTGTGCTTTTTAGAGCAGAACCAGACTCAGTGGTGAAAAGGCAACTGTATTGACTGAAAAGATGCACCCTGCCATTGTATTACTTGATGAGGCTTTTCAGCATAAACCAGGACTGATAGCCTCTCAGGGTGATCAGGTCAAACAGAGGAGGTATGCATCACAGTATCCAGTTACTGTAAAATAGGATTGATTGGAGATGCTAATACTGGGAAAAAAAGCAGATCTGGACTTGTGGAAGCTTCCTTTTCAGTTTCAGTCTGATACTGGATATTATTTTACCTAACAGGAAGTCATTGCTATGCTATGATCTCAGCTCATTCTTGCCGCTCTTACATCACTTCTTTGCAGGCTTTATCATGTGTTAAGAAAGCCTGGTGAAAACCGTGATTCCTGTATGAATTCCCATGAAATCAAGTTTTTCTTGGTCAGATCTTACAGGGGCAACCATGAAACAGAATTTCTATGGAGAAAGCCTTCTGTAATTAAGTCTATTCTGAAATGTTAAAAAATGCAAGTGTCTTAATTAAAAAAAGGATGGATACAAAAGCAACTAAAAGGAAAAATCAAAGAATGACAGCACCACAAAGCTTTGATTCTTTTTGCAGTAAGACATTTGTTAGTGCTGAACTACAAGATTGTTTTATGATCAAAATGACCAAAATGACAGAAAATGAGCTGAGAATGATGGGGTTTGAGCTGAAGGGACTCAGTTTTTGGTTGTTGACAGCTGGAAAGAAACTTCCTTGGGCTTTAAACTTCCTGAACATTTTTTTTCTCTTATCTGTCCTTGTCCCTTTGAGAAGGGAACTTTTTCAGGCAGGAACACTCATCATACATTTAACCATTTATTGCAAAATGGATACAGCTTTGCTCAAAAGATGCTACCTGGGTTAGTAAAGCAGCATGGACTTTCCAGGGAGCACATAGCTTGAAACCCCCATATGGATAGCTACATTTATGACCATGCATGTTGAATGAAGTAAATTTAGTTCAAAAGCAATTAATCCATAGCAACATGACTCTGAATATGAGGGTGCAACAAGCATTTTGCTATAAAGGAGGAGGCTGGGGTGATGGAAGTTAAACCTCCACAATGGGAAATATATTTTGATTTTCAGCTAGACACACATCAGCAGGAGAGAAATAAAACTTTAAACCACAGCTGCAGTTACAGAGAACTAAACACTGACTTAACACATTTTTTTCTGTGATAGTATGCACAGACATGACTTTAGTTTGCAATCACAGGTTTTTCCTTAGAAACAGGGTGTTATAGCACCTCTGAATATGCAATTAAATATTTTTTCCTTTTAATTTTATAGTACCGTCATATAATACTGTTTCACCAATAAGCAACAAAGAAAAAAATGGGTACATAAATTGAGGACCATATCACCCAGCACTAGTTGTGACCAGTTTGGTCAGACTGCTGATTTGTTACTGGGACTTCAGGTTTATATCGTAGGGATGCACGGACGTATCTGTTCAAGATCTGAATTTGCGTGACAGCTCTGTGACAGACATCAGCATAATGGCAAACAATGTGGCATGATGCAAGTTCCAGGTATTTATCTGTTGTTTAGTGTCAGTTGAATGCTGGCATCTGATTTCGATAAGACGGGATTTCTTTTATCAGACAGAAGAGGCGACCTGTCGGGCAAACTCTGACCTGTTTTTGTGGTCAAACATGAGAAAAATGTTGGCATTTTGGGATTCTTACACATAGAGAAATAATGAAAAAATCAGCATCAGTATAAGACATAGCTTATCTGTCTTTTTAAACCTTGGCATCATCCTTGATTTTCACCATCAGGGCATTTCCAGTATACAGTCTTGTTCCTGAGAGAAGATATTTACATTAAGAAAATCTAAAATTATGAAGCAGATTTCAACAAGTAATCCGTTACATTTCAGTCCCAGTTTGTTAAAAGACTCTAAGTATAAGAAAATTGAAAAGATTGGGATGAAAAGACATCAAAAGGCATTAGCAAGAAGCCTGGTTTGTGCTTTATTCATCCCTCTTAAATCAAATAAGATATGAAGCGAAACTTTGGCCAGTATGTGAAAAGAAACAGGCGATGTCAGTGTCTTTTTCTGTTTGCTTCTGTGAAACACAGTGCGGAGTGGTCGGAGGAGAGTAGCCTTCAACTGCTGTTGCAGTTTGAGTAATGTAGCCGGGGGAGTCTGTTGACAACACGGCTGGATGAGGACGGGTATGAAGAACCTGCACACGGTGATGAAGCTGTCATCTAAAGGCAGCACTGCATCTGTCCACAGAGCTTATCTTTATCCTTTTCTTTTTATCTCATTTATGCTGGCTCGCTACACTTTCAATATTCGATGACTGTCTAATTGTTTTGTTCCATGTGTTATTACTGTCCTTTGTCTTTATTATATTTTCATTTTTGTTTTTCTTTCCATGTGTGTTTATTTCATATCCAGCACACTGAATGTCTTTCCTCTTTCAGCCTGCATTTGTCCTTTTCACTCACTGAGTCTCTGGTCTCCTCCATCAGTCTGCCCACAAGGCAATAGTGTCTGGGACATTCCTGTTTTCACTGTGATAGACTACAGTCTAAGCTCTTTTATAGGAGCCTTGTTGTCTTGTAAAATAACCCAGGGGTCTTTTTTCTTTCTGGGAGCCAATTTATTGGCAACATTTATTCAGGAATGACCTTCTCTTGGTTTGTCTTCTAGGGGCACACAGTATTATCTCTCCTCACAGGGTAATCCAACCATTCTTCTAGCTTGATTTAAACATTTAACCTTTCTCTATGTCTGTATACATCCCTGTGCTACAGTGAATATGTGTGCTATATCATTTAATGCTGTATCATCCATGCGTAATTTTTACTCCAATGCATGTGCTTGTTCACATTCTGACTTCTTCACAGTAGAGCGATGCTATGCTCAAACTTGAAGCGGCTAATTAATTAAAATAAAGAACCAGCACCATAAAGACACAAGGGAGATTATAACCTTATCAGAGCATGTCAAGTGTGTGTTCCAAGATTTCGAGATCCAATTAGCCAGATGGATGGTTACAGCATAACACACTCTCCCGTGCATACATTCCCTTCCAAGTGGCGCATTTTTAAGCCTGATGGGGAACCAGTGCGGGCAATTCTGGATATTTCTACTAGATTTTATGATAATTTTAATGAGTAACTTTGTAGCTGGGTGCAAAGTTTGGAATAGAGACAAATGCATGAGCACCAAAGAGATGGCCTCAGAGACTTTCACTGTAAAAACTGTTGCTTCAACGAATATAAAGCAGATATTCTTCACTCAGGCAGTCTGTGACCTTTTTCCCCTCATTACTTATTCCATCAAGAGGATAATTACTCATTGGAAAGGCTGATATTTGTCCTTGCAGGGATAATACAGATGTGTACATCTTTAATTTTACCCCCTCTGGGTCTCCATCTCTGTGTCCGTCCAGGACTACTTTCTTGTTTGCATCCCATGTTATCAATCACAAAGTGCGATTGCCAGTGCAATGAGGTGAGGCGCTTGGTCTGCCCGGGGGTTCGGCTGGTGGGTTCTGGGGTTGTAATAGGTTGGTGCAGCCTGTTAATTTGATACGGTGTGTGGCTGAGGTGCCTCATTAGGGACATTGGCTCTCAGAGGGAGACGAGGCTTTCCATCACCAGGACACCGCTGGCAAGAGCAAAATGGGATGGAGGTTGGGGACAGGATGAAGATTGGGCCAAGTGAAGAGAAGGACAGATAATTTGGAGAGAGGATGAAAGAAGACGAGGGATCTGTCAGCTTCCCAGCAGCATGGGTCAGGAGAGAAGGGCTTGAGAAAAGTAGAGCAGAGATTTGCTTCTAACCTTTTTTCAAGGCGAAGTTTACCTACTACTTCCGATCTGTGTAATTCTTTTTGATACGAAGGTCAGAAAGTATATTCATGGCTGTCATTTATCCACTGTTTTTATGTCCAACTGAGCCGCCGATGAAGAGAGTGAGAGCGAGAGTGTGTGACAGCGTTAAAGCGAAAGAAGCACCGCAGGAATCCTATCACCAGTCGACCAGAATGGCTAAGCAGACAGAGCCGCAGAGGAAAACAAAAGAACGGAGAAACAAATAAGAGGACAGAGCCAGAGAGGGAGAGAAGTTCATTTCCATTCAAGCATTGCATTTTCATGCGTCGGTGTGGTCTCACTGAACGTGATGAGATGCAGCCGCGGACAGAGTGAATTATTAATGTAAAGATCTCCTTCTCTGAATCCAATAAGTTGCCTATGATTTGGCTGTCAGAAAGATTGGTGGCCTGGATAAGGGAAACTCCTGGATCACGTGGCGCCATGAGTTCTCCTCCCTGGGTAATTGACTTGTGCACAGTATTGACTTTCTGGTCATGGTGATTAAAGGAGCGAGACTGGAGCCCAGAGTCTGCCTCCTCTGGGTGGGTCACTGGACCTCACAGCAAGCTTATCCTGAATGACCTTTGTCCAGAGCACAGGGCGGTGGTTAACCCTCAGCTCAGTGATCTGGAAATACTGATCACTGAGCTGAGGGATGGTAGATACTATAGGGCTGGTTTTCTCTTGCTTTCTTTTGTCTCTTTTCCTCGTTCTTATCTCTTAGACTTCTGTCGGTAGCCCCAATAGAGAAACCAGCTTTCAAAAATAATTGGCGAATTTAGAAAAAAGAAGGCACTTTTCAGCTCAGATTTGTGTGATTCTGATGTCCACAAATATTTTACAGCTTCATTTATTTTATTCTGACAATACCTGAGGTTCACTTTTATTAAGGTAGAGTGGTTATAGCCACATCGCACAGGTGAGGGTAACTCCAAATCAGCACACAGAAAAAGACATAAAACCACAAAAAAAAAAAAAAAAAAAACAGATGGTGCAGAAATCTAAATTAGTGGTTTATCAGCTAAAGAAGAACTCTGACCAAATTGTGAGAGCCAATAAAACCTGTTCTGCTACACTGAGTTAGTGTGGGGCTATAGGCTATCTTTCTTTTTCTTGCTGCCATCATCTCTTTTCTTCTTCAAGAGCACAAAGTGAAACAACGTACTGCATACTTGGCCTCTGAAGTACAAAAGTGTCATGTCACACTAGACTGACCAGTTTTTTTAAGGATTTCACCCATAATACATTGCTTAAAAATTCAATTTGCAAGAGTTTTCTCAGTAGGAGATGTGCTTATTAATGATGAATCATAACTCAGCAGCTGTTATGATTTAAAGCGTAGCATTTTTTTGGAGTTCCCCCAGGTTGCCTTCAAAATTCAGCCCAAATGTTTATTCTAGATCATGGTAATCTTACTGAAAATTTACACTCAAAGACCATTAACAAGCTTTTTTAACCTTTGGTTGACCATGATATCACTGACCACTGATTTGGCAAGGTCTTTCCTGCATTTAAAATTTCAGTGTTTTCACAAAGTCTTCCAAGGACTGGATTTATTTATTTGTAATAAAACAGGCTTTGTTGCTGGGATTATTTTTGGTTGAGCCAGCATACTAAGCAAACATGTACAAGAAAGATACTGCCAGGACTTCACTTACATAATATTATGTAAATAGGGCAGTACTATCATGTAAGTGAACAACAAACTCTGATTTAGGGCTTCAGACTCCATAATATTTTTATGTTGACCAGTTCTGCTGAACTACTTGTCTATATTCACAATCACCGTTCAGCAATCCCAACCCTCAAGACCAACTCCACTGGACATTAGGAAACTCTTGAGTTGAATTAAAACCTTTTAAATAGGGTCATGACCCATTTGTTCCTCACCTGGATTATCAGTGCCAGCTCAGGTATTTAAATTAATGCCACACAGATGACAAGCTTGTTTCAAACAAACATTGTAATTGGTGGTTTGAATGAAAATGACATCAGTCTGACATTCGACAAGCATGTATCCTTGTTTAACCAGCAAGACATGTCATCTGTGGTCTGACTCATCCTCTGTAGAAACAGGGCACCCTGTCACTTCACTGTAGGCTAGCCACACACACACAAATGCATTTATAAATCTTAACTTTTTTTTTTTTTTTTTTACTTTGTTGGCCTCACTTGCTGTGAGTTACTGACACTCACCCTAAGGCATTTATATCAACACATGCACACAGCATCATGGAAGAGCTGAGTCATATAAATCATTACATTTGTTTACATTGTTAGGAACACTCCTACCTTCTATTATTTGGCACACTGGACTAGTGCTTGGAGTTATAAAGGCTGGCTGTCACTGGGAAAATATGACTCAGGTTAATCAGAACAAGGGATTAAGATTTGATTTTTCTCCTTGATAAAGCATGATTTTATACCAGTTTTTAAGAGCTGCCACGTGTCTTTTATCATAAATGTCCAGTCCATTACACAGATATTTTCATGAGCTTTCTGCACTAATCAACACAAACAAGAACTCCTACGCTATTGCTATATGTCTGTTCTAGATCTACCATCTGAATACACTCCAGTCTGTTGTTACTTCTAATTTTTTGTAGAAAACTAAGGCTGTCATCATAATTGGACTGCAGTGAGGGTCTCAGTCATCTGTTTCTCTGATAAGATTTGGAATTTTAGACAAATAAAGAGACTGAGAATATCTGTCATAGAATCTGTCTGCTTTCCTGACCTTGCTTCCAGTCACAGGAAATCCTCCATTTATTTAAGAGCAGCTTTACAATATACTGTCCAACATTAGAAACCTCATCATTAAGCTACATAGAAACATAGACACACATCAAATGAGCCAACATGGATGATAAAATCCTCCAGCATGCACCCTTAAATTTGTAATTGCACACATGTTTATTTTGGTTAATGACATCAGGCACAGGATGGCTGACACCATGTCTACATGTCCATTAGCATGTTGTCTGTGATGTTTCATACATGCAGCTGTGTCAGCGCTGTACCGTCAGTAATGACTACTGACGGCATATGAACGTCTGTTTTTGGTTTGTCCACTATAGGAAGGAGAGCTCTTCTCTCTGCTGTTCTCTGCAGGCGCTAATATCATTATCAGGCCTCAGAGCTCATTAAGCCTGAGCAGATGTGGCAGACAAAGAGATGTGTTGCCTATACAGGCAGCAGGTGAATTACAGAGGACAGGACATCATGTTGGAGTGTTGATTATGATTGTGCTGGTTTATTTGTTCCATCTTTGTCTGGATGAGGGAGGACCATTTTGGTGGTCTTTGTCTTTCTCTAATGTCTGTAGCCTGCGGTGTTGCTAACTATTCTTTTGTGTTTGTATTTATCTGTGTCCTATCTGAATGTCTACTGGCATATTTTTCTTTCTTGATGTGGTCAGTTACTTAGAAAAGTTGATTGAAAACAGTGACATTAAACAACTGCTTCTGACACCTCTTGTTTGAGGTTCCACTTTTATAAGGTGTGGCTGAAATAAATGTATTGACATGACGGTAACCAGAGGAAGATTTTGCAGTGGATAACAAACCACAATCTCTTATCCCCGATGAATGCAGGCAGCCCAGGTTCAAGTCTGGTTAAATCTGAGAAATCAGGAGAATCACATTCTACTTGAATAAGTCTATGTTCACTCGCCCCTTCCCCTTCAGTTTCGGTGGAGTGAGGATTCAAGACTGAAGATGAAAGTGAATCTTAAGATTTAGTCCTTAAAGAGAACAGACACACTCCAGTCAGCACCAGTCTTCATTACATGAACATGTATCACAAAGACTGTAGCGGGGGGCAGATCTAGTCCTGTTGTTTTGAATGTTACAGACATTATTTTTCTGTTCCCTCGTTGTTTTACCAAGTATCAACAAGTCCCTCCACCTCCACCAGCCTGTTGGCATAACAGAATCCTGAGTGAAACTTGATACCAGTCTTTTTTTACGTGAGGAGGCAGTAATGTCTGTGAGGTCCAGGCATTGGCTGTTAATTAGAAATGTATTAGACGGTATAATCAGTGATTTACATGGATGGTTTACATAAAGCATACATGCAACTGTAAGTAATCCTGCAGCCCTCTGTCTCTCGTTTAGTGTGCAGCAGGCAGGTGTTTAACGATGATGACATCGCTCCTTGTCTGTAAATAAACAATGTCCCGATGCCTTTATGAATAAAAATAAGGTTATATTAAAGTACATTAAGGACTCTCCTTCTATACATGACCGTGTGTCCCAGAAATTTGTAATAATAATAATAATTACTTTATTTATATAGCACTTTTAAAAACAAGGTTTTACAAAGTGCTTTGACATGCAGAAAGACAAAGCAGCAGAAACCAACAATAGAAAAAGACAACAAATCATACAACAAGAGAGCACTCAAAGGAAGAGAATCTAAACAAGATCATAACCCAGACTACATGTTCAGCCCAAACAACATTATTACTGAGAACTGCCTAAATAAAAACTCATGGGTCATGGTCAAGGTCATGGGTATAGAAAGTCAAAACAATAAGAGGAGTAAGAGATATTAAACATGAAAAAGAAGAGTAAAAGGTATTCAAGCAAGCTAAAGATCAGAAGTGGCAATGAAATAATAGTAACAATAATAATAATAACAGTAGAAGTAGCAGTAATTTCATAATACAAGTGAAGATAAAAAGGTAAAGGAATAAGAATGAGTAAGAAGATGACATCACATAAAAGCAAATCTATAGAAATGAGTTTAAGAAGTGATTTTAAAAGCAGTGACTGTTTCTGCATGCCTTATCTCCTCGGACAGGTGGTTCCAAAGTTGATGGGCCTTGGTGGGAAAGGCCCATGTCACCTTTAGTTACAAGTCTCAATTTTGGAATGACTAGGAGGCCCCCACCCGAGGATCTTAGGGTGTGGGCTGGCTCACAAGGAGTTAGAAGTTCTATCTCATTATGAACTAAAAAAGCACTTAGAGAGTGCAGACCTCTGCCATTAGCCCTATCTCCCAATAGTGAAGGATCCTTTAAAAACATTCCTGGATCCAGACGGTGATCCGGATCACTCCCAAAATCTAATTCACCGATTACTCCCTCCCCGGTGGGGTGGAGACACGGTGAGGCAAAGCATTGGCATCGCAACGCGTGGAAGTCATGGCAGAGGGTGAATATTCCTCTGTTCCTCCCAGCATTGTGAGTATTCTCGCTACAATTCGCTGTCTTTCTCTCTGTTACGCTCCGACTTGTCTCCTTGACCGGGCGTGCGTCTTTCAAACTCTATAAACTCTATAAACTTTGAATAAGTTACTCATGTCTGCCATCTCCTGATGTCAAGTGGTAACAGCGCAGACCTCCGCCATTAGCCCTATCTCCAAATAGAACAGAATCCTTTAAAAAATTCCTGGATCCAGACGATGATCCGGATCAGTCCCAAAATGTAATCAGTTCTTCCTTATGCCATTTCTGACATTTCCTGCAATTTTCATGAAAATCCGTCCATAACTTTTTGAGTTATGTTGCTAACAAGCAAACTAACTAACCCACCCAATCACAACCTCCTTGACGGAGGTAATTATGTTTAAATAAGATTATTTTGTCATTCCTGTAATCAATGCTTAAGTAACTGTCATGTAATATCACATATGAACATGCTAAGTGTATAAAGCTACAGCTGTATGAGCTGTGCTTATAGTTTATGTTTAAAGTAAATAGTACAGTGTAAAATTGTGCCTGATGAACACTAGAGTAAAAAACAAAACAAAAGAGGACACACAAGTTAAATCTAACTATATCATGGTGAATGCTTTGAGATGACAAGGTTAGGTGCTTGAAATATTTTGGAGAAGACCTTCAGACCTCCCTCACCTAGTGGTTTCAACTATGATATGTCAATATTTAAATATTTCATGCACTGACCAACACGTTGTTGCAGATGAAGAACATAAAAGATATAGAGTTTACTTTTAGGCTCCTTTTGTAAAATTAAACAATTTTATATTGGGAATAAATTGCATTTTAGCCATTAATTTAAAAAAAAAGCCTTAAAAGCAGAATAATAAAGAATTGTGAACCCCTAGTGCACCCCTAAAAAATGTTACTGTTAACCCAGCATTACAAACCTTATTACCTCTGTCAAAGAGGTTATGTGATGGGCAGGGTTTGTTAGTTTGTTAATTTGTTAGTTTGTTTGTTTGTTAGCAACATAACTCAAACGGTTATGGACGGATTTTGATGAAATTTTCAGGAAGTGTCAGAAATGGCATAAGGAAGAACTGATTAGATTTTGGGAGTGATTTGGATCACCGTCTGGATTCAGGAATTTTTTAAAGGATTCTGTACTATTGGGAGATAGGACTAATGGTGGAGGTCTGCTCTCTGAATGCTTTTCTAGTTATAGGCTGTTATTACAACCCTGTGGTCAGTACAGCTACACTACAAACAAACAGTTTTTTGAGATGACTGAAAAAAGACTTTTATGTCATCCTTTACTGTATGGTATTAATGTCACTATTAGCTGTTTATGTCACAACCTCATTCAATATTATTTTTAAGTATTTTTTAATGATACAATGTAAGATTAAGATTTGGACTCTTTGAAGACTACTGATAAAGTTCTAATAGAGACAATCACTGATTTTTAGCAATAGTTAATTATCCAAGTCTTTTGCAGATACCTTATTTGTTTTCTACTCTCAGTTCTCCCCAGCCAAATAAACACATTTACAAAATAAACCAATAATAGGTGTATAGGTTTATGAGAATTTCTGATAACACTTTACCATAACATCTATGAAAAACCTGTGTGTAGATACACAATTAACTTTCTTACAACTGGAAAATGATGGGATATTACTCTGCATTTCAACTGTTTATTTAAGCCACTGCTATTCATCTTAAAATGGTTAAGGAGTGTGTAATTTCTCTGTGATGAAAAATGGATCTACAATGCATTTCATTTGGAAGTGAGATTAAAGACTAATTACATCATGAAATCCAATGATTATTGCCCTGTGAATATAATCAATCACTTTGTTTGCGCAGGACAGTTCCAGTGCCTATTTTGCGTCATGCTCTGATTGTGTTGGGTGATTGGAAACATGTTAGTATTCATCGTGATGCATGATCAGTATCTCTGTGATCAGGTGTACCTTTTATCACACTTTCATTTCAATGAGATAAGCAGCCAGGGTTAATTTAAAATCATTCTACTTGCTGTTAAAGCATCTAGGTGATGCTTGAATCAAACCCTGACTTCATCAGTGTGAAGGTCTGCCATTCAAAAGATTAAAACTCAGTTGTAAATGTGATAAATGTGTTAACTTTGCTCAGCTGCTCTATTATGTCCTAACAAGTTAGGAGCATCCATTACCCTTCACCCCTACCTTTGGGACAACCCTCTGTCACCCCAAACAAGCCCACAGATGTTTGGCTACACTGCTCTACCAGGCTTTCCCTCAGAGCTCCGTCAGTCGACCCACATGTTACCGTCAGCAAGCTGCTAGAGGGGCATCCAGGCTTGGACACTGAGCCATCAGCACCTCCCTAGGGGCCCCGAGGCCACCCGCAAGGCAAGCCGTGCTGTGTCAGGATGGGTCCTCTGTGGGGTTGAATGGAGGTGGAGTATGTCCTGAGGAGAGAGAGTGATGAGGAAGCAGAAGCTCTGCCCTGATTTGAGCATATGGTCTCCTCAGTTATTCTGGAGCTTGTTGGTCATCTCTGAACAGAACCCCTCCTCGTAAAAGCAGGCTTTGTAGCTTTGTGCAGTGTCGTGAGGCCGTGTCTGTCCTTCTCTTTGGCAAAGTGTTGCTGCTCGGCGGGCAGTGGGACACCAGACCGAGCAGGGAACAGCTGGCCCATTCAGAGCAGACTGCTGCCCTGCAGGAAACCCTCTCCATGTCCTCCCATCCCAGCTCATCAGCACCCACAAACACACAGAGGAGACTTGGCTCAGGGTCTTTCCCTTCTCTCTATCCCCTCTTTTCTGCTGTCTTGTGTCCCCTGGATGCCTTTTTCAGTTTGGATTTAGTGATCAGAATAAATGGGACAGATACACAGAGTGAAATAAATTACCTTATAATGTATGGAAACCTCCATGTGTGATTTTTACCCATCAACTCTACTCTCTGTGGTAATCAGAGAGCTTCTGAAAATCACTGAGGGTGATGTTGTGGACAATGCTGTGTGTGTGTGTGTGTGTGTGTGTGTGGTTGTTAATTAGTCAGGCAGTGTGTTAGCTCAGATTCTCTTCTCAATGTGTGAAGGAATAAAGCGAGCTAATGTGATTACACTGTTCAAACGAGAAGAGAGACTGACAGCAACCCCTTCTCATGTGATTCTTGGAAACACAATTAAAGCATTTAGCCCAGGCGGTCTGACTCCCAGCCAATACTGCTTTCTCTCAGGTTGTGTGTGTTCATGCAAGTGTTCAGGATTAGCATACATAACATTTATGACATGTTTTTTGTTGCTCTTATTGCATCTTTTTTCCATTGGCCAACTTAGTACCTTATCGTCATAGCTGCGCCAGTGCATCAGTGCATGATGCTCTGATGAAATCATCAGAGAAGAAAAATATCAAGGCTGCTTGAAGAGATCCTCGCCCTCCTCAGTAGCCAATGCTTCCTCTGTGTAAAGAGGCATTATTCAGCACAACAAAACACTTGAGCAGTAAAGCCCCCATACTTAGATTGCACCATGAGGGTCATTTCCTGAGCAGAGCAGGCAGACCAAAGACTCTGCAGTACCACTGGAATAACAATGGGCAATTCTGATACTTCATTAGTCTTTCATCCAAAGTGAACTGTAGTGGCTCCAATACAAAAGCCATCAAGATTACATAATAATGCAGTCACTGGTATAAAAGGAAGTAAACACAGAAGATTTGATTATAAAAATTTGGGCTGCTTTTGGAAAAAGGTAGAAGCATGACTTCTGAGTGCTGAGCTTCTTCACTAGATATGCATGAGCTTAAAAATTAAATAAAAGAGTGGCTGTTTAGTTATTCTAAACAGAAAGATCTGATTTTTTTTTTATTTTAGCATTTCAAAAGAAGGTTTCAAGGCCATCCACCTGTGGCCTCTGGCAAGGTTTCGGGCAATTTGTAGCAGCGTAACACAGTCAGGATGACTATCAGCGTTACCAGGCCCTGCCATAATTTTTGGGATTCTCTTTAGCAGCGACGCCCCAAAAGGAGCTGTGAGACTTGTTCATGTATGGTAAACATGGGCCACATCAGGGCTGCCCTTAGAATTGTCTGGGCCCCTGGAAAACCCAGAGAATGGGCCCCTCACATCTGTGATTGATGAGAGATTATTTGTTTCTGTCAACTTTTTAACCCTTCTCAGCACAAGAGCTGCCAGTTTTTGATTCTCCGTTTGCCACATTTAATCATTATTTGCTACTTATGGCCCTTTTCTGACATTTTTTTCATCCTCTAACCCTTTTTTTCCACTTTTCACCCATTTTTGCAATTTTTTGCCCTTTAACGCCACTCTTTTGCTACCGTTTTACTACTTAATGCTACTGTTTGCCCATTTTGCAACTGTTTTTAACTTCTAATTATTTGTTTCTGCATTTCCCCCAATTTGGTAGCTTAAAACATATGTTCGCCATTTTTTTTGCCAGTTTTAACCCATTTTTGCTATTTATCACCCTTTTATGCCACTGTTTTGCCACTGTTTTGCCACTTAATGCCCATTTTTGCCACTTATACCCCGTTTTTTCTATTTTTTTCCCCTTTTATGCTACTTTTTTGCCATGTAATGCTCTTTATTACCTCCGCCAAGGAGGTTATGTGATGGGCAGGGTTTGTTAGTTTGTTTGTTAGCAACATAACTCAAAAAGTTGTGGACGGATTTTGATGAAATTTTCAGGAAATGTCATAAGGAAGAACTGATTAGATTTTGGGACTGATCCGGATCACCATCTTTATTTGATTTAGGAATTTTTTAAAGGATTCTTTACTATAGGGAGATAAGGCTAATGGCAGAGGTCTGCGCTGTTACCATTTGACACCAGGAGATGGCGATATGAGTAACTGTAATCCCAGCAGCATGTTTTTGGTGTCTTTCTATTCAACGTTTTGGAGTTTACAGTTTGAAAGACGCACGCCCGGATAGCAGATAGAAAGACAGCGAATTGTATTGAAAATACTCACAATGCTGGGAGGAATAGAGGAATATTCACCCTCTGCCATGACTTTCAGTCATCCGGTGAGACCATGGGTGAAACTGTCAGTGCATCTGTGGGCTAGGCAGGCAATGCTTCCGCCATGACAGTCTATATGTAGCGACGCCAATGCTTTGCTTCATCGTGATTCCACCGCACCAGGGAGGGAGTAATCACGAATTAGATTTTGGGAGAGATCTGGATCACTGTCTGGATCCAGGAATGTTTTTAAAGGACTCTTCACTGTTAGAAGATAGGGCTAATGGCAGAGGTCTGTGCTCTCTGAGTGCTTTTCTAGTTCCACTTTTAACCCATTTTGCCATGTCTTTTCTCCCCTTTATGCCACTTTTTTTCGCTGTTTTGTCACTTGATGCTTATTTTTGCCACTTCTTTTTTCAGATGTTTCTTTTTTTGTCTGTTTTATTTTCTGACATCCTGACATTTGTGCACATCGCTCAATTGTCCAATGGTTTAGTTCAGTGTGCCCACCCACACTGTTAACATCACTAATAAAAAGGTAATTCTCTGTTGAGGAAAGGGGTTTACATTAAAAAAAATGGCTTTATATGTCCTACAGCATGAATACATAAATTGCATTTGGTGTGACTATAATAAGAGTGGTTATCATTAAGGTTAAAGATAAAATATCACACCTTAACTTTACAGTTCACCATGATTAGCTGGACCCAAGAAAGCTCTTCTCCTGTGTTTACAGGCTTTACTTGTGTAATCTAGACAGCAGCAGGTCTGTTTTTCACCTTTCTGGTTTTCTGCTCTCCATAACTATAAATTTACAAAACACAACAGGCTTTATCCTGATTATTCAAAAGATGCAGTGAATTTTTAGAAGCATCTCCCTCTTGGGGCTGCTCCTCATCTTTCAACGTCAGTTGATTGTGATTGTTTGCTGTGAATATTACATTTATGCATGCAGGTAGTGATTATGCAGGCTACTGCAGGCAAACGCTGAAGTGAGTCTTTGCACTTTTGTGTGTGAACAGAGTGCTTAAACTGCCAGAGTGCCTTGTATAAACGTGACATGTTTATGTCTGTAAAAGACAGTTTTTAAAAGGTTAGTCATGTCTTTTCACATGGGATACAAGTCCTGCGATGTTAACTTGCATAGATGGAACATCCCAGGAATGCACTATGTACTTTGAGCGCATAAATTTAATCTGTGATGTCTGGTCATGCTGATCAGCATACTGCAGTGTATTGCACTTTCATGGTGAGTGATTGGACTCTTTGGACTTTCTTGGAGCAGTGACGTGCCATGCAGAAAATCCCAGCATGAGCAGCCCGCAGCCCTTTCTCAGACGAGTC
This sequence comes from Cheilinus undulatus, assembly GCF_018320785.1. Taxonomy (NCBI): domain Eukaryota; kingdom Metazoa; phylum Chordata; class Actinopteri; order Labriformes; family Labridae; genus Cheilinus; species Cheilinus undulatus. The sequence goes on along the minus strand of NC_054865.1, from coordinate 29,664,217 downwards.
CGGACTAGTATTTCCAGCAGTGGGTGTGCACTCTGAGTTTGCAGACAGGGGCTGCTGTAGGCGAATGGAAGAAGAGGAGGGGGTTTATGCTCAGCCACCGCAGCAGTTTTACTTTCAGGGAACCTTGCGGCTTACCCTTGTACTCCATTTCTCATTCTGGCATCTCTCCTGCTCCCCAGGGAGTTACCCCCAATATTTATCAAAGTTTCGCTGCAGTTCAAACCAGGCCCTCTCTCTCTTTTTTATCTACACTTGCTCACTACAAGTCCTGGTCTGTATCTGTCAGGGAGTCAGGTGCCCATGACGTCAGGTGGGCTGACTGTGTTTGCCTGCTGCCTGGTATCATAAGGAGAGCTCTGTGGAGGCGTGTGGCGACAGAGTGGCCATGTCCGTGAAATAAGCGTGTGAATGGAGACGGAAGCACCCTGCTTCCCTCCCACCCACACTCTCCACATCCTGACAAAGGAAAGCCACTCACTGGGTCAGACTGCCAGACACTTTTGAGGATTGCCCCTCCTGCACGCCTTTCATTCCTGCTGGTCTCCCATCCCTCTTTTCACTCTTTATGTATCTTTCCCCTCTGTCACTTAGCCTCAGTGTTTGGAGGAGGATTGCATAAGAGTTGGACTGCTTCTCCTCCTGGCAAGCGAAGGATTTTAATTGAAAAGGAGATCCGGAATGAAAACTCCCATTCCTTTTCAGGCCTCTGTTCTGTGAAAGCACAGAAATGTACCAGGGGAAAGAAGACGAAATGTACAGGAGAGTCAGTGAAAGAAATAGGTCATGTTCTTAAAACAAAATGAAAGAGAGGGAGTCTGACATCCTGCCTGTCTCTGCACTTCCTATAATGATGCTGGCTCCTTTTTTCCTTCTTAGTTCAGTCTCCCAAGCTGATCACATACAGCAAGATTTTCTGTCCAGGGAAGAGGTAGGCGGCTTTTGCAATAAAGTAGAACAAAGGGTCTCTTGTGTACAAAGTAATACAACAGAAATAGTGAAGCAATCTATATTGCTATGAACTAATTTTGCAGAAAACTATTAAAGGTAGGCTATGAGTTTTAGGTTTTTGTATCAACTTTATGTCCCTTTTCAGTAATTCTGCTGCAATCAGAGAGCAACTGCTACTGTAATATAGAGAAAATGGAGTTAAGTGAGGCTGTTGAACAAATAAAGTTAAAAACAAGACAAAGGCTATAATCTAAAGTGATTTTCGATACCCACGGTAAGGTTAAAAAATGGTATGTATTCTTCCTCAACCAAGCATACTGATTGGCTGACAGACACAAAACATGACAGACAGTGATTTCAGTTGACCAAGTTTTTCATGGGTTGACCACAGGCTTACTATTAATTCTGGTTCCTGTGGGTATCAGCAGATACCAAGTATCCATCTATACAGGATTGAAAAATAGATATTTTTGGTTGAAAGAGTTGTTACTAGTATTTTAACTTTCTTCATCACTGTCTCCAAGTACTTCCTTGTGGTGAATGATGTTGTGTCTCTAATATAATTGCAAAGATTATGGTTTAGGCTAGCCTAACATGTTAAGTGATTTGTCCTGATTGGTGCTATGTAACTGAAAGTGATTTATAGAGTAGCTGTATTAAATTAGATTAATTGTATAGCTGGGCGATATAGCCAAAAATTGATATCCCAATATATTTTTGCTATATCCCGATACATGATATATATCCTGATATTTTGAAATGTCCTCTAAGTGTCTGTATAATGTTTAATTCAGCTTCAAATGACACTAGTTTGGTGATTAAAATAGATTGTTCTTTTGGATTTTTAATAAAGTTGTATGCAGAAAGGGCAAAAATCAATATGAAGTCAAATTGAACACAGTTTTATTTTGAAAAGGACTTCATTCAAAATTTTACTGAGAAATCAAACATACATAAATCATGAAATACCCCGTCTTTTACAGTGTATGGACAGTCCTGAAATGTTTTCTGTGTTATGTTTGCTATTGCTGATTATGAAATGATTATTTTCCTCATTAAGGATGAAGGAAGCCAACCTATACAAAACTCACCAATTCTGCATGCAGCCAATGGCTAAATCCCTGCAGTCTAGTCCTCCATTCAAGCTCACAGCTGTGATAACATTAGTCTGTTATTTTTGCTGATGAACGCTGGACCAGTTTCTGACAAGTTCATAACATGGGAGCATCTTTAGAGCTTATTTAATAAACTTTCCTGTGTGATCATGGGGCTAAAAAAGCTTGTTTGGAGGCAGGAACTTTTTAACTCCGTGTAGTCGGTGTTTTGAGCTGTCAGGGTGAGATAAGGCTCTGTCGTTGTGGAGAAGTGGATCACATTTGTCCGCTGCTGGGCCGTCTTCTCTCTGACATGTACGACTCTGGCAGGGAGTTTTCAGCAAAATGATCGCCCAGGCAAATCACGTATTCTGGGTTAAGTGTCTTTATGAAATTTTGAAATCCTGGCTCACCCTGGGCTCATGTCTTTAGCGGATGTTGTGTTACTGCCATCATTATTCGGAGTTGTCTTGTGACGTATTTTAACGATTACCACGTGAGTTTGACCTCTTCCTTTTTAAAGCTGAACCACTATCAGATGACAGACCCAGCACATGTTTCTCGTTGTCTGTCTCTGAACGCAGATAACTAGCCGCTAACTCACCACGCTGCTCTGTTTACCCATAGTGTTTACCTCCTCTCTCCCCAGCTGATACAAAAACCTGCATGTGCAGAGGAGGGTTTTCTGGATGGGCGTGAGCTCTCTGCTGTGGGAGATACGTTCAGGGACAATGGGAGAAGCGAAACTCCAGCAAGACATGCACGCTGACGGCTCAAAACGTCCACATAGTTTATAGTCGGATGTTCGAGATATAGTCATTTTATATATCGTGTGTGGCAAAAGCTGTGATACATTAAATATACTCGATATATCGCCCACCCCTAACTGTAGCTGTGCATTGCATTCACACTGATACCCAATAACTTCTACTCCTCTCTGTTTTGGAACAAAGCATCTTTTTCTCTAGAATTCTTCCCTCTGAGAACTGGAACCTGGCCTTCTTGTGCCTAAATCACTAGCTCAGTTGATGGACCTCTGAGCCTTTATGTCACAGCATATGATGATGTGCACCTATGTTATTGGTTGATGACAGGATCATCTGATGTTTATCTGTGTTTTCTTCTACACACTTCTGTATCAGCAAGGATGCAGATGTTCTAAACTTTGTAGATTTACCCAGGAGACCTCGGCCAATCTGAGACAATATATGAGCCCTGCGTATCCAGACAGCAGACCTTCAATCTACAAAAGACGCTATGCAAACACAAGATCCCTTTGACTGATAATTTATTCAGCAGAACTGAAGGCCTTGCAAGGTTAAAAGCCACAGAGTCAAGAGGCTGCTCTGCCTATTAATTGCCTTTGATCAGTAGTTGATGCATAATTGAAATAGCCTAAGCGAGGGAAGGCGGGCTTGGAAAGTGTTGAATCAGAGAGATGGGGTTGCAAAGAGGAGAAACTGAATGCTTGCCTTGCTGAAATACAGCCAGTTCAGTAGGAGAGCTGAGACATGAAACAGCATGTATCTCAAGGCTATTCCTTATTTATGAAATTATCTTTTCTTCCTACATATTAGCAGTACCCAGTTAACAGCCTTTTTGTGTTTTGCTGTCTTGAATACACAGCCTTACATACGCCCTATGATAACTCAGACACCAGTGCTGCTGGCATTACAGTTGGTATTAGCTTCCCTGGATATAAAAGACATTAGGAGCCATTTATTCTGATCTCAGAAGAGGCTGCAGGCATGTTCTGAGTATCAGACAGGCCTCTTACATGCAGGGCAAAGAGTCAGTTTGGTAAAGCACCTCTCTTAACATGAGCTGTGCAAATATGCCTCCCACCGCTGATATTACTGGTAGAAATTTAAAATGGATTGTAGAACTAGTAGTCAAATTAAAAAAATGATTTAGATGGGGAATTCATTGAGGTTGTAATGGGAAGAAAGTCCCTCCAAAACAGCAGGACCCTAGAGTTAAATTTAAAAAATTATTTGCATTATGAAACATTTGTTATGTCTTTATTTTTACAATCAGTGCTCATTTTACATCGTTCTCTTGGATCTCACTGGGATTTTACAAGGTAAAAACATTTTTTGTTATTATTCCTCTGCAGAAACTCAGTGAGTGGAATCAACAGTGTTGAGTCAGGATCACATAGATGTACATTACTTTTTCCTAAATGGCGTGACATGACCATGATGTTTATATTAGTGCTGCATGATTTGATAGTGATGTGTGATTGCAAATATTCTAGACAATAGGGATGCAGGATATTATTGGCTCAATATTGGTGTTGGCAAATATGTGACAACTTTAATTTGCGATCTGTCTGTCTGTATGTATGTGTCCATTTGCATGCCACACTATAGCACCAATTGTCCTTGATTTGCTCAGAAGACTTCTTGGGTGTACTGGTTCAAAACTGGTGTCATGAAAAACATAAATGTGTTCAAATTTTCTATAAGTCCCAAAATGTTGCACTGAGTCATCATTCGGAGACTTCTGCTGCACTTCATTTACCTCTGAAGTCAGAGCTGGGAATGACATCACACCTGCATTTAATGCGTTCATTTGCTATGAACTTCTTACCTTTAAAGCAACTTATTGGTATTGGCAGGTATGAACATTTCTGTCAATATTTATAACCAATATTTTGGCTGCATCAATTGTGAATACTGGCTGCATGAAAAAATAACATTAACAACCTTAAATAACCTTCACAAGTTAGTGAAGTTTAGGCTGGACCAACAAACTCGCATCAGCTGAAATCCTTTTTTTTTTTCATTCATCACCCTTTTTTACACTTTAAAGTAGAAGTGAAATTTGTTACTTTGTTCAGCCACAAACTTTAAATCATGTGTTTCAAAAACGGAAATTAATTAATAAAATTAGTTCGCAATTATCAGCATAAATCCACTGATGTGTATCCCTACCTGATAATATTGTGACTGCATTTACTATATAATACATAAATAGTAACATTAGTCTACTTGCTTGATTATCAATGAAAATGCAGAGAATAATGATGGTTTTGAAGTGTGTATTTCTTAACTCAAAACATACAAATATTAAGAAGCATGAAACAAAGTTTTTACAGCACTGCTTTCAAAATAACTCAAAATAGGTAGTTTTTCCTTAAAAAAAAAGGTATTTCTTGAATAGTAGCATCATTATACACTTCTGCAGGCATTTTTGTAAACCTTTGAAGTACTACTAAGCTCCTCATCATACGTATTTTTCAACAAACGCAATAAATCATTCAATAGCCAACAAAATATTAGATTGATTAAACTAGGGCTGAACAATTAAAAAAAAATCTAATCACATTAGATAATTATTTTGTCTCATATTGCAAATTCAGTATTCATTTTTGTGTTGAAGTGAGTGATCAGTTTTATGTCACACTTATTTTAACTAAGAAAAACATGACACGGATAGCTGCCTTTTTGTAAACCATTCTCTTAATCCATCAAACTCCTTTTTTGTGATATGGACAACATCCTGAACTTATTAATACTTTTATGTTCAGACCCTGATCAACAGCTAGCAGTGGAGATTTATTTGTACTTGAGCAATTGGCTGCACAGGTCCTAGAAAAGGGAGGGGAACCATAAACTGTCAAACTCTTGCAATATTTTATTTTGATCATGAAAAATCTTTGCTCATTAGCAAATTTAGTAAATACTTTCCTTTTTCTTTCTTTTCTTCCCTTTTTAAGAAGACAGCATAGGGAACACATTAATGAGCACTATTGTCAAAAATAGGGAAATGAGCCTGCAAATGATGACACCAGGATAAAAACACTGTAGAGGATCCACTGCACAGAAACAAGTAAAATGCCCTGCAAATTGTAGCCATTTATATTCAGAAAATAAAGAAAAGTTGGAAATATGAGGGAAAATTTCCTCGTGTTTTGGCTCGTTCATTCTCTTAGACCTTAAACTTGAGGTCACTTGTGCAGGGACTCATTCTGTTACTCTATTATTAGACACTTCTGGCACATTGAGTTTGTACACCCTTCTGCCTCTGACTTTGTGTGTAGTAGCCAATCTCTGCTTCTGGATTGGCACCTCTCCTTCATAGCTGATTTGTATTCATGGAGTTTGTCACTGACAACCCTGACCTGACCTTACATTTCGACAAGCGCCCATGTTGTAAGGACGCCTCTCTCTTTTCCCTGTGCTTGATAAACATAGTTGAGTTAGTGCTCCCACATGGACATCGGTGTTGCAATCATTAATAAGTAATAAGTACTGCAGATGAGCTAAATAAAGCACAGCGATGGGGTGTTTTCTCATGGTAATTAATGCCTTAACTTTGAATTGCAGCATATGCGTATGCACACATTGAAAGAGCACTGAACACTCTGATCAGGTGCAGTGCCATGTTTTGCAGGACACACGCATAATGTTTAAGTGGAAACACATTAGTTGGAAGATGAAGGCTCTGACCTACCAAGTCTCGGCAGATGACTACACAATCCATCTGCCCCATGCTGCTTTTATATCCTTAATGAAGAGGTAAAGCCTGTCATTTTCTGAGTAGAAGATCTTTTTATCCAGTGAGTCAGACTTCACAGTAAGGAGACGGGTCAAGGCAGCTTAAATTTGACATCTGACTGCTCTCTGTCAGAGGTGCTGGATTTGAGAACCTGTGAAAACTGCTTCTGTGTTTTTAGTGACACTTCAGGAGAAATCTTTATCAGACTTCTGTAGAAATACAGGGATGAGAGTGCCTCCCTGCTAACATGTGATTTTGTATTCAGACACGGAGACATGGTGCCTCCTTATCTTGCAAAGTTTGTCTGTATGAGCTCTGCATTGCTCAAGTGCTTGTAAAGTAAATATATAGACCACAGAGCACTATCAGTTTCGCCTGGCTGAGTATTATGATAAGGAAATAGTCCTGAAGTCAAGTAGGGTGGAGATCCATGTGCAGATTCACTCTGATTTTTAAACATGTTTACCCCTCTGAAAGTATGAATTTGAATTTATCCGTCTGTAAATCCCATCTCTTTTTTTATTGCCGTTATTTGTGCCTGTCAAGCTTTGTGATTTTACTGGGCATATTTAACAAGCAGAATCTAAATCACTTTTATACAGTTTCGAGTCTCAAACATCAGCATTTCTCCGGTTTCCTGGCCATTTATTGTCAATTTGTTGTCTGAAAATAAAGGTAGCTATGAGTGATATAATTCATGCTTAATCCCGTCTATTGCCCTGTATGCTAGTAAGACACACTGAAGCATGTCATAACATTCAGTGTGAAACCAGTCACTGTTGTTGGAGAACAGAGAGCCAGTGTCATTGTCAATAAATTTAGTTGGAGTTGCTGCAATATCACTTTTTCTTTACACAATGCAGTTAAGTTATTCATATCGATCCATGCAAGAAAAAGTTTTTAATAAACCCCAAGAGTTGGGTTTAATTTTGCAGCACCAGCGGAAACCACCAACAAGGAAGGAAGGAGATGCAATCTCTATCCAAAAAGGTCAGGAGATGAGAGGGTGACCGGTATCAATGATAACCATTATTAAATTGCCCTACAGTTATCATACTGTTAGTATTTTGATTATCATGATAACTGCTAGTGATAACCGTGCTTTAATACCACAGCATGTCCAGACAGCATGCCATGTAGGTTTGTTACCTGAGGTGGATGGGAAAACAGGTTGACCTGAGATATAAAACATGTCAGGTGGATGGAGGCATCACTTTCTCTTCTTTCGCCTGCCCTACTCACTGTGACTGTCAGAGTTCAGAGCAGACATAGAGACAGAAAAGTAGCCCAAAGAGCACTTCAACTGTAGGCTAATCAGATCATAAGCTTAAAACACAACGGCACTTTGAATCAAATTAAACCAAATAGCAGTTAGCCTACCTTAGACTGTCGGCTAGGTGGAAAATAAAACCAAACCAACTCAGGCTGTGGCAGTAGCACACTCTGGCTTTAACTCCTCTTCTGTTCAATCTAGAGTTCATTGAAGGCGCTCCCAAACTCTGGAGCAGCTCCTGCTAGTTAAAAATAATAATCCAGTGTTGAAATCAGCTCTGAAATCGGCAGAATAAACATTAATTAGTTTGTTAGTTTTTGGTGAGACGCAGCAATACGTATGATAGATAAAACAGATGGAATTATGAACTTTTTAACTTTATATTTAAAATCTACTCATCATAGACCACTTCTGTTATAAACACATTTGACATTTGTATTTCCATCAAACAACAGAAAAACATTGATAGTGGTATTAATAAGGATAAGGAGCTGTGGATTGAAAATAGAATTTGTATATCTGTTTCTCTTTGGTAACTTAGGTACTTTATCTACTATCAAACATAAAATTAATTTGGATAGTACACTTTTCAAAGCATGTGGTATTACAGAAATATCAAATATTTTGACAACCTTATCATCACAGTAGCTTTATTGATGCACATTTGATAAAGTTTTCACGTTAACTATTTTTCTGCTAAGTGTATTGATATATCCCTGTGCTTATAGTTTGATTTATAAAGGTTTTTGTTTTGATTTGTTTTTGTTTTTTTAATTAAACTTGATGAATTTAGTTGAAATGATGAATTCGTTCCTGTTTTAACTTCAGCTTTGAAACGATACCATGATAATACTGATAGGTGTGAAACCAATCACTGTTACTGGAGAACAGAGCCAGTGTCATTGTCAATAAATTTAGTTGGAGTTGCTGCAGTATCCCTCTTTCTTTACACAGTGCAGATTATCATGAGATGAAATTTTAATATAATTTCATCTTTAGTCCAAAATCAAGAAACAGGCCTTTGTGAGCAGCTAAAATGATGAGAACCTCAGCCGTTGTACAGCTCAGAACTACAACACCAGTGTGTGAGAAAAATAAAGCATGAAATGTCTGTCCTGCATCATTTAATATGTATATTTAATGTTTTGGATTTTACATCTTTTCCTTTGTTGTAAGCTGTGTCAATAGTCTTCTCTGAATATCCTCTCTTCTTAAATCTGTGTTTCACACATCGATCTGGCATGCCAGGTTATTAGCTGTAGCAACAAATTAGACTTAAAACTAAAGGACATTGGAATTATCTGGATATTAGCAGATGTTTTAGACATTAAATTCCAGCAATCTAATGGTGATCTGTGTCCATAATGCATGAAAAAGGGGATGGGAGAAGCATGGTTTCTGCTGATTCTGTTAAATCTGATAACTGCTCAGACGTGAGATTGATGAATTGGAGATTGGACCCATCTGCTCCGTTCCATTAAAAGGGTTATTAACAAGAATGTTTAGTGTTTGTTTAATTTTGACTGTCATTGTATGAGAAAAGATGTCACAGCTGCAGAGTGGAGTAAGATACTATTGTCAACACAGCATATCCTGCAGGTGTTCTGCTTTCCTCTGAGCAAAAAGGATTTTTGCGACCAATGATGCTGGTTTATTTTCAGTCTGAAGGTAATGCTAATGAAGTGCCTACATTTATTTCATGACTGTCATTGTCAGAATAAGATGCATGTTCGATAACTGCTGGAGTTCTGTGTACAGCTTCATTAAAGGTTTGGAATATTTGAATGTTACTACCTTTTTCTGAATAATTTAAGATTATTGTTGAACCCCCATGATGTGCATCTCATTTAGCATTGATGTTCATCATCAGTGCCGTTGGAATATATTAGACGCAGAGCGGTGAGTAGCATGCTGCTGTTTGGTGGGCTGTCAAGCCTCCATCACTATGGCAGAAAAACTGAGACCAGCTGCCCTCAGCCCATTACTGTAATCAGCGGTGCTGGGAATATTCACGCACACACTTTTCAATCTCTGACACGTTCAGCTGTCTGCCCTTTGTTCTAATAGAAACGGGCTTGGCTTTTAAAAGTGGTCAATTAAGTCCAATTGAGAGGAGGAGGGAGATCAGCATGATACTTAATGAATGTCAGGAGACAAGTAATTATGACATGTCTGCAGAATGTGACTGTGGCATGAAAATGAGCCGATCTGGACTGATGCATTAGTGAGAAAAGAGATTTGTATGATGGGGATGTATTTGCCTGTAGCATGTACCCATCTGTGGAGCGTGACTTGTGAATAGAAATAAGCTGATTTCTACAGTCTTTGTTAGAGCAGAGGAGCATGATGATTACAGTAGACCTTTTAAACTGAAGGTCACAGCTTTGACTGCTGAGAACTTTAATTTTTGAATGTTATACCATGTTATACCATGGAAATAACCCAAAATAGTGAACTTTGTTTCAGTGGTACTATTAGCCTCCAGTGTAAATCAGTGGGGTTTGAGACAACGTATTGAGCCACAGTGAATGTTGTTTCTTAAAGTTACACTAGTGCCAGTGCAGCAGGGATTTATTTAAACTGTATGACTGCATGTTTAACTTTCTTATAGGCTACTTCTTTTGCAATTTACCCGTGACTTTTTGATGCCTTAAAGTTCAAGTCTGACTAAATAAAAAGACGACGACAATTCTTGGAGATCTGTTTTTCTCTTTCCACAACAAAGAAGTCTGTTTAAACTTTTCCATATCTTTTTACTTAACTGACAAAGGACGGTGATTACACTGAAATAGCTTTAACATAGCTCAAATATACCACATTTATTGTACACAGAACAGCATTCAAAACTACAAATGAGATGTTTTTCATACTTTCCTTTCTCCTGCCTCCTCTCTTTCTTCTTCTTCTTCTGAATTTCATGCTGGATTTGCCCCTGGCCTATTTTTTTGCTTCCTGTAGACTCCCTAAAGTCAGCACAAGTGGGCTTTTGTACGGCTTTACCTTGAATCTTGTCATCCTAAACTTCTAAGGACAAGAAGGAGGAAAAAAAACATATTTCATGTTTTATTATCAAAGGATGTCAGCTAGAGAGAAACTTCTACCTCTACTTTTTTTTCCTTATAGATACCTATAGCCGTCTGCACTGCTTCTTTTTGTATTTGAAATTCATCTTCTCTTTTAATATGAGTCATGTTGAAGGTCAGACAATGGTGAGATGCTAATTTTTATCTCCAAGTGTATTGCTTTATGTGTGTAAATTTGAGTCTACATTTCAGTGTTGGTGCTCATCAAAACTAGTGATGCAGTTGTTAGAGAGCAGCTCTGAAGCTGAATGTTAATGCCCTCAAGTAAAGAGTTCTCCTCTGCAGCTTTCATCAAACTGCCCTGCTGTTCATGAGCTTTGTTTGGAGATCACTGGAAGTTGGAGATGACAGTTGTTCCACTTAGCTAGAAGTCATCTCTGTCCTCCTGCCAGCCATCAAGGTTGGAAACACAGCAGCACTTCTTGCCAAAGTACTTCCACAGATGGCTCAATGAAGCACTCTGCCTTGTTGTTCCTGTTTATTCAGCACTGCGCATCCCCTTAATGAAATAGCTTCATTACAGCAATTTGCACTCATTCAGCATGCTGGGAGAGCTGTGCAGATGCTGAAGTTGCATTGGTAGGCGTTGAGAAAATGAAGTAGTCACACCCCTCACAAAACAACAGCTATTTAGATGCCACACTGAGGGTGTCCAGTTTGTCACCAGGAGTAGAGAGAGAGATTGGGTTCTGCTGGGAGAAATATCCTCTAGTTTTTTATCCCTTCTCATGTGATCTATTGGTTCCTGTTGAAATATGAGTGTCATCCTGCTCTGCTTCTCTCAAAAACTGAACTGTTTCTGGATTTATTAGCTCATTTTTGTCAGCTGCCCATCAATCATGTTTTAGCTATCAAGTCTCACAGGTTCTTAAATGTAACGTCATTTTATGATATCACTGGTGTAAAACATACATCAGTTCTTGCAAGGGGAACATAATCTAAAAGCACATCAACATTGTGCATCATTTAAGACCCAAACGCAGTACCTTCAGCTGTTGGCTTTAGGTGAGAAAAGTCTCCAGCTTTGAGTAGCATGCAATCATAACTGCTTGTGCTAGGAGTGACATAACACTTGCTTCAGCTGCTCCGGGACAGTTTTCTTCTTCATCTGCTCTGATAGATGCTGAAAAGTGCAAATTCCACTGCAATCTTAAATCTGATAGTCAGATGTTGCTAATATTCCCCAATTTTACACACTGCACCTTTAAAGTACTATCAAACCTTTGTAGCACTCAGCCATGCAGCCTGATAAAAGAGCACAGAGAAAAACCCCTTCACTAAATTTATTCACCTCTCAGATTTGGTGATCACACCAGCTCTAACAGTGAGCAGTGGCTCAATACGTCCTCTTATGAAACTCCTCGTCATTTCATGGTGCTTCAGAGCTCAGCACACTGTTGTCAAAGGGAATACAACAGTGCAGTCTCACTGGTACAGTAAAGTGAGTCATTCTGTGAATTTCTCTTTGCAAAGTCTCTTTCATCGCTCTTATCCTCTGCTGTCATATAACCTTTGCATTTTTCTGTGCAGCTCTTAGCTGGGCCGTATTATAAGGAACATCCTTCAAGCAAGAAATTATAAAATATTTAACCAGTAATGTCTTTCTTTCTTTCTTTTCATACTCAGATTATTCTTTGGCAACTTTGTCTCTATGGTAGACTTTTCAGTATTGATAATACATGATTGGTTTACATATTCAGCACCTATTCTGTAATTGTCTTCAGTTTTGGCATCCAACAATAGCTTTAAAATTAGATCCTGGCTTTGCAGTATTTGCCCTACTTCTGCTTTCACCCTGAAAGGATCTAAAAAGTAATTTTCCTTCTTCTTAAAGGTCATTTGAGAGCCCAGTCATGTAAAAGATAAAGCTTCACATGTGTCTCTGGTTCCTGTCCCTATAAACAAGCAGGAAATTGAAAGTAATATTTCCTGACAGGAGGGCCAACCTGTGTGAGATGGGTTTCCCATGACATTTGAGTATCATTTTCTATCTTTCCACACTATTTTCATTTCTGTAAATGTCATTTCGCTGGTGCACACCTGGTATATAGTCTGTATTTGAATATTATTCATTCAGTGTCCAATGGGATTCGTTTTTATCAGAGAAAGCAAAACATGGAGCTGTTTCACAATGTCAGACATCAGGAAATACTTTCACTAAAGGGAGATGGCTAATAAGAGATAGTTAATTGTGTGTTAAAGAAACTGCTGTTTAATTCAATTCAGTTCAATTCAAAAAGCTTTATTTGTCCCCAGATGGCAATTCAAGGCTCTTAGAGCAGCAGCATTACAAAAAGCAAAGATCAGAAGTCTAAAAAAAGAAATTACAATTGCAAATATAAAATACAGTGCTTAACAAATTTATTAGACCACCTGTCATATTTGTCCCAAAGACCATCCAGCATCATGAAGTGCTTTAATGCGGACTCTTTCATTTTCAATGAGCTCTCCACGTTTTACCATTTTGAACAGGAATGAGGAATTTCAAACTGAATTCACCCAAATTTGAGCCAGCTCACTGGGCTTCTCTGAGAATTCAGAAATGAATCAAACATAACATTCAACCACTAAAACTAATTTTTCTGTTCAGGGATGCAAGTAAATAACTATGATTTGACATATTGATCAAGAAATAATAATGTGCTTTACTATTTTTTTCATTTTTGTAAATCAGTACATTTTTAAAATTCATGGATAACAATAATAATTATATTTTAGCATTAAAAATATTATTTGTGTTAAAGAGCTTCTACATATTGGTGTATTAACCATTGCAGAAACATAAAAAATGGTTTTGGTAATTACCAATGCTGTCAATTTAGGGCAGCTGTGGCACAAACCTTACTTTGGTTAGGGTTAGGGTGGTCTAATAAATTTGTTAAGCACTGTGTGTATATATAAAGAAAATTAAAATTTAGGTAATATATACAATATGTCTATATACAAAATGAACACTAAACAGACAATTTTAAATAAAGGTCTCAGATGTTAATGTAATGACATTTTAATATATGAACAAAGCTGTACCATTAAAGTCACAAACTTAACTTAAGAGACTGTCAAATGTTCATTTACAACCAAGAAAAGCTCACCCCAAGGCATCATCTGTTGTACAGTAAAACATTTGGAGATTAACATTCCTTTCTAATGACAGCTTCCCGATTTAGTGTTGTTCTGCAAGAACTTTGCCTCCATTTTTGCTTGCCCCCATATGTTTAGTAATTGCATCCAACATGAAGGCTTGTGAATGTGCCCGAGGCCTTTTTTTGCAGTGTGGCAGATGGTGAATTGTCCAAACAAGCAGACAAATTACCTAGTATTCCCCTCTGTGGCTGGGCACTGTTGAGGACCCAGCCACCGGACCTGCCAACAGTGGGTCATCTGGCACCGAGGGCTGCTCACACACTGCCCTCTCTCACTCCATGGTATCTTCATCGCTGCTTTGTTACTATTCTCTCCCATTTTTCTCTGTCATCTCGTTCCTCTCCCACTTGGCAAAGTCTTGGTGGGCACACATATCTTAGAGGGGTTTTGTTTCATCACAGTTCTTCTACTTTGTTCAGGTGGAGATTGTTAATGGCTGTCTGCAGATGGGTTCATTTTGATTGATTTCATATCCCTCTGGCATATCCTTGCAGAAAGCTGTGCAATCATGATGAAAAGGCCTGCAAATGGCCCATGTTCAACCAAAATAAAAAAAAATACAGACTGTGCAGTTAGTTCGTTTGGCTGAGGAGATACAAGGGCAATCTTGTTTCCTGGAAGCCATGTGTTACCCTCCTGAAAATGGTCAGGACACCTGATCTGCCATCGTCATACAATAGACCTTGATTGTGATAAATTATGCTTTTAGGACGTGAGTCCTTCGACTCAGTGGTGATCAAATGCCTCTTTCCTAATTGAATTGTCCTACAGGCATTACATGGTCTATGTTAGTGTATCAGGACAGTAGGCTGAAGATCCTCAGTGCTTGGTACAAACAGACCCTGAATGGCTAATGAATGTTATTAATGAAGCCTGCTAATGCAAGCAGACAGCCATTCAAATAATAGAACAGTTTCAAGGGAACAAAACCGTTATGATTGTAATCCCCTTCATCTGTTTTCATCCCCCCATGTTTTTATTCATGAGTTCTCGGAGTCGTCAATATTTTTCAGCTGCGTCTGTCGCTCGTGAGCCGGTCTCTCCCTTCCACCGACTTCCAGCGGAAAGGTCAGCTATCATTTAGCCAGCGGAGGATGAGTTTGCTGGTGCCACATCCTCCGCAGTGTGTCCACAAGAATTTACACAGCAGCTGTAGAAAATGTCAGTACACAGAAAGCATGGCAATAAGGCACTCATGACATCCTTCTTGTCCACCTCGTAGCGATTTAGAAGAATTAGAGAATGACCTCCGAGCTGAGCAGACAGGTGTAATAAGTGATGAATTATGCTGTTTTGTTTTACACAGAAAATGTTAATGATGTCACACCACAAACTTTATTCTGTGTGAGAGAAAGACTGACGAGTTATGGAGGATCTGAGCCACAAGGAGTCGGCCCCTCCTGTTCCTGACAGGATTCTGGTCGCTTCCTATGTCTCAGCAGGAAGTGCTAAGAAGTCAGACTTCTGAGTCTTTCATCTCCACACCCACAGGACTGCAGACGCTGTCTCCTCCATATGTTTAGTAGTTCTGACAAACTGCTGGAACATTCTGCCTTCATGTTTGTCCTCACAGTTTTACTGTTTCACACAAACACAGACATATATAGCTGCACAGACACAGTATAGGCTCCAGACTCCCTCTCTGCATAAATCAAAAAGTCTCTTATACTCTTCCAAAGTTGGCAGACATTTCTCCCCTCCCTTCCCGCTAACATTTCTTCATCTGCCTAATTTCCTGTCAGTCCCTTGGAGACTGCCTCTCTGCAAAAATATGTTTTATTCATTGGAGGAAACAGAGAACTCAGAGTTAGAATTACACTTGTCAGAGGTTAACAGCACAACTGCGCCGAGCGGAGAGATTATAACTGTTCGACATTCAGCCACCTCACCAGTGTGGAATCCGGCGTGTGTGCTCCCTGAAGAGAGTCAATGAGCAGCAGTCGGCTGAAAGGCAGCAGGTGCGAGAATGTGTTAGCAGCTCAGAGCTGGATGGGTCTTGTCTGCCCACTCTTGGCACACTGTGGGGAGGCGGGGGAGGGTGTATTATAACAGCAGTATGACGTATATTCATGGGTGTGTACAGAGTTTTCAGTCCTTGCTAAGAACCTTATGTTTTGTACGTGCAGTCACACCAGTCATCACTGCTCATCCACTTGTTACTTACAGATAATGACAGACCTCATATTGCTGATCTAATTCTTTAACAGAGATTTTTTATTTCAGCGTTAAGGAGGAGAGGAATCCAAACCTTCCATTTGTTCTTTCTCTAACTGGCTGAGTACCAGGCTAACCGCACAAACACAGCCTCCTGGGGCCCTGACGTGGTATTTTAGACCTCTGTAATGGATGGTTCTACTCTACAAGGTGGAGTTTTTAGTATGTGTGTCTTTTTCTGTGTGTGTGGGAATAATTATGGTATAAAACGAGCAGAGTGCCGCTCCTTCTGAGTAGCATGACGTACACAGGGAGATGGCTCAAATCAACATTGGCATTCCTTTTGCAAAACATGCTCAGCAGCTGCTCTTAGCCCTGTGATAACTCGCTTCCTACCCTGGTGACAGAATGAGCTTCATCCTGCTCAACGGTCAAGCTCTGTGTGTTTTGCTTGCATCCACATTTTCTGTAAAAAGAGATTTTGGCAACGAAAAAGGCATTCCTGCCGGGGTTGAAGGAGGCTGCCAAACCACACAGAGGATGATTACACTTGTGAGGGAGACAGCGGATGCAGTGGGAGAATGAAATCCCAGTTGACACATCAGTATTGCATGGTCACCTCCTGCTTTAGCTCTGTGTCACCTGTTTTCAAGCATAATAGAAAAGGTTAATCATATGTCTGTTTGGATTGCAAGTGTTTTGATTTCCTCAGCTAACCTTTACTCTGTGTTTTTTTTGTCACCACAGGGAGTGTGTTTTCCAAAAACATTCAATTTTCTTTACTTTGCGGCTGCACAGCCAGAATTCAGTGGCAAACTCAGGCAAACATTTTTCTTGACTTGCTTTGTAACATCCACCTCTGCTGCTACGTCAGTGGTGTGATCCACAGTTTGGCACTCTTATCAGCCCTCTGCTGTGATTTTTTCCACAATGGCAGTAGCTTGTTATTGGATCCGGGAATGGGATGAGGCAAAGATTACTCACTCAGCATCATCCATTTTTATTGGCTTGAGTGTTTTTACGGGATTGCCATTGACTTTTTAACTGCAGGGTACAAAGATACTTCATGGGACTTTGCCATGCAACTCCTGAGCCCAGTTCCAGTCAGATGTTAATAACTATTCTGTAAGAGTGACACTACTTTTCCCAAAACATTATGCTGGCAGAGCCTCCCTCTCAAAGCTATAGTTTCATTAGTGGTGTTTTTTGGGACTCAGGCTATAAAAGTCATGGCATGCTGACAGATATTTGGCAGAGGTTCCTCAGTGACTTGCTGCTGTTGCTGCTGGCGAGGTCATGAAGAAGCCCACGTGGCGTGCTGAAGCCACATGTCCTCGGTTCAGTCAGCACAGAGGCATACAAGTTAGGTATGAAGCTTTACATAGGAGACACTGACATGGCATTATCACTTTGGAAAACAGTTGAAACCACTTTCAAAACCAAGCCGAGGCCTCAGTTTACCAATTACATTAGAAATGAGAGAGAAATGTGTGGCCTGTAAGACAGATCTTGATCAAGCAAGATATTCAAATATATCAAATTGTTAGGCGCTTTCAGTGTCTACAGTGTTTCATGCAGACAAGTCTGTCTGTCTCTTTTTCTCTGCCTTGAGAAAGGAATACATCGCTGGATTTTGGCTAAAGTCTCATATCTCCATTTTTCACCATTTTAAATTTTTTACATAAATCA
This sequence comes from Cheilinus undulatus, assembly GCF_018320785.1. Taxonomy (NCBI): domain Eukaryota; kingdom Metazoa; phylum Chordata; class Actinopteri; order Labriformes; family Labridae; genus Cheilinus; species Cheilinus undulatus. The sequence goes on along the minus strand of NC_054865.1, from coordinate 29,646,329 downwards.
GTGATATTGGTCACCCTTAATGTCTGTCAGTAGGTTTTAACAAATCTGAAAGCTATAAAAAAGTGTCATAAAGATGCTGACTATGACCATTTAGTGCTAAATTGTTTGAAAACATTTTTTTAATTCCTGGAAAAGTAAAGATTTTGGACACATGAGGTTTTGGCCTGATGCCAGCAATATTTGATTTTAATGTGGTTGAACAGTTGTTTGAGACCAACCAGAGCTTGCTGAAATATATCAAAATTACTCTGTCATAGAGAGAATGATTGACTGCTGCTGAGATCTGAGGTATGTAATACTGAATCATCAGCATAGAGATTAAGTTTACAGAACTTTGATATGTCCGCAGTGTCATCAATATATAACGCTAACTAGGGCTAATGCATTTGGGACTGTAGCCACTGCTCAAAGGTATCTGTTACCCACCAAGCTACACCAGTACCCAAGGTCATCACTGATTTAACTTGAGAAACCAGCGAGTGTATGGAGCAACTGTGTTTATAGCTGCGTCTCTGACCCCATTTAATGTAACAGCCCACTCTTTTTTTATCAACACAAACTTTAAAAAGACAAGTGGTGAGTTCAAACACACCTTTGAAACAGCTGTTCAAGTCGATTGGCTTGCTACCTGGCTTCTCTCCCTTGTCTGAGTGAAACATGCTGATGACTTGTTTCAAACTAAGCTGTTGTCTGTCACATATCACTTTGTTACACCAGCATCAACATTGGTTTAGAAAAGTGTGTGCACTCGATCACAACACGTGTTTAAAGTGATGAAGATTGAGTTGTAAAAATCCGCAGAAATTTTAATGTTGGTGGTATTGATACCTGTTTACCGCCTACCATTAATGTAAAATAAGGTTGAACTAGAGTTAATGCTAGGGATACTTCTTTGCTGGCCACCTTGAAGGCAGACTTGACATTATCTGTAACTGAATGGTCAACAGGGTCAATTAAGTAATTACTGCACCTATTGCATAAATTAACCATTTAGTGTTTTATGAAAATTATGACTTTTCACTCTGTTTCCATCTGATGAAGTAATGCTATGATTATGACTCAAGATACTGTTACGGTTTACATTGTGAGCCAGGGATAGGTAAAATATTGATATTGATACTGATGTTTAGTTGTCATGACTCTCTTCGTTCAGTTATCAAGTTGCCTGTGCCAAATAGCAATAGTCTCCTTTAAAAAAAAAAAAAAAGAAAAAAAAGAAAAACTATGGCACTCTGAATACTCTGTGCCACATTTGAAAACTTAAAGAATGAGAATGAATAAAGAAAAGGACTTAACTCTGTTGGTCCAGGCTTAAACTCCACATTTGAAAGCATACAAGGCCAAGGCCAATATTTACTGCGAACATAGGCCAATATTCACTGCTTAAAATTGTAAACAACAACAGAAATCCTCATATCTGCTAATTTTGACATAATGCTGATAATAGCAAGCATCCCTACTTTTAACTACTTCTTGATGGCGACTCTGACACTCTCAGTTGTGACGTCTGACAATGAGGACAATCTGATCAGAGGTTAATTGTCCAAAAAAGTTGAAAGCAGGATAAAAGAAGAGAATAGTGGGATAAGGCTGGAAAACAGTGAAGAAACTAAGTGTGACAAAGGTAAAAATGCCATCAGTGAATAAATACATTAGTCTTGAATGACAACATTTGTGTGAATAATAATTTTATAATCTTAAGTAAATCAGCTAATGTTATGGGTCATTGTATGGTTGTCTTACAATGCATCAGCTACATATGGTTTTATGGTATAAACATATCAGTATAACTTGTGCTGATACCATCTCCAGTAGGAGCTAATATTGGCAGAGCGATACTTTAACCCCAGGTGACTCAGGAATAAGGCAAAAATCTTTAACACTAATTCCTTCATGCCATCAATCAGCATCCTCTAAAGCAGTCCTGCCTCTGCAGTATATAAACCACTGCATATATAATATATGACTGGCACTGGCAGTGCAGCAAGAGGTGTCGAAGGCTTTGCTCATTATCCTGTAATAGAACTAGCTTAGTCAAGGTTTACATTGCAGCCTGCTTTTTCCCTGGGTAATCAGTTTTGTTTACAAGAGCTCATTTTCTACAGTGTGCCCTTGGGGTCGATTTGCATTCATTCTTGTAGGCTTCTTGTTGTGTGTTTGACTCATTAAGGAAAATGAGTTTGCCTTTATGGGGGAGCTCTTTGTGCAGTGTGAATAAAACAAATTTGAAGAAGTTTTGAATTAGTGATGCTCATTTGAAGTGAGACTGTTACATTCTGTCCTGGTACACTGAACACTTGCTGGCATTAATTCTTTGTTGTAGTTTTTTTCTTTGGTACCAGTAAAAGTTACACGACTCAATTAGCCTCAGCTCACTCAAAACAAAGGTTAACAATGGTAAATAAATGCATTCTTGGATTTTCCCTCAAAGTAACTTCTTTTTTGCTTGCCGTTGTGTCTTGTCTTGTTGACTCTTCTGTTGCAGGTGCTCAGCACTATTAATATGTAACCTCTCCTCATGAATTTTAAAGCTGTTTGATTAACAGTGAGCCATGCAAAAAAGCTAATGAAATTTTAGAGTGCATCACTGCTAGAAATTATGCATCAGCCCTTGCTGTGTTGTCAAATATTGACTTAAATGCCAACAAGGGAGCTGGAATTTTGATTTTGATGCTGCCTGACAAATCAATCAAATTGCTGGGAGAGCCATAAAATGTCAGGGGAGCACAGTGTAATAAAGAAACATGAGCGACAATGGAAAGGGTTTAATAAAAGCAAAATTTTATACATGCCTTCCACATGCCCTCTGCAATATATATGACAGTTTTGTAGCCAGACTATAAAATTTGGAATAATACTCAGCATGGCAAAGATGAACAAGATGCTGACACATTGTTTTTGCTTACCGGGACAATCTATCTCTATTTTTCCTTGCTTATTCCATAAAGCAATATTAAAAAAATCTTCTAAAACCGCTAAAATCTTGCTCATCCATCAAGAAAGGTCTTCAGTAAACTTTTTGACCTGTTTCCTATCATCTCAGTCATCATGGTGACCCTTTCAGACTTGCCTTCTCTATGTGCATCTTTATAGTTATGCAAGAAATCTCCACTCTGCAGTTCTTCCATGTCCTTAGAGTCACCGTGGTGCTGAAGAAAATAATGCAAATGACCATCTGCTACCCTGTGTGTTCTGTATAAGGAAGGACATGACTGTGGAGCTTGGTTAGCGTATTTGTGCGAACCGGTTGGCATGTGGGTGGGACAAATGAAAATGAGGGGAGGTTGTATGAGGATTTTTTTCTCTTACAGTCACAGTTATGTAACCACGATGTCTGATGGCCTCTTTTTGTTTGGATTATTGAGGCTTGGCTGCAAAAACAAGAGGAAATGCAGTTATTCTTCTTTGCCTGAATTCATGTCTAATGGCATGAACCATATGTGCTGCAAACTTAGCACTGTTTGAGGAGTTATGGTGGTACGGTTAGATCATGTTCCTCATCTTTCACATCTTCCCTCCACTGGTCCAGCTGCCCTGTCAGAGTGAATCAGGTTGGACAGTGCTGACTGGACATGTCTCTTAAGGCTCACTGGTGTCTGGTCTAATGAGCTGAAAATGACAGACAGCAGAGTCACTAACACGCAGTTATATTTTTACACTTGTGAGGCTTGCTTGTTGCAGTACTGATGCACAGAGGCAGACACCAGAGCAGGCAGACATTGTTTATGCAGAAAAGTGTGTTATATTCATCATGCATAAAATTCAGTGTTGTACCTTGTTGTTTTTAAAGCAAGATGGAGTAAACAAAAACAGTCTGGAGCTGGAGCTGGACAATAGTATCTAAGGTTTTAATTAGGCAAAGGCTAATTACGGCATCTCATGTCTGACAGTTGGTATAAATTAGTGGATATTGGATGAGAATCCATGTATCTTGTACATTCTGTGAGGAACAAAAAACTTATAAAACATGGCTTCCACTGGGAATCAGGTTGGTATGGGTAAAAAACTATAAGCAACATCAGAATGCATTGATTATGATCAGCAAGGCAGCGCAGGGGTCAGCGTTGTTGCCTGACAGCAAGAAGGTCTCTGGTTTACTTCCCAGTCAGGGCCTTTCTGTGAGTTTGAATGTTCTCCCTGTGCACACGTGGGTTCTCTTTGGCTTCATCCCACCGCCAAAAACATGCTCATTAGGTTAATTGGTGACCCTAAATTGCCTGTAGGTGTGAGTGTGAGTTTGCCTAGTTGTCTGTCTCTATATGTCAGCCCTGTGACTCACTGGCAACCAGTCCAGGGTGTACCCCACCTCTCACCCAATGACAGCTGGAATAAGCTCCAGTCCCCCGTGACCCCCAATGGGTTAAGCGGTATAGAAAATGGATGGATGGAAGAGATCTTTGTTTTTTCGCCTCTAACCACTTTATGACCTGTTTCGGTGTGAAACTCTCCAAAATTCTTGTTTTAAAGGCTTTATATGTTGTTTGCTATCAAGTGATCCTGAATATTAATTGAGGGTCAGGAAATAAAAGGCAGCCATTAGAAATGAATGAAAACAGAGGAAAGTTAGTACATAACAGCTCTAAATGGACTGGTGTGTGCTGCAATTATAAAGAGAAAATCTTTACATACATTGAATATGATCCCTACACTGTAAAGTTATTTTAACCAAAGTTGAACTGATTTACCTGGCGTGAAGGCGATAGTCCTGCAGGCCTAGTGTCATCTAATCAGATGAAGGTAGACAAGAGTCTAGAGGAGTCTTGTACTGAGCTATGAGGCCTGCTGAGCCCCTTTAACATTTAAAAAATCCTCAACTTGTCACAAACATACTTTTAGTATAAATGGTGATATACTATCAGCTGAATAAACCTTGTGGGGTGAGCGACCGAGTGATGATGAGCTGCAGTAGCTAGCTCCCATTTCAGTGCCAGTGTCCTTTCCTCCATCGTTTGCCTTTCTGCTGGCTGCTGCTGTGGTAGCCGTTAACTTGGATGTAGCTGTAGGAAAGCGGTAGTTTAATCAGAACTGGAACACATTTCATTTTAAAACAAGAGCATAGAGCCACACTGAAAGCTTGTCTTGGCAGAGAAGATGTTTTTGCATGTCCCCCATCCGATCTTGGCATCAGTTATTTTCACAGAGAAGCTCCACCATTAACAATCTACGGCAGCGGTAGCCTGTCAGTTCAAGAGTTGCGCATCATTTTGTCTTGGCAAAATAGTGGTTCCCCCAGTCACCTTAATAAAAGTTTGGGAACCCCCCCCCCCCCCCCCAAAATGCTTTCTATGGTAGCTTTTCCAGATGAATTTGAAGTGTATTCATGCATTGGATATATGAATTAGTCTATCTAGCGTGTCACGTTAGCTGTTTTCTGCCGACAGGGCTTTGTGTTTTAAACTTTTGGGATCCTTCAGCTCTCAACCCACAGACATAAAGGACAGCACAATTACACAGCAAGACAGCTGCTGGAGTTGCTGTCAGCTTAATTCTTGTCTTCTGCCATTTCTCTGTGTTTTTTAAACTTTTTATAAAATGTTGTCTGAATATTTCACAATTCCTGGGACACAAAAATAGCCCTAACACTTGAGAACATTTTTATTTTTTGTGTTTTGAATGCTTGGCATAGTTGTAAACAGCTCAAAACATGGCCTTTTTGGTAGCGTGTCTCTATGCAGAAGTCTTTTATTGTCCCTAAAGGGGAGTTCTCTGTTGCTGTGTAATGTCATCCGCAGACAGCCTACTGTCTTCCCGTTTGTTCAGCAGATCTCTGTAGCGCCCACATGGACACTTGCACAGGGACTTAGCAGCAGATTTATTTTGCACCATGTTGATATTGAATATTCCATCGATCCATGGGTCACTTACAGCCCAAACTGTGGGGGTTGATTTGAACAGCTCACAGAAAAACTGTGATCTGGTAGACAATTCATCATAGCGCTGGATTCTGTTGCTTCATCCACCATTTCCAGGTGGTCCTTTTGACATCATGTCACACCTCTGTAGGCCCCCATCCCCCCACTCGTCAATCTTCCTGTAAAGTCTATATGAAAAGGCAACTCAGGAAGATTTCAGAGGGCAGCCTGTCCTCAAATTTTCAAGAAATGTCCTGAAATGCACATGTGAAAATTGCCAAACTCAGTCACTCTGCCGTACACTTCAAGAAATCTTTCACAGATGAAGCAGCTTCTTTTCTCACGCTTCAGCTTCAGTTTCTAACTTCCCCTGCCATACAGACAGACCATTTGAGTTTCCTTTTTGTTTAATCTGTTTGGGTCATGTTGTGTTTTATTCACTCGGACACCGGGATTAGATCTCACACAGTCATGTAAACACTGTTAGCAGCTTACAGAGGTAATCCACCTTTACTGTATTTACCCTCTCCCTGTGTATTCATTAGTGGGTCTTCCACAGAGAGGCACCGCTCATCTGAAGGTCAAAACAGCCCACACATAGAACAAGAGCGAGGTCACTACTGTGTAACTATTTGCATTGCCAGAGCCGAGCTAATGCTCATTTCCCGGAGGACACGCACGTCCTCTGGACTGGAAGGATTGGTAAACAGGTCACAGCAAAAGTAGCCATCTCGGATAAATAAAGGGAACAAATCAATACCGAGCGCTTCAGTGACTCTCTCTCTCTGCTTCTTTTTTAGCCAATTTTTTTTTTTTTTTGACATAATGAATATTTATGCTTCTCTGTTGAACTAGTTAGGGTATTTTTTCCTAATTTGCAGCAGTTTCATCTTCATTTTATGCTTGATATCCCTTATAATGAGCCTTGACTTTGAAGTCCAGGAGTAGCATGAGTGGCATTATTCTTTATTTTTTAAGCGCTCATGGTGTATTAGTAAAGCGCATCCACAGTTTAGACTTCTCTGTGTATTACGAATGAGAAAATCGAGGTCATATAGAGTTCAGTCGTGTAATGTAACCACGAGAGAAGATTTGCCGTTCGCTGTTTGTAACCCAGTTTGTGAGCAGAATGTGTCGGCGTTTGAGCATACATCCATCTCTGCTAATGAGAGACGGCCCAAGGAGAGTACGGTGACTGTCAGCTCCGCTCAGCGTGGAGGTGATAGAACTTAATTTCCCACAGATTTCTGGGTTGCGGCTTCTGTCTGCATTGTTCTGCTGCAGGGAGAGATTATCGGATTGTCACTTAATAAGGAAATACGTTTAAAAAATTGGATGGATATGAAAGTAGTCGATTCTTCCTTTGTGCCTGAATGTGCAGATTTCCTCATTTGGGGTTTTGGAAATGTGTGGCAAATTCTTGCATGAAGATGATGTGCTTCATTGACTTGGTACCCAAATGTCCAATCAAGTTCAAGCCATTCTTAACCTTGACACTTGTCCCACATCTTTCCTACTCTGACATTTTAGAAGCTGAAATGTAAATGTCAGTTTAGCTGCTGTGAGTTCACATCCACTGACCTTTTTTTGACCCACTTTTATTATCCCAAATCTTTGGCTGCTGCCCTCCCTTTGTGCCTCAAATAGGACTTTTCTCTCCCATGTCATCCCCTTCACAATTCTATCTCTCCAACAGAGAAGAGCCGATGAGCAGCCTTGACATCCCCCTGGAGCGGTGTGAGCCAGTTGAAGGTTGAGGCACAGAGTTGGTGGGGTGGGAGGGTGAGTGGGTCTTTGCTGGAGGCCTATCACAATTAATGGGCTATTATCCCTTATGGTGTGGGGGCATGAAGTGACTATTCATCACAGACCCGTCCACGTGCCGTCAGATTCCCTCTTTCCCCTCCTGTGAGACCACACAGGCAGATTAGGCATCAAGACAAGAGGCACTAACTGACTTGTCTTTCCATTTATTTCCTCTTCTCTGTTTATCTCCTCTCCTCTTCCCAGTTCCCTTCCCAGAACCAATCCCATCCCTGTGCTGTCTTCCCCTTCCAGCAGTCATACACAACCTGAACTCTGGGTGCACTCTCCTCTAATCCACCGCCAGTCTTATCTCAGCACAGGAACAATAGCGACAGAGCGAGCACAGCTCAGAACTGCAGCCTGCAGAAAAATAGCTCCTTTCCCTCAAGGCTGTGGGCCCCTCTGCATCCAACAGCGTCAGCCAAGCAGCCTGTCACTGCTTTGGCATTAAGTCTTCCTCAGTGCGCGTCACAAAGAAATATCCAGCTTCTGTGTGTTTGACTGTCTTCCAAATGGAATTTCTATTACTGCAGTGTAACCAACAGCAACTAGAAAAGATTAATCGCATCTTTACTTGGTGTTGGCTTGTCAGTATGCTGATCTACTGCTCGTCTCTTTGTTCACTGCAGAGCTGCACAAGTTAGCAGTGAGAGCTATTCTGTGATTCATGTTGGTAGACTGGCACCTTTCCAAGCTGCTGTCCTCATTTTTCTTCTATTAATGAGCTTTCACCTCAGTCCTAATGAGCTGTAATTGCAGTTGCACCTTAAAAAGGAGCCGTTCCCCTGTCCATGCAGTGGTCCTGCAGTGCTAAGACCTCCGCATAGGTGATGCAAAGCCAGAGTAACACTAAGAACTCACAGTGTGTCCTTCAGTCGTATCATATTGTTAAATAGTAAACAGCAGCTCAAGTTAATAACTTACATGATATCAAGGTGTGTTATTTAGAAAACCTTTCAAATGCAGCAAACTCGTATATATCATAAGCTAACCTGTCTTTAAAACTTAACCTTGAACTCTCTTTGCAAGGTTGAACTCAACTTCCCTTGATGCCTATGCTGTTGTCATCATTTTTTGTGATGGCAAGGTCAGCCTCTCAGTGAAGGTGATCTTAGTTTCTTAATTCCTGCCACCATGAGGTTGACATTCCTGAAATATCTTTGCAATAATGAAATGGATCACCATAAAATTTGCTTTGGGATGTTTCAGTTTCTTTAGGGATTGATTTCAATTACTTGAATGTTCCCCTGATTTTTCATTTTACAAGATCAGTAGGGCAAATTTGTCTGTCTGTAAAATATCCCAAAATCTCCTTGTATTTTTTTTAGTCAGGTTGAGCTTTGGGTGTTGATCGCAGTTGGGTAAACTGTATTTGCTAAACACTAACAGTCCCCTCTCCTCTCCTTTTGTATTGCTTTTTATTGTCTAATTTTTGCTTTTTTCCAAATCTGCACAATTAATTATATTCCCCCTTTCTGTCTGGCAAGCTTTCACATGTGGGTCCTGGATCTGAGTACACTCGAGGCCAAAGTTCAGTTCTCTTTGGTCAGTGTGGGTGCAAATGTGCTGCACACGGGCATCTGGGCCCTGGCATGAATCTGCTTGGATTCATTCTTGTACATGATTCATGTGGACTCTGGCATGGTTTATAGAAGCAGCTGTATAAAGTAGGACTGCACAGAATTATTGGTATGATATGTTAGTGCTTCTGCAGATATCGGGGATTTACAAGGTTCCTGGGTTGCTTCCCGGTCAGGAACTTTCTGTGGAGTTTGCATGTTCTCACCCTGCATGCATTGGTTCGCGCTGGCTAGTCTATTCCGGCTTCCTCCCACCACCAAAGACATGCTCGTAAGGTTAATTGGGGATTATAAATTGGCCATAGGTGTGAGTGTGAGAGTGCTTGGTTGTTTATCACTATATCAGTGCTGTGATTGACTGGCGACTAGTCCAGCATGTACCCTGTCTCTCACCCAATGACAGCTGGGATAAGCTCCAGACCTCTGCGACCCCCAACAGAATAAACAGTGTCAAAAACGATGGATGGATATTTGCCTGTCTGATATTGGCAACAATCCAGTATTTTGCGTCCCTAATTCAAAGTCATTGTTACAACAAAACTTCTTCCACCGGTTTGGCAGTTTGTCCACATTTTCTAGATGCACGGTGGAAATCACTGGATTCCAATCAACGAATGGTCAGTCAGAAAGTAAAGTTGCAAAGGCAACTCTAAATGTGTCCTCTCTTTTCAAAAACCATTGTATCCATCCAGGATGGACCCATTTCATCCTCGGAACTGCAAGATAGAAGGAGTGCAAAGAGGGTGGTTGTTGGTGTCTTGAATATGATTTAATAAAAAACAAACCCTCCACAGTAGCAGGATGAATGTCTTACCTGTATAACACAATGATACAATTGTTGCTCAGTTGACAGTGTAATTGATTGCCATGGTTGCTTTTCTTTCTTCCCTGCAGATTTGCAAACCAGCAACGTTCATTCAGCCACCTACTCTATTGAACTGTGTAGTGTGCTCCTGCACGGAACGATGATATGAATGTGAGAACAGACCATTGGGGGGGAGCGGGTACAACAGTACAAAACAATTATGCCAAATGTGAAAGCAGCCTAAATTATGCTGTCATTATGCCTTTGTACTTTGTTTTTTTATTATGTCAGCTGAAGTTGTAAGTACATCCAAAGTGATTACATTGACAATGCTGCAGTCAAGTGTTGCCACATGCGGATGATTTTAAAACCTTCTTATGTATACAAGTTTATTTTACACTGAAGCAGAGGTCTGTTAATACTGAACCTCACAAGTCACCTTGCAGTTATTTTCATCGTCAGTGAGCTTTCAAGCGATGTGTGTTCATCAGCCACTGACTTTAGTGAACCACTCTGATGTACATATTTATTATTCTTGCCACTCTCCTCTTGTGTCTGCTTCTCCCACTCTCTCATTCCATCACTCTCCTCGACTTTCTGTCGCAGCGTCTTTGTTTATTTCCTCCTTTGTGACAAACTTGCATCACCTGCCTGTCTCCAATTTAGCATTTCTCCCCTCCCTTTTCTATTCAATCCCTGTCGCTCTTTGTTTCTCTCTTTTTTTATATATCCCTAAAGTCTCTCTGTGACGTTCCCCTCTCTTCCTCCCTCTCTCTCTCTCTTGCTGTTGCTTTGTCTGGATTACTTCCGTCATCACCCGCCCCACTCTTGTTTGCTGCTCATTATATGTTGTCTGTCAAGGCTTACTCTGCTGCTTCAGTAAAGAAATTAATCCTTCAACATGCAAAGAAGTATGTCTCTTTCAAGGAGCTGCAGTCTTCAGAGTGTGCATTTGAAAGCTGATGACATCACTGAGATGCATTGAAGGCTGTCCCATTTCAAATGTGACCTTCCAACATAGATCCATTTGGTTCATTGTCCAATTTGTCCATTTTGATTGCAAAAAATAGTAGAATTTCTAAATGCAACAAAAAGAGAGATTAACTGCAATTCACTATGGATATTCTAAGATAAATTCCAATTAAACGTGTTTTTCTTTGACTGCCCTAATAATAAAAAATACGACAAAGGACTATAAATAAAATAATGAAATAAAAAAGAGTAAACAAAGACTTTAAAAGTCATTTCAGGAATCAAGATACTCAGCCTACAGCTTTTCAAATCACAAAGAACTGTTGAGTTTTAACTCATATGTTCTTTAAAGTTTGTTGGCTCTCTTAATGAATATTAATAACAGCAGTTAGCTGTTTAGAAATTCACATATGTAGATGTGTTGGGGAAAGACCACTGGTGGTGTGAACATGGATTCCTTTGTAGACCAGACTATCTCATATCAGATAAGCCTGAGCCATCAATGCAGCCCATTAAGGTTGGGTCTGTTGTAGACTGTGTCCCTTGAAGGCTGCAGCCTCTGAAATGAGACAAACTAAAGGTGATGCTAAAGACTCTTCAGCTTCTGTTCCCAAGGGCCAACAGGGAGAGACTTGACACTTACACAACCACAGTGCCTATGAAAAGTATTCACCCCCATTGGATGTTTTACACTTAATTGATTTAACAAAATAAAGATAGGTTCAGTCAGTGGTTAATCAAATCCCTGGCTACCATTACACCATGAAGACAAAAAACACCCAGAGAAAAGGTTATACAAAAGTCTAAGTCAGGGGGAAACAAGGGGGGGGGGGGGGGGGTTCCAAGGTACTGAACATCCCCCAGTTTACAGTTGAGTCCATCATCAAGAAATGGAAGTAAAATAGCACATGTGTAAATCTGCCTAGATTAGGCTGTCCTCACAAACTGAGTGACTGTGCAAGAAGGAGACTAGAGAGGCCACCAAGACACCTATGACTACTCTGAAGGAGTTACAAGCTTCAGCAGCTGAGATCAGAGAGACTCTGCATACAACTGTTGCCCTGGCTCTTCACCAGTCAAAGTGAAAGCCGCTGTTGAAAGAACTCATTAAATCTTGACTAGAGTTCACCAAAAGGCATGTGGGAGACTCCATAGTCAAGTGAAAGAAAGTTCTTTGGTCTGATGAGACCAAAATGGAGCTTTTTTGGCCATCAGACTAGATCACTACACATAACCACAAACACGCCATCACTGTGAAGCACATGGTGGCAGCATCATGCTGTGGGGATGCTTCTTGGCAGCTGGTCCTGGAAGGTTTGTAAAGGTAGAAGGTAAAATGAATGCAGCAAAATACAGGAAAATCCTGGAGGGCAATCTCATTCAGTCTGCAAGAGAACTACAGTTTAATTTTCCACAAAACAACATGCAGCGAAAGCTGAAAAGAAATGGTTTCAAGACAACAAGGGTAATGCTCTTGAGCCCAGACCTCAACCAAGGGAGAATTTGTTTGTGACTGGACTTGAAAGGTGGTTCACGCCCTGTCCCAGTACAGCCTGACAGAGCTTTTGCAAAGAATAACGGGAGTAAAATTGCAGTTTCCAGATGTGCAAGCCTGATTGAGACCTATCCACACAGACTCAGAGCTGTGATTGTAGCCAAAGGTGCATCTTCTGAATACTGACTTGAAGGGGGTGAATATTTATACAATCACTTGTTTTATCTTACATATTAAATATGTTTTCAGATTGATGTTAAAGAGGTCATTGTAAGTTTTTTTGGTAAAAAGGAACAAATCAAAGTTATATTGACCCTGCTTGATTTCTAAAATTAGGCTAAGTAAAACATCCAAGGGGGGGAATTCTTTTCAAAGACACTGTACATACAGGCATGGCTTTTTGAGAATACTACCCTTTTCTTATTGCCGTTTATGTTTCATAGTTCACAAAGGTAACTTGACTCCATCTATTTTGTTATTCATAAAGTACAGCTCCCAACTAAAACAGAAAAAGATTTACAAGAAAGTAACTCCCCAAAATAACGCTGCATGACCTGAAAATACTCTCCTCTCTGGGCAAAGCATCCTTAGACTTGGCTGCCAAGCCTCCCAAAAGTATATGTATAAATATATATAGTGCAGCGTGTAACAGGCAAGCCTCCGTGTTTACCCACCACAAGCTTGGCACCGTGAGAGCCAGCAGTAAGTAGTAGACAGGAAGAACAAACAGCATGGCTGCTTTCCCTCCATCTGCAGGAGGCTGATGGAGACTCAGCAGCACACAAACATCCGACTTGTAGATGGACAAGGCTGTCATATTTACAGACAAACAAGGGTATGACTTTACAGGTGTTGTTTAAGCATCAAATCACATTTGAAATTATGCAGGCATGGAGTAAAAGACAAAGTAGCACACATGTTAATTTATTCCTTTTGTCTTGAAGCCTTTGTTTCTTCAGAACACTGGGAGACATGAAAATGAAACCAAGCACAAAGCTGACAGGGTTGTTTTGTCTTTGCTTATCGTGACTCTTCTCCCAGAGGTCTGTGGGCAACGGTCTGGGTGGCTCAAGCCTCCTCTTAAGCATCACTCACTAAGCAGAATGACACTCAGCAGTGGGCCACCACAGGTCAAGGAGCAAACAACCTCGCTTGTCAGATAGATCTCTGACTGACTTTCAATACCTGTGGGTGGCCCCCCGATATAGCGAAAATCCCTGATTGCTGCCATCGCAAGTATGACCCTGTTTGCTCTTGACAGACCCGTGCAATCAAAGAAAACGAAATCAAAGCTGCAGAAACGTCTGACTGCTGCCAATGACCTCTGCTGCAGAGGATTTGTTAATCCAACCTGCAGCTTTTTTGAGACTTTGTTATGGAACAAGCTTGGCTGGACAAGTGTGGCAAAGCTAGGATACTTTTTAACATTAGCATTCATTAGCAGCTCAGCAGCAAGGCACTAGTTTATTGATTAATGTGAGTGAATCCGCTTTATTTATCTGTTTTAATTTATTAAACTGGGCAAGGTTTTTTTTTTTTTGCTGTTATTTGTATTCTGTTTATCCTTCCTGTTATTTTGTAGCCATCTGTAGTGATTCCTCTTTTTAATAACCAAGCTTCTTCAATGAAATAGGAGATGCACAGGGTTGGGATCTTTTTAAGAGGGTCTTAGCTGACGGAGCAGGCAGAGCAAATCCTTGAAGCCTGGGTTTTTCCTGGCCATTGTTTTCCTGGGGTGTAAAGTCAGTCGTATTTAATCCTTCACTTGTGCACAAAAGATCCCCTCAATCAAATCCAGATATTCACTGTGCCCCTGCAGAGGCTTCATGGCAGTAAATTCTGTCTCTGTGGAAGTGGGAGGGTGGCAGTCAGGCAGAGAGGCAGATAAATGTGTTTTTCCTTTAGATATTAGAGGCTTTAGCTATGCAGTAAAAGCAGAGTTATGCAGCTATTTGCAAATTTCTTGCAAATGCAATCACTTGTAGTGGTTGGCAGTAATGGAGAAGGAGGGCGAATAAAACGGGAGTGGTCTGGATGGCTTGGTCAGTCCTTTATGTGCAGCAGGATGCTGCTGCCAGGACGGTTGCAGTTAATGTTTTTTGATTTAATCCAGAGCTCTGTTCCAGCCCATGCACTGCCTTGATAATATACCCAGAGGGCTCCTCCTGTAGTTAGTGAAACAGGAGCCTCACTGCAAGGAATATATTTCTCTCTCTCCCATAGGATTAATATCTCCAGTTCATGAACCAGAGAGAAAAATGATAACTAAGACTTGTTTCAAAGCTTAGCACCTCTCAGTATGTCAGGTTTGAGCTTGCATGTGAAACTCTTCATTCAACTGAACAGTTGAATTTTTCATGACAGGCAGCCTCCATGTCTTTTTTTTTATTAGGGAACAATGGTTTTTAGCTGGATTGCAGCTTTTTGGTTCCAAGTAGTGAAGTCTGCTGTTGTACCAGCATCTTTTTATTGGTGCTAAACAGATGGTTTTGGTAAGAGCTGCTGCTGCTGCTACATGTCTGTTGACACCCTGTTGAGTACAGATACTTTCTACAAGTTTTATTGTATCTTTAAAATGTTCTAATTAGGAACTAACCAATATCGGTAAGGTTGATTTTGGGTAACTGAAAGAAATATACACTTATCATGATGAACAAATGTGCTAGAGTAATATTAAAGTGTAAAACTGTGAATATTAGTGACATCTAACAGTCCAATCCTAGATTCCAATGCCAAAGATGCCTTCAAGTTAATTCCAGAACTTGGAATTAAGAGCACCCAGTGTGATACGTCATCACGAATGCCCCCTGAACCTCAGGTTTCTGACTTGAAAACTCGGAGCAACTTCAGTACCCAGAGTTGCCAACTTGTAGTAACTGGAACACATTAAACCCTGGTGTGTTGTCACCTCTAGCACCGACTTCTGAGGTAAATGGAATGCAGCAACACCTCTGTTGATTGGCTAGTACTCGTGTGACAACTAGCCAATCAGATTGTATTGTTGGTGGGACATTAGGTGAGACATTGGAAAGTGAAAACAGAGCCAGAGGGAGAAACACATCCTGCAGTGGAGCCAATGCAGGAAAATTTCTTAGTTATTTAGTTATAACTACTATTATTTGGAAGCACTTTATTTTAGTGGGCCCTAATTACCTAGTAATTTTATAGTAATATGTGGTAATTACCTAGCTATTTCTCAAGAATAAAGTTGTAACTACCTAGTAATGAATCAACATAATATCTAGTAATAACTCAGTTATATTAAGGAAATATTAACCTAGTACTAATGTATTAATTATCAAGCAGTTACTCATAATATGTGGCACTTCTTTGGTAATTAAGTGGTATTTTATCCTAACCATAACCCTAATCGTAACTTTTGTAATATTTAGGTACTTCTCTGGTTATTAGGTGGTATTTTACCTAGTAATTTCTGAGGAATAAGATGATAATTTTCTATTTAAGTTGCTTGATAATTCCCAGGTTAATTTTTTTTTGGCCCACTAAATTAAAGTGAGTCCTTCCTGAAAAATTTTTAAGGAATTGTAATGGTTGAGGTTAGGGGGTTAGGGTAAGGTTTAGGGTTAGGGTTTGGGGTGAGGTTTAGGGGGTTAGGGTTAGGTTTAGGGGTTAGTTTAAGGGGGTTAGGTTTAGGGTCAGGTCTAGGAATTAGGGTTAGTACTAGGTAAATACATATTAAATTCTTAAATCCAAAATACTCATATTTTCGAGTTATTACATTTAAAATGCCAACTTATTACAAGGTTATTACCACCTTATTCTTGGAAATAATAACACTTATTACAAAGAAATTAATAGTTAAGTACAGACCACTAAAATTAAGTGTTACCATTAATTCTATCAATTATCAGAAAATTAAAGTACCATTAGAGATAACTGACCAAATATCAGCCAGGTAGATAAATGCCACTTGTCATTTTTTGAACCTTTTAAGATAAATGACACTTCCAGGAAAACAATGGAGTCATTCACCTGGCTCTACCATCATCTAATTCTTACAACAAGGCTGGTCAATTTAATCAAAACTTCCCTCACAATGAACACTGCTACACCACTGGTGCTTAAAACGTGCTGCTCCTGCAAAATTTGTGTCCACCACTTCAGCCTCTTCCTTTCTAGCCAAAAAGTTTGTGTTAAGCTGTATGGGGTTTATAGTTTTGCTCTCCCTTTAAAATCAAAGCATGCTGCTTGACTATCCCAGGGACCATCTTCAGAGTCTATTGCCAAGGAAAGTTGTACATCAAAGACAAGTTTTCCTGACTGAAATGAGTTAAAACAGGGAAAGAAATCAAGCTTTTTCAGGGGTGTGACTGTTGGTGTTTAGAGGCCAAGTAGCAGGCAAAAAGCAAGAAGAGGAAGTGCAGCATCTGGTCAGGAACTCTGACATCCGGGGAGGGGGAGGTCCAAAAACATCAAGAGAGGGTGTGGTATCTGACCCCTGGCTCTAAAGAGAGGGTAGAGGTCAAAAACAGCAGATAGACTGCAGCTGTGTTGCAGCATTCAAGCCTGTTTTCATGCCAATAACTGTAATTTGCTAGACACACGTATCCCCACCCACTTTACCCAGCATGCCTTAACAGGAGCTGACTGAAAGGATGGAAGGAAACAAGGAAGTAAAGAAGGACACAAGACCTTTAAAAAGACAGTGAGAGACTCCTATCTCCAGATTCAGGGCCGGATTCTTAGGAGCAGCAAGGAAGACTCAATACATCGCAGCAGTTTATCAAAAGAAGTGTGCCTCCAATTAAAGGGTTCTTTCTGCTATAATTGCACCCCACCATTAATACCCCCCTCCCCTCCCACTATCATTTAACCCCCTCTAGAAGCCTCCCATCACTTCTTCCACCTTCTCTATGGCTATTTGTTCATCTGCAGGGGAGGTAGAACCTAATCATGCTCGTATCTTGTAAAAACCACTGGAAGATCAAAGAGAGTGAGTTTGCCTAATGCAGGATAAAGCTGAGATGCGGGACCCGGCAGCCTCACCTCGCTCCACCCCTCCACTCCCAGTAACACCAACACCACCGCCACCACCACCACCAGCAGCGGGTAGCTCCATTAGGCTCAATGCATTGCTCATTTTTCCACAAGAGCTCCCCTGGGCTAAGAGGCAATTATGCAGCGGTGTGGCATAATATTTCATTCTCCTCACATTGCATTACTCCATGGTGTTGCTCGCCACTAACAGCTTCATGTGGCCCAGGAGGAAGGGTGCATGCTGCTAACAACTTTATATGAGTGGAGGAGTAGGCAGAGGGAGAAGTGGTGAGTTCTCAAGGGCATAATGCTTCATTTGGAGTCAGGTCTGACTCATCTTCTTACATGGAGGAGTAAAGAGCATGCATGCATCAAGTTTAGATCAGGTGATGTTAGGCAGATTCATAAAAAACATGAGCTATGCATGATTTTGATCCTTGCATAAAAAGGTATAATCATGTTTCTGCAACTTCTGAATATTACTATTTAAAAACAAAACCTATTCTGTTCATGCTTCTCAAAATTTTTGCTCATGTTGCTCATCTGGGATGATCCACAGTGGCAGCAGCCTTAGTAAGTCAACCCAAACATCCCTCTCCTCAACATCATTTTTCAGCTCCTCCTGGGGGGATTCCAAGGTGTTTCCATGCTAGACCAGTTATATAATCCCTCCAGCCAGTGCAGGGTCTACCCAGTGGTCTCCCAATTGAGGATGCCCTATAAAACCTTCAAAGAGAGACGTCCAGGAGGCCTGCTAATCAAATGTCCAAACCACCAAACCTGATCCCCTTGCAATGCAATGGAGAGGAGACTCTACTCCTAGCCCTGTCAGGGTGTCTGGACATTTTGGTCACTTTTGACTGCAATCTCATTTAACAGGTCACTGCCTGTCCAAAAATTCCGATTCATTAACATCATAGTAAACCCCTCTCATTAGTTAGAGTATAATAGGTTTTCCATCCAAAATATATTTCATGGCACTCTGAGTCTCCCCTCTCTTACAGTCCACCATGAGTTTTACTTGCTGAAAAGAGGAATCTTTAAGATGTTGTATAATAATAGCTAGAATTGGCTTTAATCTGCCAATGAGTTTGAGGGTTATTCAGGTGTTCTGTCATACAAGCAGTGTGGTTTTACTCAATATTAAGTGGACTCTTTTTTTTTAATCTGAAAAAAATCCCATAGAGAAAACAACTACTAACTAATAACCATGACTATCTTATTATTGTAAAAATACTGCCAGTTTCTCGTGGACCTCTATTCATCAGGAATCACCACTAAAACCTATTGAAAAGCCCCCAGCTTCATCTTCCAAGATAGCTCACTTTTCAGTCCAGCAGGCTGCATACATATATTTCCCCATTTTCCCAAAACAACATGAAAATTTGGTAATTTCTCAAGGAATTTCCTTTTTATTTTAGGAAAACCAGATTTTTAATTCAAAAAAGGGGATTAATGAATAGAAATCTTGACACCAATACTGAATTTGCTGCTCATAGTATGAGAGACAAAAATCCATGTTTGTCTTTACTGTATATCCACTTAAATCTTCCATACAGAGACTTTAACCACATTCTTTCTTTGCACAACCCAATGGAAAGAGCTTTGTGATCCACTTTTGGGTCCTGACCCACCAGTTAGGAACCTCTTCTTTAAAGTATGTGAGCCAGTTTTTGATTGTATGATGCCCTTTAGATGAACTAGCCATGCCTTTCCTATAAGTTATCAGAGAAGAAACGTTGTAAGAAAATATTCATATTGATCATCTGAGTTCACCACTGTGGTTTTTCATAGCAATTTAACCACATTTATACTAATTTAAGGGGACTTTAATGCACTAAACATAAGGCCAAATAAGACATTATATCCTGATAATCTTTGGATATGTACCGGTCGCTTTTCTGTTATGAAAAGACACAGTGATGATCATATAATGATCATAGTTTGGAGCCGGGGCTTGTAGAAATAAAGAGAAAACCTGTGCTCTCTGTGTTCTGGCAGAGCCGGCGTGTGCAGCCCAAGGCAAGTTTGTTTAAAAATATTGTGTGATTTTTATTTTTTATTTTTAGAGAGGTTATACAGAGTGCTTCACAGGTGCTCAGCCTTCTAGGTCCTCCTCTTCACCTCTCTTTTAACCTTTTTCTGCTTCCTATTTCTGTCAATAGCAAACTGTCACCATCATTCACATTCACATGTTTGAGACCCCTTTTTTACATTAACATGTCTCTCAGCATGCTAGATATCTGGCTTTCTGGCTTCCAATTTTGGGGGTTTATTTTAGACATAAAACAAGGGTGCCCAGCACAAAAAAAAATAAATTCAGAGTTGTTGTTCACTTTTTGATTATTCTACAGAGCCCATAAATTATGCATTTTAAACCCAAAAGATGAACAGCATTACTTGAGCAATTTAAAATTCAAATTATTAAAAATTATCGAGCAATTTAGCCCAGAAACTGCTGTGATTGGCCTGCAATTAGTTGTAATAAACATAATGACCACAGATGACTAAAACCATGAATAGGAAGGAATATGTAGTCCAATCAAAATGAAAAATATCTCCATATATTGATTATTTGTTTTCCTATCATAAAGATCAGTTTTCCTCCCTGTTTGTTAGAAATTCGTTCTGGGAGTCGAGGAACGAAGGATGGATCGGTGAGGCAGCTGCCCCTGTATGACACGCCGTATGAACCCGCAGAGAACGGAGGAGACTCAGACCCCGAGCGCTCGCGCTGTCCCAGAGAAAGCCGACTGCCGCAGGATGACGAACGACCCCCTGAGGAGTATGACCAGCCGTGGGAGTGGAAGAAAGAGAGGATTTCCAAAGCCTTTGCAGGTAAGAGAATTGACATAGGAATTGGACAGAACTTTTTAACAGTGGTTTAAGGTGGCTCAAAAATTAATCCTTACCATATGCTAAAACAAAGAGTAGTGGCTAAAAATAGTAAGTAGTCTATTAGACCTGTCCTGCTTTGCTATTTTTTGCAATTTTTAGAGACTATTGCTATATCCCTAAAACAGATTTAAAGAATTCTTCATCCTCATCCATATTTACAAGAATTCTGACTGCAGCTGCATCTGTTTCACATTCATTTTGCTGATGTGAGAAAATTGAATACAAACATGTGAATTAATCCAGTTTAAGGATGACTGCTTTGCTGTAAGGATTTAACTTTTTAGATTTCAAGCTTTTAACACATCCCAATGTGAAACTGTTTCTTCTTTGCTCAGCAAACCTTCCTGTCTGATTTTCCAGCACTAACAAATCCTATCTTTTTGGCTTTTGTCAGGTTTTTAAAGGTTCTGCTGCTGCTTTTGACTCTCTGTTAACATATCTTTTTTCTCCTCTATCAAATGACCTGCTAAGTTCACTTGCAGGTGTCCGGCCTACTGTTTGCTGTCTTTATCCAACTGCTGCCTGTTTGAACTTAGGTGATACTTTAGCTGCTTGGGAAGGGGGGCATGATTTGTTGTGTAAATGCATGTAGGTGCAGGTAGTCTTCATGGTTCAAGAGCTTTAGCATGGCTAAAACAGCCATAACATCAAGCAGGGCTGTTCCTGGAAAGAATATGGCTTTGGAATATAAATATGCACCCCAGATTTGAATAAAAATGCCAAGCCTTTTATCTAATGTAAGAAAAGAAAATGACCAACCATTGAATCTATTTTTCATCGCCCCTTTTCTCTTTATATTTTGTCTTTTTTATCCTTGAACAGCTCTGCTTTGTTATGACTGCATTAGCTACGAGGGCTCTGTAAATGGCACTGGATCAGATCCCCACGGAAGAAAGGACTGCACCTCTAAATCACTCACAGGTACCATTGGAGATGGGGCTGGGAGTGTCTATTGAATTTCTGTGCATTCATTTTAGATTTTTAAGCCAGAACCTCATGGGTTATAGTTAATATTAAGGTTTGGGATTTATGTCACACTTAAATCCTAAGCACACAGTATAAAAGTGTAATTAAAATTCAATGTTACAGCCAACTTTTGCAGGTTATTAGCAGTTGTAAGATGTACTTAACACTGAAAAAATTAGCCCATAACTTCTGAAAATCAAATCCTCCAGTGCTTTGGAAAAGGTTGCCCACTTACAATAAAATGCAGATCAGCTTGTTGTACAGTTTAAAAGATTTGGATGCCGCACAAGTGATATTCTGGTGCTTAAAGTGGACTAAAAACAAAGACAGTGTTTAAATCATCTTGAAATGAGCCTCTGAGAGGATGCATGAGTGTAACAAGAGCTTAAAGTGCAGCAACACTGCTCTTTGTTTGGAGGAAGGAGAGATGAGGTGATGACTGCAGTGAGTGAAGTAAGTTAAGCTATACAACTCCTCGTCCTCTATTTATGTACAACTAAAGCTAGAGAGTCACAGGAGTCTAGTTTTGTCTTCAGTGGGGATAAAAATGAGAGTGTTATTTCTACTTTTCCAGCACACATCGGCCCTCATTTTACAAATGTGCATATGGCAGAAAACTGGATATACGTTGGCAGAGCTTAGATCCTGCAACAGGTCTCAGCTGCTGATCAGAAAGTAAATCTGGCACTGTTAAATTAGATATAGTGTCACTCCTCCTCTGTCCATCCATGTGTATTATTGCTTTTTAAATGGTATTGAGCTGTGCAAGCTCTCAGTTGATCTCTTTGTTTTGTTAAATTTGATGAACAAACTACTTATTTTTTAAATTTTGTAATTATAAAAGTTCCTGTGTACACAATGACATTCCTTTGGTTAAAAAAAAAATGTGTGATTTAAAAAGAAAAAATTTTATCTAAAACAATTTAGCAAAAACAGAAAACAGATGAAACTCTCAAGGGGAAACAAATTAAACTTTAAGCTTCTGAAAGGAAAGATTCAAAGACTGCTCTGACTGAGTTAAGGATTAATGAGGAAGACGAGTGATTTGCTCTTAACAATATAACTATATCAATCTGGACTGTGTGTGTAACAGCTAAACATGAAGGAAAACAGAACATTAATTTACAGTGGATCATAACTAATCAGCCTGTCTAAAGATTTAAACAATGTACCCCACTACTGTTTCTTGTACATGTTTACTCACAGGCACTTTTTAGCAGGAGGCTTTCTGACAGAGACTGGACCTCATCCAGCACTTCTAGACTGTACGAGTTAAATTCTTATGTTTGACAAGAAGGCTGTTCATACTGTGTATTCAGAAAATATTAAGATCCCTTACGCTTTTTCAGTTTAATTATGTTGCAGCCTGATGCTACAATAAAAAACTCACTTTTATTCTTTTTTTTTAATTTTTTTTTTTGCAAATTTACTAAAAAGTAAGGCATTCAGACCCTTTGCAAAAACACTTGAAATATGATAAAAAGTCCATGTGTAATATGGCAGCTCCTTATCAGTTTCTTTATAAATCCTGTCAGGAACTTTGTGTGGGTTTTAGTGATGCACAGATCCAGACATTTAAGCTCAGATATCAGTCTGATACCTAGGTTTTAGGTGTTTGCCAATACCAATATGATATGTTAAGATATGATACAATACAATAGGATATAGTACACGTTTTAAATCAATAACCTATTTTCTCACTGGGCAGATGAGATTGGGAATCATTTATGTGCAACTTTAGGTTTCCCTAAACTTGTAAAACAACTTTAAATTCATATAAACTGTCAATGATATCATGTGTACCACCTTGATATCATCACTCACCCTCTGCTCTTTGAACCTTCGCTGAGCTGCACTGTGTGCAAAACTGCCAAAGCTGTGTACTCCTCTGCTGTCGATGAATTTTTTTATGATGCTCGCAAACTTTCTCAAAAAAACCATGTACTTTCAAAAACTGTTCAAGTACTTCAAGTATTTATAGCATGACTCCAGGTTTTATGAACAATGCTCACTGCTTTTTAAATCTATTAACTTTGATGATAAAGGTTTTCCTATATTCTTTAGAGGCATGGTAGAGCACCTTTAGAAGTGTTTTTTTTCCAAGTGTTTTGCCACTTTCAGTCCATCACTGGAAGTTTCCTCTGTCTATGCATCAGAGCCATAAAGCTTCACTACATTTGTTTTGTGTCCATGGGCCTTCTTCTTTTTTTAAAACTCATTGTTAAACCTTGCAGCATGAGCTGTGCATAAATTGCTTGTAGTTGCAAAAGTGGTCTACATAGCAAATGTGAAGTACTCTTCATCCGAAGAGGTTAGCTTTTGTTGTTAGATTCCTCCATAAAAAAGCTGGCTGTAAACACAGGAAAATATTGAATTGCAGGGGAAGAAAGTAACTCATTACATCTACTCAAGTTACTGTAATTAAGTAGCTTTTTGTGTACTTGTACTCTTCTCAGTACTTTTCAAAATCACTACTTTTACTTATACATTTTGAGGGAAGTATTGTACTTCACTACCTTTTAAAAGCAACAAATACTGAGTAAAAAAAATAACCTAAAAGCCAAAATGAGGAGTTTCTAGTTTTCTGCCAACAAAAACTGGCCAGGAGTTTAACTTTCCAGCACATGACATTCAATAGCGAGAGAATGATTCCACATTTAATCCTACAACAGCCGTTGCATTTGACTTGTGGTTAAATCACACAATATAAAAACAATCTGGTTCTAGATTCATATTCTCATGTAGTTATGTCACATAAAGAAAAGATCATATTTTACTGTATAACCACCTCAGGTATTAAAGTAGCTACACAGTACTCAGTACTTGGAGTAAATTTTAAGAGACCTATTTTTTACTTTTACTGGAGTAAATTAATAGATTTGTACTTTTAAATCTACTGAAGTAAATTTTATCTAAAGTAACTTCACTTTTACTTAAATACAACAGTCACTATCTCCACTTCTGTTGAATTGAGCAGTATAGTTTAGCCTCAGGTATCTAGATATCTGATAGCAAGATCAGATTAGCTCTGTACTTTATCTCTTCATCCTATACATCTGCAAGAAGTGTTTTCTAATAAGAAATGTTCATTCCACTGCCTTCTAATTCTAAGAGTACCACTTACTGAAAATCTTTTCTAAATATGTTAATCTAGTAATTAAAAAGTCATCTTAAATGACACGTCCTGATGTATTTGTATCACCGCAGGTCGCCCCAGTCCTGACAGGTTAAATGGACTCAAACTTCATGTACCTTGTATCTGTCTTTTTCTCTGTCTTTGATTCCTAATGTCTCTGTCACTTGATTTGTGTTTTTAGTTCACTTTGGAGTGTTTTAGAAACTGAAGTCTTATAGCAGTCATGCTGTTCTGCCTCTGTCTGTGATAAGTTAAATAAGTGGAAGCTGCATTCTTAATCACTTTCCTTTTCTCCCTCATTATTACTTTGTCAAGCAGCACTCAGAAGTGTTTGTTTCGGCTGCTATTTACTAACACATCCTTCTTTCAACTTCCCTTTTACAGACAGCGTCCCTCTGCTGACAATGATTAATTTCTTTTCCATTGTACGTCAAAGACTTGGCTGGGAATTAGAGTGATGTGTCTTTAAGCCTGTTTTCAAAGAAGAAAGCTTCAGTCCTTAAAGTACTTTGATTTATTGCATGCCTTCTTTCTGTTATGTTTAATTCAGGCAGAAATAATTCTCCTCTGTTTGAAAGACTAAACAGGATGACAAAGACGTCTTTGGGACAAGCCTTGTCAGTGTGAACTTGTTTCTGTTGCAGGTGTCAGAGTAGACCTGTCTTGGATCCAGACATCAAGGGGCTTAGAGAAAGTTTCCCACCTTTCAAGGCTTGAGCTTGTGTGCCTGTACCTGAGGCTCTGATCTTTGCAACCAGCTTATATCCACTGTCAAAAATTTATACACTGCTTCAGTATTTAAGTCCACCTGTGAGCCTATTCTTAGAAGCTGTTGACAATCCCACTTTACCAGCAATCCCTGTCTCATCCCTCCTGGCAATGTTTAAAGAATAAAGTCGCAGCCTGTGGTCAGATTTTCCCAGGCTATCCTGCTCTGTCCTGGAGTTCCCCATCTTAATTATCTGCACTAGCCATTAGATCAAAATCTGCTGGCTGTATTCATAAGGTCATGGGCTTACTTTAGTCTGTGAGACTTCTGGACATGTTTGCTCAAGTCCTGGAACTGGATGTCATGGTGGGTTAAAGGTCTTATTTTATGTTTGACTTATCTCTTTCAAACCATGGCCACGTGGACTAAATTGCATCAGTAGGGTATAATTTATGAACTCTTTGGCTGGTGTTATTACCAAATAGTATGTGAATTAGCTTTGATTCAGACATTTGGTATTTAGACACTAAGGATAAAAATGACAAAGAATCTATATATCTTGTCATTACTGTAAAATTTTAAGATTTAAATGCTTTTAGATGCACAATCAAAACAATATCAAAATATGACGAGTGAGGCCACGCTACATTGAACAGTTAATTCTACTCTGTAACCTCCCTTCATAATTTACACAGGGGCCTATTTATGTGGCATAAAGTTCGATTTAAGATTTTTTAAGACATAATGGGATTTTATGAGATTAAACCAGTGGCATATGATGTTACAGTGATGAAGCTACATTATTTGATTTACTACAATCTTAATTTTGATAAATTGAGAGGTTAGGATAAAGTTGTATTTAAATAGACACCATCTTACTATGAGCAGCTTCATAACAAGACAGAGGATATAAAGAGAGCAGGTATCCTGCTTGAAGCTTATGCATTCATTGTAAAACTAACATGAGATGATGGACTACAGTCAGTGTATCAAATGAGGCATGAAACAACACATTTTTCCCTCTCTGTTTATCTGTAGAGTCTTTATCAGACACCACTCACGCTACTTCAACCATAACAAGGTGAGAGTAGTTTATGTCTGTAAAAGATCTCATAAACCGCTTGCATATGGATACAAAATGCAGACATAATCAGCAAAATAAGGCAAGAAGCCCATCCTGCAGTAGTCTCTGTCCAAAATATGTCCACAAAGCTGAGAGAGAGTAGATATCCTCTTTATCTCAGCTGCAGCTACCACTAGCTTGTTGAGGAGCACAGATGGGAACTGTTGACAGACATAAAGGAGAAATTTCAAAATAAAATTGTAGCTTAAAGGTGATGTGTAGGCGGTGTACACTCCTTCTGTTCAGTAAATATGGACAGCAGCTTTTGTTGAACAGAGTCCTCAATTCAAAACGAGGAGTAAGCTGAGGTAAGCAGCACACTGAGGACTGCATCTTGTTGGGTTGGACCACAACATTGCATGTGGTGGGGGAGGATGGAGTTGTGCATTATGGGGATGAACTGAGACGATTTAACTTGCAACGGAAAGCAGAGAATAATCTTAGTCTGTCACAAGTAAGCAGCACAAAAATTAAATGAGATTCAGCCACAGGATGGCAGCTTCCAGCGGAAGTTTTCCCTTCATTATGCAGCCGCCTTTTGCATAACATTCAAAGTTTTCAAGGCAAACGATAAACAAGTCGTGTCTGTCACGTTAGCTCCATCATGACAACCACCATAACATGACATGTCCTGTTGCAACTATAAAATTAAGAATTTCTCTGGCTTTGAAAACTGTTGGAAATATTTGAGGTGTTTAAGAACGTATAAGAACATAATATAAGAACATTACAGCAGAGGAGTAGTCATTTAAAAAGAAAAATGTTATAGACATTTCAGTGCAAATAAATAAACGTATTGTACCTTTAAAGAAAAAATCTCTTGGGTCTCACTTTTATATTAAATAGTAAAAAAAAAAAAAAAAAAAAAAATCCTAAAATATTTCAGTTTGCATGACTACATAATGATTGACATTTGACTTATTTAAAGGACAATTACACATTACGCTATTTAGGATGTGATAAGAAAAATGGTATCTTTCATTGAACACGTATTGCACAAATAATAAAAAACAAATGCAGTAAGTTTTAAAACATCCCCACATGTCAGCGATTAAGTCAGCTTATAAAAGTGTTTCCAGTTTGCTATTTTAGGCCTGATTCAAGCACTTCTGTGGGCAGATGGCCTTTTTTAAAGGCTGCCTAACCACAGCTCTGTGTGCTGTTATGTTTCTAGAGAGCAATTTTCCCTCAGTTATGTCTCTATAGTTGCTGGAGCACTTTATGGCGGTGTAATATCAGTGACTAATGATACCGTTCACTGGCTGAATTTCAGACCTACTTTTCCACTATCATCCAAACCATCCCTGTTTGTATTCCAACAATTATGCGGGAAATGAAAGTGTCTGCAAACAAAATATTAGCAGATAATGAAACAAAGATTCACAACCTGGGTGTAAAAATAAAAAAAGAGAGGGAGATTAAATGAATACCAAGTGCAGCCCACGCCCTCCCACCATGGTGAAACATGCTAATACAATCTCCGTAAAAGACTATTTGTCTTCATTAATGATAGGGGAAAGCAGAGAAATGCTACCTGCTACAGGGCTGTTTTCCACGGTTGTCCCTATCACTGCCTGCACCCTCGCCCCTTTGCAACACTTGGTCTGGTGTTATTATTCACCGTTGGGCTATCTCCTGACAGGTATGCAATGGAATGTAAATTCCCTGCCTTGTTAGGGTGTAGGGGGGCTGTGTACTTGCGGTTTGGTTAATCACTCATCCTCACAGTTCACAGACTGAACACACTCTTTCCTGCCTCCCTCCTGGCTGCTGGGGAGGTGATGAATGAGCCTGGAGGTGTAGACACTTAAGAATTTGACCAGAAGAAGAAACCTGCAGGAAAAAGTGTGCTGTCATGTCCATCAGTGTCAGCCATAGTGCTCTGACCCTGCATATGGCATTCTCACTCACTCAGACAGACATGAACACGCCACCATCGGAAATCGGAGCCTCTTCACAGCAGGAAAGGGATCGAGGATCATTGTTACTTGATCTCCTTGCCCTCTGTTACCTGGTGCTTACTCCTTCTACTTGGCTCCTGCTCAGCAGGGTCCCATACATTTAACTCTAGAGCTAAGAGAAGGTGCCGTCTCTTGGCTCCCTCTGGTCTTGAGTAGGTTTATGGTTTTTTAATGAATCCCTACGCTTAATGACCCAGATATCTGAGGCTCAAGTTTGATGTCCTAAATAAATATTCGGTTCAGGTATCAGGCTGTGCTAGTTATTTGCACCAGGGTCAAAGCCAGATGTTTTGTGCGACATGGTTCTGTTTCTCTCTGCTTGGCTGATTTAGTTTCTGTCCATCGCTTCTTTGCTCCGTCTCAGCTCCGACTCATCCTCTTGGCCTCTGCTGCAAAACCCCTCTGATAACCTTCCTGACAGCTCGGTTTCATGAGCCTCAAATGTGTCCTCCCGTCTTTCACCGCACGCTGCCACAGGTCTTATCTTCACTCACACACATTGGCCACACACAACAGTGTTGTATATCTCCTCTCAAAAGCTGCACACCTCCATCAACCTCCTTCTTGAAAATCTGCCGACCAGCCGTCACTTATACATCTCTTCCTTCTCTCTCCCGATAAGAGCAGAGCTAAAGGCCGTACTGTCTTCTCATCTCCATCACTCACTTACATGTTTAATGTAAACGCGCTGCATTTCAAACAGATCTTTGCTTAAAAAGAATTCTGGAGTGTAAAATGTGACAGACACAAAATTTAAGTTCCCCTGGAGCGTTACACAGTTATCTGTGATAATTTGGGTGCCAGTAGAACAAATACATCTTCAGAAGACACTTTTTGCACTTTATTTGACACTCCTGCTCACGATGTGCGGTATAAACACTGCAGTCTTGCAGCTTGTTTTTAAATATGCATGCAATTAGTCAACCAAATTAAGCAGAACTAAATTAAATGGCGATGGTGGAAACAGGCATAGCCAGTGATTTATGGCACTGCAATTTTTACAGTGATGAAATGCTTGGGGCTAATGAAAAGCCTGGGTAAACAAATACCTGGCTTTTAAAACAGTTCTGCTCCTGAAGGAAGAAGAAAAGGTAAACACAGATAAAAAAAGGACTCTTGATGTACTGCCTTCTGCTGATGAATTGTGCTGTTGAAACAAATAATCAACCACCAAGTGTCTGCAAAAGTAACTAATGCCCGTCTGTATCTCAACCTGTTGGTGTCCAAATCACAGTCAGCATGAAGCATCCTCTAAACCTAGTATTTCATGGGCCATTCAGATGACATTGTGATACAAGTGTTATATACAAAGTCATACATGGCCATTGCACTTCAACTAGCTATGTTATATTTACTTCAAGTTTTGTATTATTGTTTAGTGAAACCTCCATAATATCCTCTGACAAAAACTCTTTTTTTGCTTGCTTTGCTAACTGAAAAGTTTGTGGAATATAACTTAAATTACCTTGCATATTTTGTAGTTATACGCTTTCTAGATACCTGTTATAACTTTGACCTTTAAGAAGCTTTTTGTAATTTTTGGGTTAAAAAGCCAACTTATATTGACCATGATTGAGTTACAAAATTTAAAAAAAGGATGAAACATTCAAGGGGGGTAAATGCATCATAGGCAAAATTATAACTGTAAAAATAAGACTATGCAAAAAAACCCCTCTTTTACTAGATTTTATATGTTTGGCCTATTTGTAATCAATACCTATTTTCCCATGTCAGCAGGAGCTTTTGAAAACTAATATGGATTTAGGATTATGCAGACAAAATGGCAAATTGATCCAAATACAGTCTGATTAGATAAGTTGTTGCTACTTTTGGTTGGTCACACATTCCAGCATAAGTCTTTATTTAGTTAGTCCCTTCATTTTCTTAATCTAAGCAAGAAGTTACACTTCTGCCATTGATTATGATATTCATAACCACTGAATTATCTTGACTAAATATGTTTGGACAGCTTTAACTGAAGTCCTTTGTGTACATACTTACTGTTTAGATAGAAGTTTGATTTGATTTATATTGGGATTCATGTTTTACACCTTCATTTCACCTCAAGTCAATAAAACACTAAACCAGCTGTTCACTATAGCGTGCCATCTGCAGAGCTGATAATCACTGGAAATCTGCAGCCACTCTAAGTAAACAGGTTTATCCAGCACTGTGTGAATATTCTGGGGGCAGACTAGTGAAAATGTGTGTGGCAGTTTTATGCTTTCAGCGCTGATGTGTAAATCACCTGTTGTGTGTGAAGGAATCTGATATCACCTATGATGCTATTTTGAATTTGTCATTTAAAATATACCACATGGTGTAGATATTCTCATCCATTCAGCCTCATTACATCAGTGATTAATCATCTGGGGACTAGCTGTTTTTGTTGACAGTGTTCTTATTTTGTCAAGACCAGACAGATTCTAGTCACCCACAGTTTGAAAAAGAAACAACACACCTGGCTTCTGAATGAGTTTGCCTCAATTTTCACCACTCTAAATTCTACTATTCAGCTGTGCAGCTGAGCGAAACTGAGCCACACTTGCCCAAATCGTCTCCTTGTCCTCACAGCGAGGCTGCAGAAAGCAGGCAGCCCCAAACAATTACACGCTAATCTGCAATGTGAAATGAGCATTAGGCTTTTAATCTCATGGGGAAAGAGTCCCCTACTTCACCCCAAAGTGGTGGAAGTTGAATTATCTCCCAGAGTTTTTGACCTTCTGCCTTTTATTCCCCACCTTCCATCCCCACCAGTGCACCAACCCACAACTCTCCCATCAGGAAGGACAGCAAGAGGCTCCTCCTTCCATCCACCTTTCTCTAGATTAGCCCCCTGACACCACAGGCCCAGCTATTTAATTGCTTGTCGGATTGAATATTCTGCAGTTTCCCCCCTTCATCAAGCTTGGAGATATTGCTTCTCATTAGCCTGTCCTTTTTCCCACCACTGCTGCAATTGCTTGCAGGGTGACTGACAAGTCCATAACATTATGCAAACACAAGCTAAACAAGACAGTGACACAGTAATAGTTATAAAAACAGCTTCATTTATTTAATCTGAGGCTAAAGGAACACTGAGTCAGCTCTCTGTAGATCAGAGTTTTAAATGTGACTCTTACTCTGGCTTACTCTGATAACCATCAACCATTGTATAAAAACCTGCCTTGTGTTGTGCCAGTTAAAATCAATAGATGGATAGGCGTTTATTGTCATTGCATTGTAAAAACACAACAAAATTACATTTGGCAGTCTCCTTTGTTGCAGCAAACATCGTCGTCCAAGCGATGGTTAGAAATCCGCTGCCCCACGTCATCCATCCCACTGGCAAGGAAGCAGGCACCCACAAGAAAGAAGCTTGGTACAACAGGGTTGTGTGGGGCTGCTCCTAGCCTAGCCTGCAGCCCGGCTCATTTGCCCCGCTTCTGCCTTCTTGCACAACGCCGTCTCTGCCACCTCCCAACCCAGCTGTAGGTGTTGTGCTGCTCCATGTCCTCCTCCTTTCGGTCTCCAAGCACCCCATTCTCCAGATAATCTCCGTTGGTAAAGATGTAAACTCCGTGGGCACACTTCCTTAGTTGTCAAAGAAGCAGTCTCTTATACACAGAATGTCTGTTCTTGTAGAACAGAACAGTAAAATGCATGATTCGGTCATTTAAGAGACTGCCATGTTGTGGTTTGGGTGCATTGCATCTTGGGATATGTTTGGTCATGAAGGCTGCACTAAATAGATCCCTCATGGCCCACAGAAACACATTCATTCACATCATACTTGAAGTATGATCAGGCAGTGTTCTGTGCCACAATATAACCACTTTAATCATAACTGATATAAAAGTAAGACCCTTTAAAGATTAAAAAAAAACTACACATGCAAAAATAAATTAGCACATGCATACTACAAACACTGGAAACATGTATTTTTTTTCCGATTTTATACGGGCCAAGGCAGAACAATTTAAGATTCATGTTGTAGACAGACTTCAGCAGCTTACTGAAGTGTCTCAAAGGGATCCTGTTTGATTTCTGCTCAGATTTACACCCACCTATGTTTTTCTGAGTCAAGTAAGGCCATCCTTGTCCTTGTAGGACTGATGTTAATGATGAGCAGTATAGCTGTCACACTGATGATTGCAGAGCAGTCTGATGTATGGAGTCAAAGCCTGCTTATGAAAGATGGTTTTCTTACTTGAGTTTATTTCAGCCTGATTTAACAGCATGCACAGTACTGAGCATTCAGATTTGCATTTTCTTGAAGGTGGATTTCAGTCTTTTTCTCTTATAAATATGTGTAGTTTTAAATCTTTTAAAAATGTTTTCTCCTAAAAGGATTTTCGTGTTTCTTTAGAAAGTTATAAAGAAATTGCAATGTTGTTGAAGGTTATTTATCAATACCTGTATTAGTTTTACAGTAAAGGCCTTTACACACAGAGTCAATTTTTTTCCCCCAAAAATGCTGGAAATAGAAAAGAAAAACAATCTTATGTTGTATTATGTTTGCACACTCACTCTGAAATGTTAGTCTGTCATCATTTTTTTATAGAGCTGGTTCGATTTTTCTTGCCCCGTTTCAATTCAAACAACTGTATTAATCCCTCAAGGGACAATTGGCTCAGAATGCTTGTGCATAAAAAAACACAGAGTGACAAAGAGGGCAACAATATGTGTAAGCTAAAAATACAAAACATGATCTAAGACCATGATCTGTTGGTATAAATTTAGCTGACAAATCAATTAATAGAGTAAAAATAGTAATTAGTCTACTAAAAGGATAAAAAAGATCTGTGAGGGTGAAAGGATAAAAGCCTGTAAGAGATGTAGAAACAGAAAACCTAAAGAGAATTTAGAAATCTGATTGCAGAGGGAATGAATGGTTTAGAATGAACGTTTTTGGCTGACTTTCCCTCTCTCTCTCTCTCTCTCTCTCTCTCTCTCTCTCTCTCTCTCTCTCTCTCTCACACACACTGAAACCTCACTTGAAACACAGTACTTTGCCCAAGTATTAATTATATTAACCATCCAACATGATTGACAAAGGACAAAATTTGCACTAACAGCCACGTAACAAGGACACTAAATGAAAAGATGCGTTCTATCCAACTTGGCAAAGCACCATAATGCACAAGCTGTCCAGAGTGGCTGGACCTGGTGTGTTTCTTTTCAAGGAGTGAAAGAGCCCCAGAACCATCTTCATTGCTTGTTTTTTCTTCACAGTACAGTACCAACTTGCCTCCAACTGAGATCTTTTGCCATAAATAGAAAAATTGGCACATTGAACCCGTTGGTTTGGTTTGGATGTCATGTACTCAAGGTTTGAGTACAAGTCTTTTAGGATTATGAACCTGAAAAATGCATCCATAAGTACCAGACTCAGTGTGCAAAGACCTTGATAGTCATAGAATCAGAAGTTTCCAGAGGGGTTTGGCTGAAGACTGTACATCTCCTACAGCCCCTCTTGCCTGTTCATGTGAGACAGCATCACTGTTAGAATGGAAATACATGCTTAAACTTTCAAAATAAAATCGTATTAAACTTTCATTTGTGGTTAGGGTAAGGGCTGAGGTAGCGGTTAAGGATACCAAAGTTAAAAGTTTGAAACCTGATAACAAAACGTTTTAATAGAGCTGAATAAAAGTCTGCCCACAAGTAAAAAGTTTTTCCTCCATGAAAAAAATTTGAACGCAGCAGGTGTAGCTTACGTAGCTCCATTAGCAGAGTAAACGTAACTACATAGCAACACAACTAATGTGGATAAAGATAAGCTCACACAGCAGCTACGTAGCTACATTAGCTTTAGCTATGCTTGCTAAAGCCCACGTTGCTAAAGCTAACTTAGCTACATTGACTTATTTAGTAGGGTTATGCATAGCTATGTTAGCTTTAGCTAAAGCTAACAAAGCTGAAACAGGCTACCACTTATGTAATAACTTCTAAAATGATTTGATACATGATGTAATCCTGGATTACACCTCTGACTTTTTTCTCTGTTTTATTTAAGAAACGTTTCTTAGTTTGTGATATGTGCAGTGTGGTTATTTCATAAATGTGACTGCCAGACTCTGTTTAAGACCAAAGCAAAAATAAATAAATAAATAAATAAATCTAAAACTGGAAATACATTGTAATGGCAAATAACATGACTTCCACTCTGACAGAGACAGTGTTTTATATGAGCGGTCTGCAAGAAGAGCCATCCTCTCTCCAGGTAGTGATTTCTTAGGCCTTACAGAGTGATTGATGCGCTTTCACAAAAGTGATTGTTTAAGTGAACTCCATGAGACAAAAGCTATACATTGTTTTATGGACAAAGCCTGAGAGTTCACTGCCAGTGTGGACTGATAATGGGCCAGTTCCAGAGAAATTTACATTGTTGATTTTAATACAAAAGCCTGCTGCCTCTTCCAACACTCAGCTCTAATACTGAGAACATATGCTGTTCTACTGCATTAGTGCCCACAGTGATATGAACTATAGTAGACACTTTGATGTTTCAGTGTTTTATTAAAGTCTCTCATGCTACATACCATGATTCAGAAGTTCCCACTTTTTTAGTTTACTTCTGGATCCCAAGATGAAACTTAACTCAGTCAGTCTTTGTTCCTGCATGAATTATGAGGATAGTAGAGGGAGAGTCAATAGAGAGGGTAGCTAAGGCCAGAGAACCCAACTATGCAGGTAAAGTAGGGGTCAGTAGCATCTTTTAGAACCTGTGTATGCTATGGAGTTTGTTCACTGACTCTTAAACTCTTCACAAAGTTGAAATTTTCTTTTGAAGACTAAATCTTTGACCTCAATCTTCTTTCTAAAGTCTAGGTATTTATCGACTTGGAGCCAAATCTAACATGATACCAGCTATCACTACTCCCACTCTACTTTCTGATAATCTAACTTCACTTCTTTACAGTCCTTTTCTAAGTCCACAGCTGCTATTGATTTTTGGATCAAAAAAATTTGCCAGCTCCACTCAACAATGCTGGCATCTTTTACTCTGATCTATTTTCACTTACGCCTTCTTCCTTCTCTCTTTTTTTAATCTCTGTATTCTGTCATTTCCTCCCTCTCCTCATGCCCTTTGTCGATGTCCATTTGTGTCTCTGGTTGCCGTCCTTTTACTTCCCTCCATCTCTCCTTGGGTGACTCGGGCGACACTTGCAGTAGAGATTAAAGTGATCAAGGACCTACCGTGGCCCCCACCTGTTGGGCAACTCAACACCAGCCCTCCCCCGGTGGAGGAGCTGGAGTCTCCCTCACAGACAGCTCAACCCTCGCCTGGACAGACGAGCTGTGACCAGCACCACCAGGGTGGGTGTTGGTGTTCACATTGTCCAGCATCACTCCCATCAACTACCCTCACTACTACACACCCGTCCTTCATCACTAGTTTAATTCATCTCTGTGCATCCATCCTTTCATTCCATATCATTATGTACTTCTCTTATTGAGTTTTCTTTGTGGAAGTGTGATGTCATGCATATTTGCTCTCTGAATGTCTTAAGATTACTACAAAAGAGATTATATTTTATTAATAATCTCCACCAGTAATTCCCCCTGTTATAGTGGTTTCTTCCAACAGTTTTTCTTTGAGATTTTCACAAACATCAGCAGTTCAGAAGGGAAATCTCTGATGATATGAAACTGTCTGCTTATACTTGACTGGTCAGTGATAACTTACTGAAAGACTTCACCACTTTTCTCTGCGTTACACAGCGTGACATTGGGTATTATCATAGTAATGACTGCACTTTTCCATCTGGATTACATGTGGGAGAAAATCACTAATTCTTGTGCAGGTTTTAGGGGTTGAAGGCTCATTAGTTTTAATTGTGCCGAACTGCCTTCTGCATGCGTAATTGCCATTTGCTGTGACCCCATTTCCTCTTGTCAACATACTCATAACCATCCCAGATGTCCCTCCAGCCTGCTGTTCTCTACACGTTGCTTACATAAACTGTATTCACACATTCATGAAGCTTATGGAATTGTCCTGAAATTCTCAGGGTGAGTGTGAGTTTAAATGGCTGTTTTTTTCACGCCTTAATTACCTACCAGCATATTTCTGGAAGAAGTCAGGGAAAGCTGACAGGAATGGAGTAGTTATAGTCAACAAGCGTCATATTTATGCACATTGCCTAGTTTCTTTATACAGATAAGGATGAAATTATTAGCCCCCCTTTGAAAATGTCAGTTTTTCCCAGTTGTTATCCAAATAATGTTAAAAAGAACAGAGAACTTTTAAAACAGCTTTTCGAAACAACCTAGTTTTATTTTGGCTCCATGCATTATTTTACTTTGCACTCAAATAAAATTATTCTACAAAAAAGAAATAAAAATAAAAAATATTGGGGTCGAAATTATAAGCTCCCTTTAGAACTGACCTTTTTGTTAAGCCATAGCACAAACCACTGTTGTGATATGATGTGCTTTTCCTTTGGAGTTCTTAAGGCTTATAAAGTGAAGTTAAAACTGAGGATTATCTTCCAGTTTACACACAGCATAGAAACTTTTGTAAGGATTTTGAGCTGTCACTGAGAAAGCATCATGGCAAAAATAAAAGAAATCAGTTTAGACTTTGAGAAAAAGAATTGTTGATGCTCACAAAGCAGGAGAAGGATATGCAAAGTTGGCACAGCGTTTCCAAGTGCAAAACACTGGAGTGAGAAGTATAATCAAGAAATTTAGAAAGAGCCACACAGTAACAACCCTGGCAGAGGAAAGATGAGAAAGATTCCTAAGACTCTGGAAAGAAAACAAGTGAGAGATGTGACTAAAGACTCCAGAAAAACTGCAAAGACTCTGTACGCTGTATGCTGTACGGGCATGGACTGATAGGCTGCAGTCAAAGAAAAACTCCACCTCTGCAGAAGAGACATCTTCAAGACAGACTGAAGTATGCTAAAGACAACCTGGAGAAGATTATGAATACTGGAAGCATGTCCTTTGTCAGATGAGACCAAACTAGAGCTCTTTGGCCATAGAGACATTGCTTATGTTAGGAGAAAGAAGGGAGAGGCGTGTCACCCAAAGAACACCGTCTCCACAGTGAAACACAGCGGTGAGAGAATGACTATCAGCATCAGGGGGGCTAATAGTTTTGACCCTTCTAGTTTTTGCTTTTTGTGAAATAATGTTGTATCTTTGTTTAAAGGTAAAATGTAAGCATCCAAAATAGAACTAGGATGTTTCAAAAAGCTGTGTTAAAAATCTTCCTTGTAATATAGTTTTTGGGCATTTTGTGCCTTTAATTAAAGAGGAGGACAGTGGATAGAGAGCCAGGAACAGGGGATTAGAGAGTCGGGGAGGAACATGCAGGAAAGGAGTCACAGGCTGGACTGGAACCAGTGCTGCCCACATACATTGGACGCGGCCTGACCACAAGGCCATGAAAATTCTTTGCTCTGTTCAACAGTACTTGGGAAAAACTGACATTTTCATAAGGGGGCTTGTAGATGTGTGTGCATTTTTACAATACTTAGAATTGATATGAAAGCAAAACTTCTGTTGGTACACTTCTGGATAATTTCAAGGCCAGGATGTCTTGAAATTCTCTTGAAATTCAGGAGTCCATGTTTGATAAAAGCAATAGGCCCTTTAGGGGAGATTTCATGTCCCAACTTGCATCTTTTCCCCTCATGTTTATCCATATTTAGCATTTTAGAAAACACAGTGAGTGAGTAACTGATCTATTTTCAACAACTTTATCTGTTGATTTCTGAAGCCCTTCCTCCAGCTCAAACCCTAGCTGCTGTAATTACCGGGGGAAAAGACGGACATGTAGCAGAACTAATGCCAGGAATGGGATTTCCCCTGGCAGATTGGGAAGACTTAGAGTGAGACCATGTAAGAGGACACCGCTGCGTGTTGAAGGCGAGGACAGAGTGAGCGGTTGATTTATGCCCATAAATCCATGGGAAAGGTTCTGGTTCCCTCTGTGCTGTGAGTGGGTTTAAGATTGGCGTCCAGCTGTAAAGTGATCCCCTCTCTGTCTGAGCCAGTATGGCCCCACTCTCCATCTTTGGGGTCTAGGGTCACAGGGGCAGACATGGGGGGTGATGGCCTCCATGACCCTGGTGAATACAGTTACAATGCACTCTGCTGACCTCAGCACACAGGCAGCTTCTCAGTCACACACCAGGACATTAGTCATCCGTTACACGCAGGATTGCTTACATACTGCAGATTGGCTAAGAGCTAAGGGCCTGTGTGTGTCAGTAAAGGCTATTGTGATTGGCTCTAATGCTGATTAAGATAAAACAATGTGCATTACAGTACAGGGAAATCAGCCTGATGCCTCAAACTTCATTATCAAAATGTAAATGCAGCTTGACAGCATAGATATTACATCTACATATAAATGGGAGCACTTTTGTCTGAGTATAATGAAGAGCTTTTCCCCTTTGTTTTTTTTTTCTCTGACAAGAATTAATTATCTACATGATGAGACAGTTTTCTTACCTTCTCTTTCCTCAAATCTAAGAAGGAGAAAAACAAGTAATTAAAAGATATCCAGATTAATTTTTAAATGGATTCACTAGCTGACACTTTGGAGGGTCATCCTTTTGTCTTGGAAAACCCAATTAGAATTTCATTTTGGGGATTTATATAAAAGAAGGAAGCATTCATAGTTGGTGGAAGCTAAAAAAAAATTACAGTATGAGCCAAACCATTATTTGAGATTGTGATGCACATAATTAATACCAACATAAAAGTGAACCATTTCTGAAACGACCAGTTCAATGGGTATTATGTCTCTCTGAGCACCATTTTCAGCATGTAGTGCATTCTAATGAGAAGCAGACCTGTTAATCATTTCACGTGTCCTAGCTGGAAATCTTAATTTTCACCTCCCAGAACAGGGGATGATGGCACACTTCACCCCTCAGCCTGGTCATCCTTTCTGATAGGAGCAGCCGCAGTCGATGAGGATTAATTAGCTGGCTTAATTAGAGGAATGTGCTGGAGAGGATGTGCAGAAGAGGGGGTAGAGGGATAGTCCTGTTGATCAGAAGCCTGTGTGATGCAATGTGTTAATACTTTGTTTTTGGGGATTTTTTAAGTTGCATTTTTAATATTTTGACATAAAATTAATTCAGAGGTTTAAATATGTTGGCCCTAAAACCATTGTAATGTTTTCTAATATTTCCGCCCTCACCCTGCTACAGAGTTTTCAATATTTTGGTCCTGACACTCCTCCATCCATCCAATATCCATCATACTTGTCTCTTCAGGGTTGCACTTGGTGCTGCAGATAATCCCAGTTGTCATTGAGCAACATCCTGGACTGGTTACCCATCAATAGACCAACAAACATTCAGGCTCACACTCACACCTACAGGCAATTTAGAATCACCAGTCTTTTGACTGTGTAAAGGAGCTGGAGTACCTCTAGAGAACTTGCGTATGCACTGGGAGAACATATTAACCCCACATGGAAAGGCAATATCCAAATGGAATTTGAACCAGAACTCTTGCTGTAAGGCAACATCCATAACCACTGCACCACTATTGTGTTTAACCCTACAGTTACCATTTGGAAGCACTATTGTAATGAGACATTCATGGGCAAAAATTTCCACTTTGACAAACATTTAATAACGTATTTTAAACATTTTTTCACCAATTTTTAAATGAATTTTTTTCATTATTTTCAGCCCTGACTAAGACTACCAAATATTTTAATATTTTGTGGATTTAATCCCTTTAAATACCAGTTTTGACTGCAGGAAGTTATGGTTGTTTTATGAAACAAAACTGTGAATCAGTTTTTTTGCTCCTATTTTTTTTGTGTGTCGTGTCTCTTTTAAGAAGCCATTTATGGACAAAAATGTCCATACACGAATCTGCTACAAAAATATGACGGATTAATATTTTCCACTTTTTTCGGCTTAGATATTTTAATCAACTTCAGTCATAATAAAAACTAGCAAATATTTAAGTATATTCAGGTGTTTAACCCTTTGAATGTAACACACACAAAAAATGTGTTATCTTCTATTTAACATATGATGGGGGCTGGGGTGTTTTTTCATATTATAGTCATGGATGTATTAAAGATAAGTGACAACATTGATTTTAATGCATGATTAGTTTTTGTTGTCTCTACTACAGAGGTTACCATTTCAGTTTAAGGGATTTCTTACTTTCTTTTTGTCAGTGAAAGAAACCTGCTGACTGTTTTTATTGAGGCCACAAACAGAAGACATAAAAGGTTAAACAGAGCCACATCACAAGATAAATACTTAAACTTACACACTTTACATATCTATTGCATGGGATATAGTTCACATTCATCTCAGCAGCAGTCCATAGTCTGTTTGGGAAAGGCTGAACCACCAGCCATTGCCTTAATGGAGCCAGCAGGTGAGTCAAACTCAGATCAGGAGAAGAGCAAAAATATTTTCTTCTACCAAGAAAAGCTTTCATTGTGGTCTTTGCTCTTCTTTTAATAAAGACATGTAGTCCAGTTCTGATAAAACTACCACTAAAGCTACAAGCAAGCTAATCACTTCACCAGTCACCATTGTCTACCACCCCATTCTCCTCATATGATACCAACAAGTCCATCCAATCTCAAGCCAGGCACAAACATTTCAGCTTCAAGCCTTCAAAATGGATGTGCCTGATGACAGATGTGTTATCTGGCCTGTCCATCAGCTCTACAATGTTAATGTTGTTTCCTATTAACATAGGAAATTGCAAAGTGTTTATTTAACGACAAAATACTTAGTTAAAGAAAGAGATGCTACCATACTAAGGAATTGCAATTTCAGTAACAGTTTTTGCTGTTCTGCGTTTTTTTACAAAGACATGGCAGGACAGACAGAATTACATTTTCCTCTAATAAAATAGCTCCCAGATGTTTGACAGAGAACTGAGGAGAATCAAGATTTTAGCTTGTCTAGTTAGACAATGATGAAATTGGAACTTATTTACAAAAATATATCTGAAACAGATAAATACACATTGGACAATGTAAAACTATTAAACTGTTAAGAAGAGATCACTCCAGGTTTTAACAGCATTTTTGTCTTTTTATGTTATATCTGCATGAACTTTGGGCTTTTGTTTTATGAGTCGGTAACAGCATAAATATAGAAGTGCAATTTTAACTCCTGCATTTATGTGTGCTCCCCCTCCTATTTCACCATACACAGCACTTAGCATCCTCCTTTTATTTTCTTTTTTTATTGAGCTCTCTAAAGGAAGCACTGCTTCTGAAGGGGTTAGGTCGTTCAGCAATCAGTCACCATCTGACTGACAGTTCAATCTGATACACAGATTCCATTTGCTGCGCTTTACAAGCAACAGTACTGATAACACACAGTGATGCCCCTATGCATTTTACTCACATGTGTATGTGTTTGCATGTGTGTGTGTTTGAGAGAGTGTGTATTTCTCCTCTTGTCTCTCTTAAGCCGCCTCTCAAGGCTTTTTGTCCTCCTCCAGGCCTGTCCTCTCATCAGTCTCCTGTTTTTTAGAGAGTGTGCTCCAGAGAATGAAAGGGGAATGAGTTTTGCTCTCTTGCATTGCTATTCAGCCTTAAAAAACAATTCTGGTGTAGTCTATGCCAGTTCAGGTGAGATGGCATCAAAGCAAACAAATGAAATGATGGCTTTTGTTTGGACTGGAGGTAATACTCTTCATGAAGAAATATGCAATGGAAGGGTCTGAGCTTTGACAGGACAGGTTGATGGTGAGGGTCTCTGAGAATACTCACTCAAGCCTTTCAAGGTAGTGGAGGGAGAAGAGGGTTTAATCAAGGTCAAATAAAAGTACTGATTGTGTTGAATGTGTGGAAGAAAGGAAATTAGTATGAGTGAAGGAAAAAATGAGAGATGTGAAGAGCTGAGGTCAGTTGTGCAGCTCAGTGGGCTTTCGAAATACTGAGAGACGGGCTGTGTGGAAAAACCAAGATGAAAGCTTTCATCCTGCTGCTGCTTCAGCCTCATATGTTAGGATATACTGACAGGTTGCATTAAAAGGTAAGAATTTAGCAGTATTTGGAGTAGGCCAGTGATGGATAACTCTATATCAGGAGTATCAAAACAGAAAAGATTATAGATCAAAGCTGTTACTGCTCTTTTCCTCTTTCTTCTCCACATAGACGAGCAGATATTCCTCCACAGTCCATTTCCCCTTATCTTTTCTGTTCCTGACAAACACAATCTCACAGAAAAAAACAGCACAGAGACAGAAGTGGAGTGTCTGAGATGGAAAGATCAAAAGAAAAGGTCAGGCAGAGACAGGGAGGAAGGGTCGGACGTATGCAAACAGGAAGAGAGAAATTGGAAGCGATGGAGGGAAGGAGGGAGAGCAATTGGCTGCGTCTTCATGTTGTGATCTGTCAGCGTTGACAGGGATGAGCGAAGCAAACATGCATCTCCCTTGTCCCCTTGGTCAGTTTCCATGGAAACGCTATCTCTCACCCATGCCCATATACTGTATGTTCATCCTAGTTGCTGTGTATTCCCAGCAGTCAGCATGTGGTTCAAATGGACTGTGTGAAAAAGTGGAGAACTAGAAATCACTCTCATGTGGGCTCGAATGCATCACAGGGGCATCATTTGACTGCCAGTAGTCTGAGCAGCCAGCCCTGAGGAAGCTGAGCCCTTCTGGGGTCTGAGTTGGGCTGACAACTTGGCTGTCATTTAAGTCTCAGCCTGACTCTTTTTAACAAACAGAAGTCAGGAGAGGAAGGATAACAACGGTGTTTGTTCTTGGTATTATCATTTTCATGAGTTTATGTTTAGGGAAACGCATCACTGAGCTCAAGGCCAGAGAGTTCAACCTGGAGTTGAGTGGAGGTGAAGGGGAGCCCCTGGTGGTCAGAGATGGAACTGCAATAGTCATGTTTGGACACGTTCAATCACAACAGTGCTCAGATTTACTTTGTGAAAAGGACCAGAGCAACTTTAAAAATCAGTTTTAAAGTTTATACATAATAGCATTAGAATGATTTTGACAAATATTTCATTGAGGGTTAACTGTTAAATCAGATGGGTCTTGAAGCAAATCAGTAGGAAAGTTCAAGTCCTTCTAAGTACCTTTTTCATTCTGTTTCAGGACTTTTTTTGCAATAAACAGCGATTGCATCATTTTTACACCAGACAAGCTCACCTGTCCACTGGTTGTATGATTACTAATATTTTTATGATATGATTATATAAGTTCATGTGAAATCTGGTCATGAAATGCATCTCGCAGTCCACCTGTAGTCTGTAACTTCTGTTGAGTCAAAATTAAATTGTTTTGAATGCTAAGTGGTAGGAGCAGGAGTACCAATTGCCAAGTGGTTAGGCAAAGTGCCCCCTTCCATCAAAGCAGGCGCCCAGGGTTCAAGTCTGATCTGCTCCTAATCCATGTCATACCCTACTCTTTAATTCCCAAGTTTCCGAATTCATCCACTCTCCTCTCTATTAAGCCCAAAAATACCATGAAAAGGAGGGGGGGAAAGGGTGTAAAAAATATTAGA
Source organism: Cheilinus undulatus (assembly GCF_018320785.1). Taxonomy (NCBI): domain Eukaryota; kingdom Metazoa; phylum Chordata; class Actinopteri; order Labriformes; family Labridae; genus Cheilinus; species Cheilinus undulatus. The sequence goes on along the minus strand of NC_054865.1, from coordinate 29,602,559 downwards.
TTAGACAAAAGAAAGTAGAACATAGCTAAGTGTTAGTTCATTAAGGACACAGTCATACGCCACGCTGTGATCAGCTGACGCCAACTGATCCCAATTATCGCCCCCCAGCTCCCACAGCCAATCACAGCTCTTTCTCTCAACACAGCGGTCCATTTAAACATGTTATACTTCTCACTAATCCTGCTTGCATTAATGCTGATGCACCACGCTGCTGCTGCTGGCAAAGCTTAACCTCCTCCACCCAAGCCTCCTCTTTTATAGCATAAAGCTCATTGCACCCTCATATTGAGATTCAAGCTTCTTTGTATTACTTGCTTTTAAACTAATTTTATTGTATTCAGTGCATTTTGTCATAAATTTTGCATTTTGTCAAAGCATGCTGCTTGACTAACCGAGAGAGTATCTTTTGAGCAGAGCCTTCTTCATCAAGTAAAACTGTATATCCATTATGCAATATTTTAAAAAAGTAAAATGTATAATGAGTATTTCCGACTGACCTGATATTCTTGCTACTGCCAATCAAATCTTTGTACTTCGCTCTTAATTCTGTTAATCTCTTTAAAGTACAGATTTGGTTGAGCTGTCAAGCTTAATGCATTAAGCTTGACATTAAGCAATTAATTAGGGGAAAGAGCGAACAATTTGAATGTTATTGCAGTCAAAATTTAATATGTAATTATTTTTAGGTTTCTCATCTTGTGTATTTTGAGCAATCACAAGACAATAATCTTTTGATAAAGGGCTGAATAATCTGAAAAAAAGCCATATGAACTGTTGTGATCAGGGTGATGATCTTTTTTATGTCATTCACTTTTGATAAGAAAATCATATACAAATTAGGAAAGTAGGGTGTATGCAAACTATTCTGAAAAAAAATGACACTTTAATGTTTGCATAATGTGTGAAGCAAAAAGTAAATAAATTGTATACAAAAATAAAGTTGACTCTCAGTTTTAAAAACTAATAAGTGGGATTTCAATTGGGCAGACCAATACAGATGAACCACAGAAATTCTGATATCAGTTATGTTTTAGAATTTTAAATATTTGACAGCCCTAATATTCAGTGACTTATTCAGACCATCTACAGTTGACTGACATGAGGACAACACATCAACCAAATTTAGAAAAATGAGTTGGTTATTACATTTTCAGTGTCTAAACAAGGTTTTTAACAGTGCCACTTATTCATGTCCACAAGCTCAGGGAAATTAGTTGACATAGTGTTGTCTCGTGTCATCTAAATTGATTGATTGATGCTGTCAGCCCTTCCACTCAGTCTGCTACAGGATCACTTGGCGAGCTCACAGACTGTAAAGTGTAATATTATCCTCTAACTGGAATCATCGTCTAGACAGATGTAGACTCATCCTCAGCAGCATGTTCACAGTGCCTGTCTGTCTGTACTCTGCCTGCCATGTTCAGAGGAGACTTTAGAGGCTTTGGAGAGTCTGTGAGAGCCTCATACTCTGTTAACTCTTTCCATCAAAGGCTCAGATTTGATTTGTTCTCAAACCTTTAAGCAGCCAACAATCTTACAGAAAGCCTGTCATGAAGGTGTTGCCGTTATTGCTCATGAAGTGTGTCAGTGGCTCTAAATCGGTCTATCCAGAGCCACGGGTGCTGTGACAGCCATTACAGTGATGGATGATGGAGGGAGAATGTTTAAAACACACGAGCACTCACAGATGACCGTATTGCTGCTTCAACATCCACCTCCAGAGAATTGACTTTTATTTGCCCTTCTCCACATTATCATAGCTTCTCATGATAGCTTTTGTAAGTAACCACAAATGTTTCTCTGTGTGCTGATTGGCTGTGAACTCCCTCAGTGACCTCTACCGGTCATGTCGTGGTCACCTCCAGCCCCTTTCACACGCCATCAAACACGTCCCTGTGAGGCTGCCAACAGAGCTTATCGCATCCACCGTCAGCCGTGAGAATTTTGAAAAGCCAATTTAATGTTTAACTCTGTGCTTGTGTGTGGGATTTGTGTGGGTGTGTGTGCCAATGATACATGAGTGATTGTCCAAGTGGTTTGGAGGAAGTTTGTGTGTTCTCACTGTGGTGTGTACTCAGGTGAAAGCCCTGATTTATGCCTCCTCCACTGTGTGTGCATGTCCTTCATTTGAATGGCTTACACAGTGACACTGGGTGTTTCAGTGGCTGTTTGCTTTTGTTTGTGGCTGTGAATACAAAAGCACAACCTGGTTTTTATGTTCCTCCTCATCGCTCTGGTGTAGCTTAGTGGACACATTCAGCAGCAATTCAAACCATAACTTTTTAAAATATCTACTTCCTGTTAAGCACACTAGCTTTTCCAAATAGCCTTAAACTAAAGTGTAGCTGAGTGAATGTTCTTACTCTTCTACAATATCCATCATACTCGCCAAAATAAAAGCTCCAGCTGTTGTATTTTTCTTTACAGTCCAGTTTGATGGAGTGGAGAAGTCTCGAATGTCGCCTACAAAAGAGGGGAAAACTCGCCCGCTTCAACGACACTCCAGTGGTTGTCTGGTCAACACCAAATTATCTTCACTGGACCACTGCAGCTCTTCTCTAGGGGAGCGTATTGACCCCACCATGCCCTTGGAGAGCCAGTTGTAAGTCAGGTCTTTGTGTTGGTCTCTTGTGGCTGCAATGTCCAATAATTCATGTTGGCTTTTTCCCCAATTTTATTCTTGTAAGTGAGGTTTGGCTCTCTTTCTCTTTTATCCCCTTTGTTTTAATTTTCTGCTTATTCTCACCCCATTGCATTGTTCCTGTTCTGCTCTCATTGTTTCCTGTAGCTGGTACCATGGAGCGATAAGTCGAACAGATGCTGAATCTCTGCTCAGGCTGTGTAAGGAGGCCAGCTACCTGGTGAGAAACAGCGAGACAAGCAAGAACGACTACTCCCTATCTCTTAAGTAAGGACAACACTGTTTCTACTAAATAACAAGGCACAGACAGTAAAATGAGGACATTTTGTTACTCCAGAACTGGGATGCTACAGAAAATAGAGAAACACAAGGTTGCGTATGGTGCAGATGGAGAAACTGTTTCAGTGAGTCAGTGTAAATACCACTTAACCCCCTCTATGAGTAAAATGGCACATGGTGCAATTATTACAGAAAATACATGACAAGAGCTCACATCTAAAGAAGTATGTTTGTTTTTTTGTTTGTTTTTAATTTATTTATTGTTGTCAATAACGCCTAAGTAGACTCCTTATAATTCCATCAAAAACTTTAAAAAAAATCACAAATATGAAGTATCTGATTTTATTTAAGCATAAATAAGGCTCATAATAAAAATAAAAACAGACTTAACCACATAAATATAGTAAAACTATCATAAAAATAACCAAAATCACTCCTCTTTTTTATAATTATTCATTGAAAATGTTTACAAATGAGTAAAATGAAATACTGGGTCACTTTATTTTTTTTGCAAACTTGTGGCAGCATCTAACTACACTACAGAGTGCTTTTATCCAATATAAAATCAGTTCTTTTTCAAGAAAATACCCTTAGTATGGTTGCTAGATGAGTTGCACTTTTTACTCTAAAATTGCAGAATTTGCTGAAAAATCCTACACAAATAAAACCTATGATGACATTTAGCACTGCTATTCATCTGAATAATGTATAGCATGGGTCTCAAACCCGCGGCCCTCAGGAAGCTATTTTGTGGCCCCCCACTTGACATCAAAGTGTAGTGTTAGTGCAGCCCGCAACTTTTACACACGCATACTACAGCCTTAGTTACAAAATTCAACCAGTTTCTCCTGCCAATTAACAACAGTGCAGCTTTAAAGCCAACAAAAGGCTTACATATTATATCCATAATATGAATAAGCATTAAGAGATCAGAACAAGAATTCAAAATAGGTGCCTTAATCCCCAAATACATTTAATTAACACAGTGCAGCTGAAAAAACATGCCCTTTTGATGTCTTCATACTAAAACAATCTTCCAGTTGTTATGGTTGAGGACGAAGGCATCAGTGATTTTTGCTTGGTCCAGGGCTCGGGTTCTGTCTAAGATTATTGCCAGCAGTACCAGTTTTCTGGTCTGAGAGTGTCTGCTGCTGTTCCTCAACTCATTCTTTAAGCGACCCAGACATGAGAAACTGCAGTCACAGCTCACTGATTTGACAGGAAGGGTCAGAGATACGGATAAGAGTTTAAATAAGTCTATAAAGACATCCAGAGGTTTTTGCCTTGTAAAACCAAACTTCTTCCCCTGAGTGGGATAAAAACAGCTGCGCTCAGGTTGACAAATGTTCTCCCTATGTAATTGTCCATCAGCCACAAACGCAGACATCGTATCTGGTTTTGGTGAGCAACTCAGTTCAATCTCCCGACTGATTTAATCCCCCATTATTACAATCTGTAATGCCAAACTAATATCAACTAATTCTTTTTACATACGATTTAATTTTATGTCAACAGGAAGTGAAATTGTGGTCTTGATCACTTAAGTTTAAACGGGACATTGTTTATAAATCCTGTGGTGTGTTTAACTACAGCTCTTGTCAAATGGTAAAATTTCCTCTCACAATAAAAAACGATAAACGATAAAAACAATACTTTATCACTGAACATTTAATCCTAATCAGGACACAGGCTGTCATATGACATGAGAGGTCAGCATGTTTAGTCTTGATGCTGCGCTAAAATAGTCTCAGAGATGCCCCAGTTCATCACGTGTGCAGGGATGTCAGGGGGATTCAGATAGAGTGGACCTGCAAAAGAGCGACTGTAGGGCTCATACATGTGTTTAAAGTGAAATTTTCACTCAGCAGGTGAGGGTTTGCAGCTCTATGAACAGTAATAGCACAGCAGAGCGATGAATCTCCGCAGAATCCTGTCTCTCTTGCTCCCTCCCTCCCTCCTACTCTCTCTCATTCTCCTCTCTGGACTCTGTGCACTGATTCCAGGCCAGGTAAAATAGGGCTCAGATCAGGTTTTGTGAACAGGTTCCTGTTTTAAAGCCATGAACAGTCATGTAGAATATATATTTATAATGAATATTCCGGTTTTGTGAATTCATCATCCGTGGATTTCTAAAAATGTTAAAATCTGTAAAAATTGTCATATGTTACAAGGGCAGCATATTTGTGCCTGACCTGTTTAGATTACTTGCAAATAAATTCTCTCTCTAAAGTAGTTAATTACAGCAGCCTATTTATCAGTCATTGGTCGTATTGATATTGCTAAAAAATTGTCCGGCCCACAGGACATTTGTTGGAGCAAATCCAACCCTCTACTCTAAATGATTTTGAGACCCCTGATGTATAGGTTCTGTCAGCTTATCATGTTAGTTATGATGTTTAGGGCCATTTTTTTAGGACCAAAAGAGATGTAAAACTGTTTTTTTCAAGTTGTGGAGGACTCTTTAAAATAGCTTTAGATTTAGTTCAAAACCTACTGACAGAAGTAAAGGGTGACCAAAAGCACTGACAAAAACAGTCCTGAAATATTGAAATACAAGGTTTTGGCCTGACGCCAGAAAAATGATTGTGTTACGGTGCCAGTGCCACAAGTAAGAAATTCTAATATGTGTTAAAGCAAGCAGAGTAATTTTATGGTGGTTTAAATTCAGTACCAGCATCAAGACTGTTGCATCAGGCATTCATACTGTCTTTGGACACACAGACACTCCAAAAACATGCAGAGCCAGAGAACTGTGGCAACTACACTAGCTTGCTTCACAATCTGAATCTAACATCAGGCTCACAGAGGTCCTTGTCTACCTGCACCCTCATAGTCTGCTGACTCTGCCTTTTCATTATGGTAATCATGTTCACCTCTCAGACCCCTATCTCCCACCTACATCCTTCCCGTTCCTGTTCTTCCACCTCCCTCTGGTAGCCCTTCTGACACTGTCAGCTCCTTGATTTTCTGATGAGCCCACCGCTCAGTTAATGGTGCCCTCCATCAGTGACCCTTGACCCTTAACATGTCCAGCAGAGGATTTAAAGGAATCTCTCTTCTTGGTTTTATCTGGTCTGATGTTTGTTAAGGGTTTGTTTAAGCTTTTGTTCAGTCACATCCCATTAACAGAAATGTGCACTTTTGGTGTGCATGGTTTTATGATTTTTTTTTTTTAACCACCAGCTGTAAGTCCTGGGAGCCAGAGCAAAAGTGTCAGTTAGAATCAGAAATTCTGAGTCCTCTGAAAACCTGCCAAAGTCACACTTAGCTCATGTTCTTAAGGCTTCCCCTCAAAAACCAACAAATCCTTGTTGACAAATGGTCTTTTCACATTTACATCCAAAGCAGTCTATTTTCCATTTCAAGGCAGGCTCCGTTATATGACATTTACAAAAATCTCCTTAACTCCCTGACGACCTTCAGATGAGATGAAAATTTAATATGCTAAGAGACATTGATTAGCCTTTGTTATTACACAGAGCTCATCTTGCTGGAGGCTTATATATCTTGGCAGGGAAACATAATGCTTTCCACTGCTCCAATTCCCTTCATGATACTGTAGCTGACTGCCCGTCTAACTTCCCTTCTCAGTCAATGATCGTTGGCTTATGGGACTGGGAGCGCTTCTTTTTATGTCTTACTGATTGACAATAAGGCTGACTGCTAAACTGCTTCTTATGATCTACCAAAATTAAACTAAAAGCATAAATTACTAGTCAAATACTTAAAGCTACATGGTATTTTTAAGAAGGTATGAGAAACTGTCTTGTCAGTATCTAGACTTTAATCTTCCAGGAAAAAGGAAAAGGTGACTAAAAGAAGAATGTAGCAATAGACTTATTTTCCACTTTTATTTTTAAAATCTATTGAGATGCAGTTAATGCTATGGAAATTCTTATCTAGATGGGAAGAGAATAAGAAAAAATTGATACATAAAAACACATCCTATGAATCTATATCTGTCTTCATAGCAAATACTAAGTGCCCTAAAAACAGTTCTATGAATAATACAATGAAAATAAAATTATGGGAATACAGAAAGTTAGTGTCATGCTGCATCTTTTAAAGTTTAAATGTTGACTAAACAGCAGATAAAACATGACAAAGACAGGCCTCAGTACAAAGAAAAGCAGTTGCCTCAGTAAATTTGTGATGTACAGAGTCACTCTGCAGAGAGTGAATATGCACTTCTGATAAGCAAAAATGTAAATTTGAAGCATGCACCCCTAATGGTATCGTGAAGCAGATTTGCTCACAGACTTCACTTATCTGTCTAATTTGTTAAGGGGAAGATGACCTCATACTGGGGCTTTAGACACCTAAATTAAAAATAGCAGACTACTAGATTAATAGATTAAATAAAGTTCTTATCAGGAGGGAAGACAGATGACTGGGTGCGTGTAAAACAGATCCAGGCAGAAGTCAGAGGGAGGTATTTATGTGAAATTATTCACAGTTTTGTGTGTGGTATGAAAGAAAAACCCTAATCATTTTGGTTTGAGTAGTGGACTCACTGCCTCTCATGTAGAGGAGTTCACATCCCAAAGCTGCCCAGCTGACCCTCAATGATGAGCTGCACTCTTAGAGCAGATGGTAGGGGACTACAGTTATTAGTTTGTAAGGTGCAACTCAGTTTGTAAGATAAAGGGAAACTTTTCCTTTAATTCTAATTAGTGTCCATATTATGTGTGCCAATCAATTTAGTCTACTTGTCTATGCTTTTTTGACCTAAAGACAAAAGCAACTCACCAAATGGCACTTTGTGAAACTCCAAATGGCTGCTTGTCGCACTGTGAAGTAGAACAAGACACATAAGTTTTGTGAATTATGTGTTGCTGCAGAGAAAAGTTGTCAGATCTCCATGGCTCAGTAAGACCTGTGAAAGTACCCTTACTGTCTGGTGAGTGGAAGACTCCAGGGCCAGCCTAAGGCATTTTAAGGCCAGAAGCAGAATGGGATTCAGGGGCCCCTGGTGGCCCTAAGCAGACACTTGCCTGCTTGTGCCTCTAGGAACCTTTGTAGTTGATCCAGTTAGCAGTGATGGGAAAGGCCTGGGCTGAAGAATGGTTGTCTTCTAGTGTAAATGTGAAGTGCACTTCCAGGGGGGATTGGACCTCATCTGTGGAAGTCTGGACTTTCTGAGCCCTGTGAGAGCTGCAGAGGCAAGCTTCAGAGGGAACAGTGGCTTTGTATTTCAAAATACTGCAACTGCACATGCTATTATTCAAAACCAGTAGAGAAAGAGTTTGAGAACAGGTACATGGGTTCCATTATTACAGAATTGTTTTTTGGGAAAGCTTTACCACTCACAGAGTCAACTTTATAAAAAGTTGTTTCAGTGCACTCTGGCATTTGTATATTACCACTGTAAAGATGAGGGCTGTTAGGGAAGTGGTTCTTTGAACTTCTTAATTTTGATAATTGATCATGAATGATCACATTTGTAATTACAAATTTAAAAGGCAATTATTTTGCATTTAAAACACATATTTAAGTCCAATTTGGCATTATGAAGTATTTCTTGAAGGTCTTGATTTTTGGAATCAAATAATGCATAGAGATCCACTTTATGATCACCTTAGATTTGATTATTTAAATTAGTTCTGCAGGGCTTCACCAATGTAGGCTGAAACCATAACATAGAAGCAGGTGCTTGCTTCAAAATGCTTTTTTTTTTTTTTTAAATCAGAATACAGGAGAAGGATCTGGCTGCAGACCATACATTTCTGAAGGCCACTCTCACAGACTGTTTATCTGAGACTCTGTATATCTCAAAAGGAAAGTGCCATAATTTGCAGGTACAATGTATTTCAAAGTTTGGGATTTTTCTCTAAATCCAGCTTTATTCATAAACACAGTTAAAGGGGACGTAATATGCAAAAATCACTTTTTCAGGCTTTTCCAACAAAAATACGTGCCCCTGGTCTGTCCACAACCCCCTGAAATACCAGAAAAATCCATTCCATTCCACCCTCTGTTTCTCCACCTTTCAGAAAATGTGTGCTGAAACAAGCCATTCTCAGATTTTCCCTTCATGACCTCATGTAGGGAGTTAGCACTGCCCCTAGGTTTGGTTGGCCCTCCCTGCTTGGAAGAAGATTCCACGCTCCGCTCCTGATTTTCCTCTCACCTGTCAGCAGAGATTCTGCATAGCTCAGTGGGTTACCCTGCTGACTTTGGTCTAGGAGAGTGATGGTTTCAAATCCCAGTCAAGTCCTTAACTTTGGCTAAAAGTGTCTGCAACATCAGGAGTGCTGCATCCGTTTCCTGAGATTGGTGTGGTCAGGGGCGGGGTCAGACAGCTTATTAACGTTTAAAGCCACAGACAGATAAATTGCTTGTTCTAAGTAGGGCTGAAACAGAGGGGTTTTTAGACATGCAAAATCCAATACTGGTGTGTTTTTTTTTTCAGCAACAAACTTCACAGGCATGTTTGAGACCAATATAAACTTGTGTTAAAAGGGTAAAATATATGACCCTTAAATTGATGGTTAAATGCATTGTAAACATTACAGCTGAAGCAATATTTCATTAATAAAACAGAGAAAAAAGATCAGAGTCCTAAACTGGGATTAAATCATGCAGTCATTTTAGAAGTAGTCGCACAAATGGTGGCTTGCTTTAGCTTTGTTATCTTTAGCTAAAGCTAACATAGCTAAGCTAGCTATGTAACTGATGGTACAACATAAGCCAAAGTAGCTGAGTTATCTTTAGCGACATGAATTTTAGCAAACATAGTTATATAGGTAACATATTAAGTAGTTTACTAAGCGGTTTTTTGAGCTTAGCTTTAGCTCCATTTGCTACCTAGCTCTGCAGCTATGTTATCTCCAGCTATGTTAGCTTTAGCAATTTGAGCTTAAGTTGTAGTTTGTATTTCTGTTCTCAGATATACATTATCTTAAATGAATGGTTGTGAGAGTGGCTTTCAGAATTGAATGGTCTGCAGCTGGACTGTCATGGAATACAGTGTTTGACATTCCTGTACAGGAGTGCATGTACAAAATGGGTCCCTTCTGTCCAGTGAACCCTTGATAATGCAACATCATTTGCACTTTTCCACAGTTCAAATTAAATTGTTTTCTCTGTGTATCTAACACAGCCAAGGTGAACAATTACATCAAGACTTTGAATAAAGGGGAATAGTAAAAAAGTGAAAGTGTTTAATCAAAAAGTCAATTTTTGCCTTGTTCACTGAGTTGTCTGGAAGTTTAAATTGAAATGAGACATCCAGAGGCTGAGTGGAGTCCTTATCTTCCATCACTGTGAATTTAGGAAGACACTATAATGAGTTGAACCCAGATGTCCGCCTTACAACAGCAGTTTGACTGTAGGCTGCATCTTAAAAGACAAAATAGCAAAAACAAGTTATGGGTTCATTTTGGACCTTAATTGCTTCTTGATTAATCCATTATAACTTTAAGCCTTTTTCCACATCATTATATTTTCTTTTTTCTCTTACAATGATTGAGTGTACCCACTGTGATGGCCTTGCAGAGTCTAGAAAATTAAGTGCATTCAGCAGCTGAATATCCATCTCTAAAACTACCTGAAGATGAAAAAATCTGGAGAATAAATCTACCCGCGGAATATTTCTTGAAACTTTATGCTTCTTTCTGTGTTGACAGACACATGCATATTTGTGTGAGCTCCCAGGTGGCACGGAATCGTGCATCTTTTCCCCTTGGTGTCCATCAATTCAAACCCAGAAAACAGTCAGAGGCCACATTCATAAGAATGACAGGTGTCATCGTACTGCAGGCAGGGTTAACTCTGAGTTCACCCCTCTCACATGTACCCGTCTTTCCTGCAGCCTTTGAAAATGAGTGAAAACCCAGGTGAAGACCCTTCATGTCTGAGGTTGCTGAAAAATGTATAAGGCCATGAGGTGGCACGTATGTGTATTGCATTATTGATAAAGACAGACGTTGCAGAGACCTCCAGCCCCTAGAGTCCTCTGGTCTGACAGAAAGCGTTTTCTGTCTATTTTGCCTTCCTAACCCTTTTTTTCTGTTCACCTGCTCTTTCCCCTGCAGCCCCCCTTTCTCTGTGCTTCCCCTCCTAGAGAGAAACCCTTTTAGGTGTTTGAAACATATTAAACCCTTCCCAAGTCTCTCAGAGCATAGTGTCATCCTGTTCTCACATCACGAGAGAGCGCGGCACAGCATGTGTCCTCCGGCTGAGCAGAGAAATTGGTAGTGAAAAAAGAAGTATCTTTCCAAAAGAATCTGTTTGATGCCTGAACACAGACAAAGGGAGATTTAATGGGCAGTTGAAAGAACCAAAAAGCACCTTCAATTTTTCTGCTTTCTCACTGACACAATTTCCTTTGTGTGGTGCAGACAAGACGAATGACAGTCTCAAACCAAAAGCAATTTTGGAGCTGATTTTTTTTCAGCAATTAAAGCCAATTAGTTTTCCAGCAACCAAATTGTGGCAGTCTGTTGTCTGTGTCTGGCTTTGGTTCTTTCTCTTCTAAGAGTGCTGCACTAACTAGACCAATGCTGCATAACATACTGTGTTATACTTGAACTTAAAGAGTTATTTTGCACCCAGGAATTTACCTGTTTTATCATTTAGACAACCTATTGTAGCTGCTTCTATTTTGAAGGTATTTTGAACAAAGCACTCAGAACTTTTTAACTTTGATAATAATTCTGAATAGCATGCATAGCTGGCAGAATCTTTCCACCCCTTCCTTTTAAAAATATGTGTGTGTTTGATATGACCTTACTAAAACTGATTTTAGCCAAAGAGAATAAATACCAATGTAGGCCATTGTAAACATAATTCATTTTCATTAAAGTTGGACTTGTATAGTTTGTGCATGTATCTAATAATAGTAGAACAGGATATCTGATGTCCTAACACTTAGTAAGGTCATCTCTTTTACCCAGGATCATTATCTTTTTGCAGGATTACTTTTCTTTTCGTAACAGTGAGAGCATCATTCATGAAGCAATCCAATATGCTGGAGGTGGAGATAAGCTGTGATTGCTGTCATGCTGTCCCTGCTCTAAGGACTACAGGGTTCAAATCAAAGTCATAAACCTCAATAAACAGGACAGCAGTCCTCCCCGGTGAGATTAATCCTGATTAAACAAGAGAAGCACACAAACACAGGAATATGATAACAGCACAAAAATAGCCTCTTATTCATTTGATCATCAGTCCTAGCTGCTGCTCTGCTGTCCTGCTTTGTGTTCCTGCAGGAGTGTAACAGGATAAGCAGCCCTGAGCAGACACCCGAGTATCAGTAGGGAATCTAAAAATGATGCTATTGATGTGTTTGCCTTTTTAAGTGTGGCTCTGTGTAACCTAACACTGTCTCCGGGCGCTCCACATGAGGACTCATCAGATGCACTTCGCAGGGAGGATTTTTTTAATGCGAGCTCTACTCAGATTGGTGGGGACCTGTAGCAGGGGATATCTGCCCCTGTTTCCTCAAATCATGATGACCTCTTCCTGACAAGCTCAAATAGCCAGAGCCAGAGGTGCTGTAATGGAGAGGTCTGATAGTTGTGTTTACCTTAGCTCAGCAAGCCTGCAGCTTTCCCCCTCAGTTTGCCTTCAAGAAATGATAATATCACTAAATATTTGCCAGCACCTTCCTTACACACTGAGACTTCTTAAACAATGTATTAAATTTCGGTTCCTACAATAATTACACTTCTGTTTTCTCATGTGGTAAAATAAAGCATATCTCACGGATATGATCAGAATTTATTGGTTAAAATTAGTTCTGAGTCTTGACAGATGTCCCCAAATTGAACCTAGAATATTCGTAGCTTTTTCCCTCCTTCAGTGTTATCTCTGTGCTGTTTTTTTTTTTCTGTGCACATCAGGGAGAGGACACATCCGCAGGATTTACACATGCAATTACCAGATAAGTAAAGAATGGACTAGCTTTACGTTAAAGGAGCCTGAAGCCAAGTTCTTGCTCCTGTTCATCACAGATAATGGGCCTATCTACCAATATGTGCATACATTTAGAGCAGAAATATATTCACTGACCTCAGGGAAATTTAAAATTTCCCCGCCTGAGAATTCACAAACCTTTTTGTAATGAAATAGTAAACAAATAAATGGGAAAAGAGGAGCACAATGTGTGGCAAGAGTTGTCTACCCCATCAACACTTTTGACCCTGTTCTCACTGAATCTTCTTAAAACTAGATGTGCATGCATGTTTGTCTCCCTCCCAATTATTCTGCATATTCTGAGCCCTTTTTCACCTAATCTTTGAAGAAAATTTCAGACATATGCTGGCATCATGAAGAAATTAGTCTCTCACTCTCTCGTAATATGTTTGGGGATTTGAAACAGAAAGGCTCATTAAGAAATATGACTTTGGACTTTTTTAATTTTTATTTAATAGTTTAATGAAAATTCTGTTATTACCCTTCTTTTTGTCTATTATTCACACATCAACAAAATGAGTTAAATTACACATTTTACTTCATAATGCATAAAAAGAGTATGTTTAAATTTCATGAGCTGGGAAAAATGCTGCCCATTAGGTTGACGACAGACACTAATGCCTACAGCTAATGAGTGCATACTAGTTCAGCCTACAGCAGTCATAAGTTGCTCCAGCATTAGCTGCTGATTGAAAAAGCTATTATGCTAATATATTTGGGTAAAGACAAAAAAATCAAACTCTATATTTATGGAAGCATGTATGGGGTCATTAGTTTTGTATTAGTCCTCTTCTAAAGCTTACTGTTGCTTTTCTGACTAGAAAAAAAGATAAATTTCTATTTTAAAGCAGATTACTGGCAAGCTGTAAAATGTATTGATCGAAGACTTCTAAGAACACACAGGATGCTTTTAATTTGCTGTGGTTTTATTGCTGCAGCTTAAGTGATTTATCCTGGGGGTTCATTAGACTCATGCTTATGCTCTGCATGTGAATCACTGCACCTTAAGCAACCTGCCTTTTAGTCTCCTCCCTAGACAGCTCCAAAGTTAGCAGACATAATCCAGCTTTCAGAAGATTGTCGCATACTGTGGGGAGTAACTGCTGCAGGAATCAAAGAGAGAGGAGCTGTCTGCGAGGGAGGGATCTCTTGTGGTTCCTGTATAGTCTGGCTCCTTACATACAGCCCTGTTTCCTAAAAAGTTGAGACTTTATGCCAAATGTAAAAACAGAATGTGATGATTTGCAGAACACTGAAAACCCATTTTTGATTGAAAATAGCAAAATGCCAAATGCTCAAACTGAAAAATTCTTTGGGTACAAGATTATGTGCCAGTTTTGAATTTGATGCCTTTGTGGCATCACGTCTTCTTGTAACACTGTACTAAACTATTAGGGAAGTAATGCCAGACTTCATAGCTAAGCCATGATGCCCAAATATGAAGAAAGAAACTGAGACAGCGTTAGGGGAAAAAAATAAGTAATTGTACAAGGAGACAAAAAAGGTAGAAAAGTGGTAAAAAAAAATTGGTGAAAGTGGCAAAGAAAATGGCAAAAGAAGGCTTAAAGTGGCAACATAGATAAGAAGTGGCAAAAATGTGCTAAAAGTGGCCAAAAAGTGGCAAAAATTGGCTACAGGTGACAAAAAGTGGCAAAAAAAAGGGTGAACAGGCGAAAAGCTGGTTAGAGTTGGCAAGAAACAAGTGGCAAAAAGAACAGGGAAAAAAACAGGCAAAAAGCAGCAAGAAATGTGTTAAAAGTGGCAAAAAGGAAGTGTCCTAATGTATGCATGCATGTCTTCCCAGGGCTTCTGTAAGCCTTACAGAATCCTTTCTCATATGTTTATTGGAAAATGCCTCTGTTTTTTGTTGCTGTGTAGAATTAACACCAGACTTTCTGTCTCTCTGCCTTCTTTTCTCCGCAGGAGCAGTCAGGGCTTCATGCACATGAAGCTGTCACGGACAAAGGAGAATAAGTACATCCTGGGCCAGAACAGCTGCCCGTTTGAGAGCGTGCCTGAAATTATTAATTTCTACTCCACCCGCAAGCTGCCCATCAAGGGAGCTGAGCACATGTCCCTGCTCTACCCTGTAGCCATCAGGACACTATAGTGCACCGGTTCACCTGCAGGCACTCAGCCCCTGCAGCACTCACTGGGCCGCCCTGTGGCTCCACACCTTCTCTCTCTATGGACACAGCCCAGGGGGCTCATGGGAAAACTGAACAGTTGCGTCCCAAAACTGCTGATCCGAACTCACCTCACTAGCCAACAGATTCCAGACCTGTGCTGAAGGCCTACTGCAAACTTTCTTATACACATAGACTCAATGATTCAGAGGACTTTGTTATTTTATTTTATTTTATTTATGACAGACATCTACTTCATTACATCACCAACTGACTCTTATAAACATCATTTCATCAGCTGACTCTCTTGGCACTTAACACTCAAAGAAAAGAAAGGTACAACATTGTTACATTTGTCACATGGGTGAACATTCATCATTTATTGTACCTTTTTCAGCAGAGAGCGCCTCATGAAAATTCTGTTTGAATAAGTTTGTTGGACTCATTTGGTTTGGCTCTGTTGATGCTGTAATTGTTTGCGTGGGGACTGAAGATTGTAAGAGTGGTGCAAGGGAAGCAACATTTATGAGGCATGTTGAGGGAAATTGTCCACATGGGTCCCATCCAGCGGGCAGGATATTGAATAAAGCGGCCCTGTATGAATGCTGTGTCCCCAGCTGTGTGGAATAACAGGCCTGTGAGCCGCACAGACTGATATCTCTATCATGTCATAGTACATGCTGTCTGCGATCCATCACTGAGTGGGTGTATCACACCAATGACAGTGTAAGTAGCATCACGGGTAGACAGGCAGGAGAGCATGATGGATGGGTCAACCTGTCTGACACAGTACAATTGGCTGAGGCCATAGACCAGAGCCTGTCCAAATGGACCAAATTAGCCCGGCTACCCCCGCTTAGAATGGCTTTGCATCAGGAGAATGAAATATGCCTGCATTGTCTACCTCAGAAAATCAATTTCATTCGCCCATCTGCAGATCAATAGGTACAATGGGATTGCAGACATCGATCTCTCTTTCCTTCGACATTCCTAATTCCCTCTCAATAACGTCTTTGATTTTAAGGATGCTTTTTGAATACATTTAATCCAAGATTTTTTAAAGGGAAAAAACCACAGGCAGACTTTTCAGATCAGCAATTGTATGTAAAGTCACTAGTATGATACCGTGTGATGTCAGTAGCAAATGTTTGGTTATTGCCTTATAATGCATGGGTCAAATCAGTCCGCTAGATCAGCTGATTTCCAATTCTGCTTTTAAAGATTGTTCTGTGACTGTAATTTATTCTGGGGTAATAATTATTACTGATGTGTTACTCCTTGCCCTCATCGTACCGTGCCGATGTGATCGTGTTTTTTGGGGCTATTCCCAATCTCTTTGAACTGTGGTGCTTTGCTTTTTAGTTGTTTCAACCTTCTGCTTAGTGCACGTTTGCATCGGTGGCCTGGGACGTAGGTCACTGCATCTCCTGACCAACGAGATTGTCAAGCCTCGCGTGAGAGACGATCGCATTTGCCCACTGGACCAATCACCGCTCAGCCTGTTTCATAATAGAGAACAATAGCTTTGCATCAGAATCTCTCCCATCTCCACCCAAAAGATGTGCAAAATGTGAGGATGCTGTAAGAATGTACAGTGTGTTCATCTGTATGTAAATGAGAACATGTGCACAGACTCCTGGGTAATGTTTGTATTTTTTTAACCTTGTTGGTACAAACTGGTGACAGCCCTTGCTTGAGTCTCTTTGGTTGTCAGCTTTCTTTTGTCCCCTGAGCTCAAGAAACAAGATTTTACCCCTCTGATTGTAGAATTAAGATTCCCATGTCTTCTGTACATTAAACAGGACAATTATGGACATTATGCTGTATTGAGAAAGATTTAATACTTGAGACTATGAAGACATGAGGAAAATGGGAACTAAGGTAATAACTCCTGTGAGAGATGCTTTCATTTTCTGATCTCTTTTCATACAGTCTGACTGCTTCTCTCAATAACTGCAGTCATCCCCTGATGGCCAAGTTTAAGGAACTTCCTCATTAGCCTTTTTCAGACATACACCCCTGAATAGCTCCTGAAAATTTCAGGACTGGCTGCACCAAAATCTTCCTGGCATACTTGTACACAAATGACCCTTACTAGAAGTTTTAGCAATGTTAAAAATATGGGAGACGCCAGATATAAGGACTGTTTCAAACATGTCATCATCTTATAATCCTCTGAATGCACACTCTAGACCACTTTGCTAGACTGTGAGACCACAAACCTGCCATTTATTGTTGTGATTTCATGGTTAAGTTTGCACACATGAGAAGTCACAGAAACTCATGTGATCAAATGTGACTTCATAAGAAAAACAAACATGGAGGATGATTGAAATCCTCGTCTGGTTGTCCAGGCATGTATTACATTTGCAGTGACATTAAAAAAAAAAGGGGGGGGGGGGAATGAGGGTGAAATCCTGGCTGAAATAAAGGTACAGTTGTGTTTATGTCTGTGAGCTCTTGAAGCATGCATCATTCAGTTGGTGATGCTACCTGGTCTGCGTGCTCTTATTGGTGGGTATTCCATCCAAGGCAGTCCAGCCCTGAATCATTCATATCCAACATGTTTGAGTTCAAGGTTGGGGGGCTCTGGTGTAATAGGTAACAGTAAAATTATTGTTTTGATGCCACACACTTGAAACAAATTGGGATTGAAGTGCATTCAAATTGGGACACGCCCACCTTATTGTCTAGTGCAGAGAATGTTAAACTTTTCAGCCTACGACCCCCAAAATACAGGTGCCAGAGACTGGCACCGGCTGTTCCTGAAGGTGGTTCATGCATAGTTAAACACAGCCATACACATTCAAGAATACAGTAGTTGTGTGCAGACTTACATAGTAAGTATTTTTTTTAATATTGCTTTGATTTCAGCATAAATCTTATCAAATCACCATGTATTTAACTAACTGTACGCATATATTTTTCATAAAATTTGGAAAAATATACAAGGCAACCTCCCAGGGGGTCCCAACCCCCAGGTTCAGAACCACTGGTCTAGTGGGCAAATCTGGCCTAAAGAGGGGCTTGAAAGCATTGGTTTCCAAAATGGGGTTGGGGCCCTGGGGGATCACAAGACACAAAGTGGGGTATTAGGATGCTTTCCAAAGAAATTAAGAAAGTTTCCAATGATTTAAAGTGGTATATTTTTTCCACTATCATAAAAAAAATCATAAAATGAGTCAAAATAAAACTATGGTTAATAAGTGATATTATTGATGTTCTGTACAAAATCTCCTTAAAATACACATTTGTACTCAATGCTTTGCTTTAACCACTTCCAAGGATGAGGGGGCTCAGTATCTGGCACTGTTATTTTGGGGGTCACAGGCTGAAAAGTTTGGGAAGTCCTGCTTTAAAGCATGTGTGTAGCCAGCTTAAAGAGGCAGGACATGACATCATAAAGTCCAATTTTGCATGCAAAAAACAGAAACTGGTGCTGCAATGGCATATTTTATTTTTGCCTTTAAATCAGTGCTCGAGTACTCAGATGTATTCACGAGGGAGCAGAAAAGAATATCACTGCTACATGTACAACGATGGCATTTATTTACTTTTTGCCTAGTATAAATGCCATCATCCTGACTTGCTTGCTCGTGGTGAATTTTCTTGAGTATTTCCTTCAGAATTCCTATACATAGAAATTTCACCTGGGGGCAGGCTGCAAAAAGTCAAGAATAAAGCTGGGGCTGAACAATTCAGCCATTTGCATCCATAAAATTCTGATAAATCTTTAGGTGTTTTGTGTTTGTGTGAAAATGCTAATTGACATCACATTTGAAACTATGGCACACCCCTTATAAAGGGGAGTGCAGGAGTGCAGACTCATTAGTTTTGCAACTTATAACAGCAAATTATGTTTTCAAACAGCAAGAACATGAGGGTTTGCCACACTAAGTTTAGTGAGAGTCACTATTTCTCATATGATCAAGCTGTCTCTTCAGATTGATCTGTATTAGCATCAAAATTTTGTGGTTTCATCAAATTCCAGAAAATAACATTTTATAAAAGGTCTGACCCAGGCATGATCACTGTTGAAAGTACCAGATACATTTTGGCTTTGATGTGATCTTCATTTTGTGCTATGCAACGTTGAACTACAGTCATTGAAGGGGGAATAATTGGATGGTTTGCCTCCACCAAATGTCTATGAATAAAGAATATCATGGTACAAAATGTTTACCTGGAAGAGGTGTAATCAACAAAACCTTATGGAAAAAAAAGCAGAAAGTGGGATGAGTGCAGAAAGTGAGCAGACAGATGCTTCTGTCATCAGATGAGTATGTCTGTGAGGGTGTCTGTCCATGTAATAAGACAACCTCTGCAGCTTTACTAAGGAATAGTACGTTGTCAAAGTGGACCTATGTGTTTCCTTAAGAGAAAGCTTCATGCAGATGAAATGAATCAACTTTATGTTTGTTGAATGCAAAATGTTCCCTGTTTAAGAGATCAAATATCAAGAGTAGAGGCTCTTTGTTTAGTTGTTGCTGCTGATGAGTATTACACTACCAAAAGGGAAAAGCCTGCAGACAACGGCCATACTGCCTAGAGAGAGAGAGGCCTTAGCTTTGGAGAAAGGGAAGATGAGGAAAAGGGAGAGACGGAGGAGGAGAGAGGGATTCACTGCAATCAGCAGACACTCTTGTTTCTATTCTGAGAACCTGAACGAGCCCTTCTCCTCCCTCAGAAGTGTCTTAAAGCGTGTGTATTTTGCATACACACAATTGAGCATGCATGAAGCAGTGTTTGTGTGTGTGTGTGAGTATGTGTGTGAAGGTGTGAGCAGCCATCAGCCATTGACTTACCCCTCTGTTTGTGTATCTTGTGTAACACTTTACTGTGGTAAAGTGGCATGTATGAGTTTCCTTTGTGTACATTTTTGTGCCACGTTATGTATGCACTACTCTAACATATCTCTGTACAGTCCCTCATGGCCAAATGTATATACTGAATGTATTGTAATAGGGACATAGAGGCATCAAGGTTCAACTGAAATAAATCTGGGTTTATGAGTTAAAGTGTGATTTCATGTTTCAGACTTTCTTATTTGCTATTGTTTTATCCTCCCACACCACAACAAGGCAGACACATAATTATTTAGTAAAGCTGCTTCCTGTGTCTTCACCCTCGCCTGTTACCATGGTGAAGCCCTAAAGTGAAGCGGCCATTGTTTGAGTCAAGGACAGAATGCTGGAGCTATTATCGAGGCAGTACTCCAGCACTTGTTGTCCTGTATTGATCCACTTTGTAGCACACTCCTATTCATCCTGGTAGTATTTGTTTTACTGTGTGTGCGTGTCTGTTTGAGCGGTAATACTTCAACGGTACAATGAGGTTCCCTGTCTTCAGTCATAATCTCTGGATATTTTTGACAAAGAATCAGTGGCAGCATTTAGTGCAGGATGGCTATTTTTGTCCAGCCTATGAATGAAGTCAAGTGTTAATCATACATGATTCTTGACATTTAAAAAAGACTTTGCCTGAGGTTCTATATTTAAAGGACATTTCTCAATTAACAAACTGAAAGAAGAAATGTAGAAGCTCATTTAGCATGGTTACATTTATTGTAAGGATAATTAAATTCATTTTCTGCTAATCCTCTGAAAGGCTACCTTTAAGAATCCTGTTACTAACAAAGTCAAACATTCACTAAAGTGAATAGAATAAAAAATAGCATTCAAAGAATACTTTGTTTACAAGCAGGGGAAAGCAAAAATTTCCCTGACTTGTAAGTGCAAATAAATGTTGTTTTAAACACATTTACAGAAGATGGTAAATTTATAACCATAAACACACCTGAGCACAGCAAAACAAAATAACTACTGCCTGGCAGGTGTTTGTTGCCAAGAGGTATAAACTTGCAGGACAGTGAAAGAAGAGCCATGTGTCAAGAAGAAAGGGCTGAGGTGGTTTCTAGATTGCATTACTAGTTAAGTATATGTGAGTTGAATTAAAGGTATAAAACAATGAACTTTGTTTTCCAAAATGTACACTGTTTTTTCCCGATTTTGCGTAAGGTTTTGTGTCAAATTTTACAAAAATCCCTCAAAATAATTTTAGAATATGGTATTTGATTTGTTCATCCTTGACTCAGACTGGACATTCATGCAAAGTTTGAAGAAAATCCCTCAAAGCATACTTGCTATGTTGTGCTCACAAGACAGGGATGCACACAATTTCTAACGATATTGAGCTTTAACCTTTGAGCTCCAAAATGTATTTAAACTTAAGTTGGAGCAGAAATTTGTTCAGTTTGATGGAAATTCCTAAAAGGGTTCGTTAGATAATACATTCGCAAGGGAGTAACATAGGTCCTAATGACCTTGACCTTTGACCTCCAAAATAAAAAAGTTTTAGTATGATGCCAAGCATAGATTCAAGCTGGAAGACTGTTCCATATTATTCATATTGCTCCCTCTTTGTCCCTCCTCACCCATGGTGATCAGCTGCTTATGGCCATGTTTACTTCAGTTCCTAACTAGTGATAGATCGATGAACAAACTTTGTCAACCAACCGTCCTGCTGCCACCAAACTTTCTTTTACCCTCTGCTGCTGTCAGTTTGATCCAGGTCATTGTGTAACAGTGCAACCCCCACCTCCATCCTCTCGTACCCTCTTCCTCAGTGTTTTGAGTTCTTCAGAAGCCACCCCTCAACACATTCAGAATACCACCATCATCGTCACCAGTGTTTCTTTTCTTATCCTGCAGTCAGACTCTCAACCTCCTTTCAGTTCATCAACATGACAATTGAGTCTAATCCCCTTGCACATGAATTATGCCTCTCTAAACTTGTACAATAAAGGTGAAAATGGCTGCAATGGGAAAACATTAACAGTTTTTAAACAGCAGATGTTGGCCACCAAACATACTTAAAGCTGTCAGGAGGAGCAGAGGCGGGGGGTTGATGAGAAGAAACAATGAGCATTCACAGCCCCTTGAGTTGATTTGAAGTAGTACAAACTGTTAAATGTACAGACTTTAAGCTCGGTCTTACTAGAAACTGACAGCAGCTCTTTATATTTAGCACTTGAATACATTGCATTCTTATGATATGGCCATGACTCAAACAATTCATAATAATCTAGCTTTTTGTGGTTTTAATTGAGCCACTTTACCCACAATTCCAAACAATACAAAAAATCAATAGGAAATTAGTACAACATGGTTCAACAGCTCTTTAACTGTTAAGCATAGCCCTTCATGAAAATTTCCCTCTAAATATCACTTTACCAGTTGGGCCTCTTTTCTTCATCTGACTCAGTTAAACCCAAAACTTCAGACAGAACAAGGAGCACAGTTTCTATTTTTAAGTTTCCATTCAAACTCCATGTGGTTTGTACATTCTCCCTGCTTTCCCTCAGCTGCAGCTCTCTTCTCCACGAGAGCTCCATCAAGGGTTAAAGCACCTGGGATGAAATGCATCAAAGACGCTTTGTGGACCAAAAGAGAGCTGAAAAAGAAGAAGAAGAAGGGGGAAGAATAAAAAAGGCACAGCTTGAAAGCATTGAATGGGCCACGAGGGGGGATGAAATGGCCTCATGTCCATCAGGAGCTCATTTCATATTCCGCTCAGTCACGGCGGGCAGAAAGCAATCTCAGGTAGCAGACCTTATGTTAATAACACGTGGGTTGCCTCCTTTCAGAGAAACAAAAGCGGATGGAGGGCATTATACCAACCCTGGGGCCTTCCTCCTCCTTCTCTGGCACATCGGAGGAATCCATGTGTGGAGAATAGTGTTGGTATTGTTCTACCTGTCTGTGAAGGCTTGATTAGAGGAGTTTTTACACTGTTTCAAAGGGGTCTGGCTTTGATGGTTTCTATTGGCTTAGCATATTGCATATAATGACATGAAGCAAAACCAAGCTCATTACCTGGATCCAGGGTCAATGTGGAGGTAATTGGGCTGATGTGTGGCAGCTTCAAAGCTACAGGCTTTCATCAGGACAAGAGCGTTTCAGTTGTTAAAGTCATTTCCTGTTCCTACTCAGGATTAATTTTGTCACTGCTCTGTAACTGTGGATACATTTGATCACTGAGAGAGCACACAGGGAAAGATGAACAAACTTGTGAATAACCATCACAGAGAAAGGTCCAACGGAGAAACATAGGGTCTCTATTGCTTCCTGTCACGTCTTCAAATTTGATCTAATTGCAGGTACAAGCACGAGGTGCAATAAGGCTCTACTGACCTCATTTTCTCCTGACCGAGATTTTCCTAAGACCTTTTTTCCTTTTTTTTTGGATCATCTTTATTTTGTGTTGTTGGCATACCCAGGTCTTAGATTAATGAAGAGAACATCAAGGAGTCAATTCTTGCATATGTAGAAATTATGTTAATATGACAGACAAAGGCTCTATCTTCTGTTTGGAAACTTTTTCTCCTTGGAACATTTTATTTAAAAAAAACAGTAGCAAGGGACTACCTCACACCCCCAGCAAACAGGTGTCTTAATATGCTGCTTTTAAAAAAGGATTAGAGTGCCTATAAAAGTATCCACCCCTTTGGATGTTTAACCCTTTTATAAATCAGTCATTGTCAATATAATTTGGCTTTTTCAACCAAAAAAAATATAACAAAATACTCCTTTATGATAAAGTGAAAAAAGATTTCTACAAAGTAGAACTATACATATTCACCCCCTTTAAATTGTCTGACGAAATTCAACAGAGGTCCAGCCAGTTGTTGCTAGTAGTCTCACAGTTACTGAAATGGGAATCACCTGAGTGCAGTGAATGGGTCTCAAGTGGTTGTAGTATAAAGACGGCTGTGTCTGGAAAGTCCAGTCACTGAAAATATGTTTGGCAGACACCAAGCACTGCACATCACTGCAAACACACCATCCCCATTGTGAAGCATGGCGGTGGCAGCATCATGCTGTGGGGATGCTTCTCAGCAGCTGGCCGTGGAAGGCTTGTAAAGGTGGATGGTAAAACAAATGCAGCAAAATCTAGGAAGGTCCTAAAAGACAATCTTATTCAGTCTGCAATAAAACTATGGCATGGGAGATTTATTTTCCAGCAAGACAACAACACAAAGCATACAGCCAAAACTGCCCAAAAAGGGTTTAAAGACAACAAAGGGAATGTTCATAAGAGGCCAAATCAGAGCCCAGACCCCAAAGAACTAGGGCAGTTTTGCAAAAAAGAATGGAGTAAAATTGCTATTTTTTTTAGTTATTTCTTTTGTCAAAAAAGCAAAATTGTACTGTTTATAAAATCAATAAGAGGGTAAAAGATACAAAGGGTGGAACACTTTTAATAGGCACTGTATTTCTAGGTCAGTTCAACCCACAAAACACATCCTTTGGAATACTGTAATCCACTTCTATATAGTGGAGGATATGGAGGCTTTAATATCCTGCAATGTCCCCAGGGATTTCTGGATAGTCAACGCTACTCTCACAACAAGAGGCCTAAATATGGTGTGTAATAACAGCTTTTGTTTACCATATGTGTGACAGCATTTCCCTCTCCACCCAGTGTCACCATGACAACTTCACAATTTTCCACAGTAAATTGTTAAGATTATCCAGAAAGCTGCTGTTCTAAGGCTGGTGATGGGGATCGATATATAAAAACAGCAAACAGACTTCAGAAAAATCCCTCCTGTTTTGTTCAAAGTCTGCCAATCTCGTCTTCGCACGCACAACAGTCTCCTTTTTTGATTTCCCAGACAGTGACACTTTTTTTGTCTATTGTTTAGATGAAGCTTTGACAGCGCTTCCTTCAGAACAGTAGACATGCTTTATTTTTAAAACACCCTTGGAGTCTGTTGGAGGTGGAAATTGGCCGCAGGTGTGCATGATTATAAAATGGTAATGGGACAGACGGACACAAAGCTCTGTTTGGGTGCTGTGCTCATGAAAGGCCAATCCAGTGATTGAGCTGTCACATTCACAGATGCAGTAATAAAACTAAGCAGGGCAATTACTTGAGATGGAGAACAGTAGATGGGGGGGGGGGGGGGGGGTATAAAATGTCCCTCCCTAAAATACCCTGATGGGAGATGACGAGACAAAGCAAATGCTACCCTCTGTAATAACCTCAGCTAACGGTAACAATGCTCTGCAACATCTCACTGGATGGTAATAAAGCAATCACCTTATCTGTGCAACTTCCTTTATATATTACCCACCTTCCTTTTATGGATGAAATCACATGATAGTAATAAAACAAACAGTCATCAAAAATGTTTCAACAAAGGGCAGATAAAGAGCATGACTTTGAATTTAGTAGAAGAAATGAGCAAATGTAGAACAGGATGTCTGCTAGGATGACCTCTGGTTATGCGTTGTGCCTGGTTGGAAATGAACTACTGCACTGCCATCTAGTGGTCAAATAAAATAGTTACAATGGCTGAATTGAATAATGCAAACGTTGGTGTTAGACAGTAAATTTAAACACATTTTCAAAACTAAAACCAAACACTTGTTTTATTACATGTGCTTACAAAGCAAGAATAAATCACGTCAGGCACAGAATTCACTCATTCCGTGCTCTTTCTTTCTTTTCTATTTTTCATTTTCATAGTTTTAAAACTAGAGCAAATACCTTACTGGTACAGTACACTCTACAAATTAAACCTGACACTCGTTCTGATTTTTCAGAGTTCAACTGAGGCTCTGAGGTAAGTTTGTTATTAGAAGAAACACAAAATAACAGGAAAAAGGCTCAGGAAATAGTGAGGTAACCATGTCTAAATTTATTTTTCAACATTATAAATCTGTCATGAACTCCGCAGATCTCAGCAGAAATGTTACTTTTAAAAAAGCTGGGTCAGTGAGGTACAAATAAAAGAGACCAATATGCTGTATGTCCAAAGCAATCATTTATAACATCTGGGAAAGAAGCTGACAATCTTCCCTCTGCTTTGTCCCCTTTAAAAGCTTTTGTCTGTGGGGAATGGGCTCAGAGTCCTGGGCCACCAGCAAATATGAGCTCCAGGGCAGCCTGGATGTCACCATCTGTGGCCTGCAGCGCCCTCAGCATCAGCTCCTCATCCTGGATCCCCATGTCCCTGAGCTGCTGCATCTGGGACTGCCAGCGGCCCTGGTAAAACAAAAACATAATCACTTGATGATGATGATGCACAAACAGACGTCTTTTACCACTTTGTATATTTCTTGTTTTTTGATCAGAGCATGTCTCCTCCATGAGTTTGTAGCGGGTGAGTTTGGAGCCTCACTTGTAGAGCCGACATGTTGGAGGCTTGTAAAGCTTGCTGTAGTGCCTGGCTGAAAAGATCATTACTGACAGGGGTCCCTGCTGGCATAGGGGCCACACTACTGGAGGGGTCCGACTGTATCGCAGATAAAATGACAAAAAAGCAAACCAAAGCATACATAAATACATCTGAATTAAAATGTCAGCTTATGTAGGAATGCATTTTATATGTTGATCTAATCCTAAATTAATTCTGCCATTTTCATAGTTTTAAAATGAGTTAATTTTAATTACACATAATCTTTTGTAATTGTTTATTATTACTTATTTCAATTATCATCATTAGAATAATTTTATTTTTTTTTTCAAGTGGAATTATATTTAACTATATATATATATACCTTCATTTAAAAAAAAATACTAATGAGCCCATAATAATGGAGTTAGAAAAAAGCTGTATTTCTTAAATGGTAAATGCCAAATTTTTGTGAAACCCTTTTAATTACATCTAAAAATCTACACTTATACACATCTTTATTGTTACATTTTAAATCCATTGTAATGGTAAATATAAGCAAAAATGGTACAAAATGGTAAAAAAAAAAAAAAAAAAAGAGAGAGAGAAAAGTGTATGTTACTACTCAAAGACATTTGGGCTTAACTACCTCTCACCTGGCTTGCAGTTGTAGGAGTGACCGCACTGCTGTCAGGAGTGCTTGCGAGTGCCAAAGCAGTTGCCAGTTCACTCTGTGTTATAGGCCGAGGGCCTGTCGCTCCGCTGTGGCCAAGAGACACCGGCCGCATACCTGCTGAGGCTCCTGCTCTGCTGGAGGGACCTGCTGGGCTCCCCTGTTATATCATCACAACACACATACTAAGAGAGACAAAAAAACAAAACCAAAAAACTTCCAACTTGAAACTTTCCTTTCCATGATTACTAATACAGAGCATGAGGCAGAGTGACTCACAGTCTGGAAATCTTCCTCATCATCAGACATGCCCTCAAACATGAAACCTCCTGCAAGATCCAGAAAAACACACACACAAAAAAGAAAAACAAAAAAAAACAAACAAACAAACAAACAAAAAAAAACATTTGTAGGGAAAACACAGTCCCAATGGTTAAAAACATCCTGATAATCACAATAACAACAAAATGAGAGAACAAAAAGCACAAAGAAGTACTAGATAATTAAAGACTGTCTTTTAAAGATAGTTTCAAAGTACCTTTGTACACTCTTGTAAAAGGGAAAATAAAATTAGAAGTCTGTTGCTTGTTACCTGGCATGTCACTGTAAGAGCTTGCAGAAACATTTCGAGATGAGCTGGCACTGGACTGAGCCGGCATACTGCCCGCTACAGAGTGCAGGACCAGGATGATGGCGTTGACAAGGGCTGGGTGGGAACTGATCAAACTGTGACATGGATGGAAACATTTTTACTACCTTACTCTGTGTGTCTATACTGTGCTCACTTTTCATGCCTCATGTCACAGATAAAAACAAAGGGAAAACACTCACATGTCCAGCATGTTGGGGTCAGTGAACTGCACAAAGAGATCTTTGTCTTGGAGCACACCTAAACAGATAAAATAGTTTTATAGAGAAAATTTATTTTTTTCATAATTTAAATTTGCAATCATGGTGATGATTAAAACAATGCATGACTTACCTAAAGCTACAGGGTCTGACCTGAGCCCTGGTGTAGCTACAATGATCTGATCCAAAGATTCTTTATTTGTCAGCATTTTATAGACCTAAGAGCAGAGGAGAGACATTTGTAAATTCAGCAGCAATGATCAGGAATAATATTTGATTCTGTAGAAATGACTGAAGTACTTTTCCACTACAAATGTGAGTTGACACCATATCTGTACTTATTTAACAATCTACAGTGTATGACTGCAGATTTGACATATGTGGGGGTGGGGCAGTTTTCGGAGACAACACTGATGAACATAATTTGTGAAAAATGACAGATACTTTAAACAGACCCAAAGCAGCTTGTCAAAAAAGTATAGCTTTTCATGTGCTTTTGAACAATCAATATCAGGATAAATACCTGGAGTATATCAAAGGTTAATCCTGCTATATGACTTCTGTCATTTCTGCTTCTGTGCCATGATAGACCAGAACACACAAAGATGCTGTATTTCTTTGAGTGTGGTCCAAATCTTTGTTTGAGGGCCTTGCTAAAAAGTTTATTGACTAACCCCAGCTAATGCCAGAAAAATGTGCCCATCCCTACCAAAATCATCCCTCTACCAATTCATCTTACATCCTGCCATTCTTTTTTAAACATGTTTATTTCTATAAAGTCATCCTAAAACAAAAGAAGAGTACAGAGAACTGACATATTTGCCGAGCAGTATGACATTTACATTTTTCCGACAGCATTGTAAGTTATTTTTTACAGATGAGCTCTGTAAGCATCCCTTCTGATATGCATGATTTTCACAGCAGACACTAAAAGAGAGGTAAGCAACATTTAAAGCAGCAGGCATGAGCAGGAAATACCATACACTTTTACTTTAGTCCATTTTGTTCATCTTGGAATGAACAAATCATTCCTATCTTATGCACCATTTCAATGACTTCAAGCCAGTTTAAAGTAGGAGGAGATTTAGGATAATCTTCGAAAAGCTCTCAATTCATCAGTGCCTTGTTCACATGTACAGCTGAAATACAGTCGCTAGAAAAAGTATGTGAACCCTTTGAGATTTCTTGGATTTCTGCATAAATTGGTCATCAAATGTGTTCCGATCTTCATCTAAGTCACAACAATAGACAAACACAGTCTGCTTAAACTAATACTGCACAAAAAATATGTTTTCATGTTTTTATTGAACAAAACATGTTAACATTCACAGTGCAGGGTGGAAAAAGTATGTGAACCCCTAGGCTAATAACTGGTTGACCCTCCATTGGGAGCATAACCTCAACCAAACATTTCCTGTAGTTGCAGATCAGACCTGCACAACGGTCAGGAGGAATTTTGGACCATTCCTCTTTACAAAACTGTTTCAGTTCAGCAATATTCTTGGGATGTCTGGTGTGCATCGCTCTCTTGAGGTCACGCCACAGCATCTCAATCAAGTTGAGGTCAGGACTCTGACTGGGCCACTCCAGAAAGCGTATTTTCTTCTGTTGAAGCCATTGTGTTGTTGATTTACTTCTATGCTTTGGGTCGTTGTCCTGTTGTATCACCCATCCTCTGTTGAGCTTCAGTTGGTGGACAGATGGTCTTAAGTTTTCCTGCAAAATGTATTGATAAAACTGGGAATTCATTTTTCCACCCTGAGGCAGCAAAGCAGCCCTAAACCATGATGGCCCCTCCACCATATTTCACAGTTGGGATGAGGTTTTGATGTTGGTGTGCTGTGCCTTTTTTTTCTCCACACATAGTGTTGTGTGTTCCTTCCAAACAACTCAATTTTGGTTTCATCTATGGACAGAATATTTTGCTAGTAGTGCTGTGGAACATCCAGGTGCTCTTTTGTAAACTTCAAACGTGCAGCAATGTGTTTTTTGGACAGCAGTGGCTTCCTCCGTGGTGTCCTCCCATGAACTCCATTCTTGCTTAATTTTTTACTTATTGTAAAACATTAAGCACAAATGTTGGCATGTGCCAGAGACTTCTGTAAGTCTTTAGCTGACACTCTTGGAGTTTTCTTCACCTCATTAAGCATTCTGCGCTGTGCTCTTGCAGTCATCTTTACAGGACAACCACGCCTAGGGAGAGTAGCAACAGTGCTGAACTTTCTCCATTTGTAGACAGTCTGTCTTACCGTGGACACATGAACATCAAGGCTTTTAGAGATACTTTTGTAACCCTTTCCAACTTCATGCAAGTCAACAATTCTTGATCGTAGGTATTCTGAGAGCTCTTTTGTGCCAGGCATGGTTAACATCAGGTAATGCTTCTTGAGAACAGCAAATTCATCACTGGTGTGTGTTTTTAATAGGGCAGGGCAGCTTTAACCAACACATCCAATCTCATCACATTGATTGGACTCCATGTTGGCTGACTCCTGGCTCCAATTAGCTCTTGGAGAAGTCATTAGGCTAGGGGTTCACATACTTTTTCACCCGGCACTGTGAGTGTTTAAATGGTTTGATAAATAAAAACATGAAAATATATCATTTTTTGCACGGTATTAGTTTAAGCAGACTGTGTCACATTTGATGACCAATTTATGCAGAAATCCAAGAAATTTCAAAGGGTTCACATACTTTTTCTAGCGACTGTACATCTAAAATTATCTTAAGTAAATATCTGTGACCATAGACTACAGTGACCTTGGAGAAAAATCCAGCCACCATTGCAAAAAAACTCTCTAAATCA
Source organism: Cheilinus undulatus (assembly GCF_018320785.1). Lineage (NCBI taxonomy): Eukaryota > Metazoa > Chordata > Actinopteri > Labriformes > Labridae > Cheilinus > Cheilinus undulatus. The sequence continues at coordinate 29,572,085 of NC_054865.1, read as the reverse complement.
AGCAAGTATTTGTGAAAATGGTGTTAACATCCCTAAGACATGCTGTTGCCTACAGTGAATGACAGTTCTGATGTTTCAAACATGGATGAGGACAAAGAGCACAAGTGGAGGGCATAATCATGGCTGCGTCTTTCACTCACCGAGTCCCTGTAGGTAGAGTTGAGCGAGTGAAGGGCAGCATGAAACACCCTGAATTCCCTAGCAGCAGTAGCTCTGTTTACAGGCTCTAGAGAGGAATAGCACATCCATGGCTATGGTTAGATTTCCCGTTGTAGTAAAACTGTAAAAGTTCAGCTTAAATGTTTGACTGAAAATTTACAAACAGACCTGGACTGCTCTCTGGCTCTGGCCATGTCTTTCTGAGGATATGTAAAGTGGATCCTGGTTGAATCCCACTAGCATCCAGTGTTAAGTCATCCTTAAGTTTCCTTCCACAATGGACCAGCTCTGATACAAAACATCAACAGAAACAGAGCAGACAAACAGGGGTTATAATCTTGGGAAAAAGTAACAAAGATATGACACAGTTCAGATTTTCCTTCAGACAGAAAAACGTCTAATTTACAGATAACTGATTGTATCCTTTGGACAGACCTATTAGTTCAGGATCTGGGATGGAGTCTGGGAGCTGTGCTGCAACAAGTTGTTTTAAAGTAGCGACTCTGTATCCTCCAGGTGAAACATCCCCTGGCATCATCTCTGGGAAGTGGAAGGTGGATTTGGGCTGATCCACCAGCTTTAAATAGAGTTGCCAGTCTGGAGATGTCATCTTTACCTTTCGTATAAACAGAACACAACCCCCATGTCACGGCAGGGTATTAATGCATGCAGACAAGTGTAATATGATAGATGGCAAAATTTGTGAATAAATACGGCAGTCACGATGTAAGCTTTCAGTTATACTGGCTGTGAATAAAACAGCTCTATCTTGGTTTCACTTTGAGATGGAGAAACAATGGCTATAATCGTCAGAGAACAACAAAAATACAAAGAAAACAGACCGAGGCTGTAAACACGATGACTTCTTACTTAGATGGTTAAAACATAACGCAGCAATACCTTATTTATTTCTTTGGTTTAAACATGTAGAGATGCGTTAGCAAAACTGCTGAACCATGTCTAGCTGTTTTGCTGTACTTGTCGATTTTCTAAACAGAGCGTAAGCTAATCGTATAGTTTGGCGTCTGGAAAAAATCCTTAGACAATAATGAAATGAATGGTTGATAGAAATGTAGATTAATCTGCTGTATATTTGAAAAGTAGCACACTCACCGGGTATTGTTGTCACTCGATATACACTTCCTGGTTGCTTGTCACGTGGTACATATGACGTTTACTTGAAGGACCCAAACAACGGGACTTTAATAGCTTCACTGTTTTTTTTTTTTTGTACGTCTTTTACAGGCTCCTCGAAAATCCCTTATCCCTCCAGATAAAGTAAAAAGCGTTATCTACATTTTAATCCCTCTTTCAGCTATATTATGAGATACTATCTCCACACAAGACAGGCTGCAGTTTTGTCTAAGCACTTAAACGTTTGTCATTTGCTACAGAAAAAAAATGTCCCCAATTGATTCTGCAGCTGCAGTGTTGTTTCAAGATTTTCCTAGCTGTGTCATGTCTTGGGCAGAGGCTGTTTCCAGACAAAAGTTGGGTCTGCAAGTTTAATTCCAGGTCATATAGGCAAGTTTACCAATTTAACAATAGCCGACGTTACAAAAACAATTCTTAAAAAATCAGAAATACACACAGGGAGCACAAACGAGTGTCGATAACACACTGGGGAAATGGCTTTTTATGTCATTTGTGACACACTGTCCTAGACTGGGCTCTTTTAATTGATGAACATTATGCTCAAGAGACCACTGAGGGGGCAACCCTTATTTACAATGATATTCAGCCAAGGAAGCAACTAAAAGGCAGGCAACAAAGTATATAGAAAAGAATTACAGAATAAATATTAAAAAATGTACAACCCAAATGGTGTGTATGAGTTAAACCAAAAATCGTCTAAAATAGATAAAATATGTGTGATAATCAAATGGTTAAGAACATACATTAATTAATTAATCAATTAATTAAAGGTACACTTATGATTTTAAAAGGCTAAAATGGACTTTAGGCTATTTTCTAAAATGCCCAAAAGTGCATTGTTTCATACATGAGGGACGTGTTAAAGTAGTCTTACTGGTCTGAGTATAACAGGAAAAATGGCCATGTGCTGCTATTGGTAATAGCCTCTTGCTTATAAATGTTTCTATTGCAATTCTGCGCTATCGGCTGCGAGTCAAATGCCCTTTCAAAATAAAATACTTTGGTACCCTGACCCTGCAATGAGACATTCAGCTTTATCGGCTATGAGGATTTTTTGTGGAGTAACCCCGGTTGCCTCCGGAAGTGGCAGCGTGAATTAGAACTTACATTTATCCATATATGTATATTTTACATTTTTTATTTTAGCCTATGACAACGAGGTAGCCTACCATCGGTGTGTTCACAAATGGTTAACCTGGGGGCCGGGACTCTCCAGACTGTTTCCCCCCTCTGTATGACATCACTGCTGGACAAAGCGGTAAGGAGTGGTTTACTGTGAAGTGAGAGAAGCGTCCCAAATCAATGAGACAAACCCATACACTGAAAAATCGCCCTACAGCTTTATTCGCCGTCGAAAGAAGCTGCCGTAGCGTCGGCAGCAGTTTTCGCAGTGCTTTGTTGTGACAGGAATGAACTACTCCTGAAAATAACATCGGCTGAGCTGCTCAGAGAAAAAAAGACTCACCGCCGCTGGATGGTTGGTGCTTTTTAAGTTTCGTCCTCCTAACATGGTAAGCCTTAAGTAACTTGTGTTTGAAAGCAGAGCACGAACTTATCAGACAGCGTGTCATATGTAGGCTAATTGGAAAGATAACTTTTATTTTCAAAGACGAGCAACAGCTGGCGGGGAGCAGAAAAAAACCCAATGAACTCACTTGGGGCAGGGTAACTGGTTCACATAGTTGGCTCCATTTACTGGCAAGTATGGTCATTTTTTTCAAGTTTTAAAGCAGCACAGGGGCCTGCTATGCTGTATAGTATTTCACACATGAAGCTAATGCTGTTTATGAATGAAGTGGGTTGCGCCCCCATTTGACAAACAGTCGACAGTGCAACAGTTGGCTTCAATAGCCGTACTCAAAACTCAGTTTCTATTACGTCAAATGACGCACTTTATCAATAGTTATATAATTTGAATCATGTTTCAGCCTTTTAGATCTCAGCTAGCCTAAGCTATAAATATGCAGCCTATCCTACAGTATCATTAAGTGTTCCCCCACCACATCCCAAGGATTGACACAAATGGGTATTGCGAGACAAATCTTAGGAGTTGTCATAATTCAGGGATTTTAAACTTTAATACAATAATTGTAAAGATGAAATAGTCTTGATACCTTTTTCCATATACCACAACAGCTAGGAGAAAAGTCACAGGCCTCGATTTGGGTTATTTCTCATTTTAATCACCCAACTTGCTGGTCAACTCTGGCACACAGTTTAAGTTATACAACTACACACAAAAAAATTAATTGTGCAATTACGACAGCTCTCTCTCTTTTGCATGTGGCAGACTTTTGCTTAAATATGACTGATCACTAAAGGAAGATTATATTCGTTTAAAACAGCATTAGCCTAGCTCTTCAAAAAGAAAAGCCTCTAAATGTATCAAAACCTTCAACAGCTTTATTAGGATTAAAAAAGTGGCAAAACATTACTTTTTGTTTTTGTTGTGACTTCTAGAAAGTTTACCCCCTGACACTTTCTATAAATCACAATGTGGGAAAAAACTTCCTAAGGGTCACAGAAAAGTATTCTAAAAGGCCTTAATGAGGATATTTCATTGCCACATTTCCTTTATCACATGCTGGTACAGCTGTTCTCTGCTGGCAGGTATGGCTTCCTGTGGGATGTAGGAGGATGTAGCATTTTTCATTTGGACAATATGTATAGGAAAAGATTACTGATAGCAGTGAGATAATGATGTCCAACACATTATATTCCATGTTTGTGATTGAAGTTTGTGACAGTGGGCAGTTCAAAGTACTGTTTTATGACATTCATTATTGTGCATATATGCCACATTGCTGTTAGAGTTTAACTGGCTCTGGTTTAAAAAGGTAAGATGTTAGTGTGTATGTCCCATTGTATACAAATTCTTTACATTTTTCATATCGTTTATACTCCATTGTTTCCATCTCACATGCTGGTCAGAGGAAAATACACGGTTTAGTGCTGCATTAGTTTGCATATTATAAGATGCTTGATGCAAAGTTCAGTGTGAACAGAGGAGTAGATTATAGTCATAAGGAAAGTTGCCCATTAAAACTAAAGTATATTATTTCTTTTGTTGTAACAATGCTTCTTGGCATTGAATCTTATGCCACTGGACGGCCTGTTTATTTCCCTTTTAAAGCGTACCACAACTGTAAGGAACGTGCATTTGTGGGATGAGCAGCAGAGCTGAGTATGTGGGTTGTGCCCATGAGAAATTTACCAAATATTCTCTGCCAGTGCCAATCAGCTCATCCTGCACTTGACTCTTGTTTGGTGTTGTTTGATGGATTGTATAAACAAGACATATTGGCAATTTAACAATTTAAACATTTAACAGACAGGAGCCTCAGGAGTGTGTGGAAGAACCATACACAGCCACACCAACCTGGCACCTCCTCCTCATGCTGGACTCCAGCCTGCTATGGGATGGCATCCCATTCAAAGTCAGCCAGTGTGGTTGTATTGGTCACTCTGGCATGAATAGCATGCCAAAGCTATTCCCACAAGTGTTCAGTGGGGTTGAGGTCAGGACTGCTGGCAGGCTGTTCCATCCTCTCCACTCCCAAATTCTGGAGGTAGTCTCTGATAAATCCCACTCTGTGGGGGTGAGCGTTATCATCTTGGTGGATACAGTTCGCCCCCAGACTGGAGAGATATGGAATTGCCACAGGTTGCAGAATCTAATCTCGATATCTCTCTGTATTAAGATTGCCTCCAATGATGACAATCAGGCACCTGGGGGTACCAGAAGCTCAAAACAAGAGTCAGTTGCAGAATAAGCTGTTTGGCATTGGCAGAGAAGATTTGGCAAATTCTTCATTTGCTGCTCATCCCAAAAATGCATGTTCCTTGTCAATGTGGTACCGTTGAACAGGGAAATTAACAGGCTTTCAAACTGTGTAAGATTTATTGCAAAGAAGCATTGTGACAACATTGAAATAATCTACCAAACACAAATTTCCTTAGTTTTTGTTTTTAAGTGTTCTTTCCACAGTTTGACAACCTTTTGACAAACTCTGACTTCTATTTTACTTGATTATCATGGGCAGCATTAACCTGCATGATGTGAATCCAGTCATCCTTCAGAAGGCTTGGCAAATCTCACCGTTTCTGCTGTATGGATTTGAAAAGCTAGTGACTTCCAGGGTAGTATGTCCCCATTGTGAGGGAATAGATGATTCCCATTGGTTCTTGAAACTTGGCAGTGATGGCAGTCATATGCCAATGAGACGTTTGAGCGCAAAAGGTCAGTCACAGCCTTTATATTTATAGTTGTTGAGGAACTGCTTCGTCATCCAGGAGAGGGGTTTATTCATGAACAGTCATGTTGGTAAAACACGCTGTGAGGGGATACGTTGTCACACATCTTTGGATAAATCATGATTATTGATAAAAAAGAGACTGATGGTACAGGAGAGCTGTTGTAGTATTTTAAACTTAGATGTGATTCTAGTTAAAATTAGACCATGTGCAAGAGTTGAGTTGCAGCATTTAGATTTATTCCCTTCTTACAAACCTGTAATCAAAGTTCTCGTTTTAAGAAGCAAACTTTACACAGGGCTGCTGGAGACACAAAGGTAACGGCATCTTATAGTAACTCCTAAAAATCTGATCAAACATTAGGTTTTACCAACTTATGAATTTGAATGAATCACTGCTGCTTTCTTTTTCACCCACAACTTCAGGCTAAAAAATAAGAGTGAAGATTTGTCATTATTTTGGAAAGCTTTGGTACTTTTCAGTTCTGTTGATCATTCAAGACACATCATCTTCATGCTCTTCCCCTGACCTCTGCTAGAAGCTTCACAATTTCTAGCTTTGTGTCAGCTGAAACACCCCGGTCATTATGCTCCAAAGTTTCCCAGCAATCATTAAAAGAAACTGTTGACATTCAGTATGAAACAGGCTTTCACTGAGGGTTTCTTTTCCTGTTTAATGGTGCACATTTTTAAGCACAGAATTAACATCTGAACAAAGAACTAGCATCAGCTTTGATACGCGGCTGCTAATTTGAAATGCAGTCTTCTGTGATTAATCTTTATTGTACTATTATATTGTTTAGGGTGAAAATTGGAAGTATGGCTTGTTTGCTTTGATCCCTTGACTTTAAGCAGAATGATTGGAGCTGAATTGTTAAATGAAAGGAAGAAAACAGCATTTCCATGCTGGCATGGGCTCAGCTAAACACTTGAGTCACGAAAAAGAAAAACCTTTGATGGCTTCCTGGTGTCTGCACACCACAGGCAGAGGCAGACTGTGGTTTGGTGTGTTGGCATATTTAAACCTAGAGATCTCGCCCTTTTTTGAGAATTGGCTGTGATGTTTGTCTGCTCTGCTCCTTGTAGAATATTTATTCTTTTGATTGTGTGCTGTAAAACCCCATATTCTCTGACTCTAAGGGGTAAACATCTTGGGAGATTCATATAATCTTGTAAGAATTTATTTTAAGTTTGTCTATCATGTCTTCTAAAAAACTCAGAGAGCAAGTGGAGAGTCTGCGCTGTTAAGGGAAACTTTGTGATGAGGCTGCACTCCTGCCCACATCCCCTCTGCTGAAGTCATAAATGAAGCGCCATGGAAAAGATTCTGGTTAGGCCATGAGGTGGAGCCGTTTACAGCTGACAATAATAGCCCAGCTGAGATTAATCAGATCCCATACCAAAACCTCACAAAACATGAATCTGTTACCAGTGACCCAGATTTAAAAGCATTGTTATGTCCAAAACACTCAAAAAGAACAGTTTGTCTAAATTTTAATATGTGCAAACGTAGCAGCTCAGACAGAAGGTTTCACTTAAGGTGTTCACTGGGGTGTTTTAGCATCAAGCTACACATTGAATTTAAGTCTTTCATCAGCTGTAACTACAAGGACAGTGGCAAGAAGTGAAAAACCAGGATATTATTGAAAACTCTTAAACCCTCTGATTTAAAAGCTGTGAAGCAGAGATCGACAACATTAAAAAGAAACACACTGTATAAAAAGAAAACTGTCTTTGCAACATGTTCAGAAAACATTTAACAGATTCAGGCCTTCTGAGTATACAATCATTGAGTTTTGGACAAGGTCAAAATCAAACTGTCTTGATGTCTAAACTCTGTCTTTAAAACTTCAGTGGATTTAAGTTTTCTATTTAGTGGAAATTGTTACCTGGCACACTTTCTATTTCAGTGCTTTGCTTTTGTCTTGATTGTATGTTTGGTCAAAGGGTGCGATAGAGCAGTCTGACAGTCTAGCAAAGAAATGAGCTTTTTATGATTATTAAAATATATAATTAAGGCATTTGTATTTTAATATACATATATGTGTGTACTGTTCCTTACTGATGATGTGACTGATCTCTTCTTTGTTGTTGAGCTTGAACACTCGTGTATTTGATTGGAGCACACCTGTAACATCATGTGACTGTGGCCTTGAAAGGGAGGGAAAAGAGCACGGCAGCAACCACCCTCCCAACTCTTACCTAATATTCATGCCTTCAACCATGTTAGGCACTATATCAAGTTTTTAATACTTAACAGTATAGTTTCAAATGATATGTAGAGTAAGACAATAGTATGATTACAAATAAGATAGATTTTTGATATTAATATGATTATATAGTTTGATATTAATATGATTATATAGACAGACAATATAGTGCAGTGATCATCAACTTGTGGCTGGCGGGCCACATCTGGCCCTCCACATCTTCCCATCTGGCCCCAAGAACTTAATTGAATATAAAAAATGTGCAGAGGAAAAAACATGTTCTCTTTACAACTATTAAAAATAAGTATAGAAACACTTGAGATTGAACCAGTTTCATCAGGAATGATTTTTATGTTTCATCCATTTTTCGGAAATCCACCTGTCAGCCGTTACTAACAAATATAATGCATGTAAGACATGTACACATCAGTCCATTCTTGATTAAAGCTGCCGTTCTGTGTCAACTTTAAGCTTAAGGCATTTTGGGAGTGCAGTTTCCCTGCTTGGGTTTGACACTTATTCACAAAGCTATCTCAATCCCCCCTTTGTGACTGCATTCGGTATGGGGCCAGATCTCACTGTTGTTAAGAATTAACTACTTCAAAGTGAAATAAAAATATTTTAACCAAAAAAAAAGTTAATTAGACCCTTTTAAAATTATAGTAGATGTGAAGGTCCAGCCCCCAAAGTGCCTGTTAAGGAAAAAGCTCTTGTGCAAATGCAGTTGATGACCATTTTTTAAGTTTTTGGTTTTCAAATTAAAGGCAAAAACTTTGTATTTTCAAAATCACCACGTTTCAAGAAATGAAAAAAAGGTGTATTTCTCCAACTTGACACTGAATGGTCAGTGTCAGCATCTTTTTGACACCTTATATTGCTTTAAAATGTCTTAAAACCCACTGACAGATGTAAAGGATGGCACTGATTTATGAAAAAAATGAAAATCCCGAAAAATGGACGTAAGAGGTTTTGGCCCAATACCAGTGATTTGAACTCAAACTTAAACTTCAACAATAGCATTTATATTAGTATAATTTATAAGGTCATACTGATGTTGACTTGAGAAATAATATAGATTCCCTCCCTTACAGTCAGCAGTATTTTCAGTAAGGATCATTACCAGTAATAGGTTTAATGACCACAAGATAATCTATTTGAAGTGTTCTTATAAATGGGCAAATTTAACTTTATCTGTGGAGAATTTTATTTCTGATATAATTAGTGCATTTATATTTGATGTTATTATTATTATTAAAGTAAAAATCAGCACTTTATATTGTAGATGTAGATATCTGCAGGATAGTAGATATTAGCTTAAAAGGTTAGTTATTAAAATCAGCAGGTAGAAAAACTTCTGCCAATATTACAGCCCAAATATTGGCTGTTAATATAGGCAGGACCAACAGACCAGTGTCAGCTGTGGTCTTTCTCTTTGTTCATGCCTTAAACTTCCAGTATGTTTAAAGGACTGAGGTTTTATTTCTCAAATAAACATTCAAGTATCAGTACTGATATCGGTATTAGCTAAAATGAATTTGCAAATATTGGATATTGGCAAAAATCTATATCATGCATCCCTACTTAATTAGATTGTATATCCCCATTCAGATGAAAAATATTGAGATATGATTTTGGTCAGTAGTTCCCATCACTGCTTTAAATTATTAGTCAACAGAGAATTTGATGAAAATTTAAATAATCAAGAGAAATTGTGATATTTTACTGTAGCTTGATTCTTTTAAAAACCTTCTTGAATTACCCTGGAATCTGAGAAACTGTGCTTTAAAAAAATGAATTTCTGTAAACTTTAGTTGACATCAGACTTATCTTATTGTGTTTTTTTCCCTGCTCAACAGAATGTTTTAGATTCTACCAAAAAAGGTGATTTGCTGGGATCTAACTCTATCACTTTTAAAGCACAAATACCTGCCTCCAGATTTATTGTCATAAAGGACATAAAGGAGAGTCAAGAGTACAGATTGAGCAGATATAATGACGTAGATAAGTCAGCGTGAGGATATGAGGATAAAAGCAGGAAGGAAGCAGACTGCCGAGCCTTTTCATTTATTCACTGAAAACTAACGCAACACTAAATGAGTAATTGACAGGAAATCAAGTGCTTAAAAACTGCTAGCAGATTGTTACTCACATCCTATTATTCTTAACGATTTTCTATTTAAAGAACTTATGTTTGTAGCACATTTAAAAAGCTCATTTCATGGCAACACAGTACAGAGTAACATAAAAAAGAGAAAGGCAATTCAGCACAGAGCATCACAATATCATCATTCATAAACAGCTGTGGAAAAAGCACATAATAACAGATACAGAAATCAAGATTTCCAATGCTTTGATGCCTGATGAATTATTTTCTTTATTTTTTTGATGGGATTGGCTCAACATTGCTTAATATTCTGAGTGATGAGTAAGTCTGTTACACAATAGACCCCCATCTTCCTCTGTTTTCTTCCTCTTTTTATTTTTACTCTCCATTTTGCACAGAACACATGCTGTGTTTATCTTTAATAAGCCTTGAAATGTTCTAAAGCAGTTTGTGTCTATACAGGACACAAAACTTTATTAGTTAATCCAGCAAACTACATTGATATAATCTCTTTTTTTCAGAAGTTTAAACAGTTCTGTTGGCTTTATTTAAAAATGATGCCATAAATATGACAAATATATGTATTATTTAAAAGGGGTTCCATTAATTCTTCAGTAAGTTTTTGACTTCTGAAATGCTATTGACTAAAATTTTGGCACCTTATTATATGTAAAGGCTCTATGTTTTTTTTGGGGGGGGGGGTGGGGGGGGATAATATCTATTTACAGATTCTACATAGACATGTGCGATCTACACAGGGGGCTGTTTATGGCTTTGATGTATACAGGAGAAACTGCCTGTGTGGACAGCAAATCAAGGCGAAGCATTAGCTATAATGTTAGCCATGCTAATGACATTCCAGCTCCTATCAGAGGTTATTCAATGATAATTTATTGGTCTTTATTAGCAGATATCTGCATAAAACTGAAGACTGTTCATCATAGATAATACATTTCAACCTGAGCCACAAATCTCACTGACGTGTCAAGATAGTCAGTCTTCATGGTTTGTTGTCAGGCACATATGACTAAACAAAAATAGAGTGATACCACTCTATGATTTACTCTGCATTCAGACACCCTTCATTTTTTTCCAATTTTGTTGTGTAGCAGCCTGATGGTACAGTGAAAAAAAGTCATTTTTATTGTCATTAATATACACTCAGTACCCATCATGATGAAGTGAAAACAGAATTTTAGATATTTTTGCAAACTTGTCCCTTTCTTGACCCTTTCAAAACACACCTAAAATTTAGCTTATTTCACTTGATTACTGCTTAAAATTTTCTGCACATTGTTTGGAGTCCACTTGTAGTAAATTAAATTGAAGCCTCTCCTCCAATCAAGGTGTAGCAACGTTTCAGCTGAGATCAAGAGAAATGGGAGGATCAAAGGGTCTAAAGGCATACGTCAGAGTGGATTTCAGTTTTTTATTTCTAATACATCTGCAATTTTTTTTAAACTTCTGATTTTATTTTGTCATAATGTAGTACTGAGTTTAGATTTCTGAGAATAAAAGTGACATTCTTTGACTGTAGCAACAAGTTGCAACATAACAAAAATGAAAAAGTGAAGGGGGTCTGAATAGTTTCCAAATGGAACTGAGATTTAACAAATGAATGGATGCTAATCTGGGACCATGAAATACAGACTTGATTGCAGTGTAGAAAAAGAAGTCTTGCTGGAGGTTTTTCAACACTACCCGTTGACTCCTCAGGAATTAAAAAGACATGAAGTTCAGAGGTTAAATTCATCCATTGGACATTGATAGATGATGATTTCAGAGGAGTCCTAAGACTGGAAAAAATATAAAAGGCAAATTTCTTGAGGTGGTCATGACAAGAACTGTATTTATCCCTGATGACATCCTGCATGCAAACTTACCACTTTTGTGATGTCAAAATACCCAGAAGTGACTCTGAGATAAGTCTGCATGATCAAAAGAGTTTGCTCCAAACTTGTTGTGAAATACAAATGCAAATGTCTCAACAAATACAGATGCAGAAAGTGACCTCTCTCTGAGATGTACACCTCATAAATGTTTCATGCTGAGTTGAGTTGAAGCAGACAGGGAGGGGATAGTTTTGTCTGTCTTTACTCCCTCCTAAAGTAGTGTTTTCCCTGTGGATAGCAGAGAGAATGACTTGGCTGTTTCCTGTCAACTTTGGAAGTCCCCATTTGTCATCACAGCTGCACTCTGTCCGAAAGAGAAATGCCTTTAGCAGGACAGAAAGAGACTTTTCAGATAAGTTTATAAGTAACATAAAATCATTTCAGGCTTGTAGGTAGCTTATACTTAATAAAATATGCTTCATTGTCTTAAACTCCACCCTACGTGAGGCAGGGTAAGCTGATATAAAGACATAAGACATCCCTTCTCTTTTTTCCAGGTCTTAATCACCCCTCTACCCACACATGTCCCTATTATACTGATCTGTTGTGTTTGTGTTCCTCCCTCCTCTTCAGTTGTCTGTGTTTTTCTCCCTGCAGCACTGTGTCTGAAGAAGTTGACCCACGGTTTGAATCCAGCCTGGAAGATCATGCTGTCCCTCCTGCTGCCTGCCATGCTGGCCGTCCAAGCTGTGGGTGGGTTTCGTGCCTTACTGTGTGCCCTGCCATTAGATCCGAGTCATCGCTGTGGGAAATACCACATTCTGTATAACAATACACCCTGCAGGGCCTATTAGTCTTCCCCCTTCAAAGGCTTCACTGGGCAAAACAACAGTTCAAATGAGGCAACTCCCAAAAATAATGTGCTTGTAGTTGGAAAGTTATAAACCCTCCCTGTTTAAACTCTCATCCATCTATAAGACAGAGAACATATTCTTATTTATACAGACGCTCTGCCTGGGGGAGTGAGAAGACATTTTTCACCGTAATTCCTTTAAGATGAGTTTTTACAGGGTTACAGCTCTATGATATGGGAGGGCTTTTTATACTTTTCTCTTAATTCTGCTTGTAAAAGAGAATAGCTTCGACCTTTCTCTGACAGGTGGAGGAGTACAGCTCGAGGCTAGGGTGAGGCTCTAGATAAAATGTGCCAGAAGTGCAGTTTTTTCCTCTGCTGTGACTCAGGGAGTGTGATGTGGAAGTCATCCTCTTATGTTTATTACACTGGGAAGCAGTGTGGTGGTTGATGTTGCAACTGAGAAGTCATAAGTTAGGTACTCAGAAGTTTCACTTCAGTAGAAATGATGCGCTGAGAGATCATGCCATAAAAATAGACAAATAACTGCTCAGGCTTGATGATGTTAAAGACAGTGTGTAATGTAAGGGAATAAAGAGGGGCTAACATTAATGCACTTATACTTTAAAACCAGCCTTTTTCAGGTAAGTGTATGGCTGACATGTAGTAAATTAAAATCTCATAGTGGATAATATTCCTAAATATTAATGTATATCGTGAAGAAGAAGGAGGAATGCAGCTCTGAAAGGTTTAAACGGCACGCGATCAAATTGGCAAAGTTCACAATGAAGTTTCACCGTCAAAAACACCATCATTTAAAAAGAGCTATTTTTTGCCTTTTCTGCACTCTGGTTGAGCTGACGCAACCTCCTATCGGCCATCAGTGGCACATTTCAATCTTGACTCAGCGGACCTAAGTGTCTTCTGTGGTTCATTAGGGGCCTATTCTCTCCCAGCACAAATGGGCCTGCGGCCGCCTCATTACTGGGCTGCGTGGCATCCACTGCCTGACTCGCTCTTCTCACCGGGAGGGAAGAGGAGGAGGAGGAGGTGTCAGGGACTGATGGAGCCCTTTAACTCACGGGTAATGGGCTACTGTAGCTTACACAATGATTCAGTTTCTCTCTGCTAAGTGAATTAGTTGGAGCCTAGTTTGAATGTCTCTTGTGTGCACATGTAACATACTACAAAACAGGATGCCTGGTGATGAAATTAATTAAGTGTAATATAAGAAATTCAAGCAATGCCAGTAGCTTTTTAGAGGGTATCATGTGCATTTTGGAGTCATATTGACAAAGTTCACAATTTATCATGTTTTAATTCACATCATGTAGTGATTTTACTTAATAAGTTTGCCTGCTGTCAAATTGACACAGCTTGGACTACGAACAGTAATTATCTAATTTAAAAGCCACTTTAGTTGCTTTTGATGGTTTATAGTAATTTGTACTACTTGGGACACAGATGTGAAAGCCCTTGTTAAATGTAAACTGGTTAGAGTTATTTTGATACCATTATCTTTATCTGTAATTGCTTTTGAAATTAGATGGGATAACTTTGGCAAGTAAACTTTGCACAAAAAGTAACGACATTTTTGTGTGGTTGATTATTTCTTAGCTGTAACAATTCTTCTTGATAAATCTTATACCATTGAAAAGCCTGTTTATTACCCTTTAAGCAGGGCAGAGCCCATGCTAACAGGTGTCAGCACCTGGGGGTGCCAGAAGTTCAAAACAAGAGTCAATATCAAAAGCAAAATAAGCTGTTTGCCAATGGCAGAAAGGATTTGACAATTTTTTCATGGGCACAACCCACATACTCATCTCTGTTGCTCATCCCACATACATGTTCCTTTTGTTGACATGAAGCATTGTTACAACAAAGAAATAATCTACCAAACATAAATGTCCTTATTTTTTGCATTCTGGTAAAATTGCATTATTCTGGTAAAATATCTTGTTACTATTACAGTACCTTGTTTTGCCATCTTCTACAACACTAGCCAAATGTTAACCACTAATGTATTTTGCTGCTTTTGTTTGTCGACAAAACATGGATTGTACGCTGTATCTTCGTTGCAATACTCAAGCCAAGTTAAAATGAGGAGAAATCACTTTTGTATTCAGCTGCACCATTGCCTAATAACTTGAGGAAGTTCCTGTTTAAGAGGACAAAGTTACCCTTTGTGGTCTTTGTCAGCCTTCTTCCTATCGTGAGAACAGTGTTCATGTAAGAAAACCACACAAGGGCAGAACATGACAACTGTGTCATCCCAAGTAGCAACATTTTCTCTGTAGCTCCCAGCTGTATCCTGACTCAGGCGTCAGATGATGGATTGTTCTCGGCAAAGCTCTCCCTGATGTTACTCAGACAGCACTGCACAGCTGTTGTGTCAGTCAGTGCAGCCGTGAAGAGCTTTGTCTGGGATTTGTTGTTGTTTTTGTTCCCATTAAATGCACCATTGAGGAAGCAGGAGCGAAGAAAGTTGGCGACATCAGCTGAGTCTTGTTCAGGCCCTGGACCCTTACGGTTGCTTGCAATATCTCAGATACCGGTATATATTTATCTCACTCAGTGGCTGTCAGCAAAATGCATAAAATGTCAATGTATATATATATACATATATACAGTAATGACTGAGCCATAACCATAGCTGAGTACAGTAACATCCTTGGCTCACTGCAGCACAGCACACAGCAGTGTCAGCCAGTGGCAGAGCTAACAGGAGGCTGTCTAGCTAATTGCTTGTTGTTGTCATCCTCTTTGTTCAGTTAGCAAAGCCACTGGGCTGCCAGAGCTCTGCCATGTGGAGCTCTTAGCACCCAAACAATGAAAAGAAAATTGTATTCATGCAAAAGCAGGAATGGAAAGCTAAGCTGCCCCCCCCCCCCCCCCAGTTATGGTAGCTGTAAGGTAATTCAAATTAATTACCGTAATTGGATAGATTGCATCTGTGGTTGTCATTGGCAGGCATGCATTATGGCAAGGCTGCGGTGCATGAAAATAGCCCGCTCATGTCTGCATCTCTGGTGTACTTTTTAAAGGTCTGCTAACTATGAATGCCCTCTTCCTGTCCTCCTTTTCTCTTCACAGCAATTGATTCTGCAGAGAGGGGACACTTTAGCCTGCGCAGAAATTCAATTTAGGGTTATTACCCCATATCAGTGATGTTCTTGCTAATTTGATTGCGTCCAGTGAAGTATCCTTTTAAAAACAATCGAGGACAGGCTCAACAAAGATTGGTTTCGCTGCAGTGAATACATAATGACCCGTCTCTGTTGGCTTGCCCCGTGTCTCACCGTTTCCCAGCGCTTCTTTTCTCACAGTGTGCTCATTGAAACCGAGTGCATTACCCAACAAGCACCTCATGATTATTTCAACAAGTCCTAAAAATGCCGCCTTGTGGGAACCGTTAAAAAATTGATACACTTAATATGCCGAGATTGCAGTTCTGGAGGGGAAGGGGGGCCTGGAGCCATATGTGGGTCTGCTGTGTGCCTAGTGGGCTGTGATGAATGGGCTGAACGGCTGCTGATCTGTGCTTGGAAAGCATCACAGATACTGACTTGCTGAGGAAGCATCCCGGCAGCTGACAGTGGGAAACACCTCTACCTCCAGAGTATTGCCTCAATGAAGCGGCAGCGATGATGTCAGGCACGGCTGCCCTGTCATCTGGAGTCGCACAGCTGGCGACAAACTGACCCTTGGTTAACCTCAAATCATTTCTTGTGTGTAGAATCATGACTCAGCAAAGCATGAACCTGTGAGCGAGCTGGATACTTCATTTCATTAGACAGCAAATGTAAAACACCTGCATCATCAGACAGACAAAAAAACACTTGTCTGTCTCATCCACTTCATGTCCTGACTCCATGCAGTGTTAGGATTGTCATAGTGTATTTGCACCTCGATGTAGCCTGACATTATTAGAAATTAGCTGCAATCAAGTCAGCTCTAACCCTGTAACCCCTTTAGTACCTCAAGGGGTTTTATCGTCCATCTTCTTTCCTCCATCCCCAGCTTCCCGCTCATCAAAGGCTCTCTGTCTCTCAGGCTCGTAAGCCAGAAGCTCGCCCTTATCTGACTGCTGTTCTTCAGCCGGCGCTATTATCTGACAGCCGGAGCCCATTAACAGGTTATTGACGGGATATGAGATGGCACACATCTATGAAGGAAGCAAAGCGGGGGGGGGGCAGAGATGGGGGGCATGAAAGAGGACGAAAAAGAGAAAGAAAAGCACAATAGTGAGTTTTATCTTGATTTGTGTTGCCACTAAAAATAAGCAAGTTGGTGCCGTTGTCTTCCCTATCTGCCTTAACCTGTACCCCCCTCTGAGTGAGGGCACTTTGACTCCATGGTGAGTTCCTGGAGCAAAAAGGAAAGATTATTCTTAAGGCTTAATGTTAAAAGTGACCCCTTTTACACTGCAGGAAGTTTTAAGTCTCTCTTAATCTCATCCTTATTGTGCTTTTTTAAGAGACATTTAAAAAAGCACCACCCAAGACATCCATTTTTTTCAGGTTGCTAATTTTGAACCAAATCATCTACAGTCCCATTGCTCCCTTTATGTTTGCCAGATGCTGTATTTTTTCAAATGACAGTTTTCTGGACATCTACATCTGTTCCTGACAGCATGAAATCAAAAGCTAGCTTTCCCCCTCAGACTTTTACAGGGGATTGCTTGTATCATAAGAATAATTGGAATGAAAGGGCTCGCAGATCCTTTGAGTAAAATCCTTTGATGTTCATGTGCTGCAAAATGTCCAGAATGAGAATGTGCTGAGCTGCAGGAACACTCAGAAACAGAGGGGGGCAGTGTTGTAAAGGCATATTTCTCCTGCTTTTTCTTCTGGTCTGACTAAACCCTGCTGTCATTGCAGTGTTCGTATTGCACCTGTTTGCTGTGTCAATATTGCCTCTCTATCTAGCAGTGGTGCTTTATTTTCCTATGTATGAACTGTGCTTCAGCAGACTTTTGTACATGCATGTTAAACATGTGTACTAGCTGTGTTGAACCAAATGTGTAGATATCTGTTCAGTCACCATTATCGCTGTAGAGAGAGACACTGTGTGTGTGTTTTTTTTGTTTTCGTATAGCTTTTTTTCACATTAAAAGAAATTTTCTGCTTATTGAGCCAGGAGAGTCTTGATCTGGAATTAGGAACCTGTTAAACATGTTTCTGCATGTCGGCCATGCTTTACTTTTCAATCTGATGTTAGGGATGTATGAGCATATTTCTTCTAGATAGATGTAAAAGGTACTAATCTGAAAAATGGAGTCACCTTGTTTGTGTTTGTGTTTGTTTTTGTGCATCTGTGTGCGACAAGAGCCCACACACCTGTGTACTAGCCCCCCCCGTATCCGTGTTTGTGTGTGTGGCTGTCGCTGGTCATGCTGATAGGAACCTCTCTGCTCCAGAGCAGCTTTGTAACAGCGTCTCCATTGTAGTGTCTTGTGTCCAATTCCTCAGACAGTCTGCTGCTGTGGAGCTGTCAGGAGTCACACAGGTGTTGAATATCAATGTGTTCTCTGGCCTTTGGGTGCCTGTTTCTGCATGAAATTGTTTTTGGGAGGGCATGTGTTTGTGTTTACACCAAGATAGTATTTGTATTTAAATGATAGTGACGCTACTAAGACTGCTTATTAATACTAATGCATACTAAAAGGTTCAATTTATCTATTTCCTTTTTCTGACTGAGCTGTTGAATTATGTCCACTGCAAAATGTTCCAACAGCTAACTTTACACGGCCTTTATGCAGCAGATTTCTACAACAGCCATGCCCCCGATTTAGCTCAATTAACAACAGAAGAATGAAATAACTGAGGGTTTAAAAAAAAACTGGAACTACACAGAACAGATAGTGCTGGTATGAGGATGATTAGTTTTTTGAAGTGTGGAGTATTTTTGTCCTTGGAGGCATGAGCTGATAGAAGTTTTGCAATGATCAACAGTTAGATGCATCTCACTATCACTGAACCGTGCCATGACTCCAGGTGGTCCGTAGATATAAATTAAGGATGATCAAAAGAATGATTTAAGCCTCTGAGATCAATGCAATTTGGTATATCATGTTTTTTTTACTGTAATTCTCATTATGAAGTTGGCTATAATTTAAGGATCAGATAAAGTTAAACCCACAAACAGCTTTGAATAGGCTATGTTTGAGTTTGTGGCTATTAAAAGATGCCCAGTTTAAACAGTTTTGGACTGGCTGAAAATGTGTATAAAACAGACTGTATGTTTCTGACATAGTCACTGTGACATCACCCATTGGTTTTTCTGAATAAAAGTTTTGAGGCCAAGTGATGCAGTCACCATTTTGGAAATGCTGACTAAAACCAATAGATCTGTTTTAAAAAGTGGAGTTGAGGCAGGCTTTGGCCTCCTTGCAAATGCTACCAACCAACCACCTGTCAGTCAGAACAGTCAAACCCATAATTATGCATAACTGTGAGCCTTAATGTTATAAAATGGGTGGTCTATAAAAAGCCATGCACTGTACAGTGAACCAGGAATGACATGAGATGACCAAAACTATTTTTGCTTTGCTGTAAACATGCCAACATTTTAATACAGATTTCAACCCCCTGAGACAGGCGTCTTGTATATGACAAGCAGTGATGCAGTTTATAAAAACTTGAATAATTTCTGAATCATAAATTGAGGTCTCTTAATTTATTTTTCTCTTAAGACTAGCCATTTTGCTGTTCCAATGATGCTGTCCATGCCTTTGAATTCCTTACCGGAGCTTTTCTAGCAAGCCTGGAACTTGGGTGCTTTCCAGGGTATTTTAAGATTAAATCCACACTAGTCAATTTTTATAGTGAATGTCTGTTTGTCAATCTTTAATCAATTTAAATTGTTTTTGCCACTAATGGCTAATGCTAATCACCATTTTGTATCCCACAATGCTTTGTGAGGGGCTGGAACAACCAGGGCTGTTCTGTTACTGTGCCATGCATTGTCGAACTGTTTTACAAGCCTTTGAGGCTATTAGTACAGGTGAGACAAAATGGTTAAAATAGCTTAGGGCTTGAAGGGTGAATGTGTTTATTTGGGAATTCTGCAGCCAGCCTCAAGTGGACACTTGAGGAACTACAGTTTTTGAACTTCATATTGACCTTATCTAATTCAGCCAACCAGACTAAATGCAAAGGTGTCATGGACAGTTATAACTGCAGTAAGAAACCAGTTTTCCTCAGCTTGTATTATTAGACTTTATTTAGATCGTTGTAAATATTTGTTTGTTATTTGTTGTTATGCGTTGTGCACTGCATGGATATGTGAGAGTAAATATACTAGCTAATATCACTTCTGACCTGTCAGCAGCCAGTTTCTAATTAAGCACAGCTGCTCTTACAGCATCCCAAGGTCTGTGAAACAACATGAGCTTGCACATGCCAAGGTCAGCCATTTGGTGTCTCAATTATTGTGCTGCAGGAAAATCAGTTAAAAGAATCTGTCTAATATGAGTTTGTAATTTAAGCTTTGTGCACAAGCTGCTATGCAGCACACTTGCCCGTGAGCAGTGCACATTTGGTTGTGAGAAATGGAGTGAAAGTAACAAAAGCACAAGGTCATAGTTCACATTCCAGACTGAGTTGTTGTGATGCTGCAATGCTAGAGTTTCCCCTTTGGGGATCAGTAAAGTATCATCTTATCTGAGAAAGTCTTACAAATGTTAACCATTGTGGCCTACTCTTTATTATTTTGGTTGGTGACTTTTTTAGTCTTTAAAGCTCAGATAAAGAGTTTTTAGGAAATGTTCAAATTAAAACTGATGAATCTTTATAATCTATAAAAAAGTAAGAGAAAGTAAGAAGGTTCATTCCTCTCCATACAGTTTTTACATGACTAGAAAAGCTGCGGTGGGTTAGACGTCAGACAAGGAGACTAACAGCACGCTGCCATAACTGCTGTTTTTTTAAATAGTGTTAGAGATTTACAATAGGTGATATTTGATATTTTTGACTGATAAAAGTAGCAAGATAAGATTCTGTCAAGAACACTTCTTACTTATGCACAGGAAAATAAGAACTAAGAGAAAGAAGGTACTGCTTTTTCCACAGTAGGTGCCAATACCTGTACAAACTTATATTTGCCCACAGTAGCTTTAAACTCAGGTTTTTGCTGTAAAACTCCTTTAGACCATTTAAAGGCAAGACATGAGTCTAGGTTAAATTTGGAATATTTTCATTATCCTGTGTACTGGAATCCCACTGTTGGAATGGAACACATTACTGGTGATGTTGGTATGAGCAGATACACTATATGGATAAAATTATTTGGACACACCTGTTAATTATTAGACTCAGGTGTTTCAATCAGACTTGTTTCCATGGATGTATAAAATCATCACCTAGCCATGCAGTCTTCATTTGCAAACGTTTGTGATACAAAATGGGTCGTTCTGAAGAGCTCTGTGACTTTAAGTGTGGCAATGTGCCACCTTTGCAATAAGACAGTTTGTGAAATTCATCATATGCCACAGGTAACTCTAAGTCATATTATTAAAAAGTGGAAGTGTTTAGGAACAACAGCAACTCAGCCACAAAGTGGCGTCACGTAAAATCACAGAGGAGGCTTAATGACTGCTAAGGCAGATACTGTGTAAAAGTCACCAAAGCTCTGCTGATTCCATCGCTGAAGAGTGCTGAACTTCCACAAAAACTGTGTGGTAGGAGCTTCATGGACATGACTGTTGTAAAGCATACTGACACAGGACTGTGGAGCAGTTGAAATTTGTTTTGCAAAGTGACAAATCACACTTCTTTGTTTGATAGTCAGATGGGTGACTCTGGGTTTTGTGGATGCCAACGAGAGTGTTTCCTGCCTAACTGCATTGTGCCAGCTGTGAAGTTTAGTGGAAGATAATGATATGGGGCTGTTTTTTTTTTTGACCCCTTATCTCCAGTGAAGGCCAATCGTAATGCTTCAGCATACCAAGACACTTTGGACAATACTATGCTTCCAACTTAGAGCCTTTTTCTGTTTCAACATGACTGTGCCCCAGTGCACAAAGCAAGGACTATAAAGGCATGGTTTGATGAGTTCAGTGTGGAAGAATTTGGCTGGCCCTGAAATCAGTCTCACCAAGCACCTTTGGGGGAACTGGAACAGAGATTGCAAACCAGGCCTTTTCATTCAATATCAGTGTCTTATCTCAGAATGCTCTACAGAATGAATGGGCATAATTCCCCCCCAAAAAACACACCGAAATCTTGCGGAAAGTCTTCCAAGAAGAGTGGAAGCTGTTATAGCTGCAAAGAGGCAACTCCATGCTAAAGTACATGTATTTAAATACAGTGTCAATACAGTCCCTGTTGGTGTAATGGTCAAGCACCAAGTACTTTCCATACAGTCCATACAGTGTATTAGCCTCAAAAGTCAGCTACTGCATTGGCTGATATGAAAATATATGAAAGTATTTACAGGAGTTCAGCATACACTGGTGGTAACTCTAAAGTTTTGTGGCTGAACTACATTCAAATATGTCTGTTTCAATGTCAGTATCAGCTTTAAAGAATTTGTAGATACTAGCATGTCAGAAAAAGGCAAAAATACAGTATGGTACAATTTAGTTTTGCTCCCTGTTCATTGGCAGAATATGAATTTATTATATAATATATATCACTGTTTGTATTAATAGCAACAGAAAAAATTGTATTATTTGTTAAGAGTTTAGAAAAACCACTCATAAAAAATATCGTCAACTGACAAGGTCGAGCTGGTCCACAAAACTCATGATCAGCTCTTAGCTCTCAGCTTGCCTGTACTGAATGATTAAGTAAAGTTATGTTACTATAAATAAAACATGCTCTGTGTGCTCATCAGTGAAAAGACTGGCTGCAAAGGAACTTGATTGATGTCATTAATGTCCCAGGGTCCCAGAAAGCCATCCTGTGGTGGGAGTGCCTTGGGATTTTTATTGATTTCTTTTAAAGAGGTTGTGTCCTGTGTCTTCAAAATTTACCTTTCTAAATCTGGTGACTGTAGCTGTGCAGTTTACATTTATATAATTCATGGTGTACATGTTCAGATCAGGTCTATACAGCACAGGAATAACTTGTGAAGGCTAATAATCCTGTCCCAGTTATCTAACTCTGAGCAAACATCGTATTTTAAGTGCATGCCTGTGCACTCACCTCTCTGTATCTGTCAGGATGATTTGAGATGTCACTGGATTTTATCTACCAACAGCCTCCTGCGTCACCTTGGAAGCACCCCCCCAATAAAAGCTATGATCTTCCTCTTTACAGTCTGCTTGACTCCCACACTGTCTGTCTCAGTCTGCATGCTCTCTCCTCATTTGCCCAGCTAGCATCAAATCACTCTACAGCCAGCAGCACCCCTATGCTTTCTACACCTGAGAAAAGCTTGAT
Organism: Cheilinus undulatus; assembly: GCF_018320785.1. NCBI lineage: Eukaryota > Metazoa > Chordata > Actinopteri > Labriformes > Labridae > Cheilinus > Cheilinus undulatus. The sequence continues at coordinate 29,549,134 of NC_054865.1, read as the reverse complement.
GGAAGGAGGTGTTGATAGTGACAAGGTGGTGTTTAGTCTTGAAAGAAGGGTGGAGAGCGGTGTGAAGATCACTTGCAGCCTTCTCTAGCCATCCCTTAGCCTCACCGCTAAGCAGGGCCCGTTGCCAGCCCAACGCTTGCAAAGGCTGTAATGAGTTTATTTCATGTCGGCTGTGAAAGTGCCCGTCTCTGTCTCGCAGGCACTCAAACAGAGCTGAGGCCCATAAACACAAAGTGCAGTGTGTAAATCCCCACAGCCTGACGTCTCCCAGCCTGCCCTCTATGGCTCCTGAGCATCTCTTTATGGAGAGGGAGAAGGGAGAGGCAAGATCCCCCGCTTACCCTTTGAGAGGACACCACAGCCTAGGCTATGAGATGAAGCCCGGCCCCCTTCACCAAAGACCACTTGTGTTGGCACCTTCAACCTCTCCCTCTTGTGGTTCTTCTTTTGAGAATGCACGTTTTTTTCATGTCAAGAGCAGACCTGAGGAGAGACGATCAAGCAGTCGGCCACTGTAGAGAGACATGCTGCTTGGTGTAAAAGACAGCAGATCAAAAACAGTAAAGTGTGCAGCGATTCGCTTTGGCTCTCAGTATTCCACCTTTGATGAATAGGATGTTCACTTTCCATGACGTCACTTGGCCTAGCTTGCCCTGACCAGTCCCTGCCCCTTGATACAATGCTTATTGCCCCTGCTTGTATCCCCTTTCAAACCCCAGGTCAGCGTCTCTACACAAGGTCCCTGTGTAGAAGTGCATCCTCCCAGGGCCTTTGGAGCGAGTTGTAGGTCACTGGTTATAGAAGCAGTGAGTGAATGAGGAGGAGAGAGGCAGAGATGTAGAACAAGAAAGGGGACTTTCTATCTCTCTCCTCTTTGACATGGCTTTGGTCAGTGTTGAGGGATTAGTGTGTGAGGCTCTGCCACAGCCTCTTCCTTGGCTTGTTTCCAGATATTATCTCTAAGTGTGAGCTCGGCGCCGGCCTTCGCTTTCTCTCTGTTTCCCTCCTTCCCTTCCTCCCTTCCCCCTTCCTGTATGAACTCAGTGGTGTGAGTCATCCCAGCCTGCTCAGGGAGTGATTTAATTGCTCTCTCCCCTCCTTCTTCAAACATGAACGTTTCACTGAGGGTTGTCACTGACCCTCACCAAAAACACCAGCACACTACCTCATAGGTGGGGCCACCTTGAAAGAAAACAAAAATAAACTCCCAAAATTTGCTCTGGCTGCCCCTAACAGTCCTGGACGATGTGGTCTGAAATTTATATCACAGTATATTTGACTTTTTATGACATTATATCGCAGTATTCGTAGACTCCATGGGATAATGCATTTAAACCCATATTCAGGTGCAACTAGCCTCTTTTACTCCAAAAACACATCTGTGACAAAATACTCAACTCATGTCTGCTCATAAGATCACAGAAACATGTTTCACCTGTAGTTTTAGGTTTCATTTCTCTCCTGCTAAGGTGGGTTAAACTACTACTGGTAACAACACATGATATGGGCGCTTACAACAAAAGCACTGAGACAAAATAACTATGGACAAGGGTTAGCACCCAAACATAACTACAGGCGTATAAAACACATTTAAACTCTATGCTTGGCATGATGGGGGACACCATACATCCCCCCAGACTGGAAATGGAGGTGGTCAGAGTTTAGTTAAATTAACTCTTTACAGAGTTGAACTAACACTAGTGGATCAACACTGTCAAAAAACTCCAACACTGAAGACCATGTCTCCAAGAATGGAGTAAATGTTGGACTTCGGCACTTAAAATCATCTCTGAAATGTTTAACCTTGAAATATCAACACTCCAGTTTTTGCTGTGTACAACAGCTGCTCGAGGATATGATGTGGAATCGCTCTCTCTACAGCTACTCTAGTTAAAACTTACTTAAGTAGAGGGGAAAGTACTGATTTGAAAATGTACTCAAAAAGTAGAAGTACCCAAAAAAGGAAAAAAATAAACAAAAAACCTAATTACAGTAATTACCTGCACCCATGGGACTAAAACTGAGCTGCTGCTGTCACATATCACACTGTTATGCTTGTTTATTTACCCACCACCATCAGTGGCAGTTCTAGCCATCAGTAGCATCGGGTATGCCTTGTGTGAGCACTACAACACAGTATTTGGATGTCAACTGGTGATGATGGTGTTGCAAAAATCCGTTTTGTGGCAGAAATTATGCGGTATTACTACCAGTTTACCTCCCACCACTAACGACACATTATTACTTCTGCTCTGCCACTTTTTGCACTGATAACGCTTATGTAGTTAGCTCTGCATTAGTGGATGTGTGCACAACATGTGGTAATAGAAATCCACTAAAGCGCCACAAGAGCTTTTGTAATCACATTTAGGGAATAAAAACTGAGCTGTTTTACCAAATAGGTCAGTTTATAATTGTGTTGTGGCACTCTTTTGGCATGGATGACTTATTTTTGACAAAACTGTGATGCAGCATTTCATTAAAAGTAGCTGTATGTCAACCTTTGACACAGGTTTAGTTAATTTTGACTGGCTGTTTTGCTTTGTTTTGTTTGGTCTTACATTAAGTGCAAAATTAGACTCCTAACTCATAATTACAAAATCTTTTCAATTAAAACTACTTTCTCTCTCTGCAGGGTCCCAGCACTGACATTTCCATGTAGCATGGCTTATTTCAAAAGCAGTCTGTGCATGTTTTCTATCCCACTTCCCTGCACCTTTGAGACAGGGCAGTAGGTGGCACTGTTCCTACAGAGGAGCAGGTTACTGGAGGGTGTGTGTGAGAGTGTGTTTGTGTGCCGAGGCTACCTTGGCTGAATGTGATGTGAAAATAGGCCTGCCTTGACTTAGCAATACCCATCCATATATGAACCCTCTCAGATGAAAGACTTGTTTGTTGTTAATAGGGGAAGTAATTATTGCACCTCTGCAGCAGTCAAATCTCCTTCACAGCAAAGTGATTCAACATTGGTGTTGGCTGTGTGATAGACAGAGCTCAAAAAGAGGGGGTGAGGAGGTTAAAAAGCCACCTTGATTACAACAATTAGAGAGGCTGGGAATAAAGGAGAGTGTTTTGCTCCAGGGGCTAACTGGCTTTTTTTCTCCTCTCCCCTGTGATGCTGATGAGTGTCTCCGAGTTGTATAAGCACAGACGGGGATCAGTGGAGAATGCTGACTATCATGAATGTACTCTGGACGGCCTGAGATGGCTACTAATCCACAATGATTATGCAGTGTACTGTTTGCTCTTGGCCTAGTCTAGACAAACAATTGCATACGCTCAGCTACACACACAAACACACAGGTGCACAAAAGCATCGGCAGCCTTTGATTAGAAGTGTCTGATATGAAGCAGAGTCACTTTTCATTCACACAAAAACACATGCTCAAGAGTGTTGCTGCAGCTGTATCACATCCTCCCCAAACAGTTTCTTTATTTTTTAGATCTAACTAACGATTTAACCAAAGCTATACAGATGTTGTTGCTTCCATCGCAGAGTTTTCAGCGCTCTGAGCCATCACCAGGAGGCAAAGCCTATAGGAACACAAACAAAGACCTAATGCTTACCTCCAGATCCCCCCACTTCTCCCCTCTTCCTTCATCCAGCCTCACCCACTCCATGCTACCAAGCTGCACAAACAAATCGGCTGTTTCTGAAGCAGTCGCAGCATATATTTCAAAAATGCTGCATTGATTTTTTCTCAAAGATATTCAAATTTGAGTAGGTGTCAGACTGTCACATTTGAACACAGCACCCTGAATTAATGCTGTGATTCAGCGAATACTGTATGTTTATACTAGACCTTGGCCAAGTAGTATTTACTCAGACTGTTCATGTGCTATTTTTGACTACCTGGGTTACAAATAGGTGATGTTTGGCATGCATGATTGACAAAGTCAAGGCAGAAAAGTGGATATGATTACAGATTACAGAATGATTTTATTGATTAGCACCTTATGTTGAATTTGTGACATTCATAAAAACTTCACTCAATAAGACAATTTTACTTTTTTCTGGGAAAATATATTTAAAATGAAATCACTCGTGTGTCTCCTTTATCTTCTAGCAATGTTGGAAGTGCACGTCCCAGAGCAGCCAGTGGTGGCGCTGCACGGCATGGACGCCACCCTCGGCTGCTCCTTCAGCCCTGCCAGCCCCTTCAACCTGTCTGATCTGAGCGTCTTCTGGCAGCTCACAGACACCAAACGCAGTGTGCACGGGTACTGGGAGGGACACGACCAGCTGGCAGACCAGGCAGAGAGGTTCGCCAACCGTACCAGCCTGTTCCCCGCCCAGCTGGGCCTGGGCAACACTTCGCTCCTGCTGAGCAGGGTGGTGGTGGCTGACGAAGGCAGCTATACCTGCTTTGTCAGGGTGCAGGACTACGGCAGTGCTGCCCTGCTGCTGCAGGTGGCCGGTGAGTCAAGCTGTTATGTCCATGATACATGTAGAAACAAACAGATGAATCCACACATGGACACTTATGATGATCAGCAGTGGCAGAAAATAGATTTACACATAAACAGAGAGTACTGGCAAGGATGAGACTGCACATTAGCTTCAACTACACACCCTGTTAACCATACATTCATCTGTTCCATTGCTTTACAGACAATGTTGTCTGTATTTTTCCTGTTAAACAAGCTACCAAAAAGGCAAGAATTACTTTAATTAACATTTATGATTAGCATTTGCTTGCATATTATTTAATATGAATCTATTAGTCATTTCATTAATCATTAAGGCACAAAAAGATGAGGCTTCTGCTCACAATTCCCCACCGGTCACTGAAAAGTTTTTTCAATTAGTGCTGCTAAAGTTTCTGGCATCTCATAATTACCTTTTTCATTCCCTTTTAATGTCAAACAGATACTGATGCAGAGTATTTTGCATTGTAGATGTGTGGGGAGTCATAAATAGCAGAACAAAAGTGGAAAATAAAATTGGTTTGTTAAATGCAGCCCAAGCTATTTGGTGGATCTCTATGTTTCATGATGCAACCTAATAGCATTCGTAGTAAGGCTTCTATTGCTTGGTTGTTGACCACATCTATTAAGCTTGTTTTGTAACCTATGACGTGTTTAAATTCCCAAGCTGAAATAACAATGATGACTTCATCAGCGTTTATTTCCACAGTCCTGACAAAATACCCCAGAGCCACAAAAAACAAAATGTATTTTACTCATTCAGATAGTTAGAAGCACACACAAAGAGGTCTATTTTACTACAAGGTAGTTACAACAACTATAAGAATTAATCAGAACAAAATAAATGGATCATAATTCCCCTTCACACTTTGAATTGATTGTATTCAAAGTGATGATTTGACCTCAGCACTAATTCACACATATACGTTAATAGCATGCAATAAAATGTATTATACAGTTGCCTATGAAGAAGGGGATTTATGATCATTTGTTCTCACTAAACATAAACAGGTGGTAAACCGTTTTCTCAGGGCTGCTGAGCAGTGCTTTTTGTCAATAAGCGCTGATTGTGGTCTCTGTCATGGTCAGTATCTGCTGACTTTGATTATTAGCTGTTGCTACAGTCAATCAGTCACCACTAACATCTTTTCTGCTGTGTGACTACATCGCCCACCTTCACAGCTGAGAGCCTTTTATTTATTTATAATGATACTGTGTGCTTTTCCTTCCTTCCTTGTCTATTTCTATATCTGTTGTGAGATTGTTGCTGTATTCTCCGAGGATGGATGTGCATTAGGCGCTGTTAATGAATAACATTTTTTTTTCTCTCCTGGCTGTGGAGAGGGAAAACAATGTCTCCAACAGTGACAAATTGCTTCCATTTTATGCATTAGATTTATAGATGTTCTATTTTTAGCCTGAATTTACAGTTAACACTGCGGACTTCCTTCATGCTGTGCTGGGAGAAAATGGAAGGAGCCCTCAGTGGAATTCTCTCTGTCAGTCAAATGGACAGCTGGAGAAGTTAGAGGGTACCACGCTAAATCTGCCTTTGTATTCACAGTCTACTTTTCAGAAAGCAGCTCAGACAAACTTATTTCATCTCGCCCTCAGCTCCACCCCATTGTTTGCTGTGCAATGATTGGTTTTGGGAATACAGCAGCGTCTCTCTTCGCCACCTCTGTACTCGTGTTTTAGCTCAAGGGATTGGAGAAGCGTGATTTCAGCTGAGGCTGCAGCTCACCCCTCACCTCCACCCCTCTACACTCTTTTTCATGCCACAGGCTGAGTTGTCCCAAATCTCTGAGCCTGCCATTTTTTTCTCAGGCCTGCCTACCTCCCAGCTCCCGCCCAGCTTGTACCGTATTTCCTTTCTGGGAGTGGCTCAGCGCCGCGTCTCTCTGGAGGGAGCTGCGAAAGAGTGTAGAGATACAGCATCAGGATGTGTCACAGATGCCGTCTGTGTCTCTGGGATCTTAGGCGCTGTGTTATGCTAAGCTCCCTAAATATAATTAAGAATTTAATGGGAATCATGTCAAACAGTTCCCAGGGTGACTCTCACTGCAGAGAATCTAACTAAAGTTGCTACGTGTCTGCTGCTCCCTTATCCTCACCCGTCCTTACACAACCTTTACCTCCTTTTTGTCCTCCTTCTCACACTCAGTCCTCATCCCTCCTCTCCTTATCTGTCTGTGTATTATTTCTTTTCTTTCAGCCCCCTACTCGAAGCCTATCGTGACTTCGAAGCCTGAATCCAACCTGCGACCGGGTGATGAGGTGGCTCTGACATGTGTGGCCTACGGTGGCTATCCGGAAGCTGATGTGATTTGGCAGGATGGTGGCGGGCGTAACCTGACTGACAACATCACCAATTCTGTGGTGGCCAATGAGGAAGGGCTGTTCACCATGAGCAGTGTGCTTAAAGTTATGGTGGAGCCCAATAGCACCTACAGCTGCCGACTAATTAACCCACTACTGGGGGAGGAGGGATATGCCTCTGTCACAATCACAGGTGGGTGCAGGTCTTTCTCCCTCTCTCCCTCCATCAGTCAAAATTGACCCATTAGTTCTGACGCATAACACATTGCGGTTAAGAACAGCTGAGTATCCTCAATTCCCAGGGTAGGGACAAGAAAAAAAGAAGCTTACAGAACATATCGACATAAAAACGGCAGATAAAATTGCCAGATTTTATCCTCAACTTTTTTTGTTTTGCCTCTAAGTCATATTTTAACTGTGACAAAAAATAAAGCTATAAAGTCATAAATGAGGAAAAATAAATTGTACAATAATGGCTCAATAAGCTTTACCTATTATTAAATTAGATCTGTGAGTGATTATTTCCCTGAGGATAGTCAAATAACTATCCATCACATATTTCAACAGGTAATACAGTTATAAAAGATTGTGCAAGACTGAGTGATTGGTTTCATAGCAGCTGTCTGCAGGAGGTGTTTGCCAACCGTGAAGTATATTGATATGTTTGCCTTCCTCGGATTGTTTGATGTAATCATGTTCGTCTGTGATAGGTCTAATGATCCTCTCAATCTGCCCACCTATCTACCTACCTACCGCCCATGCAACCCCCCTGGCCCTGCTGCCGCTGTACTCCATGTGTTAAGTGCAAGGAGAGTACCGTGTAAGGTGGGCCAAGGCTGGTCTCTAATGGGAGCAGCACTGTGTGAAATGGCTCATAAATAAGTGGAGGTGGCCTCAGCCTGCTCTACGGGCTGGAGCTGTTGCTGGAGCTCTGGCTGTTGAGGCAGAGGTCGAGGCAGAGGTCAGGGAGTGCTGCTCCACTGGGCTGGGAAATGACTGTGCTGTCTGGAAACAGGATGGCCGATTGGCAGGGCAGGCTTGCTGGACGACTGAGGGAGGGTGGCCTTTCTAACAGTTTGGTAGGCCTCTTTGAAAAACAGTACAGATAACCAGTCAGAGGGACCACTGGGGGAGTGGAAAGATATTAAACACATGGTGAGAATAAAATACGACCGCAAGGTAACTGTGTTAAAGCTTTCTGTGGCTGCTATTTCCCTCTGACCTTTTCTGGATTGATGCACTACTTGCGGTTTGTTTGAAATTGGATATGATTGTTTTATTGCCTTTGATGTCAGTTTATTTTTCTGCTTTACTTCCCCTGCACAAATGAGATTTTCCTTTTGTAAAGGTGCTGAATGAGTCATTCTAGATTGGTAATTGAGATGGTCAAGGATCTTTGTGTTTGTCAGGATGAAGTGGGTTAATGTGAAACAATGGAAACAGCACTTTTAATTTATTTGTTTTCTTTTCAGTTTTCTTGAGCTTAAAACCATATATTAAATTTAATTCAAAACAATCTTTAAAAATTCACAGTTTGTTTCACTGATGTCAGAATTTATACAAGTCAACATCCTTGGAGTTGTCAATCAGTTATGTATAAAGCTCAGTTGAAGAAAACTCTTGTCTAACTCCAAACTTTTAAAGCTGATTTATTTGTTTTATTGCTTCAAAAACAAAACTAAATCCTCTTTGGTTTCAGGTTTTCCAAGTAACTATGATGAATGTTTGAAGCCTCAGGTACAAGGAGGATTTATAAATCTACAAGTATAGATTCCTCAGACATACATTGTTTAACAAATTTATTAGACCACCACCCAAAGTAAGGTTTATGTCACATCTGCCCTAAATTAACAGCATTGGTAATTACCAACCAACTTTGATTCAAGTATTTATTTAACGTCAGATATTTTAAAATATTTTGGATGTGTGTTGAAAGGGCAGCAGGTCTCTTCTGCCCAGAGAGTGTGAGTGACAATCAGCCTGCTGTTTCTGCAGCAGATCAGCCCGTGTGAGCTGTTTGTGGTATTGTGCCATCATATTTAGATAAACAGTTAACTAAACAGTTTGATTTTTAGCTGTTTTTGCAACGGAAGCATACTGTAGAGACAGAGAATGACTGCTCATGCGATGTGTTACCGGGTGTTCAGAGCTCTCTGAGCCATTTATGGATAGACGGAGCTTGGTAAGCATCCTGCTGACTCTGTTAAAGGTCCGAGCCCTGAAATTCAGAAATGATAACTTTTCAAGTGTACTTTTCAAAGTAAAAGCTTGATCTTTTCAAGGCCCTTTTTTGTTACACATGTTGTCACAGAATGCTTTTATTCTGAAGTTGTTTCTAGGACAGTTATTTAGTGAATTCAGTCACTTTCGGGACTGCCTACCTCTTTCTTGCATCTCTTCTAGGGATGGGCGTTTGGAAGAAACCTGCCAACTCGAGCATCGTTAATGTTAACGATCAATTAACTGATTAATCATTATGTATGTATAAAAACATACATACATGGGCATATGTATAACACAGCGTTTCCGCTAGACTTTTTTGGTCTTTGGTCAAAATGACCGGCAGTCCTCAAGAATTCCGGCCATTTAGAACAACTACCGGACATTTGCTTTAACATTACTTTGCTGCATTAACAGCAGCAAATTGCATAAATCTGATATTCTGTGGTACATTGATACATACAAGTCTGCACTAAGAGAGGACGTCATCGTGCATACTTACGAGCCATGTGCTTGCCGTCTGAGAAGATAAACATCCCCAGCACCGCAGGACAGTAGATGTAGTAAGATCAGGAGACTTTCAGTTTATATTAACGCAATCTCGCAACATATCTTCTAGGTTACACAAAATATTATCTGCAAGCACTCAGTATTTACATATCTGGTCATTGGCATGTTTTCTGCCAGACATTTTGACCGGTTATATTTTTATCTGCCGGACTTCCGCCCTTTTTTACCGGCCAATGCTGGCTAACGGAAACTCAGATAACATTTCCCAATATAACAAAAACTGGTAACTGATGAGTGTGCTTCTCAATGATTCTGTAAACTGAAATAGTCCCACACCACACTTCGCTCTTTACATTCTGTGTTTCGACAAATTGAGATAATGCATTGCGCTCCTCGAGTACTTCCTCTGTTTGCCCTCTCCCTCTCTCCTCAAGTTAAATCGCCCCCTGATGGGTAAGATGTCTCATTGCTTTTGTTAAAACCCACTCAGAATGTCATGACGGTAGATATTGTGCAGTGCAGAGTAAGACGTGTTTAGCCTCTTTATTAAATGCCAACATCAGATCGACTAAATTCCCAGTGATCGACCAAATTCTTACCGATCAATTAATTGATCAGCGATTAATTGTTCCCATCCCTAATCTCTGCCAAACATTTTTAGTGATCAATAATAATAATAATTGCCTCATGTTCATTAGAATTTAAAACATAAAGCCATTTAAGCCTATTAATTTGAGATCACCCTTTCCTTCTTTGCCATCCTCTCAGTTACTTTTCTGCAGTCTTTTTCTTACCTGTGCTCAAGTTAAGCACACAGTCGTAATAAAGATTAAGATCGTTTTCTAAAAGCCAGTTCCCATCTAATGTCGATAGCCTCTGAACAGGTATGGTAAACAGCCTCAAACATGTCTTTTTCATGGATGTGTATTAGTGAGGAACTTTTTCTTGCAAAAAAATGTGAAATTCATGCATGAAGCCTTGCAACTGCCTGTACAGATGTGATGTAGTAATCAGAAACCAGAATATTAGTATTTCGCATGCATACAGGGATATGAATAACCAGGTTTCTCTGTGTGTATGTAAACACATTCTGAATATGGTCAAACCCAGGATACTAAAATCCATGTAAACACACTCGCTGAGTACCAGATTTGGAAAAATTGCAGAACCAGGTCTATGTATAACCAGGTTTCGATCTCCATCAGATGCAACCAGTCTTAAAGTGTGTCTTCCAAATAATGCACTCTCTAAATTGGGTCATACCATCTAATGAGTCCTGATTTTAAACTAATATGGCACCAGATCCACTTTCTGTACTGTGAAGACTTTTCTAAAGGCTGCGAAGTTCTAATACTGAGTATTTAGATTAATTATGTGAAACTCTAGATATGACAGTAAGGACATCTTCCTTCTTGGTGACATGAATATTAAATATATGTTCCTTTAGAAATTGTCAAATCCCACAGAGATACTTCTACCAGAAGGATAAAATTCAATACAGGGGCACTTTTTAAAGACTTTGATTTGGAGTGTAATGGACATCCTGTTCTTCAAATATCTGCAAAGAAAGAAGGGGGATCAGTAAAAGAAAGTACTCAAGACCAAGACTGACAGAAAAAAGAGCTCAAGCCAGAGAGCAATGGAGTTACTGAAGTCTGAAGAAAGAGGGTCAGCAAAATAAACAGGGAAAAACCCTTAATTATAAAGTGTTGATCATGATTTTCAAGCAATCTGGCGCACATGAATAAAAGTAATTTCTCTGCTGGAATGCCAGCACAACTTGATGATGGCCCAAGTTTTTAGCAAACACAGAGAAGATTTACAGTATTTTGGGCCCTGCCGTACAAGACGGCTTGTTTGAAATGAAAATATATTTGCATTTGTTTACAACAGCTGGTGTGTGCTTAACAGCTTCTGTAATTAATTTTGACCTGACAGAACTCTTCTTGCTGGAGTAGCAGAGTGTGCTAGCTGGAGTTGATACAGCCAACACTCTTGCTTCTGTATACAAATATAGCCCCACCACACACCACAGTGAGGAAATAAAGAATCCTATTATAAGAATGGGTGAAATCTGCTTAAAATTTTAAATGGACTTTGAGAGTGATAAAAAAAAGACAGAATAAGAACTGGAGGAAAGAAGGAGTGATGGAGCGGTGGGGGAGGTAGAGAATGAACAAGCATGCTAAAATTTCACACTCTCCCCAATTGCTGATTGAAAAATTGCAACAGTAATACAAATCTCCCCCAGGCAGAACAGGAGTTTGACAAGGTTAATTTTGAGAAAATGAACCCTTTACCCACACTGAGCAGAGCACTATGTGGGCTGGCATGAGCTACACTTTGAGAGTCTGTGTTAAGTCATCCATGTTAATCTTACCTCTTTTATAGTCACCACCAATTTTTGCTACCTCGCTAGAAACATCCACACTGTCAATAACATATGCACAAGGCAAATGCGCCCTATTACCAGGCATCTCAGAGATGGTTAAACTCTCTGGAGTGCTGGTCAGTTTCTAAACCCGGCTGTGGAATAGAGAGTGTTTTTGTGTTGCTGGGATATTGATAGATTTTTGCAGAGTGCAGCCAGGCTTAGTTGGGGAGACCCAGAGGAACAGCTGGTATTAATGAACAGTCCAATGATGGAAAGGAGCAACTTCAGTCCTCAAATGAACCGTGGTTTGTCTGCTTGCTTGGCCAGCTCACTTATGTACCAGCCCCCTTTCCCTCTCTTATTCCTCCCCCTCCTCCTCCTGCTCTGATGGCTTACACTGGGGCTAACTAACACCATCTCTTAATTATAGCATTCACTGACCACCTTGCACTAATCAAACCAAGAATATTTTTTGGAGTTTTCAGGGATCAAGAGTCTGCATCCTATCTTTTTTTAATCCCCTTTGACTGTGCATTTATAGCTATGTATCCCGTCTACCAGGTGCTGTATGAATGCTGCAGTGTGTCGTCTGATGGCTAGGTTTCAGGGCCTGTCACTGAACACCCCCTCCAGCACCACCCCCACTCCGTCTGCTAGCTCTCCGATGAGGATGGCGCCATTTCCCTCGCATCACTCTGCTGGCACAGCATTTACAGTGAACAGTGTGAGGATGGAGATATATAGAGTGGGAAAAGGAAAGAGACAGAGAGATGAGGCAGGGAGATAGAGAGAGGGGGAGCTAGGGAGACAGGGTTAGGAAGGGGGTGAGAAGTGGGTGACAGAAAGCAAGATGGAGATGAAAACGTTTGCTGAGCTCAGACTTGTGGCACTGTGGCCTGACAGGGTGGGGATGGACCTGCTGATGGGGAGGAAGATCTCCCCACGTGGTGTAAAATACTTTTTGCTGATCTTTTTTTACTATCTAGCTGGCACTGTTGCTTCACAGAAAGAGCATCCAAGAATTTCTTCCCAGTGTCAGTCCTGTCAGTGTGGCCTTGGCTTTCTTCAGCCAGTAACTGTGGGATTCCTTCCTTTCCATCCAATCTTATGGCTCCTTTTTGCAGTTCTCAAAGTCAAGTGAATGGTAGCATTATTAAGGTCCAGTTTCCAAAATATAGACTTTTTAAACTTTATTTACTTTGAGAAAACTCTTTGCTTTCTAAACATCTCCTGGAATATACTGACTTGATATCAAGCCCTAAGAGAGACACTTGACCTCAAGTTAAGATAGCTTTAAATTGCACTTTTTGGTGAAATCCTCTTTTTGGTCTTAAGATTGTTGAGGCCACATGACTCCCAGATACAGAAGTGAGTTTTGACATTGGTCATCACAAACTGCACCTAGACTGTTAGGAAAAAAGATCTAGCCAACTTGACATCATCCAAGTGTTTCTAATCAGAGTATGTATGACCTAGAGTTTGGTGCATTGTTTGCCATGTTTGTTTTCTGCTGCCAGAGGTGACCGTTTGTGGATAAAAAGCTGGTAGCTCGTAAGAGCAAAGTGTTGGAAAATGCAGAGATGTCAAAGTTAAACAGTCTACATTCATAGTCAATAAAGTGCAAATAAGCTCGTTAGGTGTCTGAAAGGATGAATGTCTGTCTTGACTTTAGCTGACCAAAGTGGGCTACTGATTACAGTAAAGAGACTAATAATCTGGATGAAACATTGGAATTATTACTGCCTTGCTTGAAATTTCCCTGAATATTGGGTAAACAACAGATGCAAGGTAACTAAAAATATCAGGTCCTCTCATCACAGCTGCCTTCATCTCTGAGGACAAGCCAGCAAAATTATTACCTCTTGTTACTAGCCAACAAATAAATGTGATAAACACCACCCCTTATCATGCATAGTTTTGAGGCTAAACACAATTCAAACAGGGGAGTTATGTAAAAGTACCTCTGTAAAGTTTTCAAGGGTAGAAATCTGCTCCAAAGCTATAGAAACCCATGCATCAGGCTGCACATGTGTAATTGTCCCCCTTAAAGTCCCCTCATTTTAATATGAAGGGACTTTATTGCTCTTGGAGCCAGCCTCAAGTTGCCACTTAAAGAACTGCAGGGTTTTGCAAAGATGCAGATACCACAAAGGCCTAGTGGTTATATTTGAGCTTGTTTCTGGAATCCACTTGGGCGACTGCTTGATAATTGATCTTTTAATACTTCCACCTCTGCTGACACACATTCTTTTGTCTCCCAGTACAACAGGATGAATAGGATGGGGCATGTTCTAGTCGCTGCACTAACAACACTGTGTCTCCTGGTATGTCAGATGACTTCTTTACCAAGTGTCATGCTCGACAAGGTCAAACATTGCTGCCAGTATAAATCTCTTCTTATATCTACTATAGTCCAGACTTCCTCTTGGACTGTCCAAACTAATCTTCATGAAAGGCATTTGTGCTGGAATAAACATGGGACACATGTAGTCACAGAGAATTACATAGTACTTGTTGCCTGTGTCATTTAGAGCCCATTTTGAACATTTCCTCAGTTTTCTGTCAGATCTGGTTTCCTTCAGACCTTTCAGTTTCCTCCAGAGAGCATCTCCCAAGCTGACTTATTCCACTCCTGTTACAATATTACTTTTGTGGGGCACATTTCCCCAAGGAGATTGCTTGTTACTGTATGATTGTGAAGCATGTGCATGCTAAACCAACCTTCACTGAGTAAATCAAGGTTAAAAAACATCTTTAATTGCTATATAAACATTGACCTTTGCTGTGAAGATTGAAGCTCACAAGGATGCTAATGGTAGGCAGGCTGCGTGAGAGCGTTAAGCTATTCATTATACTTCTTTTTCTTCATTAGATGTGTGCCAGCCTGCTTCTTACCCCTTTTTTCTGGCTATGTTATTATGTCTTCAGAGCTTGATCCTGACAGCGTATTGCCATCTAAAAACGAGCCTGCTACACATACTTGAACCATTAAAGAACTCATTCATTGTCTACTAAGAAGTACCACAGCAACTCCTTTCTCTAAACATTGGCTGAATCCCAAACTCCACACTCACAGATTTGGAGGCACATTCCTGGTGTGTTCATGTTTGGTGCTGCTGCTTGTAGCTCCTTCAGAGTAGTCATAACTGAACCCTGGGAGATGCTCAGTACCTTGGACATTTTTTTTTTTGTATCCAGCCCCTAACTTTAACATTTCAATAATCTTTTTTTCTGAGTTGCTTGGAGTGTACTTTGTCTTCATGGTGTAATGGTAGCCAAGAATACGGATTTATTAGTGACTGACCAGTTAACTCCCTGGCAACAAATGTATAGGCTATATAGAATCAGTATAATCATGCAAAAAAACTAAATTAGATCAAAGTAGGCATTATTGTGATGGGATGAAAAATTATGTTTAAATGATAACCTAATTGCAAGTTTATTACTTTTGTGATCATTAACTAATTGACTTAAAGAGTTGCTTGTGTTTTTCTTTTGTCTAACACTGTGTCTCAACTGCATGCCAGCGTCCGATGTAGCGTAAATCCCATAGTACTTCATGTTCGCCGTCTGTACTGGTCTTCAGATCATACCACAGATTTTCAGTGGGATTCAACTCAGGGCTTTGTGCAGGCCACTCAATTACATTCACTTTGGTCTTCTGGAGGTAGTTCTTCACGTATGTTTTGGGTTGTTGTTGTGTCGAAAGACAAAGTGACGACCCAGACACAGTTTTACTGCTGACTGCTTGAGGTTTTCTTTCGAAATCTTCACATATCCTACTTTCTTCATGATTCATCTTTCTTCAACCTTTACAACATTCCCAGTTCCAGATGCACTGAATCATCCCCACAGCATTATCCTCCTACCACCATGTTTCACTATGGGGACGGACTTTAATTGTCTTCTTTGAGACTACAATTCCTGACTAGGCTAAGTCATTCACCAGTGTCCTGGCAGTTGTACTGGGGTCTTTAGACATATCTCTCACTGGTTTTCTTTGAAATCTTTCTCTTCCTACCTCTGCCAGGCCTGCTCTGTACTGTGTGGCTATCTTTGAATTTCTTGATGATACTTCTCACTCCAGTTCTTGACACTTTGAAATGCTGTGATAACTGTGTATATCCTTCTCCCACTTTTTGAGCATCAGCAATTATCTTTCTCAAGTCTAAACTGATTTATTTTGTCTTTGCCATGACTTTTGCTCCAGTGATAGCTCAAACCCTTACTGCTGTTTTTATACTGTGTGTAATTTGGAAGATAATCCTCAGTTTTAACCTTATTGTACCAGCTTTGAGCATTACAAAGTTAAAGCAAATGATTGCACAATAGTGGTTTGTGCTGTGGCTTAACAAAAAATGTCAGTTCTAAATGGGGCTAATAATTTAGACCGTGGTAGTTTTGTTTCTGTGAGTGAAGTAAAACAATTCAAGCATCCAAAATAAAACTCGGATGTTTGTAAAAATTGTATTGGAAGGTCTTTGCTCTGTGTAACAGCACATGAGAAATACTTTTTAAAAAAGTAAAATTGTCATGGCTAATATATTTTTTCCTCCTCTGTATCACCACTTTGTAAATAAAGTTAACGAGCTCTTTTGGGTGAAAGAAAATGAAAGAAAAATCATTAAATGAAAGAAAATCATTAAAATTGTCCTGCCAGACTCTCCTGGTGTCTTGTCATCTCCCTCTTTCCTTACTTTTTTACCAAATCTAATTGAGAGGAAAAAAAGGACTAAGCTAACTAATGAACAGATAGAAATGCAAATGTGAGGCTGGCTTTTTTCTTATTATTAAGTGGCCCATCATGTTTGCAGGCAGCAATGAATGTGATGTCATATTATTACTCAGTTTTTATAAGATCTCAAACCCTCAGACTCATACACAAAATACTGCACATCTGACATCATTTAAGTCTGTGAGGGTTCAGTGATTAGTTTTCAGGGTGGAGGGAGCTCCACCCTCCTTTATTTACATTCACAACAATCTAAGAAAATGCCATTTAGAAGTTGAAGAATTTTTGTATCTTCAACTGGGGTAAAAGCAATACTTTGTGATTATTGCCAGAGGGCCAAACAGACAGATACAGCTCTATGATTCAGGGATTTCTCAGTAGAATAACTGTTGTGGAGAAAATTGCAACAAATGCTTTTACTTGTGAGATATTTCCCAAGCATGTTTGTTCCTTTCTCTGCTAGGATCTTCTTCTGTCAGTCAACTTCGGGGTAATATGTTGCTCAAAGTAATGTTTTTGTTTTATGGATAAAACCCTTGTGCTGGTTCTTGTTCTCTACTGAACAAGGACTAATTTAAATGCAATTAACAGAGCCTTTGGAGGAGCAGAAAACAGCAGTATAAATGAATCTCTTGTCAGCAGAGCAGCTAGCAGGCAACTTTTCCGACAGAGCACTGTATTAATTAGTGTCCAGTGCACAAATAGGCCTTCTTTCTCTTGCTGAATACATGCTCTGTCTTATCAGGAACCCAGCCAGGGAAAACAACCCAAGAGACAGATGAAGTAATGTTGGCAATCTTAAATAAATTCAGGTAGGCAGCAGTGGCACCATTGTAAGCACATTAATTCCTATCATGATTATTAACTCAGGCCACTTGCTGCAGTTAGTGCTCTGAGATGTTTAAATGTCCTCTTCAGGGCCTTCAGTATAGGGAATTTTATCCCTGTATTATGGCCCTGGCAATGTTATTTGTCATGCTCCCAGTCTTACTGTAAGGCACTCTGAGGGATTGTTGGGCTGGATTCGTACGAGGGCAGTCTCTGGTCTATGTGCTGTTCTTTTAGAGCTGTACAATCAGAGGGATAAAATGAGCTTCTCTCTTTTGTGCGGGGATTTATTCTCCCTTATCTTGTCCCCGTCCTGCCATCTTGACTTTTAAGCATTAAAGGTTTTTTGCACTAGTTGGATATCAAAATGCTTTTCTTTGCCACAGTTAAAAACTGCATTGCTAGTTTCTAGTTACATTTACGATAATGTTAAATTTCTCCTTGACGGTGAAAGTGATACCAAGGGATATCATCTGTTTGATTTATCCTTCTGTCTGTCCATTTCTTATGGCAGTATCTGATAACATAAGTGGCTAAAATTCAAATGTTACAAAAACTGTGACCTTTAAAAAATATCTACTGTTACTAAAGTGCTGTGCAGACTATGGCACAGTTCCACACAACGTATTAAAGGCTACAATTGATAAAAGAGCAGCAGTTTTTACCTTACTGTCCGGGACGGTCTTGCACACGTTGAATTGAACTGTAGACTGGAAAATAAACTCTCTAAAATTGTGTGTTGGTAAAATAAACCACAGAAATCCCTGTGTCAGTTTTTTGTTGATATGACAAGAAAGAAAGCCAAAAGTATCCTTGCAGATGTCCCATCCCATCCTCTGCCAGTTCAAGCCCCAGGGAGGCGCTATTGGCTCCTCTAAGCAACTGAAAATGTATTTAAGGAGTCATATATCTCAGGTGCGATAAACATTCTTAACCTTGCAAAGACTGATGCGCCATTAAATTTCATGTTTTTTTCTGTTTTTAACTCAATTGAGCTGTTCTGTTAGTCTGTCTTTTTGACTGCCTGAATGTTTTTAAATTGCCTTCATTGGTGGATAATAAAGATTAACTCAGTTCTATTCTATTACACTATTAAACTTCACTTTGACAAAAAAAATGTCTCGTCATAAGAAGCTCTCCCTGTATTTGCTGTAATAATATCTTTTCCAGACAAGCAATGCTACATGGAAAACTGTCTGCCAACCTCAATCCTATTTGAAGTCTCCAGGTTGTAAAATGCCTTTCTCATAAAACAGGTGTAAAAAACTAATTTTCTGTTCTATTGTTATCAGCTTTGAGCCTGAACTAGCCAAGGCTTTGTGCTTTGGTCCGCTTGAGTTTTCTAGCTATTACCTCCCAGCTACAGTCATCCACAGGCCTCTGTTTCACAATATTTTTTTTTTTTCTTTATTACTCAATGCCAGTTGTAGCTGCAGTGAGTTTGACAGTTTGGGAAGAAAATTGAGAGTGTTACGTTTCTATAGACACATTGTTTGTGCATGCTCCAAACTCAGCAAACTCTAACCTGATGATTGGTCTTGTCACTTTCTAACCGGGCCCAAACGGTTCAGATGGGAGCTTTGCAAGATGGATTCACCAGTGAAAAACAAGGAAACGGGCGTATCCATCTGCTTTGCAAGGTTAAGCAAACTCAGCATCCAGTTTAATTTGGGTATTCCTAGATATGCATATTTATATGCAATTCTAATGGTTTGAAAAGAAAAGAGAATTCCTTTCAAAGATATCTTTGAATTTTGCAATACCAATTGGGTTCAGAAATAAATTAATAGATTTTGGGTGGTTAGATGCCAAGAATCAAAGTCATTGTGACCTCATGTCCTTCCTAATACGGTGAACCTGATTTTTTTAGCAATCCCAGGAGGGGTTTTAATTCAAACAATCTATTTTTGTTATATTTTACATTTAAGAGAAGGATTACATGTATGATAAGTAGGTGGACAGTCTCCCTTTGCCCTACCTTCTTAAAAACTGTTCATTCTGCTATTGGCAGAATGATACTGACTACCACAGGGGAAAACAGATAGACTAGTGGTAAAGCTAATAATAAAACAACATTGTTCTGTTTACTTTCTTTCTCACGTCTATTTTCTATCAATCATAGCTGCTACTGCTAACGTTTCACATATTGCTCCCTTGGTCTTTATTGTAATAGGGTATAGTCTTTATTATGGTATTAATGATTATCACTGTTCTATTATAACAGGCCACATCAGAGAGTATGCTCTGGATCGCCCTCTTTGTAAAGTGTCTTGAGGTAACTTCTGTTATGAATTGCTGTTATATGCTGATTGAGGTACTTCTCATGTCTCATGTTGCTCCTGAAAATGACTGAAATGTGACTTTTATTATTAAATATAGACATAGTAATGCAGGGGGTTTCTAGTGATGTGTATTCTTTTGAATATTGTAACTATACTACTACATTTCCCCCATTCTGCACCCTGTTATCAGTGGCAAAACTTATTAGCAAATGTAAACTGGCACTTGACTATTTGATACAACCTGGAGGCAGTGATTCAAGTTATATTTTGTCATTTTTTTATAGAAAGAAGACCCTTTTCTTGTGTGTTTAAATATACATGCATATGTGTATACACACATCAGTTGTTGCTTTAGTGCCAGTTACATGTAAATGCTTTAAGTTAATCCAAAAAAATGTTTTTCTGCACCAGCTCATCATATGATGGCAGGGTGTTCTTATCCTCTGCCAGCCTTCCACAAACTGCTGTCTGACATCTTTATGCCCGTCTCCGGCCTGGTGGGAACCTGTTTCTCTCTGTCCTCCCTCACTTTCCTTTTCAGGACACTGTATTTATGACAGCAGTAAATGCACAAAAGCCCTCTTTTGTTATTGATCGGGTTCATTTTGATTTGGACTCACAGCTAGGACTATCAGTGGGACCGGTGGGGCCCTGCAGTGTACATATCACACAGCTCCCGCTAAATCCTGTAAGAGGGATTGGTTTCGGGAGGTCTGGCATCAGTATTGGCTTCACGATATGAAATCATATTAGCTTCAGCTTTTCAGAGTCACTGGGAGAATAGCCACCAACAAAATGGCTGGGCACACCTTCAAAGTTTGGTTATTTAGTTATTCAGCATGTTCATTTGCTGTTTAAACTCTGCACCTGATAACACCATGAATTATTGTCCTGCAAAGGGTGTTTGCAACCTCAGTAAATTGCTTTGTTCTGTGCATGCAAAAAGGCCAAATTAGTGGCTGGCTGCACACAAAGAGCATTGTCTAGGTACATAATGTGTTTTCAATTAGGAGGCGTTGAGAGATTTAGCTTATTCTCAGGATAGGTAGCTCTTTCCCTCGATAGCTCTAGAGACCAGTAATTGATTACCAAGTGTGAAATGGAAGTTAAGAACAGAGTGTGTGGCTGTGTCCCAGTGGAGAGCACTTGGATCAGGCGGGGTGCTCAACTCGCTCACCTCCCCTCAGGACTGACAGCTTGACTTGAAGATACGTCAGCACCTACTGACTCACTGTGTGATAAGAAACGCACCTATTACTGAGCCCTTTATTTCAACCTCAGTGTCAAATATCACAGTAATGACTATGATTAAGCCTCGCTGTGGCTGTGCCCCTCATGATACCAGTTTGAATGGACAGCAGCCTGCGATGACTCACAACCCCTTCAGGATGCATTAATATCTTCCCTCTGGCTCCAACTCCGAAGCAACGCTGTCTCCCCTGAGTCTGACAACTTGCAGCTCATTACAGACAAACTGTCCACCAGGAAACAAACTATATTATAATATTGTCAACTGTGTTTAATTTCATCACTCGCCCTACCCGAGTGTGTTGTCACAGTAAGAAACACTCTCTGTCAACAGCAGACAGACAGCTCAGTGACCCACACTGCAAGACTCTGTCATATCTATAATGTAACTGTCTCCATGCTCTCAGCCACTTACTCCAGCAGATGAAGAGTGATGCTGCTTGTAATGCGTGGTCATTTTCCTGATGTGGCTGTTAGAGGGGTTAAGTGTTCCAAACAGGGTTAAACTGCAAAGAGTGTTTGAGAGCGCTGTGGCTGTGTTGTGGAATAAGAAACTCATTTCACCCAAGCCGGAAGATGATGTTTGGAGAAGATCTGACTGATTTAGCACTTTTCACTGAAGCATTTAATGTGATTTAAAAGGGATGGGTTGACATTTTGGTAAATGTACTTTTTTTTTTGCTTAACAGTGATGTGTTAAATCAGAAGATGAAACTCCCAATAAGGCTGCAGCAGGAGCTGATTAGTTTAGCTCAACTGAGTGCAGGCTTTTTTTTACTTGATAGCAATGAGAAATGCATTGAGTTTTTCATGCAACTCTCAGCAAAAAAAGCCTAAGTTGTCTCTCTATGGTGCTAAATTCTCTCTTTAATTTGTCACAGACATCATTCAACATCCATATCCAGTGAGAGATTGATCATACTACCATTAAATTTGGAATATGCCACCTAGATAAAAGACAGTCTGTTTTGAGAGGTCTCCAGAAGTGAAGAAGGTTTTGAATTTTTTCCTGCATGATCATTTCTATTATTATCTATATTATCAGCATAATATTGGTTGGGCAGACATATTTATAAAAGTAGATATATCGGCTGTAAATATCAGCTTATATCAGCTGTAAATATCGGCCTACGTCAGCTGTAATTCTCTGTGCTTCTCAGTAGGGATGGTGTGTTTGTGGTGATTTGCAGTGTCAGTGTCTTGTCTGATGGCCAAAAGGCACCATTTTCATCTCATCAGACCAAAGAACTCTTTTCCACTTGACCATGGAGTCTCCCACATGCTTTTTGGTGAACTCCAGTCGAGATTTAATGAGTTCTTTGAACAGTGGTTTTCTCTTTGACTCTCTCCCATAAAGCTTTGACTGGTGAAGAACCCCGGCAACAGTTGTTGTGTGCAGAGTGAGGAACTTTCAGTTTGTTTTTTTATTTTAAGGCCCTCCCATTAGTTTACTGCTGCCTGCAGAAGTGGGTATACTCCTGATTTATCCCTTCAGCACATTTCTTAAGGGGCCTATTCAGCAAAGGATAATCATTCTGTGTTATAAATACATGTAAGACCATCTTTCACAGTTAGTGCAACAAAAACAATGTGCCTTTAGTAAAACTAACAGCCAAAGAAGATTTTGATC
Organism: Cheilinus undulatus; assembly: GCF_018320785.1. Taxonomy (NCBI): domain Eukaryota; kingdom Metazoa; phylum Chordata; class Actinopteri; order Labriformes; family Labridae; genus Cheilinus; species Cheilinus undulatus. Next base: position 29,526,563 of record NC_054865.1, on the reverse strand, counting down.
ACCACAGGTCAACTGCATGATTATGCATTGAACTCCTCCCTATTCCTCAGCAGTGTTAGGATTAATTCACTAATATAATCAGATTACTTTTTTGTTGCCTTTGCCATCCTAGGAGAGATTTAGAAGCAGATATACCCTATGGAGACTGAAAACCGTACCTGTTTATACCCTGTACAGCACCACTGGTGCCCCTGATGACAAAGTGGTACCTCCTATCTATTTTCTATGTTGTCCTGTACTTGTGTAAATTGTTTTTTTTACTGATAAAATGTTCTATCCTGCTTTCCTTTAACAGTACAAAGTGTCACTCATTGAAAGTCTTTTACTGTTTCTACAGTGAGCTGTCAGTCCCCTTGTCTTACACCTCCCCCTTGGCAGCAGATTCATTCAGAAGGCAATAATCAGTCTTGTTGCTGATGGTCTTGTTTTTTATGTCTGATCAGAAGTACTTCAGTCTGTTTCGCTGGAGCTAATAAGGAATTATCTATGCCACTTTTATGTCTCGTTTTGGCTACCTTAAATTGCCTGTGTTGTTGCAGGTTGTGTATTCACCTGTAAACTTGGCAGGCAGGCAATTGATGCCCTTGGGGTTTAATATTTTATTGGGTGTCAGTTAAGCCACGTGACATGATGCGATGACATTGTGGTCTTGATGATGTAACTGGTTATAGGTTTGAAGTATGTGCTGCTTCAGCAGAGTGATGCCTTACATCCAGAGATGAAAGTAAGTGTGTCCTGTTTTGTATTGTGTACCACGAGAAGAATTAGTGCCGGTACTACAAAGCAGGGAAAGAAGCTGTCAAGGTTACGGAGTAAAATAGGATTCAACTTGTAATCCTGTACATTGTAAATCTGCCATTGATTTACAAGAAAGTCTTGAATAATGTTTCTCCTAGTATTTTCTTGTTATTCATCATACACTTTAAAGCAAAGGGCAGACAAATACAAAAACTGCAGGAGTGTGCACCATTACAGTGTCAAAATATGATAATAAAAAGAGAGGGAAGGAGGGCAAACTCATTTTCACATTTGCTTCAAGGTCTCCCTGTCAGGGAGGGTTTTAGAGGTCTATTGTGTGACTCAAAAATGAACAATGCAGAGTGTCAGGAACTAATTGCTGGGAGAAATAATGAAAGCCTATTCTGTTATACAACACATGTGCAATTAAACTAGCTGCAGCGTATACATCACACACATTTTCCATCACGTAATTGTGACTTGTATAATTGATTATCAGCATTTCAAAGCAGTTTGGACAGTGACAATTAAAAACCAGTATACTGGATCGATAGAAGCTTCCGTTGTGTAATTGTAATTAAGCCCTCTTCCACCTATATAGGCCACTTTTATCAGCCTGTTTGAAAACCTGTGACCGTAACTCTTATCATCCTTTGTTCTGGAGGAAGTGTGGCTCACAAAGAAGTAGGTTTTCTTCATATTTACACAAAAAATGCTTGCATAGTGTGTATGCTGTTTATAGTGCTGGCCTGGATCCCACACATACACCTGGGAACAACAACAAACTCCTTCTGACAGTCACTTAGCTGCTCTGTAGGGGGTTGGAGGGGTTAATATCTTGTTCTAGGACAACTTAACAGTAGCCTGCAGTCTGGTGGATTGCTACCTGTCATGCAAAATAAAAAAAAAGGAATGTTATTTCATTTTCCCATTTGGTGTACTCTTTCATACCAAGGTTATAATAGCTTTGGATTTTTCATTAGTTTTTGTTTTTATTTCGTTTTCACTGTCTGTGCTCGATTCAGTTTAGTTTTTATTAGTTTTAGTGTTAGTTTCAGTTTTTTGCGGATAGATGTTGGGGCTGAGTGAGAGTCATACATTTTTAAAAACATATTAAAACAGGCTACTCTTCACTTATCATTTTTTTATTAATTGATGATGTTTGAATACAACTCCAGACATAAAACCACCACTAGATGAAGTCTTAACCAATCAGATCAGGCAATTTTACACTCCCCAGACTTGGGTGTCAGTGCCAGTCAGTATGGTTGTGTCAAAGACTAAAACTAAGGATATTTTGTCTCCATTTTTATTTTATTTTAGTTTTGTAAGCGCACTATACAGTTTTTGTTAGTTTTCGGGGGGGTTTTGGTAAAGGTTTGTTTTTATTTAGTTTCAGTTAACTAAATTGATTTTTTAATTTTAATTTTAGTTATTTAGTTAGTTTAAGTTAACTACAATAACCTTGTTTTTATACCTTTCCTCACCCTTTTTCTTTCTTTCTCTGATGCGATATATCCAGTGTTTAGTGCCAAACAATTTTGCAAACAACAAAAATTGTATGAAGACAATCCAGGATTCTAGAGCCACTTTGATTAGGCTCACCTTTGGTATATGTAAGATATTAGATTCAATCCAATGTAGGTTAAGATGTGCTTACTGACTGAATATTGGAAACAGCTTTCCATTAATGATTGACAAACAGCCAATCATCATTTTGTGGTATGCAGTCTGTTTTTCAGGGGGTTCTGTGCAGACCATATTTCATATAATTTTTAGACAAAAATAAACCATGTGGAGGCGCAGGTGGCCAAGTGGTTAAGGCGCACTCCATGTACGCGGATGGCCCGGGTTCAAATCCGGCCTGGGGCCCTTTACCGCATGTCTCTCCCCTGCTCTCGTCCCTGTTTCCAACTCTATCCACTCTCCTCCTCTATCAAATAAAGGCAGAAAAATGTCCAAAATAAACCTTTGGAAAAAAAAAAAAAAAAAAGAAATAGACCATGTGCCTTAGTTAGCCCTTGGACCACAGTTTGGACACCCCTTTCCATTAAACTTTGCTATGATATATAGGAGAATAAACATTCTGATTCCAGCCAGAGTTGTCCTTATGAAACATTACCAGTGTTGGGCATTGGTATGAACATATTGCCTCTGACTTCTTTCCCAGCCAGAGGCTAAATACTTTCTCAGCCTAAATAACTTAACTTCACACAAGTTGTAAGACTGTGATTAGCTTATTCCAGTGGGAGAGAGATTTACAGAGTCATTTTTTTTTCACAGTCCATCCAAGATTTCATATTTGAAAAAAGGGCTGGAAGGAGACAAAGTATATTTAAGCAATAAGCCATGAGAAGCTGAATGTGACAGTGATTTTAAAACAGCTTAGAGGCATTGTTAGGGACTCTACTAAAGAACTGTCAAAGCACAACTGCAAATAGTTTTATACTCTTGACTGCATTAAAATGTTAAGGTGCCATAACTTTAAGAGTTAAATGTAATATCTGCAATAAAAGCCATTTCATCTTTTGTACTTGTGATGTAAGTCTGATTTTATGAGAGCTCTATGCAAACCCTATTAGAATTGATTATTATATCATATGAGCTTTACACTGATTTTGTAAGAGATGGTATAGGTATTTATCCAGCTAAGGCCTAATGGACAGTGTTAAAAAAAAAAAAAAAAAACTCTTTTAAATTCTTCACATCTTTGAAATATAAACTGTAATCATCACTCATCAAATGGATCAAAGTGCTGGCAGACTGAAGTCATTTAGTTGAGCTAGAAGTTGTTGTTGTGGAAACAAAGCTGAGACAAAGCTATGTGAAGTCCTCCCAGGATAATACGTGATAAGAGCACTAATTAGACTTTAAAAATTAAAGATTGATACAAAGGAAGGATTAACCATCGGTATTGTGTGATCCATATTGGAGATTCAGGGTTTTTTGTTTAACATGGCATGCTCTTGGATGTCTCCTGCCACTAGCACAAGCTTCTCTTCTCTTAGAATTACTTTTAATTGACTCAATACTTTTTTTCTGTTAGGACGAGAGAGATCGTAAGGAAAGTTAAGGCCAGAAATGTCCAAAACGTGGTGCTGTATTTTCGTTAGCACCAGGGGTGTTAGGGATTTCTACCTCTGATATCCCTGAAAGCAACATCTGTCTGGTTTCAGGTTTTTCTATCAGATTTTCCCCACAATTTCAAGTGCAGCTCTGAAGAGACTTCACACCCCAGCACGTCAGGGTATGTTGCAACGGCTGTTGTGTAGCAACTGCTGGGTGTTGGTAAACTGTGCACTGTGCTTCAGCACACTTAAGAGACTGTTTAGATCCTCCCAGGACTGTCATTAGACCACTTTGTATATGAGGTAATACTGGCTGCAAACACTAGGCGTCAGTATGAAAAGGCAAGATTGTAATGTGTTACTGTGAACAAAACTGAATAATGATCTTCAAAAGCTCAAAAAAGGTGGGACACTCTAGACATTCTATATTAGAAGTGTTACTGGCTTTTTACAGTACAGTAGGTGATGCTAGAGCCACACCATGAAATTGACATTTAAATGTGTAAAGGGGCAGAAACATGTGAAATTTGAAGGCAAGCATATGTTTAATATTAGAGTTACATCATCTTACTGTAAAAATGGCAAGATATCGAAATGCTTGCACCATTATTTAGCCATTTTCTTCAAAATCGGAGCTTTATAGGTTAAGCACATCACAAGGAATGAATATATGACCTATCTGTGTCACTTCTTGTTGCCATTAGAGCGCGCAATAACGAGATCTTTGTATGTAGGCATTTTCAATGTCATTCTGTTGTGTTGGCAGAGAATGTTGAAGAGCATTGATTTATGTATTGAAGAGTTTAACACATTTAAGTCATTTGGCACCATCAAAAATGCCTTTTTTGAAATGGAAATGAAGCTGGCGGACTCCCAGTTGAGATTTGGGTATGGGTCCAGGAGGCTTTTTTGTAGGACTGATGATGAGCCATATGCCTAACCAAAATCAAAAGCCATAGGTTGACGGGTTGAGAGGTTCTGAATGATTACAGTCAGTTTGAGATAAAAATCAAAATTTAAAGAAGGAAATTTCCAATTTCCAGAAGGGGGCACTGTGACAAAGTAATGATATTGATGCTTGAATGTATTCAAGATCAACGTGGGATCATCCCTGTGAACTTTTGTGATGATTCATGTGAGCACTGCAGAGTAACAGAATTATTTGACCTGCAACACAGCAAAAAAGCAGAAAATCAGTTTCAACTCTGGCCCCTGGTCATGGCCCCTCTGTAGGGTGAAAACTGAGCAAGCCTAGAATGTCTAGAATGAGCAAAAAAACATCTGGGGTCAATCAGATGAAACCCCTTGGGGAAGTAAAAAGATGTAAAACTTGTGAATCAATGAAAAATGCCTAAATTTGACCTAAAATTGACCAAGAACGGTCCTGAGATATATATATATTTTTTAATCTTGTAATGATACATATGTATACCAACTTTTTATGTATGCAGCTCTTTCCAGGTTCAGGGCCCTTGTGGAGTCCCTGTGCAATGGACCTGCATAATTCTTCTATCAGATAAAAATTTGCACTTGGGGAATGTTTCGGAAAGTTATAGCGACTTTTTAGGCATGTCATGGTCCCCAAAACAAGCAGCGAAGAGCAAATGATGATATCTAAGAACGCCTACAGTTTCAATAGGGCCCTTGCTCTGAGGTTAGGGCTCGGGCCCTAATTAGTTGTCAAGGTTTGGTTACGCTCTTGAAATACCCTCAATCTGCTCCAAAGCCTGAACTTACCCTAACTCAAGTGCTGCTTTGACAATATTAATTTTTCCTTCCTTTAGACACTAAAACTGCAGAGAAGTGAAAGTGAGAAATGTGTTTTATAATGACAGCCCAAGGCAAAGACATACAGAGACCAAAATCTGTCATTATATATTCTCCCAGTATTGCAGCAGTGGGAGAAGCATACTAAGAAGTTGCACTCTTTGGAAAGGTCTGGGCTGTTCTTTAATGTTTTTGGATAAAAGTTTCATTTCTTTGTGATACAGGGTTTAACTTGTTTCCTGTCACTTTGTATCCAGTGATGTTATCGTACTAGCACCAACTGTTCTTTTTGGATACGGCTTTTTTCTTCAAAAAAAAAACAAAAAAAAAACACTGATACTTTTTTATCTGGCAGAATAAACAATGACTTTGAAAGTTTTGCAAGAGACACTCTCCATACATACAAAGACTGAGTGACTGTGCTGTTTAGTTCCCTGACTGCAGATTAAAAGCAGTCTAAAGATACAGAAGGGGAAAAGCTTGTGTTACTGATTTAAATCAACAGATAAATTGGCAGCTCAATAAGTGTCATGGTAGAGTTCATATCCTGGTTGATATTTTTCACCCACTTCACACTTTACTGATGTAACACAGGAGTTGTTTCAGCAATACTGTAGGTGTGCACTTCACAGACTGTGCAGGGAGCTTCAACCTGCTCTTTGTTCTGTTGGTGCAATGAGCCATTGAAATGAGTTCAATGGAGATGCAGTTCATCCTATCTGTCAGTATGGCTTTCTAGTGGTCGAGGAAATAAGAATTAGTTACTGTTTGTGTTGCTGAATGAGTCTAAGTGTAATAAGCCTTGTTAATGTGTTCGCCTGTGCACTTCATCATTTTCATAAAGTCTTTTCCTGTTGGCTGTGAACCCACATTTGCAGGATTGAGTTTGTGGGTTATCGTCACAGTAAGAATGCTTTTAGACTGACCATTAGTAATAGTTCTTACTGGTGTTTTCAAAAAAACTTTGTTACTCTGACTTACCCTGGAACTTTCCTTTCAGTACCCAGGTCAAAAATTCTGCATGAATACAGCAGAAATATGAGGAAATTCAGTAAGATCCAATGAGAGGGGGTGGTTAAGTTTACGTAAACTTCTGCAATGGTGTGGTCTCTGTGTGGTTACAGCTGTTCCATTACACACAGAGCAAGAGAAAGAAATATAAAAGAAAATGGAGGTGCAAGCAGCACTGAACGGCCCTCTCATCCTGGTGCATGTTGTGGTATTTCGCAACTGTGGTTGGGATGCCACCACTGGATGTTGGTAGGCTGTTCAGTGTGCTGCAGCACAGCAATGAGGCAATGTAAATCCTCCTATGGCTGTGATTAGATAGAAAATAATGAGCATGTTGTACTTTGTATATAAGGTAGTACTGGCTGTCAACACTAGGCAGCAGCATGACAAAGCAAGATGTTAATATGTAGATGTGATCCAGGCAGGGGTGATATTTGTTGGATAGGTGGCGCTTCAGCAATACCATAAAATTAATCTTTAAATGTGTAGAGGGGCGGACCTTGATTATATTTCTGAAATTTGAATGAAATCAAATGTTTCATGTGAGGGTTTTGGCAACTTCTTGTGAAAATGGCGAGATATTAAATTGCTCACTATTGCCAGTGAGGTCCTTTAATAAAGCAGGTCAGTGTTGTGAACAATTATTGAGGACTTCAGTTTAAAATCTGAGCTCGATGTTTTCAGTACAGTAAGAAAAATTTTGGACTCAGTCGGATAAGATCCCCTGGACTAGTTCATTAAAATGTGAAGACTGTCCATTGGTAAAATGTCAAAATTTGACCTTTTGCTGTTTGTAGTGTGATTCCCTTACTTTTTGGGGGTGGTCTGATTTAATCGCGTGGACTTGATACATATGTGTACCGATTTTCATACCTGTAGCTCTTACCCAGTCCCTTATCTCATATTTGTAGGGTCCTATGATTTCTACATTAATGTAATCGCAGACGTTATCACAGAATTGGCCGATAAAAATGGAATCTAACAATTTAACACGGAAATTGAATGAATTTAACTGAAAATGCTGTGTTTTTTAGAAAGAGGAATGTATATCTGAGGAATATGTTCCGGGGGATCACTAAAGTGTGGCAGAACTTGTGCCTCACTGCAGAAACTCTCACCCCGCCCCCTCCTAAACAATAACAGCAAATCAAAGCAGCTGCACGGAACTCCGGCAAACATCACGTAGCTCAACATTATGTCACGTAGCGACACAATGTTGCACCTACAAGAAAACTCATCTGTGCTTCGAGTTATTTTACCTCACCACACCAGAGAGTCACGGAGAGAGTGAAGATTGTCTGTGCGCGAGGCACACAACTGGACCAACTTGGGGACCTGCTCACCCCTCGAGGGCTTCAAACTCGAGTCAGACGGACTCGAAATTTTATGAAGGCCCGTTGTCTCAATGATGTTACATTTGCGTAACAATTAGTTTAATAATTCCTCCCATAGATACTGTAGTTCCCTTTGGTTGCTTAACGAGCCAATACATGTCTACATTAATGTAACGGTCTGATATGAGACAGATGGACAGACCAAGGATGGAGATGATGAGAACCGTTACAGTCAGGAGTAAAACACAATGCAGCATCACACTGCATGCACTGTTAGACAATGAGGTTAAAGAAAAGTTTAGGTAACAGGTTTTTTTAACTGTTTAATGTGGCCTTCTTATTAAGTTACTATCACTCTGTGTTTGAGAGACAATAAGGATTTCTTCATTTACATTATAAACATCAGTTAGGGTTTGATTATACATGTGGATGTGTCTTAAAATGTTTGAAATATCTGACTGTTACACTGGTTATGTTTATTTTCTATCAGGGTTATCCAAACAACAGCTCCCAACTGTGACTCTTTTTCAATAAATTTAAGGTTATTTCTATTTAATCAGTGAAAATTTTATTCATTTACATAAACAAGACACTCTTTTATGGTAAAATTAATGGACATGTTAAAAAACGGAATTCCAAAAAATTAAAATGGAAAAAACGAAATTTGGAAAAAAATTAAACGGATTTCATAGGGCCCTATATTTGTGACTGGCCTGCATGATGGACTTGTACAAAACCACTGAAATATGAAAATTTCCACTGGAGCTGAGCTTTGGGGAAAGTTTGGTGAGTTTATTGGCATGTTCAGGCCCCCTAAATTAACGATTCTTTCTACGAAAGAAAGATGGTAATTATTCCTTCAGACTCTGAGGTATGCTCCAGACCTGTGAAAACAAAAAGATGGTAATGAGCAAAAATATAACAGTAGAGAGTGAATGTGCATTAGGTAAACATAATACTGTAAGCAAAAATTTAAAAAAGTTAAAATTATGAAGAATAAATATATAGAAGAGCAATGCATGATTTGTCAAGGGCGAATTGATATCAATGGAAGAATGCAGAATAACTTATGGCAGAAACTACTGTAGGTAGATAAATATTTGTGAACAGAATATTTTGAAGAGGCACAATGGAGTCATTTAATGTATAATAGTACGTGAAGGAAACTGAGTGAGAGTGGAGTTTAAAGAATAAATATAGAATATTGCAAAGATATGATGGAATAAATATGGGAAACTGTGAAGTGCAGATATAAAGAAGCTGTGTGGAGAAACAAAAGTTATTTTATAGGTGCATAGAGCTTAAAACTATCTGTGATAGTTGCTTCAGCCACAAGTTGATGATGCGAACACATTCAGTTGCATCTTACTTTGATATAAAAGTAATAAATCTGTCATCATAGTTATGCATAGTTTATCTTAAATGGCAGCAGCATCTTTTTTATGTTATTTCTTATGTCCTGAACATCCACCCTCCAACCAATAGGGACATAATATAAGCAACACGAGATTTCAGGTGCAGGCTGTCGAGAAATTTAATAGAAATTATTTTAATTCCAAGCATGAAGACATCTTAAGAAACAAAGCTACAGATAGTTATCACCTAAATTCTTTTGAGCGCTATAGCGTCTGTCATCTGATTTTGGTTTCACATCTTTTTATTTTCCAAGATAGTTTTTTGGTGCTTTTTGCCTTTATTAAATAGAGAAGCAAAGAGAGACAGAGCCAGGAAATATAGGGAGAGAGAGCAGGGGAACACAAGCACCAGGGTCTAGACACCACAGTGCCAGGTATCAGCTGATACAGAGTGCTAGACTTTCTGGACCAACTGTGCTGTGCAAGACTAGCAAATTATTTTTGAACTCAGAACATGGTTCAACAAGTAGCCTTGTAATGTACATCCTATCTGTGACCCTTAAAGTTGTTTCCCTTCTGATAATTGTGAGTTTTACTGCTAAATATTAGTATAATAACAATAACACAGGGGGCCACATCACAGGATCTCTCTCTCTCTTTCTCTCCGTTATGCTGTGTTCAGGCAGCATGGTATAATGATGGAATAGCCTGCCATTGGTTTTCAGTCCCTCACAAAGGAAAACAAAGTGTTATATACTATATATACTACTATATTTAGCAATGACTTTAAGGCAAAATTTGTCATTAGACGTCCACATCTTACAGTGATGGTGTATGGAAAGATGTGTGAGAACTAACTCAAAGATTTCATGGACAGTCTGCCAGATGAAATTTCAAGAATTTTTGAGAGTTCATGTGGTAAAAAAACAAAAGAAAGCCAAAATGGTGTAAAACTGTTCCACTACAGCTTGTTCAGTTTATGTCAGTCGTATGTTTAAAATGTATTGCAATTCTGCAAGCAGCTTAAAATTAGATTATACTGTTTTAGAGGAACCATAAGTTGTTCAGGTGGGCAATATAGCCTCTTTTGGTTTCACGGGATCAGTGCATACACTTTGTTTTAAATGGCCCTTTTGTCCTTGTCTCTCTCCTTTCAGCTCATCCACACAACACAATCAAGCAGCTTGATACTGAGTTTTGGCACTGATAGCTGTCACTAGTGATTCTCGCCTACACATCCTCAGCATCTCATAGGCAGCTCTTGTTATAGCGCTAATTAAAAATTTAGACAGCACATTGTTGTAAACAAAGTATTGCACCCAAGTTCCGCCTGCAATCTGAGGATGGCCTCATGAAGTAATGGAGCAACCAAAAAAAACTGAAGAAGAAAATCAATAGTCCACTCTGCCTCCAACATCTTAATGCCACTCTCAGTGGAGAGGGATGTGTGGAAGTGATGGAGTCTCTGTCAGTTACTAGACATCAGAGGAGTTTTTAATTGAGGCCTCAGTGGGGCTTAGAGGGACAAGGAGATGCTGAGAGAGAGGGAGCCTGGCTGGTGTTGGATGAGGTGGGCAGAACAGTTGTAAGGCAGCATTGTCGTCCGCTATCGTCAGTCTCCCAGACCTTGACTGGGCTGTATAACATGAAATTTATATCACAGTATATTTTTCACACTGACAGTAATGGCATACATCATTTTTTTTAATGACCAATTAATACAGTCAGGATTGGCTGTGAGGAACAGTTTCATACCTGGTGGAAATTAAGATTTCATCACACCAGACAGTCTCATAACATCTGTTCAGGATTTTTTGGGTTGAGTCCTGGGGAGTCTTTTTTTACGCACCATGCACCCAGTGTTTCCCTCATGTTCTTCCACGGCTGACTTGTCCCACCAGTAGGACAGGGAATCTGGAAGCTGTGGGGTTGTTGCTTTTTCAGATATTCCTCATACTTGCAGACACATTTTCTCATGGTTTGCTTTTGCCTTTATTGAGCTGTCTTACTCCATTCCCTTGCCTGCTCTGTTCCTAGCATGCAAATTTGCATTTGTTTTAGAGTAAAAGGAAAGTGATTGCTCACTGGTTATCATGCAGAAAGCTGATGCTCATGTTGCACTCAGGCACTGTGTAACATTCAAAATCCATCCTGCACCAGAACAAATGGCTCACCTAAATTGGCACCAGAGCACATATTTCCACTGGTATGACATTCTACTGCCTGCCCCTACCAGAGGCCACTGTTTATATATTCATGCACAGAGACATTACACATTTTCACACCTTCATGTCTGTGACATGGCCTCTGCCTGGCTGATGTGACAACCATGCAGGTGACTCTGTGGCGTACATTCACTTAATTAGTGGATCTACTGGGCATGGGATTACCTTCAACTGTAAAGATAAAAACACACTCTAACCTCGCCCCCGGCACATCTGAGTAAGACTCTAAATCATCCCTTTGAATATAACAGTGGCTTAGCCTCCCCCGTTTCCCTCCTTGACAAATATTCAACACACACTTTCTGTTTGTGTACTGCAAAAATACACAAGGAGCTTTGTGACTGTAATTGAAATCACTTCAATGATTCATGTCAAAAATTTGTTTAAATGACACTTTGACATTTAGAAAAAATTCCTACACTCTGCCAACAACACATGTCTCAATGATTATTCATCTCAGTCATACATCTTTACATATAGATATGGATGCAAATCAGAAGAATATAAAATCTGATTTGTACCTCTGTGCCTAGCATACTCCAAAGGTGCATGTAGGGATGGATGATATGACCTAAAATTTATATTGCAATGTATTTTTGCGTTATTGTGATATATGGTATATATCTCAATATTTTGAAATGTCCTCTTAGTAGCTGTATAATGTTTAATTCAGACCTAAATGATACCATTATGGTGATTGAAATAAACCGTTTTATTGGATTTTTTAAAATTGCACACTTTTTTAAAATTGCACACTGTTTTATTTTGAAAAGGACTTCATTCAATCTTTTCTAATAAATAAAAAAAACATAAATTGTGAAATACTCTGTCTTTTACAGTGTATGGACAGTCCTGAAATGTTTTCTGTCTTATGTTTACTATTGCTGATTATAAAGCAAATCTACACAAAACTCACCAATCCCGCATGCAGCCGATGGCCAAAACTCTGCAGTCTAGTACTCCATTCAGGCTCACAGCTGTGTTTGTTATCTGTGCTGATGCACACTGGACCAGCCCTGATGAGTTTATGACTTGAGAGCTTCTTTAGACCTTATTCAAGAAACTCTCCTGTGTGATCATCAGGAAAAAAAGCTCGTTTGGAGGCAGAGACTTTTTAAGTTGTGTTGTGCGTTGTGTTACTGCTGCCATTATCTCACCATCATCTAGCTGCATGTTTTAACAATTACCGTGTTTAGTTCAACCTCTTCCTCTCTAAATCTGAACCACTGCCAGATGACAAATCCAGGGCTTTTTCTCGTTGTGCTTCTGTGCAAGCTGCTAACTTGCCTTGCTGCTCTGTTTACTTACTTCACTCTCCCAATGCGTCTCTTCTCTGCTGGTACAAAAACATCATCTATACTCGATATATCGTCCAGCCCTAGGTCCATGTAGCCCTGCACCCCTACCTGGCTTAAGATACAACTGGTGAACTTTTAAAGATTCAATTTAAACATTCTTCTTTGGATGTTTAACCCTTTCATTGATTTTATAAATTAATCTTTAATTAAGTGATTGCATAAATATTCTGTCAAACAAGCTGTCAAACTAAAAAAAAAAAAATCCTCCGGCTCCCTTTTAATAGTCAATTTGTGAATCTTTTCCATAGAAAACTCTAAATAAAAGCCCTGTTAGTCTGGGCTTTGTAAATTACTTTGTGTAACAAAGACTTTGTCACAGCTGTGACAGGCATTAAACATAACTATAGAAATAATCAGTCTTCTCCCTGTTGGTGTTGCTTGCTTTTGTAGCTCATAGAGGCATCAGTATTAATTTTGGTCTGTTACATAACCACTTAAGAACTCCTCACAGTAGATTTAAGATAATTAACAGTAATAATAAGCTCATGCCATGGAGAGTGGGTTGTTTGTAATAAGTGAAGTAATCAAACAAGTCTCTACTGTGCTTCAGGTTAGTGTTGTGGTTGAAGAATGAACTTATTTGGCGCGTGTTTAAATGGACAAAGTCGCAGCCTCTGATGTTATGATTTTATACACAAAGTAAAACACAAGTATTAAATGATCTGATTTTACCACCAATTGTACCTTCAGCTCAGTCATTCTCTGTGCCTCATTATAACCGTTTTCAGAAATGTGTGACTGCCAAGCAGCAGGGAATATTCACCTGTGGATCAATCAGTTATAAATCAAACTCTTTTAACCATCTAACCACATACTCATCTTTCTGAATCCTCACACCACACCACAAAATGAGTGTCTGTGGACCGTGAGATGACCTTCCACTGGACAAAAGTCAGTAGTAGCCTGACAAATCTGAAAGACTCACACAGTGACCAGTTTAATGCCTGCTCGCTTGCAAACCCACAAAATTCATTCACTTGCTTGTTTTTGCCTTTACTCAGGTCACCCAATCACTCACCTGCTCACCCCATCCCTCCAACCTTCACTGACTCCCTAACTCATCCTCCCACCTGCCCTGCACCACTCCTCCCTCACCTCCACCAGATGGCTTTTATAGTTCTCCTGCTGAGAAAAAAGAGGGCTGTTAGAAACTTTATTCCTATAAATGCAGAGCCATTACTCTATTTTAATGTGCACGTCTGCACATCATACACTCGTGTTTGCCACGAGCCCATGGCGTCAGGGGAAGGGCAATAATGTCAGACAAATTGTGTAAGTAAATGGGCGCTAGGTCGTCTCGGAGACGGTTGCATTGCCTCCCTGCATGCCAATAAGACAGTGAGGTAGCATCTCGGTGAAAAGCAATTTATTGAAATGCAAAAAGAGGAGAGAAGGCTCAGAGCGAAGATGCTGACAGGACAAAAACCTGTCGCCATCCATCTCAGTTTGCCAACTTTTCCCTCCAAAAGTGAGCAAGTCATCCTCACACAGAGACAAGAGGTGTTTCCTGTAAATATATTGTAAGAACATCTGGTCTGCTGTGTGTTCACAAGCTCTTTGTGTTGGGCCTGTAAGTGGGAGGGTTTAGAGGTTTGATGGACATATTCAAGGTTAATAATAAAGGCAAGTAATTGAAACTGCAGCTGAAACAAATTCAAAGTCATTCATTCAATGTAATCCTAATATTCATGCTCATGTTTTTCATTCTGGCTAATCCGTGTCCTCTGACACCAGGGCCATCTTCTTTCCATTAGCACTGTTGTTATTGTTCCTGCCAATCTCATTCCTGGGAGATCAACACTGTTGCTCAGGAACTGAATAAAGAAGTTTAAATCACCAGTGTCTGCAAGCCTGTTTGCTCTTGCTGAAGTAGTATGCATCAATCACCACACCACTGTTGTGTGAATGTGATTTAAGTGTGAGCTCTCGTTTTGTCTCACTGAGTTTTATATCTCATTCACTTCACTGTTCTTCCCCAGCCTTACTGTATTGTGTGAATGAATGTCTCTTTCTCTGCCATGTGACTCGTTTTCAGAGAGATATATAAGCCTATTTCAACTCATGGGCCTGGCTGTGCCTCTCTGGTCTCAGTGGCTGTGTAGGCCCTCGAGCAGGGCCGGGCCCTGCTGCTGCTCAACCCCTGGGCAAGCCCCAAGTCCAGCACGACTTCTGTGATCAACACCCCTACTCAACAGGTCCCCTCTTTCTTCCTCTATTGTCACAAGCAGGCAGAGAAAGGGCAGGTTGTTCATCCTGACAATGAAAGAAAAACCTAATTGACTCTTCCTCTCCTCTTCCTCATCCCTGCAGCTTGTCTACAATGAGCCTTGAGGCTCTTTTTAGCCTGGAGCCATCCTTCTGTCAGGGGACATTATTCTCCTTGGTCACAGCTTAAGAGGCTAGGTTTCTTCTCGGCAGGTAAAACTGGGCTGACAGTGCGAGAGAAAGCAGCTTTGATCTCCACTGTCTTCACTTTGCAGAACCAGGATGACAGGCAAGGGAGTCTTAGGAGCACTTTATTCCTCCAAAGGTGCTGGAGAGAAAACACTCAGGCTTGTAAAAATGCCTGCAAAGCTTGGCTCTCACATTCACTGAAGCCCAAACAATACCTAAGCCGGCCCCTTGTGAGTCCCCTATAGGGTCTTCCAGAGACGTAGGGAGCCTCATTTCTCACTGGTGATGTGCCCTGTGTTAGAGGCTCCATATGGAGGTGGTGTTTTATCATACTCTTGCCTGCCCCCATTAAATATCTATTTTTACCATAGCAGTCTGCTGTGGCCTCCTGTATTACACAAAACACCTACAGCAAGTAGCGAGAGCTTTGCTGCAGGTGTGGTCGATAGAACCTATAACAAAACATTGCAAATAGTATTTGGATTTATGGCTGTAGCAACTAGTTGCATCATTTTATAATATGTAGGATATTGTGAGAAACTTTGTCCACAAGGAAAAGCTGCAAAAGATAGACACGATGACTCATCAAATCAAAGTTATTTGCAATAGCTAGATTTCATTGCCTCTAAAGGTCCTGTAGTGTTCACTCAGTTAAATAAAGTTTCGACATTAAATCATTATATTGGATTTTAATAAGTCTTTGTAGTTGTGTTAGGGCTTTGGTAACATATTACATCTTTCTGTAATTTATGAGACTGGTGTGGCCTCTTATTGTCAGACAGCTGTGGATTGTGGTACTCCCGTAGGGGACACGTAATGGCAGGAATATTAAAAAAATTAATAACAGGAATACTTAAAATAAAAGCTGCTTCTCAACCACAGTGATATACAAAATCAACCACCCAAACCCTTACAAATCTTGATCATCTCTGTTAGGCAACAAAATAACATTCAGTTAAACTGATGTGGTTTGTTTTTTTTTTAAATGTAGTCCCACGATGCCAGTTCAGTGTTGTGTCCTAGCTGCAAGCACAGGGGCTCGCCACTAGCAGGGGCTGTGGCTCCAGTTAATGGGCCTGCCATCCCTGCTCTACTCCCTGGATGTTAGTACTGTACTGTAGATTAATGAGTTCTTGTAGGAGACGCTGTGTCAGGCAGAGTTGCCTTGTTGATCAGGATAGTGGCAACCACAATCAGCACAGGCACGTAGATGTTAACCTGAAGGGATGATTAAAGAGCAGGTGGTGCTTTAACTGTTAAAATGATTTGTTGGTATTGGAATCCACATGTAATTGTCACTTAAGTTAAAAGCAGTCATTATTAGTTTAGTTTTTTTTTTTTTTTTGTCATCTCTTCCAAAGCCCCCAGACCTAAACAGCTGATCAGCGCCGAGGCGGTAGAACACATAGCCTATTTCGTGCACTGCAAAGTAGAACCAAACACAGGCGATTTCTGGAGGAAATCTAAAACGCTTTGAATATTTCTGTATAGCACACATTTGAGCCAACATTGTTTTTGGACCCATTTTGACCTAAAATTAGCTAGATCACTTATAGCAGCTGTACCCATCCTTAGCACTGTATAGCCTAGCTGTCTTTCCTATACCCTCAGTGTGCTCTCTTCAAAGGCACAATGCAGACAGATCTCTTTTGACTAATATCAAACTATTACCAAGTACCACATACAACACAACTTCAGAAATACCTCTTGGCGTTCCGGTAGTCGAGTGGTTAAGGCGCATGCCATATACGCAGGCGACCCGGGTTCCAGAATCCGGCCCGTGGCACTATTTCCTGCATGTCTCTCCCCGCTCTCTCCCCAGTTTCCGACTCTATCCACTGTCCTATCAAATAAAGGCAAAAAGGCCAAAAATAAATCTTTAAAAAAAAAAAAAAAGAGAAATACCCCTTTAACAAAAGCCACATTTGGGGATAAGTTCGGCATTGTTTACCAGCAGATGCTGTGATCCTGCTTGCTCTGTAAAGATTAGTTGTGAGGAATATCCCTGCTTGTTAAACAGCACTGGAAGCAGGCTTTACTGCACATTTCAAAAATAAAAGTGTTAGCAGAAGCTTCTAATCTGGATATTAAAAAAATATGTAAAAGCAGTACCGAATATTATTGCATTCGGTGGTAAACGGTATCGTTGTTGTAAAATTGCTTCCCCAGGATGAATTTTTGCTGTGCCATCATCACCAGCACATACTAGGCATAACCAATGCCACTGATAAGCCAGGTATACACTGTGCGATTTCAAGCCGGCCATATGACAGTCGTGGCAGAATATCATCTCATACTGTATGACTGAATCGCTTATGACGCACAACCATCGCGCACGAGTTATGTGCTTACACTTTATGATCCGACGGTCGTGCACGACCTGAGTACTCACACTGAGCGACTGAAGTTGGGACGGACTGTGACAGAAAAATAAAAAGTCTCAGGGTCTGAGAGTGAAGTGTTTCCAGTCATATTCTCTCTTTCTTCCCTCCCATCTCTCCTGCTCTCCCTCTCGCTCTCTCTCCCCCATCTCTCTGTCTCGCACACATAAACAGCATCACCTCTGTGTCAGCTGCATGTCCACAGAAAGGAATATTTCCTGCTTGTTTATTTCTTTTATCATAGCGGTGGTGCATCAAAAAGTTATACCAGCTGTTGTCATGGTAATTTAGGACATTGTCTGACCGTTTACAAAGGAAAACAATCCCCCAAAGTTGTTTATTCTGCTCACGTTTCTGCTCTCACTGTGAAGTGTCTTGAGTCGTACGACCAAAATATCAAACTTGCCAGAAATCCTCCTGATCAGTCCG
Source organism: Cheilinus undulatus (assembly GCF_018320785.1). Classification (NCBI taxonomy): domain Eukaryota; kingdom Metazoa; phylum Chordata; class Actinopteri; order Labriformes; family Labridae; genus Cheilinus; species Cheilinus undulatus. The sequence continues at coordinate 29,508,503 of NC_054865.1, read as the reverse complement.
GAGCGGGTCGTAGGTTGGGCCATGGTCGGCCGTCGTACCCCCCTGTACTCAGTACGACAAATGATGCCCGATCTGACTGAAAGTCGGCCCGACTTCAGAGTGAGTTGTGTGACTCAAAATTAGCAGGAAAATCACACAGTGTACACCCTGCTTTAGTGATATGTGATGGACAACACCTCAGTGTGAGTCCAGTCATCAGCATCTTTTTCTCCAACACTGAAGAGCAGCTAGGGAACAAGCCGACCATCACCTGTTTGTGTCAATGTAATTACCGTGAAGAACAGCAATGACTGAAACACAATGTTTAACTCGTGTAAGTTTAATGTGTATAGCAGAAAAAATACAGTGATACTCATTCTGCAGTGTCTGTCAGCTTGTCTGAGGCTTTAAAAAAGGCTACATTGGATTGACCTAGATTGTCTGAAGCCCAACACTATAGCGATTCTTATAATAAACTTAAAAAACTGTTTAAAGTTGTGTTTTAACTTCCAAATTCTTGATTTTAGTCTATAATGATCCAACGCAGTGGGCTGTGACATTAGACGGGCTCAGAGAGGCAGCTGTAAACACGGTAACTCACAGGTTCAGTTATTAGCACCTCTGCTAAGTTAAAGGAATGATAAACATGCTACTTTTAACAAATTCCTCAAAATAAAGTCTGCGGTTGTTATTTTGTTCCTGTGCTTTTATTGTGAATGCCTACATCAGGAAATGTGTTATCACCAGCAACTTGTCACATCTCAACAGGAGAGAAATGAAACTTTAAACTAAAGGTGTAGTTACAAAGAAGTGAACACAGAGAGACTTCTAAAAACATTTTTAGTGATCTTATGGACAGACACGAGTCAAGCATTTCATAACAGGGTTGTTTTAGGGGGAGAAGGAGGGGGGTTGGAAAACCTGAATATGCATTTAAATGTGTTTTTTTTTTTTTATTTATTTAGTTATACCATGATGTAATACTGTTCCCACACAGTGAAAAATAAAAACACAGTGAGATAAATTTTAGGCCATATCACCCAGCACTCATATACTGTATTACCAAAACTTCTATGTATGACTGAAAGTAGCCATTGTGGGTTGGTGATATCACAGAAGAGTGTGGAAAAATTCATTGTAAATGTGTTGCAGGTGGTGCCAAAAATGCAAATATTACAACGTGCAGTCTACTGACTCATTAAAATATACAGTCCAGTAAAAGTAAAACTCTTGAATATTACAGATTGCATATGCTGAGTTGTGGTAAGTTTAATCATTACTCAAGGCTTTATTTAATGGCAAATGAAAGGATCCACTCTATCTTTACTGTCAGTTAATGTACTTTTCACATCAGCAGCAATCCTTTTATGTTCGACTAGTATCTGTTTTTAATGGTGAAATCAGCTGTAACAGGTTTTTTCTTTTTTTTTTTTAAACGTAGGGGGGAATCCATGTTATAGGTCTAATATTCGGATTGGCTTATATATTGCTTATATTGGTCTTTCAGGACATATCACAGGGTTTTATGTATGTTATAATGTGTGTCAAATATTTACAGTATCTAAGAAAAGCTAAATGTGTGAAGTGAAGTTTAGCCTGGTTGGTGCAGCTCTATACGGTGCAGAGTCGAGGTAATGTGACAGTGCAGCCCTGAGCACTCCATCCATACCCTTGCACTGAGGGAATAGGGAATGGGGGAAAGGGAGGATAGGTAAACAGAGCCATTAGAGACAAATCTATTTCTGAAGAAAACAAAATCACATCATCAAACAAGAGAAAAAGAAAAATATGATCCTGCAGCCCTTTGGGCCCCAGCGAAGCAATGATAGCCGACTATGGCATTTGTCTTTATCAGTCTGCCTTGAGGGAGGGAGAGTGTGGAGGGAAGGTGTGGGGATAAAAAGAGAATGAGGAGACAATGGAAACAAAGAGGATGCTGTCGTCTTCACCTGCACAAAAAAAGCTAGACACATTTATTACTTTTCTGACTTTATGAGACGTGAACAGCTCATGCATGATTATTTGTCTGTCATACATGTTTTGTGTTTTCACTGCTGGTATGAAGTGGCTCTCAGATGGTCATTCTTTAAATATAACAGAGTGAAGGGCTCGGTGGACAGCGAGCCACAGCACCATCCGTCATGACTAGCCTGGGGAGGCATACACAGCTTCATCAAAATGACAAGATTGACTTTCCAGATTTTATCCTTTCTCTGTGACATTTGGTTGTTTATTCTGCACAGCAACAGCAGCAGCACAGTCTTAGTAGTGCCCCTTGTATGGAGAGATGGTATTGAAAAGATTCATATGCATACAACTAAATAGACACCATGACTAGTAATTGGATTGCAAAAAACCCTACTTGTATATGTGCTCTTTCCAGATTTTAGTATTTGCCTCAGCATAAATTGCCTCTGTATTAAGTTGGACACAGTAATTCTTTTTAATCTATTACTGCGGTTTCACCAAACAGCAAGTGTAAGTGCAGGGACTAAGGGTGTGGAGCAGCGATAACAAGTTTTCTTTACTTAGTATGGCTACAAAATGAATCACACTATCATTATCGCAATCCAAGCAGTTACATAAATTTAATGGCTCAATAAGAAGCAACCGTAAGTATTTTATGCAGATGATCAATTCTTTCTTTCCCATTGAATGGAGGATAAATATTGGTCATGCTTTCATACTATTTCAAAACAGAAAAGTCCAAGTGCTAAGTCCAACCCACCTCAGGGTAAAATAAGAGGGGGTTTGAAACAATTTTTAAAATTATTTCGGGATTTAGGTGGGGCATATTGCAAATCTGTGGAATTAAAGAACACAAAGGCTAACTTGGACATTAAAACTGAGTTATAGCTTATATGCACTCTATAGTGTTTGTTTACTGAAAGCGTTAATTTAGTTATCACATTTTTGAACAATCTCTCTCCAGGTTGTCCTTAGCATACATCAGTTTGGATTGAGGGTGTCTCTTCTACAGAGGTGGGGTGTTCTAATCTAATCACACAACTCTTAAGATTGATATGAGTCTAATGTTATAGGTCTTATACTTATTCTATCATAAATGTTCTTATCCCACAAAAAAGCTTAAGATTATTATGATCAAGATGATGCCGAATAGAAATAATAAAGGATTAATAAACAGAGGGTGGGGGGTATGAATGTGTTTTACACCAGTTTTCATAATATGTGATGCTGTTTCACCAAACCAAATTTTGTTGTTTAGATAAATTAGATAAATTCTTAAGCCTGAACATCAGGTCTGTCAGTCCAAAATGTCATGGTAATACATCCTACATTTGTGCTAAAAAATAAGTCTGGACTAAAAATAATCAATCAGTTGATGGATACAGAGACATTTCCACCCCAAGAATTCTGCCAAGCAAATGTTTTTTACAAACAACAGCAGAACACAGGCTTAACACTTTTTAATTGCTCTGTGTTGTCACTGGGAAGTACATGTCCTGCCTCTTCCTCCCCTCTACGGCCAACTGTGTCCTTTTATTAACTCTGTTTCATAGGACAATCAGGTACATTTGTTTCTCGCATCACATGGACTGGATTTCCATCTGAGAATTCATCCCTTCAAAAAGGACGCTTCTTTTTGCCCTCCATCTTGGCTGGGCTGCATTATAGGCTGTCTGCCTGTCTTCATCGCTGATGCCAAGTCCTTACAGATGCTTCATCATTTCCTCTTTCCAATGCCAGTCATCTTTCAGTCTTTTTTTTTTTTTTTTTTTTCCATTATTATCTGCCCAGAGCGGGCACCCTCTGAAGGAGGCCTGTTTGTGCTACAGCCAGCCTTACAGCTATTTAGCAGCTCTGCTGTTTTCTTTTCTCCTCCCTCTGTTCGCTTTGAACACCCCAGGGAAATTTGCTCTGTCTCTGATATCCTTTTTTGTGCTGCTGACCAGTTCTTATTTTCCACACCAGTTTGCTGCTTGCCAAGATAGTTTAATCGTTTTTTAAAGTCTACTTTTTTCCAGTGACTCATAGAATTATTTATCTAAATTAGTTAGAAATATAATAAGCACATCCAGTCTTACCTATATATTCAGATCTATTTCAGTCAGAGTTAGAATTGTATTCCCTTTGAGGTGACGATGGTATTGTAAACATAGAGTAGTTATAGAATATTAAAGCCAATGCATGAGGACATGACAGATCTGAGCAATGTGTAGCAGATTGCAGGGGGTGGGATAGTTAGCGCCAGCTTCCTCTTAATGCTGTGCCAATGCTGTTTGAGTGAAACAACACAGCCTTGTGCGTCTGGTGAGCTATGTGCCATCTGGACTCAATTGAAAGACTCAAGAGTCTTAATTGGACACTGGTAAAGAAGCTCTTACCCCTTACACATAAAACAACTCTTTGGCAGCTCGTTTCTGCTTTGTCTGACAGTCTCACTGTTTCTGAAAGTCAAACCTGATATGGAGATGATATCCCAATGATGACAGGGATGATGATGGCAATAATCATCACCGATGTCATCATGTTGTGTTTTAGCAGTTCTGCTGTCTGGATAATTCAGGATTTTTACGACAACTTACTCCGTCAGCAAATTTGTCAAATTGCAGAATAATGGTGATGGATGCAGCTGTGACAGTTGTGCTCTTATTTTAGCTCTGCTAGAGTGAATAATGAGACTCTCCCTTCTCTGCCCCCTTTCTCTCTGGCTTTCTCCCTCTGCCCTTTGCTTCAGGTCAGAACATTGCATTCCCCCCAGTGGCTCTGTGGGTAACCATTGGCCTGGCCGTGTGTCTGCTGGTGCTGCTCATTGCTCTAGCTGCTGTCTGCCGCAGGAAGATCAAGGAGAGCTGCGAGGAAGCCAGGAGGGAAGGTGGGTAAGAGGGGAAGGAGGGGAAGGATACCAGAGCATGAAGGAGCACAATTGAATTGGTGGTGGCTTTGTTAAACGTCCATGTTCAGTCCTTGAGATTAGATGAAAGCATGTTCCAGGCATGTTGTGCCATCATTAGGGGTAATGAAATATCAGGCTACAGCCAAGCTATGTGTGCTAACAGATAAAGTAATTTAATAATTTTCTGCTTCTTTTGGACTCTGTTGCACACACAGTTCAAGGGCTTTCTGAATAATGGATGCTAACCTATCATTCTCCTTTCAACCCTTCTTAGGGCCTTCATTAAAATTCAGAATGACTCCTTAAACCCTTCAGATAGCAGGGCCTGTAAATGATATGCATAATTGCGACGTGTTGCCGAGATCATGTGGGAGGCACTGCGAGAGCGAGAGAGAGATATAGAGCAGAAAGCAGTGATGAGATGTTAACTGCTCAAGGAACTTTGAGAATCCAGAGGGAGTTCTGCTTAATGTGTATAGGCAGGATCTTGGATGGTGGGACACATATCTTCAGCAAAGAGGAACATCATTACTCGGGTCCAGTAATTAGCGTTGCGGAATAGCCGTGGATCGCCGCAAGTGCACAGAGAAAAAGTTTTGAAATGAGACAGATAGTACGGAGCCACCAGCCTCTGCTGTAATGAGATCTGCTCAGAGTGGAGGAGACATTTAAATAAAGGTCAGCCAGTGTCTGCACCAGGGCCCAGAGGTTTGAAAATAAATATGGAAGTGACACAGACTCAGAGGAAAGAGTAAATAGCTCCATGGAACATATGAAATCAAATGAAATAGAAAGAGGAAAATATAATGCAGTCCCTCCCATGGGCAAAAAGGCTCCTCGGATTGTGGGGCCCTTTTGTTCATTCGGGCGGATGAGGAGTTGCGTTTGCTTCCCTGTAGCTCTGAACACCACAGGCTGGACTGATTATGTGGTCATCCACTGTCTGCTTTATTGAAATGTTAAGTCTTATTCCCTCGCCTGCCAGCAATGCTTCCTCAGTCACTGATGTTTTCCAAGCACGGACCTTGAGAGTGGGGGCACTGACTTATTCACATATCATGCAGCAGACTCTTGTACTCCTGATAGAATGTTATTATATGAATACAGATGTGAAGGGGCTTAAAAATAGGTTTCTCTTCACACATATTCGGAGCAGTGGGGAGAGAAAGAAAGCAGGAGGTGCAACTTAATTGTGGTTGTCTTATCTTTTAATGGCGTTCCCTGGTATGCTCAGATTGAAGTGGACTCTCTCAACCTCTCTATCTTGGTAGCGAGGGTCCAGGGGTCACCTAAAGTGGAGAAGTCATTTTTCTTTGCTGTTATAATGTATGTGAAGGACCCGATGTGTAGTGTAACACAGAAGAGCAGGTTGTGTTATTGCAGTTGTGAGTCTAACCTCAATTCCAGGGGCAGTGTTGTCTTAACACTAGAAATGGCAAAATGTTTTCCCTGGTATGTTTTTCATTTTCTTTCATCCCGCTCTGTTCTACTTCCTTTGTCTGTTATATTCCTGACCTATCCAGGGCCACAAATCTCATTTTACATTTAGATGAGCAATGTGATTTAATCGCACCTACACTCGCAGATCATGTGTAAGTGACATGAGACAGATCTGATGCATGAAAGTCAGGAGTGAAGCATTGTTTCCCCGAGGGGTTTTATCCCAGTGGTGCCCATGTTTCACAAAGAGTTAACCCCTGCAGTTTACTGTCATAAATTGCCTTTGTGTGCATGTGACTCAAGAAGTAGCAAACACTTATTTCTAGGGGTGTAGTGGTATCAAAATCTCACGATGCGGTAATAACCTCGTAAATAAGTCCATGGAATGGTATTTAATGTGGAGTTTTAAAAAGAAGATAAACAACAAATGAAGACTTGGAAAAAGTGACATTGGCATTTATTTAACAAACAGTTGCACTTTACTAAACGTTACAACATGGCAAAAAAGTGCCATAGCTGTGCATTAGGCTCAAAAATATATACTTTTACTTTGGCTCCAGTGTGATCACTAACCTTCTACAGTGTTCTCTAGAGGATTTTAGGAGACTGGAAGAGGGACACCAAACCTTCTAGGGGGGTTCAGGGGTAGGCTCCCCCAGGAAACAAATTTTTTACATTTTGAGGTCAAATGCACCAATCTTGTGTATTTTTAGAGCAAAATGAAGAGGCTCTATCTACGGACATTTGATTCTATTTAAATTTCACTTGTCGTGATTAAAGCAGAAGTGCAGTGACAGCATTTGCCTTGTCGACTTGTTGATAAAGATATTGTTTTTCTATTTAAATTAAAACTAATCTCCACCAGAAAATTGTGTCACAACCTTTATTTCCTGTATTCTTGTTTACTTTTACCCCTTAATTTATGGTGGAGTTGATATTTTCTATACTATATATATGTAACCTGGCACGCCAGATGGATTTGTTTTACACATCCATCTGGGAAAGCTTCAATAGGAAATGTTTGAGAAAAGGCAGAGGCTTTGAAAAAAATTCTGAGTGTGATTGGGTGAACGTTCTGTCTGTCACATCTCTACGGGCCAATCAGAGCAACAAAACACGTTAACATGGCGACTGTAGACATGTAAGTACTTGACTTTTGACGTTTTTTAAAAGAAAACAACTCACTGCTGTTATTTATTCTTCTTTTAACAAAGAAATGTTGTCAAGTTCTGATAAAACTGATGCTTTAGCAGCATCCACTCTAAGCTCTTCCTCCATAACTGCACCAGCTCTTGCTGCTGCTTGTTTACATCACGACTCTGCTGCGCCTAAAAGTACTGCCCCTCGTCGCTGATTGACTTTATTGATAGTGGAGGACAGTGGATAGAATCAGAAACAGAGATGAGAGAGCTGGGAGGAGACATGCGGGAAAGTTCCACAGGCCGGATTCGAACCCGGGCCTAGCATGCCTTGAACCACTAGGCCACCTGCGCCCCAATATTTTATATAAGTTAGTAAAGTTAAAAAGTTAAGTAAAAAAATCGATCTAAGTTTACATTCTGGAGGGAAATAGTTGGTTATTATTAACTTTGTTTCTCCCCCCTTGTTAACGTAACGGTAATTAATCAAATCACAGAAACAGACTATTACAGCAGCTGTATCCTCTAACTCCTGAAGGATTTATGAATTATCCAACAATAACTAAAATCAGAGACAGTTTCACCCAGCTAGAACTGAAAATCTTTCACCTGATAGCCTCTTTCCCTCTCTATGCCTTATTAGTGGGTGCAATGTGTTTTTAACATGTTTTGTCTGTGTTATAAATACTATAATCTTTTCTTGTCAGGTGATACGTTTGACTGAAGCTCAGTCTTCTCATTCACAAACAGGCATGCCTGGGTTTTGTTTAAGACGAGAAGATCACCGTAATGTTTAATAAATTAGACGCTAAGGAGGTCTGCGCACCTGTGAGAGAGACATGGCAAGAGTGTGCAAATCCATACGGAGTCGCAGATCCTACATGGATATAAGGTAGAGAGGAACACGTTCACCTGAATTGTTCCAGGGCTTCATCTCCTGTAGTCTGAGCGTCTGAAGCTCTGTCACTTTTGTCTGCACCACACTCTGTATGCCGCCTAGGGATTCATGTATGGGCAGTGCTGACATCGGCTTTATGAAAATGTAACATTGGCAGGGCAAAATAGACTATTGTAATATAAATTTGAGTGCCATGGTCTATGTAATTGATGGAAAACACTGTTCTAAAACCTTTGCTGTCAACCACTAAAAATAGCTTCAGGCCTTTAATGATACAGTCACTGATACACCATGTGGTCTGTTGAGCCCTCACGCTGTTGTTGGGAAGTGGGAATGTGACCACTTCCTTAAGAGTCTTTTGGCTTTTGGTCGCGTTCTGCTCCACACATCTTTACAAATCTTTTCCGAGTGATGATTTGCCAAGTGGCTCCTCATGTAGTTTGTATTCCCCATGAAGTGTGTCACCACAGACGGAGAGTGTCTGCATACTGTTTTTTTTTTGTTCATCACCTTTTTTACTTTCTCATTTCTTAAAACCAGGAAACCAAACACTTCCACACATCAGATTTAAAAGTTGCTGGAGTCTCCACAGTCTACAAAATTTAAATGGCTTGGGTCTGCCCTCAGACTGATTCTCCCTTACCACTTATTATGTCCACCTTTTTCAAGGATCAAGCCAGCGAGTGGAGTGCAAAGGATGATGGGTACACAAGGACCGATTGGAACTGTAGTTAACCACTTCCCTTCACTCTTACTAAATAAACGTTTTGCCCTTAACCTACTGTTTGAAACAGTCATGTCCACCATGACACCGAGGCACCTCTTTCACTACAGTACGGCAGTATTAACAATATCGGTACACCTCTACTTACTTTATTTCAGTTCTTTGTCCCGAATGCAGGTATAAAACAAATACAAAATCCCTGATCAAAATGTTGGCAAAACAAAGCTGTTCCTCATGTTTTTCTTCAGATGAGCAAAATTGTTCCATTTTTGTCATCAAGAGTTGATTTTCAAAGCAAAAGGGAATAAATTAAATTCAGCATAAACACTGCTGTCATTAAGCTTTATGCGCTATTGTTCACAAAGGATTAAAAAAGAATTTGGTGCTGGTGGTTGAGGGTGCATCCATGCATTAATTAGTTTCTGTAATCAATGTATTTATAGGACTACAGGTTTACTAACAAGGGAAATTTTCTTATTCTTATACTCATGAAGACAGAGCAATGTTCAAAGACATTCAGCAGCAATGCTGCATCTCTTTTGTGTAGGGGAAACAGAGGAAGAAAGAGAGGATGATGAGGAGCAGTAACACTCTTCTGGCTTCACTAAGTCACTGTTTCTCTCCCCCCGACTCTCTCATCTTTTATGTGGTTTGTCCAGTTCTTGTGCTTAAGCCATAACCACACTTCTTCCCCTACCCTCCCACACATTTGGGATGCAGCCAACACAGGCATAAAATTGTCACACACTGAATGTACAAGGGCAGCAGTTCTCACTCCCTGTCCTGTGGCTGCCCTCGTCTTCACCCTGACTTTAAGGTGCCTTTAAATGAGCCTCATTCTCTTCCCCCCCTGAGGTCTTTGCACTGCTGCCACAGTGGTGATACTGTTGGTCGATTTTGAGGTGTGGAGTGAAATGGTGAAGTAAAACAGGCTCACACATTTGTGGGGATGTTACACCACAATTTTTGTGACGTGCAGCTGTGATATGCTTTATTTTCAGATATCTTTTTATGGATTCTTTTCTCTTAAAGTGCACACATTTAAAGCAGGTTAATTTAACCATTGCATCTGTCTGCAAGGAAAAACCGAAGCTGCATGATCAAAGAAATTCTTGCTGTAATGGTGTCACAATAATACATGCAATTACTGTGAATATTGCAGCAATATGTGAATCGATTAATTCTTTGATAAAATCTGATTTCAACATACAAACAACACTGAGGTTGACTTATGCATACAAATGCTGGTGGAGTCGAAAAACTCTTCTTCTGCTGTAATAATAAGGATTTTTGCTTAATTTCCCCAGAGGATTAAAGTCTTTGCTGTCAAAGTTGGAGAAAATCATGAATATGCACAGGAATATAAACAAATGAATTGTGTTGCCTTGACATTTAATTTTGTTCAATTATCAGCTAATCTCACATATCAGACACTGAACAGAGAATCTCAGGCCCAATGCAGGTGGGAATGGTGTCATAGAATTAATACTAGCCGCTTGGATACTCTGTGTCAGTCCTATTTTTAGAGCTGCGTATGTGAGTGTGCATGCATGCCACGTGCAAATATGAGTGTGACAGCCTTCATGGGGTTGCCTCTCTAACTCTGTTGACAGTGGGTTTTCAGAAAGCCAGCAGCTAAAGCCTAATGTGATTACTGTCTTTGTGAAAGGGGCTGGATAAGAGGTTAAGGGGTGGGTACGGCTCTGTGTGTGGATATATATACTTGTGTGTGCGGGTATGAGACGTGGTGGGGTACCATTGTGTGGATTTTCCTCGTCATATAGCTCTCTCCCTCTCTCTCTTTCAACACAGCTTGTCCTCTGAGCTGTGAAGGATCAGCTCACCATAGGCTTGCGATGAAGTGACTACATTGTGTGCCTGCTTTTTGTGCTGCAGGCTTCAACTGATAATGACTGCTCTGTCTTCCCACAGCTGAAGAGGCCAAGGAGCTGGAAGAAGAGGAGTCAAAGACAGGTCAGCCAATCCACACCTGGTCGAGCCTCAGACACTGCAAGCATCAGGGATTCAGTGTCTGTTTTAGCTTCTTAGGATAAACAATTTTCCTATATGTCTTAAAACACATCCTATTACATAACTATTCACCCATCTCAGATTCAACATAGGGCTGGACAATTAATCGAAAATTAGATTAAATCGCAATATGGCCTGCTGCTATTTTCAAATCTCAGGATTTTTTTAGCCTGAAATTTGTGTTAAATAGCAGTTTAAAACCTTTTTTTTGCAGCAGAGCTGTTATGCATAACACATCAAGCAATCATCCACAGGTATTTTTTTAGAATAGTCTGCAAAGATACATATTTTTTGTACATTTTTCTTATTAAACATGAGGATGACATAAAAATTATAACTCCCTTCAATACATTCCTATCCAGTTTACAATACAAGTCAAAATCATCATAATTATATATTTTTTATAATATAGAATGATGTATTGCTTGTGTTTGTTGGTAAAAAAAATAATGTAAGGAACTTATGAAATAATCGTATATCAAATCGCAGTTGCAATACTGGGGAAAAAAAATTGCAATAAGATTATTTTCCCAAAGCGTTCAGCCCTAATTCAACATACAGAGTTTTTACTCTTACATACACAGTTCAGTCCAACTCTGGTTATTGCTTGATTAGGTCATTTAACTGGACTACTGTCCTTGTCCTGGAATTCAGACACCAGGCAAGAATTGATTTTTTTGATGGAAATATGTCCGACTCCACCCTCCTTGGGGCTGCTGTGGCTCAATAGGTAGAGTCAGATGTCTCCCAACTGAAGGGTCCAGGGCTTGATCCCTTGCTTCTGCAGTCACATGTTAATGTGTCCTTGGTCAAGACACAAACCCCAAATCAGTGGAGTATGAATGTGTATGAATGCATATGACTGGGATTAGCTAATACTGATGGCCACTTTACATGGCAGTCTTTGCCGTCAGTGTGTGAACAGTGTGAAAGAGGCGTGACCTGTAGTGCAAAAAATGCTTTGAATATTCAGATGACTAGAATAGTGTCATACAAACTGTGGAACATATGCATAATGGCAAGGTTGGTGAAGGTCCGATGGGGTGTACAGTGCCTTTGAAAATTATTCATCCCCTTGGATGTTTTAACCTTTTATTGATATCATAAATCATAAAGTAATGTCAATTTAACAAAAATATGTAACGCAAATTAAGTGACTGCATACATATTTACCCCCTTTAAATTGACTGACCTAGTTTAACAGAGGTCCAGTCAATTGGTGCTAGTAGACTCTCAGTTGGTGAAATTGAGATCACCTGTCTGCAGTAAATGAATCTCAAGTAATTTTAGTATAAAGACACCTGTGTCTGGAAGGTCCAGTAACTGGTTAATCAGTGTTCCATTCTACCATTACACCATGAAGACAAAGGAACACACCATGCTACTCAGAGAAGAGTTTATTGAAAAGTTTAAGTCAGGGGATGGATACAAAAATGTCCAAGGCATTGAACATCCCCCTGGAGTTCAGGTAAATCCATCATCAATAAATGGAAAGAATATGGCACATGTTTAAATCTGCCTTGATCAAGCCATCCTCACAAACTGAGAGAGCGTGCAAGAAGGAGACTAGAGAGAGAGGCTGCCAAGACACCTATGACTACTCTGAAGGAGTTACCAGCTTCAGCAGCTGAGATGAGAGAGACTGCATAAAACAACTGTTACCCAGGTCAAAGCTGGGAGAGTGGCAGAGAGAAAGTTACTGTTGAAGTAAACTCAGATTAAATCCAGACAACAGTCTGCCAAAATGCTTGTTGAACACACACACCAAAAATTTATAAATTAAAACTGAATTAAAACATTGAACAAAAACATTGTTTAAGTTTGCAAGAAGTTATCAATCTGTCAGTCATGAAAGTTTTAAAAGATGGGTTTAATCAGGGTTATTCAAGTGTTTGAGGCAGAGAAAGAAAGATGAGCTTGCTAATTTAGAAGGGGTCACAAGATCAAAACACCACAAGATTTCTCCTGGAGTAAAAATCTATCTTGGGAGATCGATATTGTGCAGACATTAGGAGCAGCAGCTCTCCTGACACTAAACAATACAAAACTGGAGTTGAAAGAGATCACAAAGACGCCATAGTCACTTTAAAATTGTTGGTTTATTTAGTTAGCATACGCGTGCAGACTCTCTCAAAGTGCTGGTATTTGTGACTTTGTAACTTTGATTCAGTCGCTGCTTTGTCATGTCTCCTTCTCGTCTCACCGTCTGTCAGTCAAACATCCATCTGCTGTTGGCTGTGCTATCATCAGTCAGAAGCTCAACATGTGTAACAGGTCATTGTATAGTGCAGCAGTAAACTTTGCAAAAACAAAAACCCACTCTGTTTAAGCTCCTTAGAGTCCACTGTTAGCTCCAAAAAAGCGAAGTTCTAGCTCCAGTTAAACGATCCCTGTTTGTCTGACAGCAGAGCAGAGACACACAGTTGCTCACCAACGCACACATTAACACATGCTCATCTGTTCGTCATGTCCAACACTGTCAAAGCTCATATGAGAAAAAAAAGACCACATAATGATAAAATAATCAATTTCTGTTATTCTATTTCTGTTATTGACTGAAAGATTTATTTTGAGTGTTTTAAATATGGATGTACTTAAAGAGGATGAGAAATAGTTTGATTTTATTGATGCAGCTCTTTATATTTCAGTCTGTCACAAACTGTTTTAAAAGTACTTTCAAAATAATCTAAATGCTTTTATTATTACCTCCTCCAAGGAGGTTATGTGATCGGGTGGGTTTGTTAATTTGTTCATTTGTTAGCAACATAACTCAAAAAGTTGTGGACAGAGTTTGATGAAATTTTCAGGAAACATCAGACATGGCATAAGGAAGAACTGATTCAATTTTGGAAGTGATCCAGATCACCGTCTGGATCCATGAATTTTTTAAAGGATTCTGTACTATTGGGAGATAGGGCTAATGGCGGAGGACTGCGCTGTTACCACTTTACACCAGAAGATGGCGGACATGAGTAACTTCAATCCCAGCAGCATTTTTGGGTGTGTTGCTATTCAAAGTTTTGGAGTTTATAGAATTTGAAAGATGCATGCCCAGTCGAGGAGATGAGTCGGAGCGTAACAAGAGCAAGACAGCGAATTGTAGCGAGAATACTTACAATGCTGGAAAGAATAGAGTAATACTCACCCTCTGCCACGACTTCCAGTCGTCCAGTGAGACCAGGGGTGAGACTGTCAGTGCTTCTGTTGGCAACGGCAGGCAATGCTTCCACTATGACAGTCCACTGTAGCGAAGCCAATGCTTTACCTCACCACGTGTCCACCCCACCGGGGAGGGAGTAATCGGCAAATGCCGTGGTGGGGGGCACATGGGGACGGATCCAGGAATTTTTTAAAGGATTCTTCACTATTGGGACATAGGGCTAATGACGAAGGTCTGTGCTCGTCTGTGCTTTTCTAGTTATTATTGTAATTGTAGCAATGAGTGCGTAGTGTAGTAAATTAAAGATGTGGTAGACTATTAAATAGAAAGGTTTGATATGGAGAGCATTAAAATGTACAGTTTGACTTAGAGTTAGACAAGATAAACTGTGTGTAAGCATTGATAGCTTATTCAGTACAAGAGGAGTTAGTTTAAACATTTCTGAATAGACCTGAATGCTTTGAAATTATGACTTTCAGCTGTAAAATGGACACATTATCTACCGGTGTATTTTTTTCCAAAATTAAAAAAAGTGTATAATCTCGTCTTGTCTCGTGAGATAAGAGTCTCGTCACACCCCTGTAATTTAACAATCCTAACAATCTGTTTTACATTACTCATTACCCCCCCCCCCCCCCAACCCCCAAAGCTGCAGCCATAACACGGAAATCTATCTTGTCTATAAATTTAATGGTTACAAGTTTCACATTTTCTAAGTTCCACAAAATTCCAACAACAGTGCTGCCATGTCTTGCTCTCAAGTTTTAACTTTGACCAAGACAGAATGATTTTGCTCTGAGAGCTGGCTGAAATACGTTGTGCATACTGTCATCACCTGGAATTGTATTGAATTTTTTATGATGAAACAAACAGACAGGTATCATCTGTCACAGCCCTCCATTTAATGCTACACTGGCTTCTCCAAGACACTTTTCTTAAAATGTGACTAGTTTAAACCAATCAATAGACAGAACACCCACCAGGAGCTTTGTACCATTTTTAGAAAATTTGCCCTCAGCAACAAAACATTTCACAAAGTGCTCATAGCTGAGCATTTAAACAAGGAAATAAAGATGAACAAGAGTCTACTACAGCCTGCTAGGGGCTTTGAGAGGCTGCAATTAAGTAGAGAGGTGCCTTGAGCTAAAAAGCTAACACCAAACATACTGATGTTTAACATGCTCACTTACTTCAATTAATGTGTTTGCACTTTAACATTTCATAGTTAGCATTAAAAATACAAAGTGCTTCTAGAGCTAAAGTCTGATGGTTGTCTGGCCCAGTGATTTGCGTGTTTTACTCTTTGTTTTTGTCTGAAATAATTAAACGGGCAAATATTTAAGTAACAAGTTAGTAGGTTTTCTACAGCAAATAAGA